>NC_040914.2:62066121-63368621 GCF_004126475.2 Phyllostomus discolor
GTTCAGTTAGAGAATGTGTGCTTAGCATAGTATCTGTAAAAGAAGTGCTCATTAAATCACAGCTATTATCTTCATACCAATTTTTTTTTTACCTATATCATATTTACAAAGAATGAAAAAACAGTGGACTCAGTGTTATGCAGTGTTGGGTGAAATGGAGATATTCTTATAGCTTTCATGGACATTTACATAGGTTTACCCTTTTTGGAAAGGAAATTAAGCAGTTTTAAGAATTTTTAAAAATGTCCATATCCTTTAGAAGAATACTTGAAATGCAAGCAAATACTCTATATACATTTGTGGTAATTTTCCCAGAGCAAAAAATCGGAATCAATCTATTCATCAGTGAAAGAACAGTTAACTAAATTATGGCATATTCTTATAACAACCTTTTACAATGTATTTTGGGAGGAGAAGAGTTTTTAAAGAAAGAATTGGAGATATAAAAGATGAATGTCTGAAAGTCTGGATTTACCAGTGTCTTGTTTTTGGATAGGAGTGATTTTTATTTCTTATGCTTCATATTTTTTAATGTCCTCACATTTTAAAAAATAAGTTTTCTTAGAATCAGGAAAAAACAACATTTATTTTTTAAAAGAAACAGCTAAAAAGAGTGAGACCATCTGCCACAGGGGGGCAGCTAGGAGCCCTCCGCCTCATCCTTCACTTCTTTCTTTCCCATCCAGTGGTGTCAGCAAAGCCCAAGGTGCACAATCGCCAACATCGAATTAACTCGTTTGTGGAAGTGGCAGTGGATGGACTCCCCAGTGAGACCAAGAAGACTGGGAAGCGAATTGGGAGCTCCGAGCTTCTCTGGAATGAGATCATCATTTTGTAAGAGAGAACCCCTTCTCTTTGAATGCAGTAACATGGGGGAAAGAGAGAAGGCGCTCCAAGGGGGTTGTGGGAGACCCAGGTGTCCTGTGGAGCCTTAAACTCTTCTGCCCTTCGTACCTGACGTGCTGCCTCTCTCTAAGTGTTTCCACTTGATCGAGCTCATAGAGTGTTCATTATTAGCTAGATGGTTACAGGGTCAGCTTTGAGGGTGGGGGAAGGGGTCATGTGAGCATCTTCCTGTTTGGGGTTTTCTTTCCCCCTTCCAGTTGTCAGCAACATCTGTTTTCTTCTAAGCGGTAAGGGTGACTGATTTGCTTGGATGTGATGAATCAAGTATTTTTTTTCCAGGAATGTCACGGCCCAGAGTCATTTAGATTTGAAGGTCTGGAGCTGCCATACCTTAAGAAATGAACTGCTAGGCACCGCCTCTGTCAACCTCTCCAATGTCCTGAAGAACAATGGGGGCAAAAGTACGTATGAGGAAGGGGTGGCTGATGTGGTTCACTTATGTGGGTGGGGAGAAGAATTCAGAGGCATGGATTTCTCTCAGCAGGGCCAATAAACCCGGTGATGCCGTTTCCTCCAGGACGGGGGGCTGCAGTGGCTCTGCTCCCCTTGGATGCTGTCTGGAGTTTTAGAAAGGCTGAACACTTCTTTCTTCCTGCTGAATTCAGCCCCTTTTCCCCGGGGCTGTAGTGGTGGGGTACAGTAATGTGTCCTCTTGATCCTTCGTAAGGTCATTGCTTTTCCTCTGCCTCTGCCCCTCTTTTTCTAGTCCAGGAGAGATGGGACGTGTAGAATCAAACTGTCAAATGCCTCCAGCCAACACCATTAGTTCCCTAGTCTGGGTCCTGGAACAGAACAAAAGGAACTGTGTGCACGCGTGTGTGTGTGTGTGTGGGATGGTGTTACAAATATTGCCCTGTGCTTAGTAGGCACTCAATAAACATTTATTGGATGTTAGAATGGGATGGAAGCTCTATCATAATTATTCAGGGTGCCTCTGCTGCGTGGAATTCTAAACCCTAACATCTATTTATTGTTGTTTGTGGTCGGTGGCATAACCGTGGCTGTGGTATCTGAACCCTCTCTCATAAAAGCCTCTATTCATAGCAGTTCCATATGTGGCGAGGGAATGCCACAGAAAGAAAGGCGCCTTTTTCTCTTGAAGGCTGCTGTCTAGAAAATATTTTCTGAAAGTGGATGTAGCTAAAGAGAGGTGTGGGGGTGGGGTGTGTTGAGTCCCAGGGAGAACGCTGCATTGATTTGCGTCCTTTCCGAGGCCTGGTCCTTTCTGCCGGGCACACAGAGATGTGGTGAGCCCACCCTGGCTGTGGGAATGGCTCAAAACTAGGCTTATGTCTCTGTTTCAGTTCTGCAGGGAACTCACTGATGCTCAGTCTTCCGAGCTGGTCTTTATTATCCCAAACTTTAGGCTGCCTTTTATGATTGGATTCTTAAAGCGGATTACATCCATTATGTCATTTGGAAACATATTTGTGCGCGTTCTCGCATTCGGGTCAGCGGCCCGCTGATTCAGGTCGGCTCACAGGATGAGCGTCCTTTTCTTTCCTTCTGTACTTGTCCAGTCAGCATACTTTTTCTTTTGATTATAAAAGTTACTGTAGAACACCTGGGAATTACAGAAAAGCACTCAGACACACGAAGAAAATAAAATTCTTCTGCAAGCCCAGCACCTAGTGATGATTATTAGCATTTTGATATATGCCCTCCTGAACTTTTTTCCTGTGTGCAATTGTATATTGATATTTAAGGCATCAGTGAAACAAAATTGAGATCATAGACAAACGGTATTTTGCAACATGCCTTTTTCTATTGAAAATGTATCAAGTATCTTTATTTTTAATTATTATAAAGTATACATAATGTCAAATGTATCATCTTAACCATTTTTAAGCGCACAGTTTAGTAGCATGAGGTACATTCACATTACATGCAGCCTTCACTGCCATCCATCTCCAGAGTTTTTTGTTTCCCAAACTCAAACTCTGTACCCATTAAATACCAACTCCCCTTCCCTTCCCTTTTCTCAGCCCCCCATTATTCTGCTTTCTGCCTCTGACTCGGACTCCTCTAGGTACCTTGTGCAAGTGGAGTCATGCAGTGTTTGCCTTTTTGTGACATGCTCATTTCACTTAGCATAATGTCCTCTAGGCTCATTCATGTTGTAGCAGGTATTGGGATCTCCTTTTTAAAGGCTGAATAATGTTCCATGGTATGAACATACACATTTTGTTTATTCATCCATCCAAAGACGCTTGGGTTGCTTCTACCCTTTGCCTGTTGTACATAGTGCTGTTTTGAACATGGGTGTACAAATATCTCTGTAACTTCCTGCTGTCAATTCTTTTGGATATATACCTAGAAACAGAATTAGTATTTGCTTACTAATACTAATTACTCATGTGCTATTTCTATTTTCAATTTTTTGAAGAACCACCATACTGTTTTCATAGCTGCTGCACCGTAAAATATATCAATATAGCTTTAATTTTTCTTCTGAAATTCAGTTTTTGATGACTGCCTGGTACCAGTCTATCAGATGGCTGTGTGAAAAAAATGAATATTTGGGTAGATTTCAGTATTTAACAATCACAAAAAATATTGATAGCCTCGAAAGTGTTAAAGTCTTTGTGCCCACTGTTTTAAATTTACTTGAGATAAATTATTGAAACGGACTTGCTGGGTTTAAACATTTTTCAAGGTTTGTGATGCAGTACATACTGTCAGATTACCCTCCAGAAAAGTTCTACCAATTTACTTTCCCAACAGCAATGGCCGAGATCGCTGGTTTCTGTTGCACCTTGGCATTTGTTGGATTTATCTGTAGGGAAAAAATTATTATGTTTTACCTATTTGATAATTAACATTATTCCAGAGTTGGTTCATTTCTGTCTTCCTGGCTGTAGTATTTTAAAGTAAATTAGAGATGTACTGGCATTTTATCCTAGATTCTTCAGCATACATCCCTTAAAAATAGGATGTTTTCTTACATAACTACCATATCAGCATCACACCTTTCAAATTGACATGATTGCCTTATTATTACCTACTACCCAGTTTATATTCAATTTTATGAATTATCTCAGAGTGTTGTTTTAAAGTTGGTTTGCTTGAATCTGGGTTTGGACTGGGTCCTCTCATTCCATTTGGTGGTTACTTCTGTGAAGTATCCCCACCTCCACCGCACTGATTCAGTTTAAAGTGTGTTTATTGCCTTATCCTTTGCTCATCCTTGTATTGAAGTGTGCAGTTTTCGCTTTTAGTGTTAAAAGAGCTCTTTATATGTTAAGGCTGTTATTTTTTGTCTTATAATTTGTAAATGTTTTTCCAGCTTTTAATTTGCATTTTAATTTTGAAGATTTTCTTTTTTCAAATAGATATTTTAACCCTTTGTATTTTCAGCCTCTTCTTTTAGGCTTTGAAAGGCTTTACCCATTCTGAGATCAGGTAGACATCTCTATTTTTTTTCTAACTCATTGTGATTTTAGTTTTTCCAAATGAATTTATTGTTATGTACAGTGTAAGTGGGGAATCTACTTACGTTTTCCCAAATAGTTAACCAATTACTTTAACACTGCTTATTGAATAATCTACCTGTTTCTTCCTAGTGATTTGATTTGCTACCTTTAGCATATATTAAAAACATATGTATACTTGGGCCTGTGTAGGGACTTTCCATTTTATTTGTTGTTTTAACATCACTCTGTCTTAGCTGTTGTGGCAATGTATTTTAATATCTGACAGTTCACGTTTCTCTTCTCTTCGAAATCTTCCTCCCTCTTTTCTTTGCACATATGACATCATCACATGATGCAAATTATTTTGTCAGGTTCTCCCCTCTTCCTGCTTTCCTTCCCTCAAATCCCTTGAGATTTTACTAGAATCCTACCATTTGTAAAGCTCCTTTCTGGAGAATTTCCATTCTGACTCTTCCTATCCAGGAATATGGGATGCATTCAATTCATTTTGAAGTTATCTTTAGATAGACTCTTTTAATTTTAAAAATAACTTTGCTGTTACTTTTAATAGTATCTTTTCCTATGGTGTTGTCCAACCTAGCGTTTCTAGTATATGACTATTAGTTTCTGCATTTTCTTTTATATTCTATCAGTTGCTGAATTCTTCATATACGTTTAGTTTCTTTTGGCTTTTCTTTGTAGGCATTTATGTGGTTTCTAAGACTGATAATTTTGCTCACTTTTACTTCTTTTTCTTGTGAGTTGCTTCGTGTACACTTTCCTGTTTTAGTGGTGCTGGAGCAGGTGTCCTGCCCTATCTAATAACCATGCTCCTAGTGACTCTGCTTGCGTAAGATTGGGTGTTAGTAACCTGTTTTCCTGGTTTATTAATTTTTTTTTTAAGTCAGGAAAGGGGTTGAATTTTTAGCAAATACCTTTTAACCAACCATTGGAATAATTATATGATTTTTCTTCCTTCAATTTATTACATTAGTTTCCTAATAGTAACAATCTTAGAATTTTTATAATATACCTAATTGCTCATGCTAGATTATTTCTTGAAAGTTATGTTAGAATTGCTTGTTAATATTTTATTTGGGGGTTTTCCATCTATACTCACAAGTTACATTTGTCTGTAGTTTTGTACTATTTTTGTCAGGTTTGGAATTGAGGTTAAGCTAATTTTATACACTAAGTTGCAGTGCTTTCCAACTTTGGGAACAGACTGTATAACATGGGAATTATCTGCTCCATGAGCACAGGAAAGAGCTCACCCATGAAACCCACTGGGTCTGGCAGATTTCTTTGAAAGAATTCTTTGATGGCTTTTCCAGTATTTTACCCCATAATGATTGGTTTGTTCAACTTTTCTGATTCATCTTGCATCGATGTAGTTAATTTAAATATTCTAGAAAATTGTTGCATGAGAGTCTCAAATTTATTAGTATAAAGATATTAAACAGCATTCTCATTTAAGAATGTTTCTCCTTTTTCCACTTATAATTTTTGGTATTTGTGTTTTTCTCCCAGTTTTTTTCTTGACTAGCATAAACATTTTGTTTTGGTTTTTAATTAATATTTTACAGGACAATGTCTTGGATTTATTTATCAACTGTACCATATTTTCTAAGGATAATTTCCACTTTTGACTTTATTAATGTTTTTCAACTATTTGCCCTTAGGTTTGTTACATATATTTATTTAATCAGTCAATAAGTCATTTATAGCTTTTTTTTTTTTTTTTTTTGTGCTTGGTATAGATTTTATTTTATTTTATTTTTATTTTTTTAAATTATATTTTATTATACCATTACACTTGTCCCAGTTTTTCTCTCTTTGCTCCCTTCCACCATGCATCCCCCACTCCCTCAGGCAATCTCCACACCATTGTTCATGTCCCTAGTTCATGCTTAGAAGTTCTTTTTTTTTTTTAAAATATATTTTATTGATTATGCTATTACAGTTGTCCCATTTCCCCCCTTCTCTCCCCTCCACCCTGTACCCCCCTCCCACCCACATTTCCCCCTTTAGTTCATGTCCATGTGTCATACTTATGAGTTCTTTAGTTTCTACATTTCCCATACTATTCTTGCCCTCCCCCTATCTATTTTCAACCTACATTCTATGCTACTTATTCTCTATACCTTTTCCCCCTCTCTCCTCCTCCCACCCCCCTGCTGCTAACCCTCCATGTGCCCTCCATTTCTGTGGTTCTGTTCCTGTTCTAATTGTTTACTTAGTTGCTTTGGTTTTGCTTTAGGTGTGGTTGTTAATATTTGTGAGTTTGCTGTCCTTTTACTATACATGTCTTTTCTTTATCTTCTTTTCTTAGATAAGTCCCTTTAGCATTTCATAAAATAAGGGCTTGGTGATGATGAACTCCTTTAACTTGACCTTATCTGAGAAGCACTTTATCTGCCCTTCCATTCTAAATGAGAGCTTTGCTGGATAGAGCAATCTGGGATGTAGGTCCTTGTCTTTCATGACTTGGAATATTTCTTTCCAGCCCCTTCTTGCCTGTAAGGTCTCTTTGGAGAAATCAGCTGACAGTCTGATGGGAACTCCTTTGTAGGTTACTGTCCCCTTACCTCTTGCTGCTTCTAGGATTCTCTCCTTCGTTTTTACCTTGGCTAATGTAATTATGATGTGCCTTGGTGTGTTTCTTCTTGGGTCCAACTTCTTTGGGGCTCTCTGAGCTTCTTGGATTTCTTGGAAGACTGTTCCCTTTGCCAGATTGGGGAAGTTCTCCTTTATTGTTTGTTCAAATATGTGCTCAATCTGTTGCTTTTCCCCTTCTGATTCTGGTACCCCTATAATTCGGATATTGGAACGTTTAAAGGTGTCTTGGATGCTCTTAATCTTTTCCTCAATTTTTTGAATTCTTATTTCATCATGCTTTCCTGCTTGGTTGATTCTATCTTCCTTCTGGTCCACTGTATTGTTTTGAGACTCATATTCCTTCCTTTCACTATTGGCTCTCCTCCGCGTGTCTTCCTGCATCTGTTTTATGGTAATCTGCATTCTTTCATCTAAATTTCGTCCAAAATCCACCAGTTCCGTGAGCTTTCTGATCACCAGTGTTTTGAACTGCACATCTGATAGATTGGCTAATTCTTGGTCACTCAAAAGGATGAGTCCCGGGGGACTGATCTGCTCTGTTGAAAACATATTTATTTTTTCTTTTTCCCCTGCCTCTCCTGTTTTTTTTCCGGTCTGGTTGCTCTTGTTACGGTGCGGGGCGCAGCCTTAGGTGTTCACTGGGGCTAGACGCCCCAGTCGCTAGATTATGACGTTATATGTGGGGGCGGGGCGGGAGCGGGAGCGGGGTGGGAGAAAACAATGGCAGTAGTTCTGTTCCCCTGGACTCATTTATAGCTTTTGAGTTGAAAGCCTAGTGCATTTATTTTTGTTCCCTCTTGTTTAATAATGCAAACTTTTTTTTTTTAGAGTATAAAGTGAAAATGAGTTTATTAGTGAAGCCATGAGACAGAGAGGGGCTTCTCCACAGACAGAGCAGCCTGCCTCCTCCCCCCCCCCCCATAGCAGATTTTGCTCTCTTTATTGAGATTCATTTAATAGGGGATGGTAGCATATTCAATAGGGGGAGAAATACTCAGATTCTTCCAGGAAAAAGAGTCGGGACTTCTCTCAGAGGAGCCCCGTCAGCCATGTTGTGTCCTTATATGGGCTTCGCATTTCTGATCATGGCATGAGGGGTGTGCCGTTTAGCATGCTAGTATATTACAAGGAGCATATAATAATGGTAATAATGTATTACAAAGAGCATATAATATGTTAGGTGAAATTAGTCACAGTGTTGGATCGAGCTGGTCTCTGCTGGTTTTGAGCCCTAAATCCAGTGGAGTATGGTCTTCCTCTAAAACATTGTTGCTTTGAATTTGACTTTGATTTATTTCCCCCCGAGCATTCAATTTTTTTCTTTTAAAGTCCACAAATCTTCAGTGATACACAGCTCAATGAATATTTATATTTGTTTACACTTGTGTAATCACCA
The DNA here is from genome assembly GCF_004126475.2 of Phyllostomus discolor. Taxonomy (NCBI): domain Eukaryota; kingdom Metazoa; phylum Chordata; class Mammalia; order Chiroptera; family Phyllostomidae; genus Phyllostomus; species Phyllostomus discolor. The sequence goes on from NC_040914.2 coordinate 62,074,456, forward strand.
CTCAGATCAAGACAGAGAAAGTTTCTAGAGCCCCGGAAGAATCCCTACGTGCCTTATAATTAATATCCCTTTCTCCCACCCTGAGCTAACTACTCTTCTGACTTCTGTCACAATTGATTAGTTGTGCCTATTCTTGAATTTCACATTAATGAAATCATATAGTATGTTTTCTTGTGCCTTGTTCATCATCATATCTGTGAGATCCATCCATGTTTTTACATGTAACAGTAGTCTTTTTTTCATAGGGGTGTAGTATCCTAGTATATAAATATACAAAGATTTATTTGTCTATTCAGTTGGTGGACATTTGGGTGGTTTCCAGTTTGGGGCCATTATGAGCAAAGCTGCTATGAACATTCATATACATGTATTTTAGAGGACACATACATAATTTCTGTTGAGTATATTTATACCCAGGGGCTTTGGTTCCTGTGGTGGATGTGTGTTTAGCTTTAGTAGATGCTAGCAAGCATTTTCTGGTGGTGAACCACTTTCCCATCTCATACCTTTTGCTGTGTTCTTCTCACTGTTCGTAATTACAGTTGCGATTTTCCCTTTAAGCCCAGAGTATTTACAAGGATGTTTTCTAAGTTCCCGAGGACTTCTGTTGTTTGTGAAAGCAGCTACAGCTCCTGCCACTCTTTCCAACACCAGCCTTAGTGCTTTGAGTGTGTGGTTGCATTGAGTAGTGAGGTACTTCAGATGCGAATTTAATGGAAAATGTGGGTTATAATAGGGCAATGGGCTGCTTTTCTTAGAAAAGCAAACCTTAAAGGATGATAATGGCATAGCTGATATGTATATAATATCCCAGCCATGTTTTTAAAAGTCTTCTCTTAGCTCAAGACTGTTTCTGGTGATTGTAAATCTGTCATACAGAGAAGTGGTTATGAACATGTAGACTTTGGAGTCAAACTACCTGGGTTTGAGTCCTGATTCCACTAGCTTTGCAATGTGACAGTAACTTAACCTTCTGTCTCCTCTTCTGTAAAATGTTGTTTTGAGATTAAGTGAGCTAACTTGGCACTCATAAGTATATATAAGCAGTAGCAGTAGTAGTGGTTACTGTCTCCTTCGACACTTTTCTTCCCAAGATTGGGAGGTTCAGATTCAGAGATGGACAACAAAGATCCTATTTCCTAATGTAGGACCTGCTTGCCTGAATGGGAGGCAGCCAGTAAGTTTGCCAGGACAGAATTCTACGACTGAACACAGGCCAAAGCTTTGGGAGTTGTGGAGTGGGGAGTCTGACATTAATGTGGGACGTTTCAGCACCATTGTCTTGGTGCCTGCACCCCTTGAGGAGCTGCTGGGCTGGATGTTTCCAGACTAAGCATCAGTAAAATTACGTAGGGTAATGGGTTGCAATGTGTTAGGTGACTTCTCTGACTGTGGCCTGGTCTTCCTGAAACCACCTTTCCTGGGAAAGGGCCTGATCAGTAGCAGTTGTCCTACCTGGAGTTTTTCTGTCCCACGAGACACAATTCCTTCTTTCATTTGCTCCCTTGTTTTCTCCTGGGTGGACTTGGAAGTTGACTGGGAAATGCAGCTGGTGTTTTTTGCCTTCCCCTGGCAGAGGGTTGTTATGGTGGAGGGTTTGACTCAAGTCCTGCAGTTGCATAATGGACAGCCTTGGCTGACTTTCTGTGGGGACACCAGTCTGGCTGTGGCTGCAAAAAGGACTTGACCAAAAGTGCTGGTTTGGCTCTTAAAGACAGCTCTAGTCATCTCTGCACAAGACACACTTTGAGGTTGAATATTGATTTTCAAAAACTATTTTTTAGGGGAATTTTCACACAATCCCCATCATCCAGCTTCTGTAGTTATCAGCATTTTTTTGACTGTACCTGCCCACTGGATGATCTTTCAAAATTGATAGCAGGTAGGGCCCAAGACTCAGTTTTCTTTTGGAGCTCTCCTCTTCTGCAGCTGGCCTCATTAACACTACGGACCTTGGCATGGCCAGGTTGTCCTACTTTCAAGGAGGGAAATGTACCTTGAGATAGATTTAAAAAATTTTATTTATTTTATTTTTAGACAGAGGGGAAGAGGGGGAGAAAGAGAGGGAAACATCAGTGTGTGGTTGCCTCCTGCGTGCCCCCTTCTGGGGACCTGGTGTGCAACCTAGGCATGGCGCTAACTGGGAATTGAACTGGTTACCCTCTGGTTTGCAGGCTGGTGCTCCATCCACTGAGCCATACCAGCCAGGGCTGAAGTAGATTTCTTGAAAACTTCTTTATTTCAAAATAACTTTTTAAAAGGTTACAAGAATAGGACAAAGAACTCCCATATCCCTCAACCACCTATTAATATTTTGATTCATTTGCTTTAACATTGTCTCTAAACATACATGTATAATAATTTTCTGAATCATTTCAGAGAAAATTATAAACCTTGTACTGCTTTATCCCTAAATACTTGTGTCTATTTCCTAAGAAGAAGAGTATTTTCTTACATAACCACTGTACAATTAACCAAATGAAGAAATTTAACATTTTTATAATATTATTATCTAATTCATATTTTCTTGTTGTTGCAGTCATGCACATAGAGTGAATTTCCCCCCCAGTCCAGGATCTCAGTTAAAATTATGCATTGCATTTAGTCGTCATGTCTCCTTAAATCCGGGGTCAGTTCCTCAGCCATGTTTGTCTTTCATGACACTGTCATTGTTGAAGAGCACAGGCCAGCCTTCTGGAGAATAGCCCCTCATCCTGGCTTTGTCTGATGTTTCCTCATGCTTAGATTCAGGGCATGCAGTGTTTTGCAGGAGCATGCAGAAGTGATGTATCCTTCTCAGCGCCCTCATGTCAGGCGCACGGCTTTACTCGTTTCATTATTTATGATGTTGATTTTGATCATTTGGTTAAGGTAGTGTCTGCCAGGTTTTTATGCTGTAAAACTGCTGTTTCTCTTTGTAACTAAAAAGTCATTTATGGGGAAATACTTTGAGACTGTAAATAATCCGTTCCTCATCACAACTTCACCTACTGGTTTTTGCATTCAGAAATGTTCATTAATGATTTTTGTCTGGATCGGCTATTACTGTGATAGTTGCAATCCCTCCCACCCCCAATTTTATCGTTCCTTCCACATTCATTAGTTGGCGTGCTATAGCAAGGAAGTGCTTTTTCTTTTCCTTTAGGTATGCATGTATTACTAGTCTTAACTCACAGATTCTTATTTTGTTCAGTGGATTTTCATTTATTACGGCCATTATTTTGATGCTCGAACTATCCTTTGTTTGGCTAGTGGGTGCCTTGCTCCTATATCCTTTTGACATGTCCCCATCTTATTTTCCAAACATAATCCAATATAGATAGAATTTACTATATGATAAAGGTGGCATTTCAGATCAGAAGAGATAAACAATGGCATTAGGACCATCAGCTAACCCAGACCAGCAGCATGGTCCCCAGACCTGGAAGCATGTCAGAAATGTAAGTTCTGAGCCCTTATTCCAGAAACTCTGGGTCTGGGTCTGGGTTTTAACAAACCCTCCAGGGAATTCTGGTGCATGCTTTAGTCTGAGAAACGCTGAGCTACCACTTGGGAAAAATAAAGTTAGATACCCTCCTTATACTGACACTTATAATGGTTCTCTTTATTTAGTTTTTTAAACATTTAACCCTTTAATCAGTCAAGTTTATTTTGGTATATGATGTGGGATAACGATCTAGTTGTTTTTTTACCATAATACAATAGATTTACAGTCTCACTATTTTCATTCAGGGGTGTGTCATTAAGATTCTATTATTTTTAGAGAGAGGGGAAAGGAGGGAAAAAGAGGGGGCAAGAAACATCAGTGTGTGGTTGCCTCTTGGCAAACCCCCCTCTGGGGGACTGGCCTGGCCTGCAACACAGGCATGTGCCCTGACTGGGAATCAAACCGGCAACCCTATGGTTCCACAGGCCCATGCTTAATCCACTGAGCCACACCAGCCAGGGCTCTTCTCACTGTTCTTCTTCTTTAAAACTTGGCTCTTGAGCCTTCGTTTTCCCTGATAGACGTTATATATACACATATGCACACATATCTACACAGACATGTAAATATCTATTTCTGTGTTTCTATATTAAACACCATGAGTTCATACTGAAACCTCTGATTCTAATTCCACTCCACAGCGTTCTTCCTAACCTTCCTTCATTCCATATGAGAACCCTGCCTCTTAACATCATCCATATGATAACTCATTCCCTCAGTTCTACGATGCCCAGAAGGCGGTTTGAGAATTGCAGTGCTCATAGCACTGTGATCAATGAAGTAGACTTCGAAAAGCTCCTTGTTTATGCTGCTGTCCATTTTCTATATGTCTCTTTTCTTTACACCATGTGTATCTCCCAGATTAAAAAAAAATAAGAAGAAAGCAAACATCTCCTTATTTCTTTAAAAATCTTACAAGCAGAGGGTTGTTCCCACACTTTATGTTCCAAGAACAGAACAGATAGGCCAGTCAGGAGGGTACACTGCCTCCCTCGCTCTTCTATGAGGATGGCGAGTGGTGGTGGGTGGGCTGTGCACCTCAAGGAGGCATGGCTGACAGACAGTGCGTGCATTTATTTCAGAGTAAACACAGCACTGTTTTTCCAGTTTTTTAAACTGAAAGATAAACAAAACTACCGATCCTTGGAACTTGAGTCAGAGGGAGAAGAGGGAAAGTGAAAAAAAATTGCTCTACAGTTAAAAAACAATTTTAAACTTAAATTTGAAAAATCGTTCACTGTTTCTTCAGCTGAGGAGGAGGTGGGCAAGGGAGAAATGTGAAAGGATGGGACATAGCTACCAACTTGAAGGGGCCGGGTGATAGAAACGGCCAGACCAGTCCCGCATAGCCAATTAGTTGTTTGTATGAACCCGATAAACCACAAGACCCGGTTATTTCGGTCTTGAGGAATGCTCACAGGAAATTCCTGAGGAGCTTTCTCTTCCTCCCCGAATTGCAAATATTAATATTTTTCTCATTATAAAAGTAATATATGCTCCTAAAACTGAAAATATTATTGCTATTTTTCCGATATTCATGATTGTTGAAAACAAAGGCAAAATATTCTTAGTGCTTCGTATGTATGAGGCATTGTTTTGTTGAATCCTTGATCTATATTAAAATATATTCAGTACTTCATACGCATGCGGTGGATTGTATCACCATCCATCCCGTTTGCTGAGGACATGCTGGCAGACGTTATATAATTTGCCTAAAACCACACAGTAGGTGGTGGCAGAATCGGGATTTAAATGAGGCCTTTCTGTCTCAGAGATTTTGCCTGTAATCTCTGCATATACTGTCTTCTAAGGAAAGAGAAGGTTAAAATCACTTGCAATTTGATTTTTCAGAGCTAACCCTGTTAATATTTTGTTGTATATCCACTAAGCTTTTTGTTTTGTATGTAAGTCATATATGCATGTATGTGTGTATAAACTATTTTTTTCCAGAGTGGAAACTCACTATACATATTGCTTTGTAACTTGCTTTTTTTTTTAAACCCAGTTTTTTCCTCTTCAATAAAAGCAGATTATTTTTAATGGCTGCAATAACCTTTTTTGTATGAAAGCACCATAATTTAACCAATCTTTTATTGGCCATTTCTGATTCTTCATTACTATAAGCAAGGCTTTTTTTTAAAAATTGAATTTATTGGGGTAACAGTGGTTAATAATATTATATAAGTTTCAGGTGTACAGTTTTACAATACATCATCTGTATATTGCATTGTGTGCTGACCACCCAAAGCCTAGTCTCCTTCCGTCACCATGTATTTGACCCCCTTTACCCTCTCCATCCTCCTGTTCTCCTGCGTCTCCTCTGGTAACCACCATAATGTTATCTGTGTCTTTAAGCTTGTTAGTTTTGTTTGTTCATTTGTTGCTCTTTGTTTTATATTTCACGTATGAGTGAAATCATATGGTTCTTGTCCTTTAATGTCTGACTTATTTTACTTAGCATGGTGCTCTCAAGATCCATCCATGTTGTTGCAAATGGCAATAATTTGTCATTTCTTTTTGTTGCTGAATAGTCTTCTGTTGTATATAGGTACCACGTCTATATCCATCATTGGTTTAAGGACACTGAGGTTGTTTCCATTTCTTGGCTATTGTGAGTAATGATGGGATGAACATAGGGGTACACATATCTTTATGAATAAGTGTTTTGAAATCTTTCAGGTAGATACCCAGAAGAGGGATTGCTGGGTCATATGGTAGGTCTCTTCTTAATTTTTTGAGGCAACTCCATACAATTTTTCACAGCGGCTGGACCAATTTACATTCCCATCAGCAGTGTTCAAGGGTTCCCTTTTCTTCACATCCTTTTCACCAGTTGTTTTTTTGTCTCATGGATAATAGCCATCCTAACAGGTGTGAAGTGGTATTTCATTGTGGTTTTGATTTGCATTTCCCTTAGAGCTAGTGTGGTTGAGTACTTTTTTACCTACCTGTTGGCCATCTGTATATCTTGGAAAGTGTCAGTTCCTCTGCTCATCTTTTAATTGGATTTTTTGTTGAGTTATATGAATTCTTTATATATTTTGATTAGTAGCCCCTTATCAGAGATATTGTTTACAAATATCTTCTTCCATTCAGTTGGTTTCCTTTTTGTTTTGTTGGTTTCCTTTGCTGTGCAGAAGCTAGTTTGATTTGGTCTCCCTCATTTATTTTTGTTTTACTTTCCTTGCTTTTGGGGTCAAGTTCTCAAAAACCCCTCTGAGACCAAGGTCCTTAAGTTTATAAGCAAGACTTTTTGGTAAATTTTTGTAAAGATATCTTTGTGCTCTTTTTCTTTCTTTTTATGGTAGTAAATTTTTAGGAATGCAATTGCTGAACATCCAGTGTTCAGTTTTCATCCTTAGAGACTGGGTGCAAGGAATTGATCCCTCCCTGACTTTGTTTTTTCACTTGGTTTTCAGGACACCACATCCTACTGGTTTTCTGTCTGTCTTCCTGGTCACACTTTTTCAATCTCCTTTGCTGGTTTCCTCTTTGCCAGTCTGGAAACACTGGAAGTCCCAAATTAGTGTAATCCTGTATCTACTTATTTTGTACCCCTTTCTTTCATCATCTAATCTGGCATTGAGGCAGGTTAGTTAGAAGCTAGGAAAATTCCTTGACAAGTAGGATGGGGAAACTGAGACAGATAGTTAAATACATGACTGAACAATTCTATGGCCAGCTAATAAATCACAAGATCTTATCTTCCCTAATCAAGGACACTCAGCAGGAAATGGTTTGCACCTTCCAGACCCTGCCAGGAGCAGACCTGCCATGGTCCTGGTGCCTTTCCCGTGATGTTCTCTGAAGGCAAAACTGAGCAGAGAATGACCCTGACCCCTCCTGATGCATCAGCGTATCAAAGGACAGATCTGATTGAATATTCTGATTGAGACCTTCCCTAAAATTCCCACCTTCAGAAAACAGATAAAAACCCTTAAGACAAAGGACTCAGTGCATGGCTCCTTTGAGCATGCCCACGTCTTTCCCCCACTTCTTTCTATAGGCATGTGTGTTTTGCCTTCTTGTTCCTGAGCTTCAAAGCTTCCCAGGAGACTTGCAACCAGAGGGGCAGTGAGCAGTGGTAGCTTGTCCTGGGCTAACCCCCTGAACCGTCTCCAAGGGCCCTCTTTTTCCTCTGAAACTTCTTTCCTGGGTCCATGCAGCCCAGCTGGCTCACTTCCTCTGCCTCCATGACTCTCTTCCTATAGGGCTAAGGCAGCCTCGCTTAGGCTTAACTCTTTTCCTTATATTTCCGAAGGGCCAAGGCAGCCCTCTCAGGTCACTCCTGTTGCTGTAATCTTGCCTTCCTTGGTTTCACTGTCCCCAGCTTTAATAAACGTACTGTCAGAAATCACCTGGACTTGTGTCATGAAATCTCTCAAAGTTAAGAACATGCACATTTCAGACCATGCCGGAGTAGACCTGCCTCAGTTCTGGCTCCTCTCTGGTGACAGTATCATGAGCATAAAATTGGTTTGTACATTTGTCACTCACAGCCTGAGCCTCCCCCGGCTTCCTCCATCTCAGGCAGTGGTGATTCTCTGTTGTTCAGACTGAAAACTCTGGTGTCCTCCTTGATGTCACTCTTTCTGTTATATCCCACATCAGGTCTGTCAGCCAGTCCTGCCCATATTACCTCCAATATATATTTGAGGATCTGACTGTTTCTTACCATGACTGCTCCTATTTCCAATGTCCACGTCACTGTCACTTCTCAACTGCTCGAGGCAGGACCCCCTAGATGGCCTCCCTGCATCTGTCTTTGTCTCAGTGCAGAATACTTTTGAAAGAGCAGCTAGGATAATCCAAACTGTAAGTCAGATCTTATCACTTCTCCATTGGGGTTTCCCATTGTGCTAAGAGTAAAAATTAATGTCCTTCCCTAATCGGTCTAACAGACCCTCCCTTCTCTTCTTGTCACTTCTCTGTTACCTCATTTCAACCATTCTCCTTCCCCCTCCCAGCCCCTTCTGGCCCACAGGCCTCCTAATTGTTCCTCCACCCACCGCTGCTCTTACCTCAGAGCCTTTGCACTGGCCTTACCTTCTCCCTAAGATACTCCTCCTCATGTGTCCTCATGGTTTGCTCCTTCACCTCCTTCCAGTCTACCCAGATGTCACCTCAGTGAGGCCTTCGCTGACCAGGTTGTCTTTTAAAACAGTGTACAAGTCAGCACTTTTTGAAAAACATACTGAGTTGTGCAACATCACCATGAACTTTCCTATCACCCCAATAAGACCCCTCACGCCCATTTATAGTTCATTCCCATTCCCACCCCCAGTCTCTGGCAACCACTCATCTGCTTTCTGTCTCTGTGTTTTTGCCTTTTCTGGTCATTTCATACAAGTGGAACCATACAGTGTATGGCCTTGACCAAACTATCTTCATTGTGATGACTCCTCCCTATATAACATTTCCTATTTTCTTTCCCTGATATGTATTCTTTTTTTTTTTTTTATCAATATCCTTGTATAATTCTACTTATTTTGTTGATTGATCTCACTCACTGTCCTCTATAACAAGAATGTAAGCTGCATGGGGGCAGGCATTGTTTGATTTTTGTTCACTCATGTGCATTCCTCCACCCCTGTGCTGAGAACACATAGAAGACACTAATATATAATATTATATAAAAATAATGTAAAATAATATCAGTGGTGTGTTATGTGTATTATATTGAATTGGATGAGTGAGGATGAACATCTTTTCTTGTGAGTTAGTTTCTGCGGCCAGTGTCATGGCTCACCTCCGAGGCAGAGCTGGGACCTGGGCAGTGCTGGGTGGCCACTCGGGGGAGTCCCCAGGCCACATCTGTCCCAGCCTCCAAATGTCAGCCTTTGTTCCACTTCACCCCATCCTGTTGCAGTTACATCAGTGACTACTGTTTTCCTGATTGGCACCAGATGCCAGGCGCTGGGATTTAAACCGTCTTTAACAGTCTCTGAAAAGCTCCCTGTGTATTGCTTTCCATCACCCTGCACCTCAGGCAGATATGGCCAAGCCAGAACCTCAAGGAATTCCCGAAGAAGCCCAAAGCCACCCCCTCCCCTGGCCCCACTCCCCAGCTTCTCAAAGTTACAGTGGGACCCAATTCTCGGCTTTAGTATCAGTGGAGAGCTGTTTGGAAGAAAAGGTCCTTTTAGCCAGGAGTCTCAAAAGTAAACACACAGGCCCCTGCAACAAATCTCAAAACAGACCTGCTTTCTGTGTCACTGGCTAAGAGGCTGCCTTGTGAAATGTTACTTGAAGAAAGAAGAAAAGCTTTCTGTCAGGATCCGTTTCCCATATGCCGCCTCTGTGTAGCCTGGGGTTTACTGCTGTCTCTAGAGTATGCCGTGAATGTATCGGCTTTGGAAGGTGGTCAGCCTCATGGGGATGCGTATTTTAGCAAAGAGTGATTCCACCCTTCCAAACATGACTGTAGGTATATTATGGCATTTGCATTTTGGTCTGTTGTAGGTGGTCAAGACATCTTTTCTATGTTTTTTTTTGTGTGTGTGTGTAAGAATTTCTCACTGTCGAACCATATTTTTGTGTGAGAGGGGCTTTGTGTCTTCTCTATAGGGTGTTTTCTCAGGCTTGTGAGACCCTGCCTGAGCAGGGGATGGGTATGAAGTTCATTTCCCAGCATCGCACAGTGAGTCCCTTTGAGCCCCAGGCTAGGTGCTGAGGTGCAGTGGTGAACCACACTGACCAGCCTGGAATTCAGGATGCAGAGAGGAAGGCAGACGGACACTGAGCGGATAACTGGTGCCCATTGCTCCTGTTGTGACAGGCAGGACAGAGGAAAGTGCAGGATCCTCTGGGAACGTATTCCTGGGGGCTTAACCTTGCCAGGGCTGGGGGCATGTCGAGGAAGGCTTGCTGGAGGAAGTGACACTAGGACTCCAAAAGGGTGAGAAGGGCCAGGCCAGCAGGAGAAGAGCATTCCAGGCTGAAGGAACAACATGGGGCAGCTTTGAGGCAGGAACAAGCTTGGTGTGGGCAGGTCACACAAAGAGGCCCCTTTGTGTTTCACACCCCAGTTCAGGTGAGTGACAGAGTTGCCCAAGGTCCTGACCAAACAGTGGCAGGGAGGAGGTGCCCAAGCAGTGCTGCCCACATATGTAATTTCAAATTTTGTAGTAGCCACGTTTTAAAAAATAAAAACAAAACACATGAAATTAATTTTAATAATAGATTTACTTAGCCCAGTATAGCCAAAACGTTATCATTTTACTATATAATCAATATAAAAAATAATTAACAAGATACTTTACATTCATGTATCTTTTTGCATCAGGTCTTTGAAGACTTGCTGTGTCATTTACACTCATAGCGATCTCATTCGGACTGGCCACATGCCCAGTGGCCATGTGTGGCCCACATTGGACGGTGCAGGTCTTAGAGGTTAAGTTACTTAGGGAAGACTTGGGAAACTTTTCTTTCAAATCAGGTTATTGTTCATGTAGGAGTGTACTGTTTGTCCATTTCTAGAAACTTCTTCCATTCCTCTTCAGCCTGCCCCACATAGGTGTCGTGCCATCTCTTCGAGGATCTGCACTGTTTCTAATCAGCCATGGAACATTCAGCTTTTAAATGACAGCTGTTATAGGCATGAAATGGTGGCCTTGCACAGAGCGCAGAACTGGTGATAGGAAAATGAGACTGTTGCCTGGATATGAGCTGTTTCCTTCTCCTTGCCAAAAAAAAAAAAAAAAAAAAAAAAAAAAAACCACCAAAAAAACGCAAAGCCCAAACCCTGAACATTTCACATCTGACGTTGTGGGCCTCTGCTTTGCGCCAGTTATTTGAGTGGCTCCCGCCTGATTGCCCATTGCAGTCTCCCAGCTTCTCCCGGGGGAGACGCTGCGGCTGCTGGAATCTTATTAAGATCAAATCTCATTTATCTCATTTGAGTGCTTTATTTTCCCTTTTCCTTTGGTCTTCCAGGATTCTAGGAATATTTTTCTTAGAGTAGGAGACTTAATCTTGTAGGAGAGCGGTATGTCCGGAGGGAGCGAGATCCTGGCCTCGAGGAAGAATGCCACAGTTACACGAGCGGTACAGTTGGTACCGCTGCTGGGCATGGAGAGGGGCTTTTCCCCTGAGTGTCAGGCCAGGCCTGGGTGAGGGGTGCTGTTTGTTACTTACAGCACAGCAAGGCACCAGTTTCTCAGAATACGATGTCTACATCTTCCCTCCCTCTTTTCCTTTCTCCCTCAATTAATGTTTATTTGCACATGTATTAATGAATTCATTCTCTCGGAGAGGGCACATTGAAGTAAAGGCTGAATTCACCTTGAACATGCCCCTCCCTTGATCCTAAAACTTTCCTCAGTGGATAGTTGCTTCTGTATACATTTTAAAAGATTTGTGGAATACATTAAGTGAAAAATTAAAGGGTCCAACTCCTGGGTCTAGGCTAAAGCCAGTGTTGCACTAGTACTTTGTAAGTGTGTATTTGTGTTAGTGTTTGCAGGTACAATGGCTTCCTCCAAAGTTGTCCACCGTGAGTTACGTCATGGTGAACAATTTGGCATTTGTGCACATATGTGGAAGGTGTCAAAGTTTACCTTTCTGTATTGATTTAATTTCTTATAATGAGCATGTTACTATTTTTTAAAAATTAAGTTATATTATTGATTGTGAAAATAACATAGCTTACATGGGACAAAAGTTTAAAACTTCACTATGGAAAATTCCCAATATAAATAAAAATAGAGGGAATGGTGTAATGAACTATCCTGTACTATTACCCACTTTTAATAGTGATCAGCACATGTCCAGTTGTCTTTCATCTTTATCCCCCACTTTTTGGGGGTATATTTCAAAGCCCATCTTAGACATCATGTCATTTCACTTGTAAACACTTAGGTATACAGGTATAACTGATATGGAAATTAAGAAAAAACCATCCACTATGCAGATAATGGAAATAAAAAATAAAACTTATTTATTTCATATCTTACTCTTTAAACAGAATGTATTATTTTTCCCTGATTCATTTATTTCCTTGCCTTTTTACCTGTTTTTACAGGGTTTTAACAATAGAGTACATTCTATAACTTCATGTTCTCTTTTTTAAAACTTAACATTGTAGTATGAATAATTTTACATGTTCTTGTATACTCATCATAACCATTAGTCCAAATCTTAATGTGGCATATTTCAGTCATCTGAAGTTGTAATTTTTAAAGGCAATTTTTAAAAAGAGAAGAATCTTAACCATAAAAATTCTCTCTTAGCTGAGCTCCTATATTTGCTATTCAAGACCATTTAGAAGGAGGTTTGTTCATTGAAAGCCTGCCTCTATCCGGTGTTAAAGCATGGCTTTCGATCCAGGGAGACATGCTGGATCCCAAAGTTCCCTGAGGGCGGGCAGAATGGACGCACTGTTGCAGTGGGCACATCGAGGAATAGCTGTTAATGGGTGATGAGGATGTCCTCTCCTGTGGGGGGAGGACCTCTAGTGACAAGGTGGCAGCAAGTAATGTGAACTGACAGTTTATTCTTAAGATTTAACTTTCCCAGATCTGTATTTATTTTCCCTAAATTACTTAAAAAATTTGAAAAACATTCTACAGCTTGACAAACTGAGATTTACCAAGACATGAAACCTTTTGTGTCCTGTGTTAAAGGGACCCTGCATTTGCTTGAGAGAGACTCTTTGTCTGTAATGTACCAGTACCTTATTAGGTGGGTCACTATGATGAATAGCCAATTCTGAAGTGTGCACGCATGTGCACTTTTTTTTCTTTTGTAAAGTAAAAATGTGTGTAGCTGTATGGGCCTTGGTTATAGATCACTGGGACCCTGAATCGAGAGAAATAAGGACGTTGATGATTGACCAGTCTATCATCTACCATAATGAAGATGCATGTGCCTGATCTCTCCTCCCTCTTTCCTGTGGATATGAGGGAGCTGCATCTCTCCTATGAGGAAGGGCAGGCTGTCCATCTTTGGAGCCCATTCTTTCCTGCCTTTTCAGGATTCTTCCTTATTTTCCTGCTGTCTCTTTGATTGTTCTTCTTGGTCTTCTTTGCCAGGTCATCTTTGTCTGTTTGACTAATAACTGTGAGAGGTTTTGTTTTTTTTTTAATTGTATGTTTTTCCCATTACCATTTAGTCCCCTTGTACCCACTACCTCCCCACCCCCTGAAATCACCACACTGTTATCCATAAGTCCTTTTTCCTTTTTGCTCAATCCGTCTACCCCCTCCCCACCCCTCTCTTAAACTGTCATCCTGTTCTCTATCTGTGAGTCTGTCTCTATTTTGCTTGTTACTTCAGTTTGCTCATTAGATCCCACATATGCGTGAAATCATACAGTATTTTTCTTTCTCTGACTAGCTTATTTCCCTTAACATAATGTTCTCTAGGTCCATTCAGACTGTCGCAAAGGAAGTAAAATTTTCTTCTCTTTTTTTTACAGCTGAGTAATATTCTCTTGTGTAAATGTCCCATAGTTGTTTTATCCACTCATCTATTGATGCACACTTGTGCTGCTTCCATATCTTGGCTATTGTAAATATGCTGCAATGAACACGGAGTGCTTATGTTCTTTTGAATTAGTGTTTTGGGTTCCTTTGGATATATATTTCCAGAAGTGGGATAGCTGGGTCAAAAGGCAGATCTACTTCTAATTTTTTTAGGTAACTCCACACTACTTTCCACAGTGGCTGTACCAGTCTTCATTCCCAGCAACAGTGCAAAAGGATTCTCCTTTCTCCACATTCTCACCAGCACTTGTTGTTTGTTGATTTATTGATGATAGCCATTCTGACAGGTGTGAGATGATACCTTATTGTGGTTTTAATTTGCATTTTTCTGATGATTAGTGGCATTGAGCATCTTTTCATATGTCTATCGGCCATCTGTATGCCCTCTTTGGCAAGTATCTATTCAGGTCTTTAGCACATTGTTTAATCAGGTTTTTGGGGTTTTTTCTGGTATTGAGTTTTATAAGTTCTTTATAAATTTTGGGTATGAATCCTTACCAGATGTATTGGCAAATATGTTTCTCCCATTCTGTGGGTTGTCTTTTTATTTCATTGATGTATTCCTTTGCAGTGCAAAAACTTTTTAGTTTGATGTAGTTCCATTTGTTTATTTTTTTTCTTTTGTTTCCCCTTGCCTGGGGAGAGAGATGTTATAAAACATTGTTATAAGCTATGTCTGAGATTTTGCTGCCCATGTTTTTCTTCTAGGATTTTTTATGTTTTGGGGTCTAACATTTAAGCCTTTGATCAATTTTGAATGTATTCTTGTGTATAGTGTAAGAAGGTAGTCTAGTTTCATTTTATGCACATATCCAATTTTCATAATACCATTTATTGAATAAACTATCTTTAGCCCATTGTATGTACTTGCTTTCTCTGTCAAATATTAACTATAAAGGTATGGATTTATTTCTGTGCTCTCTGTTTTGTTTCATTGGTTTATGTATCTCTTTTTATGTCAGTTACCATGCTGTTTTGATTACTATGACCTTATAGTATAGTTAAGTAGTGTGATTCCTTCAACTTGGTTCTTCTTTCTCAGGATTGCTGTTGCTAAGCAAGGCCTTTTGTGGTTCCATATAAATTCTGAAATAGTCATTCTAGTTCTGTGGAATATGTCATCACAATCTTAATAGGAATTGCATTGAATCTATAGATTGCTTTGGGTAGTATGGACATTTTAATGATGTTAATTCTTCCTATCCACGAACATAGTATGTGCTTCCACTTATTTGTATCTTCTTCAATTCTTTCTTCAGTGTCTTACAATTTTCCCAGTACAGGTCTTTTATATCCTTGCTTAGGTTTATTCCTAGGTCTTTATTCTTTTTAAAGCATTGTAAATGAGATTGTTTTCTTAATTTCCCTTTCTGTTAGTTCATTGTCGGCATATAAAAACGCAACTGATATCTGGATATTAATTTTGTATCCTGCTACTTTGCTGAATTTAATTATCACTTCTGGTAGTTTTTTGGTGGAGTATTTGAGATTCCCTATGTACAGTGTCATGTCATCTGCAAATATTGACAGTTTTACTTCTTCCTTTCCAATTTGGATGCCTTTTATTTTTCTTTCTTGTCTGATTGCTGTGGCTAGGACTTCCAGTACTGTGTTGAATAAGTGAGGTAAAAATGGACATCCCTGTCTTGTCCCTGATCTTAAGGGGAACCCTTGTAGTTTTTGTCCAAGAGTTTTCTAGTATCCCATTGTCTTCTGTGATTGTATTCCCATTTATATCTCCTCTTTATGCACTCTTTATGCCTAACCACCATGTGCAGGTGACCCACAGATTTGAAACTCCGCCTTGACCTTTCCTTTGAGTTCCAGATGCACATACCTAACTGCTGTCTTGCTCTCTCCTCATGGATGTCAAAAATACCTCAAAGTCAACATGCCTAAATATGAACTCATCCCCTCTTCCCCAGACTTGGTTCTCTTTCAGAGTCCCATATTTCAATGTAGAAATCCTCCATTTGTCCAGTTAAGTAAGTTAGAAACCCAGGATTCATCTTTGATACCTCCACCCCTCTTGGCCACCCCCTTTGCTAATCTGTTTTCAGGTTCTCTTGGTTTTTACTTTTGCAAGTCTGCTAATTTCTGTCATCTCTATCTCTATTGACCTGGTCCTTTTTTATGGCTTCCTGTCTGCTATGGTTTTATCTACCCTTACTTTTGTCTATTCTATAAGCACAAAGTAAATCTTTTCATATCTTGATTAAAAACCCTTAAGAACCATGCTATAGTTTGTAAGGTAGAAAAAAACTCTTCAATATGCCAGATCCACAGGGTACTACACTGGCCACCATATAGATCTCCTACCCAATTTGGATCACATTCCTTTTGAGTTCCACTCATCTTTGTTCAGTTTCCTGAAAGCATCCAGCTCATTGTGCCATAGTGCTTTTGCACATGGTATTTCCTCTGTCTGGAGTGGTTTTCCTCCTCCCTACCTCCCCTCCCCAAACCTGCTAGTTGTCTGCCTGAAGCTTCAGATCCCAGTGGAGTAGTCAGTTCCTCAGGAAACTTTCCCTGATGCCATGCACAGGTCAGTTATCCAGCTGCTCATGGGACTGTGGATCTCTTACATGCAATCTGTTTCATAGCTGTCAGTTTACATTTTCTTGTGAGACGGTTTACTTACTTTTCTTTCTCCTGAAAGCAGAGACTATGTCTGTATTCATTCTTCATTATAATCCAGCATTTAGCACAGTGTCAAGCACATAGTAGGCATCCAGAAAATGCTTCTTGTATAAATGAACAGGGAAGAAAGAGAAGAAGAAAAGTTTACAACCTGGCTTTGTAAAATGAAGCTATCCTCTCTGGAAGAGTTAATGCAACCCTCAGTAGGCCCAACTTGAGTTTGGAGATGATTAATGGTGGACCCCCCACAGCAGCACACAGAAGAGGCTTCAAGGCCAAGGTAGACCCTTCCTTAGACCCTGTGTTCTGGGAGAACCTGCCAATGTGGGGGACTCTGTGAGTGACAGGGGCAGAGGGAGTTGAGGTGAAGCAGAATCCACATTGGTACCCCAACAAGCATTCCAGTGTTTACCACCTGATGCTTGGTAGAAAAGACTTTCTCTTGTTAGGCTCTGGGTAAGGTCGGAAGCCAAAAAGACATCGTAACAGTAAATCCTGGAAGCCTCAGGCTTCCTTTACTGCAAAGGGAATGTGAACGAATGTTCTCTTTAAACCTGGAGTAGACTCCAGCCTATGTGTGTCAGAGTTATGGGGAACCGGGGGATGGAAAAGAGACTGTTTACTCTCTGCCCTCTTGGAATTTCCTCCGGTTTCATTCCTCTGTGCACCAGTGTTTCACAGCTATGTGGAGAATGAACACTCACCTGTTAATGAATGCCCTGCTTATTTTCACTTTCTTTTGATGGGCTTATGGGGTTGAGGGCAGGGAGGCAGGAAGGAGGTTGGTTTGTTCCACTGAGCAGCTCTGTTAAGGCCATATCAATCACATCTTCGTCAGGCTTCCGAGACTCTTAACCTAAGAGTACTTGGTCTCCCTTAAAAGTATCATACTTTCGTGTTTTGTTTTATTTTCCTCAAATTTCCAGGTAAATCCTTACACTTGACTTTGAGTTAGGAAGAAAAAAAGGTTTTTTCTTTTAATAGGTATATGTGTGTACATGCATGTACCTTTTGGTAATGTGGGAGTGGGGAGGGACAGTGATGACAAAAGATTCTAAAGTAGAAAGTTTTGTCACTCACTACCGTGAAACTGTCCAAGCAGGAGTTCTGGATTTCATAACTGAGTTGCATTATTACAGTGGCACAGTTTGGCAGTTTGGGTTTACATAGTTTTTTCTTTTGTTGGAACAAGGAAGGCAACATCCATGCCTCATTTATCAATACTTATTAGTACCATATGCAAAAAAACATGGAAAAGTCCACATCAAGAAAGGAGAAAAGTAATTCTTTGAAAAATATTACTTATTCTTGTTGCATGTAATAGCTCTTCCCGGTAGGAAATTATTAACCTGAGCCACTAGCAAATCTGAGGCTTTGAAGTCAGGAAAAATAAGGGTGATTCCCTAAGCATCTTGACTGGTATATTTTCTGCCCTTTTGTATTTCAAACTGTATAAGTACTGTTAAATTCTTGTAAGTTTTTTAGTTAGTTTAAGTCACTGTTTGTGCCTAGGCTGTGCTTGCCTAAACAAAACTATTATAGACAATGTCAAGTATACAAAAAGGTAGAAAGTGGGTGTGGGTGGCTCAGGGGAAATATGTGGGGCAACTGAGATTGAACAACAAAAAAAAGTGGAAAGAATCGTCTGTGAACCCCTGTGTGCCCGCCACCAGCTCCACGGCTGTGTGAGGAAAGGCTGTTCCTGTTTCATCTCACTGGATTATTTTCATGTGAATCCCAGACACATTTCATCTACAATATTTTATTTAATTAAATTAATTAATTAGTTAATTATTTTTTTTTGTCTGACAGCACAGGTTTGTTTATTCTGAATCATGGGGCTAATAGAAAAAAAACTTATCTAGAGTAGCGTACAAACAAGGAGATTCTCAGATAGAAAACCACACATTGTGTCATGCAGCAAGCACCCTTCCATTCAGTGCACTAAGTGAATTACAATGGCGTCTCTCTTTCAGAGCCTGTCTTCTCCAGACATATTTAAAAGTTAGTTTCATTGAAATGTACAGTACAGATAAAGACTAGGGAAAAACTGTTGATAGGTATCAGCCCATGTGGCCCTCGTTAAAAAAAAGACTGCTCTCTCTGAGTCTAGATGTATTTTGTTAAGGCCTCTTCCATAAAGGGGGACTCTTCAGCAGCCTGTTGACATGCTAATAATGGCCCAGTTAGCACTCCTATTAGGGCATATGCAACCAAGTGGGTTCCATGTTCTCAGCTATCTACAAGTATTTCAGTGTGCATCTTTAAGAGATACGGAGTCTTATAAACCAGGACACCAATTTCATACCTATAAAACTTAATGGTAATTATTTTAATATCATCAAATATTCAGTCAGTTTTTACATTTCCCCAATTATTTTACAGTTTTTTGTTTTGTTTTGTTTTTTCCCCACCATTGGTGTATTTGAGTCATATCCAGACAAGATTGATCTGTCTCCTATGGCTCTTTTAACTGACAGGTTCTTCTTTTTTAACCCCTTGAAATTTGTTATTGCAGGAACTGGACAGTTTGTCCTGTAGTTTCCCACATTTTAGGTTTTACTGAATTGTAGGTGAACACGTTCCTCTGTCCCTCTGTGTTTCCTATAAACTCATGGGTAGATCGAGAGGCTTGATCATCAGATCAAGGTTCTCTTTCTCTCTTTTTTTCCTTTTTGATGAGGTGGTGTGTGATTCCATCAGGAGACACCTAATGTCTGTTTGTCTCTCTTGGTATGCCAGCTTTTGAAGGGATCTCCTGGCATGTTCCTTAAGATTTTCCAAATTCTTTCCCCCTGGATTCTAGTATCCATCCAGCCCTACCACTCTCTGTTGACCTCCATAAAGCAGCATTGCAGCATATTGGTTACCATTGGGTACTTTGAACAGAACAGAGGGGCACAGTCCCATAACCAAAGAAGAGTGTTTGCTGATTGCTGAAGTTAGCATGAGCTCAGGACTTTGGCTTTCTTGGTGGAACTAAACTCTCTTGCCAGCGGAATATTTTCATTATATACGTTCCATTTGGTTGTAATCGAATCTGACTTCCTCTAGCCATGCTATAAGTTAGCCCTTTTTTCAGCCCCTGCCTGTGATTTGCTCAAATCTTTGATTCCAAAAGACTGGTGGGCCTTTGAGGCCTGGCTGATGTGCTGGATGGGAGTCATGGCTTTTTATTAACACGTAATAGGAAGGAAGCCAAGGTAGAGTCTCCCTTGGGCACCCTGTTCCCGGAAGACACTGCCATTGCCTTGGCCCAAGCCACCATCTGCTCCTACTTGGAATATTGCAGTCATCTCCTACCTGGCCTTGTCTGCTTCAGCCTTTGCTTCTCCCGCAGCTGGAGTTGATTGTATTACTATGGGAACCACGTCCCTTCCTTGCTCAAAACCCTCTAATGGGTTCCGATCTCACACAGAGTAAACATCACAGACCGTGGCAGGGCTCCGAGGTCTTCCTCGTGGACTCTAGTTACTGACTGTCCTCGCCTCCTGCTCCTCTCTTCCTTTGTTCCCTCCAGCCACACCAGCCTCCCTGCCATTCCTCACACCTGCCAGGCATGCTCTCACTTCCGGCCTCTGCTTCCTTTTCTCTGCCTAGAATCTTCTTCTTCTAGATACTGATATGGCTCCCCTGCCTCATCCTTCTTTAAATTTGCTCAGTTGTCATCTTCCCAGCAAGACTTTCTCATCACCCCAAACCCTCCTCCCACCTCTGGCACTCTCCACCTTCTTGCCTTGTTTCATTTTTTTCTACTACATTTGCAACCTCCCAACAGATTACGCCATTTACTTAAAAAAGAAAAACCCATTGCTTATCTCCTGTTTCTCTCAACTAGAAATTAACACTCAGGAGCACAGATTTTTTTTTTTTGTCTGTTTTGTTTCTGCTGACTCTCCATGACTAGAACACTAGATGCTTAACACTGCAGGACTGCAGATAGAGCAGGACTGGGTGAGGCTGGGAGTAGCTGGTGAGCTCCTCTGCTAAATCTGATTCTAGTTACAGAAATAAACCTACTACACCCAATTTTTCATTGGTGTCTTGATTTCTGAGCTGTGCCTCAAAAGGCAGTAGGAAGACATGCTTGCAGAGAAAGGCCCTTTGTAGAGTTGTCGGCGTTGGCTGTAGTGAAACCTGAGGGCCCCAGAGGCAAGGTGCCTAATGCTGCTATTTATAACTAAGATTCCAGTATATGTTTTCCAGCCACACTTACTCCTTTCAGCCTCCCCTGTATGCTCAAGTCTGTCACTCAATTAGCTAATGGCGTCTTTAGTCCCATTATGCATTGTAGGGCTCCCCTGGCTCAGCTCTTTTTTTTAAAAGAGAATAATGGGGTGTTCTGTTCTCAGAGGTTTAATTTTTTAATAGCCTTGCCAATTAAATGAAAACCTTTTTCCAACTTTTTATTATGAAATTTTCAAACATACAAAAAAAAAAGAATGGAAAGAGTAACACAATGAACACCCAGATGCCCTCCCTCCACTTAGGCCCGACCCTTTTTAACATTTTGCCTCATTTTTTTAACCAGCATGTGTGAGCCCGTGGGTGTGGGCATTTTCCTCTGAACCGTGTGAAGGTAAATTGCAGATATCATGGCACTTTAGTCCTAGAAACTTCAGCCTCTTCTCCTATAAATCCATTTAAGACTAAGTGCTGATACCATCCTAATCTTCTCTTGAATCTCACAAGAAAAAGAACATTTATATGTAAAAGCATAGTACCATTATGGAACCTAAGAAAATTAACAGTAATTTCAGAGGTTATTTAATATCCAATCTGGATGCAGATTTCCCCACAAGACTATTTTTTTGAAGCCCAGGGTTAGTCAAAATTCACGCATAGCATTTGAGTTATGTTTCCTTAAATCTAGGAGAATCTCTTTCCTGTCCATTTCTAAAGAACAAAATGTATTTAATAACACTTTAATAATTTTTTTTTGTATTTTTAAAAAGAGAGAGAGAGAAACATTGTTTTTTTTTTCCACTTATTCATGCATTCATTGATTCTTGTATGTGCCCTGACTGGGGATCTAACCTGCAACCTTGGAATACAGGGATGATGCTCTAACTAACCAATGAAGCTACCCAGCCAGGGCTGATACTGACTATTTGAAGACTCCAGGACAGTTGCCATATAATGGTTTGTCCCTGTGATGGTTATGTAGCTTTCCTGGAAAGATTTTGTGGAGTTTGTTGCCACAACCTGAAAAAGTCTCAGAAAGGTCAAAAGAAGAGTGATTGACTATAGAATGAACAAGGTAGACCAAAGAGAAATTGGGACTCTTCAGCCTAAAAAACAGGGAATTCAACAGGGAGATAATAAAAATGACAGTGTATTAGGACCTTCCTGGGTGCTGTTTATTTCTTTACAAGTGTTTTCTGAAAAATGTACTCTTCCCACTCCCTGTTCTCTAGGGAGACCGGTGGTCATATGAAGTCATTTGTGTTGTGCTACACAGCTACTGGGTAGTAGGACTGAGGTCGAGCCCAGTCTGCCTGGCTGGCACCTACCCCCCACCTCTGTGCTGTACTCCCTGCTCGGGACTTCGGCACAGGATCTCAGAATGACAGAGTAGGGAGCCACTCCTTGACTTTCTTTTTTTGAAACAGTAATAAACATTTATTATCTCACGGTTTCAGTGGGTCAGGATTTGGGAGTGGCTTTTCTGGGCAGTCAGGCCTGGGATCTCTCATGAGGTTGCCGTCCGTTTTTGGCTGGGCTGCAGTCCTCTGAAGGCTGGACCAGGGCTGGGGGCTCATTTGCCTGGGTGGAGAGTGGTGTTGGTGGTCGTCAGGCCTCAGTTCTCCCTCTACCCCAACCACTCATAGACTTTGAAGGAACTTGTTTTTAGATTATCTGTTATTTTATAGAAATATTTGGAACTCACTAAGCCCCTCTGTGAGACTGACTTGAAAATAGCAACAGACTCAAAAAGATTTGGAAAGATCCTTTATAGGGAAGAGAGGTTAAGGGAGGGGAGCAATGCTTAGGAGAACTTAAAAGTCTGAAGGGTAACTGGTTTCTACTTTATTATAATAGATCATTGAATTGATCCAGACTTTTAAAAAAATTTTTTTTTGCTAAGTTTAAAGGGTTGTGTCTGTTTCTTAGAGAGATTTGGGGCAGGCTTTCCTATGTGGGGAGGTTGTTTCTAGCAAGTGCTTGCTTGCCTTGTTCTAGAAATTCAGTGAGACAGCTTATAACAGTACAGTCACAACTAAGAGATAAAACTAAGTGGTAGGTGGGAGGGAGGTTGGAGTGTGTGGCACTTTCCTGGTCTGGCTTTGTAAGGTGGGGGGAGGCATGGAAGGGCCGCACACCCTTTGGAAATCCTCATAAACACTGCTCTCTGGGTGACTATTGAACAGCCCTGAACTGGAGGTTACAGCCCCCGAGCAGTGACTGGCTGGAAGCTATCGGTGTGGCCAGGCCTGGTGGTGGGAGTCAGGGGTGTGTGTGTGTGGCAGTTTCCAGCCCACCTAGGGTGTGGGGCTTCTGCCTGGTGCTGGTTTGTGCTGTTTTCTTGCTGTGGTTCCCCAGCTCTTCTTGCTCGCCCACGGGGCTGACTTGACCTGGTGTTCTGGGGACTATGGGAATCTGAGCTGCCTTCCCGCCTCAGTCGCAGAGCCAGGGGTTGACCGGTCTCTCCTTCTGGGACGAACCCAGGGCCATGCGACTCTGCGGCTGACTCTCTTGTATTGAAGTTTTATTACTTAAAAACTTTTTCCTTATTTCAAAATGAAACATTTTCAAGTTTGAAAACAACAGCACTTTTTAACACAAGTAAGAAAAGAATAAGCCCCTGATATCCTTCATCTGGAGATGACTCCTGACGACATTTCCTCAGGGTTCCCTAACCTGTTTCTTTTCTTTTTGCCACTATTTTTTATATGGGTAGGGGGATGCTGCTTGACAGAACTATTTCTTCCTCTGTGTGCCATCAGTATCTCTATTTTTTTCATGGTCCCGCATGTATAAGCAAACAAATAAGTAATGTAGATGTTAGGTAGTTAACCTAATAATCTAAAATGTTTAGAAGAGTACAGCCTTGCTTATCAGCCTAATACAACAGTGATGACAATTGGACAAGTATTCCTTCCCTTTCTTTTTTCTGTGCCACAAGACAGATTTGAAGATGCAGAAAAACGTTGCCAGGGGAGTCGGAGTAGGCGAAGTGGGAGCTCATAACTTACAGAATCTTAACTCCGGGCGCATTTGCTTTCTCCCATCCATGTTGCCTTTTGTGTCCAACAGTGGAGAACACACAGCTGACCCTGAACCTGCAGACGGAGAACAAAGGCGGTGTTGTCTCGGGTGGTGAGCTGACAATTTTCCTGGACGGGCCGACTGTTGATCTGGGAAGCGTGCCTAATGGCAGTGCCGTGACAGACGGTGAGTGCTGCCCTGCTCCCAGGGGTGGGGTGGGGAGTGGAGGAGGTGTCCAGGGTTTGGTTCTGTCCCAGGTCCCTGGGTTTGGGTATGGCTCAGCCAGCCCTGGCCATAGCTACCCTTGATTCTTTTTAGCATCCATAGCGTGATCAAAATCATGACATGATTTTACAAGGACAGCTTTCTGATAAAGGACCAAAGTAAATGTCAAGTCTTTGTAAGCGTTGCTTGGTTTGAGAGCAGAGAAAAACAACTTTTCACCACACATGGGCTTTGGAAAATAAAATATCTTTATTTAATGTTACTTGGCCCATTTTTCTTCATCTCAGTACAGTTAACCCTTCTAGGGAGCTTGAAGGTGTCTTTTATGAGATGGTTTGGTTGGGAAAGGGGACTCTGTGTCTTAAGAGATTCGTACTAGCAAAATATATACAGAAGCAGGGAATTTGGAGTGTTTCCCGTTATGTCCTGAATGTGGGCTGTTTGTTTTTTGATCTAGTCTCAAATTAGTCACCTTTGGATCTAGCAGGAAATTATTTCATGAAGTCTGAGATGGGTTGGGTTTCTCCATAATTTTTCTTGTTAAATGTGATGTAACTAAGGTACTTTCCAGGCCCGAAACAGGCTTTCTATAGCTTCAAGGGAGTGAAATTTGAATTCTAATTCAAGGGCACTTAGTGAATGGTGGGGCCTTAACTTGAGATTCCTCCCTCAACTGGACTGGATGGTGCTTGGGTACTTTTGGTGCATGGAGAAAAACAGCACCTGTGTAGATAACTGAGCACTGAGTATGTGCTAGATCTTCGACCAAGTGCTAGCTAGATGGCAGGGGCAAAATTCACATGGTGTCTCCTCCTAGGAGGTTATAACTTACTTGGTGGGGGCAGGGGATGCTTATCATCAAACAAGTAAACACACAAATAATTGTGTAACTATAATGGCGATAAAAGCTATGAGGGAAAGGTAGTGGGTGGTATGAGATTCGTGTACTTTAGGGGGTCTCATCTAAATTGGAGGGGGCAGAGAAAATTTCTTTGGGGAAGCTGATACCTGTGGGAGTATAAGGAGTTTAGACAGGCCAAGGTGGGGGTGTAGGTCAAGAGGTGGCTGAGTTAGAGGTGGAGGGTCCCATATGCAAAGGCTCTGAGGTGGGAGTGAGCTTGGCCTGTCGTAGGAGCAGGATTGGGATGTGGGGAGCAAGGAGAGTGGTGGGAGGTGAGCCCACAGAGGCAGGTCGGCTCAGATCACACAGCCTTGAAGGCCTTCATAAGGATTTTGAACCCCATCCTAAGAAGCAGGAATCTGTCAAAAGGTTTTTAGCAGAACTGGATTATAATTTGATTTCAATTGAGTCTGATTTGGCTTTTTAAAAGCTCGAGTTGTGATACGAAGAAATGCCCCAATTCCTTTCCCCAACTTTGGGTGGATAGCATCATTCTCTGTGCCATGTGGTTGGCTGAGGTTCATGTAATGTGGAAGGCAACAAGCTTGTAGGTGCCTTAGACATTCCTGAAGGTCTTAGAGAAGAGGAGCTGTTTCCCAGGTTTGAGCCCCTCTGATTTGCAGCCCTGATCAGATCTCACTTGGCCGCGGTGCCAGTTCCTTCTCGTGCTGCTTGCTTGACTGTCTGTGTCCCCCCCACAGTGGGTCACTAATACACAGGTGAGCTCTGTTCCCCTAGTCCTGTCTCAAGCAAGGGCCGAGCTTCTCAACGTTTGTCTGTTCTTGTGACGGACCCCCTTTCCAGGATCACAGCCATGTTCGAGAGAATCCAGCGGGACAGCTGTCACTTCAGAGAACCGGCACCAGCCCCCCAGCACAAACTGCTTCGGAGGGAGATCCCGGTAAGACCCCTGTGGATGAGGAGGAGCCTGGAAGATGCTCAGAGCCATTGAAAACATGCTGGCAAGTGGCGAGGAACAATTTATGTTAGAAACTGGTGGAAATTTCCAGAGAGCTTATAACTGACTCAGTGTGCAAAGGAGGCCCAGAGAGGAATACAAAATTTGGGATTCTCGGAAGGGTCAGGGGTTGCTTGTCAAAGATCAGGACTGGCTAGGTTGGTTGTTTGGGTAAGAGGAACTGCTGAACAGAACTGGACTGCTTTCTATGCATCAGGTGCAGCGGCCACAGCTGCCCTTCCAGGATACACACAGAAATGCACAGTGCACTGCTTCTCTGAATGCAATGTTTTCTGCCTGTCTGTTTCTACTTTGGGGGCTGATCCATGGTTCTGTCTGGAATGTTGGCTAAGACCTCCGTACTTAGAGTCTGAGTTGTATTATATATGTTATATGTATCACGGGTGACTTCATTTTATTTACTGATGTTCCCATCTTAACGCCTGTGTTCATGGTGCAACCTTATTTTCGTGGCAACTGAATTCCCAAGCAGGAGAGTAGTTTTAAGTGTATTAGGGAGATGGGGAGGGGGTTGGGAACCTGTTTTTATGGTTTATTACAATGTATAAAAGTCCCAGGCATTTTGTTAATCTGTGGAGAGTAGGTGAATAATTGGTAAAATCTTCCCAAACAAAACCCAAGGAGTGGAGAAAAACGCTTGGAGAAACAGTATGACCTCAACAGATACTGGAAGGGTTCCTCCGAGGACAGCCGTCAGCCTCTCAGGATCTGGTTGTTCTGAGGATTTGTGGTTTCGGTGTCTGGAGCAATAGGGGGTTGGGTGTTTGGATCTTTTGTCTGTGGCATCATTAGAGGTGTTGTTTCCCTGTTGTCTTTTCTCTAAGCCTCTGCAAAGGTGTCACCCTGCACTCTAAAGACCAGTTGCCCATTTCTGTGACTCGCTGGGTGACTTACAGATCTGGACGAATAGTCAAGTGGCACAGCATAAGGACTGACACTGTACCTGACAAGTCTGTGTCTGCCAAGGAATGATAGACACCCAGAACTAGAGAAAACAGAATGTCTCCAGCGGCGAGTGGCTGGCAAAGAGGGACACCTGAGCACTTCACTCTCTGAGAACGATGCTTCTTCTTCGCTTTGCACTAACCACCCTCTTGGCCTTTAGCTGACTTGGAAAGTTTGTGTCAAACAACTGATACTTATTTGGAGCTGGAAGGCAGAGTTCAGCTTTTAACAAGTGTGGACTTCAGTTCTTGACCTATTTATTGCTCTCTGAAGTTCTCTAGTTGAAAGACCTAGAAATCCATCCACAGTAGGCCGATAGCCCTTCTTTGTTGTTGTTTGTGTTGAGGATTGGTGACTGCTAAAGCAGCAGCCAGACGTCGACAGAAAATCGCATGCATTTTTGCCATCACACACAGTACACATCCAGTGCTAGTTAATTGTTGGTGGGCAAAGTACCTTCCAGCTCTTTAAACCACATGGGAGTCCCCCTCCATCCACCTGGTCACTGCAGCTTTTTCATGCATGGCCTCGAGTTTTCACAGGCCTCGGCCATCTAAGTGTTTATTTTGTGGTCACACGGAACCTGCTGCCATTTAGCAGCAAACGCTTTTGAAAGTATCACCTGAAGGTAGTATCTTCTGTGTCCCTAAGAACCCTTTCCCTGTTGCTGCTGGTCAGTGTGCACATGCAGGTGGTAGCAGAGCAGTCGACTCCGTAAGAGTACTCCCAGTACAGTTTGCTGTGTGATGCTGGACAAGTCACTAAGCCTCTTGGTGTCTCAGTTTTCTCAGGTCTTGCACACTGGGAGTGATCAGGGAAAGTGGTGGAGGTTTCTTTGCTCTGGAGACTGTCTCTTGCACCGCTCCACCCACTCCCCTAACCTGAGAAATGTGGCATTACTGCTGCATTCACATCAGTTAAGAGGGTGATGAATCAAACCTTCAGGATTCAAGGACAACCCTCTGCTGTTCTTGGGTGCCGGGGCAGAGAGAATGATGGGCTTCTGTCTGCTGCCTCCCAGACTAAATATTTATCTTTCACTGTCTGAAGGGTAGGTTTTTCTTGGACTTGGGTGTTATTTGCCATGATCAAAGGTGTTCTGACATGCCTGTGAAGGTGAAGATTGCAATGACAAAGCAGCCTTTTCCTCTCCTTTTCCACTGTGTTATTAAGCCATAGAACTGGAACCATGTAAGGGTTTTATCTTAGGGGTTCATCTACCCAAGGTCATCTAGCAAAGGCACCTTTTGGTTGCTGATCAAAACCTCACAGCTCCATCTCTCAGTGAGATTTTGCCAACTCCTTAAGAATAATTGAGTGAGCCCTGGCTGGTGTGGCTCGGTGGATTGAGGCTCTGCCAACCTGTGAACCAAAAGGTCACCGGTTTGATTCCCAGTCAGGGCACATGCTTGGATTGCCGGCCAGGTCCCCGGTTGGGGGCGTGCAAGAGGTAACCAATCAATGTTTCTCTCTCACATTGATGTTTCTCTCCCTCTCTTTCTTCCTCCCTTTCCCTATCTCTAAAAATAAAAATCTTAAAAAAAAAGAATAATTGAGTGAAACAGCTTTAGTTATTTTATCATCTGGTCTGCCACATGAAAACCAGCGTGGGCTTGCCACCAAGAATTCACATGGCATAAATGTATTTGCAGACAGACGGTTAGTACATAGTCAGTGGGTCTGGTTGATTAAAGAAAGAGTTAACATCAAAATTGTTGTATAGTCCTTCCTATAATGAAGTACTGACCCTTGTGAAAATGAGAGAATGATAGTTACATTAATATGGTAGAATCTTGGAAACATAACATCGAACAGGAGAAGCAGGTCAGAGAAAAAAAACATACAATATGATGTAATTTATATAAAGTTTAAAAATGTAAAATTAGATCATATATGTTTTTTTATGAATGTGACTTTATATTTGGTAAAACTATAAAAAATAGAAGAGAGTGATTAACGCTGAATTCAGGAGAATGGTTATCACTGGGGGATGGAGATGGGTGTAAAGAGGAAAAAGCACACAGAAGCTTCCAAGTGCTGGGAATGTTACCATGGTTCTTAGCCTGCGTAGGTCCCTGAGTGTTCATCTTATTGTTTCTTTAAACTGATATACAGGGTTGGCAGAAGTAATGCCTGCGTGAGTGTGGTTGAGGGGGTGGTAATAATATAAGTGTAATAATAACTAATAGTTTTAATTTGAACATTTCACCTAAAATGTCATATGGTGTGCTTGAGTGTGATATTGTTATGTTACAGAATTACATGCTTATGATTTTATAATAAAAGATTTTGTAATAAATAGGGGTGTTATTTGTGCCAGACCCCATATATTTAATCATAGTCTTTTGTTTACATGATACATTTCACAGTAAAAATAAAAAAGTGTCACATACTCACAGAAAACTGAACTACGATGGAGAAAATGTTTGCTGTCGAGGCAGATTTCAGAATCTCGGATTTCTTCAGCCTCGATAATGACCACTTACTTCTGTTTTGCCCAGTTTATACACATAGCAGTGTAGCTGATGATTCTAAGTCAGTGTTCCACGTTGGCCTTGCGTTCCTGTCACTTAGAAACCTCAGGCCTGCGGATTTAGTTTGGGAGGTAGGGGAATGGGTTCCAGATGAAAGCTGGTTACTGCCAGGTAATGTGTTAGCACAGCACTAAACTTGGTGGCCTGAGAGGGCTGGCTCACACCATCTGGTGTTTGATTGGAGTGGGACAAGCCTGTGGCATACCCAGGATTCTGTTAGTGTGCCACCCTGCCCTGTGTCTTCAGCCAGAGTGCCTCATTCCAGTAGTAGAGAGTGCCCAGGGTGTCACGGGTCCCTGGGGAGAGTGTGTGCTCGTTGGCTTGGGGAGTACCAACCACACTCTTTTATAATCCCCCTGTGCTTGTTTTCTTTTGCCGGAATGAGGGCTGGCTTTGGGAGCCACGCCTAAGTCAATCCAGGTTTTGAAGATCTAATGATGTGTGCCTGGTATGGTGCATACGTTGCACAGGGCTTGCCTGAAGCACTTTCCACAGCCGCTCACAGTGTCGTATACACAGGATGTATGTGAATCAGGCAAATAAAACTGTCAGTGCTGGGGGAACTCAGAGGAGAGAAAATCAGTGGAGAGGGACACACTGAGGGGGGAGTGTGGTGTGAGTTTGCAGAGAGACTTATCCATTGTCCGTTGTTCAGTACAGACCTCGGGGATTAGTTGAGGCAGTGAACTCAAAAACTAGGGAAGCTAACAGTAGGGCATACATGGAGGGAAAGAGATTCCAGCAGAGGGTATCCGCACTGGTGCTGGCAGCTCTGTTCAGAGTTACTCTTTTGGTTAGAAATAGCTGTGAAATTCCAGACTGAAGAGTGGAAAGCCAGGATGTCTGAGTCTCGCTGTCGTTTGTTGATTCTTCATCACCTGTGATTTTTTCCTCATCCCCAGCTATTTATGTGAAAGCAGAGAGTGAAGGAGGAATCAACTAACAGGTGGAACCTGTAGAACTGTCTTCTAGCGACACTGCTCCTCCAAGCTCAGCCTTAGAGATTTCTTCAGACTTGAGTAATTAGCTTCTCAGTCTAGAATCATTGTAGATTTTCCAAAGTCGTATGGGGAAATGATACAAAAAAGTAGAAGAATGCATTGAATTTGCTTCTAGGTTCATAAAGTTTTTCATTAATAGGTCTGAAAACTGTGAAAGGGGTCTAGGTAAAGAAGCTGTATGTAGGGACTTAAGTGATTCATTTTTCTGTATGTATTTAAGTTATTTTCTGCAAGAGTATATGTACGTGTGCATGTGTGTGTATGTGTGTTTGGTGAAGGGCTGGAGGCCTTAAATTTGTCTACATTTATCATCAGCTCTGAGTGTTGGCCAGTGTTTGGTCAGAGTCTGTGTTTTAACAAGCCCCGCCACCTCCCCAACCCTATGATTTTGTTAACATGTAAAAGTTTCAAACCTCTTATGAGACAGTTTTCATCCACTCTTCTCCCCTCCTTTCCTTTTATTCTTGCTTTGATTAAAACACATCAAATTTATTGACTCTCTTGTTTTGGCATTCAAGACCTCTGAAGATTTAATAGAGGTATAATCTCGGAGACTTATAAAGCCCATGGTCTCTGGTGAGCTCTAAATAGCTCATCAGCTGTGTCTGCAGACATCCTAGCCCAGAAAGGAAAGAAAAATAAACTTGACAGGGCGTGATTCTGCTGGGAACACTGCTGGGAGTCCTGGGAGGGCCAAGGGGTATTGGGAAGCAAAACTAACAGGGAAGGAGGGACGGGAACTGAGCCTTCGGGCACTGGGCCACTCTCAGTGATTGTTGGCTGCCCATGACTCCCTCAGTTAAGATGACTAAAGGCTACTTGATTTGGAACTGCAGTTAGTTGCAGATGTCACCCTGTCAGCATGAAGCTCAATTGAGCACCTTTACAGTTTCCATTTGGCCTTCCACCCAACAGCTTTTACTTAAAGTCTGGCTATGAGAGCCTCGATGCAATTGTTGGGGAAGTGGATGGGGTAATGAAAGGAGTAAGTGTGAATCATTTATTCATTCAGTGATAACTCAGACACAGTCCCCGCTCACAAGGAGCTCACAGCACTCTCTTTGAGCAGTTGGCTTCTGTGGAATAGGGTTGAGGCTGTGGACAGGAGCCCTGCTGCATTCTCAGAGCCAGATATTCAAAAGTAATCATGAGGATTAATTATACATTCCTTTAGGTGCTAACTTATTAACTTTTACTAATTGAAATTATATATTCTACCTTATTATACATTTGTTTATTCAGATCTGTTTATTTCATAGGTGTTTATTGGTCATTTTTTTCCAGGGTTTTTTTTTAATGTTATTTTTCAATTATAGTTTACATTCAATATTATTTTGTATCAATTTTAAGCATACAGCATAGTTCTTCTTAGACAATCATATACTTTATTTTTTTAATGTATTTCAGTGATTATGCTATTACAGTGGTCCCAATTTTTCCTCCTTTGCCTCTCTCTGCCTGGTACCCCCATTCCCTCCAGCAATCCCCTCCCTTAGTTCATGCCCGTGGGTCGTGCATATAAGTTGACTTCTCCATGTCTTACACTGTTCTTAACATCCCCTGTCTATTTTGTACCTACCAATTTGTGCTTCTTAACCCCAGGACTTTTTCCCTCATTCACCGCCAGTCCCCTCTCAGTTGATAACCCTTCCTGTGATCTCCATATCTGTGATTCTGTTCCTGTTCTGCTTGTTTGCTTAGTTTGTTCTTCAGATTCAATTGTTGATAGTTGTGCATTTGTTGCTGTTTTAACATTCATAGTTTTGATCCTCTTTTTCTTTTGTAGTTCCCTTTAACATTTCATATAATAATGGCTTGGTGATGATGAATTCCTTAGTTTTTACCTTGTCTGGGAAGCACTTTATCTGCCCTTCCATTCTAAATGATAGCTTTGCTGGGTAGAGTAATCTTGGATGTAGGTCCTTGCTTTTCATCACTTTGAATATGTCTTGCCAGTCCCTTCAGCCTGTAAAGTTTCTGTTGAGAAATCAGCTGACAGTCTTATGGGAACTCCTTTGTAGGTAACTATCTGCTTTTCTCTTGCTGCTTTTAAAGTTCTCTCTTTATTTTTAACCCTTGGCATTTTAATTATGATGTGTCTTGCTGTGGTCTTCTTTGAGTCCAACTTGTTTGTCTGTGCTTCCTGGACTTACATGTCTATTTTCTTCACTAAATTAGAGAAGTTTTCTTTCATTATTTTTTCAAAAAGTTTTCAATTTCTTGCTCTTCCTTTTTTCCTTATGGTACCCCTACGATTCAGATATTGGTACATTTGGAGATGTCCCAGGGGCTTCTTATTCTATTCTTGTTTTTTTGTTTGTTTTTAGTTCTTTTTTCCTCTTGCTTTTCTGATTGAATGCTTTTTTCTTCCTTTTGTTCCAAATTGTTGATTTGAATCTCAGCTTCATCCCCTACACTTTTGGTTCTTTTTTTTTTTTTTAAGATTTCATTTATTTATTTATTTATTTTTAGAGAGGGAAGGGAGGGAGATAGAGAGAGAGAAACATCAATGTGCAGTTGCTGGGGGTTATGGCCTGCAACCCAGGCATGTACCCTGGCTGGGAATCGAACCTGTGACACTTTGGTTCGCAGCCCACGCTCAATCCACTGAGCTATGCCAGCCAGGGCCACTTTTGGTTCTTTGTGGATTTTTCTTTATTTCACTTAATGCAACCTTCATTTCTGCCTGGGTCTTTTTTTCTGCTGTTGCAGTATCCAGTGATTTCTTTGAGCATCCTGACAACCAGTGTTTTGAACTCTGCATCTGATAGGTTCCTTATCTCCATTTCATTTAGTTCTTTTCTTGTTGTTTTGTTTTGTTCTTTCATTTTGGCCATATTTCTTTGTTTCCTCAATTTGGCAGCCTCCCTGTGTTTGTTTCTGTATATTAGGTAAAGCTGCTTTGGCTCCCTGTCTTAGTAGCCTGGCCTATCATGGAAAAGGCACCTGTAAATTGTGTGGGGAGGAGCCTTAGGTAGTCACCAGGGTGGGGCAACTGTTTTACTGCTTTTGGCTCTGTGTGTGGGAGGGCTCAGAGAAGGGACAATGCCGCTGCCTGGCCTCTGGAGATTGCTTGAGAGGAAGCTGTCTCCTGGGCACTCACCCCCTTGCCAGTCACTTTGCTTTTTCCCCTTCTTCCTGTGTGCCACTTGTGCCCTGCCAGGTGTTGCTGTGGCCCCGAATCCCAGATGGGGTGGGTCTACATAATTCCAAAGTTTGCTGTGAACCCTTAAAGAGAAGTCTCTTGAGAATCCTGCTGTTTCTTAAAAAAACTGAACTGGTTTTTGGAGCCTGAAATTATGGGGACTCATTTCTGGCACTGCAGTCTTGGGCTGGGTGGTCTAGGCTAGGGCTGAGATCACTCACTCCCAAAGTATCCCTCCTGATTTTTATCCCCCACACATAAATGTGGGGTTGCCTATTCTGCCGCCTCTCCATGCCTCTCTGCACCTCCTCCCCTCCTACCTGTCTGGATGAATGTGGCATCTTTAATCCTTGATTGTCAGACTTCCATACAGCTTGCTTTTCTGATGAATCTGAGTGAAATTTGTTTTGTAGTTTATTTGTAGTTTTTACTATAGTTGAGTGCAGAGGCAGTATGTGTTTACCTATTCCTCCATCTTGGCCAGAAGTCTGGTCATTTCTTCCTGTGAGCCAAGTGAGGCGTGGTGTGTGCCAGAAAGCTTGTGAGGCACTTTTCATGAACTCTGAGAAAGAAAGGCTGGAATCTGCAGTCGAGGGCAGTATTCATTCCACAAACCTACATGCCGGGCCTGTGCTAGGGTGTGGTGAGAAAAAGATTAAAATGGTCCCTCACATCAAGGTCTATGGCATCTAGTAGGAGACAGATACATAGGTGACAATTAAAGTTCAGTGTGATGGACCCCACAGTGGGGGTGAGTGAGTATACCTGCAACAGGAAGATAGTGGGAAGTTTACCTAAATCCACCTGGGGGATTTGTGGAAGAACTCACATATCTGAGCTATACTCTGTAGGATTTTATAGACCAGTGAAGTGGGGTAAGGGAAGTCACTCCAGGCAGAGGGTACGGCATGGGCAAAAGCAAGGCAGGGTAAGAGACGTTGGCATATCCGAGGAAATATTGGTCATTTGGTAATGTTGATACATCAGATATTCCAGGTCAGAGCTGTTGCAAACTGTGGTTCATAGGCCAAATCCAGATTGCTACCTGAATTTTGGTTTTGTTTTTCTTTTAAAGGATAGTGTTAGATTCACAGCAAAATTGTGCAGAACGTACAGATATTTGCCATATACCCCTCCCCCCCATACAGCATCCCCTGCTATGATTATACTGCACTGGAGTGGCACATTTATTGCCATCAGTGAACCTACACTGGTACGTTATTATCCCCCAAAGTCCTTAGTTTACATTATGGTTCACTCTTGGTGTTGCACATTCTATGGGTTTTGACGAATTTGTAACAACATTTACTACCATTAGAGTGTCACGTAGAGTAGTTTCAGTGCCCTGAAAATCAGCTGTGCTCAGCCTGTTTATCCTTCCTTCCTCAACTCCTGGCAACCACTGATCCTTTTAAAGTCTCCATAGTTTTGCTTTACCTAGAATGTCATTTGATTGGAATTATTAAGTATATAGCTCAGATTGGCTTTTTTCACTTAATGTGTTTAAGTTCCCTCCATGTCTTCTCATGGCTTGATAGCTCATTTCTCTTTAGTACTGAAGAACATTCCATTGTCTAGATGTGCCCTTGTTTATCCATTTACCTATTGAAGAACATCTTGGCTGCTTGAGTTTTGGCAGTTATGAACAAAGCTGCTATTAGCATTTGTGTGCAGGTTTTTCTGTGGACCTGTTGTCAACTCCTTTGAGTAAATACCAAGAAGAGCAATTACTGGATCATATGGTAAGAATATGTTTAATTTTGTAAGAAACTGCCAAACTGTCTTCCAAAGTAGGTGTGCCATTTTGCATTCTCACCAGGAAAGAAGGAGATTCCCCTTGCTGCACATCCTCACCAGCATTTGGCGTTGTCAGTGTTTGGATTTTGGCCATTCTAACTAGTGTGTAGCGGTCTCATTGCTTTTTAATTTGCATTTTCCTGATGATATGTGACCTGGGGCATCTTTTCATAGGCTAATCTGTCAAATGTATACATTCTTTGGCGAGGTGTCTTGTTCAGGTCTTTTGTCCAATTTTTAAATTGGATTGTTCCTTTTCTTATTGTTGAGTTTTAGGAGTTCTTTGTATAGTTTGGGTGATGCTTCTTTATCATCTGTGTCTTTTGTAATGATCTGTGGCTTGTCTTCTTATTCTCCTGACCACCTAGTTTTGTAGATGAAATTTTATTTGAATACAGCTATACTCATTCATTTACATATTGTCTATGGCCACGTCTGTGCTACCATGGCAGAGTTAAGTAGTGGTGAGAGAGACTGTGTGGCCTGCAAATCCTTGCTATCTGGCCCCTTACAGAAAGTTTGCTGAGCTGTACTGTAGGAGATGGTAAGAAGATAAACCCATTTACAAAGGGCCTTTCATGCTTTACTGAGGAATTCTGATTTTCTTTGGGGATAAGGAGCCTCTGAATTTTGAGCAAGGGCATGATGTGCTGTTTCGGTGGTAAATTATTCAGGAAAGTATCTGATGGATGAATTTGAAGCTGTATCAATTAGGGTTCATTGCAGAAAACAGAAATCACTCTAGGTATTTTGAGCAGAAAGGGATTTAATATGGGGAATTGGATATTTATAAAAGTCATTGGGTGGGCTGCAGGAAGAGAGCTGAGCCCTTCTCCATCCCTGGTTTCAGGGTCACAGCCCTTCAGCTGCAGTCAGGTGTCAGGAAACTGCTCCTGCCCCATGACCAGTTTGCATGCAGGAAGCTGGTATCCAGGCAGTGAAGCATAGGGTCTGCCAGAGCCCCCGTAGTCGTCACTTCCACAAGAAGAAGGGTTTCTGCCTTCCTTCTGCTTCCAAGTCTCCTGCAAGAGATTCTCATCATTGCAGCCTAAATCACTTCCAGAACATACCTGCAGGGGAGCTGGAGAGCATTCTAGCCTCTTGCAGTAGGTGGGCAGGAGAAGGGAGGCATGTAGAATGGAAGAGGATGGGAACGTCTGACACAGTGAACGTTGAGACTAGAATCAGGGACCAATAAGAGTACTCTTGTAGGAACTGGTGGGGTAGGAGTTAATGACCAGCCTTTAGCAGTGGCAGAACTGAGAGGAGACAAAAGTACCTAGGAGGTATAATCAATTGAGCAAGACTGGGTGACTGACTAGTGAGACAAGGTGAAGAATGAAGGTGTATAGTGGGGACTCCTAGGCTCTTGGACTGAGAAATGCAGGAACAAAGGAGCTTATGAAGCTGTCACTTGAAAATGGCATCCCCCATAATGGTTGGGGTCCGTGTTTAGCAGGCTCCATGGAACAGTAGTTCTGTGTGCCCCCCAGGACAGATCTATCCTCCTGAGTGTATCCATAGTAGGAGGAATGAAAACCTAACTTAAGAGATACGGAGCAAAACAAAGTATATTCCTGACATTGAATAATGGGACCAATAGAAGGGTCACCACAATTGTGCTGTTTCTACAATAGTCAGATCTGTATCTGGGTTCCAGGACTTCTCAGTCCTAGAACATTGTGATTAAAGGGGAAAGAACTTAGGGAGACACAAATTAAAAGAGTATGGGTCTGGAGAAATAACTTTTTAATCATGGGAGCTTGGTCAGCTTGGGTGTGTGATGATGGAGGACCAGGACAGAACTGGTAGCAAATGCTTTGGGCAGATATGGATGGCGGGGAAAAGGGTTGCGTAATCCATGGTGTTTGTAGCAGTGGTTTGGTTTTGATGAGGTCAGACTTCTCATTTAGGATTCTGTTGGCAATCAATGACTTCTTGAAAATGGCAGGTCTGTGGAGGTAGAGAATAGGAGTTTGGTTTAGTAACTGTATTTTTGACAGCATACTCAATAGCCTAAATAGAATGACCCCTTTAAAACACAAACAATTCCATATTTAGGTTTTACATTAGATGAAAACTGTCATAGAACCGAAATACAGAATTTATATTACTTTATGTGTCACATACCACAGGGTTTTCTGAACTTATAATGTAAGTTGACTCATTGAAAATATTTGTCTAACTTTTGGGGGGCTCCCATTCTTATTCCCACTTATGTATCAGTTTGCCTCATGATGGCATTTACCTGAACCATTCTGCCATAATTATAGCCTAAAAGGCCCACCTGACCTATCTGCAGATTTAACTGTGGATTAGTCTTTTCTGGGAACATTCTGTGCCTTGGCTTGTATAGTAATGCAGAATCCCAGAGTATTTCTCCTTTTTCTGGTTTTATTGATTTTTATTACTTAAAAAATAAATTTGATCCATGCAAAAATAGATATGAATGTACCACATAACAACAGGATGTAGTATTAAATTGGACAGTCAAGAGAGGTGTTGTTAAGAAGGTGACATTTAAGCAAAGATTTGAAGGTGAGGGATTTAGCCATGAGGTATCTGGGGGAATGGCTGTTAAAATGGGCTAAGATGGGAGCATGACTTTGGAGTTGAAGGAATAGTAGGGAGGCCTGTTTGGCTGGAGTGGAGGGAGGGATGGGAAAGTAGGAGATGAGGGTGGTAATATGTAGGGCCAGATTATATCTGTAAATTTCTGTTTTATGTATTTCAAGGTTATTGTATTGGTTCCACAATGCAAATTTGAGATACGTCTTATGGGCAAATTGAACTTTTTATCCTTGTTCATGATCCCCTCCTTTTTTTTTAGTGCTTTTTCTCTTAACATTTATTTGGTCTGAGCAATATAAAGAAATGACCTATAACAACATGGGAGATGCTCAAAGGCATTATGCTAAGTGCAAGAAGTCAGACACATAAGGCTACATTTTGTGTGATTCCATTTATATGACATTCTGGAAAAGGCAAAATTATAGGGACAGAAATCCAATCAGCAGTTGCTGGGAACTGAGGGAAATAATTAACTGCAAAAGAGTACCGAGAAATATTTGGGGCAGTGGAAATGTTCTATGTCTTGATTGTGGTGGTGGTAGCATGATTGTATACGTTTGTTAAAACTCATTAAACTGCACCATTAAAAAGGGTGATTTTACTGTATGTCAATTATACCTGAATTTTAGAAATCATTCTTAAAAAATCTGTTTTGACATTAGCATAGCTACCTCAACTTTCATTTGTTTTGTATATGCTTGGCATATTTTTTCCCCATCCATTTAGTTTCAACCTTTTTGGTTCTTGTATTTTAGATGGTGTTGCTTACAGCAGCATTTAACTGGATCTTTAAGAAACCAATATGATCATTTCTGTCTTTATACCATCATGGTTAGTCCATTTATGTTCCTTGTGATTTTTGATACCTCTGGAGCTGTCCTCATCCGCTTGTCTTGTGTTCTTTGTTTCTCATCTCCACTGTGTGTGGCCTGCCTTTTCTCTGTCTTGATGAGCTGAAGTTTTCTTTGGCTCGCTGTTTGATAATGGAGTGTAAAATTCTACATCTAATGGTGTAAAGAGAACAAGAATTATACACTGGCTGCTATATGAAGATTTTCTGCTTTGCTTCACTCCTAGTTTTATAGCATGTCTATGTGCTGGGTCTACATATAAAAAATTTTAAGTGATATTAGTGAAAACCTAGAGTAGAGTATGGTGTGAATAACTGTTTTAATGTGATGGAGAAAGGGAGATTAGGGCCAGGTTGGTTTTGATCTTTTGTGGGTATGTTTTTAGTTTTACCTTAAAAGGTTAAAGGTTAAAAAAAGCTTTATTTGAAACCAGTTTATACCACTTAGAAAAGAATAATGAGTTGAGGAGTTACTTCTTTTCTCTTGCATTTACTTTTTTGGGGGTTGGGTATAGGGGGTGGTGCTGAGTTCTCAAACACCACTTCAAAGGCACCTGCACCTTAGTCATCTTTGTGTCCCCAGCAGGGCCTAGAACAGTTCCTCACTGCACGTAGCAGCAGCTCAATAAATATTTGTTGAGATGAAAGAGCCTTGTGTTGATGCTCCTCATTTGCCAGACCTTCCGGGCAAATTTACACTCCGTGGGACCCCTCCTCTTGAGAAACGATGGTCTCAGGGGCCCAGGGAGTAGGGGGACTTTT
Source organism: Phyllostomus discolor (assembly GCF_004126475.2). Lineage (NCBI taxonomy): Eukaryota > Metazoa > Chordata > Mammalia > Chiroptera > Phyllostomidae > Phyllostomus > Phyllostomus discolor. The sequence continues at coordinate 62,113,986 of NC_040914.2, forward strand.
TATGAGGACTGCCTGGTGCTTTGCAAGGCTCAGCCTAACCACGGAGAACATGGTGGGTTCCCACTGCCTGTTCGGTCTCTCCTGTTTCATCTGGTTTTATCTTCATGATGGATATTTCCACATTGAGCTCTTTTCATGGACGGTTCTTTTCAAATCTGTGCAACTTTTAAGGTAAACACTGGACTTAGAGGTAAGCTGCCATGTAACTGCATCTTGTTTGAAAAAGAATGAGTCAAGTCTGTGTACCTGAGTTCTATCAGAAAAGAGTGTTACCCCCTAAGAAGAGCAATATCTTACTCGTAGGTAGTTGTTCCAATTCCCAAGTGATTGTTGAGTTTTAGAAATGTGTCTCGTACAGGACGTTTGGATCACAGAAAGGCTGTCCCTGTGAGATGAGCACCAATTCTATAGGGCAAGGCCCCAACTGTATAAGGCCCTCTAGGAGAGCGAGGTTGGGCTATCAGCAAGAATCAATAGGCTGAGGCTATTACCTAACCATACATTTGAGAGTTAATATCCTCTGGGGAAATTGACATTTATTTGTATGAAAGGATATATTAGTTTTCTGATGATGTGTAACAAATCGCCACGAACTTAGGGCTTAAAACACCATTAATTAGCTCATAGTTCTATAGGTCAGATGTCTGGCACTGTGTGGCCAGCTGGATTGTCTACTTAGGGTCTCACGAGGCCAAAACCAAGGTGATGGCAGGGCTGCTTGCTCATCTGAAAACTCTAAGGGAGAATTTGCTTCAAAGCTCATTCATTCAGGTGATTAGCTGGATTTAGTTACTTGTGGTTGTGGGACTGAGGTCCCCTGCCCTTGCTGACTGTCAGGGCCTCTCTTAGTTCCTTAAGGCCACCCACATTTTTTCTCATGTGCCCCCTCAATGTTCAAGCCAGAAAGATGTGTCAAATCTCCCTCTTGCTTCAGGTTTTTCTGATTTTCTCTTTTGCCCTCTACATTTGACATCTTCTGGAGAAAGCCTCTGCTTTTAACAGATTACGTAATTAAATCAAGCTTGCCTGGACGATCTCCCTTTCTTGAGGTCAGTGGTGCCGTAGGATGTAACTTAACATGGCATGACATAACATAATGTAACATAATCAAGTGTATGGCGTTTTGTCACATTCACTGGTTTTAGGTACTAGGGTAGAGTATCTTTGGGAGGAGGTAAGAAATTCTGCCCACCACGGAAGATCTCTCTTAATTCCCATGCTTAATCACTCGCCTAGCCTCTACTGTTGGAGGGCACTTGCAAATTACAGCTAGAACAGAAACAACACAAAACCCATTTGGTTGGATTTGGAGAGCGGCTTGCAATTTTAGTATTGAACACATGGGCACAAAATGAGTCTAATAAAAATTTTAATAAAATTTTTATTTATTTTTATTTCTAGGCCCTGTTACTAGACAATGTTTTCACATGATGCTTAGGGCTCAACTTTTTGGAAGACAGCAGCTCTGACACTTGCCAATGGCTGGTAGATGAGAGAGTCCATCCTGTGGCATGGATTTCATTCTTTAAAGGGTTTGAGGGAGATGGGGTGGAGTGATCGGATTGTAAGGAACATAGGAGGTACTAGAGATTGAGGTCCAAAAGTGCTTTTGAACTTGATTCCTTGCTTCTTTTATTCATTCAGGAAATATTTTTATATGCCTATTAGGGGGCCAGGCACATACTGGGTGCTGGTTCTATGAAGGTACACAAAACAGGCATGGTCCTTGCCCTCATGGACCTTACTTGAGACAGACATTAAACCAGTACACAAAACAAATGAACAATTACAGATAGAATTGCTATAAAGGGAAAGATTGGAATACTGTGTGAGAAGATGCATGAGAATTGACTGTAACCTGGGAAATAAGGGACATCTAGACCATGTTTTGGTTGAGGAGCCAGCTGGGTGAAGAGTCCAGACAAGGGTATGCCATGAGAGTGGATCAGCAAGGGCTCTGGTTTTCCTCAGGAGGCGTTTGGAGGGATGTCTTGAGGAATATCCATGGAACATTTTCTTTTTGCAGCTTCTCCCTCTCCTGTCTTTAGGATTTGCTGTGTCAGAATACTTAGAAATAACGTTGCAATATACTATCATCCCCTGTACCTGCCCTAATATCTGTCATCCTCAGGACTTCAGGGTCCCCTGTAGTCCTTCCTGGCCTGGAGCTGCAGCACAGGGATGCTCTGAGCTGGCCCAGGTTCAAAGAAGATGTGATGCCAGTAGGAAGGAGTTTGGAGATACATTTCTGCCCACCTGTGTAAACTGGAGCCCCACGCAGATTCCAGCTACTAAATCAGAGGAGGTTGATGGCCCATGACGCTGTCTCCGAAGCTGTGCTAGCCTCCTATGCCCTTATGCCATCTCAGGCTATAGGACAAATAAATCATGGGCTGCCGTCTGTGTTCAAGGAACCTCTAGTCATTAACTGCTGCACCTAGGACAGTGGCGCAGAATGTGACAGTGAGCACTTCCCCCGAACTTCGGCTCTCTTTGAAGTTTGTCTGGGAGGCTGCTTGAACATTTGTTTCTTTTTTTTTTTTCTTTTTTTTTGGAGGGAGAATGGGGGAGGACAATTGGCATCTTTACTTAATTGCCCCTTTAAACCCATGAATGTGATATCATTCCATTTATTAAGGTGACTTTTATCTTTTTTTTCCTTAAGTTTAATTTTTTATAGACTGAACATTTATATAATGCTATAATGAATGTAAATAGTAAAAATAACTTTAATCCTAGATTCCAAAACAAATTTGATCATTCTTTTCGAGTAAGCCCAATGTGCAACCTGGAATTAGATTAGATAAGTCAAATTTTATTGTATATTCTCTCTTTAAAATGAATTTTTAGTCTCAAAGCTGCCACCATTGAGAGGACTGCTCTGCACTCCAGGCTGGGCAAAAGTAAATCATTTGTCTTTCTGTAATGGAGAATGGACTTGGCAGCAGCTTTATTTTTACCTTTCCTGTCATTTCTGAGGCTGGCAGCTAGAGGTAGGGTGGGGAATGGAGCCGTAAATTACCCTTGGAATGGCTAGAATGGTCCCATTTTAACTCTAAATTGCTCCTTTCCCTTTTCACCTCTTCTTTTTATCCCCCTCCTTATTTTATTTTACTTTTTTTTCTAATCTGCTTTTGAATGAGAAGGAAGAATTGAGGAGGGTGTAGGTGGGAGTAGGTTTGCTTATTGATGCTTCTCTGAATGGTGGAAATTATTTCTTTTCCCATCACCGCTTCCCATTTCTTTGCCATGCTTCTATTTTAAGCGTCTGTTTTTTTGCTGGTTCTGTCTTGCTGGAAACTGGCCCAGCCTCACTCAGTTTTGTTTCCATGCTGCTATTAAAAGACAATGCCCAGTTAAGAGGACTCAGAGGAGGGGCGGGAGCCTCCCTTTGGGGTCTAGTTATCCAGGCAAATATCCCTGCATTGGAATGTGAGAAGAGTTTTAAATTTGATAGGCTATTTTAACTTTATGCATCTTTTTTTTTTTTTAATGGAGGAAAACACACTATTACTTGGTATACCCTGAAACTTTTCTTTTGCTGAGCTTGGAGACTAACAGAGCCTAACTGAGGTCAAAGAACCTCCCTTTCATATCCTCTATCTCCTTTACCAAGATGTAAACAGATGCTGGTCACCGGGAACTGGTCAGTCGTGGAGTCTTGACATTTGGGAGAGATGTGTCCCCAGTTTGTGAAGAATCCTAATATTATTAATGCATAGTGTTTCTGGAGTCCTGAATATTGCCTAAATTACATTTTCATGAAGGTGCTTGTTATCTGTTATTTTTTAAAGCATATTCTACCACCATAACTTACCTGCCTTTCACAACCTTGGTTCATTTGTTGAACTCTTTTGTGGTGGCTGAAATCCACAAATTGCTTTTTAGAATTAAGTTAGATTTATTGGGGTATAATGTACATACAGTAAAATTCACCCTTTGCAGTGTACAGTTCGGAGAGTTTTGACAAAAGCATATGGTCTGGTAACCACCACCATAATCAAAGCACAGAAAATCTTAGCTCCCCTAGAAGTTCCCTTGTTCCCTCCTTTTAACCCCAGCCACCAGGAAACGCTGATCTGTTTTCTTTTCCTGCAGTTTTGCCTCTTCCTACATGTGGTAAAAATGGAACGATTTATATACTACACAGCTTTTTGTGTTATTCTTCTTCCCTTTAGCATAATGAATGCATTTGTGATTCATCTATGTTGTTGCATGTATCAGTAGTTTGTTCCTTTTGTTTGCGAAGTAATATTCCACTGTTTGGGTACACCACAGTCTGTGTGTTCATCCACCATGTGAAGGACTTTGGGTTGTTTAAAGTTTTGGAAATTGTGAGTAAAATCACTATAAACATTTGCCTATAGGTTTTATGTAAACATATATTTTCATTTCTGTTGGGTAAATACCAAGAAATAGGATTGCTAGTTTATATGCTAAGTGTATGTTTAATTTTATAAAAAACTGTGAGCTGTTTTTCCGAAGTGGCTGCAACCTGCTGCATTCCTTGTGGCAGTCAGTGTTTGAGAGTTCCAGTTGCTTTGCCTCCTTGTCAGCACTCGTTCCTGTCAGTTTTCCCCTTCTTTGTCCATTCTGGTAGGTGTGTAATTGTATGTCACTGTGGTTTTAGTTTGCATTTCCCTAATGGTTAATGATGTTGAACATCTTTCATGTGCTTATTTGCCATTTGTAGATCTTTTCTGAAGTGTCTGTTAAAATCTTCTGATTACTTTTTTTATATTGGTTTGTTGTTTTTGTATTACTGAGTTTTGAGGGTTTTAAAAATATATTTTAGATATAAGTTTTTTATTGTGTATGCATTTTACAAATTTTTTTTCCCCAGACTATGAATTTTTTTGAGTGTCCTTGGAGAGCAGTTTTGACCTTTGATAAAGCTACCAACTATTTTTTAAAATCAATTTTCACATAAAGAGTATGATAGACTTAAGCCCTGGCAGGCATAGTTCAGTGGATTAGTGCGGGCTGCGAACCAAAGCGTTGTAGGTTCAATTCCCAGTCAGGGCACATGCCTGGGTTGCAGGCTACGGCCCCCAGCAACCACACATTGATGTTTCTCTCTCTCTCTCTCTCTCTCTTTCTCCCTCCCTTCCCTCTCTAAAAATAAATAAATAAAATCTTTAAAAAAAAGAGTATGATAGACTTGCTAAAAATTCTGAGTCACCACCACAATTTGAATTTACTTTTTAACTTAGCGGGAAAATTTTGTGTCTGGCTTGTGAGCCATCACTTTTTTTGGCTCTTCATTTTCACTAATGTTACCAATGCTAGGACTGACTTCCTTTTTTTAACTAAACAAACAAAGTTTGTTGGTTGAATTATTCCACATAAAGTATTACATATGTGACAATGGTCAACAAAGCTGCAGTGGGGTGACCGTGCCAGGTTGTCATTCCAGGCTCACTCATTAGCCAAGTGGCTCCCACACACCAGCATTGCAGGGTGTGATGCAAATTCGTGTCTGAGCAAAATTACAAGTTACTGCATTTCTACTACTATGTAAGCTCCTTGAGGTCAGGGACTGTTTCTGTTTTGCTGCTAGACCAAGATCTGGGCCTAGTGCTGAGAGAATAGTGACAGAATGGAATTCAGTGGCCTTCATGAAGGGTCATGTGAGATGTGCCAAGGTATCCAAGGCTCTGGCTGTCAGGGTCAGCTGCGGACTGAGGCCAACATTGTGAATGTTAAAACTTGCATGTCAGGGGACAGTCCGGATCCTGGTCCTGGGGACCTTACCTGTATCAGATCGGCTCTGAGAAGCTTGGAGAGAAAACCTTGGGCCCTGGCCTTGATGGTGTTGCCTGGGGAGGCCTCAGACTCTTAGGGAGGAACTTAGGTAAGAACATGCCAGCATTAGAAGTGCATGCCGCAAAGAGAGCTGAGTGTCTGTAACGAGATGACTTGAAAGCATTTGTGGAGTTTCGCTGTTCTACCTTCTTCCAACTGCCCTGGGGCTGCATAACTTCCCCCAACCCTTCACCCTCCACATGGTGGAGGGATCGGGCCAAGGTTGAAGTCACTGGCAGAGCTGAAGCCAGGCTGTCTGTGGTGGAGCCCAGCTCATCCCCACCCCATCGCCCCACTTTTGTCCTGATACTATTTTGGCTTATGGTGTGTGGTTTCAGCGTTTGGGCCAGCTTTTAATCACGACACAATCCCATCTTTTGAGGGTTGAGTGAGTTCTCCAAGAGAGGAAACTGCCAAAGAGAATGTTTTTCTCAAATGCTGAGGCCTTCTCTTCCTTATGAGAATCTTATTTTAAAGGTAGTTCAAGAGGAAAAGTGGAAGCTCCAGATTTAGGACAAAGGAAGAGTCTGGGGGGAGGGTGCGTGCGTACATGCGTGTGTGTGTGTGTGTGTGTGTGTGTGTGGTGGTGGTGGTGGTGGTGAGGGGAGCGGGGGTGGCAGTGGGCCACGGGCAGGGAGGCGGCAGTTCATGCAAAGTGGTCCCAGCTGCCCCTGGTTTATGGGCTAATCCCGGCTCTGCTCCAGCCTGTCATTCAGGGTGAGCTGCTGTCATTAGTGGTTAAACATTTCTGAAAGTATTCTCTCTCAACTCTGACCGCACACCCTTTCGGGGAAGAGAGGGAGGAGCCAGGAGAGTAATGGAACCCACCCTGTTGTCATGCCCAGCTGCTCTGCCGGGGGACACAGAGTCTGGCAACTGGACATAATCATGGGCTCGTCAGAGCCTCAGGAGTGACAGCACTGATGCTGCATTTTCCATGCTGCCCACTCGGCCTGTTGCTCCTTCAGGGACACGGCCCTCCACCGTGGACGGAGAGTACCAAATCAGAGAGGCTTTTTTGTCCTTTTAAGGGGATTCTTGGCTGAAGCAAACCTTCCATTAACCAATTTTATCTCTCTCAAGCTCTCTGCCCTCAACACACAGACACATTCACTAGCGGCTAAAGCCTGAGCTTCCCTTTGGAACTCGTCTGCACCCGTTCAGCTTTCGATGAGGAGTTTGCGGTAAAAGGCTCAATACTAACATTTCTTCCCATGAAGTGGGGACTTTGAAATATTTTTCTTGACTGAGGTGTGGTTGACAGCTTTTGATTTATGAAATTAGCTCAGGGAAAAATAAGATGGAAAAAGAGAGTCCAAATTAAATCTTTATTTCCATAGCTCAGCTGTGCCCTCTCTGTCCATTTTTAACTGCCACACAGTCTTTAGGTAAGAAGGACTCCAGGGTTTGTTAGGTTTCTTCTGCTTCCCCCTCCTACTCCCTCTTCCTTTTTCTTCTTCCTCTTCTTCCTCTTCTTCCTCTCTCTCTCTCTCTCTGGGTTGTGTGGGCACCCCCAAAAAACATTTTTTTAAACTTAATGAAGAACACTAGAAAAATTTAGAAAAGCACCAAAGGAAAAGCTAAAGGCATCTGCATTTTCAGCACCCAAAGATAATCACTCTGAACACTTTGGCTTATGCCCATCTTGTTGGAAAATTTTTTTCCTTGTGCTAGAGGTGGTAGTTGGTGGAGGCACTTCTTCCTCTAGGGACCTTCTAGTTTGTTGTGCTGCAGGCTTGTCCCTACACACAGGGCTCAAGTCCAACCAGCAGAAGTGTTGTGGCAGGGACAGCGCCTCCCAGTGGGGGGAACTTTCTGTTAGAGCTCTTCATTTCTCCATTGGCTGAACTACTAGTGAAAGAACCACCAGGGACAGACTCACCTAAAGTCTGGGCCTCCGTCCCCAGGCTGCAACCAGAGAGCTTGGTATGTTGACCTTAAAGGACCTGAATTTGAGTCTTTTCTCTCTTTCGTTAAAAAAATTATTTATTTGATAGAGAGGGGAAGAAAGGGAGAAAGAGGGAAAGAGATATGGATGTGTGAGGGAAACACTGATTGGTTGCCTCTTGCATGCCCCCAACCTAGGGACCTCGCTGGCAACCCAGGCATGTACCCTGACTGGGAATCAAACCTAAGACCTTTCAGTTCACAGACTGGCATTCAACCCACTGAGCAACACCATCCAGGGTTTGAGTCTTTTCTTGATTGCTTACTCTCTACTGGACTTTTCTGTGTCTGTTTTCTGGTCTGCAATATGGGCATTATATAATAGGCTACTTCTAGGGTTGCCGTGTTAAATGAGATAATATTTGTAAAGTGCACAACACACCACAACTGGACATAATCCTGGGTTTGCGCATAATCACGGGTACCTGAAATGTAATATTGCAGCTCCATGTACAGGATATACTTCCATGGTCATTGTTATTACTTTTATTGTTAATAGTATTCTCACTGCTCCATGTCACATAGTTTAGATTGTTCTCTGGACCTTTGTACCTCTGCCTGGAGAGGGGTGGTCTTTTCTTTCCTGGATACTGTTGATTTATTTTTTTTAATTAATTTATTTTTTTTCTATCACCATTTATTCCCCCCATACCCTCTTCTATCTCCACCCATACCTCCTTCCCCACAGTTATCATCCTCGGATACTCTTTAAATCATCTCACTGTTGTGAAGTATTACATAATGACTAAGTGGTAGAATAATCTCCTTTGACAAAAATGCTGAACTGAAAGGCGTGGAAACTCAGGCACTGTCACTGAGGAATGAAGTCGTCACAATAGGATTGTGAGAACACTTCCTGCCTCGTGTTCTCTGAAGATGTCAGATAGGTTTGCTGTTGTCAGGTCCCACCGCTACCCTTGTGATTTGACCCCTTTCCGCATTGTCTCTCATTTACTTGGATGGGTTGTGGGGTCATCTTTTCTAGATGAGCTATGTCCATGTATGCACTAGCTGAAGTTGTGTAATGTCCCTTGACTTCTGTTCCGAGGGAAGCATCTTTCTAACTATAGAGAAAATGGATTTGGATAAGTTCCGGGCTTTGCGTAACAGGAGAAATATGTCATCTGTACTCTGTCAAGTAGTCCATTGATTCTTGTTTATTTCTTACATTTGAGCCCAATAAAAATAATGTGATGGTCTCAGGATATTTTGCCAGTTATTTCAGATGTGGGAGCAATTTACTCTGGATTTGTTTACTTCAAGTGGAAAAGTTTACCCAAAGTTGCCTTCTGGGCTTTTACCAAGAAGGATGCTTACCTGGGTCTCTCTCTTTGGAGCCAGTGTCTGCTAAGTCAAAGACTACGGGGGCTGTTGAAGGTCTTGCTTCCAATAACTAATGAGGGAGGGAATATAGTTACTTAGGTGGGTTATCCCTCTTTTTTTTTCCACAGTGATTTATATCTGTCTGCTTTATACTTTGAACCCCCAGGACGCACAGACATTCAGGTGGTTCAGCCAGAACAACCACAGCAACCAGCGAGCGAAGCCCTGGTACTAGCAACCGGCACCGCCAGCCCATCAAGAACCCGAGCCACAGTGGCTTGGCCAATGGCACAGGTGAGTGACAGCCCGGAATGCCAGCCCAGACTGAATCACAGGCCTCTAACCTGTTTTCACATGGAGTCGGGATTCTGTCTGTGTCAGAATGTAGGGTGGGTGGGACAAGACTCCGATATTAAGACGAATTTGAATCCATCCGTCTTTCCATTGACCCATCTTCCTTTATCTCTGGCATACTCTGTATAGCTGAGGTTCGTTTCCACAGGACTCTTCTAAAGTATTCCTTTGCACGGAAATAAAAAATACTGATCTTTATAGTCATTGTCTTATCAATACTGGATTTTATTGGGAGAGGATATCTTATTTATACATGACACATTTTTTTTTTCTTTCCTTAATTTAAGGAATGATCAGATTTAGGGAGAAAGAAAACCAAGTCTAGTTGCTAGGAGCCGAGTAGAGAAAATGGCAGCACTGTTGGTGGGTGGGATGCCGACCAGGGGCAGGGCCGCACCGTCAGTGGGGGTTCCAGGGAGGGTGTTTGTGCCACTGGAGGAGAGACAGCCCGCTACATCCACATAGACTGGCTCTGCACTGGGCTCGGCTTCCTTGTAAGTGGGAAAGGAGGGACCTACTTCAAAACAGTTCATTTTTTGTAATGCTTTCCTTCTGTCTCATCAGGTCAGGGGTGTATTGAAATGGAGAAAGAAAAAAAACTTCATTTTTCTAAGTGTCTTAATGTCTTAAACTATCAGATCTTTAGTGATTGCTGGTCATTTGGTATTTTTGTCTTAATTTGGGACAGTTGGGAAGGAACATGGATGTAACTTTGATAAACTTGTCAGCGTTTCACTATGAGTGTGACATACACTTGAAATAGTTTTGTAGATGATTGTGATTGGAGAGGTGTGATGTGAAGGATGGGTGATCCGGAGCAGCATAGCTTCTTCACATGAGTGTTGTCATGGCCTTGTTAATGCCCTTCGTGTGACCGCCTTGAGTAGGAGAAATCCACTGGGGCTACTTTTCAGTGACTCAGTTCCCTGGCAGCACTGTACGAGGGCTGCAGCGCCCTCTGATGGCTCGTGGTGCTCAGCTGTGCTGTTGCTTGTGATGGACTGCGGGGTGGAGTGGTCTTTGTCCTGCAAGGCTCACTGAGCGTGTGGGGCCTGACTTTCTCCCCGGAGCTGGGGAACTGCCTGAAGGAATTGGGTTAACCAGCTCAGCCTAAGCCCCGAGGACGAGGATGAGCTGGAGGAGCTGTCTCTGCCCACCTGGCACTCCCGTGCCACCCCGTGTTGGAATGCTGGAACCATCTAGTCAGAGTGTGGCTGTTCCTGCCTGTGTGAAGGGGATGGCAAGGTGGTGGCGTGGGCCGTGTTACAGAAAATCCTGTGAAGCTCTGGAATTCCAGTGTACATGCTTACCTTAGAAAAATAAGTCACTTGTCGGGGAGGGCCAGTGTTTACAAACTGGGAAGGGGAACTGGCCCTTTGGAACCAACCATTTCCTGGAGCCTGGGCCGTACACCAACCACTTCGTTCTTCCAGGCACACTGGTTTCTCTCAGCCACCTCTGCTTTTCTTACGAAAACTATCAGTAAATTGACTATATATGGTGGTGGTCTTTGAGTCACTCTTGACGTTTCAACAGATGTGTGTTTCCCTGACATTTATTTTTAGGTACCTTTGCATATTGTCTTTATCTCCAGGAACATTATGTTTCAGCAGACAAGGCAAGGGCCAGTCATGTCTTCAGAAAGCCAAATATCTGTAACCCCAAAACGCCTAGGAAATGTTTTCTGGTGGTGTATCTGAATGCCCAAACTGTTCCCCAAACCCATCTGTGAAGGACAGTCACTGCATTGAAGGGATTTCTGCCTGTTAAAATACTAAGCTCTTGGCTGCTCTCCTCTCTCTCCTCTCTCCCTTCTGCTGTGATGACAGCTCACCTTTGCCTCCCAGCCAGCCTGGACTTTGTAGGCTCTTTAATGTCTATCCAAGGGGTACAGAAGGACCTTCCCTTTCCTTTGGGGAGCAGGCAGGAGCCCCTGCTGTGGCAGCGCAAGAGCAGAAGGGTTTTTGAGGAGATGAACGTTCCATCCTTCACCACGGCGCCCTTGGAGCTGCGAAGACCGGTTCCAAAGTGGTGGTGGTGGTGAGCCTCGCCTCCAGGAAGTGTTTCCACAGACATCCGAGGTTTACTGAGCAGGCCCTTTTGGCTGTGCTCTGTAGTTATGCATGAAAAAGACATTCGGGGCAAAAATGGAGCTGAGTTCCAGGTGGTTTTTTTGTGTTGTCACAACTGTAAGGTAACCATTTTTAATAAAATGAAAGTGAATGGCAGCCCGTCTATATAAATATAATGTTTCTAAGTTTTAGAAGTGGCGGAATCGAGAAAGAGAATAATGGTATAGCACTTCATTGAGACTTGTGTGAAATGATTTATTTTTTTATTTTTTATTTAAAACTTTATCCCAAAAATTTACATCTCTCCTTGACTCCCTTAAGCGTGATTTCCATGCACACAGGTCGGGAGCCACGCTGGCTGCGGTCAGATTCCGATTGCTCGTGTGCATGCAGTATGTGTACATGGCCCAGGGCCGTCCTGGGCCTTAGTTCTCTCGTTAATAAAATTGGGACAAGATGTAGATGTATTCATAGGTTGTTACTGGAATAAATTATATAAAACATGAAGAGTGCCTCCCATGGTGCCTGGGATAAGTAGCTCTCAATCAATACTAGTTTTTATTTTTACAAATAATTTCATATGGGTATAATTATGCATCGTGGATAGATTTTCTTTTATTTGCTGTTATTTTTTTATACATGCTTCCATGTATCTGGGGTCTTTTTGTTTACCCCCTTTTAGTGGCCTCATACTTCCTTTAACCATTCCTCAGTCCTAGAGTTATTTCCCTATTGTAAAGCAAAATCCTGATATAGACACCTTTGCACATAGCTTTTGTTTCTTCTTGAATGAAGTTCTTGAATCAAAGGATATGAATTTTTAAATGGGATTGATGTATATTATCAGGTGGTTTTCCAAAACATTTGAAACGGTCCTGTCACAAGGCCGTGTAAAATTTTCCTCAGGTGGTAGAGAGGTTTATTTTTTTCTGCGACTTTGTAAATACTGGTTTGTCTGTTTGCCAACAGGTTCTGAGAGCCACCTCGTTGTTTAACCTCCTTGCATTTCTTCAATTTTTAGTTGCTTGACTGTTTCTTTTCTCTTGTGTGACTTTTTTCAGTGTTTCATTATCATTTGGAGATTTGGAAGTTTATTTATTTATCCTAGGTTCAAGGGGTTTTTTTTTGTTTGTTTTTTTGTTCACTTGTTTTTTTACAAATTGTGGTAAAATATCTGTAACACAAAATTTACCATTTAAACCATATTTTGAGTGTACAATTCAGTGGCATTAAGTACACTCACAATGTTGTGCAACTTTTCATCACTATCCATTTCCAGAACTTTTTTCATCATCCCAAACTGAAATTCTGTACCCTTTACACAACAACATTCTCCTTTCCTCCTAAGTCCGAGCCCCAGCTCCTGGTAGCCTCTATTCTACTTTATGTGTCTGAATTTGCTTATTCTGTGTGCCTCATACTGTAAGTGGAATGACTTGTCCTTTTGTCTCTGGCTTATTTCACTTAACATATTGTTTTCAAGCTTGATCCATGTTGCAGCATGTACCAGAATCTTGTTTCTTTTCAAGACTGAATAATATTCCATGTGTGTACATACTATGTTTTATTTAGTCATTCACCTGTTGATGGACATTTGGATTGTGCCCACCTCTTGGCTGCCGTGACAGCCTGTACACCCGTACAGGTATGTGTCTGTGTCTGAGTCCAGGCTTTAATTCCTGTGGCTCGGCACCCAGGAGTCAAGTTGATAGGTTGTATGGTCATTCTGTGTTTAACTTTTTGAGAAGCTCTGAAACGTTTTCCAGAGCAGCTGCACTTACATTCCCCACAGCAGTGAATGTAAGGGTTCCAGTTTTCCACCTTGCCAGTTGTTTTTGATAATAGCCATCCTAATGGGTATCAAGTATCTAGGTACATGCTTTATCTATTATATTTATGGTGGTAAGTTTTTCCCTATATCATTGTTTTACCTTTTATCTCATTTTTTAAAAAATTTTATAATGACTCTTAAATTTTTTAATAATGACTCTTTAATCATTGTTCAAATACAGTTTTCTCCTTTTTACTCCCAATCCAGCCTCCCCCACCCCTCCCCACTTCCCTCCCATTACCACCCTCCCCTTAGTTTATGACCATGTGTCCTTTAAGTTTGTTCCTGTGAACCCTTCCCACTGTCCCCTGAAATTCCCTCTACTCTCTTCTGTGGGCACTGTCAGCCTGGCCTCTATTTCAGTGTCTTTGGTTGTATTTTGCTTGTTTCTTTGTTTTGTTGTTTAGGTTCCTGTTAAAAGTGAGATCATATGGTATTTGTCTTTCACTGCCTGGCTTATTTCGCTTAGCATAATGTTTTCCAGCTCCATCCACGCTGTTGCAAAGGGTAGGAGCTCCTTCTTTCTTTCTGCTGCATAGAATTCCATTGTGTAAATGTACCATAGTTTTTTGATCCATTCATTTACTGATGGGCAACTTGGTTGCTTCCAGCATCTAGCTATTGTAAATTGTGCTGCTATGAACATTGGGATGCATAGGTTCTTTTGAATTGGTGTTTTAGTATTCTTAGGATAGAGTCCCAGCAGTGGAATTGCTGGGTCAAAAGGCAGATCCATTTTCAGTTTTCTGAGGAAGTTCCATACTGCTTTCCATAGTGGTTGTACCAGTCTGCAATCCCACCACCTTTTATCTCATTTTTATGGCTCTCATAGAAAATTAAAAATTTTAAAAATCATTGTATGCGAGCATTTTTAATGTTTTTTAATTTTACCTTTTGCTTCAGTAGTGAAAAGAGCCTCTCTTGTCTATAAATGGAATAAATACTTTATTCTGTTTTACTTTTTTCCATGATGTTAAAAAATAACTGTTCCACTGGAATTTATAGTGGTATATCTATATCTATACATATAGAAATATAATGAGGGCTGGGTTAAATTAATTTTTCTCTATATCAGGGTCCTATTTTCCTATAAACATTAATTAAATAGTTTTCTTTTCTCACTGTGGTTTTACTTAGTGTTTATCACTTTACCACATCCTTATATGCAGTGAAAATTCATTTCTGGACTCTTTACACATTTCATTTATTTTATTTCCAGTTTGGAGCCAGTGTCATGTGATTTTGATTATTGATATGTTATAGCATGTTTTTCTAATGTCTGGAAGGGCTAGTTTTGCCTTATTGAATTTTCTCCATGATTTTCTTGATAGTTACACATTTTCAAAACAAATTTCAGACTTTGAATTCTTCGAAGCATGGTAGAATACAAATGGAGATCTGTATATTGACCGGGGAAGGATTGAACTTTCCCATCAGTTAACAAATGGCACTGTCCATCCTTAAGTTTTTTTGTTTTCCATCTAAGTGTTTTAGTTTATTCCACTGTTGGTTGCTCTCGTGAAGAGCTGAGTGATCAGTTGCACTGGAGGTGCCTTCCTTGTGATGAGAGATACCGACTGCTTTACTATGGAGCGTATGTTAAGAGCTGATCTTCAGTTTAAAAAGCTTTCATCATTGGCTACCACCTTCTCCTTGCCTAAGTGGGGGTGCTGAAAAGACAGTCCTCCATCAAATGGACCTAAAGATCTTGGAACACACACAGAGTTGGCAGCATGTCTAGGATTAAGAAAAAGAATTTCCAATTCCTGATCTCTTTTTGGCTAACTGTGACTAGCATATTAAAGTCTTAGTCTGAATGAATATCTGATTCATGAAGTTAGAATGTTTAACCAACTCCACAGAGGGAACCTTGTGAAATACTCTTCATTGCAGAAACCAGAGGCCATTCAGCTGCCATTTTACCTGCTTACCCCATTTCCTCTCTCATCTTGGTAGCCAGCTTTTCTTCCCGTACAGGGCAACTATCTAAGTCATTTTCATTTCTTTCCTCCCCCACCCCTTCCATTGTTTTCACTTCACGGTGTTCTGGATTTGAGTACTGGTTATGCTGCTTGCTGACTGCATGGCACCTTTCTGAATGGTACCTCTGTGAGCCTCAGTTTTGTCTTCCATAAAGCCGGAATAATATCTTCTTCACGGGGCTATTGGGAAGATAACTGAACTCATGAAAGTGAACTTGCTAAAAGCAACACAGGATCCTGGACTGGATCTTGGTATAGTAAAAGGACATTAGTGGAAAAGCTGGTGAAATCTGAATAAAGCCTGGAGTTTAGTTAATAGTAATGTACTGATGTTAATTTTTTTAGCTTTGACAAATGTGCTATGTCAAGTAAGGTAGTACTATTGGGGGAAACTGGGTGAAGGGCATGCTATCTTTGTAACTTTTCTGTAAATCTAAAATCATTCCAAAATTAAAATTTTAAAAACCATTCCAATTTTAAAAACCAATCTGGTTTATAAATGGTAGTGTTACCCAAATGTGAGGTGGTTTATTTCAAATATCTTTTGCTAGGCTATTAGGATTATTGAATGAGTGTTTATTGAACAAATATTTATTGAATGCCATTTTGCTAAGCACTATGGACCATAGAAAGTACAAAAGTAGGCATCGGCCCTATAATCTGTTTCAGGGGGGAAAATGCTAAAACGACACTATCAGCCAGGTACCAACCAACACAGCAGATGTCACAGGGGCTGTGTGGCTTAGCTGAGCCCACAGGTGCTGTGGGCTCTGCAGAGGGGATCCATGTGGGCTGCAGTGGGGGGAGGGCCTTCAGGGAGAAGGACTGAGCTTAGCAAAGATGTGGAGGTAAGAACAAGGAGGTACAGAGTGGAAATAATGCAAAACAAAGGAAATGAATTTGCCCCCATTCTCAAGAAGGGTACTGCCTTTTGAAGAACATAAGTTGCATACATCAAATCATTAGGATTAGTAAGGGAATATTAGCTATATTGCATAAAGCTAAAATGTAAAATACAACGATTCTCTAAGGCTTGATGAAATTGAAAGTTCTTGTCTTGACAATCCAGTTTTTCCTCTCTACTTGAAGTCACATCGTGGCTCAAGTATGGTGCTCTGTCACTGGTTTACCAGGTGACTGTGGGCCAGTGACTTAATTGTCTGAACTTTAGTTTCTTCTGACTATAAGCTGTGATGTAGTAGATTTTACCTTTGAGGTTCTTTCAAGCCCCCATTTTCTAAGAATGTGTGTCAACGTAGACACACTCTTTTAGAGCAGAAGAGTATAAACATGGACACAGAAAGTTTGTTGACGCTAGAATACCCAGCTTTTATATTGTTTCCAAACCTGAACTTGAGGTGCAGCACAAAACTCTTAAGCAGATGAGCTACTCCAGTGAGGGAAAGGCTCTCGGAGAGGTGGGTAGACAGGCACAGCACTGGTGGGAGTCCTTCTAACTACATCTGCAGCTTCATGAGCAGCAGGGTCTAGATAGTGGCGATTCCGTTGTCATGCTGTACACTCTGCTTCTGTTCTTTTTCTGGTCAATTATTTCATAATAATTATTTTTAATAGGCAGTACAAATAGGTTATCAACATTTCAGAAGTATAAAAGCTTAAACCATATAAAGAAAGTCTCCTTTCTGGTCTAGTCCTCCAGCCTCTAGTTTCCTCCCCAGAGGAAGTAACCATAATGTTTCTTTTATGATTCTTTCCAAGGTATTTTTTGAATGTACAAGTATATGCATATTTATTCTTTAAACACACACATGTAATATATATGCTGTCTGCACTTTCTCACTTAATAATTATCTGAGAAGTTTTTGCATAGAACTCGAAGCCAACTTGAATAGCTTTACTCCTCTCCTCTTCTGCTAACTGTAGCCCATGATGGGGGCAATTTTAAAGTCAATAAGAACAGTAATCACAACAGATGGAAATATTTTAAATACATTTAAATCTAAGAACTCATAGGGCTTTTTAAACAAAATTTCTTTTTATGTTTTAAATTTTATTTTTCGATTGTGTTTTACATTCAGTATTATTTTGTATTAGCCTCAGGTGTGCAGCATACTGGTTAAACAATCATAGACTTCACAGAGTGTTCCCTTCATATTTCTAGTCAAAATTTCTTTGTTCATTTTTGGAGGATCGAAGAAACCAACTCATTATTCTGAAAACTGGTAAATAAAAGAAGAGACTCAAGTATTTTCCCTGCCTTTTCTTTACAAACTGAACCTCAAAGATAGCCAAATAGTTGATAAGGCAAAGTTTCTTTTATAGGCATGATAGAATTAGAGTATTACTGTTTTGCATCTAACCAATTAATGGATTTAGGCAATAATCATCAATGGCTGCTCACATTGCAAAAGAGAGACAACCAGACATCATGTGCTTCCTGTACCCAGACACTGAATATATAAGAAGTGAAGAGTACTGGAATAAACTCATCATCCCCCTCCCTCACCCATCTGCATCACACCCTCCCTTACTTCCCCCCACCTTTTAACTATTGCATTTAAATTTTGGATATTGCCCAACTGTGTTCCACAGAGGTTCTAGCAATTTCTACTCCTACCAGCAGTATGTGAAAATGCATTTTTCTTATACTTTTATTAGTATGTGATTAAATATTTTTACTCTTGTCAATCTGAGGTTAAAAATGGCATTTTGTTATAGTCTTGTGTACGCCCCCCCCCCACTTTTTAAAAAAAGATTTTATTTATTTATTTTTAGAGAGAGGGGAAGGGAGGGAGAGAAGGAGAGAAACATCAATGTGCGGTTGCCTCTTGAGCACCCCCACCGGGGACCTGACCCACAACCTAGGCATGTGCCCTGTCTGGGAATTGAACCAGCAACCCTTTGGTTTGCAGGCCGGCACTCAATCCACCGAAGCACACCAGGGCAGTATTTCACTAGAGTCTTAAATTGTATTTTGTGTCTTGTATTGATATCTAGCATCTTTTCAGATTTTTAAGGGTAATCATCTTATCTGTAAAGTGTCTTTGCATATTTTTGGTCTTTCCTATTGATTGATTTGTGGAGGTTCTTTTCATATCAGAGAAATTAGCCATTCAGCTGTAATATAAGTTAATAATAATTTATCCCACTTGGTTTTCTTTTTATTTTAATTTTGCTCATAGTGGGGTTGTTTTTTTCCATTTAGATTTTAAAAACATTTTAATGTAGTTGAATTATCAGCCTTTTATGACTTCTAGATTTTGTGCTATCAAAAGCTAGATTTCAAAAGTCCTTTCCACTTTGAGATTGTAAAAATATTGTTTTTTTTTAGTTCCTCTGTAGTTTCATTATTTTTTATGTCAAAATCTCTGATTCATCTGGAATGTATTTTGATGTAAGGAGAGAGAGAGGGTTATAACTCAGTTTTTGCTCAGTACATACCGAGTTGTCACAGAACTGTTTATTGAATAACCTATCTTTTCTACAGTAATTTAAAATGTCACCTTGTCATATACTAAATTCTAATATTTATTTCTGTTTCTGAACTTTCTTGTTTATTTAATTGACATCTGCCTATTCATATATCAGAGCCACATAGTTTTAAGTTTTGAAACTTTATTATTAATACTTTAGAGAACTAATACCACCCCCCTTACACAGACACACACACTGTCTTTAGAATTTTCATGGCTATTCTTCTATATTTAGTTGTCCTTATAATATTTATAATGAATTTAATTAGTTCTCAAAAACATTATGATTTTTATTGGAATTGAGTAAAATTTACAGATTTTCATAAAGAGACTTGCCATCTGTTGTGCTTTACTAACTGAACTGAAATAGAATAGAAATATAAATTACTGCATTTTTGTTGGGGAAACATCAGTTGCATAAGATGTAGTCATTTTTTAAACAACTAATTCAGCCTATGTTGCAGACCATCTATCATTTCCTGGGGAGAAAGCAAATAAGTTAATTGTAGGTAGTCCCCTAGGCTCTTATCCATTTGTTAAGGTCAAGGTTCACATCATGTGAAGAAATTTTAGTTTCAGCTGACCTCCAGTGTTGTGTTAGCCAACAGAGTCGTGTGGTTGCTTCAGTGTCATTATAATCTTGAGTGGCATTAGAGAACGTACAGAAAGGGGGAAGTGGATTGTAATGAGTGAGTGGTTCTGGCTCTGGAATCAGACAGCAGTGGTACCCTGTGACCTCGGCAGGTTATTTAATCTCTTCTTTTCCTCAGCTGCAAAGTGAGGGGATGTTAGTTGTACCTAACTCCTGGGATTGTGTATGAGGCTTAAATGAAAGAATTCAGAATGCTTTTGCACTTAGCCTGGTATACACTGGTGTCTTGTAAATGTTAACTAATATCATTTATGTTGAAAATCTGACTCCAGTGGTCTGACAGTATCTGATTAACTAGGTTCAGTTCCTGATGTCATTACTTAGGAGAGACAGTAGGAAGTGATTTCTACTAGAGGGCAGCTAGGTGATAAGAAGAGGGTGGCCTAGAAACATTAAAGGTATGGTGGGCCTTTTTACTGGAAAAGAGAAGGTGAGTGAGAAACAGGGAGTCCAGATGCTTATTTCGTATTAGTTCGGGAGCGGGGACTAAGACCAGCTAGTGAAATTCAGCTTAATATGAGAAAAAACTTCTGGCAGCTGCATCTATTCAGCAATGGAAAGACTGCAGTGAGCTGCCTGTCAGAAGAAATGTTCAGGAGGAATCTGGGTAGCCATTTGCTACAGGAACTGCAAAAAGAATTTCTGAATTAGGAAAATGAGGCTAAATGACAATCAACTACAGCATTTTCCTACAAAATTCTAGTATAAATAAATGTATGTAGATGCAATCTCATATGTAGAAAATTCTTTGCATATGGCTCATTCAAACCTTTTCGATCCTTTTTTTAAAGATTTTGTTTATTTACTTTTACAGAGAGGGGAAGGGAGGGGGAAAGAGAGGAAGGGAGACATCAGTGTGCGAGAGAAACATCATTGATCAGCTGCCTCTTGCACACCCCCAGCTGGGGACTGGCCTGAAACCCAGGCATGTGCCCTGATGAGGAATTGAACCAGTGACCTTCCTGTTCGTAGGCTGATGCTCCATCCATTGAGCCCAGCCAGGGCTCAATCCTTTCAAGAGTAAGACTGTTTTGGGGTGAACAGAGGTGACCATCAAAGAAATGAAGATGTGGAGAAATAAGGAGACTCAATGAGCTTGTTTCACTTCTCTTTTGTTGTCACCTTGGAGACAAGTCCTGTATCTTCGGAGTCCCCTTCTCTTCATATTAATCCTTGAGCATGAGTCTTTAAAAGAACAAGCACATTATTAGAAGTTTTCTGCCTCTTAGTGTGTGTGGGGCTTTTTGAATAAAGGTGCTATTTGCACTTAGCAGACAAATGACAAGTTTAAACAAAAGAATATGATCCCATAAACTTGACTTTGCTCCATTTATTGTTTATCACCAATACACTTCCCTGTTATCCTTAAGTTTCCTGCTACTCTTTTATTTTAGTAAATGTAACCATAGTATGTTAGAAAAATTTAATAAGTTTATAAATAGAGGTAATATTTAATAGCCTGTTTTTTTTTTTCAGATTCATCTCCTGATTTCTTTCTGGCAGGCCATTATTAGTGACTTGCCCTAATTTCCGAAGTTAGGTTCTGTGAAACCTTTCTGCTGTCAGTGGATATACGTGCCTGTCACATTGGGGGTACTGTGTTATCACATTAAGTAAAAAACCTAGTAGAGGAGGATATAAATCTTAGTTGATCTCTAAAATATTTCTGTATTTTTAGTGACTGATGAATCTGCTGGAGCCACGGATCCCGAAGAACCTTCTGTTGTTGGTGTGACATCCCCACCTGCTGCAGCCTCGAGTGTTACCCTAAACTCTACCACCGAGTCTCTCCCTGCTCCGGCCACGCCAGCTGAAGGAGAGGAGCCCAGCACCTCGGGCACACAGCAGCTCCCGGCGGCTGCCCAGGCCCCAGATGCTCTGCCTGCTGGGTGAGTAGCCTTCTGTCCCACAACAGTGCTTCCCACCCCTCCAAAGACTGAGGCTCCTTCAGCGAGGCAGAAACAACGTGGTTATTTATTACCTAGTGGCTAGGAGTCTCTGGGGAGGCTGCTATGCTTAGGACTGAGGGAGGTGTGGAAGAACTGCTTGTTCTACAGAAATCTTAAAAGAGAATCTAAATCATCGGGGGCAGAATCAATGCTACCTTATACTGTGACTAGAAATGAACAGCTCGACTCAAAGCATGTGGCTTTTATAGAACAAGAAACTTATTTTGCCTTCTGAAATCATTGAAGAGTGTTTGCCTAGATCCTGCTTAGAAAACTGCTTTTCTCTCTTGAATTCTATCTTAACAGCCTGTGGAGGACTTTAGGCTCTGAATATTACTGTATGTTATTCCCACAGCTGGTGCTGGTACTAGCACGGACTACTAGTTTCCTTGCCATCCTTTAGTTCAGAATTAAATCTGATGGTACAGACCTTGGATGCTAAGAAGATGGCTCTGGTAAGCCAAAAGGAAATTCAGTTTGACTGTATAGTGAGTGTGGATTAAAAACGGGGACCCAGGAATCAAACGGAACTAGGTTTGAATCCCCACTTGACTCTATTTGACCTTGCCTCAGGGGCTTACCATCCTGGGAAGGTGGAGATAACAATGGTGCACACCTCCCAGAAAGTTAAGGGACTCAGATAAGGTGGTATATGTGAAGCTGTCACCTCATGGTGGGCATTGCACCTGGTGAGTGATGTTTTTGAAGTGGCTGTGAAAGAATCATGATGGAAGGGAATGGTTCTGAACTGGAAATGAAGCCTACTCTTAGGTCTACCAGTCATAGCGAGGCTGGTCCCTCTGTGGACCTGCTGTGCATCCTGGTTATCACCGTGGTCCCGAGGAAACCAATGTCTGTCGCCACGGTCTCCACAATCTGACTGGTGGTGGTGGTGGGGTGCGGGTGGGTCCTCTGAGCCCTGTAACTCATAAAGGAAGAGGTGGATGGTCTCTTCTTTGGTGTGTAATCTGCTGTATTGTCTTTAAGCTACTTTACAAAACCCAATTATTAAAACAAAAATCCGGAATCTGAAGGCACATGCGGCTTTTTACCACATATATATTCCATCCCCTTACCATTTGGCACACTACTTGACTCATATTTCTTAATAACGTGTGATGAACAAATGAAAAGTATTGCAAATAGTTCCTAATCCCTCAGACCTGGAGTGAATTGAGGGTATTGAGAGGTGGCTCAAAAGTTTTTTAATGATGGTTTTGATTTTGTGGAAAGATTAATAACCAATTGCTGTGTCCAACTCCTCCCTACTGAGATTTCTGTTCTCTTTTGTGTGGTGAGGACTACTCAAAAGACCTTCGTTTGGTTAATAATTTCAAATCTGTATATAGTTTGGGGGGAACAGAGCAAAATCGTTTTGGCAGAAAGAAGAGAAAATGGCCGCCTGGGTCCCCTGTGAGCTGTTTGTTTTCTTCCCGCCGAGCGAATGCCTGGAAGGCCGGCTTCACTCCTGTGTCAGTCACAGGCAATTAGGGCTAATGGCTCAACGTGTCTTTATGTAGGGCGTGTGTGAGGCTTACTGTTCTCTGGGATTGGGCTCTTCCTGTTTCCAGGCAGCTGGAAAACTCCAGGCTCTGAAAACACTCTTTATTCTAAGTTTGGCGGATGGAGTGGCCCAGGGAAGCGACTCTCCTCCCTCGCCCTGCCAGAGGCTGCAGCACTTTTTGGAGGGAGAGTTTGGACAGCATCTTTTCCTCAGAGTGCTTAGAACATGACAAGGCCTGTGTGTGGGTCTGGGGAGGCTGCTGCCTACTCTAACATGTGTGCCGGTCCAGAAAAGGGTGCTGGGGCCCTTCCCGGAGTGCCCATCCATCCCTGAGACATCAGGAGGCCGGAGATCCTGAGCTGCCTGTCCGGGCGTTGCCACCAGCTGTTCGGAGTGCACAGCAGTGAGCCAGGCAGGCCTTCAGCCCTCTGCTCTGTGAAGGCAAAGGGCGCATGTTCTGCAGTGACCCTGGCAATTTCTGACCATTGTCCCCACCCCAGCTTGTTTACAAGCTAGGCGATCCAGACAGGATAGGTTATTCCTATACTCCTGGTATCATGGCTTCTGGAGTCAGGACCAATTTTAACCTGTTTATTTGTTTGTTTTTTTAATCCTCAGCTGAGGACATGTCCATTGATTCCAGAGAGAGGGGTGGGGAGAGAGGGAGAGAGAGAGAGAGAGAGAGAGAGAGAGAGAGAGAGAGAGAGAGAGAAACATTTATGGGTTGCCTCCCAAACATGCCTGGACAGGGACCAACCCGCAACTTTTAGGTGTACAGGACAGTGCTCCAACCAACTGAGCCACGCCAGACAGGGCGATTTTAACCTTTTCAAATAAAACTCTGAGCCTGACATTTCACCACTTAGAATGCCTCATTGGCTTCATTGTCTTAAGGCAGCGATGTTCAACAGTTTTGTGCTGAAAGAATTTTTAAAACACCTAATACCCGACTATTTAGTTAGGGATACTGACTTCTTTTCCCTTAGAGTGTCAAATAAATGACAACACAACAGTAGCTGTCCAGACTGAATGGATCACAATTACACCAATTTTTAGGTCAGATCAGCAAAAATAGATTTTTTGGTGTGCTACAGAATTTTAATAATTAGTTAATGTGTGCCACGAGATGAAAAAGGCTGAAAATCGCTCTCTTCAGGGTTAAATTCGCCCTCAGTGAGAAGCCCTGAGAAGCCCTGCACGATAGACCGCATCCGCCCCTCAGGCCCAGCGCTGCTCTGCTCCCCGCGCTCCAGCCACAGGAACTGGCCTCAGTTCGTCGGCTGTACTGCTCCTCCTCTGTCCTCGGGGCCTTCTGCCATGCTAGTTGCTGTTTTTGTAAACTTCCTCACTACTTTGTGCGTTAATTCCTATCCATCTTCGGGTCTCATCACCATTTTAAAAACCAGCACTTCTATGGGAATTCTTCCTTGATTCCTTGTCCCCCCCGGGGGGACAAGGTTAAACATGCCGGGTACGGTACCTCTGCTCACTCGTGTAATTGCTTGTTTCACGCCTCTCTGCCCTGCTGGGCTGTAAACACCAAGATGGCAGGGAGCCTGGCACGGAGTAGGCCCCAGTCATATTTGTAATGAATAAATTTAAATGCCACCTTTTCTTTTCTCCAACTGGATGAATGTTTTCTGCTTCTTCAACACCTCAAAGAAAGAACTGTGACAGGAGTATTGCATTCCTTCCCTAGAGCAAGAGCTTAAGGATCGTTCACTGGGTGGACTGGCTTTGTGTTGAAATACGTGTCTGGCACAGGGTCAGGAAGCCCTTCCCTGCTCACTGGGGGTCCTCATGCACTGGGAGATACCTTGGAGCTCAGCTCCTCTTTGCTGAGGCATCCCTGAGTCCCAATAGAGGGCTCTTTCAAGGCGTCCAGCTGACTTTGTCTCTTTCCAACTTTATCTTCTCAATTCCTTCAGTCTCCTTCACTGAGCAATCAAGCAAGGTTCACTTGGGGATCCCAAGGGCTTATTTTTCCAGTTGCCGAGTTGCCTTTCTGAAGCTTGCAGCAGAGGAAACTAGCCATAAAGAGGTCACACATGCCTGTATGTTTTAAGAACTAAAGGCTACCGAAGGCCGGGCTGCTTAAGTCCAAATAGAACTCCCCTGATCCCCTTTCTCCCCGTCTCTAAACCCTCCTGCTTTCTGTGCTTTTAAATTTAATTAGCATGAAAGAAGCCAACTGTAAGGGTGTCTTCGTTTGCAGCTTGCAAATGTCTGTTAATGGCAGGGATGCCAGGAAGGCTCAGGAGACATGGTGAGATAGTGTGGTCCGGGCAGTGGCCGCGGGGAGTGAGGCCACTTTGATCAGTTGGCCCTGCATCTGGTTTTTATCAGCACTGAGCCCACTTTGGGGACTGAAGGCTCATTAACAGACCCTGTGTACAAGGCTTAGATAAACTCCAAGCGCGTCCCAGGCTTTGCAGCTTACTCAGTGCCTCACACACAGAGGCACATTATTTCACCCTGGCAGCCCGTGCTCCGCTGTGGTTTCTTATATAAGGGAGGCCGTTGTGCTTGGACTGCCGGCTTACCTCAGCACTGCCTTTCACACCATCCCTTCTCCCACAGTCATTGGCCGCCCTGTCCCTTCCTGCCTCAGGGAAGAATTAACTGAGGAGGGGTGTTTTCTGGGTCTTTTTGATGTGCCATCTCCCCTACCGCCAAGCCCAGTTATGGAGACCCAGAGGCCCTTTCTCCAGGTGGTCTCTGAGACGCTGTCAAGGATGACAGCCTCGTGAGAGGTCTTCGGTGTTTTATTTGTAGACATGCTTTAAGAGATGTTGGAATTTGGAGCTTCTCTGCTGAGCTATAAACCAGCCGCCGCCATCGATTTTCATTCCAAACAGTTTTGGCACTAGCCAAAGGTCCTTACCCAAGGAGTTTAAAACAGTGCTTCTAAACCATCTGTGAAGAACCAACCCTTTTCCCCGTTTTCTTTGTTTTACTTTTTTTTCAGTCTGTTACAGGTCTTTGCTTTTGTTCTCTATTTGGTGAGACAAATCTATTGATTACACATTTCAGTGTGGCAATGTCAAATTGATATGAAAGTTTCTCAATGCTCAGAAACTTCTGAACTTTTCTGGTGGCTGAACAATGACAATTTGGGCCATGGACCATACTTTGAGTAGCACCATTTAAACGGATTATACTGGCAGAATCTGTGCCTTTTTGTTGAATAGGGTTTAGTTTTTGACGTACATGCTTAAGTAATACCAAGTAGTAGATGTTTCTGACTTCCTCATCATCATCTCAAAGCAAAAGCTTTTTTTCCAAAGGTTCTACTATTGCTTGGGCTGGTCCATGAGATGTTCTCAACCTATTATATGTATGTATTCCTATGTAATAGTGAATTTTCTTTTTTATTAAACTTTCGTGAGAGCTGCTCAAGAGCTGGGATGGTTGTGTCCACCTTTGTAACCCTAGCACCCAGCATAGTGCTTGGCTTCTAGGGTGATGGAATGGGAAATGTTTGTTGAATGACATGATTTCATTCTCAGTAGCCCTTAAAGTTTTGGCGGGGGGAGTGGGTAATAGAAGAAAGAATAAGGAGAACAACAACAAACAGCCAGATTTAACCATTGGTGTTTGTTATGCACCTTAAATTTTGTTTGTTGTAAAATATTTTAACCATGCAGGTAAGAATAGATGACACTTTAGATTTAGTGAAAAACAATATGTTTATATAATTTTAAAATAATTTTGATTACCTTGTGTTACTTTTTATTTGCTTTTTCTATCTGATATACTGTAAATATCTGAACAAGTCAATATAATCTACAATGTTACTTTAAATGACTGAATACCCATTACAGAAATAACATCATTTATTTTATTAACTCTCCACTTTGGGACATTTAGGTTGTTTCCAGTTTTCTGTAACATTCTGTAACACAGTGTGACAGATAACTAAATCTTTGACACACTTATAGCTAAATCTTTGACACATAATTGTTTCCTTAGGGTGTGTCCTAGAAGCAGAGTTGCTGAGTTACAGGGTATTCACATAGGAAAAGGTTTTTGACCACAATGTCAAATTGTCCTTTGGAAAGAGTATACCATTTTTGCTCTCACTAACGTTTTTTTAGAGAGCGACTATTTATCTGGAAAATCTTGCATGTGCAAAATGTTTAATTTTTTTTTTACTTTTTATTGATTTTATTGGGGCGACATTGGTTAATAAAATTATATAGGTTCCAGGTGTGTACACATCATCTGTATACTGTATTGTGTGTTCACCACCCCAAGTCAAGTCTCCTTCCATCACCGTTTATCCCCTGTTGTACTTTCTCCTACCACTCCCCACTCCTCTCTCCCTCTGGTAATCACCATGCTGTTGTCTAGATCTATGAGATGTTTTGTTTCACCTTTTCAGCGAGTTCCTCAAGTCCCCTCCCCTCTGACAACTGTCAGTCTGTTCTCTATCAATGAATCTATTTCTGTTTTCTTTGTTAGTTTATTTTGTTCATTAGATTCCATGTATGAGTGAAATCAAATGGTACTTGTCTTTCTCTGACTGGCACGTTGCATAATGCTCTCCAGGTCCATCCTTGCTGTCACAAAGGGCAAGATTTCCTTTCTTTTTTTTTTTACAGCCAAGTAGTATTCTATCATGTAAATGTACCACAACATTTTTATCTACTCCTCTGCTGAAGGGCATTTCAGCTGCTTCCAAATCTTGGCTATTGTAAATAATGCTGCAGTGAACAAAGGGATACATATATTCTTTTGAATTAGTCTCTCAAGTTTCTTCACATATATTCCCAGAAGTTTCTTCACATTTAGTATTTAGTTTTTATAAATACTAAATTCCCAGTAGTATTTATAAAAACACTTTTTTTTTTATAAATACTACTATCTCCAGGAATTGTCTTGCCTGTCTGTGAAAGCATATCTTTTAATGTCGCCAACTTCCATCGAAGAACTTTAGAGATATTTCCAAGGTACAGAAAATGGGATTATTGAAGAAGGAGAAGAAAAACAGATTTAATTTAGATGCCTCAGTAGCTCCTGCTGTGCTACCCTGTGCTTAAAGGGCATAAAGTGCTGGTTGTTGCGAGTTTTAAAAATGGAGTTAGTATGCTAAGATTTAAAGGGAAGCTCAACATTTCAAGAAAGGTTCTTGGAGGAAGGACCAAGTTTAACACATTTCCTACCCAGTTTGCAAAGGACCTACTGAAGCAATGAAACAGCGAGCCGAAGATATGTTCCACTGCATGCAGATCTCTGACTCATAAAACAGTCTTTGCGGAGGATGTCCTTGCAGAGGATGTAAATCTTATGGTTCACCCGGGACACGGCCAGAGCTTGGGGAATAGGATTTGGTTCGGTCATTTATTATAGGAGCATAGAGTAAGAAAATATGAGTCCCATTTAGTTTTATGTAGGAAATTGCACTTCTACTCAGGCAGCTTTCAGAATACTTGAACACTTTCAGTGTGTTTTTCTGAAGTTTAGATTTTGTCTCAGTAACCAGCAAGGCATCTTTTTGGTGGGGCAGGGGTGTGTAGGGGTGTTGGCCTGACTTTGTTTTCTAAGTAGAGAATATTTTTTGAATGAGGATTGGGTTTACTAATGACCAGTGCCTGTGTTAATGTAAGTGAGCAAATTAATAAATAATGCAAGTTAATAATGCTCTCATGAAGATGGAATTTTTGATGTGTAAATTTGTAAGGGCCATGTAAAGAGACTATCTATGCTACTAACCTGCACCCCTGGCCCAGCTGTAAGCCTTTCCCAACTTAATCCTACTCTTGGTGAAACTGATTTTGTTCAAACATCGGGGATCGAGGGGTGTGTTGATCAGGATCGTCAAATACAAACTGCAATGGCAGGTCATTGAGAATTAATTTCTTGAAGACCTTTTAGGGAACCTTCCCCAACAAAATGTGGTTCAGGTGACCAGAGAGTGTCCTTTCAGGATAACACAGGAGAGAAATGGTTGCACGTCATCCCAATAAAGTGATTGAGATTTTTAGCCTTCACCCTTTTAATGATGATGATGGTGAAGGATTGGGGCATGCACCTGGAAGATGCACCATTGAATAAAGGACAGTTACGATCCTGAGGAGCAAAGGTGATTTAGGTTTCAAAAAGTATCTGGGATTAATTGAATTTGGAGACTACTTTTAAGTGCTTTCAGATACAAAGACCCTGTGTAGTCTGTGGTCAGACTGAATGTTACTCATTGAAGGCCAAGGAGCAATGTGTTGGGAAGGGACCTGAATCAAGCGTGATGCTTTGAACACTGTTTCTGAGAGCATATCAAAGACAGCTATTCAGTGGGAGAGGATGTGACCCACGTGACCAGAATGCAGTATTGAGGCCCATGGGTAGTTTGATTGAAAAGCCTTTTAATCTCAGCGGGAAGAAGATGCATATAAGGGACAGCAACCTAACCCCTGACAGAGATGTGCTGATGAAAGGTCGCTGCTAGTATCACTTTCTTGGCACCAGGAGACAAAACCAAGACAGTTGGAAGGCTTAATCTATGTGGGTCAGCAGGTAGTGAGGAGAAATGAGAATCAGAAGGCTCGTTTGATTGACAATAGAATTGACCGACTGTGCTGCATGAATGAAGGGAAGAGATTTGTATGAATTCTGAGGAGTCGTGCAGGTAAGGGAGGAGTTGAGAGTTCGCTAAGAAAAGCAGCTAGGCCAGGTCATGGATGAGGGAGGACCCACATTGACATTTAATCTGAGCAGGAGTCCAATTTTTAAAGGAAAAAATGTAGGTATCAAAAAGGTAATGGAAGAAAGGTCTTATTTCTTTGGTAACTATTTTTCTAGCTAAGCCAATTGAGAGAGAGTGTTCATAGAAGGACACTGAGATTTCCTGGACAATGACAGTCCCTGAAAGAGAGACTTTCATTTCTAGGATCAGCTGGGATCAAAGATGGGATGGACAGATCTCATCTAGGCTTGGAAAGAGCTGCTGTAACTCTTGAATATTAGCAAAGAGGACTTCACACCGATTTCTTGTCTAGCAGTGTATGTGGGAACACTGCTGTGTCAATTAAAGGCATTTACTTCATGGGATTCTAAGTATTACACCATCTTCAGATGAAAATATTAACCACAGTGTAGCCACTTTTCAAAGCCAAAGTTTTCTCCTTGCCTCAAATGAACTATAAAAGAAGTCAAAAGTAGAATGTACTTATCAAATGAAAGTTGTAACAAAAAAACTGTTAGAATAAAGAAGAAGTTCCTTAAGTGTCTTTTATCTCCAGTTGTTACAATAAATATTTTGTCTTCACAAAGGGGGCAGACCCACCCACATATTATGGACAGTTTTCCAAATAGTGACCTCAAAATGAGCAAACTAATTTTGTTGGTGCTTTGTGCCACCAAATTGCCAAGGAAAGGAATTCTGAGGCGTTCTTAGCTAAGTAAGTTTATTGGAAGCAAACATGACTGTTTCCTGCCATTGCCTC
The DNA here is from genome assembly GCF_004126475.2 of Phyllostomus discolor. Taxonomy (NCBI): domain Eukaryota; kingdom Metazoa; phylum Chordata; class Mammalia; order Chiroptera; family Phyllostomidae; genus Phyllostomus; species Phyllostomus discolor. Next base: position 62,144,281 of record NC_040914.2, read on the forward strand.
AAGGAGCTTCCATATTTTAGTATTTACCCTAAGCCAAGTGTCTTTCTCAAGACTTTCCTCGTTTCCAAATTCAGATGAATAAAGAGGGTTTCAGATTTGCTTCTCAATTCCTGAGCAGGCAGGAGGAGTTTGGAGAGCTGGTGTGAAGCCGCAGCATATTATTGGCCTGCCTTTCCTGCCCAAAGGTCACTTCCACATCTCCATAGATGGGACATTAGCCTCTTGAGCTGGTAAGATCTGTTACTCTTTTGTCTTTAGAGGGACATCCACGAGGAGAAGATCTTTAACTTTACCCATTATGCATTTTCATCTGGTCACTTCCACCAGAGGATTCTGTCTTTTTAATGAAATACTGGATGAATCGTGAGGCTCTTCCTTTCGCAGTGGCAGGAACCAAGGCACCTGGGTCAAGTCATCAGTATCCACTTTGACCAGAACCTTGAGCAAGAGTACACAGTAGAGCCCTGACTGGTGTGGCTCAGTGGGCTGGTCATGGTCCTGCAAACCAAAAGGTCACGATTCAATTCCTGGTCAGAGCACTTGCGTGGGTTGTGGGCCATGTCCCTGTTTGGAGGCATGTGGGAGGCAATATTTCTCTTCCTTTGTTCCTCCCTTCCCCTCTCTCTAAAAGTAAATAAGTTAAAATCTTTGAAGATTTTAACCAGGATGACTGCACTGATCAGCCCCTCTGAGACTAGTTCAGTTTACTAGTTTACTGAGACTAGTACAAATCTTTGAAGATTTTTACTTATTTACTTTTAGAGAGAGGGGAAGAGAGGGAGAAAGAGAGAGAGAGAAATATCAATGTGTGGTTGCCTCAACTGAGCCCCGTAATGGGGACCTGGCCTGCAACCCAGGCATGTGCCCTGACTAGGAATTGAACTGGCAACCCTTTGGTTTGCAGGCCGACACTCAATCCACTGAGCCATACAAATCAGGGCTAAAATCTTTTTAAAAATACTGTAAAAAGAATACCTAGGAGAGAAAATGCTCTCAAGTGTAATTGTTGGTCTTCTCAATCCAGTAGTTGATTGCGTGTGAGGGGTGGGAGTGCGGAACCCCTGGCCTTCACTGCTGCCAGTGGTGCAAAACGTGCCACCCCTTCCAGTAGATCATATCTGAGCAGAGGACTGTAATCAAAACAGAGCCTGGAAATGCACACAGTGGACTCATTATAATTCCTCCCCAGTTATCCTGATTCTGCAGGGTTCCCCATCTGGAGTCTGTAGCTAGGGAAAGCTGTTCACTTGGAGGTGGGATTGGGAAAGCACCTGGCATCTGTCTGCTGGGTAGTAAGTTCCTATAAATTCCACTTGACCTTCCTTTTCCTCCTGTCTTTCTTCCTTTCAGCATGATGTGGTGGTAAAACTCATGGATTAGAGAGTCAGAGCGGAGTTTGAAAGCCACGTGAGAGTTAGCTTTTCTGAGCCTCAGTTTCCTCAGTGGTGATGGCATTTTCTACCTTAAAGGGTGGAGGCAAGGGCTGCATGAGATTAAACATGAGTTGTGGCTCATTGTAGATGTTCAGTGGGTGTGTGATGGTGCCCCTCTTCCCTTCCCTGTCTTAAAAACCTCATGCCTCTATCTGAACTAGTCTCAGAAGGGCTGATCAGCGCAGTCATCCTGGTTTAAATGAAAAAATGGTATTGAACAAAGCTAATGTTTACCAGAGTAGACACACTAGGCTTTGTAAGAGAAGTTAGGACACTTACTTCATTGTATAGTCAGCTCCGCTATAACGTGTGTTCCTGAAAATCGCCAGGCTATGCACAATCACACAAAAACCGCAGGGCTTATGGGAAGAAATGGGTTAGGGGCATACACTTGAAAATTTGGCAGTGACACATACAAAAACTAGAAACTAATAATGATGGTAGTACAGCTTTACATGTTAAATTGTTGAGAGACATAACATTGCATTAAACATGGAACGTTTCCATAAGAAGACCTGAAATTTGCTTGTGGAAGCAGATGTCGGAAGGGTTGGAGTTTGTTGGTGTTGCCCTGAAGTTGTGTAAGGAGTGTTATTGGAAATCAGATGGGAATTGTACTGCCAGATGGGTGTGGTGTATAACCCGGTAAACTGAGGTAACTGGTAGATGTGTGAGTTTTGTATTCCTATGCAACTGGGTTCAGTTGGGGGAAGACTTCTGTGTTCATCTAGTGTTTCTCAAAGGCAAAATAATGTATAAGGAAACACAGAGTTTGCATTATGCTCAAATTGTTCCCTCATGTATCAGTCACATTTGAATAGATATGCATTTTCAAAACATCTGTTTCAGCAGAACCAACTGTACCAGCTACCTGGAAAAGGTCACCTTCCCCTAGGCAGTACCCTAAAGACAAGTAAATAAAATCAGTGTAGCTCTGCTGGTGTAGCTCAGTGGATTGAACACAGGCCTGTGAACCAACGGGTTGCCAGTTTGATTCCCAGTCAGAGTGCATGCCTGGGTTGTGGGCCAGGTCCCCAGTAGGGGGCGAGTGAGAGGGAACCACACATTGATGTTTCTCTCTTTCTCCTTCCTTTCCCTTCTTTCTAAAAATAAATAAGTCTTTAAAAAATCAGTTGTAAAACATAAAAACTAATGGGACCATTAACATATTTTATAAAGTGGTAATTATTTTGTAAATATTATTTTTTTGCCCTCGCCAGGAGGCTCACTTGGTTACAGCATCATCCCGTGCACCTAAAGGTTGTGGGTTTGATCCCTGGTCAGAGCACATACCTGGGTTACAGGCTTAATTCTTGGTCAGGGTGCATAGGGGAAGCAACCAATCAATATTTCTCTCTCTCCCTCTCCCTCCCTCTTTCTCTCTCTCTCTTTCCCCCTCTTCTTCTCTCTCTAAAATCAATGAAAATATCCTTGGGTAAGGATCCAAATAAATAAATAAATAAAATGTTTGCGTTCTTTATATACCGGTTGTTGTATTCTGGGTAAGTGGAGTAATTATCAGACTGTTGACTGTGGGAATAATTGGGAGTGTGGGGATGGGTATCCTTGGCTGTATTTTGTAGTGATTTTGCTTGTAGGTTACCTCTTTGGATCATCAGCTACCTTCCCATTCTTGGTTAGCACAGATGAGCCACCCTCAGGGCCCTGATCTCGTGTGAACTGACACACAGACTTGCAGGGAAGGCAGTCAGTCAGTAAACAACATGGGTACAGTGCAGTTGGTGAATGATGTGTTGTGCTTCTTTGAGTCATCCCGATCTCTTTGTAAAGGTCCTCTGTAAATGAATCCTGTATTTTAAAAACAAATGTAATCGTGACTATATATGGTGCTAGGAGAACAGTGGTAATCATATAAATTGTGATGTTAGCAGGCAGTGTAGGCTAAAAAGGCTATGGAGTTATCTATAGATCAATTTTAGGAGAGGTGTGTGAACCTCAGAAATCCTACACAAATTTTTGTTGGTGAGTGCATTTTGGAAGGAAAGAGACCTCAGCTTTTATCACATTCCTAGGTGGATCTTTGATCTTGAAATGGGCAAGAAACATTGATTTAGGAAAATCCATGGAATTTTCATATGGGTCATTTAGAGGAACTTAGAGCAATTGATGGCATATACTAGTACTGTGAGTCCATAAAGGGGAGCTGTTACAGTTTTCTCAGGAAGCACTCTGGGGAGGTGTCCACTGTCTATGACAGCATGGAGCTGGTTTGACCAGTGGGTTGACCTTGCATGTCATCTTTGATGTTTTCTCTCAAATTAGCCACCTCAGTGGTGAAGGAATCAGTTGCAAACAAGGGCTTATTGCTTTTCACCTGTGTATTTCATGCTTCCCTTGACTTTATTTTTCAGATGGGAACAACGAGAGTTGCCCAATGGCCGTGTCTATTATGTTGATCACAATACCAAGACCACTACCTGGGAACGGCCCCTTCCTCCAGGGTAAGGCATGGACTGACAAGCCTTGAGACTCTAGAACTGGCACCAAGATCACCCAGTGGTTCCCTGACCAGAGTGGTTCTGGTGGTTGGGTGTTGTCCTGCAAACTGAAAGGTCACTGGTTTGATTCCCAGTCAGGGCAGATGCCTGGGATGCGAGTTCAGTCCCTGGTTGGGGCACATATGAGAGGCAGCCAATCAATGTTTCTCTTTCCTATTGATGTTTCTTTCCCTTTCTCTCTCCTTTCCTCTCTCTCTAAAAATTAAAAAAAAAAATAGAGAGAGAGACCCAGTGGCTTCTCTACCACTAACTGCTATGACCTCGTCTTTATTTGTCCGCACTCTCTTTTTCCCCTTCTCCCTTGGTGTTCCCCTTCTAAATTCCTTCCCCTGTGTTCCTGTTTTCCCTTCTCCTCTCATGCATTGCATTGGCCGTGACTGATGGCCATGGGCTTTATTAAGTGGTGTACAGAGCTGCTATTGGCTGTTGGATCCTGGAGGAAGAAGGGCGTGGGAAGTGTACTGGGCCATAGCTGTCTCAGTGCCCTCAGTCATTTCACCTGCAGAGATATCCTATTAGGGCCAGGTTTTCAGTCTCTTTCTACAGAGGTAGCAAAGTACAGGGACAATTTATCCCTGGTCCATTGATTGCTTTTCCTATTCATTTACCTTAGTTTTGCTCTTATTTCTTAAGACATACTAGGATTTTCAGAGCATCTCTGTGAGAAAACTGGGCATGGGGAGGCCAAGATAGTAAGAGTGGTGGTGAACCGCATAGCACCCTGTGCCCAACCAGACCGTGAAGGTAGTGTGCTTCTTGTTAAGCTGGGCTTCGAGAGAATGCAGCTTATGTTCTTCAAAACCAAAGGGTGAGTGAGGCTTCCAAGTGAGAGAAGACTATCCAGGTTCAAGGAGAAGAGGTTTGGTTCCCTCTCTGCTAGGGACAGAATAATCTTTCTGCATGTGTCTGCCTGTCCTTAGAACTTTCAAAAGGAACTCAAGCAACCACAAAGGGCTGCTGTGTAAAATATGAACAGTTGCCCGCCCCTCCGCTTGTGGAGGGACAGGATGTCAGAGGTGGGGGAGCCCCTGTGGTTTGTTTGGCTCAGCGGGCAGGCGTGTGCCAGGTAGATACCACCTCGCCTTCTGTCCTGCAAGTTTCCGTGGATGGGCTGCTCTTAGTTCATTTTCCAGTAGAATGCTTGTTTTCTTTTTTTACCTTATCCTTCTGGAAATGAAATTCATATGTCATCTTTAGTCTTCACTTTGTTTCTACTTTGACTTTAAGTCCAGTGAAGTTACTGAAGTTAAGCATAGACTTCTAAGGGAAAAAAACTAAACATTTTATTATGGAAATTATCTCATTATTATGGAAACTTTCACATATGCACAAAGCAGAGAAAAGCCCCATTTACTCAACATTTCGCTTCAGTAATTATCAGCTCATAGCCAGTCTTGTTTCATCTGTACCAGGGCTTGGAAACCTATGGGCCTGTGGACAAAATCCAGCCCTCTGTCTATTTTTGCAAATAAAATTTTATTGGGATACGCCACACTCTTTGTTTACCTATTGCCTATGGCTGTGTTTGTGCTCAGTAGCAGAGCCGAGTAATTGTGACAGAGACTTTATAGCTCGCAAAGCCTAAAGAACAGGAGTGTGCAAAAGTAGGTTTATAGTTGTGAGTATGTGAAACACAGAGTTTATTTTTGAATTATTATTTATTAATAATTATTTATTTGTATTACAACTGTAAACCTATTTTTGCATGTCCCTGTATTTACTTTGTGGCCCTTTATGGAAAATAGTTGCCACCTCCTGATCTGTAATCCTCACTCACTCTTCCCCCACCACCATCTGAGATTATTTTGAAGCAAATCAGACATCCTGTCATTTTATCCATATTTTGTATATATTTCTTTAAAAAGTTATTTTATTAAAAATAAAACCACTATAGCCATGGCTGGGTGGCACAGTCAGAGCATCATCTTGATATGCCAAGGTTGCAGGTTCGAGCCTCAGTGAGGGCACATATGAGAGTCAACCAATGAATGCATGAATAAGTGGAACAACCGATTGATGTCTGTCTGTCTGTCTGTCTCCCCACCTTCCTCTCTGTCTAAAATCAATAAATTTAAGAATTAAATAAATAAAATAAAACCACTACATTATTAACAGTATTTCCTTGCTATCATCAGAGACCCAGTCTATGGGACCCAGAGACCCAGATTTCTCCAATTGTGTTACAAATTAATCATTGACTTTTAACAGGATGCATTGCACACACTTGTACTTTGTGTATTTAACAGCACATCTGTTTAAAAGCAGAGGTAACTCTGTAAGTGCTGGTTGCTGCCTCTTAACCTCTATGGCCTATAAGCTGTATAGGCCTTGACTTGGTGAACTTTTGGATGGAATCTAAATGAAGATATTTAATGGTGTCTTACAAGAATGGCTGAGGTTTTACTCTTTAAGGATTGAGGTGGGGCACTAGATCCAGCTTTCTTATTTTCAGGATAGTTTTAATGTTTTATTGGGAAAGGGCTTGACTCTATATCCCACATAGCCTATTAGTTCTTCCTGAGTTTTATACCCAGACCTGTGAGTCCCTGGCACGCACTTCTGTGATGTAACAGGGGAACCCAGAGAAAACAATGCTTAAGCTTTCATTGCTAGTTGGTGCGAAAAGTTCCACCCAGGGAAGTATTACCGAGGTGCGAGCAATCTGGAGGCTACAGATGATCTCAGTAGCCTCCAGATTGGAGGCTGAGTCACTGAGGAGTGAGACTGAGCCACTGGATTCACGTTATCATAGCCACCTCCCTCTCCCAGACCCCTGGAACACTTGTTGGATGGTAAGTTATTCTGTCCAGAAGCAAAAAATACTGGACCTGGACTAAGGATAGGGGGTAATTTGCTGTTTAGTTACTGTTAGGTGGTGCTCAGAGTGGAGGCGAGGAGGGAGAGTGACCATATCATAGAGCACAGGGTTGGGGAGGCCTCACAGAGGGAGGTGGATCAAATGTGGTCTTGCAGGAAAGACTGGAGGTGGACTTAAATAAGAAGAGGAAGGCGATCTGGGTTGGGGAACAGTGTGATTGGGAAAGGTATGATTAAGGAATGATGTGTGGAGCAGTTTTGCTGAGGTGGAAGGTTCATGTAAAACAGAGATGCTCAAAGTGTGTCCTATAAGGCTTGTGGGTTTGGTGGAGATGCCCTGGAGCTGAAGAGTGTGAAAGGGGCCACCAGGCCTCCAACCACTGCTCTATGGCTGTGATTCTGCATAAGGTTTCATCGGATATCAAGGGCAAGATTATGCTGCTCAAAAGTATAAAATTCACCACTACAGAGGACTTCTACTTAACGTGGGGATTGAAAATGTGTTTATTTCTATACCTTCCTGAAAACTCACCAAAATGGCAATAAAAATATAAAAAAGTTATAAATCATCAGTGATAAAGGAATGGAAGAGAAGTAGCATATGGGAAATGTTACCCAAAGTGTAGTTGCTGATAGATAAATGGCCGAGCTGAGAAAGCTGAAACCCAAGCCTATAGTGTGGAGTGTCCACCAGGAAGCCAGCTGATTCGCACCATGGAGCCCTGGAAAGCCTCAGCCATGGGAGACTTTGGGGGGATGTGTGTGTGCCTGTGTTTAATAAAACCAGAAGCCTGAAGTCGAGTTTTAAGATTTGTGCAGTTAAGAGTTAGATTCCTAGGTTGTCATCCCTCATTCCCATCCCTCTGCCACATGTGTGTGTAGGTATATACACACCTGCACACACATTCATGCATACATGCATACCTCAACACAGCCCTGTGGCTGCTGCTGGCATGAGAAGCAGAGCAGAGTGTGCCTGGGGGACAGAGCTATAGCTGAAGGTAGGGGTGAACTCAGAAAAAAGAGATGAGGTAGGGATGTTGTTCCCAGGCTAAAAATGGGAGAGGAGTTTTTTTGTTTGTTTGTTTTGCTGGGGAAAGTGACCAGTCTAAGGGAAAAGAGCTACAGATTGTGTTATTTAGGGGTCTTCTAATGAAACAGCTGAGTGAAGCCACTGGTTGGCCAGCCCCTACATGGGCACACAGAGCTTTCAGCCAGTGGGTAGTGGCTCACTTTTAAATGTGAATGAACAGCAGACAGAGAAAAAGGGACTTGGTGAAAACAATGTAGGGAGTGGAAAAAATACTTCAAAAAGTAAAACCAAATTATAATTTATATGCTCAAAGATTTGGGAGAAAATATGGCATCTGTGAAACAAGAACAGGAGACCATAAAACAAACCATGTAGGAAAAACAAGAGCTTTTAGAAAGTAATATCTGTGAAACAGCAACAATTTGGAAGTTCAATAGGATTGAAAAATAAAGCTGGAGCTAAGGAAATTGGATGTTGAGTCTAGGAGATCCAACATCCGAACAGTAGTTCTAGCAAGAAAGAAAAGAGAACAACTAGAGGGTAGGAAATTACCAAAGAAAGAGTAAAAGGAGGCTGACAGAACTGAAAGATAGAGTATCCACATTCAAAGGACCCATCAAATTCTGAGCCCAGAGAATGAACACAGACCTATCCCTGTTGGAATTTCAGAATGCCAAGAGAACATCTCAAAAGCTTCCAGAGCAAACAAACTGAGTATATATCAAGGATCGGGAATCAAGAATGTCATCCTTCTTCTCAACAGTATGACCCTTAAAAATTTGGTGAAAAATTATTTCCTGCCTAGAAATCAAGTTTTAGTTTTTACACGGAAGTGTGAGATTTGGAATAAAGGCATCTTTAGACAGCCAGAATTTCCAAAAATTAACTTTGGTGCATTCTTTCTCAGAAGCTACTACATGATTTACCCCACCAAATAAGAGGGAACCAAGAAAGAGGTCATGAGATGAGGGCACAGGGGACTCATTCAGAGCCCAGAGAGGTTCCCAAGAGGAAGGTGCCGGAAGATAACTTAGGACAATAATGTAGAGTAGGCCCGGAGGACACCTGTGTACGCTGGACGAAGGGTTCCGGGAGGGATAGGCCACCTGCCCTGTTAGAATCTCGGGGTACATTAGTGACAGCTTCCAGAAAACCATGGAACACAAAACAAGGCAGTTCTTAATTCCACGGGGAAAAATGTTGTATAAGTAAGGAAATGTATTTATAGTCTGCAAAGTCATAATACAAACTCTGAATATTGATTTGATGATTTTCCATTTGGGAGGATGAGACAAAAGACAGCTTTGTGTGGATTAGGGGGTAGAATACAGTAACTAAATCCTCGTTTATAGTGGAAGGTCCATAAGTAATATCTGAATGGCAGAAGTCCAGAAATCATGGGATAAGCTTGTTATTTAGAAATGCAGATATAGGTGGTAGTAGAAGAAGCAGGCAAGAGTTGAAAGTGGTTGCTTCTGGGGAGCAGGAATCAGCACTGGGGAGAGGTAGGGCAGGAGACACTATTTTTCTTTATATACCCCTATAGTACCTTTGTTTTTAAAAAAATATATGTGTGCATATATGTATACACACACATACACATGTGATTTCTTTGATTATAAAAAATAAATAAAAATCACTGGTTGAAAGGATTTATGATAAAGGTGGGAAGGTTCCAGATTATTGTCAGCCTTGCCTACTAACTAAACAGCATTGACTTGAGGGCAGTGGGGAGTCAGTTGAAGTTTTGAGTGGGAGCATGATATAAGGGGTCAGCTTGGTATGGTTCTCCTGATGGCAGATGATAGGCTGGACCAAGTGGGGAGGTTAGTTCTGTGATAGTTGGATGTAGAAATGCAAGTCAAGGGCAGAGAGACGACAACAGTAGGAAGCTCTCGGGCCAATTGGTTTATTGACAGCAGAAAAGGAAGAGTCAGGAATGATAGTGTGGTTTTACCCCTGGGAGGAGGACTGACCTAAAAGAAGACTGGGAAAGACTTCTTCTCATCAAGTTTCTTTTTCTCAGGTTTAGGGAGAGAGCTGTGATGTTTAGTTTAATCCAAAGTGACAGCAGGTCATGAAGGCATGGCAGTCTAGTGGGTGAAATCCAGACAGAATCTGGGAACTAGCCATGATCCTGGGAGATGCTTGCGGAGAAGCTATATCCAGGGAGGCTTTGTGTTGAAAAGAATCATTGATGTGGTCACAACAAAAGTCATCTGGGAGTTTAATGCTGAAAATTGAGGAGGATCCAAGCTGAAGGATGATAGTTACTAGAGTAAGATAAGAATTCAGAGAAGATGAAATGAGATGGTAGTCAGGGAACAAAGATACTCCAGTGGTTTGGAATCATACAATCCAAATCTGTATTGGCTTCTCTTTGCAGTGGGCTAATCCTAGTTTCTTCAGTGATATCTCTTTTTGAAACCCCTTTCCTCTCCACCCTTCTGTACTTAGAATGGAAAATTTCATGCATACACCAAATTTAAGAGAATAACACAATGAATCCCTGTTAACCCTTACCTGCTCCTAACAATAACATTTTGTTTCATCAGATCTCCAAGGACAGAGGATAAATGAATTTTAAAGCAAATCCCAGACATCATGTCCTTTGATCCATGAATACATCACATATGTCTCTCATGGACTGGGTGTGTTTTATTTTTAATAACCAAAATACTATTATCCAACACAACAAAATTATCACTATTTCCTTATTTCATATCATACCCAGTCCACATGTCATTTTTCCAGTTGTCTTACAAGACAACTTTTTTTATACTTGATCTATTTGAATCAGATCCAAGCTCAAGATCAAAAGATTGCTTTTGACTGATATGTCTCATAAGTCTCTCAACCAGTAAGTCCCCCCCACCCTTACTTAATTTTTTCAGGCCATTTATTTGTTGAAGATCCTGGGCATTTATCTTGTAGTTTCTCATAGTTTGGACTTAGTGGATTGTGACCTTGTGGTGTTGTGTAATATGCTTCTCTATCTCTCGTCTTTCTTGTAAGGTGGCAGTTAGATACAGAGGCTTGATTAGATTCAAATTCACCTTTAAAATTGACAAATTAAGGTAATTTACATACAGTGAAATATACAAATCTCAGGTGTACTGTTTGCTGAGTTTTGACAATGCATATGCTCGTGTAACCCACACCCCATCAAAATGTAAAACATTTCCATCACCACATGAAGGCCCCTCTCTTACTTTCTTAGATCACTTCCTTGTGTGTGAGAAAGTGCAGTTAAATATGTGAAGCACAGCTGAGGTTTTTACCATCTACTCCAGCTCTTCCTTGCCCATGGGTGTTTCAGGACCAACTTTGGAAAGGTTGTTACTCACCAAAGACAACGTGGAGATTCTTGCTATTATCTATACCAACCTTCTCATGCAGCATGTTTCCACTGGCGCCTTATATCAGGATCATTTCAGTTGCCAGCAAAAAAATGTGGGATCCAAATGTGAATTTGTTGGCTCATGAAACGAAATTCTAGATTCTGTAGGTCCTGGTTTCAAGTGAAGCCTGAACTGGTGGCTCAACAATATCACCAAGGGGCTGGATTTTTCCCCTTTTTTCTGCTCTGCCATCCACTGGGTCAGTTTCATATAGTATTTGGGTCCAAGATGCAAGCCAGTTGCTCCCAGGACTGCATGCTTTCTCAGTCATATCCAGCAAGAAAGAGAGACTGTTTTTCCAAGAATTCCTAGCAAAATTCCCAAGGTTCACCGAATGACCAGCATGTGCCCACTTCTGGTCCAGTCAGCAGTTCAGCTCCTAGGTTGAGTGTAGAGTCACCTTCCTTGGAGCCATATAGATGGTCTAAATGGAGATCAGGAGCTAGTGGTAAGGAGGGATTGGTTTCTAAGAATGTAGTCATTTAAGGCTTCCAGGGGTGTCCTTTCAGCTTGAGGGCTGCATGTGGCCCAGGGTGGCTTTGAATGCAGCCCAACAGTAATTCATCAATTTACTTAAAACCTTTTTTTTCCCATCGGTTTTCATTAGTGTTTTTGTATTTAATGTGTAGTCCAAGACAACACTTCTTCCTCCATTGTGGCCCAGAGACGCCAATAGGTTGGACACCCCTGGAAGCCCCGAAGCCTCTGTGATTGGGGCCTGCCTTGCTGTGCTTCCCCAAGCAGCCAAGCTCCTACACCAGACACCAGTTTACCGCCTCTTGGCCCGTCCTTGTCAGCCATGCGGAGATTTTGCTAGAATTTGAAGGGAGGGGTGGGGTGATCACTATGTTCATGCTGAGCTTAATGTTTCCAGCTGGGAGAAACGCACAGACCCCCGAGGCAGGTTTTACTATGTGGACCACAACACTCGGACCACCACCTGGCAGCGCCCCACAGCCGAGTACGTGCGGAGCTACGAGCAGTGGCAGTCGCAGCGGAATCAGCTCCAGGGTGCCATGCAGCTGTTCAGCCAAAGATTCCTCTACCAGGTGAGAGGGCAGAACGTGCAGCCTCGAATTATCTCCACTGACCTGTTCAGTGAGCAGGGAAAATGTCAGTACTCCAACCCTGGAGGTTTTACTCATCACAGTGAAATTCCTCAAACTCCAGTGTTTCTAACTTAGTAACTCAAGACCCATCCTCTGTGTCTAGAGACTTAATATGTCTGCAACTAAACTTACCATTTTTCTTCCAGCACTGGATTTCTCTTCCGGCCCTTCCTTCCAAGTCCATTAACCCTGACTTGAAACCTGAAGATCAGCAGTGACTTCTCCTGTAACTCGACTTTTTAAATCAAAGCAATCACACAGATCCTTCTCTTTCCACTGCTGTTGTGTTTCTTTAGGTCTTTATTATCTGACAGATACCCAAGGATGGCCAGTGGGCCGAACGGGTCCAAGCCTGATTTTGTAAATAGTTTTATTGGCACATATGCATGCCCTGTAGTTTAGGTATTGACTGTGGCTGCTTTCACACTATAACAGAAAAATTAAGTAGTCACATCAGGGACAATCTACCCCATAAAGCCTGAGATATTTACCCTCTGAACCCCTGACCTAGATCAGCTTCCTGCTATCTGATTGCAGATTTTCCTTTGTTCCTCCCAACTGAATGGTTAGGGCAACTTCTGAATTGTTCTCTCTGCTAGCATTCTCTCTCCTCCAATCCATACTGCCTGTTCCCACCAGAGCAGTCTTCAGATATCATTGTCATTTCATCATTTAAAAAAAATCACTGTGGAGGGTTTAAGGAAGGTGGGTGTTGCTCTACATTTATTACTGTCATTTTCATTACTGTCTCAAAAAGTTCTGTGGTCATTCCTTACAGAATAGAATTTATTTTTTCTATACCAAGATTCAGAATGCTGTGGTCCTCAATTAACTGTCTAACTGTCTCCCATACTGTAAGTCCTCTTAGCACCCCCTTCCTGAGTCTCCATTCCATTAGAACTTCCACCAGTAACCTGGTAGCTGGGGAAGCCCAACCACACAGCGTCTTTGGCAGGAAGAGGAGTGATTCCCAACTTGGAACTCTGATTGCATTTTCTCAGAGCACCTTGAACATGAAGCTTGGGATCTGCACAGGATGTGGTGGATTGGAGGTTGGAAACTTTTTGAGCTGGTTCACAACATTTAATCACCATGATTAATCCAAGTTGTTTCTACTTGAAGTGAATTTTAACCCCACAATCCATTTCTAAGTCAGATACTACCCTAGTTTGATGCTCAGAAAATCTTTTAATTCCATTTAATTAAGTAGAGTTCATTATCAGCTTTGCCTTCCTTTGTAGCTATTTCTCTGCTCTCCCAAGGCAGGAGCTCCACCATGAGCCATAAGGAATGGTGGCATCTCCCTGGGCTGGCTTGTCCCCTCTTCTGTCTGTGGGGGCTGATTGCTCATCATATAGTGAGAAAACTGCTGAGGACCTCAGTTTCCTTACTATGGATGAGCAGAAAGCACGATGTTTGTGACACTGAGTTGCCTCCAACGAAGAGCAGCGGTAATGGCCTCCTGGTCTACCAGGTGCAGCACTGTTTATGCTCTTATGCCAGGCCTCCCACTCCACAACTTCTTTCACACAAACCTGGCATCCGGCGCTGGCCTGTTCAAGCTTAGCTGGGCTCTGGTCGTTTTCTGCATTTCAGAACTTGTTCTTCTTGAGCTGGGCCCCGAAGAAGTTACCTGCCATTTTCTCAGGTGGTTGTGGCTGCAAAACTGGGAAGATCTGGGCATCTTTGTCTTTTGATTTTGAGACGGGGACTCATTTTAGGAGTCTCACATGGTTCTGTTTCCTTGCTTACTCAGCTTCTCAGATTAAAAAAGAATCCATTAAAGGAATCTTTTTTTCTTCTATACCATGTACCAAGTAGGTTCTGTAGGTTGACTGAGATGTTTGGTGTATGAAAGGGAAGATTCTGGAGTTCATGTTCACTTGGTCTTTTGGCACATTCACTCTACTTACCTGCCTCTCTCATTTTAGCAGCATCATTCTGGCCTGCAGAGGAAGAACTTTGACTTGGAAGAATTTTGACTAGAAGTAAAAATTAAGTGCTAAATTTTTTTCCCCCTGTTGAGATCCCATTTGTTTATTCTTTCCTGTATGGAATTCTATGCAGCAGAAAGAAAGAAGGAACTCCTACCATTTAGGACAGCGTGGATGGAGCTGGAAAGTATTGTGCTAAGCGAAATAGGCCAGGCGGTAAAAGACAAATACCATATGATCTCACCTTTAACAGGAACCTAATCAACAAAACAAACAAACAAGCAAAATATAACCAAAGACACTGAAATTGGGAACAGGCTGACAGTGGCCAGAGAGGAGAGGGGAGGGAGTTTCAGGGGAAAAAGTTAGGGTTTGCAGGAACAAGTATAAAGGACACATGGACAAGTATAAAGGACACATGGACAAGTATAAAGGGGTGGGGGTGGAAACAGGAGGGAGGTGGGGAGGGCTGGGGGGTTGGACTGGGGTGGAAGAAAAAGGCAGAAAGCTGTACTTGAACAACAATTAAAATTTAAAAAAAAATTAAGAATAAAGCTACTTTATGACTCAGAAAAAAATTTTTTTTCTCCCTGCATCCTCTAATATGGTTTTCTCAGCTTTGGTTGGGGACTCAGGAGACTCTAGATAGAGGTGATGGTTCCCTTTTCTCCCTGAAACAAAACTTATGCTGAAGAACCTGGTGGGATCCTTTTCTGTGTCAGCTTTCAATGTCTCTCTGTTGAATTACCTCCCTGCTCGCTGGGCTTGGTTTGCCCCTCTTATTTGCTATGGTGCCATGGCCTGGTTACAAGTAAGAAGAGTCGCTTTCATGGAGTTATTTTGGGGTTTGGCATTGGCCCAGGATTTGACTTGGTAGACTTAAGGGCTGATACTATACCAGTGGCTTCCCCTCCTCCTCCTCCTGCAGGGCTGAAAGCAAGACCTGTTCTTTGCTGTCCTGCAGAGAACACAAAATACAGTTCAAAGTGGAAATCAAGGGAATCCCAGATTTCAGACTCCTGCAATTCCTTCCTGTTCTCTGCCTCAACACACACCTTTTTCAGTTTGTTGTTGCTCCCTCATTTCAGATATGATTTTCTTTCCTAACCATCCCCGACCCCTGGCACCTTTGTTGCTTGTGATTGCAATGCACACATTTGTGTTCACCTGTGCACTTTCACTCTGCCCTCTGTTTTGGGTTCCCATTGAGGCTCACCAAGGATGCCTGGCCCAGCTGTGAGCATTGCATATTGCAACAGGACCCATCTCAAGCTACTATTTCTGTGACACCTTTTCCTTTATTCCCACTTTGGCCCTCTCCTAAGAACTGAAGGAGCTATCTAGTGTCGGCAGGACTGAAGCAAATCATTCTGTGGCCACTATTGTGAGGATGCCAGATTGCATTATCCAGAAATAGACAACTTGGTTCTTAATCTGAAGAGGGCCCTACTGGATTGCATTCTCAAGCACCTGAGTTCTGTTCTGCACCTACTGGGTGTATCCTTTAAAAAAAAAGGAGTATGCCTTCCACACTATAACCTTTATGCCCTTCTCAGAGCCTTTCTTGCCCTCAGTTGTATTTGCTAGACATTCTTCATTTTTGAGTTTGTATCTTAAAATATTACTGGAACTTAGTGCTTAGTCCCTGAGGGACTTGAACTCACGTGGGCTGTCTGGCTCATGGCCTGTAACACAGATCTCCCAACCCAAGGACACTTACCAAAAAAATTATTCAACTGTGTTCCTTTCTTTTCCTAGTAATAAATGAAACTGTCTTGTCTGTTAGAGTCACCTGCACATCCTAGGATCTCTCTTCTGACTGTAATCCCTCCTTGCTCTTTTCTCTGTGCTGTTCTGATGTTGTGCCTGGTAATGCTTGGGCTCTCTCACTTCAGGGAAGTGTGGTTGCAGAGAAGGGGCAGTTGGTTGGCTCATTAGAGATGTGGGGTTTTCTGGCCACAATGCGTAGCTTTTATTTTTGTTTCTCCTTGGCCTCTGTCAACTTTCTTTTCATGTTTTTCAAGTTGTACTATGTACATTAGGGAAGAAAACTAATCAAGCACTTTGCTTTAACTCTAAGAGGTAAAATCCTTATGAGTGTTTGCTTCCAGTGACTCCATTTCATGTGCTCATGTTTATTAATCTCTGGTCTTTCCCCCTTCCCTCTCTGTTTCCTCTTCTCCCTTCTTACAGGTGTTGGGGGTGTGGGCCTGATAGGATGAGAATAGGAGGATGCTGAAGAAATTTTTTTAAAAACCACTTCGATGAAAGAGAGCCAACATTGTATGAAGTTTGTGACATTGAAAAGTTGAGGATGAAGAAAAGGGCTGGCCCTGGCTGGTGTGGCCCAATTGGTTGGAGCATTGTCCTATGACTGGTTCAATTCCTGGTCAGGGCACATGCCTGGGTCACAGGTTAAATTCCCAGTCCAGCACGTACGATCTCCTGTCCAGGTGCATACGGGAGACAACTGATCAACGCATTTCTCTCACTTTGACGTTTCTCTCTCTTTGTTCCTCTCTAAAATACAATGAAAAAGTGTCCTTGGTGAGGATAAAAAAAAAGACTGATAATTCCTTTTTATTCTTCTCTCTGTGTTTTGTATACTAGTCAAAGTTCATTTTGATAAATAATAGAAACTCACTTGGTTAAACTTAAGCAGAAAAAGAATTTATCAAATGGTAATTAACAGAACTAACAGAACGATGAAGGACCGAGCTCTGGCAGAAAACCAGGGACAGGCAAGGAAAAGGAACAGTTTGCGTAGGACATTACCCCATCCTTCTGCCATTAATCACTCGACGTTCCAATGGGGGCTGTCAGTGAGGAGTCCTCAGCGGCCCCCATGCTCTCATGCCAGTCCCTGCAAGTTTGGTGTGGAGCATCGGGTTGGCTGCTAGTAAGTCATGTGCCTACACTCTAGGTGCCATGGTATTGGGAGGGAATATTTGCTAGCTGATAAAGATTTTTTGTTTGTAGTTTAATGCAAATCACAGAGGCCATCAGTAAAGACATTTGGTCTGTTGATTTGTATAGTTAAGCAAAAGATGCCTGTTAATCCACTGAAACCCAGTTGGTACCAGTTGGGAGCTAATTTAACTGAATGCTTTGTGGATTGTCCACTCATTCTAAAAAGACCTGAAGCAACAAACAATTTTGGACCAAATACCTCTCTTAGATTCTTAAAATGACCTTTTCTGTAGTTCCTCCCTCCTGCAAGGACATTGCTGCAGCTTGGTACTTACCCCATAGCATTGTATTTGGTGCCATTATCTGAAATGCATGCATGTTTCACATGTTAGGCCCTTTCCTTCTGTTTCCAAATGCTTCTGTACCTACTATATCTCTGTGTGAACTACAAAACAAACTTGGAGGAACTTGGATTTTGTGAAATGCTTCACCCCACCTCAACAAAATGACATCTGTGAATTTGGGAGAGCTTTTTGAGTAACCATCAGACAAACCTGAATTGTGGCGGACATTGAGCACGTCCTCCACGTTACACTGATGGTAACATGCCTCGGTCGAGGACAGCCCAGCTTGGTGCCGTTTCGTTCTTCTGGGTTGGGGGCCCCTTGCTGAAAGGGGCTCTGTCCCATCAAGGAACCTATGGTTTCAAGACTTAAACGTCTTTGTTGGAACTTGCTTTGGAAGAGTTGCTTGTGCTGCCACCTTGAAAAGAAAGTTTCTCTGTACTTTCAGCTGGGGGTGGAGGGCGGCCGTGAAAGGGGGTTCGTTGGCAGTTGAGTTCCACCAATGTTTTCTCAAGCCGAGACTGAGCCCCATTCATCCTCATGCCTGTGTGTGGCTCCGAAGGGGCCAGCCAGGCAGCTCGAAGTCTGCATTGAGAACTTGATCCCCTAATGTAACGATTAAATTTTAGTAAGTGAAATAAAAATGTTTCAGAAAAAGAGAGAGAGGGAGAGAGAAAGAAAGAAAGTGCAGAACAATACTTGTTTTATTTAACCATGAAGAGTTTCTGACAGCAGCCCCCTTCCCCACAGGATATGAGAACTCTCGGTCCACTGCAGCCCTCCTGCCCCAGGGACCGTGCAGCAGAATTAGGCTGGGGGTGGGGGATTCTAATGTAAACAGAGACCCTGAAGTCCTAGAGTCAGCTCCCCCTTCTTTCTCCTGTCTCCCCTTCTCTCTTGCCACCTCACCCCCAGCCCCACCTCTCCAGACAGGCACACACAGAACACTGAGCAACTTCAGGTTCAGGCTGGAGGAGAATAAAGGTGCTTTGTGAAGGGAAGCAAAACATTCCTGGGGGAGGTGAGGGGCCTGGGGCATGAATGTGCCCTCAGTCTGGGCTGATGCTGCACACCCTGCTCCCTCTCCTAGCGCACCCAGGAGGGAGGTGGAGGGAGGAGGGCCCAGCCCCCAGCCAGGAAGCTCTGGGCGTGGGCAGGGCTTGTGGGAATGATTTCATTGGAAAGGCCTGCAATATTTTTTCCCCTCCCGTGTGTGGTTCTTGGAGAAAGTTGGAGGTGGTGGTGATTTCAGTCGCCTTGGCCGCGGGGAGCAGGAGCTGAGCAGAGGCACACGGCCGAGCATGCAGGCAGTCCAGCTCTGGGCTCTTCGGCCATGCCTGCGGCCGGCCGCTGCTTCCCGGCCCAGGCCCACCTTCATCTGCGCACCTCTTCCTCCCCCTCACTCCACCCCACTCCAAAACCTATTTGGGTCCTCAGTGCTCAGGGTTCTTTTTCAGTTTTTCTTTTTTTGGAAAAGACTTTTGAGGAGAGCAGATGCCACCTAAGGCCCCACTGTCTCCTCTAAAAAGAGCCCAAATGTGGAAACGAATTGTTGGCATTTTTAACTTTTATCTATCAATATATTTTTAACCAGCAGCTTTTTTTAACCTGTGTGTTCTGCTGTGTTTCTTGTGTTTAGTCTTCGAGTGCTTCAACCGACCATGACCCGCTGGGCCCCCTTCCTCCTGGCTGGGGTAAGTACTGAGACCTACCTACTCTGTGCCCTCAGTGTCCCTCAACTGATGCTCTCCCTGCGTGTCCTCTCCCTGCGAGTCTTCCTTATGCCCCTCCCTTCGTTTCTCTTTTCACTTCTCTCCCGCACACTGTCTGGGGATGCCCAGCCAGAACAGTGAATTGCAGGCAGTGGAGCCAGAGGCTGGGAAAGTTAATGGAGTTCCCCTGAGCTGCTGTAGCATCACCTGCCATAGATGAAGGAAGGTGTCCCTATGAAAGAAGTCCCTAAGTGGCTGTGATACTGTTGGGTTTTGGTCCTGACTTTCAAGGTCTCTACTCAACCATCATCCTATCAATAAGACATTTTGATGCTGGCTGATTCCGAGATACATTTGTTTCGGGTCTGTGGCTATGTGATAGAAAGGGGCCACTTTACCAAACCTTTATTTACAGCTGAGATGTTGGAGGACTTCAACCTAATTTTGACTAATGGAAGCCACTTTTTTGGTGGTGGGGGACACAGCTATGAAATGGCCAGAGGCAAGCCTGCTGAGCACCGGGTGGCGACTCCGTGAAAGTACATCATTGCTAGTTAATAGCACCGCATGGATTCTCCTTGTCATATGCAGCTGCCTCTTACTTATTTTCAGCCCCTGGTGTGATTTGCAAGAATGAGTTAGCACGATGGACATCTATGACTTGAAGGGAACCACAGAATTTATGGCTATTCTGGGAAGGAGTGGCCCTGCAGATAGGGGTCTTTAGAGACGGTGAGACTCGGGGCTTTCTGTAGCTCTCTGAGCGGGGCCAGGCTTTTGTTCAATAGGCCAGAGTTCCTGGAGCTAAAGAGGGCCGTTTTTGCTGGAATCGGTACGTGTCGGGTTAATGGATTGGTCAGGTGAGCAGAAGGCAGTAAATGCTGGTTTGGTGGTGTTCACAGATGGTATTAAGTTGGGCAGGGTTGTGCTCCCCAGAGAAGATGGAGAATGACAATGATAGGATGAGCGTCTGATACTCTTGGTGCAGACACAACTACTCCCTGGTAGTAATTTATGAGGTTGCGTCAACCCCTTTGGACCTGCAGGGTATAAGTTAGTGAATTACCACTGTGTTCCAGAGCACTCACAGGACCTCCTAGTCCTTGAGTGGGATAGATCAGTTAGGGAGGCCTCCACACAATTCTTGATTTTCTGCTAGGGAATCCCTCATGCATGCAGAGGATCCACCTTGCTCCCTGAGCTGATGAAAGCTCATTGCTGTCTCAGAGATGGGCAGCAAGTCAGATGTGAGAGAGTCCAACGTAGGGTCCCCTTCTAGATAGGGGGAGACTCAACAAACTAAACCAGAATTGTACTGCTGTTTGGCAGCCAGTGGACGCTGTGACCTAGAGCGGGGGACCTGGAGTCGTACCTTTGTCTGCAGAGTCAAGCAATGTATGTCTGTACCGGTTTTGCTAAGTGTTGGTCACCAAATAGGAACAACTATAAGGACTTGTAAACAGCTCCCAGAAGCCAAGTGTGAACTATTTGAGGTGGGAATAGGAGCCATGGTTGGCGTCAGTGCTGTTCACGAAGGATGAGGAAAACACACAGAACGATAATGGCATGTGACTGAGAAGAAGGAACATCTGGCCGAGGGCCAGGGAACCTTCCTAATCAAGTCCTTCGTGTTTTGCGTTGGCTTCTCCAGGGCTGGGGCAGGGCCACCTGCCCAGGGAGAGTTAAGATTGAACAGAAAGAGCAGCAAAACTAAATGAGAATCACATTGAGCTTGAGCCTGCTGTCAGGTCTACTGTGTCCTCCTGCTCAGTCCTGTGTCCCTTTCTGTTCCTCCATGAGACATCCCATGGTCCCCCCTCAGCATCAGCTCAGGGGTCAGGACATCTCACTTTAGATCCACATCTCCTCAGCTGCCCTCACCCTGGGCACATGACTGAATGTTTCAGAGTCCATTTCTTCCCGAATGAGGTTGAGCTAGATGCTCTTAAGGACTCTCTCAGCCCCCAAACTATGAAACTGTGTGCAGCAACGCAGTTCCAGTGGACCATGAGGGCCTCCGCCCCCACGCCCTATGCAGGGAGCAGTGCCAGAAACCAGGCACAGGCCCGAGACGAGCCGGACAGATCCCCCAGCCTGGCGGTTAGTGTTGGCCGTGGCCTTTGGCAGAGCAGATGTGGAAGATCTAGTTCAAAGCAGAAGCTTCTGGCCGGGAACAGCCCCTCTCTCCCCTCAGATCCCTCTTGGGAAGCCTGTCTTCTGTGGGACAGTCCCACAGCTGTCTGGAGGTGGTGGTAGCTCTGTAGCAATTCTGGGCACCTTCTTTTTTTCCTTTCCCTTTGTTTGCACTTTTGAAATGCTCATCAAGTAATGGATACTGGGTAAGGCAAACAGACCTAGCCCCTGGGTTGATACTGAAAATGTTGCAGCCTTATACTGAGGCGATGGGGCTGGGCCTCCCAGTTCTGCTTCTTTATACTTTCTGGTTTCCCTGTAGCTTCTGGAACATGTTACTTTTATTTCTTCAATTTTGCCGTGTCATTGTAAGTGAGAGAGGGCCATTAGCATCATCTTTTTTTAAGAGAGAAACAGATTTAAAGGCTCAGGAACTTCTTGGGAAAGGTGGCCTGTCTTGGGTTCAGAGCCTTGACCTTAGTTTTACTTTCCATCCACCCAGAGCTCATGGGGTGACTCTGTTAACCTCTTTCAAGGTCCGAATCCCCAGCTAGAATTGGGTCTGCCCCTGAAGCCTGGACTCCCTCCCTGGAGGACACCAGAGCCACCATCAGTGCACCTAGTAAAGGTTGTCCAGAGAGTAAAGGTTGTCCGGAGAAGAGCAGGAGTGCCTGAGCTCCCCCAAACACTGCTCTGTCTAGAAGCACACACTTAGGTGTAAGAACAAGATGGGTGTTTGAAGTGCCACTGTCCTTGGCATTTATTTGTGCATGTGCAATGTAGAGCTTTTGCTGGGATGTGAGAGTTTTAGAACAAAACTTTGCCTATAAGCAGGAAAAAAAGAGACAAAGTACATGCTATGCGGGCTCTGAGCACTGATCAGAGAGGTATGAGGGAAAACACAACCCTCACAGGGGCCTGGGTCACTGCTTCCTGTGGGCAGAGTGGTGGCGGGACCAGAGACCAGCTGTCACAGACTCTGTGGGGGTAGGGGCTTGCGGGAGGCTGTCGGTGCCTCCACTTTTGCACACAGCTGGATGCAATTACGCCTCAGGAGGTGGTTTCAGCTGGGCTGCTCCCCCTCCATGTTGCCACACTGCCCCCTCCCTCCAACCAGCCAGCCAACCAACCAACCAACCAAAGATAGTGCTTGATCGAGTTAGAAATGTGTCTGTCCCTCCCCCACTCCCCAGTAGGGAAAGATTCTCTTTGTCCATTTTTGCCAATGACAGATGTGTGTGTGTGCTGGGCTTTTACTGGTTAAACTTCTCTAATGGGTTAAGAACAGGGCCAGAAAGTCGGACCCAGCACATGGAAAGGGGCACCCTGAGGGGAGAGAACGTGGCTCAAGATATCTCAATCTGATTGTCCTATTTTCCTACTTCTCCCTGGCAGAGAAGAGACAGGACAACGGACGGGTGTATTACGTGAACCATAACACACGTACTACCCAGTGGGAGGACCCTCGGACCCAGGGGTAAGGACTGGGGCTGGGAGGGGGCTGGGCCCTGTGCAGCTCTGGCATTGGCTGAGTGGTCTTGGACTGCATTTATCCTCTGTGGCCACACAAGTGCCTGGAGACCCTCATGACATAGCTTTAAAGTGGCTCCTTAAATTGATCTTCCTGGTAGGTGGAGAGTGGCCTGAAGGGTCTCTGTGCTGATTGTGCAAGCTGCTGAGAGTGTGATTTCACCCTGTACTCACCCTGTACACCCTGTACTCCCAGAAGCTAGTCCGGTCTAGGGCAGTTGGTGCCTCAGGATTACTGGTGGCCGCTCAGTCCATGGCCATGGACACCTTGGGCTGATTCCTTAGCCTTGGGACAGTAAATGACCTCTCTCTTCTGCAGAACAGTTCTCATGACTTAAGTGTACCAGCTACATTTCCTCAAGGCCCTTGCTTTTCCTCAAAGGCTTTACAGAGCCTGGGTGACAGCAGAGCAAAAGGAGCACAGTGGGGACCCTGGCCTTCTAAGCACAGCCCAGAAGGTGAGGCTAGTTTTTAACTCCCCTCTTCCCGTGTCTCCAGGATGATCCAGGAGCCAGCTCTGCCCCCAGGATGGGAGATGAAGTACACCAGCGAGGGGGTGCGCTACTTTGTGGACCACAATACGCGCACCACCACCTTTAAGGATCCTCGCCCAGGGTTCGAGTCAGGGTAAGGACTTTGCACAGGCAACAGCAGTGTCTTAGCACCAGAGTTTATCTGCTTTCAACTGTACTTACTGCCCTCTAGTGGCCAATTTCCATGCCAGGTTAGCAGGGCTGGGGAGGGAAGGGGCCACCCTATTTATTTATTCAGAATAACACCAGTGGTCTCTCGGTGTCTGTCTGTCTGTCTGCCTGCCTGTCTGTCTGTCTCTCAAAGCAAGATTCTGGCTTTGTTTCTAGTTTTTCTTTTTACTTCTTAAATCTGCCAAAGATTTTAATGGCAGTCACCTCCTTTCTTTCATTCCTTACCTTACTGGTCTGTAATATAACACCACCTTTCTGAAGGGCTAACAGGCACCTTGCTAATTTTTGAGAAATCACACAGATTCCAGATCATCTTTGCTCTTCCCAGGACGAAGCAAGGTTCCCCGGGTGCCTATGATCGAAGTTTTCGGTGGAAGTATCACCAATTCCGTTTCCTCTGCCATGTAAGTTCTGGCGCCGGGCCCTCCCCTGCAGGTTGGGGTCGCAGGGTTATTTCAGCACGATTTCTCAGCCCAGAAATTTCTCAACCAGACTGCTGTCTGGTCAGGTGGGGGAAGGCCCCTGTCTAACCCCGAGCAATTGTTGGGTGTTGTCTCCAGGAAGCCCGTTCATATGTCTAGGAACCAAGCTCTTCTGTCAGCCCAGGATAGAGGAGACCAGACTGAATAATTACCTCCTGAGGTCTGAATCAAGGTTTTTTTTCCTTTCTTTTCAGTCAAATGCCCTCCCCAGCCACGTGAAGATCAGCGTTTCCAGGCAGACACTTTTTGAGGATTCTTTCCAACAGGTTAGAAAATAATTGTGTTGTCTTAGACCAGAGGCAGACAAAAGGCTTCCTGCCGTCACCCCATCTTCTGTTATGTGGCCTGCTGAACCCACACAGCAGAGTGTCCAAGACCTGGGCCTTGGGGAGCGCTGTCCACCAAAAAGCAGACCCTGGAGCCCCCTCAGCCTGCCATGGAAGGCAGAGTGGCAGGCTGGCCACAATGCTGTGTCTCCCCAGATCATGAACATGAAGCCCTATGACCTGCGCCGCCGGCTCTACATCATCATGCGTGGCGAGGAGGGCCTGGACTACGGGGGAATTGCCAGGTGAGCTTGGCACCCCACTTCTCCAGGCTACTGGGCACGTGGCCAGAAAGCTGCCTCCTCCTTGCTCAGATTAATTGCCAGTGCTCTTATGCTTCTTCGGGAGCGGGCACCGGTATGGCCAGTTCAAATGGTATCAGAGCAGTGTCCCAGGGTCCCCTACTGGGCTGGGCACTAACCCTGTAGTTACTGGGTTATGGGGAGGCTGGGCGCTCCGGGGGAAGGGCCCAGGACAATGGCTCTTTTACCAACCAATATGTCATTGTTTTTATACTTTAATAACCAGTCTGGCTGCACCGTGGGTAGTGGCTAAATATTGGTGCCATGTGGTTGTTTATTAAAATCAGCTCTGGGCTACTCCTAGTCTTAAGGCAGCTGGAGCATGTTACGTTGAGCATCTTGGTGTGCACCTGACAGGTATATGCTGTGTCACAGTCCAAAAGGCCTTGATCGGTACTCAGCTGCATGTCATGGGCACAGGGTCAATAAAATTCAAACAGCTGGCACAACCCTCCAAAGAGACCAAAGCATTGTCTTGCCCTCACCACAGTCTCCCTACAAAAGTTACAGACTCTGGCAAAACGTTGCCTTGGACGATGGAGCTGAAGGGCCCCCGGCAGAGAGAACGCGTATCTTATACTGTGGTGGTCGCTCAGCTCACTCACCTCTCACGGAGTGGGGACGTCTTGCTTGGTGTTGGGTTAACTCACTGCTGGCCCTCTGTTCGTTGGTGGCTTAGCTCTCTGTGTTGGCCCTGGTGGATCGATGGCTCTTTCTCCCATGGTGACTGTGGTGACCTCCTCTCCAGGCTCTGCTTGGTGGGCTTCTGGTGTGGCTCCCGCCCTGTGTGTGTCTGTCTCTCTGTGTCCTGCCAGTGGTTTTACCCTATGGTAGGTTACGTCATGCTGTTCTACCACAGGGTAGAACCACGGACAGGATACCGGGGCACCCTCTGCATCGAAGGACTCCTCGTCTGCCTGGCCACAAACAGCCCAGCAGCCAGGGACTGGCCCCGTTGGGATGTCCCCCTGCTGGTTTAAGTGAAGCCCAAAAGGACTCTGAATTCTGGTTGGGGGCTTGTTCCTAGGGTGCAAAGAGATGCAAAGGCGTGGGTGTTGGTTCAGATGAATCTGCGGAAGTATGAGAAAAGGTCTGGTAATGAGGTCTGGGGTGAGGGAAGGGCAGAGTGCAAGGGAGGTAGGCACCTGCAGCAGGAGTGAGGTTTATAATCTACAGACTGCATGGGTTACAGAGTTCATGCATCAGGAGTTAGGAATGTATTACCATATATTCATTCATATTATGCTGCCTGTTCAGGTAGGGTGGAAGCAGGGTGGCTGCTATTTATACAGTACCTTTGGAAGATTTAGAAAAAGATGCCCTTTGTCAAGACACTTCCATGTTGGAAAATGCTCACAATATTCTGGCTTTATCAGGAAAAAACAGCTTGGCTGCTAGTTGCAGGAAAATTATTACAATAAATGTGCAAATCTGTGATATTTTACCATAGTACCCTTATGTAGTGCACAGCCTACATAACTGTGCATGGTGGCCCCAGGGTACAAGGAGCCCCTTTGCCATTAAGATGTTCTGGATGTCAGATGTAAAGTCCTGCAACGAACCCACCTCCTGGGAGCTGACACGCACCCAGGCACGCTCACTTTCCTGAGTGTCATCATCAAGTGTGATTGTCGTCCTCCTTCGCCCTAGCTCTGGCCCCACCCTGTTCCCTGACCAGCTGTTAATGCAGGTTAGCCCCGGGGCTGATCCCTGGGGAGGTAGACTCCCCAGTACATGAGTTTCCAAAATAGCTGAAAGAGGACGGCAGAGGAGAGCGGCACCTCCAATGCGGGTGTGCAGGGAAGGGTCCATTGGTCCTGTTTTTTCTCCCTTCTCTCACAGAGAGTGGTTTTTCCTCCTGTCCCACGAGGTGCTCAACCCCATGTATTGTTTATTTGAATACGCTGGGAAGAACAATTACTGCCTGCAGATCAACCCCGCCTCCTCCATCAACCCCGACCACCTCACCTACTTCCGCTTTATTGGCAGATTCATTGCCATGGTAAGATTCATTGCCGTGTGTTCTCCAGGGGTGTGACAGCCAAGGAGGCCAGGACCTACAACACCAATAGCAGTCCCACCCTTATCCTCACAGAACTCCTAACTAAAAATGCAAAAAGCTAGAGGGTTCTGGAGATAGTTCAGAGTTCTCTCAGTGCCCATGCAGGGGCCTGGCGAGGTTTTCTGCATGTGGATTTGTGGAGAACTTGTCGAGCAAAAAGCCATGGCCCCCGAGTCATGGGCTTCACTTAACATTCACGGGTGTTCCGTTGAGGGTGTTGGGGTGACGGGGCTGAGCACTAGTATAACTGCCCACCTGCTGCCCATCTCTTGGGGGTGCCACTGTCTGTCACAGGGTGGGGGCAATTGGGAGTGTCCTACTGTGGCACTCAGGCCTCTGTCGGGGGATTTGGAATCTGCAGTAGCTTAAAACAGAGCCCTCCCAGACCAGTTGGCGGACGATGTGGGAGGCATTTGTCAGGAGCTGGGTGAAGTCGGGAAGGGGGAGTTTCACACGTTATCTGTATTTATCTGGAAATAGGAACATAATGTGAGTAGGGAAGGGGTCACATCACATGCATCCTGTTGTGTATCTCCTGAGTGTGGAGAACCAGGACTGAGGACAGGAGCCCATGGGAGCCACAGTGCCACTGCCATATTTGGTAGTTTGAGACGTTTCACTTCTAACTTTCCTTTGTCCTGTTCCCCTTTCAGGAGGACCCAGGGCCCAAGAGCCCATGACTAAATATGTCCCTTCCCGGGTCTGGAAGTTTTTGGCCAAGGTGTTGGGCTCAGGAAGTAGGCAAAATTTTCCCAGGTCTAGCAGCCGACAGAACAGGCCAGTAAAACTCTAGACTATTACTCACCACTGGCTCGCCAGTGCTCGCTGTCAGCGGCGTCTGCATTATTTTTGGCTGCCTATGCTGCCCAGCTCTGAGTGTCAGTGAGTCAGGGCTGCCACCAGGCGCTGGGCTGACCAAGTCTTCTCTGTGAGTGTGGGGCACATCTTTGCTAGAGCAGGGAGCCGGCAGGCAGGTGTGCTGGGCAGGCAGCAGGCCTGGAGGTGGGTTCCTGAGTGGGCCAGCTCTGCTCCATCCCTGTGGTCTGTAGGTGAGAAAACCGTCTGTCCCCAGGGTTCTAGTCAGGACAAAGAGTGTTGCTTATTTCCCAGACCTTCCCTTTGGGCCCCTGGGGTAGCTGAATGCCAAGGTGCTCCCCAGGATGGAGGGCAGCTGGCAGTAGTAACCAGGCTTTGACACAGAGCGTCCTAGAGCCTGCCCCTGGGAACACCAAACCTCTTTGGTGTGTCTTCCTTCCACAGGCTCTGTACCATGGAAAGTTCATTGACACAGGCTTCACCCTCCCTTTCTACAAGCGGATGCTCAACAAGAGACCAACCCTGAAAGACCTGGAGTCCATTGACCCTGAATTCTATAATTCTATCATCTGGATCAAGTGAGTTCCCTTGCATGCCCCATGTTGGGAGGAGAGGGATCTCTGGTGGCCAGGTAAGTACCCATGGCCTTTATTTACTCTGCTGTAGTGCCCTGTGAGCTCTTACCTACACTCTGTAAGTGCTTGTGGAGGTGCACAGCTTCTCGGTCCTCCTTAGGGCAGCTTTGGAATTCTCTCCTCGCATCAGGGAGCGGGCCGTGCCGCTGCCCCGGAGTCCTGGTCGCCTATGTGTCTTCATGTCCCATGGGCACTAAAACAGAGGTGGCGCAGGATCCAGGGGAGACCCTTTTAAGACAGACATCTTCCCTCTTGTGCTCTCGTGTCCCCAGAGAGAACAACCTGGAGGAGTGTGGCCTAGAGCTGTACTTCATCCAGGACATGGAGATTTTGGGCAAAGTGACAACCCACGAGCTGAAGGAAGGCGGTGAGAACATCCGAGTAACTGAGGAGAACAAGGAGGAGTACATCATGTGAGTCTCGGTGCTGGGGAGACCGGGGTGGAACAGAGACATGGCCAGCTGTTTCTGGGCACCCTCTTCAGCCAGGCCCCATGTGTGGCCCATAGGTCACCAGGGATTGCAAAACCCCCCCTTTTTGCGTGGGCTTCAGTTGGCTGCCCGTGGCTGGTCGCACTGCCCAGAGCTGGGGGAGCCAGAGCCCAAAGCCCTTTTACAGCCCCGTTCGCTCTCTTTTTCCCACGTGGACTTCATGACTGCAGGGCTGAATTTCTCTGAAGAGTCATGAAACGGCGACATCTTTCTTTTCTTTCCCCTAACTGGAAGGATTTCTGTGTCCTGTGTGCTTGATCTCCTCTCTCACGTGTGTGTATGCACATATTCACCTGTGTGCACATTCTTCAGGTCTCTTGGTTCAGTCTGTTAACATCCACACGTCTGACGTTCAGTTGGTGACAGTATAAGGAGGAGGAGGTGGTGGTGATTTCAAAGACCCACGTAACTCTGGGTTGCTGCGAGGTTTAAGAGTTTCTGCTCTGGGGCCAGCAGCAGCCGCTCCTCGCGGCACCGGAAGTCGAGTCAGCCCATTCCTTGCTGCCTGGTGACACCAGCCTCATGGCAGGTCCTGAGCTGCTCCTGGGCAGTGCGTCTCAGGCTCCACTGACAGCCAGCCTTTGTTTTTAGGCTACTGACCGACTGGCGTTTCACCCGGGGCGTGGAAGAGCAGACCAAAGCCTTCCTGGACGGCTTCAATGAGGTGGTCCCCCTGGAGTGGTTGCGCTACTTTGATGAGAAAGAGCTGGAGGTGAGAGCTAAGGTTGTCGGGACCCTGAACCCCTGCCTCTGGGGCGATTCTGCCCTTTGATAGCTTCACTGCGTACCCGTGGAAACACCCAGTAAAACTCCACACTCCCGAGGACGGCAGAAGCAGGGGAATAACTTTGATTTAGGTCCTCACACCCACCCCTCCCTGGGCCCTGGTGTGAGGGGGTCCATGTTCAAGATTTGTGTCATCCATGTGATTAAAATGGCCAGCAGAAATAGTTGACAGTGTTTGGGGTGGTTGCATCTGCTGGTAAGCTGGAGAGACATGGGTGGGGAGGGCCCGGCATTGAGTGGCTGATACCCTTTCCCCTGCAGCTGATGCTGTGCGGCATGCAGGAGATAGACATAAATGACTGGCAGAAGAATACCATCTACCGGCACTACACCAAGAACAGCAAGCAGATCCAGTGGTTCTGGCAGGTGTGTCCTGCCAGCTGTTATTGCAGCCCACCGGAGGAAATGAGATCTGCTTACACTCAAGCCCAAGGATCCTTGTTGTGTTATCGCCTCCCCCATCTTTGACCCTTACCTCGCTGCCCCCCACCCCCTGCCAACTTGCAAAAGGAGATGAGAAACCCAGTTTTGGGACAGTGGCGTTGTTGCAGCTGGGCCGTGCCCAGTGCATTTGACAGGAGTGTCGGTGGTCGGGGGGCAGAGGGTCAGCTCTGAAGGCCGGTGTGCGACAGGGTGCCCGCACACAGGAAGGAACGTTCCCATAGGTTACATAGTTTCCTTCAAGGCAGGTGGAATGGGAAAGCATGTGCTTGGATTCAGAGAAACTGAATGAGCTCGTTATCCTGGATATAGTGAATTGGTTCTTTTATATATGTAGGTCTTGTTGTCATTATCAAGCACAGCAAATACACAAGCAGAGAATAACTATATGTGATATTTTTGGCATAGGTGAAATTCACATACCATAAATTCACCTTGTTAAGCATTTTAAGGTATACAATTCAGTGGCTTTTCACAGTATTGTGCAGCCATCAGACTAATTCCAGAACAGTTTGTCTCTGCCCTGCCGAATAAAAAGCTGTAGCCATTAAGTAGTCACTCCCATTTTTAGTTTATTTTTTAAAGTAGAACTTGAAAGGGAAGAGAATACCTGGCTCGAGTTGTTCCTGAGACAGAGAGACAGCCCATGGACTGTGGAAATGTTCTGTAGACACAGCCTCTTGGAGTAGCTTTGGGGTTTTCCCAGTTGGTAGCTGTCACTCTGTCCATCCCAGCCTTTGTGATCTCAGCCCCAAAGAGCAGAGGTGTGGGAGAGTTACAGGACAGGGTAAAGAGCTGGGCCAGTGGCGTCGCCTGACTGCCTTGACTTTTGGAGTTGCAGGTGGTGAAGGAGATGGACAACGAGAAAAGCATCCGGCTACTGCAGTTTGTTACAGGGACCTGCCGCCTGCCTGTCGGGGGATTTGCCGAACTCATTGGTGTGTCTTCCCTTGCCATGCTGGCACCCCTGGGTGGGGGTGAGGGCAGCTCACAGGGAGGGTAGGATCTAGTGTCTCCCTGGAAGCAAGTCAGTGGGAGGGGCAAGAGGGTCCTGCCTAGGAAGGATCACGCCTGTTGTATAAGGTGCATTTTTCTTTGGATAATAGGTAGCAATGGACCACAGAAGTTTTGCATCGACAAGGTTGGCAAGGAAACCTGGCTGCCCAGAAGCCACACCTGGTGAGCCTGCTGGTTTTACTGGGATGTGGCTGGAACCTCACAGATGTGATGATCCCCTAAGGGCAGCCCAGTGGACAGGGTGACTTTGGGGCCCTGACTCCGGCAACTTTTTGCATGGCCCTGGGGTGTTGGGTGGGAGAGGAGGGCCTCTGATCTTTTGGGAGTTGTAGCAGCAGGTGTGCACTCCGACGGTCACACCAGGTATTAAATCCTGGAACGCTGTTGTTTCAGTAGGCAAAGACTGCTGCGCCAAGTGTCCTCTTGCGCAGTTCCCCATTTTCCCAGCTGCCTGTCCTCCCTCCTAACCTCTCTGTGGTCCAGGAACCTGAGGCATTAAGGCCCAACAGAGCAGGGTCCTTGAAGTCCCTGTTCTAGCATCTCACCAGCTGGTTGGTACTGTGGTCGAGCCACAGTCACGTGAATGCTCTTGACCTCCTTGGCCAGCAGCCCTGACCTTCCCTGACCTTCCACGCTGACTGTATCGTGCCCTCTCTCAACAGTTTCAACCGTCTGGATCTCCCACCATACAAGAGCTATGAGCAGCTGAAAGAGAAGCTGCTGTACGCCATCGAGGAGACTGAGGGCTTTGGACAGGAGTAGCTGAGGCTGTGCCCTCCTGTGTCCCCCCCAGCACACATGTAGTCATGAGTCCTCCCTGCCTGAGAGGCTGCTGGCTGCAGCCCCTGGGAGGCCCCTGCGGATGGTAGCCCTGCGTGGGACCACAGTGTCATCAGGTTGATGGCAGCAGAGCCCAACCTCAAGAGGGCCTGCCCCCTCCTCCGTCCTACCCACTGGTGGCAGTCTGGAATAAAGCCCCTTAGTCGCCTTAGCCCCACCACCCGCTGCAGTTTGGAGGGCTGACCCTCTGCAGAGCTCACACTCCTTCTCCCCTGAGGACAACTGTAGACACGTGTATGTGTGTGCAAGCCCCTGCTGAAGGGCTGCAGCACAAGCCCTGGCCCCTGGGCTAGCGAGGTGAGGAGGAGACTGGCCACTCGGGGTGGCTCTCTGGGTTGAGAAGGCCTAGGGTCTTTGCCAGTATAAGAGGTTCTGTTTCGATAGAACTTTCCCAGTGGCCTGTACAAAATGAAGGTCTGAGAGAGAGGAGCGTTTCCCACACCCAGAGCTCTGGATCAAGACTGTCTTGCTTCCTTCCCTAGCGGGCTCTAGCCACAGGGGTGGAGCAGCAGGCCCCTCTGTCTACTCAGGGCTGGCCAGTTCACTCTTCCCAGCCAGCAAAGGGGTGTGCCAGCTGCTTGGATGTCAGTGGGATGGAAACAGCAAGTCAGACTTTCTTTTCCCTTTACATAAACTTGAAGCATTTTGTGTGTAGGGTTGCTTTGTGTTTTGTTGCTGGTATGCTGCTGTCACGTTCTGTCAAGGAGCTGGTGCACCAGGTGTTGCTGAGACTTGGGGGACTTAGCACCGTTAGTCCAAGAATTTCCCAAACAGCTGCTCCTCTTTGGAACCAGCTTAGCAGTTCTGTGAGCTCAGGCAGGTCGACGTCACAGCAGCCTCATCCCTGAGCCTTGACAAACAGGGAAGGGGTGGTGCCCAGACCCAGACCACCCAACCTTGCTGCCTTTGAGAGAGAAGAACTCCCTTTGCCAGACGTAGTCACTCAGGCTCTAGACCTCCACGTGGGTCCGTTAGTCCCCTGTTGAGAATGAAGAGCACCCCCACCACCCCAGCGCGTGTTCAGTCTGTGTAGAAGTGAGGATTTGCCTGCACACAGGAAACAATGCTCTGGGAAGCCAGCTGGAGGGCCCTGAGCAACTGCACACATCTGCCTTGATTTCTGGAGCCCCCGTGGGGCTCCGTCGTGGACATTCTGCCATGTATTGATATCTTTGGGGTGAACACACTCCTCTGGGATGCTAGAGCGGCAATTGTCCTAAACTCTCCAATCCATCCCCCCAGGGTTCTAGTGCTGAGCACTAGCTGCAGACTAGCTCCAGCTTCCTGGGACCCCAGGCAGGCCCTCAGACCAGTCATGGGCCTTGAGAGGATCGTTTTGTATTCCCAGATCCTCGTCCTTCCCCCTGGCCCAAGGAGGGACTGCCCATGTCCACTGTGTTGGGTGTGCCGATTTGAGTGGCTCAGCTCACTGCAGCTGAGCCCTTTTTCTCCCCTGGAGTTGTTTGCTGTGCTTCCCTGCAGTGTCTCGCCACGTCAGGGGTTAGGGTGTGAGCTGCTGTGCACAGTTGGAAAGCCTTGGGCTCATGTGTGTTCAGAGTATGTTCATGTGCGCATGTGTGTACATATGTGTATATAACAGGTGTCTACAGAATGTCCTTCGGTAGCTCTGGGTTGGTCATTGGATTGTTTTGTAATGCCTCTTGCCACGGCATTGCCATGTTCCTGTGCAATAAACAGTTAACAGCTGTGGGTGGTGGTGGCGTGTTGTCTCCAGAATCACTGTCTGAGGTGACAGGCCTCTGAGCCCCATGGACACTCCAGGTCCAGACTGGGGTGGAAGGTCCATCACTTTGCTGGTTTGGAGAAGAATGTACGTCATTAACCAAGACAGCCACAGTTTTAATGGGTGGCTGAGACCTGGTCCAGGGATCACTGGCTTCAGCCCTTGGTCAGTTCCCTTTTGGCGTCCTCAGCCTCCCCTGACAGGCCTGGGTTTCTCTGAGCAGTTGCTGTGGGACCAGAACACCCAATAGATAAGGCTGCATGTTGAACAGACTCCGGAAACCAAGTCCGGAGTCTGTTTACTCAAGGAAATTCCAGTAGATTCTACCCAGTTGCCCTTCAAAAGGTTCTTGTTTTACTCACAGTCGTTTACTCAAGGAACATCCCAGGTGTGTCTCAGGTTCCATACAATAGCATGACTGATCCTGAGTTCCTGGTCGCTCGAGGGCTCGCCGTCTACTTTCTAAGTCCTTAAGAGTTCAGATGGGACAGGTTACCATGCTGCTGGGTCTCGATGTATTTGACACAAAAGTGACTTTGTCATGGATCAAGTCTTGGCCTGATTGTGCTCCTAAAGGGAGGCAGAGGTGTTTAGAGGAGGTCCTTCCTCTCAGCTGAGTTCACTACCCTGCTGCCCAGATCCAGAGCCTTTTCCACTTGACAGGGTGACGCCATCCTTTGAGAACAATGTTGACTAAAGCCCACGTGCTATACAGATGCCTCATAATAAATTCAAATGACTCCTCACTCTTATCACTATGGGTAACTGCTGTTCAGTTTGCTGTGGTCCTTCCAAACTATTTTATGTGCATATGCAAGTCATATATACATATAATTTTTAAATAGACCAAAAATGAGCTCTTGTATGTTGCACAACTCACTTGCCTCATTAAATGAGCTATTAGGGAGACCTTTCCATGTTTGTCCACATACCTATCTGTAATTGATTCTTCACTGCGTGACATTCTGTACTGTGGTGGTTCTCTGATAACCCCGCCTGTGTCCTCCCAGGCGCTGTGGTGTGTCCATCAGTTTGCTGGTGGCTGCAGAGTTTCTTTGTGTGCCCTCGGGCAGGTCTTGGGCACTGATGCTGCTCTCCTGGGAGGGGGCAGTTGTCTTGGAAGTTGGGCTGTTGATGATATGCCTTCATTTTTTACTTAAAAATTTTAAGAAGGTTTAAAATTGAAAAAAAATAGAAGGGGCCTTCAGTGAAAGCCCCCCCTACCCCTCCATACTCTTGTTCCTCAACCACTCTGATCACCTTCTAGAGGCAACTATTGTTTGCTGGTTTCTTCTGGGTCCTTCAAGACATACTTTAAAAATTCTAGTAGATTCTACCCAGTTGCTCTTCAAAAGGTTCTTGTTTTACCAGCCTTAGGGCAGGACCCCTTGGCACCCCAGTGGGTGACTGAATTTGTGAGCGCCCCGTCTCCCCTCTCTGTTCCCTTTTCCATCTCCTGACTCTGGACTTCCGTCCTTTTACATGATCATTTTTTGTTTTTTGTTTTAACATTTACATTACTCCATAACCATAATGAAATCTGTACTTTTTTTTGGAGGTTTATTTGAAAAAGCAGCAAGAACATTTATATGACTATGATCATATAAATACTGCCTACTCCAGAGCTAATTAGTTAAAGTCCGATAATTATCTCTTCCC
Source organism: Phyllostomus discolor (assembly GCF_004126475.2). NCBI lineage: Eukaryota > Metazoa > Chordata > Mammalia > Chiroptera > Phyllostomidae > Phyllostomus > Phyllostomus discolor. Next base: position 62,179,461 of record NC_040914.2, read on the forward strand.
CATAAGCTCTTTCACCCTGGAGGCTCTAATTACTTTTCTTTGCTGTTATTATGTCCACTTTTTTTCTTACTCTGAAGTGCTTCAAGTGAAACCAGTTGGCAGAGAGTACCCATACCCCTGCACATTGTAATAAGTTCCTGATGTAATTAGCCAAAAATGAAGACCAGATATGTCTCCCTTTGTTACCCAAGGTCTCTCGTGGGTCTCCCAGGTGCCAGTAAAGCTACATAAGGTGAAATCTCACTGGGTCTGGAAAGCTCAGTTCCAGCTTCCCCACTGTCCTTTGATATCAGGGCTCACTTTCCCCTTCTAGGAAAACTTCCCCTAATGATCTCTCTGCTTTCATTTAGAGGAATGCTTATAAATAGCAGGCTGTCCTGGTTCTTGAGCCAAACTCAGCATCAACGAGGCCCCGGCCTCATCTTGGGGAAGAAAATTGAGTCAGTGCCCAAAGTTGTAAACTTGGTTCATTTTCCTACAGTCTACCTCTCGAATCCAGTTTTCAATACCATTTTATCTTGGTCCCTCTGAGGCTGAGGTTGGTGCAAGCACACAGTCAAGCCTGCTTTGTTGTGGCCCACACAGCACGAGTCGGGCACCCTCAACGGACTCCTGCCAGAGCATGTGACTTCTCATTGGTTCTTGTCTGTTATCTGTACTCTGCGCATCAATGTGGACTCAAGGCCCAGCTCCCAGTGAGCTAGTTCCAGTGGCAATAATCACTGTTCTCTTTTCGAAGCTTGTTACCATTTGATTCTGTTTGTCATCCCACTGGATATCTTTGATGCTCTCTCAGGGGTGTCCAGTTTTTTGGCATCTCTGGGCCACATGTGAAAAAGAGTTGTCTTGGAACACACATTTAATACACAAACACTAACAAAAACTGATGAGCAAAAAAAACGGTTTTAAGTAAATTTACAATTTTGTGTTGGGCCACATTCATAGCCATCCTGAGCCGCATGGAGCCTGCAGGCCGCCAGTTGGACACCCCGAACACAGAATCAGCTCCTCCACCAGGAGCCCTGTTTCTTGGGTGTAAAATAGTATTAGGAAACAAGGCGGGTTCTATCAGTATGGCACCGTGAATTCATCATTTGATCAACCTCTCTGCTCCAAACACGTATAAAGACCCACAGAATGTAAGAAGAAAAGCAAGAAGGCTGATTTGAAAACAGGATAAAGGATTCCATGGGTCATAAACAGAACTAAATGCAAAAAACTGAGCAAGATGGAAGCTGTGGGCCTGCCGCACCTGAGCCTGATGGTAGTGGGTGGGAGTTCAGCTGCTGGGGGGTGAGCGGTCTGAATGTGTCCCTTATAGACTGGGGATGGGCACCAGCCTGTGGCTCCCTCCTGTTTCATGAAAGAGGCCAAGCAGCAAACAAAACCACACGTGCTGCTGTGCACTGGGCTATGGTTTTGAGAAACACAGAGACCTAAGGAGGCACAAACTCATTGAGCCAAGAGACCCCAGTGATTTTGGCCTGGATCTGTGATGTTCCTAGGTCACCCCTGGCCAGGCTGTCAGGCTGCTGTTCACAGGTCAGGATCGAGAATGGATGTCCCTCAGGACAGGAGGAAGAGGCAGCTGCAAAACTATTAGGCAGATGGAGAAGGAGTGAAAGAAAATTCCTTACTCAAAGTTTTTGTCTCTGTATTTTGCCTGCTGGCGTTTGGTATAAGGGGATTAGGTGGCAAATGAGTCTTTTGATACTGGGGCCCTAAATGTCACTGTTCAGGGGTCTTTGGGGTGATCAGTTTTTCCAGAGGTGAATCCTCTGTTCCTGCCCGAGGAGTAGATTGTACCTGCGACAGGTACACCTGCGTGTAGGCTTCCCGGGAATAAGCAGCAGGAATGAGCTGAGGTGCTCAGATTCCCAGCCACCGTTGACTTCTCACTCTTTTCAGCGGTTGCTTCCCCCAGCCTTCTGCTCTGTTGGCCCCCCAGCCTGGAGCTCCACTTGAATAACCTCTGTCTCCTGCAGCTGGGAGAGGGGAGGTAGTCAGGCTGTGAGGGACTTGGGAAGGACCTGGGTGTCCAACCTTCTGTATGGAAAATTCACTGCCCCAGGCTTCAGCTCTCCTTTTGCCTTCCTGCTGCCAGCAAGAATCTCTCTGGGGACTTGCACATTTCTTAGGTCAAGACTTCTGCGTGGTCAGGTACACTTGTCCACCTTCTTACCACCTTTGAAAGCTTCCTTGTGTCTTTATTCATCACTGAATCCTGAGGATGGTTAATCGTTAACTTCCTTTTCTTTGATAGGTCTGTGTGGGGGCAGGCCCCCCCCCCCACCCCCCCCCCCCCCCCGCCCCGCAGCTGGTAGCTGGCAGTCTGTGCACACGGGTTCTAAAGGGGACTTGACTCTCTCACTATATTGAATTTCAACTGATACGCCCGTGCTTACCCTGTGACCATGACTCTGACTCCTCTCAAGCCTGAGCTTCTCCCAGGTTCTGCAGGGCTCAACAGCACGCTCCTTCCTGTGAATTCTTGGCTGGGGCTCCTGCTACTGGCTGCTCCTCCCACTTTCCTCTCTCCAGAAATGTGTTAAAGTCCCTTGTCCAGCCCTCAGATGCTACCTCTCAAATAGGCCAAATGGCCAGGGAAAATGAGAAATCTTTTACATTCATCAACTATCATTTTAATGGGGTCTTGGGAGGGGGAAAAGATAAATTCTACATGTAGGAAGTGACTTTTTGCCAATCAGCCACGATTAAGCCCATTGCACCTCACTTTTCTCAGAGACTGGGCTCCTAACTGCTTCACTTTGTTTGCTTTGCTTTGCTATCTCCAAAGCAGTGGTGGCAATGGATAGTCCTGTTTATAAATAAGAGGGATGTTTTACCTCTGCATTTTTCTACTAAGACTGTTTTTATTCTAAGACAGTAGTTAGGCACTGAAATGAAAAAAGAAAACACACTGTAGCCTATTATGGATTACCCTGGTGAATTCTTGTTCCTGTCTGAGAGGCAGACTTCCCGTGTGCCCCTCCTGCCCCACGACCCCCTCTTGGTATTCACACCCTCCTGGTGTAATCTCTTTCTCCCTTTGAGTGGGGCTGGGCTAGTGATTTTGCTTCTAACCAGTTGAGAGTGGCAAAGGTGATGGGCTGTCACTTATGTGATTAAATTACAAAAGATCGTGACCTACCCACTTGCTAGCTAACTCTCCATTGCCTTCTCGGCTTGTGCACTTTGATGAAGCAAGCTTCTAGAAAGGCCCATGTGGCAAGGGGCTGAGGGCAGCTTCCTGTCAACAACTAGTGAGGGACTGAGGCCCTCAGTCCAACAGCCCACGAGGAATCGAATCCTGCCAACAACCACATGTGCTTGGAACCCTGAGATGACTGCAGCCCAGTTGACACCTTGATTGCCACCTGTGAACACCCGTGAGTGGAGGACACAGCTAGTCCATGCCAGGCTCCTGACCCACTGAAACTGTGAGGTAATAATGTGTGTTAAGCTGCTGAGGTTTATGGTAACTTGTTACGCAGCAATAGATAACTAATGCACGATCCTGGGTCAGGATCGTTCATTAACCTGGGTCAGGTTAAGTATCTTTGGATTAACATCTCTTTGGTGCTCTGGGTTATGCATGTGGCCATGAGTTTTAATAAATGGAAGAGCCATGAAGATGATCTTTAGATGAAAAACATCACTCTAAACCAGGAATATAGGCAGAAAGGGACTAGTGCCACTCTTGTTCCTTTTCTTGGGGAAAGAAATACTGGGAGGTGGGAGGAGTTTCCATCCTTGCCCCCAGCCCACAGCGGACTTCACTGGCCTGGCAGCACTGATGGTCTCCGGGCCTCGAGTCTGGCCCGGCCTATGTCTGCGGCACTCTGCCTTGAGACGTCATTAGTGCTTGTCTGGGCCTCCAGCCAAACCCACTTGGCGAGAGTCATGTCCAGTCTCTCAAGGACAGTTTTGGGTCCATTTCCTGTGCAATTACAGGGTGAACAGCAAAGTAGGTGGTGCCGTTACAGCAGTAAATTAGCCTGAAGGACAGACAGCATCTGCAGCTCTGGGACTCCGGCTGAGGTTGGCGTGAGGGGCACAGCTCCCGCCTCAGTAGCAGCCTCCTCACGGGTGGCTGGGCTCTGGTGGGCCCTGGGTTCGGAAGTGTTATTTCTTCTGGGAAAGTTCATTTCACCCTTAACTTTTGGATTTTGCGGTCATGGTTCTTTGCCAAGTCCTTGTATTTGGTTCACATTGATAAAGATACAGAGTGTGAGGGGTAGGGAGAAGTAGCTTATGTGTTACACTTTGACTCTTACCCACCCCTGCTCTCCAACAGGGCACATACCCCAGGGGGAGCAGTTGTCTGCCACCGGGTAGTGGAAGCCCCTGAATAAAGAATTTTTCCAGCTTTGTTGAGACATAATCGACATACAATGTTGTATAAGATTAGGGAATACAGTGTGACAATGCGATGCATGTATATATTGGGAAATGATTGTCACAATAAGGTTAGTTAACACATCCATACCTCACATAATTGCCATTTTGTTGTTGAAACTTTTTAAAGATTTTATTTATTTATTTATCTATTTTTAGAGAGGGGAAGGGAAGGGGAAAGAGAGGGAGAGAAACATCAATGTGTGGTTGCCTCTTGCATGCCCCCTACTGGGGACCTGGCCCACAACCCAGGCTTGTGCCCTGATTGGGAATCAAATCGGCAACCCTTCGGTTTGCAGGTTGGTGCTCAACCAACTGAGCCACACCAGCCAGGGCTGTTGTTGAGAACTTTTAAGGCTGTGTTGTGGTGAGAACATTTAATATCTTTTTTTAGCAACTTTCAAGTGTATGCCACAGTATTATTAACTACAGTTGCTATGCTGCACCCTGCATGAATGTGACAGAGAAGAATATGGGAAAGTATTGTAGAATAGGGCAAGTGGGTCTACTTTAGATAGGGCTTTAGGGACAGTGACTCTAAAGAGGTGTTACAGCCTAGAGACTGAAAGATGAGGATGCAGTCACGCTGAGAGCCACATCCATGGTTGGGCCCATCAGGTGCAACGGCCTGAGTGGGAGACTGGCATGTCCCAGAAACTGCGGAGGTTGGTGAGGCTGAGCACGGAGGAAGGACGAGCAGGAGTGGTGTGCATGAGATCGGCAGGCGAGGGTAGATTCCAGCATGTCCCTCCTCTATTGCCACGGCACCGGAAGGTACAGATGGCAGGGACTTTCACTGCCAGTCCCCGCTCACGTCTCTTCATCATCTAGGACCAGCCTCATGGCCCGCTCTAACAGAATAGATGGGAGGTACAGTTTGTGGTCTATCCAAGAATGAGGGCTATGAAATGGGATTTGAGAAACATGTAGATTATCTCTACTATGAGCAGTTAAAAGTTATAAACTGAATGGGTCTATCCATAGAGCAATGAGGATAGATCTTTAAAATGTTTTGGATTAAAAGGGTAGGCTAGGAAAGAAAGAGATTTAGCCCTGGCTGGCATAGCTCAGTGGATTGAGCGCGGGCTGCAAACCAGGCATCGCAGGTTCAACTCCAAGTCAGGGCACATGCCTAGGTTGCAGGCCATGGCCCCCAGCAACCGTACATTGATAATCTCTCTCTCTCTCTCTCTCTCTCTCTCCCTTCCCTCTCTAAAAAATAAATAAATAAAATCTTAACAACAAAAAAAGAGATTTAAACAGAAATATATCAAAACACATGCAGATGCAAAGTTATGCTGCATATTCTCCCAGGATCAATCCATATCTAAGAACAATAATTAAACCCATTTAAGTGTCTACCAGTTGTGTAAATACGGTGTGTGTGTCGGGGGTGGTTACAGTGGTAGTGGGAGTCAGGATAAAGGAAACACTATGGTATGTTGCCAGTATGGTAACAGTATCGAGAGAGGGGCCCTAAAAGTGATGACGATGATAGTGAGTCATGAAACGAGGTTCATCATCTAGCTGAGTGCCTCTGGCGTGAGAACAGAACATGGAGCAGAGGGCAGGTGAGAAGGTAAGTAGGAAATACAGGTAGGCAACTCTTGCAACAGAAGAGCAGAGATAGATAAATGTGTGAATGTCAGGGGGGGCAGTGGGAATGCGCACGGCAGGTGTCAGAGTTGGTCCACGTGGTAGGACAAAGAGGTGGCTAAATGTAGACAACGAAGGTGAGCAGGTGACCAGTGAGACTCCCAAATTCTGGGTGAGTGGGTAGGATGGAACAAGTATTAGAATTAAAGGTATCAAATATTGAATAGATTGAGGATTTTAAAAAATATATGTGATACGTTGAAGAAGAAGTTGATACGTTGATAAGATGAAGCTTATATGTGATACGTTGATAAGATGAAGCTTCAAAGGAAAACGGGGAAAAGGGGACTGAGAGGGTCCAAGAGAAACAGGGACGAGTGTCATGACAGAAACCTTTGGAGGTCAAGTCCAGCAAGGTCATGGTGGAGAAGAGTCACCTGGGTTGGCACAGTGAAAGCCATTGGTGACTTTGGTGAGCACTATTAGTGGAGTGGTGGGGAATAAAGTCAGACTGCATAAGGTTAAAGGCATGCCTGGAAGATAAAGGAGAAAAAGCCACAAAACAGATGGCTGCTGAAGTTAACTGGGAAAAGGACAGAGAAAGGGCTACAGCGGAGGATGCAGAATGCAGGGCTGTGAGATGGGAGAGAATTGAGTCTTTATGTACTGAGAGGTAACAGGTAGGGGTGACACCAGGGTTGAAAAGGAGGAAAGAGGGGACAACAGATGAACTAAGGATCTGAGTTGGCTGTTTTGGTTAAAGATGAACTGATTCTGTTATTATTGATCAGACTTTAGCTGTAGCATATAGGCAGAGGTCGGACATCGGTGCTGGGAAGGAAGACATCGTGTGGTGTGTAATAGACGTGCATGTATGAGAAGATGTCTTGAGCTGGGAAAGGACTCCAGTATGATCTACAAAGTGGTAACCATGAGGCAAAAGATTGATAGATTCATCTACATCACAATAAGGGTTCTCTCCCATCCTTTTGTGCAGGAGCCACATGGAGGGCATCGTAAAAACACAACTTCCCAGAGATTCTAATGCAGTAGGCAAATTGTATAAACTTACGATATAAATTATACCTAAAAAGGTAACACTCAAAATGCATCGTATCCTTGTTATTTTACTACATTTTACTATCTATTATGTGTGTTCTTGAGGGTTTTTAATCCATGGTGTCCATAGTTAGGTGATACTGTGCAATGCTGTCTACTGTGCAGCTCTTCCCAACTCAGGCTGCTGTGCTGAAGTCAGCCATAGTGATTTGATTTACACCAGGGAAATTGGCAAAGGCTACGAATCAACCCCTTCCCCCTCCTTTTTGGAGAACTGGTTGTTACACATTTACTAGTATGCCAAACTAGTAAATGTCTTTAAAGAAATCAGTAGTGGTATTGGCAGTGAGGGAAATCAAAGCAGGAGCTATCTGAAGGACAGCGAAAACCTTCTATATTCATTGCCCAAGTAGTGTGTGTGGGTGGAGTACAGTGAAGGTAGGTGTATGGCAACTCCACCCTATGTTTTTGCACCCATGCAACTCTCCAGCTTCCTTCAAAATCTTGCCTGGACGGCTGCGACCAAAAGCAGAGGTGACTGGAAGCGACTTTGGGGGAAGCTTTCCCAATTTTATGTTGAACTGGCAATCAAATGTATCTCTTGCCAAGAGATGAGATTAGGCAATGGTGCCATCTAGCGTTGAAAACAGATTGGCTTGAAAGAGGAATGCTTAAAGGTTTCTGTTGATTTGGCCCTGGAAACGTACTAACTTCTGTAGTCTTTCTTCCATTCTTTTCTTCTATTTTCTTTCCTCACTTCTGTTTCCCTTTCTGAGTCCCTTTCTCTTTCTACCTACTCCCCAACAAGAATACCCATTAATTTTTTTTGGAAAGACTTTAATTCTTTGTAGCTCCTAGGCAAGTATAGATGATGCCAAGTTGAAGGCAGAGATATGCAAATCAGTGCTTGCCTATATTATGTATAATTTGGAGTGTGTTTGTTTAGGGAAGTTGTAGAAACCTTCTCTTGTGCGTCATATAAATAAAATGTTCTCTGCCTTCTCAACTTGCCCCATTTCCTTCCCATTTCCTGGGACAGGGGCAGATGTTTTATTAGTGTGCTGCAGTGTAACAAACAACCCTGATTCATTCTCAAGTCTTACTTCTGATTTATACATATTGTAGGAAAATGAATAAAAGGCTTGTTCATAACTTCCCGGTAATTGGGATATTTCATTATTTTAGGAGGACCTGTGTTGTCACTTAATTGAAGTGAAAGTAATTGTATATGGTTGAATTCTCATAGCTGGAGGGTCCTCTACAAATCGGAGCTGCTGATTTCTTCTGGGGTTGCTAATTCCTACAGGAAAGGTTTACTTTGCATGGAGCACATTGGAGAAGTAATATGGTGACCTCTCAGTGAGGTTACTTCCCTTTTGTCCCTTTAGTGATTAATGGTCTGAGCAAAATTAAATAACATTTAATTAGTTGGCCCAAAGCTGTTCCTATAAGTCCAGGGAAATTTCAGATGTTAGTTATCCAACAAAGGCAGTAAGGAATAAATACCATTGTCTCTGTGTGTAGCAGAAGCAGCCCGGCCTCTCTAACAATCCATTCTGAAGTAAGTCTTTGGAAGTGGAAGTGAATGCAATGTTACAACTATAGGTATGAGATCCAGACTTGGGATCAGACTTTTTCCAGGATTCTTTTTCAGTGTTTTCAAACTAATAAAAGTAGTTTAGAAATCTCATCCTGAGACTGCCAGGCTATACAAATGCAGGGTTTCATTTTAGGTGAGGGTCGTGGGTTTTGTAATCAAGTCAAAGCAAGACTTCTTCCACCATTAGTCTTACAACGCTCACCTTTATATAGGATGGCAGCAGCTTTGCCTTAGGAAATGAGCCCAAGTGACTCTTGAAGCTATAAACTTTTCGTTAGAACTGAGGATCCTGTTAGGCAGAAACCAATTTTGCCCATCTATGTGGGTCAGACCATGGAGCATAAGAAGGCCTAGGTATTCTCGTTCTTAGATGCTCGATAAACATTCCAATTTAACACATGGTGGCAAACCTAAAAGCCAGTGGTATTATGGGTAGACCCTGGAAAGCTTTTAAAGTCTGAATTGTATTACTGAAGGCAGACCTAAATCCAATGTGGCATGATTGCTACCTGACCCTTATGTCAAGGACCCCCTCCTTGGGGTGACACCTTCATTCTTCCCACCTTGCCACCATTGCATCCTGGCTCCTTCCTGCCCATCCCTGGAGATAATGTTCCAGGTTTCCTTTCTCTCATTGGTCTGTTGTGAACATGGCAACCAAACTGCAAAAGCTTTAACACTGCTGTGATTTTAAATACATCTCAAGCTTTGAACTACATATTTCAATTTTTTTACTTGGTTAGATAGATGCAGAGACATCTGATTTTTGACTGTCATTAACAAACTCAACTGTCTATAGTTCTTCCTTTACCATCCCTTTTCCTCAGAATCTTACTGAACCTTTAAGTAAACCCTCATCTGGGCATTTTCTGTTTATGTAAAATAAAAGCTTGGTTATACATTGTATTCTTGACCCTCAAATTTCCACTAACTAGTTCTTTATCAGGTCTGTGTAACAAAAATTGGTACTTTCAGTAACTTTGAAGCATACTATTGATTTCTGAGATTGACTTAGTTGTGCTTTTTTATTGTGTTCTTAAATCTTTGGACATTGGTAACCCAGATGGTACATTAGAACTTTAAGAGTTCAAGAAAGGAAATTAACAACCAAGTGACTACTGTATGTCAAATGACCAAGTACCTTATTTAATCTGTTCCAAGAGGAGCCCTGAGCACTCATTTTGGGGGAACTTTATTCCATCCTCAGTCACATCCCTGTTAACCTGGTGGTCTGATGCACTCAGACCTACTGCAGTAGTGACTGGGTGTCCCTCAGGAGAAACTGCTCTGGGTTTCTCACAGAAAAAAAAAAACCTCACAGATGGGAAACGTGAGACACAAACCGGGACCTGGGTCTCCTAGGCTTAGCGGAGTGCTCTCCTCACTACAGCAGGCTGGTTTTAAAGGAGTAAGATTCTCTTTCATGAAGGGTTCCAAGTCTAAAATAATGCTCTAAGGCAGCTTCAACTGAAAACTGTTTTTGACTGTTTCTGAATACAGCAGAGTGCCACTCCCAGAGTCAAAAACGACTAGAACACCAGACTTAAAAACCAAGCAATTTAATTGTCTTTGAAGGTAAATAATACATGGAGATGGATCCCAAGCCCTGACAATGCCAGAGCTACGAGTCCAGAAGTCCCGTGGTGTGGTATTCCCAACGGAGCTCAGAAGGTCAGAACTCGAGGTGTTCGAGGCAGAGCGCTTTTGGAATTCATGCATTCCATTTAGTAATTTTGCAAACTGCCAGAAACAGACCCCAAGAGTCTTTGAGATGGGGGAAATTCAACTCCTGGTTTTACAGATAAAAGAGTATAAAAAATGTTGTTTACTTCCCTTCACTTTCGTCACACAATCTGAAGTCTGAGGGGGTCATATCCCCAACTCATGGCAGCTTAAGCTGCAGTTTAGGTACAAGATCAGTCCTTCTATCCATTCACTTCCATGTAATGCCACAGCAAGAGAGACCTGAGACAGAGAGTTCTCATCAATACAGCTTTTTAACAAGCACTTAAAATGAAAAGAACCCTCTGGCAGCACACAAGTTAGTTTATATGATTTTAATTTACAAATTAAAAAGCTACAAGCTTTATTTTTTCTCCTTTTTCTCTTCTTTCTTTACATCACTCTTTTCCTTATCTTTCTCCTTGTCATCTTTTCTATCCTTTTTGCTCTCTTCTTTTTCCTGCCCTTCCTTCTTCTCTGCATCCCGGTTGGCAATCTTGTTGTTGATGAGGTTGTGCAGGGCGACCACAGAACGGATCAGGGAAGCCAAATACACCACAACCATCTGGTCATTGGTCTTTAGGTAAAAGGCCTTGACAAACTCCTGCAGGCTGACATCTGGCAGCAGGTTGAAGACATCTTGCAGCTGGTAGATGATCTGGTGGTTGATGGGCAGCTTGCCTGTGGCCACTTTCTCCAGGTAGCTCCTGATATCCAGAAGCTTGGAGTTCAGTCCCTTCAAACCATGCACCTGGTTTGTGATTCGCTGGGAAAGAGTGCCCACGGTAGTGTCTTTGATGTCTCTGAAATGACCCAAGAAGGGTGGGAAAAAACATCAGTGTACTTACTGTATTACCTCACAGGGTCTCACATTCTAAGGAAACACCCAGCTTTGAGGGGCAAGTTTTCAAAAGAAAAGTGTTACCTATTTTGCAAAGATTTAAGTATAAACTGCCTTAATTTTTATGTTTTCATTGGAGGCACATATTTTACTTTTCACATCAGAGGGCATTTTTAAAACAGAACTAAAATTAAATTATTTTCACTTAAAAAAAAGACCCCCCCAAACCCTCTCTCCTCCAACCTCCTTAACAAAAGGCAGCATTTTCTTCACCTGCATCTATACGATGTTGTGTAATTTAAATTAGTCAGTAGTAACTTTTTCGAGCCTAAAAGAATCTTGAGAAAAACTATGAAACTTTTAGAATAAATCAGGATTATGTAAGTAGAGTATTTGAAAATAAAACCCATCCCAAGTAGACTGACTGCAGAAAACCAGCTAGCTACATACACGGAAAGGGATATCCCGGGAAGAACACATGCCTATCCTTACTTCGCACGCCTGTTCCTGTCACAAGGTGTACTGTCCACAAAGTCATAAATCATAGTGCAAGACACTTTAGAGATGATCCAGGCCTAGAACCCAGATTGTTGTACTCCTGATACACCTCCCTCCCTTACACTGAGCAGCCTCCTGGGCTGCTTATGACTGTTAAGTTGTTAATTCTCACCGTAACAAGTGTTCGACTCCAACTTCTTCAGCTTCCTCTGCTCCAATTTCACTGGTCACATGCTCAAATGTTTTTGAGGTTGGGGTTCCATCCTGGGAGAGAAGGCTTAACTATAGTTACTTACTTACAAACTAACTGGCACATGTCCTTTCCACACCCTGATTCCCCTGCTTTAAGTCAAATCACTTCATGGGTGCAACACTGAGTTTTCCATGGCAAGGGTGGGTAAGGTTTGCTTTGAAAGCTTAGTCTTCTAAGCTAACAGCACAGTGGCCCTGCTCAACGACAAAGTCTGCTGGGGCATCATTAGCTTGTTTCTGAGGTAATTCTTGATAATCCTCTGATTTCCACAGTGGAGAATTAGGGTTCGGTTGATTTTCAAAGTATTATATACAGTTCTTTTCTAGCAAAGGCAATATACAGAGTGATCTATATTTGAGGCAAGTTCATGTCAGAAAAATAACTTTTAACCATCTATTGTCCTTTGGATCAAATAAAACCAGAGCACCAAAATGATGCAGTGAGAACAAATGGATTTCTGGTGGCCTGAATTTATCAGAGGATTTGCCCAGGGATGTGGTTCACTGTACCACCTAGTGACTTCTAGATGGGAATGGAGAGAATTTTCTCAGATCTAGGGCCAGACTGCCTGGATTCAAAGTGTGGCTCTGCCATGTATGTGATAAAAGAGTTGCAGGACCTTGGGTAAGTCACTTAGCTTCTACCAAGTGGTATAAACTTTAGCTGTTATTATTTTATCCAGGATGGTGAATCCTGCCAGCACAATTTTCCCTTTGGCTTTGTATGCTAGGATGGTCAGAACCTTTAACAATCTTGAGAACATCATGGCCTTTTCAGGTACTATTTTTTTCCCTGGTTTCATCTTATAAATGACCCTTATGTCTTCTCTGTACACTATTTAAAATTTTGCTTCATTGGTATGTGTATACTGCATGCATACATGAGTGTAAGCTGTCTCAGATTCCTTTTGAAAGAGGCAGAGTAAAGATTAACGTGAAAACAGCCCTGACTGGTGTGGCTCAGTTGGTTGGGCATCTTCCTGCAAACCAAAAGGTCATTGGTTTGATCCCCAGTCAGGGCACATGCGTGGGTTATGGGCCAGGCTCCTGGTTGGGGGCCTGTGAGGGGCAACTGAGATGTTTCTCTCTCACATTGATGTTTCTCTCCCTCTTCTTTTCCCTCCCTTCCCCTCTCTCTAAAAATAAATAAATAAAATCTTTTTAAAAAGATTAACTTAAAAACAACTGAATCAAGACAGGAATGAAAGCCGTATGGCAACCAGACAATAGACTGGGATCTAAGCTCCCTGGTAGAAAGCAAAAAGAAAAACAGGAGGACAGAGCTCAGTGTAAGGAATATTTGCAGAAAGCTAACCTAATGTATCTTTTTCCAGATTTAAAACTAAATGTAAAAATAAATGCTACATATCTTAGGCTTGAGTTTGAAAATTCAAGATTAAGCTATCTGCACACTCTAAGTGCAAATATTTTATGCTCCTAACAAAATACATTTTTCACCTCTAATTCTAGCCTAGAATCAAAGTTCAATTTTCATGGAAATAGAGAAAAGACATATGCTGGGAGCTCTTTATGCTTACACCTAAAGCACAAGCTAATGAACCCAAGAGCAGTGGCTGAGTATTCAGGTGGCAACTCACATAGATGGGTATTGCCATCTAGCGCCAGGCAGGCAGCTCTGACCTCTATTTGAAAACCCATGGTCTAGTCTGTAGGAATTGAAAATCTTCAAGGAGAATGGAATATTGGCCCAGAGGGTGCCCAAGAGTGGAAAGGGCACTAGACTGAGGCTAAGCTCACCAGGCTCTGCATTTTTGCACTTACTTTGCCGTGAATATCTCTGGAAAATCGTTTGAGTACTTTGGGCCTCAATTTCATTTATAAAAGGGGACTTTAGGTTTCTTTCCGTCTCTGTTTCTTTTTTAAAGATTTTATTTATTTATTTTTAGAGAGGGGCAGGGAGGGAGAAAGAGAGGGAGAGAAATATCAATGTGTGGTTGACTCTCGAGTGCCCCTTTGGTTCACAGACTGGCACTCAATCCACTGAGCCACACCAACCAGGGCTAGATTTCTAAGGTCTTTTCATTTTTAAAATGTGGCTATTCAAATGCTCGAAAGGAAAAATGATTTAATATCAAACTGTTAACAGAAATCAACAACCTTCTCTTTGTTATAAAGAGATAAAAGATTTGTTGACTTGAAAATGCAACAAAAACAAACAAATAAACCCCAAACTGCTGCCTAATAAGTAGCACATCTATTCAAGGTACATAGCAAGATGACTCACATCATGAACTTCTTCCACTGAAATATATGCTTCTGTGGGCAGTCCCAGGTCCTTTGGCTTCACGTCGATGATGACTAATACCTTGCAGAAAAACATATCTTAGCAAACCACCTTACACTGGGTACACAGGAATAACTGCAGTCATTCTTCTGATCATGAGTACTGAAGGAATTTTATTCAATCAGACATGAACCAGAATTTCCAGCAAAATGCATATACATTTAAATTATCTCATCATTTGTTCTATTCTTCACCTCATTAACAAGCTCAGAGGTAGTATGATATAGTGAACAAGCCCAAGGGAATCAGAGCTAAGACAGCAACATTTTAATCCCAGCCCCACTACTTATGAGACCTTGCTAACCACTTTAAACTTCAGCTTTCTCATTGTTAAACGGATAACAGCCCCCATATAGTTACTGAGGGGATTAAGAAAGATAACTTATACACCTGGCACTTAGCAGCTGTTTACCGTTACTTATTAAACATATTGGCTTATTGTATACGACACAAAACAGTACAAATTAATACAGCTTACAGAGAAGCAGTGAAATGATTTGTTACCAAAACCCTTCTTAGGATGCTCGCTCTTATGTAAACTGGCAAAGAATATCATTCAAGAATTTTAAAGGCAGAGTGTACTCACTGAGTTAGGGCAGTATCTTTTCATGAGTTCATTGATGGCGATGTCATTCTTATGTAATTTAGGGCCTGTGTGGTACCACCCAACTATTCTTTCCCTGGCTGGGAAGGGAAAAAATTAAGTGAGTTTGAATCATTGCATGAAAATCTATGTAATTCCCTCAGAAAGGGTAAGAACTCCAGCTGTTATGTTCTCTACCTTTGCAGAATTCAAACATCTATTTTAAAACTTGACTTATGAAATCTAAAACTCAACAAAAGAATTCTCAGAAATAAGCAGTAAGGAAAATCCAGAGACATCCACGTCTCAGACTAGTTTAGGAGACCATTCAAACATGACAGCAACTAGAAAATAATTCTAAGGCAATACATAAATGCAGGTTCATGTCACATAGACTGTTAACACTGTGTGCATTTCCAAAGCAATGTGATTGCCGTAATGAAATAAAATGGCAATGATACACATGATGGAGAGATGTATTTATCCTGGTGGTATCAAAGCTCTAAGAGTGGGTGGATTTTATTTCATAGTTTTTAATTTTCTACTACAGAGGGCTAGCTCTCTCCCTCCAAACATAGGTGGTCTTAAATTGGTATTCCAGTTTCTCATTTATCCTACCTCATTCTTCTACTACCATTAGTCTTAAGTCTAGCTGAGAAAAGGATCCTTGACATTAGAACAAAGAAAAGGGAATACTTAAAAAATTAAAAAATGTTACACACACACATCAATGCCACAGTACCTTCTCTAAATAAAAAATCAAGACATACCATTGACCTTCTTAAACATTCCATACATGTTTTCCAGGTAATCATGGTCTAAAAACCAGACAGAATCATCTTTGTCATCTTCATCAAAAGGGACTAAAGAGAAGGAAAAAAAAAGATTTAGTTTAGGGTGCCAGGTAGAACTCTAGAGGACAGGTCAAAACTGGAGACCCCCTAGGCCAGATCTGATACACGTAGGTCGTTTTTCCAGCATTGCATTAAAATTATTTTTGAGTTGCTCTCATTAAAAACTTGGGAGATTTCACATAAAAATCCAGACTTCCAGCTGCATTCAAGATATCAGAAAATCTGCCAACTGGCTAGAGCCAGATAGAAGCTTACCCCTTTACAAACATCATCTTCTTCAATTTGTTAAAAGCCCCTTCACATCTAATGGTTCTCATTTGGCAAATTACATTACCATCTGGTCCTTTTAGACACTGGAATTAGTTACCTCTACTTGGGGAACATGCCAACAATTATTTTCTTGTTTTTGTTGCTTTAATCATACAATATGTTGATATGTTCCAGTAAAGATTCAAGAAACAGAACAAAAGGGTCGTGGTCTCCATCTCCTGCTTGCTAACTCATAACCATGGTTAATAGTGCATGGGTACAAACTATACCAACTATCTATTTTTATAAATTAAGTTTTATGAGACTACTGCCACCCATTTGTCTACATACTCTCTATAGTGCTCTTGCGCTCTAACAGCAGAGATGGGCAGCTGCAATGGAGACTATATTTATTATCCACTTCAGTGTGTAGCTTTTAGCCTCCCTTTTAATACCACAGCAATTCTTAATTAGAATCCTGGGTTGTAGTGAAAAAATGGAAAACACAAAAAGTTTCTTTCTTTCTTTTTTTAAAAGACTTCTTTATTTTTAGAGAGAGAGGAAGGGAGAAAGAGGGAGAGACTCATCAATGTGTGGTTGCTTCTCCCGTACCCCCAACTGGGGACCTGGCTTGCAACTCAGGCATGTGCCCTGATTGGGAAATGAACTGGCGGCCCTTTGGTCCACAGGCCAGCGCTCAATCCACTGAGCTATACCAGCCAGGGTCTTTTTTATTTTAAAGTTAACCAACATTTAAACCATACTTGAAGAATATAAAATTCATCTTTTACCTGCAAAACTGTTGGATACATCAAGTACTTTCTTTTGCCATGACCCCAAAAGCACACCAACAACACGCTTCTGGTTTCCAACCTTGCCTATTCTGAAAGAAAAAGCAGAAGGTCAACTCAGAAGATATGCCAACAATTAGATACTCAATAGGAAACATTAATGGTACAGATACAATTGAGCGGGTTTACCTGGGAACTAATCTCACTGAACAAATGCAATAGTTACATTAATCCTTGATATGAAACTCTAATAAATATAATGAATAATTAATGAACTTTGTACACTGGCAGTTTCTACTCACTGTTAACTGCCAAGTAATACAAGTTTGGAAAAAAATCTCAAACTCTATAGAAATTTAAAATGGAGAAAATGTAAACACTCCTCATCCCAAGAGTTTTAAAATGTTATTTGGTTGGTATATGAAAAACACATTTAAGTTATGCTCCTACATTTAACTTTTTTTTTTGTTGCAGCTTACCTTTCTCCCTCAAACTTTCCCCACCTTCCCTACCCCTGAATCCTTTCAGGGATAAAGATGCCAAGGTAGAACAGTTTTATGGTCCAGCTTCTTGATAACTGTTCTCTGGTACTTCTATTCCATGTTGACAAGCCCCACTAGATGTTATAATTCTTTGAACCAGCTAGGGGCCCAAAAAGTGATTCTCACCCAGAGGCATAGGTACGTCATTTCTGGTCTTTCTGAATGGTTTAATTGGAAAGAAGTCAGAAGTGAGCTGGTGACTAATCACACCGAGAGCAGGCCTGAATGAGTAAGATTTTACGTCAGAATTTCTATCTCTGTATCAAAGCACAGTGATTTTGACCTAAAGAGCTAAAAGTGTAGCAAGTGAGACACAGATACAGTACAACTCTATGTCCAAGGGAAAGATAAGCTAGTGTGAAATTAACTATGATTCCCCAGCAATGGCAGCTTCACATTGGTTTAACTGACTCACATGGTTTGGCAAATTTATAAATGTTTACTAAGTTTGGGGTCTGTATCAAACAAAGTTAAGGATTCTGTATTCTTAGTGGTTCTGATTTTTTTTGAAATCTTAGGTATCAAGTTTCCACATGTGATGTTAACTTCCACACTTACTGGCTTTTCTTTCGGTCTACAAAAATCCATTTTACAAAACCCTACAGTTTGTTGAGTTTACTGAACAGAACTTAAATGGTGACTGCCCCTTTAGCATCCCTAGTATCCTCTGGGAGAAAAGTAGTAATTACTGTACAGTGGGAAAGCAAACATATCCTGTTAGGCTGAGGGTCCTACAAAGCAATGGAACTTAACTGGGGACCCTAAACATCATGAAGTTTGTTTTTGGCTCTGAATTAGGAACTGCACAAAGCAAGATGTGAGAGAATGAGTCCGCTGACAAACTGTGACTCTACAGCAGATGTTCCCCACTGGGTCTTTACATTTGCCAATTCAAGCAATTATCTTGTAAAACTTGTAACACGTGTTAACAGGTCCAGCGGGATGAACAACTTCCAAACAAGGGAAGGCGGGAGAAACATCTGTGGATGTTTTATCTTATTCATTAATGCCAAAGTCTCCAACTGATCTCACTTAAATTTTTTTTGACACCCTCATCTACGTTTTGTGCTATCGTTAAACCCGACTCCTGCTTGGAAACTTTCACAAGTTATAACTACAGTTCTTCCAGGGCGCTAAGACCAGAATTTTCGTGACAGCCTTCAAAGCCACATAAGCTCCAGTCTGAAGGGCTTTCCTACGACACACCTAGTCTTTTAGGTAAAAAAGGGCGGTTGAGGTGACAGATGAGCACGGGGCTTGGGGGATCAGGACCAATCGAAAGTTGCCCCCCTATACTCTGGCAGCGTACGGGCTAGGGTAAAAGAAACGGGCAGTCCCTAGCCCGGAGTGCCTGCTGGGACTGGGGGACGACGCTGGGTGACCTGGGCTTTCAGCACCGAGATTGGTCTGGGTCCCTCGACGAAGCAGGGCCGCCCTCCTCCCATCAGAGCTCCGGCAGCCGCGGCGCCTTTCCCAGAGCGCCCGTGACTCAGCAGTGAAGGTGCCACCGGCCCCACTAAGCTGCCTCACGCCGCCCGCTCACCGGTTGAAATGATCCACCACACTGAGCAGCACCAGGGGGTGGACCACCACCTTCTGCACCGCCAGCTCCGGCATCGCGACACACCCCGCCCGCCAGGCTCCGCTCGCCGCGACCCGCAAACACAGACAGCCACAGCAGCAGAGACTCTCGCAGATCTTCCAGGCCCAGCTCCTCCTCTTCCGGCCCGGCTGCCGCCGCGCGGCCCTTTTCTTCCGGTCCCAGAGTGCCGCGCGCGTCGTTTCCCGGCTGTCGTTCGCGGGGTGGTGCTCCCGCTGCCTGTCTGAGGAGGGGAAATGCCGGAAAAAGGCGGGACCTGTTTTGGGTGACTGGCTACGAGTTTCCCTGGTCTTGAAAGCTAAGGGGACACTGAAGACTGATAAAGGTTGACTTCCTTGTATTTGGCCTGCACAGTTTTCTGCAGTGGCTTTTCGCCTCAGAGCCCTCTCACTGTCCCAACCCCTCCTATCTGACGACTAGGAAAAAAGTGCTAAGAAAAATATAAATAGTAATTAATATTGCCATCATCCAGAAAGTTCACTTTTGCTTCAAGTCAAAATCCTCCAGAATTTCTTAGAAGAACTAACTTTAGATCTCTAGCATTAAGGAGCGCCCTTACAGTAAATTTGGTAATTTATTTTTAAACTCATTTTATTTGTCGGAGAATAATCCCGTTAATCTTTAGTATGGACACTTTACAGATACCCAACCTGTGTTTATATTCCCCCCCTGTCTTTGTATTACGTACCATTTAACTAGGGCTAGAAGAACGCAATTTGTGCCTAGAGTCGGACTATTCATGCCGATTTTCAAATAAAATCTTAGAAAAGGGTTGAAAAGATGGAAGGAAATACGGGAACATGTTTTGATCTTTAGCTAGGAAAGAGGAAAAAAACGACTGAATGGGGAAATGTAAGAGGCAAATTACTTAAAATCCACCCAGTTATAGTTCTGTCTAGTTTTAAGTTGCTGTTTCTCTAAACAAAAAGAATGCTCCAGCAACTTGAATCGTTTACTTACTGCTTTTTCTGTCTTTGAACATCTCTCACCTTCCTGATAACATGAGGATCTGACCTCTGAAGAGTGACTAGGAGACTTTTGCTCTTGGCCTGCTTCCAGTGTAATTGGGGAGCTTTTGATATTTCTGGGTCCTACCCATCACTTTTATTACAGGTACTCTTCCTACTTTTGGGAACATTACTTGGCTTTTCCTCATTCCTTTGAAAAATTTTGATTTGGCTATCAGATGGAGTGCTACTACTTCTTAAGATACCAGAACTTTTAGATTAAGAAAATTTAAGCCAGCCATGTTGTGTGTTGTGTTAAAAAGCATGCTTGCTGGTGTTTCGTGCCTGACTTAAAAGTAGGCATTCTTGTTTCATCTCTCATGTGATGTTATTCCACACACGGTAGACATGCAAATATTAAAGAAAGCTTGGAAGGATTTTCCTTCCTGGTTTTATAAAGATTTAAAGCTATCAGAACGTCAAAGATTGAGTTTGATTTTTTTTTATGTGTCAAGTAAGGCTTAAGAATTGGGTTAAAGGAAATATTATTTTGGATTAAAATATATAGAATTTAATAAAGAAAATGACGTGAGATCATAAGGAATGTGTTTTCCATGTTGCCCTATTTTTTTTTTAACGGAATTGAAATCTTGCTTGGTATTGTAGCCACTACCTGGGGCTCAGTTTACTCAGAGGAAATGCAGTAGGAGATAGAAGAAATCCCTTTCGTTTGTTCATTGAATTCTGGACTTCCCTAACTTTACAGGACCTGATGAGAGCTTAAGGGTGATACTTTTTCCTTTGATCAGGTTCTTTTTTTTTAATTAAAAAATTTCTTTTTTGTTTTTTAAGATTTTATTTATTTATTTATTTATTTTTTAGAGAGGGAAGGGAGGGAGAAAGAGAGAGAGAGAAACATCAATGTGCGGTTGCTGGGGATCATGGCCTGCAACCCAGGCATGTACCCTGACTGGGAATCGAACCTGAGACACTTTGGTTCACAGCCTGAGCTCAATCCACTGAGCTACGCCAGCCAGGGCTGATCAAGTTCTTTTTTTAGTGTTAAATTCTTTTCCCAGATTTATTGAGATGTAATTGACATATAATATTGTGTAAGTTTAAAGTGTAAAACGTAATGACTTGATACACCTATATATTGTGGAGAGGTTACCACCATAACAGTTAAAACCTTTATCACCTAATATAATTACCTTTTTTTTTTTTTGGTGGTGAGAACATTTAAGATCTATTTAATCAACTTTGAAGTATATAATAAATATTGTTAACTTTAGTCACCTTATTATACATTAGATTCCAGTCTTATAAATGGAATTTTGTACCCTTTGACCAAAATCTCCCTATTTCCCTCAACCCCAGTATCTGACAATCACTATTCTCTATATTTGTGAGTTTCGCTTTATTTAGATTTCACAAACTGGGTTGGGCAAAGTAGGTTTACAGTTGTGAGTACTGACACTATTTTTGTATTATTATTTATTAATAGTTGTATTATTTTCCATAATGGTAAACGTACTTTTGCCCACCCCTGTATAAGTGAGATCCCATGGAGTATTTATCTCTGTCTCACTTATTTCACTTAGCATAATGCTCTCAAGGTCTGTCTATGTTGTCCCAAGTGGCAGGATTTCCTTTTTTTTTTTTTTTAAAGATTTTATTTATTTTTAGGAAGAGGGGAAGGGCGGGAGAAAGAGAGGGAGAGAAACATCAATGTGTGAGAGAGGTTGCCTTTCACATGCCCCAACTGGGGACTTGGCCTGTAACCCGGGCATGTGCCATGATGGGGAATTGAACAGGCAACCTTTTATTTCACAGGTTGTTGCTCAATCCACTGAGCCACACCAGCCAGGGCAGGATTTCCTTCCTTTTATGGCTGAATAATATTTCACATTTTCTAATCCATTCATCCTTGAATGGGCACTTAGGTTGTATACAAATCTTGGCCATCATGAATAATGCTACAATGAACAAAGGGTCCCGACTTCTCTTTGAAAGAGTTATTTCATTTTCTTTGGCTATATACCCAGAAGAGGGGTTGCTGGATCACATGGTAGTTCTATTTTTAGGTTTCAAGGAATCTTCACATTCTTTACCATAGTGGCTGTACCAATATGCATTCCCACCAACAGTGCACAGGGTTCCATTTTCTCCATATCCTTGCCAATACTTGTTACCTCCTTTTTGATATTAGCCATTTTGACAGGTGTGAGGTGGTATATCATTGTGGTTTTGATTTGCATTTCCCTGATGGTTAGTAATGCTGAGCATTCTTTATGTACCTATTTGCCATTTGTATATCTTTAGAAAAATGTCTATTCAGGCTCTCTGCCCATTTTTTTTTTTAAGATTTTATTTATTTATTTATTTATTTTAGAGAGGGAAGGGAGGGGGAGAGAGAGGGGGGGGGGAGAGAGAGAGAGAGAGAGAGAGAGAGAGAGAAACATCAATGTGCAGTTGCTGGGGGTCATGGCCTGCAACCCAGGAATGTACCCTGGCTGGGAATCAAACCTGGGACACTTTGGTTCCCAGCCCGCGCTCAATCCACTGAGCTAAGCCAGCCAGGGCCCATTTTTTAATTGGGTATTTTGTTTTGCTGTTGAGCTGTTTAAGTTCTTTGTATATTTTGCTTATTAACCCCTACTTAGACCTGTAAACTTGCAGATTTTTCTCTCATTCATTATGTTGCATTTTATTTTATTGACCATTAACCAAATTAAATTAATAGATTTATTTTTTATCCTCACCTGAGGACATATGTTTTTCATTGTTTTTAGAGATAGAGGAAGGGAGAGAGGAAGGGAGAGAGAAGCATCCATTGATGGCCTCCCGTACACACATGGACTGGGGATCAGTGCCTGACCAGGGATTGTGCATGTTCGAACTGGGTTTGCATGCACTCATACCCATACCAGGGATCAAACCTGCAACTTAGGTATGTGCCCTGACTGGAATTGAACCCACAGACTTTTGGTTATGGAGCGATGCTCAACCAACTGTGCCACACTGGCCAGGGCCAATAATTTATTTTATTATGTGGAGGCTTCTTAGTTTGGTATAGTTGCACTTGTTTATTTTTGGTTCTGTTGCTTACAGTGTTGCTTGAAAGTGTTGCCAAGACCAATGTCTAGGAGCTATTTACCTTGTTTCCTTCTAGGAATTTTACAGTTTCAGGTCTCACATTAAAGTCTCTAATCCATTTCAAGTTAATTTTTGTGTGGTATAAGGTAAGGGCTCAATTTCATTTGTTTACATGTGAACATCCAGTTTTCCCCACACCATTTATTGAAGACACTGTTCTTAGCTACCTTGTCAAATATTAGTTCACCACATATGTGCAGATTTATTTCTAATCTATTTTGGTCCATTGGTCTATGCGTCTGTTTTTATGCCAGTACCATGTTGTTTTGATTACTATAGCTTTGTAATAAAGTTTGAAATCAGGAAGTGTGATACCTTTGGGTTTGATGATCTTGCTTAAAATTGCTTTGGTTATTTGGTGTCCTTGTGGTTCATAAAAATTTTAGAATTGTTTTTTCTATTTCTGTGGAAATTATCATTGGAATTTTGATAGAGATTACATTGAAGCTATAGATGGCTTTGGGAGGTATGGACATTTTAACAATATTAATTCTTCTAGTTCATGAACATGGGATATCTTTTCATTTATTTGTATCTTCAATTTCTTTCATCAATGTCTTGGTCCTTCACCTCCTTGGCTAAATTTATTTCTAGTATTTTACTGTTTTTGATGCTATTGTAAATGGGAGGTCCTTCACCTCCTTGGCTAAATTTATTTCTAGTATTTTACTGTTTTTGATGCTATTGTAAATGGGATGGGTGAGGGTCCTAGAAGACAGGGAGGAGCTCCTATCTTGTGGCCTGCTTGGGACTCAGGAAGATCTTAAATTGCCATGCATCTTCCTGTGTACAGCTGCATTGATTTGACAGCACAGTGAGGGAAGTGGAATGAAGGTTTTCAGGTGTGGCTGCCTGAGCCACTATGGTTATAGTGTGTGGCGTAGCAAGAGGTGATGGCTACAGTGGGGGTAGATCTCTGCTCTGCACTGAATCCCACAGCACAGGACGCCTGAGTTGGCCCTAACCACAGTCACAGGTATACCCCAGAGGTGCTGAGGTGAGGCCAATTGGCCTGGAAGTACTCACAGAGCAGCCTAATCACAAGAAAAGGTCCTGAGTGCACCAGCCATGGAATGAACTTTGGAGGCCAGAAAAGTTTGCAGGAACTGGGCTACAAGAGACATTGTATTAGAGACCAACAGACTCTAGCAAATGCACATGCAAGGACCAGTGTGAGCCCCTTCACTGCCACCAAGTTCTGTAGATGCCACACCTTTCTCCCCAGATGCCAGCAATCTAACTTAGGGAGAGAAGGGAGGGCAAGGAGAACACCAGCTAAATGATGGAAACTGTTCTAAATGGATTGTTTAATTTAAGCCAGTTTAGACATTTAATTTTTAAAAAGTTATTTTCCCATGCTAATTAGCATGTGGAGGCTTGTGATGGAAAGTTAGTTATAGGCAAAAATAAGAGAACAGGTTCCCTGCACATTTGAACGTCAAATGTAATGTGAGTTAAGTTTGTGACCCTGATGTTAGTAGGTGCTATATTCCTCAAACCCAGCACTTTTCCTTATTTAAGGCAGTATGTGGAAACTAGGTGTACCATATCTTGGGTGACAGAGAGAAAACTCTAATTTCTGTTGAAAATTTAGGTGTGCCACTCTGAGTTACTAAGTATTTTGTATGGATTTTCTATAGGCATGTATAATCTGGTTGATGGCAATAGGCAGTTTATTAAAGAACCTTAAGCCTATGACTGTTTCCTAAATTCCAGGTAAGGACAGACTTCAGACTACAGGATCTCTCCACCTGGATATTCTATGTCCCATAAGCATCTCAGATTGAGCAGGATAGAATTGAACTTGCCATTTTTCCTCCCAGACTTGCTGCTGCTTCTGTAGGAGCTTAGCAGATGCCCCCACCATCCAAATAGCTTAGTCAGAAACTTGGATGTCATTCTAGATATTCTATTCCTATTTTCACAGAAATTTAATTGGTTAGTCAGTCAGTCCTGCAAATGGCTTAAGAGACTCGTCACTTTTTGGCACCTGCTTGCTCTTCTAGCTTCTGTACACACCACCTAAGCACCAACTAGAATGGTGATTTTTCTGCTGTGCCATGCTCACTCATGCTTTGGTGCCTTTGCACATGTTTTCTTTCTGCATTCAGTGTTTTTCCTTATGTTGTATACTTATAGAACCCCTAAGTCATTCTTTGAATTGTACTTCAGGAATTTTTGTAAAGACCTTGGTCCCTAGACATACTCAAGCATTTTGTGCATGGTCTGCTCTTGTACTTATTTTACTATTCAGCCCTTGTTTATTTCCAGGCTCCCAGAGTAGAACAAGGGGCCCTGGAAAGTAGGGGTTGTATACTATTTATCTTTGTGTCTCAGAGTAGGTTAGTGCCAGACCTTTAATAGCAGTCAGTAATGAACAGTTCTTGAATGAGTAAAATTCTAAAAGCCATACTTTTAGAGACTTCTAATAATTTTTGGTTTTATTTTTGATTCTCTTCAGGAAGGTAGGTGAATTAAGATTTGTATTATGAAGAGACCTTATGCAAACTAGGCCGACCTTTCAGTTGATTCTGAATATTTTTAGTTTTTCTACTTTTGAATATGCCTATATGTGTAAATATAGTTTAGTTTGCAAAGGTGGCCCTCAACTTGTCTACTGCCCTCTGCTTATAGTTTAACATCTTCAAGGGTGGAGTTTGTTTAGCTACATAATATACAGTAATGTGAGGCTCTTAATAAATGTAAGAAATATGAAGTATTGGTTTATAAAATTGCTCGGTGAATACTCAAGTATTAATATGAACTATTACTAGATAATGCTTCAGAAAAGAGCCTTGAAGGCAATACATCAGATTGTTTACAGTGGTTGTCTCTGGGGACAATGAGTAGTATATTTCCTTTTTCTCCCAATGTTTTCCAATATTTCTGTAGTCAGTATTATTATTGTTGTTGTTATTGTTATTTTAGTGGAAATCGCTGGAATTAGATAGCTGTATTAGCAGTGCAGAAAACTGTAGTGGTTAACAGTGTGGCCTCTACAAGCAGAAAGACCTGTGCATTCAACATTCTCTATTCTAAAATAGAGAATGTAAAAGTGGATGGTAATACAATTACTAATGTACCTGTATTAACCAGACCATTCTTTGATTACTTTCTTTATATATTTTGTGTTTCTTCTGTAGATTTTTGCTTTATCGTTACAATGAATCTTACATAAGACATCTTAATGCTGTAAGTTTTTTAAAGCTTATAACAACTTTGATCACATATAGATTACCCTTTTGTTCTTCCAACCGCTTTTTTGTTTTTGATGCCACAGTTTACATCTCTTTAAGTGTGTGTCCATTAACAATTGTTGTAGCTATAGTTATTTTTAATGCTTTTGTCCTTTAACTTTTATACTAGAGTTAAGTGGTTAATATACCATCATATTACAGTATTAGAATATTCTGAATTTGACTATATACTTACCTCTACCAGTGTGTTTTATATTTTCACCTGTTTTTTTAAAAATCTCACCTGAGGATATGTTTATTGAGTTTTTGGTGGGAGAGAGGGAGGGAGGGAGGGAGGGAGGAGAGAGAGAGAGAGAGAAACATCAGAGTAAAAGAGAAACATCCATCTGTTGCCTCCCATATATGCCCCAACTGGGGATCAGACCTACAACCTAGGTATGTGCCCTGACAGGGAATCGAACCCACAACCTTTTGGTATATGAGATGATGTCACTCCAACCAAGTGAACCATCTGGCCAGGGCTACATTTTCGTATGTTTTTATGTTACTAATCAGTGTCTTTTCATTTCAGCTTGAAGAACTCCTTTTGTCATTTCTTGTAAGGCAGGTCTAGTGGTGATGAACTTCTGACTTTTGTTTGTTTGGGACAACTTTGCCAGATACCATATTTTGCCATGTATAATGTGTACTTTTTTGCCTAAATTTTTGAGAGAAAAATAAGGATGTACATTATATATGGATATAATGATTACATACCATGGGCATACTAATCCTGTGTAGAATGTTCATAAACATGGGTGCGCATTACACATGGCAAGATATGGGTGGTGCATTGGCAGTTTTTTTTTCCTTTGAATACTTTTAATATATCATCCCCACTCTTTTCCAGCCTAAGTTTCAGTTAAGAGATCCTCTGATAGCCTTAGGAAAGTTCTCTCATATGTGAGGAACTTTTTTTTTTTGCTGTTTTAAAGATTCCCTGTTTGTCTTTGATTTTGACTATTTTATTATAATGTATCTTGGAGAATATTATTTTGGGTTTGAATTTTGGTGTGCCCAATGAGCTTCATGAGCTTGGATGTCAAGTTTCTCATTAGATTTGAGAAATTCTCGGCCATTATTTCTTTAAATAACTTTTCTACCCCTTTCTTCTCTCTTCTCCTGCAACTCCAATGATGCACAGATTGTTTGTCCCATAATTCATGTAGGCTTTCTTTAACTCTTTTTTTATTTTTGCTTCTTTAACTGGATAATTTCAAATGACCTGCCTTTGAATTCCACTGATTCTTTCTTGTGCTTGGTTATGGTTATTGTTGAAAGCTTGTTATTGAGTTCTTCAGTTCAGCCATTGTATTCTTTAGCTCCAAAACTTCTGTATGGTTCTTTATGTTTTGTATCTCTTTGCTGGAGCCCTCATTTTATCCTCCCCCACCCCCATTTTGTTAAATTATTTATCTGTGTTCTTTTGTAGCTCTCTGAGCATCTTTGGAATAATTATTTTGAACTATTTGTCAGTGAATTGTTTGTGTATCTCCATTTCTTTGGAGTCCAGTACTGGAAGATTACTGTTTCCCTGATTCTTTGTGATCCATATAGCTTTGCATATGTGTCTGTACATTTGAAGAAGCAGTCACCTCTTTCAGACTTTATGGACTGACTTCAGTAAGGAAAGACCTTTACCTGTGGCTGAAGGCATGCTGGAGAGTGCTGTGGCCCTGGATATAGCGGTGCAGAGGTGCTAAGTCTGAGAGCAAGTGGTGGCTCTGAGTCCAGGGGGTTTGATGTCTTACTGGTTTAGGCATCTGGGATCCACAGCATCAACAACTGCACGATCCTTGGCAAGAGCTGTTTAGGGCTCTGCTGTGGTTGCAAGGGTTGTGGGGGTCCTTAGCCGTGCCTCTAGGTTCAGTAGCTAGCACCAGGGCAGATAGCAATGGTGGCCAGAGCTGGTGGGTATGCACGTGTATGGCCGCAGGGGCCAGCTTCAGGTGCCTGCCTAGAGGGGTGTACTACAGACAGATACACAGTGGTGAGGACCAGAGACGGCATCAGGGGCTAATTTTAAGCACATGAGCAGCAGGGGGGGCCCTAGCTGTTAGTGTATACTCATGTGACTGCAGGGGCTACCTGTAGGTATGTGCAACCAGACTACTCTTGATTGCTAGTAGTGGAACCCTACTCTCTCCAGCTGAAACACAAAGGGAAATTTATTACCTCATGTAATAGGCAAATTCAAGGGACCTGTTGGTTCTAGGGTCTTAAATGGTGTTTCTCTGGTCGTCTTTAAGCATCCTTCTATATTTTGGCTGCATCTTCAGGTCAGTTTCCTATCAGTGACAGGGAAACATGTTGATGGCCACAGATAGTCACAGGTTTAAATCTTTAAAGGAAGTGAAGCCTCGAACTCCAGATCTTTATTTATGAAACTTGATTGGCTTTTCTAGGACTAGAAACTAACCCCTGTACCCAGGGGAAGGGAGTTCTCTAACTGTCCAGTTTGGGATCAGTTTGGGAATGAGGCAAATCAGTTTGGGGATCAGCTCACTATGAGCACATGGAATCAGGAAAGAAAAAGAGGATGTTGTAACCAGAAGAGGGAATTGAATCTGAGAAGAAAAAAACAAATCTATCCTGTGATATAAAGAAGTTAGCACAGTTTTGGGAACACAGAACTCAATAGACGTTAGACATGATTATCATTAGAGTATAGAGTCATCATCATTATTATATTATATAACATGTTATAAGGATTTTGCATTTTTACTACCTGGTGTTTCTATTGTAAGTAATCCAGCAGTACAAAAGTTGAAATTTATCTTTTGTGTTTACTGAATATTTTTTATCTTTATCTTTCCCCTCAGGCTTTTTAGTTTATGAAAACGTGTTTTTTAAAATTTCTTTTTCTAAATGTATTTATGATCATTTTGATTTTTCAAATGACTAACTGTTGCAGACTAGATTAGTTTAAAGAGGTTTTCCTTGTCTAATGCTTAAGTGATGGCTCTATGCGGTGGCCCTGGATACCTGCATGGTTGTTATTCCTCTTGTCATTGTTGTATTTCATTTAACTGAAAATTAAAAAGAACTAAAAAAAATTACAGCAATTTCTAGTTTATATCCAGGAAATAGAACTCTCCACAGGAACCTTTGCATGGTACAAATATGTTAGAAAACCATTTTCCATTGTGCTTTGAAAGCCTGTAAAGAGGCCACAGTGGAGCACAGTTCACTTCCCTTGGATGAAGCCCAGGGAAACTGTGGTGCTCAGCCTGTGGGAGATCTCCCATCTGAAGAGTTAATTTTCTTTCAGGATCAGTGTTAGGGGCTGTTGCTATTAAAACAAGACACTTTAAGATTGGTACAGGAACACTTATAACAGTTGACTGTAAAAGAAAACCCAGGAGGCCAGATTCAGCCCTGGGAGTTACTTTTGTTTGAGCCTCAGACTTTTATTTTGAATTTACCTCTTCCTTCAATTACATAAGCTTTCAGCTTTAATAAAAAAATTTAGTAAATTAATATAACAAACAACTATTTTCATCTCTTTAATGTTTTAAAATGACTTGAAGGCCACTTTCATTTTTGTCTTCTCTTTCCATTCTAATTCTTTTCAGAGCCACTCTTAATGGTTGTGTAAAATTAAACATTTGTTCTTAGTTTTACCTGACTTTAAGATGCAGATTGATGAATGTGCCATCAAAACAGGTTTGGAGAGAGATGAAGCTTTTCATCTTTTTAAGGAGAGATATTTTTTGTTTCCTTATTTTCTTCAAGACAGTAAATCAAAGAAGCTTTCATGTTTTAATTTGAAAAGCTGGGACAGTAGTATTAAGTAACTGCTGTTAGATGAAAAAAATTAACCATAGTCCTAATATCAAGTGTAACAACTCATTTTTGTTTTTATGTACCTTCTGTTTGGGCCACATGCACACATCTTTAGTTGAAGGTGAAGTTTTAATTCAACAAGAACAACTATCAAGGAGGAATTTAAAGCAAGTTGGATCCATTTGAATTGATGTACTTTGATGTCTTAAGAATAGAACAATGCTTGTCAACAGTAAACTGTAATTTTTTGCTTTCTGCAAGAAGCTTAAAGGGCAAAAATCTTTAAAAAATCAGTACATTGCTCACATAATGTAGAAAATTTTCTTCATCTTGACATGGAAGTCTGAAGAGAAGAGTTAGCCTGTGCTTGTAATGCTTCAGTATCACTGACATCCTCTCAAGTCTTCCAAATATCTGTAGTTTGTTCTTTATCTTAGTAGTCATAGTCACATGCTGTGTCTCATCTTAGCTTTCACCAAGATTATTGCAGGAACCTTTTACTTGCCTTCAGGAGCTTCAAGCCATCCTCTACATTGCTGACATTTCCTGCCGACTCCCCCAGTGTGACTTCCTTAAAATCATTCAAAACCTTTCCAATGCCTCTGGGATGAAACCTGAACTTTAGGAAGACATCCAAGACTCTTCCCAACCTCACCTCAACCAACCCATTAGTGCCTCATCTTCTACTGCTCTCACCTTCTGCCAAACCAACCTGAAACTCTAACATTTCAGCTATTTCCAACCATTTGCTTTCCTCTGTGCTATTCTAGTTCCTGTTCTCTGAATTGCCTTTGACCCCCTTATACACAAGGAGAAATTCTACGTCTTTCTCAAAGACCCCTACTAAGAAGGTCATCTTTTCTGTTGTTTGCCTTGCCTTCCCCAGACAGTGTTAGTCCATCCTATAAGTCCCTACTGCACTTTGTGTGTATTTCTCATATAGTGCTCATCATGCCGGATAGTAATGGTTCATTTGACATATGTGTCTTTTTATCCTAGAGTATGCATGAAGGCCAGGACCATAGATTACTCATTTATTTAGAACCTGCATCTAGCATAAGTCAGACAGTTGTTAACTGTATCGTGTAACTTAGTAGTACATCCATAATGTGTTAGTGATCTTTCAGCATTCAAAAATTAATGATATTCTCTCTAGTTTCCTATTTTGTTTATTTCCACCATAAAATAAAATCAAAATGATTTAGAAGAGTTTTATTAAAAATATATGGAATTTCTGATTAAAAATCTCTCCTGCCAATACATGTAATTATATGTATACCCATTGTTTCAAATATAAATGAAACATGTTGAAATGTGAGTGAAAAAAACATATGGGTTATTATTAACAAAGCCATTCAAAACCAAAATGGTATATTCTGAGGTAGCTGTACTTTTTCAAAAGGTACTTTGTGTACAGTTTTAGGTTAGTGTCAGATAACCTTGTCACCTTCATTTCTCTCTTAATACCTTTTATCATAATTTCTGAAGCTTCCCTTTGTAGTTCAAGTTAAAAGTCCTGAGGCAAGCTCTTTAGAACTCTAACACCTACTTAGGGCTGAACTGGCAGGGGGGGAGAAATTGAAAAGCAGTGAAGAGTCTTTTCACTAAAGTACTTAGCATTTTAAATAGTAGATATTTGAAAAAAATAATGGTAATAATAGTACTGGAAACTCTCATACTACCTCACACAGGGAGAGGAATGTCATTTGCAAAGACAGTTTAAACTTTATTTGGTAAAATCAAACTACTTTCTCATTCTCTTTTAAAACATAAACCTTTTTGCTCCTGACATCAGAGAGAAAGGATTCAAGCCTTTTGGAATCTTATTCTAAGATACCGAAGAACCCTGAAATAATAGTTAGAAAATTAGGAAGAGAGTTTTGAAATAAATTTTAGTTCTCATCTGCTATATGATATTGACTGTAAAGTACCATGTTTCAAGTTAATGACAAAGTTTTTAAAAGGTACATGTGTTTTTTTAACCCTTAATGATTTTGTGTTATTCCCATCAATTTCTGGAGTTTTTTAAGTTTCAGAGATCTGTGGTGGGCTTTTTGAGATCACATCTTTTAATTTTTTAATCTTTTTGTTCTGTAACTGGCATAAATTGTTTGATTTGTTTTTCCAGCAGAGGGAGACATCTGACCATGAACGTGGTATTGCTACTTGCCAAGAGGATTCTGTAGCGTTTTTTATCAATATACATAAAAAACTCAATGTTCAAATTAACTAGTTCAATAAGTAATTTAGCTCATTGATTTTTGGGCATATCCTAAGTGCCATTACAAGCTACGGATATTTTAAATGCCATTACCTAATAGAAGGAATGTTTTAAGCACCTTTTATTGATTTTATTACTGCTTTATTTTGCTGTCTTGGTTTAAAATCATTTTAACCACTCTGTAATCAAGAAGAAATATATCGTTGGTGAAATACAGTCAATTTCCTAAAAACCTTTGACATCGTTAAATAAGGAATTACAGTTGTTAAATCATGTCAGGCAATAACTGAGGGACAGAAGAGATATAAAATTTGGAGCAGCGGGCCAGCATACCAGTAAGCCATACTGACCTTTAACATTCAGATTCTGCATGTGACAGTCACACTTCAGGTTGGCTGTGATCTTTACATCAGCAAGAAAGATTTAAAATCTTAGGTAACAAGGAAAGTGGAAGAATGATAGCAAAGTGTGATCTAGGAGCAATTATAGTGTTTTTCAGTGACCTCTTGTGACTGGTTAAAATGATTCTCTAAGTAATTTTAAAATTTCACTTGCTTTTTTGCCAAATTATAGTATATTGATATTTTGCATAAGAGGAAACCAGAGTGCTCAGAGATTTCTTTTTTAACCACTTCCTTCTTTTGCTCATTTGAATTTGTATTAGCCATATTACTGAGCTGATCAGCTAGCTGGTAGACAGACAAGGAATATAGTCCACACACTGCTTAATCAAAGAGGTGCAGAAGTGGGTAGTGAGCACTGAAGCTCTATACGAGCCTGCTAATGAGTTGATTGAATTGACATTTGATGTAATTCAACTGTAGAGTGGTGAATATCAATACCTGTGTATGATTTGGCAGATGGTTGTTGAACTGTGATTAGAAGTTTAGAATGATTCCCAGTAAAAGACCACCTGGCAGTAACCCAAGAACAGAAAACTGAGTTTTCCCCATTAAATGGAATAGGTCCAGAAAGTCAAGTGTTTTGATCATTAATAGAATCTTTCTTTTCTTTCAGCAAATGTTAGCTTCAGAGGAAATTGATAATTATGCATAGGTCTATTAAATGATCTTAGATAAAGCTCTTTTCATTCCTTCAAATGAGCTTATATCTACAGTTGTGGCAATTATTCAATGGCAAGGAAAGAAAACTAGTTAAATGCTGATAGGTATCATTTCAAATAAACTGGGAATGTTGGAAGCATCTTTGTATAATTAATATACTAATTTGAGGCTGAAAACCAGATTCAGTTTTAACATTATTGATTATTTTATATTATTTTATAAATTATGTAAGTAAGTTATAATGACATAATTTTTAATTTAATCTTTATTGTATTTTTCCCCATAACTTAAATTATATTGAATATCTGTTATATGCAATACTCTCTTGTAGGTGTTTAAAATATAAAGAACACTAACATGATATTTTCCTTTCTCTCAGTGTGGGAAGGGTGGTGGATGGACACATGCAGTGCACGTCTGTGGAAGGGTCAGAATGAAGGTCAGGAGCTATATCCCAGAGAGGAGTAATGGGTTCCTTCGTGGGAAGAGGAAGTGCTGTGGAGGGCCCTGTGCAGGTGTCACTTAAAATAGATTTTGAACAATTGAGGATGAGAATTCAGAAGTAGAGAGACTAATAGTACAATACAAAAAATTTTTTAAAAAGTAGGCTTTATTTTTTAGAGAAGTTTTAAGTTCACAGCAAAATCAAGTGGGAGGTACAGAGAGTTCCCATATGCCCTTTGACCCCACACGTGCATAGCCTTCCTCACTGTCAACATCCTGCATCAGACTGCTACATTTGTTATAATTGATGAACTTAACATTGACATGTCACTATCACCCAAAGTTCATAGTTTACATTAGTGTTCACTCTTAGTGTTGTACATTCTGTGGGTTTTGATGTATGTATAATAACATATATCTACCCTTACTGTATCACATAGAATAATTTCACTGCCTTAAATTTCTGTGCTCTGCCGATTCATCCTACCGTTCCTCGTCACCCCTAGCAACCACTGCCTTTTTACTGCCTCCATAATATAAACACTTTTGAAAAATTTGAAATGTTTAATATACATTATGTAGGTGTGACATATAAACAACAATGAAATAAATAAAATGCGTTCACTTTCCAGCTGAGATACAGAATATTACTAATATTGCTGATGCTCTGGTGTTCTTCCCCAGCTGTTCCCTTCTGCCCTGCCAATACTTCCAGTTATTTAATATTCTTTTTTTTTTTATTAATATTCTTATACCTAGTTGGAAAGCACACAAAAACCTGGATCTTTTAAGACTTACAACCCATTTATTTTTATTTTTGTTTAGATCCATGCAAGATAAAGTGAAGGAGTGGGTTGATATTTGTCTAGTGAATTTAAATTATGTGGAAAGCTATTTATTTATTTACTTTTTGGTGGAGAGGAAGTTATATTTTTGGCTAAGTAGACTGTCAGTATAATTTGAAATAGGAGATAGTCTGATTTATTCAAATTATAGGTTCTGCTTCACTTTGAACTTTATAGGCCTTTCTTTTCTTGCCCAATATATCCACATTGAATGACTAAACAAATTCCAGTAGATTATAGGAGTTACATATTTGGCTATGGAGACTCATACAGAATTTTCATGCATGTATTTTCATGTAAGTATTTTCGGAATTACTCTTTAATTTGGTTGATGTCCATGCTCTTTTTTCATCCATTTTCTAGTTTCGTTGGACTTAAAGGTGAATTAATTTTATATTAAAGGCAATGGTTTGTTGAATAGTAGAACCCTGTAGAGTACCAATGTTCTTTCCCTCACTGTCAAACCTCCTCTTTGGGCCAGTTCTTTGCTTGCATCTGGATGAAATCTCAGACACATCCACTTGGTTTTTCCAGACACTCATTTTTTTTTTTTTTTATAAATAAGGCATGAGGTTTAATTCTGAAATTCAGTAAATGTTCCATGCTATACATTTTTTGATAACATTTTTAAAATTTTAATTGTTATTCAAGTACAGTTTTCTGTCTTTTACTCCCATCCCAGCCCATCCCCCACAGTGCTCCCCACCTCCCTCCCATTTCCACCCCCCCTAGTTTTTGTTCATGTGTCCTTTATACTTGTTCCTGTAAACCCTTCCCCTCTTCCCCTGAAATTCCCTCCCCTCTCCACTCTGGTCATTGTCAGCCTATTCTCTATTTCAGTGTCTTTGGTTATATTTTGCTTGCTTGTTTGTTTTGTTGTTTAGATTCCTGTTAAAAAGGTGAGATCATATGGTATTTGTGTTTCACCACCCAGACACTCTTAGATTAAAGAAATATACTCTGGTTACTTGTAGTCATAAGAACAGTCTAATTTCAGTAATTAAAATGACTAGCCCAAATTTTATTAAAGTTTAAACTACTCTTCTTGCTTTCTTTGTATTGTTTCATGTAGAGAAGCCCACAGTAGGAGGTGGGATGGGTTGACGGATGGGTTGACTTCTTTATTTCCCTTCCGGCTGCTTTTCTTCCCCACCCGTCCTTCACCAGGGTAGGGGCTGGGAGGGCTGAGGAGGAGGGGCAAGGAACAGGAAAGTCTTCCTTGGTAGTCCTGATCTGCTTGCTGTTCATGTTCTGGGGAGAGAGAGGGCATTGGCCGATGCTCAGCTATGATTCCTGAGACACACTCCTGGGTTCCTGGTCTGGGACTGGCAGACTGCAAGTCACATGCTTCTCCTCTGGCTGAATTCCAGGGTCCATCTCCAGCCTGTTTCTGCTGAGGTACCCTGACCCTTTTAGATTGGGATCTTTTTTAAAATAACCCCCTGACTGCTGCTGTTTTACATAAGGGACAATCATACAATTGCTATGGGGATTAAATGAAATAACATATGTAAAGCACTTTTCTTCCTGGCTCATATTTGTGGAATAAATTATTGAGTGCTTTCTTTACTGGGTGTCTTCTCTGTGGGGCACTTTGCAAGTGCTTTATAAATCTTATTATATATCATTTCTATAGATAGCTTTACAGGGACTTTCATATGTTAGGTTATTTTCAAGGTCACAAAGCATGGATTGGCACTCAGCTCTGGGCAACACTGGAGTCTCTCTGGTCCTTTGGACTATGGCCATTGCCTTCTGAAGCAGCCTGGCTTGGGTATTATTTTAAACCCCAGGAAATCTGGTTAATACCCATGGATCATAGTGCCCATTCTATTTCATTAGTCTCTTAAATGTCAAGTGTATTGTAAAACTGCAGGGATGCTCTCTTGGACACTTTTTCTTGACCATACCTATGTGACATTTGGACAGTTTTTACTTCCTCACCTTGAGTCCTTTATCTGACCTGGACCAGATTTCTACTGGTAAACTCAATGAGAGATTTAAGGAAATTCATCCTGATAATCCAGACAGAACCTAGGTTTTTCTTCCAGACAAATGTCTTAGTATTTCATAGGAGTTGATAGGACGCATGGAGTTCTGGCCCTCATGGAATAATTTCTGATAGTATGGAGATGGCAGTGGAGAGGTAACCACAGATCTGTCTTCTGCCTCCAGTGTTTCAAGAACTGATAATCAAGTCTGAACTTGACTGCTATGCCAACTGCCCCAGATGACTCCTGGGATGACCTGTGCAGATTGGAAATCTCAACAAAGAGGCCTGAAAGAATATTGATTCTTGTTCATGGTTATTCACTTGGCTCGATGGATGTGATTGCCAGAGGGAAGAGGGGGTGGGGGACAGGTAGGAGAAGGTAAAGGGGTGATAAATGCTGATGGAAGGAGATATGACTTGGGGTGGTAAACACATGATACAATATATAGATGGTGTATTATAGAACTGAGTGTCTGAAAGTTATATAATTTTATTAACCAATATCATCCCAATAAATTCAATAAAAATAAATTTAAAAAGTAAAGAATGACAGGTAACATTAAAAAAAAGAAAATCTACTTTGTAAAGAATTGGCAGGTGTTGGAGTAGAATAAAGCAAACCATGGACAGGAAACAAAACCGCTGGGACATTAGTTCTATTTGTTTCAGTAAAATGTCATTTAATGAAATCCTAATGATAAAGTCAGGTCCTAGATATATACTGCTATGAAGTGTGTACTTAATCAGAATGCTCTAAAAACCTACACTAAAATTAGCTATTGTCTAGCCACTTTCTGCCTACCAAGATGCAAACTGCTGTAAATAGATAATTTAGAAGTCCGATTTTTATTTGCTCTTATTGCTTGGGGCAAAGTGGAGTTGAACCCCAAATTGTAAACTGGCCAGTTCCTGGTGTACAGATAGTTATTCAGCCAATTTATATGGATTACTAACCCTTTTTTATTCTGCTATGGAGATATTGTCAGAGGAAAATGCACTCAAAATTCTTATTTTGTGGACTGTAAAATGTCTTATGAGAAGAATACCAATTCTAGCTAGTTCTGTTTTTGGGTCTCTGGAAAACTTAGCAATAATCAGTAAAGGACATTTCTTACTTTTTGTGCCTCAGCCTCCGCTGCAAGAGAACACAAATTATAAAACCTGCCTGCCCCCCTAAGATTTTGTAAGTCTGTTGTGGCAAAGTATTTTGAGCTCCTTGGAGAAAAAGTCTACTCAGTGAGATAGCTTTGTTATTCCTTTTAATGTCAATTATATTCTGAAATATGATTGCAGAGTTCAGGATCCCAGGACCTATGATTGACCCAGCAACTGATCGATTCAGTGGAATTTAGAGTTCTCTTTCTCGACACTGAACTAAAGTTTGCATTGGCTAAAAGAGGTAAAGCATGTAATTATGGTCAGAAACATAATAATAAATCTTCTGTAACGACCTTCTTTCCACCACATATCTTTTCTGGTATTTATCTGAATATCCAGCTTATAAAAACTAGAAGAGATTGTAATTTCAGTAGCACCAGCAACTCTGTGAGTATGTGAAGCCATTTAAACTATGATCTGTTTTTATTTTTCCAATGTGCATGTTTGAAAGGTTTTCCTTTTTGTTTCAAAAATTAAAAAAAGGAGACAGACAGTTAAAAGTATGGAAGTTCTACGTGTGCTGCTTTTTCTACACCTTGAGGACTAGCAAAATCTTTAATATGAGACTTTATTTGTACAAAGCAAAACTTCAAAACCACTCAAAAGCTTTTCTTATTAACTGCTGTCAGTCCTGTGATTTACAGAGGCAATAAAGAACTAGAGGGGGCACATTTATCATGGAGTTCTGCACACCAGGAGCCATTTTCTCCAGCGGTAAAGGCAAGTGATAAAACGAATTCTTTTGTTCTATAACCAAGACACATTCTCTGTTCCCTGTTCTCTAAACCTGGGCACGCCAGGTTTCTCTGGTGGCAATTTGGCACCACCTTGTCCACACTTAATGATAAATTGTTAACATGAAAACATTGATGATACACCTGGAACACCTGGCTGTGAACAGGGCTATGTGTTTATCTTTAGCACACAATAGTTAGCTGCCAACATATTTGTAGTATTATTTCACAGTTTACTTTGAACAGTACTATATGTGTGTGAGCTTTCTGGTTTCAGAGGGAGTAGAAGGGAATGTTAAATAATGCAGATTTGGTTTGTTTAATAAAGAGCATAAAAGTTTGGATTTTGATCACAATTTTCTTGTATCAAAGAATGCCTCATCTAAATTTTGATGCTGAAAAGCAAAATAGTTCCAATACATATGTTTTCAATTCACTTTGTATTTGATTTTGTGTTTTAGGCAGGTATGATCTGTAGAGATACTTTAAAGCTGTCTCTAAGCACTGATTATACATTTGGGGTTTTTGAAATGAATTTGTCAGACTTTGGGCTAAGCAGTTTTTCTGTTTGGGAGACTTAAAAAAAGGAACATTTTTGAATATTCTATAATTGAGTGTATCTATCATCCAATAGTATTTATTAAGCACTCACCTATGCATGACAGTATGTTGGGTATAAAGATTACTGGGGAAAAGGTCAATGACTTGGAACCAGAGACAGTGATAGTGTTTATACTTATGTAAAAATGAACACTAATGGAGCAAGTTATGTAGTTAATTTGGTCTATGAAAAAGACAAGGACACTCAAGTAAAATCTCTTGACATTTCCCAATTATACAATCATTAACTATGCTTCTTATTGGTGTATTAATGAAAAATAATATGTTTGAAAGAGAGTAAGGCAGAGGACATGAAAAATCCAGGAAAATAATTCAGGTTAGGTACTTTTGTGACTTGTTGGCCATTCTTACAAACTCTTAGCTGCAAATGTATTTGGAATGTTATTACATGGGAGTTTCATTCATCTATCCATTATTTATAATGTATAATTTAGTGGTTAAAGTTATTCTCTTGCTTCTGTCACTATCAGTTTCTTTTTCTCAGGCAGGGGAAATAAGTTCTTCTGTCAGTAATTTGGCAAAAGTGCTGAAAAGCCCATTATCCCTGTTGGAGAGAAAGCAAACCACCCCTGGAATGTGAGGACCTGGCAGGCTTCTTAGAAAGAGATGAGCCCAACAAGAAGCTTCCAGTGAAAGATGTTTTTTTATTATCTGAGAGACACTGACTTGACCATTAGATGTTCATGAATCCACCTAGCATTTTCTTGGAACAAAGTTATCCACCCCCTCTCCTGCCCCCCAAACACATTCATTGGTCTAGAACAGCAATTTTCAACCCTTTTCATCTCATGGCACACATAAACTAATTACTAAAATTCTGCTGCACACCATAAAATGTATTATATATTTTTTGCTGATCTGACAAAAAAATGGGTATAATTTTGATTCATTCACCTCTGATGTCTATTGTGTTGGCTGTTGTCATTTTTTTATTTGACAGTCTAAGGGAAAGGAGGTCAGTGCCCCAGACTAGTCAGGTATGGCATGTGTTAAAAATTCTTGTGGCACACTGGTTGAGAATTGCTGTTTTAGAAAATATGTGATGGAGAAGGGGGTAGTATTTATTTGAATAAAGAAGTCACATCTTTTCTGTACTTTGTATAGTCTGTGGACTTGGGAAGGGACCGAATCTGCCTGGTAGATGGTGGGAGATTGAACACTCTGATTCATGGTGTGTTTCTTATAGTATTTCTTTAACCAAAAGGGAGCAGCTGTTGGATAGTAGAAAAGTATTGTTACTAACCTGAGCACATGGAAGCCTGAAGCTTTGGCTGATTTGGATGTCTGGGCACCACTGCAGAAAGACTGCTATAATTGTTTGCTGTGATTTTAGGACCATACTTCACTATTGGAAGAAAAAACTTTATACAGAGGCTTACTTTTTTTTTATATGGCTTTGAAGGGAATTGCAGTTTATTTCTGACACTTATTGTATTGTAAAATCTCTAGTCTCTGATATTTAAAGGTGGAAACTTTTAACTTTCTTTCTTTAAAAAAACAACTCTAGGGAATTTTTAGTACTATAGCTTCTCGAATAATCCTAAGGCTTTGAAAAAATGAAATACTTCATTTTATGAAGCAGTTTTGGGGTCAGTTTTTTCCCCTAAAATGCATGCTTTTATGTTGGGTAGTTTAAAGACCAGCTGTTAACTGAAACCAACTGTCAACGAAGTTGCATAAAGTTGTGTTTCCTATTAGTCTTGTATCTTTCCTATTAGTCATTTATGAAAGGATACAGGAACATCTAAAGAGAACTC
Source organism: Phyllostomus discolor (assembly GCF_004126475.2). Classification (NCBI taxonomy): domain Eukaryota; kingdom Metazoa; phylum Chordata; class Mammalia; order Chiroptera; family Phyllostomidae; genus Phyllostomus; species Phyllostomus discolor. Next base: position 62,220,313 of record NC_040914.2, read on the forward strand.
TGAACGAAAATTGAAAAAACAGATGTTGAAACTATATTGGCTTGATGGTTTGCTATTTTTTTAAATAAAAAAGGAGCCGAATAATTATTAGTGGATGATGAAATAAGGCTTGTATCGCTAACTTAACACAAAATTATTCATAGTAGCTTGCAGTTGAAAATTGATGTTTTACTAGAATTTCAGAGAATTAAAAAAATGAATTGAAGTTTATGCCTGGGAGCACCATGAAGGAGGAACCATGACATTTTCAATAGTTGGGCATGTATAGGCCTCTAAAGGTGTGTTTATTATGTTGTTATGGTAAGCAATGAATTAAAAAAATAACAAGACTGCTCCTTGGGTAGTTGTGACTTATTGGTGGTTACCTTTACAAGAGTTCCATGCTGACTTAAGTAAAGATCTTCAGGGGAAAAAAAAAACAAACTTTATTTTTCAAATAAATTCGGCTAAGAGCCTACAGGCTTCCATGACACTGCACTGAATTATTATTAATGTGCACTGCTGAGAGAATAATGCTTGCTGCTCTTTAACAATAACCCCGTCCTCTGGAATTTCAGGAAAGTGGTAGGAAAATGAGAGGCAGATTTAAGTGCTGCTCCTGAATTAAACGTGCTGGTTGATGGGCACAACATTTTTATCGTTACTTGTGCAAGGGAGTGTAGAAAGAGACTGTTATTTGGGGTCAGGTCACATGGGGGACTGGTTAAGCTATTTGAGAGGCATTTTTGGCAAGCAAGGGCATTCATTGCTCCAGGCCAGGAAAAGTTTTGTTCAACCTATTGCTTTTACCTTGGATGCCCCATTTCCATCCTTCTCCTGAGGGTTATGTGTGCTATTTCTTGAAGGCAGAGATATGATCTTTCAAGAGCCTTCCTCCCTGATTTTAGGAGTCTTACTAAAATAAAATGTTGGGCACATCATTGCTCATTAGTGTTTTTAACTTGGATGTTTAGTAGACTTACTGTGAAGTTTGTTATTATGGTTACAGATATCTTTTCATATGGAATTATCTTTAAGTCAAGGTTTCCCATCCTATATTTCCGAACATAGATTTCACTATTTCTAGTAGTCTTCCCTCCTCTATTTCTTTTCTCCCCCACCTCCCATCTTCTAGCCATGCCATTTGCTATTCCCCAAAATGCCCTCTAAGATCTTGCCTCTTGAGTGCCTAATACCTTGTGTGTCTTCACTCATGCTGTATTTGTGGAATACTCTTACTCCAACTCCTATGCATTTTATAAGGTACTAATCATTTTCTGTCACTTGAAAGAATGGTTCCCAAATCCCTGCATGTACTTCCATGGAATAAACTTTTCCCCTTCCTCCTCTCAACTGTATTTTATTTGCTACAATGTATTCTTTGTTAAGTTAATTGTGAATATGCCTCTATTCTATCCATAGATAGAATGATCCTGGAAATTTGGGACAGTGTGATTCTTATCTTTGTATCTTGCATATGGTCAGGCGTAGCACCTCACGTAATTATACAAGGTAGGTAGGAATAAATCTTCAGCAATTGGAATTCAGTCACAGGTGATCGAAGATACCTTCTAACATGAGACAGTCACTGAGTCTGGAAGCTATTAGTTAGTTATTTAGTTGTAATTCTAGTGGGTGGAGTTCAAGTTTATTTTATTAGGAAGGACTCTTGGCTATTAGGGTAAAAGGTGTCACTGAATGGTGGGGTGGTGTGGTTCCTTCTGTTGTGCAATTTTTTTTCTTCCCCTTGTGACTTTTCAGGTGCCGTCTAAGTGCACTTTCAGATGAGGTGAAAAAACTTCAATAATCTGAAAGCTAGTGTTTTGGAAAACAGTTAAAATACTCATCAAAGGTGCATTTGGTATGTTTTTTAATTACTTCTTAATTTTCACAAATTCATAGGGATCTAGAGATCATTTAAAGCCACCACTTTACCTAGTCAGAAATCTCTTCATTGACCTTTCTCCTTGTGTCTGCTTCAATACATTGGTGAAATGGAGATTGCTGGTCTGACCATCAAGGAAAGAAAGGGGTAAAAAGCCTCTTCCTCTAATAGCTTCACCATAGTTTAAGTCATTTTTCCTCTTAAGCATTCTCTTTTGTAGTATAAATAATTTCTATATCTCCCTCCATCCCCCAATCAGGTGAATCCAGCTCTCCATACAATGCAGCTAATTGAGATGGACAACTCATCACAATCAGCCACTCCACTGGCTGGCCAGTGACCAATGCAGTTTACTCTCTCTTGAATCTGACTCAGAGACAGAAACTGTAGCCAGTTAGCTATAGGAAGTAGAGCTAAAGAGGCATATGGGCTAGAGGCTTGAGTCAGCACCATGGCAAGCCACAGTCAAATGAAAGCTAAAGTTGTGGTGGAATATAAACCACAAATAGCAGGAAGCTGCATGTAGAGAGGATGGAGCAGAGCCACATGCAGAGAATCAGTGACAAGACTCATGCAAACCCAGCGAGAGGCTGTTTCAGTTCCCAAAGATGGGGCTTCATGGGAACTGGAACTGGGAAATGTTTTTCCAGTGGCATCGCCATACCCGTGGGTTGCATAGGAGAGAGAATACCAGCAGTTACTCAACAGGCAACAGTGGTTAAGATAATGAATTCTGGTATGAGACTGCCAGGGTTTGGGCCATATTTCTGCCGTTTATTACTGTGTGTCTTTGGGTTAGTTACTCTTTCTCTGGGCTTTAGTTTCCTCATAAGTAGAATGGGCGGCACTAAGACCTACATCACAGGGTTGTTGAAGGATGAAACAAATTAATGTTTGTAAAGCATTTCACTTGAAAGAGTGCTTGGTCCCCCAAATTTTAGTAATTACTATTATTAAAAATAATAGCCCTGGCTGGTATGGTTCAGTGGATTGAATGCCAGCCTACGAACCAGAGTCGCTAGTTAGATTCCCAGTTAGGGCACATGCCTGGTTTTCGGGCCACATCCCCAGTTGCATGTGAGAGGCAACCACACATTGATGTTTCACTCCCTCTCTTACTCCCTCTTTTCCCTCCTCTAAAAATAAATAAATAAATAAATACATAAATACATAAATAAGATCTTTAAAGAAAACAATAATAGTTGTGCTTGTTTTAGTGTCTGAGGAATTATTCAGGTTATATTTCAGAGAGAAAGTGAAATATAGTGGTTAAGATGGTAGACTCTAGAATCTGACAGCCTAGTTTCACATTATACCATTTCTAGCTGTATGACACAAGTTACATAAGCTTCTTGTGCCTTGGTTTCCTTATTTATCAAGTAGAGATAATAGTAATACCTATTGCATAGAGTTTCTGTGAATATTAAATGAATTAATACATGTTGAATGTTTAAAAAAGAACTTGTATAGAAAGAATCTCAATAAATATTATTATCATTATCATTATCATTATCATTATTACCTCTTGTGGCTTCAGCATGTCTTTCGGTTCTCATTAAGACAATTATCTTTATGAAGCTGTAGGACACTGAAGTATTCTTATTTGGATGCAACTCTGTCTCATTTTTCTCTAGGGATATCATAGTCTCTCTGATGGTCATCTCTAGCCCATGTAAGGCTTCACCAGGAATCTCTGAGGTATAGCTTAGAGATGTCTAGTAGGTACTGGAAAGTGTGGTTTTGGAGTTTAGAAAGAGATCTAGAATAAAGGTATAGTTTTGTGTAGATATATAGCAGAAGTCATGGGACTAGACAAGACTGTCTTCAGAGAATGTGCAGAATGAAAAGAGAAAAGGCTTGGGAAAGATGAACATGAGCCAGCAGACAATACTCAGTATAGTCAGACAATCGATAGAGATAGTAAACACGATTACAAATGCACTATGTGTCAGACATTGCTCCATGCTCTTTTATTCATTCGTTTAATCTTTTCAACAAGTTTTAGGTAGATATTATATTCTCACTTTACAGATGGGAAAATTGAGATACAGTGAGATTAAGTAATTTACCAAAGGCTGCAAAGATAGTAAATGATAAAGCCAGAAGAACTTGAACCTAGAAAATTTGATTCTAAATCTTATAATCTTAGTGATTTTAACAAATGGCTTCCAAGGGCCAGTAGAAAAGCAACCAGAATAAGTAAAGGCTAAGAAGTTGTCTCTGTTGGTACTTAGATTGTGATATTTTCTATATTGGTTTATTTCTTTTATTATTAACTGTTTCAAACCAACAGTACATAATGTTCTTTAGCAATAGCAACTTCAGAAGCTAAATCATTGAATTGAGAAATGAAAGTGTGTTGGTCAGTTTTTGCTGTAATGATAATGCATAACAAGCAACCCCAAGATGTCAGTGATTTACAGTTATAAATACTATTCTTGCTCATGGATCTGTGGTTTGGTTCTGCTTCATGCTACAGTATGGCTTAGGTCTATCCATGTGTATATTCACTTGCTTTGGCTACCATAAGAAAACACTGAAGACTAGTTGGCCTAAAGAACAGAAATTAATTTTCTCACAGTTCTAGTAGTCCAAGATCAAGGTGCCAGAAAGTTTGGTTTCTTCTGAGGTCTTTTTCCTCGGCTTGCAGATGGCTGCAACTTGCTGTGTTCTCACTGTGTGCTTTCCTCTGTGTGCGCATCCCTGGTATCTGTTTGTGTGTCCAAATTTCCTCTTATGAGGAGACCGGTCAGTTTGGAGTAGGACCCACCCTAAGGGCCTCACTTTAACTTAATCACCTTTTTAAAGACCCATCTTCAAATACAGACATATTTTGAGGTACTGGCAGTTAAGACTTCATTACATGAATTTAGGGGGACAAAAGTCAGCCCATATTAATGTGTCTCCTCATTCTGGGACCTGTGGCTAAGTGGGGCAGAAACAGAAGATGTTTCATAAGGCTTTAGCTTGGATCTGGCACATTGTCCCTTCTATCCACATTCCATTGTTTAAACCAGGCCACATGACCAAGTCCAAGGTCAGTGGGATGGGGAATTATACTCCATCCACAAGATAGCTGTGGGATGACTGAGGAGGGAAGGAAACATTGAGGACCAACAACACATTCCATTGTGTGATAGCAAGTATTTTTCAAGAAGTTTTGTTAAGGGAAGTAGATGGGGTAATAACTAGATGGGTGTATCTACTCCCACAAGCATGTAAATGGTGTGTAACAGACAGGTTTTATTAATGGTCTCTCAGAACAAACCTGCTGATGGTGTGGAATGAAACAGGAATGTCCTCCCAACCATAGCTGGCTCCTGGGCAATCTCTAAATGCTGTCTCTTTGTTCACGTTGTTCTGCTGAATGCCTTTCCCCATTTTTCTTTTCTTGGATAACTGCTATTCATCCTTCAAGACTCAGTTCAAAAGTCACTTTCTCTGTGATGCTTCTGTTTCCCTGAGGCAAAGCAGATACTTCCTTTTCTGTTTTAGCTTTTATTACTTTTTTAAATTATAACTTTTTGTAACTCAGATTTCAACTTTTCTTCTTTCCTTTGGGCCCAGCATCATCACTGTCAGTGTAGCCCTGGGCCCACGAGAATGCCAGGTTCAGCAATGCTTTGGGCTCACAAATCACCCCCACAAAACACCAGTTGTTAATCACCACCATTTACCTAGTACACAAAACCAAAAACCAATAGTAGAAATTTAAGTTCACTTACATAAAAGTTTTAAAAGTAAATTTTTGGAGAGGAGGTGGAAGAAGGATTGATCTCATACTCCAAGGCAAATAGCTACAGAAATCCCTTCTAGACATTCCTCCTGCTCTTGCATCAAATTCCTCTTGGCCATTAGGGATTTTTAACTACCCAGCACTGCCCGGTCCCTCTGGCTCTTGCATTTGTGCATTGCCACTCACATAGAATATGGTATATGTGGTGCACCCTGGAGTTGTGTGTTGTGGCCCTGGGCCAGTTGTGTCTTCTCCCTTGCATGTCTGTCTGCATCCCTGGGACCCTTGCTTCCTGTTCTGTGTTACACAGAACCATTTAGCATGCTCCATTTAGTCCTCCAACTGCACAGTGGTTCTCAACCCAGAAGAGGGAAAACCAGACCCATTAACTTGAGAAGGAGTTTTAGTGACAATTTGTGGTTATTTTAGGGTGCGTTTTGATGGACCTATACCCTTAAGGGCTCATGAAGGCATTTTTCAAACAAGAGTTATGTCCTTTTATGAGATATTGTTAATGTAGCTCTTAGGATACAGCGACATTACAGTTTTCTCCATATTACTACACCTGTTCACTTGACTATTTCCTTGCCTAGATTATGATATTCTTTAAGGCAGGAATTTTGCTCTGTTCACTTTTGTGTTCCAACATCCATGACACTCCCTGAAACATAATAAGGATTTCAAAAATGTCCAAATACCTGTTTTTTAATTTAAATTATAATCAGGAAGCCAGTGGAATGTGAATCAGAAACTAGTAAATATGTTTCCACTTTCCCAGAACTGAACTGCAAATTGTTATTGTATTGAACCTGAACCTGAACTAAATTGAAACAAAGTTTCTTGATATTTTCATTGGAAATCAGAATTGCTTACTGGCTTGAACCAGTAGTAAACTGCAACACTGCTGAACTCAAAGTGGAACTAATCTGAAAAATGTACTGGTTTATTCTCTAGTTACTTAGTAAGGTACTTGGACATTCTATGAATATGAAATAGCCATTTCATTAACAGTGGATCTAAATATACTAACTCATTAGGTGAGATCTTTTCTTACTTCTGCCTGTAAGATAACAGGATCTCTTACGAGATCCTCTTACCTAAAGGAAATTATTGCAGGGAATTATTGCCAAAATATTGTTGATAGTCTTCTCTCTTCACTCCTTGCCCCTCCCTCCCTCCCATGATTCCTTGCCTTATTTCCAGAGTTCATTCTAGAATAAGATGAAAATTAGTAGAGAGGAAATCAGGAGATGAAAGCAGGAGATTTTGGGGGGAGTGGGCAGGGAGGGTAGGGAAGCAAATAAAGATAAGAAAAAAAATGGAGCTAGGAAAACCATTGTATCTAAATATGTGTTCAAAAGTCTTACTCATTTTGCTAAAAGATAATTATAAACTTTAATAAAGTTAAAGTGTTTGGAGTCAATGACACTAATATACAGTTAAATTAGATCTGATAGGATAAAGTTGGGTGCATTATGAGAGAAAAATGTTTGCCTAAATTTTACCAACTTTATTTTTCCTTCCTGATTGGTGAAGGATTCACATTTGTTTACTTACTATTCAACATATTCCCCTTCAGTTATTTGAATTCGCTTGCTAGGCAAACTAAAATTCAGTAACATAATTTCAAAATTGTGTGCTTTAATTTGGTTACGTGGGTCAGTCCACAGAAAACATTTGTTAAAAGTGTTTTCTTTCTTGTTAAAAATAATGTGAATGGCTTCAAATAGTCTTATTTTAACCACATGTCTCACTTGCTCCCAAAATATGGTAATAGCTCCTTTAATTTTCTCATGATCTTATTATAATTTAGAAAAGGTAAATTAGATATCCACTGATGATAGTGGAAGAAAATTTCAGAAAATATAATATGACAAAACATCCTAATAGGGTATGAAGGTAACACCACAAGGGGGTACTATAATTTTATCAAATTTGTCCTGGTAAGTTGGCTCAGAAGGTGAAATGATTAGAGTGTGCTGAGTTAATTTTAATATGCTAATACATCTCAGCAAGTTGGGAACTTAAATAAAATGATACAATTAATATACTTTTATGGATGTGGAAAGACTTAGTAAGGTCATTTGTAGATTATATTAGAACTACATTTAGACTTACTGGGTTTAAAATTCATCATTCTGGAAAGTAGCAGATATCTGATGTATGCATTTTAGTGACCTTTGAATAAAGAAGTGAATGTCTAATTGTGTGGATTTTGATCTGGGTTCTTAAAATAAATTTACTCTCTCATCTGCCCTCAAAATATAGCCAGGATCAAGCCTTTAGATATTAATTTCCTTAGTGTTGCAATATAGAAAATGTTGCAGTATGTTAATCCTGGAAGGGATTTTTTTTCAAAAAGATATTTAATCATAGAAAACTTTAGTTTCTTAATGTGCCTTTGGAAGTGATTCTGCAATTTTGCTTGGTAATAAACTTGAGTGGCTTATAGTGCTCTTGATTGGACAGTTCTCTTTTGTTGAAGGTGCTTGTGGAGCCAAAGGTTCTTTTTTTTTTTTTTTTTTTTTTTTAAGGTAACATCCTGGTACTCTGTGTGTTTATGTGCTAATTTTAGCAGGTGTTGTTCATTTGATGAGTGAGGTAGACCAGTGGTATTTGAAATAAACTAGTGATTCAACTATGTAAAGGGCAATTACATGTTTACAGACTACAAATAGAATTGCTAGGTATTCTGTCTTTTGTCACATACTTATCCAGTGTTGCTAAACTTTGTGCCATGAGAATCAATCTCTTTCTAAACTTTGATGTTTTAGGCTTAATGTAAATGTATCTTTATATATGTTTATAAGTTTATCTTTCTATCTTTGTAGACTACAAAACAGCATGTACAGAATCAACCTATTTTTACAAAAATAATGTCTGTTAGTATCATGAGTGGATCTTAGGAGGAAATGAACTATTGAGAAATAAATTCTTCTGATGGAAGATGGAATTGAAGATAGAGGCCCCTGTCACTTAGCAGACTGTCACTTATGAATGACAGAATTTTAAGTGTTGATGTGGAAATTAAACTGCAAGTATCATGGCAGAAGGAATTGGGTCTATTTTGCTCACTATTGTTTTCCAGAGCCTAGCATAGTGCCTGTCATATGATAAGTCCATAAGAAGTATTTAGTGAATGAATGAGATGAAGAGCTGAGTCTTGAGCACATAGTGACGTATCCCACCTGTTCAAATGACTTGGCTCCTTGGCTTTCCCAGAGCAATAATTTCCCAGAGCTTTGATAATAACCTGCAGCATCATGTTCTGGCCCCAGAGGATCACTAACATGTCATCTGAAACTAGCCATACTTTTTTTGACAGAATATTTATACAGGTGTCTGGCATCATTCCTTCTGATCAAAAAGGCTTCTTTTCTGAAAGGGACTGATATTATTTGATCAGTCTTGAAGATGGTTTGGGGTGATTGGGATAAACTTTCACCTTGCCTTCCAGCTACTTTGGGGACTGACTGGTGCAGAGTAGGAGTCCAACACATCTTGCTTCCTGGCATGAGAAAAGCTTGAATATCTTATAGGTTGTGATAAGAGAGTCATTGGAGTGAAAAAGGGGTAATTGATGGGGAAGGGCCTGGGCAGGCAGAGGGTGTGATGGGGTCAGAATCACAAGGCCAGAGGAGGAACACCTTTTTGGAATCTCATAAGTCAGAAGCTAGTCAGAGGCTAGATAAATCCTAGTGCCTTAGTCTGGAACCCAAGGTTCTTTGTCGTCTAGAATATGCCTGCTTATTTAGCCTCACTTGTTATAGCTCCTTGTAGCATACCCTCAACACCAGCAATCTATCCTGTAATTTAGCAGCTCTATTATCCCTTCTTCCTTTATTGTGCAGTTTCTTGACTTAAAAAGACCTTTCCCCCAATTCTCTGCCTTTATACTTGGTTATGGTAATGAAGTCTTGATGGTGGATGCCATCTTTCTTTGGTGCCTGAGTTACATTAAAGCTATTGCAGCGATTTTCAACCAGTGTGCTGCAAGAATTTTTAAAACATGCAATGTCTAACTATTTAGTCAGGGGCACTGACCTCTTTTCTTTTAGATTGTCAAATAAAAAAATGACAACAGCCAAGAGATCAATAGCCATCTGGTGTGAATGAATCAAAATTATATCTATTTTTGTCTGATTGACAAAAAATCTATTTTTTGGTGTACCCCCAAATTTTAGTAATTTGTTTATATTTGCCATGAGATGAGAAAGATTGAAAATCACTGCTCTATTGGTCAGAGACAGCCTGCCTGCTTCCATTGGTTTCAAAGCCTGTGCCTTGTTTTGGGATATTTACAATGTTTCTTGTTTTCTGTTCTTCTACCTTTAAAATTTTGGTGATTTTTGTGATTTACTTAAGAAGTAATATTTCTAAATCCTACTGTGTATAATATCAAAACTCTTAATCATACAGTAAAAATCAAAGAGATAATTTCTACCAAGTTAGAGGCTGTTCTCTCACATTAATTGTCAAGAGACAGTCTATTTAATTTGGGAATCTTCCTAAGGGTAAGGAGGTGAGGCTAACAGAAATGAGTGTGAAAAAAATGGAAAGGAGGAGGAAGGATGGACAGAGAGTGATTATTTAAGAAAACTTAAAGGTCAAATATACTCATTGGATAAGTTTTTACTTATAGTAAAACTTTTTCTTTGATGCCTATTTCTGGGAATAGGTAGAGAAATAAAACATCTGTTTTTGACTTTCTATGGAGTTGATAAATATCATAAGGTTAATCTTAATTATCTGTGTGAAGCTTTATTAGAAGAACATAGTGATGTATTTTTGAAGTAGAAAATTCATAGTAATAAAAAATACTTCAAATAATTCTCAGTTTCTATTTAGCAAGATCTGATACGAGCAGAAATAATTAGAGTGATAAAGTCTAACTAGCACTAGTAAATTTGACAAAAAGCCAAGAACAGCACAGCCAGGACACTTATGTTCATGTTTAAATTACTCAAGTGCTTAATTATATAATTTCAGTTTCAATTACCAAATGCCCTTACTTTTAAAATTAGTCCTTTGAGTATTAGCTGCATGATATTGTTATTAAAGTTGAAAATCTGCTATTACAGTTTAGAGGATTATTGCAAAGTTGTTGGCATATGTCTTGTTTAATAAATAAGTTTAATTGTGCATGTAATCTGGTAATTTAATAATGATGAATTATTTTTTACAGAAATGTAGAAAGACTATTTTTTTTCTTAGGGTACAACACAATCACTTTTTAATACATATTTTCCAGAGGAAATATTTTACTATAAAAATTCCTAAGATACCTCTCATACCAATTTACTCTTGAAATAGTGATACTTAATGGAGCTTTTTACATTAAACCCCCTCCCATATAAAGGAGGTTGAGAGTAGGGGAATGAAGTTCAATTAACAAGGAAGTGATGTTTTCATTTAATGCTTTCTCAGTTTGTCTTACCTTACCCCTAGAATACTGAAAATATGAATAAGTAGTCTGTAGATTGGTGTATTTTACTCCATGAGGCATTTTCACCATTTGATTATGAACTCACAGCTGCTATTAATGTTAATGAGCATCACTAGTCAAGAAAGTCCCTTGAGCTCATCCTGAATTACCTTCAGCAAAACCATCTGATTGGCTATTATATTGTTCACACTTCCATTAGCTATTGTTGTCTGTTGAATTACAGGAGGGAAAAAAGCCAATTGTTTTAGACTTATACCTCAGAATAAGAAATTTCAGAATTTTAGAATTCAAATATATTTTCTTTTCTAAATTACATTGGCCTCTCAGTTTATTCTTAGATGAAGTCTGGGTCAGGATTCTTTATTAACCTTTGCCTTCATTTGATGGGTGAAGAAATGGAGGAACAAAAGGTTTCTTCACCATTTGTAGAAGATTATAGAGAAAGTGTTAAAATCCAACTCTAATAAAAATGAAATGATAGATTACCTCATTTGGTTCAATACGTTGAGAGGAGATTTAAGAATGTTTTCAGAAGATTTGCATTTAAGTTTAAGTGATGGGCTCATAGAATATTAAGCAGCTAAAAATGATAATTTTTACCTCTAGGGAAAACAATAAGTTGTAATAGAAAAGAAATGAAATAAATTACACCATGAGACTTGGTTGTAAATAACAGTTACATGGTTATGTTGATTGAAACACTGATTATTGATTTAACCAAAAATCTAATACAACTGTGTTGGAAAGCTGAGGTAAGAGGATTTGGGGTAAGTGGGTGGGTGGATAAGTAGTAGGAAGGTGTTAAATCCTCATTTTCTGCAATAAAGAGATGATAATCCTATTAGTTAAAATGCAAGTAGAGAAATTAGAAGAAGGAGCTAAAAACAGGTGGCAAACACAAGGCCCGAGGGCCGAATGTGGCCCTCCACCTTGCTTTATCCTGACTAGCACCTTGTTTCTACCCAGTGGCACTGCCAAGCTCCTTGCCCCTAGTTAAGGAGTGGTTACATTTATACAGTCCTAGAATTATTTTGGCCCTTTGAAGGCAACCTAGAGGCTGATGTGGTCCCTGGTGAAAATGAATTTGACACCCTTGATCTAAGGTTAGTCCTGAACGTGCAGAGCTTCTCAATTGACATTCCCGCACTAAGGACTTTCTCTGGCTTTGCAGCATCTGGGCTGGGCCAGGTGCAGCCTCTAAGGGTGAAGTTTGTTCTGTATTTAACACTCAGCCAATGAGGGTTTGGAGTTGGTAGATAAATCCCCCTTCTCCCATCTCTCAGGTGTGTAGGTTTGGAGGCTTATGCCACAGAGCATTTCAGAGGGTCCTAGCAGGACTGTGCTCCGGGTGTCTGTCAGGTAACCTTGTTGATGCACTTTTGTATGGCTTTTTTCTTTTCCCCACTTCTTTACTGGTGCCTTCTGACATGATTTCTCAAATTACCTCCTTGCTGCCTTATCTCAGGATCTGCTTTTTGGGGAACCCTAAGATGCCATTACATAGATACAAACTTTTAACTCTCTATATGTAGTGGAATCAACCTCCATGTATTTTTTTTAAAGATTTTATTTATTTATTTTTAGAGAGGGAAGAGAGGAAGAGAGAGAGAGAGAGAGAGAGAGACAGAGAGAGAGAGAGAGAGAGACAGAGAGAGAGAGACATCAATGTGTGGTTGCTGGGGGTTATGGCCTGCAACCCAGGCATGTACCCTGGCTGGGAATCGAACCTGGGACAATTTGGTTCCCAGCTTGCGCTCAATTCACTGAGCTACACCAGCCAGGGCTAACCGCCATGTATTTTTAAGCCTAAGAATCCTCTACATAAGTTTTCCTTGTTAAATACAGAAACAATTCTTTTTGAATTTAGCTTTATAGAAAATTAGGTTAACTTCTTGATATTTTGGATTAGTTTGTGAAATGGGGTTTTATAGACTATTTTCCTTTAAAAATGCTAGATGAAAAGTGCTGGTAAAGCTACTCTTTCTTTTGTCAGTTTTCTGATATTAAAATTTAATTAAAAATTGTTTTTTATTGATTCCAGAGAGAGGGGAAGGGAGGGAGAAAGTGAGGGAGAGAAACACTGACCTGAGAGAGAAACACCAACTGGTCGCCTCTTGCATGTGCCCCAACTGGGGCCTGAACCTGCAACCTCAGGCATGTACCCTGAATAGCAATCAAACCTGCGACCTTTTGGTTTGCAGGATGATGCCCAACCAAGCCACACCAGCCAGGGCTAACTTAATTTTTATCTTTTAAACAGTTTTAGAAGTATCCAAACTATTAATTGGTCTGGAAAATAAGTTGTAAATCTTTCTAAAAATTTTATAGATACAGGAATGATAGCATAAAGTGATAACTACTGTTTTAAAAAGTGAGAAAATGAGTAAGTTAATTCAACCCTCTATAAATTAGGAAGGAGGCTATATTAATATTAGTAAGGGTTCCACCTGGTACATGTTTTTGTTGTTGTTGCTGTTGTTTAACCTGTTATATATGTATTTTGGAACACAGAAGTGTTTTTATTTGCCTGTTAGTTTTGTGGCTTTCTTTTGTACCCATCATTGCAAACTCAAAGTTACCTTTTATTGAGCAGCTTTCAGGTGTTTCCAAAATTGAAACAAATAAAACTGATATATGTGTAAATAGCTTTGAATTTTGTTAGACATTGGTGATTCAAGATTTCCTTGGTGATGCTGGAATATGTTTTGAGCAAGTTGGGGGGTCATGGAAGGACAGAATGGCAGAGGAAAGGTCACATGACCTTTGAACACAATTCTCCATCCCAGCCTCTTGCTAACAGTATCTACTTGGACAAATGCTCTTTTCTCATCTGAAAAACCTACTTTTCAAGGTAATTATGAATATTAGATGAGATCATCCATATGATGTACCAGATAGAGTGCCGGGCATATAGAAGTTAGAAATGTTGAAGTAATCCAAATAGGACGGATATCTTCCATTTCTATTTATGCATAAACAACTTTATTTTCTGAAGAAATGTCTGTTTTAAAATTTTTTAAAAATTATTTTATTGTTGTTCAGTTACAGTTGTCTGCATTTTCCCCCCACCAACACACCCTACCCCAGGCAAACCCACCTCCCTCCCTTGCTTCCATCCTCCCCCTTAGTTTTGCCCATTTTTCCTTTATAGAAGTGGCCTTAAAGTTATAACTTTACATGGACGCTTTTCAGACTTGGTCAGTTTAGTGTACTAACATATTATTGTATAGTTTATTTCTTCTCTTGAAACATATAGTCCTGAAGCATAGATTGTCCCTCAAATTGTAATTTCAACTGTGGCATCTTTTCCAAAATTGCTTTGGCCATGGGTTGTATTCCAAGCACTGCTGTAGCTCCTGTTTTTTAGACTCCATTCCTTTTGAAAATTCATTTTGCCTCAGGTCTAGGATAAGTTTCTTATTTCATGGTTCTCCTAGATAATGTACCTTAGTCCCCATATTCTTGAGAGTGGCTTCCAAGTGTCATTATAGCCCCCCAAATGTCATTTTGGGGTTCCACATTCCTTAGTTTCAGGTAGTATCATATTTGTGGAAACACTAAAAGTTGATTCCAATGTACTTGTTCCCTCAGTAAAGTATGTTTTTTTAAAAAAGATTTTATTTATTTTTTAGAGAGGGAAGGGAGGGAGAAAGAGAGAGACAGAGAGAAACATTGATGTGAGGTTGCTGGGGGCTATGGCCTGCAACCCAGGCATGTGCCCTGACTGGGAATCGAACCTGCGACACTGTGGTTCACAGCCCGAGCTCAATCCACTGAGCTATGCCAGCCAGGGCTCAGTAAAGTGTGTTGATTAGTGCTCACCACATGATGAGTGCTTGTAGCCAGTGAGCTTTATTCTTGGGCACTTTTGCTCTCATCATTTGTGTTAAATACCTACCAAGAGGTAAGTCTATTCTCAAGCCAGTTTTACTTGGTATTAAAACTATGTAATGTAGTTAAATATTATGTAAACTGATGAACTGTGTGCATATAAGTAGAGTTATTTCCATGAAAATTGTATTGAATACTTTAGAAAAACAGGAACATCGCTGAAAATGTTTGTCAAATTAAATGTTTAATATTGGAAAATAGCACAAATCTAAAAGTGCTCTGTTGTTAGATTGCTGTGCTAGCATTTCTACATTCTGTAGTTTAAATAAATGAACTCGATATCATAGATAGTGTATATTAGGTGCAGCTGATGCAAGTAGTATGATACTCTAGTTGGTGGGCTTCTACTGAAAGAGAGTGTCTTGTTTTTTTTTTTAAATTTTATTTTAATCATTGTTCAAGTACAGTTTTCTCACTTTTAAAGAGTGTCTTGATTTTATACCAAAAGTTTGGTGGTAGCAAATATTTTGTAGCAAATAATAGGTAACTTGGATGGTGGAAAAAAAATCAAAATGCCCATATATTGGGCAATAGAGGAGAGCAAGTATCCATTGAACTTGATTAGTTATCTATAGGTAACTAATATTATTGACATTTTTACAATATTGATAAATAGGCACAAAACGTATGATGTTGCTTAAAAAAACAATGACACACAAAGTAGAGCGTGCATCATCTAGATGCAGAGAAACATCACAGCAGTGGCTTGCAGCCTTTCATCTGGAGCTTAAATATTGCCACTTCAGGTTATTGACCAGCCAGCAAATCCTAGAGCATTTAAAGGTATGGATTGTTTGTCTTTACCAGTTTGCTACAGCTCACAAAATATGGTGTGGATGAACTCAGTACAAAGGATTTGTTTTTTATGAAGTTATATATTTCTTCAAGAAAACTGTGCCTGAAAAAAACACTTAAAAAGCCATGTCCTTCCAACCACTATTCCTTTACATGCTGTTTTTGGCTTTTATTTTGGAAATAAAGATAAAAATGTAGGTAGCAGAGAATTGAGTTACCACTATATATGTATTTATAATATAGTATTGGAGTGAAATAATTTCCAGTTCAGTGTATACTACATCTTGGAACAAACTATCCTGGACTTGACAACTACTGCAGAAAATCCAAATGTACAAGAAGAAAATCAAGGACATGGTTTATTAGTTAGCTGACTGCAACCAAATCAGGTGTTCTAGTGATTTTTAGGAAGATGGTGTACAATGAAAGATTGAAGGTGACAATTTGTTGGAAAGTGAAATTGTGATTAGTATAGAAGTCATACAATGCTAAACCAAGAAAAATGGAACTGAATATGAAGAAAAGGATAAAAACAAATCCAGGAGCAAAGTTTATTCATGTTGTAGCCAAAATGTGCTGCTCTACAGTATACTGGACCACAGCCTGAATTGACAACAATCAACAATATCGTATAAAAACTGGAAGAACTACATGTGAAAAATAGTATTCCATCCTCTGACAAATTACTATTAGATTCTGTTAAGTGAATTTATATTTACATTTTAAGTTAAAAGAAAAATTTAAGGTGAATTTTTAAAAAATTATTTTTCTTTAATTATTTTTTTAAAAAAGTTAACCTGTCAACCACTGACTCTAAATCAGGTAATAGGATTTGGATTGTATTCTGAAATATCTCCTCTAAGTTTCTGTTGTCACTCTTAGTTTGATTCTTCTGATTGGATTCAGTAGTATGGACTGAAGCCGGAATAGAAGATGGAAAGTATTAACCTATTCAGTGTTGAGGGAGAGTTGAGAGATATCCAGAATCAGGAAACTTAGTCCCAGCATCTTCCCAATGATGTGGTAATTCCTTTATAGGTCAAGTGCTAGGTGACCATCTTAAGTGTTGTAGGTGACTTGAAACTGTCATCTTGACCCATACCTCTTAGACTGCACTGGGGCATTTCCTACACGAATCAATTGAGTAAGCACATATTCATAGCCTTGGGAACTGAGAGCTTTTAGGATAGCCCCAAAGTTAGTCATATTTGAAAATCTGACTAGTGCATTGACACCATGCATCCTATAACTGAAATCACACATTCTTCAACTATAGTTTTGCTGTGATGCTAGTAGGTGAAGTCGGGAACAGTGGCAATTTTGTGGGCTAATGAAAATTACTATGGGGTTATAAAGCTCAATCTATATGCATGGCTTTTATGTGCTCTTCTTTTAGGGACATTGTGTCTTTTTTCTCTTCTACCCCTATCACCCTTTGGCTACTACAGAGTTGAGGGGGAATTCCCTGTGGATTGTGTGAGCTTCAGAGAAATAAAACAAACACAAAAGACAGAAGACTTGGTTCTCTGTTCTTATTGTCTACATGAACATCCACCCGCTGTTACCTCTTCAGAGTCTAATATGCATCACATTACAGAATACAGAGCTTCAATTAAGTGATTCAATCACTCTGTTTTGGTCATTATGCAGAATTGACAGAAAATTTTCCACTTGCTCCCAGAAATTGCCAAGATTCCTTTGGGAGAACTAAATAAAGACACTATTAAGAGAAATGTTAAGAAACCTGACAAATGAGAACAACAGACAGCAAAAGTCAGCACATGTTCAAAGGAAAGTGACTACAACCCTGTCACTGCATTTTCAAAAATCCCCTCCTCAGATGATTAATAAAATGCATATTTTCTAATGTGTTTTTCTCATGACATGATGTATTTCAGTAGGCACAGTTGTGGGTGTTTTGGGTTTTTCTTTTTACAAAAGATCTGAATCATAAGATAAAATATCTATTTAAGTGGTTTTGTTTTGGTTGTGTTGATGTAATATTGAAATATAACAGTAGTAAAACTGTACACTAATAGCTAACCCTCATCCTCCCCAACTTTGGTTCAGAATAGCAGGTTGCTGCATCATCACTGTTACAGATATGAAATTAATACAGATGACAACATGGTTGTATCTCTTTGAGCTTAAAGGAATGAAAAATAAAAAAAATCAAGCCAAGATCATTATTTTTCCACATCCTTGTGCATCCTTTAATATAAAAATCCCTTGTTAGTCTTATATTACTCTTCTTCTTCCTCTTTGATTTTAAGGTCTTCAGTTTCATACCATTGTAGCCCTAGACCATCATGATAACACCTGGCCCTTATTGTTCTAAGGAGCTTCTCCACCAGACTGGGTTGTTGGTAGGCACTTAGTAAATTTGTTGAATGAATAGGTTCAGACTCATTCTCTTTTCTTATTGTTTCTCCCTCAGCCCATACTATCTACCAGTCTTGCTTTTCTCTGCCTCTTAACTGGCATCTCCAATCATCCTAGTCTCCCAGTTTCATTCATTTTATTTGATAGTATTCTGATTACCCAACTCAGGGGTTCCTTTTCCAGTACCTTTGGTCTAGTATAGATACTTTGCCTTTTGTAGTTTATCAGCCTTTCTTCTCTCTATGCACCTCACCCCTATTGTACCAATAGACACATACCCAAATACTTTGCCTCCTAACTCCATAGCATGCAGTCCTCAATGGAATACACCAAGCCCTGGCCTCTTCTCTCTGCTTTTTCCAATTTATACTCACTGCAAATAATTTATAGCCTCTATTAGAGTGTGACTTGACCTCTTAACTTAAGAGGCATTAGACTACCCAGCTGAATGACATATCCTATATTTGATATGTTATTTCATAGCCCTTATGACTTTCCTATCATATTTTTCTAGCACTCTCAGGGGATGTTTCTTTTCTCTTTAAAGCTGATCCCTATATTTTGGAACCTCAGCCCCATACTTAGTCATATTTACTGCTCTCTTGAAATATTCTGTTTTTGTAGTCCTCTTTTAACTTACTTTGCCCTTGGCTTAGCATTGAATAGTTTTCATCCAGTTTTGTTTTCTTTCCCAAACTAGGCAATTAATTAATTAATTAATTAATTGGATATACATTTAAAAATGCTCCTCCTTATCTGTTTGGTTCAAATATGAAAGAACAGGCTAAATGCTTGATTCATTCTCATTATTTGTTTTCTAGATAATGAATTAGTTTCTTATGCTCTGAAGGTGTCTAATTTCTGAAAAAATATTTTGTCATGAGCTCATGGATTGAAGCATTTGATGGTTTTCTGTTCTTATTGAAGCTCAAGTTATTTCAGGTTTGGCCCGAGGGAGTTAAATTTGCTCCTGAGTCTTTTGGATATGACCCTAGTAGTCTTCGATAGCTTTCCTGCTGAGATAATAAAACATTAAGATTCATCTTATTCATTTCCCACTAAAGACATAGAGCCAATCATTTCTCTAAGAAGCCCTGTTTTTTTTTGGTAGAAAATGATATTTCATCATTGCTTATTGCATTGTTTCATTTATACAAAATTCCTGCTGGGATTTTGATTGGGATTACCTTTAATCTATAGATCTATATGGGGAGATTTGGCATCTTACCAATATTGAATCCTCTGGTATATCAAGTCAGTTATTTAGGCCTTTTAAAATTTTTCTGTCAGAATATTATACATTTTTTTGCCAAATTTATACTTGTGTGTTTCTTACTTTTTGATGTTATTGTAATTGGTATTGTTTCTTTAATTTTATTTTCCAGCTTTTCTCCTTACTAGTATGTAGAAATTAAACTGATTTCTGTATGTCGACCATGCATTCTGTAAGCATGTTATTTTTTAAAAAAAGATTTTATCTATTTATTTTTAGAAAGGAAGGGAAGGAGAAAGAGAGGGAGAGAAACATCAATGTGTGGTTGCCTCTTGCATGCCCCCTACTGGGGACCTGGCCCACAACCCAGGCATGTGCCCTGACTCGGAATCGAACCAGCAACCCTTTGATTCGCAGTCTGGCGCTCAATCCACTGAGCCACACCAGCCAGGGCTGTAAGCATGTTAAATACATTTATTAGTTTTAGTTGCTTTTTAAAATAGAATCTGTAGGATTTCCTATGTAGATGACAACATCTCTGAATAAATAGTTTTACTTATACTTTCCAATCTTACTCCTTTTGCTTTCTTTATTTACTGGCTAAAACCCAACAGCTTAACCTTGAATAGAAGTTGTAAGAGTGGACATCTTTGCCTTGTTCCTGATCTGAGGAGGAAAGTGGTTATCAGTCTTTTAATATTAACTGTGCTGTTACATATAAATTTACATAGGTATCCTATATCGGGTTGGGAAAATTCTTTTCCGAGTTTGCTGAGAGGTGTTTATCAGGAATGAAGATTGAATTTTATCACATGCTTTCCCCCATCTATTGGGATAATAGGTTTTTTATTTTTAGTTTGTTAATATAATGGTGAGTTACATTGATCAATAATTTGAATATTAACTCAACCTTGCATCCCTGAAGTAAAATAAACTTGTTCATGCTGTATTAACCATTTTATGTATTCTGGATTTAATATGTTAAAATCTGAAGAATTTTTGCATCTATGTTTATGATGTCTGGTTTTGGTATCAGGGTAATGCTGACTTCAAAAAATGTGTTGAGAATGAACCCTCTTTTTCAATTTATTTCTGGAAGAATTTGTGTGGAAATCCTTATTAAGGATTTGGTAGAATTTATCAGTGACACTATCCAGGCCTGGAGTGTTCTTTGTGAGAAAGATTTTAAACTATAAATTCAGTTTTAAAAATAGGTATAGAGTTACTAATGTAATCTATTTCTTCTAAGTGAGCTTTGGTAATTTGTGCCTTTCAAGGAATCCATCCATTCATCTAGGTTATTGAATTTATTGGCATAAAGTTGTTTATATTTTTATTGGTCTTTTCATATGTGTTGGATCTGCAGTGATGTCGCTTCTCATTCCTGATATTGACAATTTGTATCTTCTCTCATTTTTTCCTGATTGGTATGGTTAGAAGATTTCTGAAAAAAGATTACCAATGATAAAGAGAATAATTTCATAAATAAAGAGATAAAGGTGTTAATTTGTCAATAGGATATAACAATGCTAAATATTTATATACCTTATAACAGAGCTTCAAGATACACTAAAAACTGTTAGAAATACAGGAGAAATAGACAAATTTACATTCCAGCTAGAGATTTCATCACTTTTCTCTCATTCATAGGAGACAAAATGATCAGGAAGGACATAGAATCCTTGAACAACATTATTAACCAACTTCATGTTATTAACATTTCTAGACTATTCTACCCAACCGGAACAAAATATACATTCTTCTCAGGTGAATAAGACATATATGCCACGTTAGACTGTCTTATGGTCTATAACAAAAGCTTCAATAAATTTAAAAGGATTCAAATTATATAAAGTACGTTCTATGGCTTCAGTGGAATTAATTTAGTAGTAACAGAAGGAAATATGGAAACCCCCCAAATATTTGGAAACAAAATAATATGCTTCTAAATAAACCACACGTCAAAGAAATCAATGAAACCTAGAAAGCATTTTTAACTGAAAAAGAAAATACAAAATAGCACAATTGGTGGCTACAGCTGAAGCAGTGCTAGAAGAAATTTATGGCACTAAATACCTATATTAGGAAAGAAGAAAAATCTCAATTCAGTGACCCCACCTTACAAAATTTCTGCCTTTCACCCTAGAAGGAAAAGAGAGAAAATGAAACCAAGACAAAGCAGAAGAAATAAAGGTGAGAGCAGAAATCATTGAATAGTAAACAGAAAAACAAGGAAAGCCAAATTGGTTTATTGAGAACTTCCCTTCTTCCTGTCAAAAGATAATATTGTGAGTCAAAAGTATTCTTAGTGCTGAGAATGGAAGACAATAACAGTCCTATAAAAAATCAATCAAGAGATAAAAATAAATAAAATGGAGATGATGGTGTTTTTAGAATTAGTAGTCATAAAGACCTATCTGGGTGGGAATGGTGTCACATTTCATCCAAGCACTGAATGACAAGGAAGTGCTGGTTTGGTCAATATGGAGGGGGACATTCAAGGCAGAACTAAAGGTCCCATGGCAGGCAGAATAATTTGAGGAAGAAACAAACATATCTTTTTAAAAAAAATGTCTCTATTACCTGTGGTCTTTTTTATTGATGCAGTTGACCTGTAATGTATAAGTTTAACATGTAAAATGTATTGATATGATACATTTATGTCTCACAATATGATTAGCACCATAGAATTAGCTAGTACCTCTATTATATCACATAACTATCATTTCTTTTTTTAATTATGTTTTATTGTTTACACTATTACAGTTGACCCAAATTTTCCCTTTCCATGAGCACCCCCACTCCCTCAGGCAATCCCCACACCATTGTCCACATCTATGGGTCCTGCATATATGTCTTTTGGCTACCATATTCCCAATGCTGTACTTTACATTTCCATGACTATTTTCTGACTACCATTTGTACTTCTTAATCCCTTCTCCTTTTTCACCCATCCCCCCAACCCCCTTCCCATGTGGCAACCATCAAAACATTCTCTGTCTCTATGATTCTGTTTCTGTTTTGTTTATTTTGTTTTTTAGATTGAATTATTGATAGATATGTATTTATTGCCATTTTATTGTTCATGTTTTTTATTTTCTTCTTAAAGAAGATCCTTTAACAGTTCATATAATGCTGGTTTGGTGATGATGAACTCATTTTGCTTTTTCTTGTCTGGGAAGCTCTTTATCTAGCCTTCGATTCTAAATGATAATTTTGCTGGGTAGAGAAATTTTGGTTATATGTCTTTGCTTTTCATCACATTGAATATTTCTTGCTAACCCCTTCTAGCCTGCAAAGTTTCTTTTGAGAAATCAGCTGACAGTCTCACAGGGGCTCCCTTGTAGGTAACTAGCTGCTTTTAAGATTCTCTCTTTGTATTTAACCTTTGACATTTTAATTATGATGTATTTTGAAGCAGACCTCTTAAGGTCTGTCTTGTTGGGGACTCTGTGTGCTACCTCAAGTTATGTGTCTGTTTCCTTTGCCAAGTTAAAGAAGTTTTCTTTCATTATTTTTTCAAACAGAATTCCCATTTTTTGCTCTTTCTCTTCTCTTTTCGGCATCCTTATGATACAAATGTTGGCACACTTGAAGTTGTCCCAGAGGCTCCTTACACTATTCTCATTTTTTTTTAGATTCTTTTTTCTTCTTACTGTTTTGATCAGTTTTTTTTTTTTTTTTTGCTTTCTTATGTTCCAAATTGCTGATTTGATTCTTGGCTTTATCTACTCTACTTCTGTTTCCCTGTAAATTGTTCTTTATTTCAATTAGTGTATCTTTCATTTATGACTGGGTCTATTTTATGCTGTTGAGGTCCTCACTAAGTTCCTTAAGGATCCATATAAACAGTGTTTCGAACTTTGCACCTGATAGATTGCTTATCTCCATTTTGTTTAGTTCTTTTTCTGGAGCTTTGATCTGTTCTTTCATTGGGGCCATGTTCTTTGTCTCCTCATTTTTGACAGCCTCCCTGTGTTTGTTTTTATATATTAGGTAGAGCTACTGTGTCTCCCAGACTTGATAGAGTGGCCTAATGTAGTAGGTGTCCTGTAGGGTCTGGTGACATAGGCTCCCTTATTATCTAAGCTGGGTACTCACAGTGCATCCACTGTGTGGGTTGTGTACACCTTTCTCTTATAGTTAAGCCTCAATTGCCATTGACACATCCAAGGTCAGCCACTGCCTATGTTCTGTCTGGGGTCACACAGCATTAGCTATCAAGCAATCTGCAGATGGCTGCTACTTGTGCTGGGCTTGTGGGTGCCCTAGAGAGGCCATGCTGTGAACTGAGACTCGCTGCTGCTAGGGCCAGGCCTGGGGCAACTTAATGAGAAGTACGGGGCTCAGAGCTTGCTGAAGCCAGATGCTGCTTAT
Source organism: Phyllostomus discolor (assembly GCF_004126475.2). Classification (NCBI taxonomy): domain Eukaryota; kingdom Metazoa; phylum Chordata; class Mammalia; order Chiroptera; family Phyllostomidae; genus Phyllostomus; species Phyllostomus discolor. The sequence continues at coordinate 62,244,017 of NC_040914.2, forward strand.
CTGAGAGAATTTAGAAAAATCTGAAGCATGGGCCTAGACAAGCCATTAAAATGAAAACGATACTGCAGACATCTTGGATGGGACTGAAATTTTGTTGGGGCAGGGCCTCAGGGAAGCACCACAGTTGGGCAAACAGTGTTAGCCAGGATGATGGAGACTCAGATATAGTTCCTGCCTGCTGGCTCTTTGTGGGGAGGGCTCAAAAAACGAACAATCGTCTCTGCCAGCATTTCTGTCTGGGAGAAAGCTGCCTGCCAGCTCTTGTCTTGATGCTGGATAGTTCACCTCCTCCTTGTATGTCTCTGATGCTTTTCAATCAGCTGCCCCAGTACTGGATCACAGAGTGAGTACAAGTAAGTCTGTGCTTGGGCCCTTTAAGAGAAACTTCTTGGGATTCCGGAAGTTTCTGTCTTCCACAGTCACAATCCCTGCTGGTTATTATAGCCAGAAGTTATGTAAACTTATCTTCCTAGCACTGGAACCCTAGGCTGGGGGGCTTATTATGGGGATGGGACCCCTCAATTCTGAGATATCCCTCCTGATTTTTATCCAGAACATGTGGGTGTGGGGCCAGCTGTTCCACATCTCCACCCCTCCTACCAGTCTTGACGTGGTTTCTTCTTTAATTCTGTAGTTGTAGGACTTCAGTTCAATTTCTGATGGTTTTGAATGATGGTTCTATGGTTTAGTTGTAATTTTGATGTGGTTGTATGAGGAGATGAGCCGTGTTTACCTACATTTCCATCTTGACTGGAAGTCCCTCATTTCTTTTTTTGTAGTCAGACAATTAAGATTTAGTCTCTTAGCAACTTTGAAGTTTATAATACAGTGTTGTTTACTATACTCACTATGCTGTGCATTAATTCTCCAGGACTTAACTATAAACTTCTATTGTGTTTACACCACTATAACTTGGAATATCTTATTTCATCTCTTTGTTCCCAACTGTCTATGGAAATTTGTTTTAGGTATATTTCATTTAGATAGCATGTAGCTGGATTTTCAACCTGGCTTGAGAGTTTCTGTCTTTTAAAATAGACATTTAACTTATTTATAGATAATATAATTATAGACACATTTAGTCTATGCTTGCCATTTATTTTTTCAACTTACTATGCTGTATTGTTTAAAATTTTCCTTTGTCAAATTTATAACTTTTCCCCCACTATTTTCTATACTATTGTCTGTTTTTGGAATTATATATACTTTTTAGAGTGTTTTTTAAAAATAATGACCTTTAAATTTACATTTTTCTTCAATGCTTAAAATTAATTATTGTATATTTATTGATCATGTACAAAACAAGAATCTTAACGTATTTTGACCTCACATTTGTGATCTCACCATTTTATATATTAAGATAATCTTGGATTTTAGTTCTAAATTGTTATTTTAATTTAAACATTTATTTTTAGATATATGTCAATGTGATTAGCTTCTTTGCTTAGCACTTTTTATCTGCCCTACCTTCCTCCTGGTCCTTTGTGTTCTCACTCATAGTCTAATGTAATCACATTACTTATTCACTTGCTCTTTTGCTGGGTGATTGGGTGAAGACACACTTTTGCATCTCTGGAGTTTGGCCTGTGGCAGATAAATTGTAAATGTTCATTGAATGATTGTAAGCCCCTCTACCCCATGTCTGCCCTGTGCTTTGATCCACCTTCCTGTGTTTCTACCTTACCTCATTATTTTTGGCCTAGATTCTTATATTATTATCAGAACCACAAAGGTGTCTGTTTGCGGTACACCACTGGGACATCAGAATTGTCAGGAACAGACAGAATGTGGGGCTCAAGGAGCTCTGTTGAGAGGAGTCATGTTTGTTCTGCCCTTTGACCCTCAGTCAATTGCAGAAATTTATTTCCCTAGACATTTATAGGTATGGTGACAGAGTACTTTACAAAGCTGAGATTGTAGAGGAATAGGAACACTAATGAAGGAGCAGCAATGCATTGAATATTTACTTGCCAGATGTGAGAACAGAACAAAAGCACATCTCAGGGCTTAGATGTAGGAGGAATCTTCAGATGGTATATCTATTTATCTGGTCATATAGTCTGACTATAAGACTAAAGGCAGGATCATTCCATATAGAATATTAATGACCAACTTGTTCTGCTGTGATTTAATTGTCACTTAGAGGGAAAATGATTTTACCACATGGGAAGAATATTCTACAAAATTCTAGATGTATTGGGAAGTTTACCCTAAGCCTACATTATACATTGGTTAAGTTTCATTCTTTTACTTTATCACTCCAAATACCACACTGAACTTTTTTCCTCTTTGTTTACACTTTTAAAGACATTTATTGGCCATCATCATGGGTCCCGAGTTGGCTCGGTTTTTGTTTGGCCCTGCAGTTCATTATTAATTTTTATTTTTATACTTCTCGTTTCTTTAGTTTTGTTACCTATTATTTTTATTTTCCTCTCCTCTCCTGACTTAACTTCAGGCTTTGCTCACAAGGCTTAATAGAGTTCTTTGAGCAATCCCTTTTGTTTTTCTTTTCCTTAGGTGGAAGGTACCTCCAGGAACCAAGAGCAATGTTGTCACAGAGCAGGATAAATTAGGGCACTCATCTGGAACCCTGTGCTGAAGGGGGGATCCTACAGTCTTGGGGTGGGAGAACCTACAATAAAGTGAATCCATCCAGTACCAACATGGTCCTGCCTACATTTCGTTTTCCATCTTTCCTTCCCCTCACCTTCCCAAGTCTTTGTGGAACCTAGTAGAGGATACAGACCTAGTCAGGCATTTGGAGCCTCAAAGAGTAACCCTAACTTTCTGTTCCTAGTGATCATTAACATTTACCTTTTACCTTCATCAACAATGAGAAGAGACCCCGGAAAAAGCAGCCAACTTGAGACTTTTTTGGCAGGGTGCTGTAGGATAATATGGTGTGTGTGTGTGAGAAATGCATTTTGCCATAGTCACAAGTTCAGATCTGCAATTAATAGCCTGATAGTTGAACAAATTCTCGCCTTTCTCTATGGAATGCCCAATCTCTGAACTATGTAAAATATTCAAGCATTTTAAATGTACATTCACATGAGATTTCACTCAGAATAGGCCTTTATGAATATTCATGTTGGAGTATTTAGCCTTAGGGTGTAAAATATTAATCTCTTACCTGAGTTTTACATCTAATTCTTTTTCAATGACATAGAGAAAAATTAAATGTTACCTGCCACAAGGGGCATCATTAGGACTAACTTTTTAGGATAAAACTCTAAAAGTTAAAACTCGTAGTCTCAATTTTTTGCTGTCTCCCATCATGCAACAGGCAAAATTTATAAAAGCATTACCATTGTTTTTGTTCAGTGTTGACCTCCTATCTATCCAGATTTGACAAGCAAATATTAAAGATCATTTTCTACTGTAGTGAGTATGAGCAATCCAAGTATTTTTATATTAGGATTTGTTATGAAGAGTGCATTTTTAGTGGTTACAATGCTTATCAATGGAAACTATAAAGACAGACTCACTATGATGAATAACCATTGAAATTAAGTACTCTAAATTGGACAGGAAAAATGAATAGCTTTGGATAACATTTCTGTTGTGGTGCATGTTTGTATTTTGTTTGTTGGTGCTTAGTTTGAGAGTTCAGGTGGGTTTTTCTGAAAGGGCATATGAGGAATGGAGGGGATAAGATAGCTGAAGGGTAGATTTTTTTGTATTTTCTTTTTTCTTATTATAAGAATAATATTCATTCATTGAAGAAAATTTAAAAATAATGGATAATTAAAAATAAAATAAAATATACTTCTGAACTACTAAGAAAAATCACAACTGGTCCTGGCCAGATGGCTCATTTGGTTGGAGTGTCATCTCCATACACCAAAAGGCTGCAAGTTTGATCTCCAGTCAGGGCACATACCTAGGTTGCAGGGCTCATACTGTTTGGGGTACATATGAGAGACAACTGATGGATGTTTCTCTCTCTCTCCCACATACACATACTTCCTCTGTCTCTAAAATCAAGGAACATATCCTTGGATGAGGATTTAAAAAAATAAATCACCACTGTAATTTTGGTTTTTTAGTTTAGTTTGCCTTTTATACTATATTAATAATTCAAATATGTGTATTTTACAAAACCAGAGTCACACTGTACTATTTTATAATCTGTATTTCAATAATTATTAAGATAATTTTCTTGGCATCATTTTAAATAACTATAACATCCTATTATATGAGTTAAAGTTAATGTAAATAATTAGGCATTTTGATATTTAGGTAGTTTCCAATTTTATGTTACTATAAATTGTATTTTAATGAACCTCCTGAAAGCTATTTTTTGTGTAAATCTATTACTATATTCTTATTTTTAGGATATCCTAAAATGGAATTGCTTAATCAAATAATATGCATATTTTAGTGTTTTATATATATATATATGTAAATTACTCTCCAGAAAGTATGTATCAGTTTATGCTTCCATACCTTCTTGAAAGCCTATCGTGATCATTTAAATATGTATATTTGTTAATTTTTTAGGGAAAAATCAGTAACTTCTGTTTGATATTTTAACTGATTTGAAATTTGCTTTTAGTTCATTTAAAGCATATATTTTTTAAAGGTAACTTCTTGAAGAATAAAAGTACAAAAGAAAATCTTCCTCTCCTTTTCTGTGGCAAGGATCCTTTCAAAGGAAGCAATGACTTCATGTCAAGGATTATTAATAATTTCATAGTTGTGGAAATCATTGCATTGGTAGAATCAGGAATATAGTAGAATTATCTTTCTCCTGAGACATGAATCTTTTTCCAAACCTCTTTATTGTAATTAAATTGATTGTGATGAGATTTTACCTATATATAATTGAGCAAATTTACATTTAGAAAAAACTAATCATGGGTTTGTAGATTGATACTATACTATGAGTCTAATGACTTCAATAGTCTGATTTGGGGTTAAAATTAAGAATCAAATAGGTGGCCTTGGATAGAGGATAACCAAGAATAAGTAGACTACTTTGATCTTTTTGGCTTAATCCCAGGTGTAAAGAAGAATGTCAGTATTCTAATTAATCAACATTTGTATTCTTCTAGAAGAATTGCTATTATAATAAAAATGTTCGGGCTGGGATATTTGCTGATAAGAGTTCATCAACATATGCAAGGATGATGTCACTGCCTCAATTTTGAATTCTGTTAAAAGGTTATAGCCATTTATTTTGGCAGCATTGTTTGAAGATCACCTTGGGTATTGGTAATTCCAATGAGAAACTGTAGCCTGGAGGCATCCTGCTGGTGTCTACATATTTAAAGTGCCACTGGAAGTCTGTTGTCACTTGCACTTCTGAGATCATGGGATGTATTTGGCAAAAACACGATATTTGATTATCCAATTTGTTTATCACTGTTGATCTGAGACTAATTGTGATTGCTTAAGAGAATCATTGTTTCTGTAACCCCCTACTTGCCTGTTGTAATCTTTTTTGTCTTTCCCCTGTCCCAAGCACATTATTGCCAGATTAACTATACTAAAGAACATGAATTTGTCAAATTATAGATAGGTTATTTCTTATCGTACCAAAATCCTGTTTGGAATCTTGGGTAGCTGCCTTTACATGTGGAATGACATAGCAATCATTTATCTGCCAATCAAAGTCCATTGTAGTAATGGCCTTTCCTGTTTCATCATTGATAGTTCATCTACAGTGTTTTGAACTCAGAATAGAACTCTTGCTTTCCTACCTTTTTGCCTTTTAAAAAGGCTTCTGTCTCTCAGGTTGGAGTGTGCTTTCCCTTCATTTGCACAGATAACCTTGGTATATAAAGATTGGGAAAGACTTTCAACATTTCATGCTATCTGATTTTCAAGACCCAGAATATATATTCCTGTTCCTGTCTTCTAGATGAAATGGTTTATTTCTCTGATTTTCTGTGTACTTTATTCATACTCCTTTAAAGACAACATTGATCACATTCTGCCTTATTTTATAGTTGTTTATGTATTTGTTATATTCTTACGGGTGAAAAATTGTGTGGGATCAGGGTCTGCATTTTATTTTTATTTTGAAATTCCTTGTAGTATCTAGTACAGTGATATATTTGATTATCAATAAATGCTTAAATTAAGATGTATTGAGAAATTATTGGCATTATTATTATTAATGTGATCTTGTGGATATTTAATTATGAGAGATGATAAATTTTGATGGTATATAGAACCCACAGTTTTTGCACATGGACACAAAAACAGTAACTCTGCTGAGTTTCTTTTAAGGCAGTTTGAAAACAAAATTTTTAAAACACAGTTTGGAGGGAAAATTACCCCTCTTATAAAGTAGCTTTTAAGGCTGATCTGAGAAAAGCCAGTGAACATAAAGTATATGAATTCTCTGTTTGCACAATTTCTTGATTCTGTCAATGCCATGTCCCATTCTTCCCATGGGATTTAAACCTCAGGCATTTTTTGGTTCTCTTTCCTATAGTCAACAATCACTGTACTTAATTTATCTGTTTAGATAATAGCTTGTGGATTCATTGTTTTCCCTCTAGCTCAGCCTGAATTATTTTAACCCACCAAACTGCCTCCCTTCCTTGTGCAGACATCCCCATTTTCAGGGTACTGGAAACACTCTTTTCAGAATTATCTGCAGAAATGTCATCATTAAACCCCTACCCAGATGTCATTTGTGGCTTTGTGATGATGAAATCCAGACTTAAGCTTTGCAGTCCATGCAAATCTGGTCCATTCTACCTGTGCAACCTAATTTGCCTTCTTTTGCTATAGGCACATTTACTTAGAGAACTGTGTCTTGGAGGTCTTTCAAATCCAGCACGCTTAGTATTTTTATAAACCATTCCCATCTTGCGTATGTGGAGCAAGTTTCTCTCCTCCTCCTCTCTTTAAACTTTCCCTCTGGCAAGGTCTTACTTTCTGCCCAGGAATTCCCTGATGCTCCAGCTTTTCATCTCTGGCCCACTTATTATTGTTTGTTTGGCCCATTTGGACCTTGTGGTCCAGCTGTTGCATATACCTTTCCTCCCCACATAGACTTAGCTGTTTCACACAGTTGGTGCTTTGGTAAATATCTCATGAATCAAGATTTATGTTTTTTCTGTATGTGTGTGTTGCCCGTGTGCTTAGCACCATGCTAGGGAATGCTCAGGAAACATCTGAGTGTCTATAACTTCAGAAAAAGTTCTATCTACAGCAGATCATGCTGCCTTTCAGAAGTTTTAAGACATTGCCAAGACAATTTTATCTATTGTAATGAATTTTTCTTTTCCTGGCCCCAAGTTATAAAACCCCCCATAACCCCCCCCAAAACCTCTGGATTTTACCGAAGCATCTTTCACTTGATTAAAACACAAGATAAAATAAAACGAAATTTAGCATCTTGTGCGTCATCAGGGTAGACTTGTATCTAAATCATAGCATATGTTTGCTGTTGGTTGGAGTAGGGCACTGAATGTAGGGCTCAGGATCACCTGCCCCTGTCTCCTGTCTGTTTAAAACAATAACTTCAATTAAAAAAAGAAAGACTACAGTTTTTTTTTTTTAAAAAAACAACTTAAGATGGGACTTCTTTGGCTTTGCAGGAGTTGGCTGATGGGATGTGTGTATTCTTTGTCTCAGGTTGGTTTTGCCCAGATGACAAGGTATAATGGCAGCCCCCAATGAGAGATGATGACCCATTCTCTGAGTAGAAAGATGGAGACAGAACTAGAGTTTTTGATGGCTACTTTAAAAACTCTGCTTTCTCTTTCTTCCTTCCTACTTGTTTAAAATATTTATTTATACATCTAACTATTATTAAAAACTGACCACTACAGTTTTCCCTTGCCACAGATTAGATGGTTTCTTGCAGCAAAACACCTAATTTAACTCTACTTTGTTATTCAGATTTTGTTTTATTTTGGTACATTATTTAATAGCTAGTAAAGTTCTGTGGACATTAGGCGATCCAACCATGGCAGTAAATCACATACACCATGGGAAAAGTCAACTGCAAGTTTTAAAAAGCTATCATCATACTTATATTGATAGAGAACTCTGTATTTTCTCCACAAGAGGGCAGGAAAGCCTGGGCTGTAAATAAATTTTTTCTTAAAAAAAAGTGTGTGGGAAAAATCGCTTTACCTTCCATACATACTTTTTAAAATACAGGGCTGGGCAAACATAGGTTTACAGTTGTTTGTATGGAAAAAAGACATGCAGGTTATGATTATTACAATAGCTTCGTTAACTCTGTTTTGCTTACTTAAAACTGTAAACCTACTTTTGCCCACCCCTATATAAAAATTTTTCTCCTTTTAAAAAAGTTCCATTGAGTGGATACTTTTGAATGTTTTTCTTATTTTTTGGGCAGTTGCTTTTCAGCTTTTCTCATTACCTTTCCTTCCTCTGGATTTTAATCATAGGTTCTAATTGCTTGATTTAGTGTTGTTGGGCTAGTGGTACAGTGACCAAGGTAGCACACTTTTATCAACTTATGATTTTAGATCCTTAATATATTCATGGGGAAGGGAAAAGACCCACATTTTACTAGCTGTTTCTGCCAAGGAAAAAATACCTGTGTTAAAGGAAAACAAAACTCATATAATAATTTTGAGCCAGTCCTGATCATCCATACGCATTCATACATTCTCCTGCTCATATTAGGTTTCATTCTTTACTGCTTCTCACCAGCTCCCACTCCTACACTGCTTTTGTCCTTTTTGTTCTTCAAGATTTAAATTACAGGCCATGCTACAAAACCCATCTAAATCTGTGATATCAAAAACTGAATGCTTCTTTCTGGCAATCACAACACAACAGGGTTGGCTTGACATGTTAGTTCTCACTGTGCTGAGATAACAACAGGATAGGCTGTGAAGGAGGAGACATTTGACAAATTCAGTTTGTTTTCATAAAAATAAGTTGGGGAAATATTTGCAGGATTCAGATTTTGGGGTTGAATGCTCCTTGAATACCCAGTGCCAACTGAACTCTCCCTCCCTCCCTCTCTCTCTTTCTCTCTTTTTTTTGTTTTTCTCTTTCTCTCTTTAGACTATTTGAAAGATAAATTGTATGAAACAATAAAGCATTAAAGACTCAATTTTTGTTTAAGGCCGCTAGTGATCCCCCCTGTTGGGCATGAAATTAAAATGTGTGCACAGAACCAAGTGATTGCTTCAGTACCATGTTTTTAGTGGCAGTTGTCCTCTTGAAGCAGTTAGTGCTGCTAAAAGGAAGTGAAGTATAACAGTGCAGGTGGCAAAAGATTGATTCAAAGAGGATGTTTACATAGAAAAATTATTGACAGCTACAGACATAATTGGTTAGCATAGCTTGGTGATAGGCATGGCAAAAAAAATGTGAGAAAGGTATCATAGAAATAACAGACTTTTCTTACTTGTGATATGCAAGTGAAACTAATATTGCTAGCTTACATACCACAAGCATAAACAACATGGCCACCCACATGCTCCATTTGTTGTGATAAGCTTGTCCAGAAACACACAAGTCATGACACCCCTTCCTTTAAATACTATGGCAATTTGCACCCTTAGGAAAGGTTTACCAGAAAAATCTCTTATTATTTTACTCCCAACTATAGATACAGACAGCCACATCAGTTTGGGGGAAAAAAGTTAAGCTGTAGAGCATTTAGAAGTTTTAGAAGTTTATTTCAATCCTGAACACTTTGTCTTTTTTCATAATTTGTCTACTTTTCAAAACACAGACAGTGGGAGTTATCTGTTTTTCTTTAGAAGTAGTATAATGGGCAAGGTGTGTGTGTGTTTTATATATATATATATATATGTATACATATATATGTATGTGTATATATATATATATACACACATATATGTATACTCATTTTTCATTTACATTATAACTCATTTTTGCCTGAACTTAACATGGTTAGTCTTGGTTGAATAAGTGATATTACAGCAATTCTGGCTTCCTGCCAGCAGGCAGCCCTTTGCAGAGGGAAAAATGACAAAGTTGACTAAGAATTCCATAGCACAATGTACAAGGGAATGTACTAAACAGATTTTACCCAAGGAAACATGAGGAAAACATCTTATTATAAGATATATATTTAATATGTTTTTCATATTTGGGAAGAGAAATTAATGTCTGGGAATGTCCTTTGATTCACCGGCCAGAAGGATTTTTGTTACCCTGCCCCACCCCCAAGTCTTTAGAAATGATTTATTTACAGAGAAAGAACAGTGCTTTGATATGCTATACTAATGTTAAACATTTATGGGGCTTAAAAATATTTATGAATGTGTAAAAGTTATTAAAGTGAATGTGTTTTAGGTTCCTTGTGATCAGGTATAGTATGAATACAAAAACAGGAATTTTTGTAAGAGAGAAAAAACGGTAAAGAGAAAATTCATATGAGTAGATTTGTATAGTTTAATAATCTTAGGGTATGTGCATGTATCTATTTGGTGTATAATTTAAAATATATAATCTTGTATAATATAGATTTAATATACGTGTACATTTTTGGAGTCATGATAAATTATAATGTTAAAGCTCCAAGGAAATTTCCTTATAACTCTCTATTCCTAGTTACTCAAAAATATAATGAAAAATTTTCTTTTTCAATAAACTTCCACAATTTGCTCTTTATGAAAAAATATCTGGAGAAACACTGGACTGCTTTTTGGGGGCATTAGTTTTAGAGGAATAGAATTTTTATTTGCTCTGTAAGATTATTCAGGCCTTATGCTGTTAGTTCGTAAGAATGTTCAATAAATTTACCTAAAATTGCCCATAAAAGTAGAATACAAAGGGAGGCCATGCAATATTTTACATTAACCTAAAAGTAAAGCTTTCTTCTAAGTCTTTATTTTAACTTTATTTTTCTAGAAGCATCTATAGCCCTTAAGAGGATAAATGCCCTTCTAAGCAACATTAATGGCACACCTAACACAAATCAAGCAATGATCTCATTTTTTTTCTTTTAAGTTTTTCAAGGAAATCAAGACCTCAAAATGTATTACTCCAAAATAACAATCCTTCTTAGTTTTCTTTGCATCTGATATTTTTAAGCATAAAATGACACTTAAAAAAATACATCCTGGTCTTTGTACAGTCATCAGAAGAGGAACCAGAGATGTGATGAGAGCAATCTGAGCACGTTGAAGAGACATCACCTTCTTCCTTTCTCTTCTCTCATTGTCCAGGCCCCTTTTGTGGCTTTACAGCCAATTAGGGCTCAAACGAATTAAAGCTTCTCACATTTTTCACCATGGCAGAGTTGGAGATGTTCTCCGTGCAGCCAAACTCTACATCCTTATAATTTTACCACCTTAAATTATTTCTATTGATAATTGTTTAACCCTAAAGACAATTTTCACACACATCTACAACTGTTGTGATTTAGTTTATGTAGGAAATGAGTATTTTGATCCTGATCCCATTATTAGGGGTGGAAGATGAGGTGTTGGGGTGGACATTGTAAAACTCTGGAATTTTATGCTTTGGACCAATACCTGTGGTGTACAAATTTTAATTATAGAGCAAATGAGTAGGACATACAAAGTAGATTTTTTTAAAAGTTGAAATTCTAACTGTATAAAGAATAACCACATTTAGTTTATCAAATAGAGTTGTGAAAAATCTGTGTATAAAATGTAGGTTAAAAGGCCAGAGTTTCTAGCCTTTGCCTATCCCACTTGTTTAGCCCACTCATATACTCTTCTTTTTGCCTGAATAGTCATCTTATTTTTTGAAGAAGTTTAGCTGTGAAGGGAAGATGAGAGTTAAAAGGGTCAGGATGAAAGTTAAATATGAGTTTGTGTGGTTCTCCTTGCTGATGTTGTGTATTTTAATGACAGCCATGTATTTATTTTGTAAGCTGAGGGAAAAGGTCAAAGAAACTGGAGAAAGATATAGAGGAGGAAGGCCATCAATGGAGAGAGACTCCTGAGGAGGACAGTGGGGATGAGATAAGGGATACAAGTGAAGAGATTAACTGTACAATGCAGCCAGGAAGATTGATCAGTATGCATGCCAGAAGTTGAGGGAATTTGATTTTGCTAGTCTCTACTTTTCACTGTGAAATAGGAGGCTCAGTCATTTGTTTGGATGCTCAGAGTGAAGAGGCTAGAGTTGAAGGGAGAATGGAGGGTGACGGTAGATGGGCAAAATCATTAAATGTGAGGAATTTGGGGATAGACAATACCTGTGTCCTTGTTCTTATGTGGGAGCTCTGGAAAGCAATATGATTCTAGAAGCTTCTTGCATGTATTCTAGTGTGGGAACAAAAGAAGTATCTGTGTAGGGTGCCTGAGAGAGGCCCATGAGATCCTGGCCTATGGGGGAACAGCTGAGTTTTCCTATGTGGCTAGGGTGGCACAGATCTAATACATGTGGCTTATGGGAGTGAAGAGGAAGCTGCAGTGATCTGTGAGAGCTGACCAGATGAAAAAGAACATTTTAGAGGATGCCAGCATAATGGATGAAACTGATAACTCAATTGTTTTTCTCCATGCCTTAGTCCTATGTAAGATCCCTAGTGGAAGATGATAAAAATCTGGGCAACAGTAATGGATTTTCTTCTGAACCCACACCCCCTAATTAAAAAAAGAGCATTTGGCTTAGAAATAATACAGAAAATATCTTACAAGGCAAACCCTAGTTCAGCCCTAGCTGTCTTTTAAATAGGAAACACTTCTGTTAGTGTTATAAGGACTGAATTTGTTGAGGGATTTCCACTGAGAATTGGAACTGAAAGAGATGTGCAATGATAGAAATGGAAATCTTTCTCTTATAAGCCTTTTGAAGATGGCCATTTTACTTTCCAATAATTTTATGCCTGAAGCAATGCAATGTCTAATTAATAATAATATTCTATTAAACAGTATGATTAATCTGAGAGATCGTTATGCACAAGTAGATTAAAAAAGCAACCTAAATCCCCTTGGTCTGATTTAAGATAAAATAAACCTGAATTTCTTATCCACAGAGGTTTCTTTTTTTTCCACCTTGTGATATAATTTTATGGTACATTCTATTTCTGTGATACTTCCAATATGTTATCTGGTTAACTTAAAGGAGACTTTTGAGTAAATAGTACCTATTCAGTTACCCCCTAATTTTATTATAATTTTGGATGAACTATTTGCACATGAATATTATTTTTGTAGGATATACCATTTATATAATTTCTTTCTGTTGCTAGCTTCATATGGGGCAAAGCTGTTAATCTTAATATTTTACTAATCTGTCTCATTTGGAAAATGAGGCAGAGAAGGACCCCCAACAAGATATTTCAGAGCAAATTCCAGGGCTTAAAATGTGGCCTGATTCCTGAGCTGGAGAAGTGGCAGCCATATATAATATAAATTTAGTGAGTAAAAACATAAATGGTCTTGCTTTCTCAAAGGGCATGATTTTAGAGAAGTCAGTTATTTTTAGAGTTATTATATCTTAATTTTTTATTCAATGGGAAGATTTTTGATAAACCTTTTCACTGCCAGACACTGGAGTATAGTAATTAAAATCTAGGCTTGGGAACTTCCTGGCTCTAGGTCTCAGTTTTGCCACTTACCATCTCTGAGATTTAGGACAAGTTGCTTAATGCCTTAAGCCTCAGTGTGTCCTCATCTATAAAATGGGTCAAGCACCAGTTTCCTAGGCACAACCTCCTCAATTGGTGGTGTGCCTCTCAGACAGAAGGTCTAAGATGTTGATCCTTAGCCCCGTCACCTCAGGCCTCCAGCAGTGGGCCTTTCCTCAGTTTCTATATGTTTTAAGTAGTGGGAAAGTTGAGGCAGAGCCAATCATGAGATTTAAATGGTGTGACGAAAGTAAAGCCTTTAGCTCTGTGCCTTGGACCTAATCATTGTTAAAAAAAAAAAAAAAAGCCATAATTCATCAGATTTCTAGATCATATCTAACTTATTTTTAGATATTATTTTTCTTTTATTCAGTTGTCTTTCACTTAGAATTGTAACATTCTAAAGACATATCCAGCACCTAAACATTGGAGCCATATAGTAGTTCCAAAATTTTATAATAGTATGTGGACATATATGTAATATCTTACATTGAATAAAACATTTTCCTCATCACATGTATTATCATTTTAGTATATGGTCAGTACTAAGTATGACCAATTTTAGCATTTGATTTTGTCTGCACTGATTTTCTCTAGATACCTGTCAAAGACCAAATTTTGAAAGTTTGTGAAAATGCTACTCATGCACACACACAACTCATCTATAGATTGTTTCAGTAAAACACTGCTTAGATAGTGATATTTACACATGTTGATAGAGATATAATAATTTGTACTGTTGTGTATTAAAACCACTGATTGGCATTGGGGATAGTTCTTATAATTCCTTTCAGTAACTATAATAGAGGGGAAAAGTAGAAAACAAAAATGGAAGAAACATCTCAAAATGTAGAAAATGTAAATGAAGTTTTAAAGTGTCTTTGGAAAATGAAAAAAACAATTGAGATGCCAAGAATTTAAAGATACAAATTTGAAATAAAAATATACTTGAAAATAATTGAAATACATTGTCAAATGAAAGTTGTTTAGAAGATAGTAAGACAAAGTATAAACTTATAAACATGAAGTACATGCTCTTAAAATGAACTGAAATTGATGGTAATATTTTCATTACAAATATTGATCTGTTTTTAAAGTGTGCAAACATTTAATCAAAGTGCTTGTATGTAAACATGAGCACATATAGATGGTCTTAAGTTTCAGCTATGATAGAAATTCTTCCCATGACAGATGAAACATGGACCCCAGAGAAGTGACTTGCCCAAGGTCACATGGCTTGTTCATGATTGAATAATCAGAACTAGAGCCTAAGGAACTCTAGTGCAATTTCTCCTACTTCCTCCTTTGTGAGTGATTTCACGAGCCCTTGAGAAAGCCAAGTGCCTCCTAACCCAGCTAATTGATTCTTTAATTTCTGTGATCAGAGATTCATACTTTTGGTTTTATTACTGCTTAGTGTTGTACAAGTAGCTCAGGCTTTAAGTCAGATTGACTTGGGTTCAAAATCTAGCACTGACACTCAGGGCTGTCACACTGCACAACTCTAGGGGGTGCCATTGTAGTTCATGTGAACAGATTAACAAGGGACACCAGAAGTGTTAGGCTTGCACATACCTTAATAATTCCTTAGGCATAGCAGCAGAAACTGCTTTTTGATTTTGAAGGCTGACCTGAATAGAATTCTTGACAGGGACATATACATGCCTTTACCACATGTGCTTTAGACAGCCTCATAAAATATACCTAATAAAAATCGTGTTAGATCAGACTCCACTATTTGGAAGCTCTGGTAATGGCAATAAGAGTTAGAACAGTGGCCAGTCTTCGCTCTCTGTCACTCAGCTTTGGGAAGTCCTGGCCTATACTCCTCTTTCTATTCAAGATCTTGGTTGAAGGCCTGGCCACCTCTGCTGACATGGTGATCAGCTAATGAACCTTTGGAAAATTACTGAAGGAGGAGACAGGTTGTATGTATGATTTCTGTTATCACCCAGAGAGCAGAAATGAATGTGGGAGGGCTACTCTGGACACAGAAGAGCGTCTCTGTTCCAGCTCTGCTCTCTATTTGTGAGTTTGGTGAGAACTTTCTGGAACTCTTCTACAACCTCTTCTATTGTCTCTCAGTTTACAGAACCACCGTGATCTGAATCTGGATTTGAGAGGCTGCAAGTCAGTGGGAAAGATTGAATTTTATTTTTGTAATGTTTTTGGTCTATTAAGCAAATTAATACCATAATAAAATTGCAAACCTTTTTAAATTAAAATAAAGAACTGATTTCAAACCATCTTGTTTTGCCCCAAACAATTTTTTATTCTCCTCTCTTATCTTGCTTCTGCCCCTGAATCTTCCTTGTCTCAGTTGCTTTATCCACTCAGTTCCTAAAGCCGAATCCTAGGAAACAACTTGATCTGTTTTCCTCACCTGGCATAGCCAACCCATAAACAAGACCTGTCAACTCTACCTCTAAAATGGACCCTGAAAGTTTCCGAGTTTTCTCACCTGCATTGCCACCTTTCTGGCCCAAGCGATTTATAGTCTAAATCATTGTAAGGGCCTTTGAGTTGCCTCTCTGATTCCTTTTTACTTTCTAATCTATTTTCCAATGATCTTTTTATTACTCTTCTGCTTAAAGGCTGCAAAATTTTTATGTTACACTTAAAACAAAATCCAAACTCCTTACCTGGCCTATAAATCCTATGTGATTTGTCCCTGCTCGTCTACCTCTATGATTTCAGTTTTGCTCACCGTGCCACAGCTGTCTTGGCCTTCTGTACATTCTTTGAACCTGCCCTATTTTATTTTATCTAGAGCACTTATATATTCCAATAGTTACTTAACACATTTGTTGACTAGTTTTTCATTTGTCCTCCCTAAGTTTAGTAAGTTGGGTTTTTTTAGGATTTGTTCCCTGTTATGTCTCTAGCATATAGACTAGTGCCTGGCACCTGTTGGAGTAACGAGTTGGGTGAGTGATGCCAAGATTAGAAACCTGGGATTCATCCTATACTCCTATCAAGCTCTTGCTTTCTGCTTGTAATCAGTAGCCAAGTCCTGTAGATTTTGTACTTTTGGTTTTTCCAGAATCTGTCTCCTCTTACCTAGCTTTATCACTACTGCTTTGGTTGATGTCATCAGCACTTAGATAGTTTCCAAGCCTCTGTCAAGGACTGACTCCTGGATATAACTTTTTCTCTTCTCCAGGAGGAACCAATCAACTACTCTTTGTGCTACCATAGTATCTCCTGCTTTTGCCATAGAATCTCAAGGCTTTATCACACTGTTACTGTGTTCATCTCCTTGTACTGTATTGTAATCCCTCTGGAGGCAGGGACTACATCTTTCTGTATTTTCATTCTCAATACCTGCAACAGTAGGTGGCATGTAGTAGATGTTCAATAAATGTTTTAAGGAAGAGAATGAGTGAATACAAATGAATGAATCTAGCTATATGGGGCCATATAAAAGCAATTATACTAAAACAGAAACCTGAAATTTAGATGTTTGTTAATGATGTTTTTAAAAAAGGTTTTATTTGTTTTTAGAAAGAGGGGAAGGGAAGGAGAAAGAGAGGGAGAGAAACATCAATGTGTAGTTGCTTCTCATGTGCCCCCTACTGGGGACCTGGCCTGCAACCCCGGCATGTCCCCTTACTGGGAATCAAATGGGTGACCCTTTGGTTTGCAGGCTGGTGCTCAATCCACTGAGCCACACCAGCCAGGGCTTGTAAGTGTTTTTAACCTCTGAATATAAAATTAAATTTAAATTTCACCTGTTAAAATTAAATAATGGTTAATAAACTTGCTTTTGAGATTACCATGCTTTCTACTCTAGTATCTTCAGATAGAGCTCTTAATTTTTTTTGAGATACTTCTATACATAAATGTAAAAAAATCAGTCATCCTTATATTTTTCTTATAGAGAAATAAAATTAGATAATGTAGGGCAAAGAACCCCAAGATATACACAAGTTTTGGAAAAAAATTTTGTTTGCCCTTTGTTCCCTTTAGTGTTTTTAAAATATCCTTTACATATTTAAAACAATTCAGGAAGACTATGAATAAAATGGTTTACACATTCTATGACCCTATTCTAACCTTAGGTGATTTGAGTTTCATTCTTGTTTTTGCTACAATACTCACTCCATATGTATCTTTTGTGTTTCTAAATATTAAAATCAGTCCATATTGGTTGGTGAAATATTGGAAGCTGTAACTCTACAGTATTTTCAGACAATGAATATACAGTATTATTTTGCATGTAATTTTTATCTGCTTCCATCAAGTGTAACAATATGTTGAATTTGCCATGGGCCTTTACAGCTTCGATGTTGTGAAGAGCTCTGCATGAAATTTTAAAGAGACTGGACCTTTCATCTGCACAGCAGCAGGGCACCTCACTATAGGGACAAGAAAGGAAAAGAGAGAGGGAGAACATTTCTGAAGCAATAGCAAAAAATAACAGCAGAAGCAATTATTTCATCAAAGGTTATTTTTTTTCCTAGTCGCTATTTTTTTTTTTTTCAAATTTCTTAGCTGGAGGTTGTCTGCCTTTTGCCTTCATCTCCTGGTACACATTTAATTTGCAGTTCTACATGGTCAAGATGGGAAAAAAATCATAAATGAAAAGATATTTATTTAGAAGGCGATGTTATTGATAACAGCATTTAAATGTATTTGCAAGGGATATGCAAGTTGGGAACAATACAAAGAACTAAATGTGACATTCCATAGAGTTCTTAGCCTATTTACCTGCTTGGGGATGTGAAAGATGTGTATGTGTCTTCTTCATGACTTTGCTTCCTTCCTTCCCTCCCATAAACATTAGCACAAACTTTGAGTGCTCTGGGAAGGGTAAGAGAATTCCCTCCCTCCATCTCTGTGGCTAATATGAGCACATTTTCTTTTTATTCAGGGTGGGCTGGGCATTCCTGGCTGTTAGTCAGTCAGTACCAGTTTTTGTGGTATGTACATCATTCACCTGGTAGTAAGAATAACCAAAAGAGGCCATCATCTTCCTTCACTGTGATCCTAAGAGATCATCAGAATGAAATGCCCAGGCTACCCATTGCAAGGATCTGAACCTCTCTCTTAAATGGAGTTTAGGAGTCCTCCAGAGAGCTGTATTTTTGGAGTGGGATGATCATGTCTTCCTCTGAGCATTAAACGTGGTATTTTTTCCTGTTTTGCTGTTTATTCACTTTAGTATTTGGTGACTTTCTCTAACTTCTTTTTCATTTTTTCCCTCTTCTCCAGGGTGCTGAGAAGATTTATAAAATATTTGCTTGGGCTTTGAGGTTTTTGTGGAAAACACTTCTCATCTGAGTTTCCTATTTATGCTGTAACAAATTATTATAAACTTAGTGGCTTAAAGACATACATATTTATTCTCTTACTGTTGTGGAGGTCTGAAGTCCAAAATGAGTCTTATGTGGCTGTGTCAGCAGGGCTGTGTTCCTTTTAGAGGCTCCAGTGAGGGGTTAGAGGGTGGAATATATTTTCTTGTCTCTTCCAGCTTGTGGAGACCCTAAGCTTTCCTTGGCTCATGGTCCCTTCCTCCATCTTTGAAATGCCAACCTCTGCTTCTATTTCCCCATCTCCTCCTTGAGATCCTTAACTTCATCACATCTGTAAAGTCCCCATTACCATGTAAGGTAATATATTCTAGAGATTAGTATATATGTATATACACACATACGTGAATATGTATATATGCTAATCTTTTGGGGAGTATTAAGCCTACCGCCCCCTTCAACATTACACTACATAATATTTTTGTAATTCTCATCCTGTTCCTATCTATCCACTTGTGGATACATACTTCATTCTATCTTCAACTAGCAATGACTGTAAACCTAAATGAACAAGAGAGAGAAGTTTTGGTCTCATCTTCAAAGTTCATCCTAAGAGTCAAATAGTGATCAACTTCAGGGGACTAAGTTTCTTTCATGTGTGGTTCCCTAATATTTGGGACTATTATCTCTGTATCTTTAAAATATTGAGGAAGCAGAGTTTTAGGGTTCATCACTTTAGGTTTAAAGTCTGATGCCTGGAGGTACAAATATTTTAGGCTCCAAGCTATCCTAAACTTCCTCAGTGGGAGAAGCTGTTTCTTCTTTTCTACTTATATTTATTAAAGATCTCTCTTCATTTGGGGGGCAATCCCATCTCTGACCAACTGTTCATAGTTTCAGGAAGATCTCTCTCTCCTTTGCCAAATGTAGTCACTCCATCCTTTGTGTTCCTGTAGCACATTGTACATGCTTTTATTGTAAAGCTTATCTCTTAGGATTGTGATTATTTGTGTTTTCTAATAAATGGAATTGCTTGAGGGCAAGAATCTTGCTTATTTACCTTTATTTTTTCCCACTAAAGTGTTGCTTAGCATAGATTAAACATATTTTCCTGAAACAGTGAATTACTAAATATTCTATAGATTGAAGCCCAAACCTTGATTACAAAATCTCCTTTAGTCCCCTGTCTCTCCACTTCATGCCCCCTTTTTTTCTGTTTACTTCATGCCCCCTCCATGTTGGACTGCTTTCTATTCTACAAACGACATTCCATTTTATTGTTAAATCTCTTCCCACTGTGCTAATGTACAAACTATTAACATTTGAGGAGGCTTACTCTGTGCTAGCCTCAGTACAAAGCACTTTATGGGCATTTAACCTCACAATACTTCTATGTGGTTTACATTTTATTTATAAAACATAACTTTCTCCAGACCACACAGCTAGTAAGGAGTAACTCTGGGGTTTGAACTCAGTGGCTCAGGTCTGGAGCCCTTGTTGATGACTATCACTGCTTCCTGATAATAGGCTTGTATTCCAAAGGGATTGCTTAGCATTTCTAGAAAACTCTGCACTCCCTGTGCCCATCATAATGCTTAAAAGATCTACATCTATTCAGGATTGAAGTTTGAGTGAGGGTTTTAATTATGAGGGCCCTTTAATGACTTTAAGACAGACTTTTAAGAAAATACTAAATATAGCCATTCAGGAGAACTCCTAGAAACCTATTTCCAGCCATATGACCCAATCAGCCATCACCATGAATGCCTGCAAGTTGATTTCCAAAGAAACAATAGTCATTACGTCACTGAACAGAGCATTAGCATTCCTTTCCTTCTATTTCATTGGTGTCCAGACTTTTTGTTTAAATGAATGTAATAAATGAACTTTTTGTTTACATTCATCAATATCACATAGATCCCCAATATATGACATAGACATATATAAAAAGTGGATGTGAATTTTTCTATCAGTCTATTCTGTCAGAATTGTTCCATAAATCCATTTCTCAAGTTTAAGGACATAGCACCCTTTCCTGCAACTTCTTTTGCTTACTCTAGTTGCTCCAAATCTTTTTGTATTAACTCTGGATCTGTGGGGAGAATCTGGTTGGCCTAGGTTTGTGATGGATTTGTGATATATATATTCTTCACTGATGTTTTGTGTCAATCTCTTAGATTGTGTGAATTCAAAATAGTCCTAAAATAGCAAAAGTTAGTTGAAGTAGATCTAAAGAACTGTAGAAGTCCCAAATTGGAAGAAAGCTCACATAGAGCTCAGGGAGGAGCTATTTGTTTTTTAAAGAAGCCTCTTGGGTTGACATTGTCTTCAGTGAATCCATGATCCAGGCCCTGAACTTTATTCTGCCAGGCTGAGAAATCTGATTTTGTCCACACATTGTGTGGTTCAGTAGATGTGATAGTTGAACCAAATGGATCCCTGGGAGAGGGTCCCTATTGTTTGGGGTACATTTAAATAGGCACTATTAACATGTGCTTGTCTGCAGCCTTTGTTCTGTGCTTGCATGGCTCAGCAGTGTTTGTTTTAATAGACCCATTACATCCTTAGCTATATTAATGCATTCAGCAAGGATATAGTCAAGTATTGCCAATCCAGAAGCATTTTTGCCCTGTTACAGGAAAGAGTATACTATTGTTAGTTAAGAACGTAGGTGTTGAATTGAACAGGACTTGGTTGAAATTTCTGGTACTGCCATATACAAGCTGTGTGACCCTTGCTAATTTCCTTAACCTGTCTAAGCTCATTTTTGCTTGAATAAAATAAAAACAACTGAGGGTTGCTGTGAAGATTAAGTGAGATGCAGTGTGTAAAAGTCCTCAGTGCTTGACATAGGAGGTATTGGTGATTGTCGGCTGCTAGCTTTGTTATTATTTTAGGCGGCATCCCATCTCTCTCTTCTCTGATCCAGTTTGTATTGATGTTCAAGTTTAACTTTGAGAGGCTCATCTTGTTTCTCTTCATTTCAGATTCCAGGAGGATTCTTCATTGTGCTTCCGAGAGGCTGAGCAGGGGTTCCCCAGCACACTATCTCCTCTTCTCTGCCATTGAGGAAGTCATGTTACAAGGGCACCTGATGGTGGTCCCTGCTTACATTTGTGTGCAATACCAACCAGTTCCCTTCCTTGAGCCAGGATAAAATTGGACACCTCTTGCATAAATGCATGGCTTTTTTTTGTTGTTCTTCAGTTGAAATCATCTATGCCTCCTTCTGCTGCTCAGGTATGTGTAATATAAACAAATTATATACATATCACATAAATCCATGCTTTTTGGAAATTCAAGTGATATATGTGTAAGAATGTATTGTCTTTCTTCACACTGCCAACCACATTCCTCCCTATTAGTGTGTATCATTCCAGATATTTCCTATGCATTTGTCTCCTTATTATTTAAAAAATGGTATAACACAATTCTTTGGTGACCTGCCTTTTTAACTTAACATTTCTTGATCTTTTTCTGTCAGTATGTACAAATCCTTCACATTCTTTTAAATTTTTGCTTAGTTTTCAGATATGGGTGAATAATTTTTTTCTTTGAAAGTGTTGATGAATATTTATATGTCCAGCAGGGCAGTTCTGGCGTTGGCCAAACTTGATTAATTTTGATTGGGCTCACTTATGAATCTGTAGTCAGCTGATCAGTTGCCTGTGCTGAGTGGCTTATTTTGGTCACATCTGGGACAGCTGAGATGTGTAGGCCCTTTTGTCACATGGACTCTCAACCTCTGATAGGTTAGCCTGGGTTTGTTCCCATGGTGGGCATAGAATTTTAAGAGTTTGGATTTAGAGTTAAGAGTTAGAATTTTAAGAGAATGGAAGCTGTAAGGCACCTTGAGGCCCTGGCTCAGGATTGGTATACTGCCATTTCTGTGCATTCTATTGATGAAAGCTACAAGACCACCAGAGAGTCAAGGTGTGGGAAAACATACTCTGCCTCTTGATAGGAGTTGTTAAAGCATTGTGGCCATTTTTGCCAGCTACTGCAGAACCCCAGTTCAGACTCGTGATTACTGAGTGGTTTAATCCTTGAAGTTACGTGTGATGATCGTGCTTAAAATCTCTCTTTGACAAGACCAGGTAGGAATATAAATTGCAATAGAGTAGAAGTCTAGAAATGCCTTTTTATCTTGGCCAAATGTGTACTGACTTTTAGAGAACCTTTCTTTCATTTTATTTTTAAAAAGATAATTAGGAATATAATGTGTGGATTTCTAGACTGGCCAGAATGATCTATGATAATCTTGCTCCCCACCCCCTTTCTTAAACACATACTGGAAGAGTGAAGGAGATGTGGTCTTAGTTCTGGCAACAAAAGCCATGATCATGAATGCAAAGCATTAAATTTAAAAGAGGCTGCACATCACAATTTTCCAGTTTTAAAAAACCAGCTTTTAGTCTTGATTTCTTGCATTCATCTTTATTTTCAAGTTAGTTGACTTTACTTGCAATTTATGATTTAAATGATTTGGTATAATTCTTATCTTATTTTGGTCTTAGCAACAATTCTAGAAATTCCATCAATTATTGTTTTTACACTTTAGAGGTGGCCAATAAGTTCTTTCTTGAAAGGACTTTCTCTAGGGTTCTCTCCTTTTAGTGATCATGACAGCTTCTTAGTTCAGACAGTAAATGTGAGGTTTAGGCAGAGCCATATAGACCTGCTGGTTCATGTCTTCATAAAAAGTTGTGATCTCTTGGCCAAACCCTTAACTCCGAATGAGTTAAGCATGAGTAATGTGAGGGTGTAACCAAAAATACTATATATAGAGATGGTGCTTTTTATTATTCTACATTGTTTTCAGTTCTTTCTTTCTTGAGGAGAGACACTTAAGACTTATATATATATATATATATATATATATATATATAAAGCCTGATTTCCTTCTGATTTTTGTACATGTACAAAATGATGCTAATTAAAATAAATATGCTGTTCTATAGAGGAACAGTGTATTATGGTGGAGCTGTCTGTGAATGCTGGAGCCAGAATCTTGTTTGAATTAGGAGGATGTCTGCTCAGTTAAGGCACCCTATGGAGATGTATAAGGCCAGAATTTCTAGCAGTCCGTACTGTCTTTATTGAGAGACATATTTATATCTTCCAGACTAGTAATTAATCACTCAGTGGGGTTTTTTGGGGGGGAAGTCATGCACTCACAGAGAATCTTTTTGTTCTGCCAGGAACCACAAAGCATGGGCACAATTAAAATGCTGATTTAATTTATTATATTGAGGCATGGAACAGGAATGTTTAAATGATGTTGACAGGGCCAGAATTTCAGAACCACCTTTTTAAAAATAGAAAACAAATGCTTACCCCTTAAATTAAATTATATTAATAACATGTTTCTGTAAGTTGCTTGGAAGCAAAATAAAGCATTTGACAGTAATTAAAATTTAAAGATGTTGTATTATTTGTTGTTAATGTGCACTCTTTGTTAGGGGAAATAATTTCAAAGTGATCTATTTATGAAAATTAAATGGGGGAAAATTGCCTATTGAGCAAATGTCTCTTAATAAGGCCATTTTTGTTAGAACTGTGGATTCTTAAGTAACTAAAATGTTTTTATATTCCAATAATGGTTTCTATTTTTGATCCTCTCAAAAATTGTCTTTGTTACTTGACTTTTGATATTTCCACACAGAATTCCATTGTCAAGGGGCTTATAAACTCTAAAAACCAGGAAGGCTTTCATATATCTTGGGGTATTGGGTAACATGTATTTGCAAAGAGAATTTCATCTGAAATCAATGTGGTTAGTCACTTGGACCTCCTCCAAATACCTCTGCAGGACTAGAAGCCAAATACCTCTGCAGGACCATTAGCAGCCTCTAACCAGCTCTCTTCTAATGAATGCTGTGTTCTGTGTCTCAAAATGGCACTTTCCTGGTTTCACACAAACTAGAAAATGGCATGAGATAATGGGATAGTTGTTTGCCCTGCTGTACCACAGTGAGGGGGAGCTAATAGAGTCACCTCTGTGTGGACCTCACATGCAGATACTATTCTGTAAAGCTACATATCTCCACTGCCTTGGGGGAAAGACAGTTTCTGACATGGGTTTAGGTTTTATTTTCTTTTGGCATTGGCATAGATGTGTTTGATTTGGGCTTTCAAAGTTGATATTGAATAAAATTCTTAGATGATATTAAAATGATGTGTTCTTCCATGAATGAAATAAACAATAGATGATGGCATGCTGTTTCTTACCATGTTACGGCCATATTCATGGACCTTGATAGTGCAATTACAGTGTGGGAAGTAACTGACCCCTGTTGGTTTTGATAATTCTGGTGACAGGAGTGCAAATTGGATGGAAGAAATGGAGTAGTTTATCTATGTGTGTTTCTCCACTGGTTAAAATTAAAGCAGTAACAGTGAGGTCAATATTTATTTCATGAACATTTATGCGGTTTTCTTTTGGGAAATGTTCCTGGTTTTGTGGAAAAACTCTTGACTCAGGTACTAAATAATAATTAACTATTGTTGATATACTGTTTTTCTCTCCTGTCTTCATACTCCATGTCCATCTAGTCACCAGTCCCTGTGTATTCTGCTTTTTGAATGTTATGATGATCATCCTACCTTTTCCCTCCCTGCCTCACTGCCTTTCAAACTGCCATCATTGCCAACCTGGCTTTGTTTATCTGTCTCCCCTACTAGGCTGTAAACCATTTGAGGGTGTGAATCATATCTTATTTGACTTGGCCACAATGTCTAACATATAGTAGATGATCAGTATATGTTTCATGTATAAATAATGCCTTTTATATAAACCATTTAATTCAGTCATTCTCTACCAGGGGGTGGGGGTGATTTTGGTGCCCAAACTCCAAAAAAGGACATTTGGCACAGTCTGCAGACATTTAGGTTGTTACAGCTGTGGTGTATGGGGGTGTATATGTGTACAGTACTGGCATCTTGTGGGTAGAGATCAGACATGTTGCCAAGCATTCTACAATGCATAGAATTGCAACAAAGAATTACTGGGCCCCAAAATGTCAATAGTACCAAGGTTGAGAGATCCCATTCTAATTTAATTTTCAAAATATTTCTCTCAAGTAGATGGATAGGTAGTAGAAGTTTCTTTACTTTAGATATGGGTAAACACATTAAATGATTATCCCAAGTCCACCCAGCTTAGGGTGGTGACAGAACCAGGAACTGAATCCCTTGATTCCACATCCAGATAATGACTACATTATTTCAATGTAGATTACTTAGTGTTATTCAATGTAGTATTACTTAGATGCTTATTGTGATTTTTGAGCTTAATTATCTGGAAAGTTGTCTTAGATTTTTTTGGCCTTGGAAGTCTGTCCACATTCTACTTGAAAGTAATAATCAGAAATTAACATTTGAGTTAATTGAAAACATTTGAGTGCTTATTTGAAAGGTATATCTCCTATGGAGATTCCTTTAGTTCTGATATAAAAAATTTGAATTTCTCAGCCTTGTATCTTTCCACAGAGTGTGGGTTTCTTTGGCAAAGTTACTCAATCCATATATGAATCATAACAGTTCTAGAAGATTAACAGTATTAAATATTTTTCAGTTACTAAAATTAAGACCTGGATTACCTGAATTGGTCACTAGATGTTTTGAGCTAATGCCTAATTAATTTTTCATGTAGGACCTATGTTCATTCTGGGATTACACAGCTACTTTAAGTGCACAAATATGTTTATCACCTGAGTTGTAGGTTTGAAATAAAACCACGGTGTATCTGAACTTAGACCACTGTATATTGTTTAGCCATTGTGTGTCTAGAAGTAGCAGAGATGGAATAGGAAAGATGTAGATAACAGTAATTAAATTGGCCAAGGGGAAAAACAGTGTTCTTTTTAAGCAAAGGAGACAAAAGTTCTGTCTGGGGTGCAAGATTTTGAGGGAGAAACAGATATTTAATACATAGTCTCTTTCCTTAGGAGTATTCAAATAGATGAGTTATATGTATATATGTATCAAAACTAATAAGACAGCATCAGGGTCAAATGAATGGTAATAGCAGGCAACACAGAAGATGAAAAGTATTTTATATTGGTGAAGTCTGGGAAGGAATTAGCCACTAAAAGATGTAAAACACATATATTTATTCCAAGTTGGAAAATGTAAGTTATAAGCATTAGTCAAAGAATAGTTTATAATAAAGTATTCTAGATAGTACTTTATTTTTTTTATATTGACAAAAGAAATATAACTCTTTCCCACAATCTGTCTTTATCTTCTTCTTGGTAACCAATGTTATTCAAAGGTAAATATTTTTATGGAAAGATTTTATTTACCATATAAAATTCTTTCTGTATTATCAAATCCTGATCTTTGCAGGTGCTGAAATTTTCCGGGTTCCTTAGGGCTCTGTGCCACATCATGAGAGAATTATAAGTACTCTCTCTACAAAAATCCTTAAAGCCTCTTGAAGGAGAATTTAAAGGATATTTAGAAGAATATAAAACACCCTTTTTCCCCATCTTACCTTTGAATGTCATTCTTGACTTTGAATGTAAACTTGTGGTTCCTTCAAAATTGGGATGGATAGCCATTCAAGAACAGCTGAGTCAAAATGGTGAAAAATGGTCTTAGAGGCAGATTGAGATATGTTTTCAAAATTATGAAAAAGAATGCCTATAATAGAAGCTTATATATTAGTTCATAATAGTGAGGAAGGTATCTTAAAGTTATTGAATGGGAGGCAGAAGTAAAATTGCTAATTGACAGCACTTCTGCTTTATCTTTTTTCAAATTAAGTTAGTATTAGGTTGAACCATGAAATTGCTGTTTTTCTTGGCCAAAATGGTTCAATCTAATAGTAGCCAAATATGCCTGAAATTGATAACTCTTCAATTTTGAAACTAGCAGTTGAAGAACCATTATGAATACATTAGCAAAATGTGTTATAAATATTAACATGTATATCATAATGCATATATACATAAACATTATGTATATTAACAAGGACATCACACTCATGAAAAAATGTATCCCCTTCAAGATACCAAAGTTTATAAAGGTTGGACTGATGGCACAAAAGTTAAACTATCCATCTGATTCATGGCAGAATATAATAATATTTCATGTAAAAATTATAAAATTGAGAAATCTCAAGTGTGCTGTATGAAAAAAATAGGAAACTTGGTGATTTCATCCCTCAAAAATTTATTTTAAAAATCTTTCAATCCAACTTGTTTAAAGTTATGCATTTAGCAGGGATGTTTGAACATACTCAAAACAGCAAAATTAAACAGACCTTGAGGTGACGTTATTTTCCAGAGATATTACACAATTTTCTTTAGTTCATGGAATATGGCAGCTGAAAGGATTAATTTTAAATTTCAGACATTTCTAAATTATAAATACTAGAAACTGTAGTTTTCAGATGACTTGAAATCTTTTATTTGGCTGAATGGAGAAATACAGTATCTCCCTTTAGGTTCCATTTGGTTCCAGACTTTTTATGTTTCTTAGTGTCCAATTCTGTCAAAACCTACTTTCAGGAAAAGATCTGACAGACTCATTCACAAAGTAAAATGTGAGATTTACTTTGGGTCTACTTTCTGAAACAGTGAGGGAACTAGAAGCCATGTCACAAAAAGTTCACAAAAGTTGAAGCTACCATGACTGCTTGATGTAGAGAAAGAAAGAAAGATGGGAAGGAAGGTGGTAGTGGAGGGGGGAATATATGAAATTGAAAAGGCTGCTGTGAGATAATGCACATCGAATGTAGCACAAAACATGCTACCTAATGATGTAATGAACCATTATAATGAAAGCTATAATTATAATAATGAGGGAGGAGGATTCAGTTTATGGTTCCAAAAATAAGAATAGATGAGTGGTAGATCCCAGGAAGGTAGATTTTAGTTTGATCAAAGGAAAAAAAATTGAATAGCTCTCCAAAAAATGAAATGGGCCAACCCGAAAGAGGACTTGTCAATCATTGCAGTGGTTGTAGATAGTCTAGATCTGTCATTCTCAAATCTGGTCACACATCAGAAAACCTGGGGGAGAGGTTTGCTAAAACTATTCTGTTGGTTCTGACTCAGTAGCTCTGGCTGGGACTTGGAATCTGTATTTCTTTAAGTGTCTAAAATAATTTCAATGCAGCTGGTCCACGAACCAAATCACTGCTCTAAATGATCACTTGATGAGGATATCATGGGGGGAATTCAGGCATTAGGTGGAAGATTGGGTGGCCATTCCATTTCACTAAATATATGTTCAGGACATTTTAGAACATAAAATTTCTGTCCCCTCACAAATGTTTTATTAAAAACATTTTCAAACATACAAAATAGTTGAAAGAATTTTACAGTGAACACCCATATACAGTTTCTGTCATCAACAACATTTTACTTTACTCCTTTTATTACATACCTAGTGAGGTAAATCTTATATGCCATGAAACGCACAAACTTAAATGTACCATTTTGTGACTTTTGATAAATGCATGCACCTGGATACCAGAAACCCCTTTCAAAATGCAGAGCATTATCATCACCTCAGAAGAGTCCCTCCCTCTCCATCCCAGGCAATCTCCAACCCATGTCCCTCCCAACCCCCAACTAGGGAATCACTGTGATTGTTTCCTACTTTAGATTAGTTTTACCTATTCTAGATCTTTGTATCAATGGAATCATCCAGTATGTGTTTTTTTTTAAGAATTCTTTTTTTTTTACTTACCATGTTTTTGAGAATTGTCCAGATGTGTTATGTATCATTTATTTTATTGCTTAGAAATAACTAAATATTTTTCAGTGTTTATAATGTGCTAGGCAAAGTATAGACGTTGGGCTCACAAGGATGTACAAAAGAAGCCTAGATCCTCCTACTATGATGGTGCCTACAGTTTTGAGGTAAAGACCTTTAAGATCCCTTCTAAACTTTAGACATGTAAATATTGTATCAGAGATATCTTTTTTTTAATGTCCTGTAAGCATTTCTGCACTCAGCTGTTAAGCAGCCCAAGATATCTTGACTTAAATGCTTTAGTTTTCCTGTTCTCTTTCCTCTCAGTAATAGAAGGAACTAAATCAGTCAGTACAATAAATTAGCTTACTGGTGAATAATCATAGTTCATTCTATCTATTAATTTTTATGGACAGCTTCAATATACCGAAAGAAGGCAGAGGCCTGTAGACTTAATACTTCTCTCTGGAGAACTAGGGGTAGGTAATATTTGACCAAATAGATTAGATTCCCTTAGCAAAGGGAAGTAGAGTTGGGGTAATTGTGGAGGATTTCCTTAGTTAAAAAAATATATGTAAGTGACCTAAGTGATTTAGAACTAAATGATCCAGATAATCATAATTATTTCAGAGACTCACCTTTTAAGCTTTTTCAGTGAGAGGTTATAGATTCTGAAAATATAGTAGATTGAAGAAGAAAGCAATAATGGGCTGTGAATTTAGATTTTTAAAAAATATTTTATTGATTATACTATTACAGTTGTCCCATTTTTCCTTCCCTTTATTACCCTACACCCTGCAACCCCCCCACCTCCCACCAGCATTCCTTCCCCCTTAGTTCATGTCCATAGGTCCTACATATAAGACTTCTGGCTTCTCCATTTCCTATACTATTCTTAACCACCCCCTGTCTATTTTGTACCTACCATTTATGCTTCTTATTCCCTGTACCTTTTCCTCCATTCTCCCCCCTCCCCCTCCCTACTGATAACCCTCTATGTGATCTCCATTTCTGTGATTCTATTTCTGTTCTAGTTGTTTGCTTTTTATTTTTTTTAGGTTCAGTTGTTGATAGTTGTGAGTTTGTTGTCATTTTACTGTTCATATTTTTGATCTTCTCCTTTTCCTTAGATAAGTTTCTTTAACAGTTCATGTAATAAGGGCTTGGTGATGATGAACTCCTTTAACTTGACCTTATCTGGGAAGCACTTTATCTGCTCTTCCATTCTAAATGATAGCTTTGCTGGATAGAGTCATCTTGGATGTAGGTCCTTGCTGCTCATGACTTTGAATACTTCTTTCCAGCCCCTCTGACCTGCAAGATTTCTTTTGAGACATCAGCTAATAGTCTTATGGGAACTCCTTTGTAGGTAACTGTCTTCTTTTCTCTTGCTCCTTTTAAGATTCTCTCCTTATCTTTAATCTTGTGTAATGTAATTATGCTGTGCCTTGGTGTATGCTCCCTTGAGTCCAGCTTTTTTGGGATTCTCTGAGCTTCCCAGACTTCCTGGAAGTCTATTTCCTTTGCCAGATTGGGGAATCTCTCCTTCATTATTTTTTCAAATAAGGTTTAAATTTCTTGTTCTTCCTCTCCTCTTTCTGGCACTTCTATAGTTCTGATGTTGGAACATTTAAAGTTGTCCTGGAGGTTTGTAAGCCTCTCCTCATTTTTGTGAATTCTTGTTTCTTCATTGTGTTCTGGTTGAATGTTTATTTCTTCCTTTGTTTCCAAATTGTTGATTTCAGTCCCAGTTTCCTTCCCTTCACTGTTGGTTCTCTGTATATTTTTCTTTATTTCACTTTGCACAGCCTTCACTTTTTCCTCTATTTTGCAACCATACTCAACCATTTCTGTGAGGATCCTCATTACCAGTGTTTTGAACTCTGCATCTGATGGGTTGGCCATCTCTTCATCACTTAGTTCTGTTTTTGGAGCTTCGATCTGTTTTTTCATTTTGACCATATTTCTTCTTGGCATGCCTGTTATGTAGTAAGGGGTGGAACCTTAGGTATTCTCCAGGGCAGGGCAACCCACGTAACAGGGTTGTGGCACTGTATGTGGGGGAGGTTTCCGAGAGGGAACAATGCCACTTGCTGGGCTCTCTGCTGGCTTTCAGTTTTTTCCCCTATTACCCAGAAGCACATTGGACCCTTCTGGTGCTGATTCCTGGGTGGGTGGGTTGTATAGGTTGTAGGACTTCGTGGTTCTCTCCAACAAATTCTCCTGTGAGGCTGGGTGTTTCTCCTACTGCCACCACCCCCACAGATTTTTATAGTCAGAGATTTTGAGGCTTTCTTTTTCCATGCTGGAACCCTAGGTTGCATGGCCTGTTGCTCTCCTCAGTTGCTCCTCCCAGTTTATCTGCATGCAAATGTGGGACCACTAGCTGTAGCCTTGCCACACATCCTCTCCGCCTCAGCTGCCTGTCTCCACCCTTCCTATTAGTCTGGATGAATATTTCTTCTTTAACTCCTTGGTTGTTGGACTTCCATACAGTTTGATTTTCTGACAGTTCTGGTTGTTTTTTGTTTTTAAATGTGTTGTTATCCTTCTTTTGGTTGTGCAAGGAGACAAAGTTTATCTACCTACGCTTCCATCTTGGCTGGAAGTCTTGAATTCAGGTTTTGTATGGATGTTGTTGAAATGGTGAAAATCATGAGCTGTCCATGAGCTGAAGTACTTTCCATGCCAGGGCCTATGTGTGAGGCAGGATGTGCCTTCCCCAGTCTTATCCAAGTGAATGCATTGCTGGGACAAGGACCTTGGAACCAAGCAATGGTTAGGAAGAATGAAGATATACATTGAAACCAAGGGGTGAGGCTGATGAATAAATAACAGGAAAATTGAGACGTGAGACAAGGTTGAAGGTATATATTAGATTGGGCCACTGAGCAGGACATTTGAAATGGAATTATGGTTGATCTTCATTATTCATAGATTCTATACTTGTGAATTTTCCCACTTGCTAAAATTTATTTGCATCTTTAAAATTAATATTCACAAGTGCTTTTTCAGTCAGTTGAGAATATGCACAGAGTAACGAAAAATTTGAATCACCCAACAACACATCTTCCCAGCTGAGGCTGAACAAACTAAAAGCCCTGTATTCTTCTCTCTGTGCTTATGCTGTAAACAAGTATTTTGTGTTTTTTGTAGTCTATTTAGTGTCACATTTCCCACATGTGTGTGCTCTTTGTTGGTGATTTTGCTGTTTAAAATGCCCCCCAACTGTAATGCTGTTGTGCTGTCTAGTGTTCCTAAGCACAAGAAGGCTGTGATGAGTCTAACAGAGAGAACACATGTATTAGATAAGCTTCATTCAGGCATGAGTTATAGTGCTGCTGGCTCTGAGTTCACTGTTAATGACTTGACAATATATATTAAATAAGGTGTCTTTAAAAACAGAAACACATAAAACAAGATTATGTATTGATTGGCTGATGAAAATGCAACCAAAAACTCAAGAACTCAGTTCTGTATTTCCCCTAGGGACAATGATTCTGTATTTGCTAATTCAATATTTGTAGCAACTTTATTGAATGTAAGCACCATGAATAGTGAGGACTGACTGTAATACCTTGGGTGGGTCAAAGAAATAGGTTGGCACTTTAGTGTTTCTCATCTTTTAAGCTCAGATCCTTAGAGTTTTCTTGGTAGTGCTTATTTTCTAGAACACACTGGCAAATCCTAGCCTTTAGGATGCTGTCCTACTTTTTGTAAATTAACTATTCTACTTGATGAGAAATTGGTAGGCTTTACATTCCATTTATTTAAACATTCTACTAAACTACTAATTTTGGAATTATGCTCTTTGATTTTATAAATGTTTTTGTATGAAAATTTGCTGCATTTTTCTTAAATATAATTCTAGTAAAGAATGATTTATAGCCCTGGCTGGCATAGCTCAGTGGATTGAGTGCGGGCTGGGAACCAAAGTGTCCTAGGTTCGATTCCCAGCCAGGGTACATTCCTGGGTTGCAGGCCATAACCCCCAGCAACCGCACATTGATGTTTCTCTCTCTCTCTATCTCCCTCCCTTCCCTCTTTAAAAATAAATAAATAAAATCTTTAAAAAAACAACAACAATCATTTAAAAAAAAAGAAACATACATACGAATATATAAATAAACCTAATACATGGCAGTTAAAAAAAAAAAAGAATGATTTATATACCTGGGAATATCACCTTCCTACTTTGACTTATGTAGGGATTTGTTTGTTTTTATACCTTTTAAGATTACTTCTTGTCCAGAGCTTGACTACTGGGGCTAGAATTAGAACCTGGCTTGTGGCTTATAAGGAAGATTCTAGAAAGCTTGTCTGAACAAATATAGAACTTAGAAGAGAATAGGCCATAGACTGGGGAATAAAGTGATTGTGGAGGAACCAGAGAGATGAAGAAGTAGATCAAGGGATCTCAAATATAACCATGGGCTGGGACAGATGGGAGGCCAGAGAGGTAAAGCTGAGGGAAGGTATTTACTTATGAGGAAGAAGGAAAAGCAAAAATCGATATTTCCCTGGACTCTAATGTCAACAGGGTTCGTTGTCCCTTCTTTATTGCTTCATCAAAGAAAAGGGTCCACTGAGGTATCTTTCCCAGGAGCAGCAGATGTGCCACTGAAAAGGGCTCTTTGAGATTTTCTATCCTGCCCCCAACTGTCTTGTGACTATGAGTACCTGGTGGATGCTGCTAGAACAGATTGTGAGTGGAAGACTTCCTTGGAGTCTGGGGCTCAGCCCACACTTGCCTTTTAAGAAGTCACTAAAATTTTGGCTGATTCCTTCTTTTCTTCTTATCTGCTTTGGAGGTAACCACTTCTTTCTCCCTTGCTCTACCAAAGGCTAAACAGTTTGTGTGTCCAGTCTCTCTTTGGAAAGGCTCATCCCTCTTTAGAATTTAGGTTACTTGATTACATTATGATTTAAGCTTTCTAATGGGCTTAATCATAATTAAAATTTTGTAGATCACCTGTTCTTTTTTTTTTTTTGGTTGCTGTCAGAGTGGGAGCAATGTTCTTTTATGGCCTTCAACATCTTATGGGAAAGGAAACTATGAGTTTCCTTCTTTTTTTAATTTAATCTGTGTGCATATGTATTACCATGCCAATTAAAAAAATTGGGGGATCCACTAGAAAGCATTAAAGAACTTGGAAGAGAAACATAACCATACTTTCTTCCTTCCTTTCCATAGGTAGTTGAAATAGTTAAAACAAT
This sequence comes from Phyllostomus discolor, assembly GCF_004126475.2. Taxonomy (NCBI): domain Eukaryota; kingdom Metazoa; phylum Chordata; class Mammalia; order Chiroptera; family Phyllostomidae; genus Phyllostomus; species Phyllostomus discolor. The sequence goes on from NC_040914.2 coordinate 62,278,721, forward strand.
ATTAATAGTGTAAACCTTGAACTCCTGAAGCTGTTTCTGAAAACCAAGTCCTAATATCTTTGAATTCTAATCAGCGCCTATTCCTTCTACTTCCTTCAGAGGAATCAAATGGGAGGGTTGAGGGTGAATGTTTCCAATTGCAAATTAGGAAAAGGCTCTAGAAGCTGGGTGAGCAATGTAGGGGTTAAGGGAAGCTGTAGCAATAACTAACAGCTGGGAAGGGGCCACATGGAAGTAAGGAATAAGAGGAGAGTTTTCATTATAGTGTTTGCATCTTTGCACATCAAAATCAGGCAAGATCTTTATCAGACTCCTATCTTTTTTACATTTTCTGAAGTTTTTCTTTTTAAATTATAAATATTTTTACTTGTATAGTCAGCACTAAAGTTAAAATAAATAGATATTTAAGGCCACAGTGGGAAAATTGTATTGGAAAGTTCAAACAGAATTCTGAACCTGTATAGACAAGTTAACTTTCTATGTTACCTGTGAGATATCTTTCTTCTTCTTTAATGCATTTATTATACATTTGATATTCCTAAGAAGCAAGCATTCAATTGTGTTTGAGAACTAGGATTTTGTTTCTATGTGAATACTTAGGAAGAATGTTCTTGTATTCTCCAAGTCTAACATGTACATTTTTTCACATTTTAATCTTTCTGAAATTGGGATGTGTTTTATAATTGATGGATGATCATAACTCAATCAGCGTGATTTTTTTTCTTAGTAAATAAAATACTACTATTTTTTACAATCGATGGCATCTTATATTTGAAGAAATATGCTATTACATAGGCAATTTCACAGATTAAGAAACATAACCATCTGACTTTTTTCTTTTTGGTAGAAATGAGTATAATTTTTTTGACATCGTCTATAATGATCCACCCACAAGGTAGTACATGCCTGTGTTTGAGATGTTTAAAAATTGTATGTTTGAGTATTTAAAATGAACTTAATTGTATTAACTTTCAATGCTGGTAGAAAATAAAATGCCTTTCTTCCTATAGATTTATAGTATTTTTATTTTTCTCCTCTGATTTTCATTTTAATCATAATCTCCTTAGAAAGTTGACTGCTCTGTTTTTATGCCCCCTATTATTTTTACAGCAACCTGCTGCCTGTGTTTTATACTAATAAAGGAACCCTCCAGTATTATATACTCATAGAGAAGCAGTGCTCAAATGATGATCGTTACTGCAATTCTTCCCTTTTAAAAAGGGGACCAATGTTCAGAGAACAAGATTTTAATGTCATTGCTATGTCAATGATGATAGAATTCTATAGCAGGAAAAACTCATTAGTTACTTTATGAATTCAAGTGTTGTTTATTCTTATGATGGGCTAGATTATAACTTTCAGCCTTTGCCTTATAGGAATGCAGTTATCTTGATCACAGTGTCTTGATATCAAAGGATGACTAAGTCTCACTCCCTTTCTGAAATGAAAGACCTGTGAAACAATAATTAAAAAAACCCTTAAGTTATTCATAACTACTGATAGCTTTAATTAATTAAAGGCAGAAAATAATTCATTACACTAAGTATTATGCACAACTTTGACATCAGAAAGTACCCTCAGATCTTTAAAGGATTTGTTCATTGTCTTTGATGTTGGGGCATAAATGCATATAGCTGATAGGTCAGATAGTTTGGGAAGTAAATATTCTTCTTGCTATGAACATAGAATTCAGAACTCTTCTCTGAAAACCTGTCACTTTTACACAGAAAAATATGGTGATGTAAAGAAAACTGTTTCCTTCTTTGCTTTGATTTCAAACATTTTATTTGATTTGGTGGCTTCTCTTAGACACAATCTCTATCATTCCCCTTCATATATTCACTATTTTCTCCAGTAACACACAAGTTCTTTGACTAGGTATTTTGAATAGACATGTGAAGAAGGGCAATAGGTTAGAATTCTGGTAGAGCAAAATAAGCATGATAAAATCAGACTTTATTGATGTGTATTGAAATGATTGCAAGGAGCCATAACGGGCCCTCTTTTCAAGCCAGTTTGTCATCTTGATTTAAGCAGATTTAAAAAAAATGTGTATAGAGTCTCCTTCTAGTGCTTTAAGGGAATACACCTAGAACCATGTGTACTGAATCAAAAACCGAAAAGAATTCAAATTAATATTCATGATATTTTAACAATTGGAATGAAAAGAAAGGCCAAAATGAACTCTGACATGTAAATATAAATGAAATGCGTTTGAAGGAGCAATGTGATTGGTGGGAGTTAGGAAGAGGTAAATGTCTGGTAAAATTTGGAGTTAGGGAGTATAGTTTGGTTCTTGGCATTAGCAAAGTGAAAAAAATTACAAAGCACCTCATTAGGAAATTGCAGGATATCAATGAAAAGCTTTATGTTAGTTGGGGGTGTGGGATTATAAAGAAATGGCATGTTAAGCTCTTATGTCACAGTTTTTAGAGCTAAGTAGAGAATCTACCACAAAATAGTCCTACCACCAGAAAAGCTGCTTCCCCCAACATTTAATAACTGTGAAGTGTAAATATATTTGATAGTGAATGTTTATACATCATCAATCGTTTTTAGTTAAGAAATCAAAAATGAAAGGAAAATAAGGAAGAATGGACCCATAGATGTGTCTGAAGTGGTCTTTGAGGTTAGTGGGTGTTTTTAAAGAAATTCAAAAGGATAACTAACATATCAAAACATGGCACCAAACGGGTGGAAAGTATTTAAAAGCCTAATCACTAAGTATCATGCAACAATTCCAACATTTCTCAAATGTTTAAGACTGTATTAAAAATAAATTACAAAGTTCTATGGCTTCAATGCAGGTTCATTCAGAGAAGGAAAAAAAAAGCTCTTTGTAAAATATGGAAACCATCTTGAGTCAAACAAATGCCAGAGAAAATTATAATTGTAAAAATGAGATGTCGACTATCGTTATTACAGTGGCTGTGTTGTTTCCAATAACAATTTGGCGTTTTATTTAGTCTGTAACAATCTACAATTGAAATATAAAATAAAGATTTTTCTTTTATTTCCCTCTGAAGTTCTGTGCCAAGCTAAGCAGAACTGAATGAAACATCTGTGGATGATTAAAACAAGCTTTCCTATGGGGTTTTGAATAGAAAGTAAACATGGATTTTATCCATAGTCAACAGCATTTACAAATGTAAAGGGAGGAAGCTACTGAGTTTTTGAAGAATGAGCTGTTAGAGAGGAAATAGAAGTATGGAACGGCAGATGGCGATAATTAGTTCCATACGGTGAAAGGCTTCTATTAAAAAAAAAAAAAAAAAGAAATGACAGTGAGCAGCTCTGGTTGGGTGATATTTTATTGAAACAATTTTTGTGTATTATTTCCTATCTTTGTCTTTCTGGAGTAGTTCCATCTCACAAAACCAATCAAATATGACTAACATGTGATATATTTTATTTGGTAGTCTGTGTTCATGCTCATGAATGAGAAAACCCTGTATTAGGGGCTAGCCAGACTGGATACCCACTCATCTCTTCCTCTTGGGATTTTCAATTCTTCAGTCTTCTCTGCTTAACTTTATTTTGGGTCAGTCATAGTTTCCTAATTTCTTGAGGCTATGTGGTTTAGTGCTTAAGAACCCAGGCTTTGGTGTCAGACTGTCCAGATTTGAATGCTGCTTCCCTCTCACTAGCTGTTTGATTGTAGGTAACTACCTAACTTTTCTATGCTTGTTTTCTTATCTGTACAATGGGGGCAGTTATAATATCTGCCTTAGTGTTTATATATATATATATTTTTTGCCTTAGTATATTATGTTATGCAACCTAGTGGTATAATTGCTGTAAGGATTAAAATGAACTAATATATATGTAAAACACAGTCACAAGAGTTACCTGGGCCCCACCACAGACCTACTTAATCAAAGTGTCTATACTCCCTTGATCATATACCACTTGTCAGTAAATAATTTTTGACTATTTATCTTCACTATAGGCTTGTTCATATAGTTAGTAATTTATACATACTGTTGTTCTATTATAGTATATACATTTTATAACATTTAGGTATTTTAAAAGTGAGATAAAAATAAATGTAAAAAATTTGAGCATCCTTTTCTCATATCTTAGTGAGTTAGGATTCATAGGTCACTGGTTTAGAATGTATTGGATGAGTTGAACTAACCTGAAAAGAGTAGCACTGAGTTTAACCAAAATCTTCAGGAAACAACGTAGCCCCAAGCACTTTGGTGATCAGTTTCTCCATTCACCATGCATGTGCCAAGGCCAAATGTGAAATTATCTCTACAGTTCCCTGTGTTTTTCATTTTAAAAATATTTTTGTTTACTTCTATTCTTTGTTCTTTGTACTTTTTTATGTTGCCAACCAAGTCATTATTTGCCATTGTGACCTTGACAGTATTTCTCTGTTCTTAGCCACAGATGTCTGTAGCTTTCAAAAAGATGAAATAAGCTCTTTGTTTTTAATTGTTGATAAAGGTTTTCTCACTTCCACTTTATTTCAATTTTCTTCCCAATTGGGAGTGGTTGCAGCAGCTTTCTTAGTTCTGGGTCACCTGTGACTCTGTCTCAGTTATGCTACATCAACATGCAGAGGTGTTAATCTTCTTTTGTTCCCTCTTGCTGCCTTTCTTTAGCTTTGTAATTATCTAAGATGGTAACAGCTCTTAAGAACATACTCTGTCACCTTGAAATCAAGTGGGTTTTAGCTGAAAATTCAGGCAAGCTCTTAAAAATGTCATTTCTCTCAGCTATGAATAGTGAAGGAGAATTTGAACATGACAGTCCTTAGTTATAATGCTATTTAGATGATGGATTCTCATTACCCAGCATAATGTGGAATGTTGACATTTTATTCAAACATGTAATCCTTGTCATTGAGTGTAGGAAGTAGAGAGATTACTACCTGGAGTAGGGGTAACACAGGATGGCACTACAGAGAAATGATAGAAAGCCCAAAATAGTAGCAATAATCATTTTCCACTTTTGGTCAGGTCATTTTTAGAATTTAAATGATGTCCTATGGTACTTATCTTCATGATTCTAAGTAACTGTTCTGGTTCTGAGTAATGTTTAGGACACACCTTATTATATAAATGCCTTTATACACATTAACATTTATTATATATACTTATCTAAACAAAGTATTTTATTTATGTCCTTAGAATCACATTTTGTAATCAGAAGAACTTCATTGTTGAATTAAGGTAAATTTGCACTTGGGTTATAATACATAGTCTTTCACACTGTTAATATGTTGAAGATAGAAGAATTTGTTGCCATCTTTTAAAAATTAAAAAAAAATCCTCACTGAGGATATATTTATTGATATTAGAGAGAGAGAGAGAGAGAGAGAGAGAGAGAGAGAGAGAGAGAGAATCATTGATGTGGGAGAGAAATATTGGTTGGTTGCTCCCTGTACATTCCATGACTGGGGAATGAACCCTCAACTTAGGTATATGCACTGACTGGGAATTGAACATGTGACCATTTGGTATATGGATGATGCTCCAACCACTGAACCATACTGGCCAAGGCTCATTACTATCTTAATGACACCAACTTTGTGGTAAATATTTAAGAACAACAATATAGTGGTACACATTGCTGTTTGTCAGGGAAGATGTTAGAAAAGGGTTTTTACTTAATTTCAATACCCCATATGTACTGTATGCCAACTAATAATTTATAAATAATTTGAATACAATAAAACACAAATGTATAGAGAATTCAGTCTTTCAGGGTTCTTGTAGGAACATAGGAATAGCATAGAACTAAATATCCCTACTGCCCCTCCTAAAATTTATATAAGGAGAAAGTGACATAATATAGATTCAAGAAGAAGGGGAAGCTTGGCCTTAGTGATGAGGAGTTAACCATAACCATTGAGGATTTGTGGGAAGACCATTTCAGACAGAGTCAATGGTAGTTGCAAAGACCCTGGGGTAGAAATGAGACCATACTGAAAGAACAGAAGGAAGACCTGTGGGGCTTTATGAAAGTGAGGAATGGGGAGAATGTTAGGAAATGAGGGTGGAAAAGTAGGCAGGAGCCTTAATACACAAGGCTTTGTAGGCCAGTGTAATGAATTTGGATATTATTACGATATAATAGATAGCCACTGGAACATTTTAAGTAGAAAAGTGACTGAGTTTGATTTACTGTTTAAAAGTTGTTATTGGGACAATTGGTGAAATTTGAATAAGGTATGTAGATTAGATAATGAAATTATATCAGTGTTAATTTCCTGATTTTTATAATTGTGCACTGTTTATGTAAGGGAATGTTCTTGTTTTTAGGAAATACATCTAGAATTATTTAGTGGTAAAAGGGTGATATGCCTTAAATGCTACAGGAAAAGGTATGTGGAGAGGGAGGAAGAGAATGATAAGCAAATGTGGTCAATGTTACTTCTTCTTGGGATTTTGGGGGAAGGTACCCAGAGATTCTTTGTTCTATTCTTAGAACTTGTCTGTAAGTCTGAAATGATTTCAAAATAAAAAGTAAAAAAGAAAAAAATTACACTGGCCTGTGTGAGGAATGATTTATAGGTGAGCAAATCTTGGGGCAGGGAGATCAGTAAAGGAATGATTGCAATGCTCTAGGTGAGCAATGGCAGGGGCTTAGAGTGAGGTAGTGGTGATAAAAGTAAAGAAAAATGTCCAGATTCAAGATATATACTGTTGATTGGACTTGCTCATGAGTATGTGTGGTTTGTGAAGGAAAGAAAGGAATGGTACATGACTTAGGGTTTCTTGGCTATGGTGATGCCATTTTCTGAGATGGGAAGACTGAAATTGTTCAGAATATAGAAAAAATCATCCTGATCATTTAAGGTTTTGGGTTACTGGAGTTGATGGTAAAGGACCTTACAACCTGCTTTTTACAGAAGTTTATTCCTTAATCTGACAAAACCTGAGGTTAAATTCCTTTAAAGATTGACCAGTTTTCCTCTATTACTCTAGTGTGTTTCTGTCTTCGAAATAATGTAATATTTATTGCAAGAAAATAAACATGTGAGTGGATTGGTGAAAATCCATTACCACATTTAGCTAAATAGCTCATATCAGTACCTCACTATTACTGACAAGTCAAGAAGATGATACAAGAGTAATTACAGAGAAAATCTTCAAGAAAATACATATTGGGACTAAGAAAGTAATAAGGGCTTATTGTAATAAATTCAAACAGTATGGAAGTAAAAAGTATACTTTTTCCTCTCTCCTAATTTCATGCTTCAGGATAAAAGCCTCCATTAGCAGTTGGATGTTCTCCTTCCACATACCTTTTTATATACCACTTCTCAACCCTTTTTACACATGTTCATAAATAACATAGTTTAACTTTTTTTGGATAAAAATTGGAGCATATTAGTTATCTATTGCTGTGGAACAAATTCCCCCCACATGTAGCAGCTTAAACAGCAAGCATTTATTATCTCATAGTTTCTGTGAATCAGAAATCTGGATATGGCTTATTAGCTGTTTCCTCTGCTTTCAGGTTTCTCATGTGGCTGCACTAAAAGTATTGGCTGGGGCCGTGGTCTTATCTGAAGGCTCAATTAGGGATATGCTTCTAAACTCACTCAATTGATGGTTGACAGGATTCAGGGATTTGTGAGGCTCTTGGACCTACCTCAGTTCTTTGCCACATGGGACTTTTCTTATGGCAGCTCCCAACATGGCAGCTGGGTTCCATTATAGTAAGCAATAGGAAGCCACTGTGTCTTCGTAATCTAATCTCAGAAGTGATATCCTGTGACTTTCACCATATTGAAATGGTGAAAATGATCAGAAGTGCATCATTAGAAAAATCTGAAATAAACAATCTGACTACACTTAAAGGAACTTGAAAAACAACAACAAACAAGGGTCGAAGTGAGTAGAAGGATGGAAATAATAAAGATCAGAGCAGAAGTAAGTAAAATTGAGTCAAAAAAAGAACAATATAAAGGATCAATGAACCAAGAGCTTGTTCTTTGAAAAGGTAAACAAGATGGACAAACCTTTAACAGATTCATCAAGAAAAAGAGAGAGGACCCAAATAAATAAAATCAGAAATGAAAGAGAAGGAACAACTGACATCAAAGCAATACAAAAGATTGTAAGAAAATATTACAAATTGGACAATCTGTATGAAATGGATAAATTTCTAGAAACATACAATCATCCAAAACTGAATCAAGAAGAATCAGAGAATCTGAATAGACAGATTACAACTAGTGAAATTGAAGCGGTAATCAAAATACTCACAGCAAACAAAAGTTCTAGATTGGATGGCTTCACAGGTGAATTTTACCAAACCCTCAAAGAAGAACTAATACCTATCCTTCTCAAACTATTCTGAAAAATTCAAGAGGAAGAAGACTCCCAAGCTTGTTTTATGATGCCAGCATTATCCTAATTCCAAAACTGATAAAGACATTACAAAGAAAATTATAGGCCAATATCATTGATGAAATGAATGCTGACCAGATCCAGCAATACATCAAAAAGATCTTACATCATGATTAAGTGGGATTTGTTCTGGTGATGCAAGGTTGGTACAATATCCTCCAAATCAATAAACATTGTATATCATGTAAAAAAATGAAGGATAAACACCAGAGGATTATATCAGTAGAAGCAGAAAAAGCATTTGATAACATTAAGTACCCATTTATGATAAAAACTCAGAAAAGTGGGAGTAAAAGGAACATACATCAACATAATAAAGGCCATATATGCCAAACCCACAGCCAACATCATATTCAATGGGCAAAAACTGCAAATGTTTCCCTTAAGATCGGGAACAAGATAGGAATATCCGCTTTCACCACTTTTATTTGACAAAGTACTGGAAGTCTTGGCCGCAGCAATCAGGCAACAAGAGGAAATAAAAGGCATCTAAATTGGAAAGAAAGTAAAAATGTCATTATTTGCAGATGACATGATACTGTATATAGAGCACCCTAAAGATTCCACCAAAAAACTCTAGAACTGATAAATGAATTCAGTAAAGTATCAGGATAAAAAATAAATATCCAGAAATCAGTTGCATTTTTATACACTGATAATGAACTATCAGAAAGGGAAATTAAGATAACAATCCCATTCACAATTGCTTAAAAAATACCTAGGAATAAACTTAACCAAAGATGTAAAAGATTTGTACTCAGAAAATTATAAGACACTGAAGAAAGAAATTGAAGAAGATACAAATAAGTGGAAGCATATACTGTGTTCATGGATAGGAAGAATTCACATTAAAATAATGTCCATACTACCAAAAGCAATCAATGTAATTCCAGCAAGATACCAATAGTGTATTTCACAGAACTAGAACAAATATTCCAAAAATTTATATGAAACCAAAAAAAGACCCCAAATAGCCACAGTAGTCTTGAGAAAGAAGAATAAAGTTAGAGGAATCACACTACTTGATATCAAATTATTCTTCAAGGCCATAGTAATTAAAACAGCATGGTACTGGCATAAAAACAGACATATAGATCCAAGGAACAGAATGGAAAGCCCAGAAAACCAACCCACACCTTAACGGTTAATTAATATTTGACAAAGGAGGCAAAAACATGCAATAGAGTAAATATAGGCTATTATAAATGGTGTTGGGAACTGTATAGATACATAAAAAAATGAAACTAGACTACCTTCTTATACCCTTCACAGGAATAATAAACTCCAAATGAATTAAAGACTTAAATCTTATACTTGAAATCATAAAAAATTTTCAAGGAAAATTTTAGAAATTAAAATCTCGGATATTTCTTGTAGCAGTATTTTTTTCTGATATATCTTCTTGGGCAAGAAAAACAATAGAAAAAATAAACTACATAGTTTTTGCACAGCAAAGGAAACCACTGACAAAATGAAGAGACAACCCACTGAATGGGAAGAAAAATTTGCCAGTGATACATTTGAATTTATGAAGAATTCATACAACTCAACACCAAAAAAACCCCAACAACAAATAATCCAACTAAAAAATGGGCAAAAGACCAAAAAGATACTTGTCCGAAGAGGGCATACAGATGACTAATAGACATGTATAAAGAAGCTCAAAGTCACTGATCATCACAGAAATGCAAATTAAACCCCAATGAGATATAACCTCACACCTGTCAGAGGGGCTAACATCAATAAATCACCAAGAATGTGTTGGAAAGGATGTAGAGAAAAGGGAACCCTTGTACACTGTTGGTGGGAATGAAGATTGGTGCAGCAACTGTGTAAAACAGTATGGAGTTTCCTCAAAAAATTAAAAATAGAACTGCATTATCACCCAGCAATTCCACTTCTGGGAATATATTTGAAGAAACCCAAGACACCAATTGGAAAGAATATATGCACTCCTATGTTCATTGCAGTATTATTTACAATAGCCAAGATTTGGAAGCAGCCCAAATGTCCAAGATGAGGTGATAAAAAAGCTGTGGTACATTTACGCAATGCAGTATGACTTGGCCATAAAAAAAAGGAAATCTTACCCTTTGTGACAGCATGGATGGACCTGAAGAGCATTATGCTAAGTAAAATAAACCAGTCAGAGAAAGATAAGTACCATATGGTTTCACTCATCTGTGGACTCTAATAAACAAAATAAGCTAACAAACAAAATAGAAACAGACCCATAGATACAGAGAACAGATTGACAGCTGTCAGATGGGAGGGGAATGTGGGGCTGGATGAAAAAGGTGAAGGGCTTAAGCAAAAACAACAACAACAACAACAAAGCAATATAAGATGATATATTATGGAATCATACACCTGAAATCTGTGTAATTTTATTAATCAATGTCAACCCAATAAATTCAATGAAAAAAAGTGAATCACTAGGTCCAGCTCACACTCAAAAGGAGGGTATGACACAAAGGTGTGAATATGTTGAATACTGGGGACCATCTGAGAGACTGGCTACTATAGTGTATATAGTTATGCAACTTAAGTTTTTCACTTAATAATACACTGTGAATATTATTCTATGTTAATATAAATATATATGCCTTAAGTTCTTAATTGTTGGTTTGTATTTCTTTATGTGGATATGTCACAATTTAATAATTTGCCATTGGTTAAAATTATTTTTATTATTTTCATAGTGAACAACATATATATTTCTTTGATTTAGTGTAAAATTGTTCTAAAGACTATTTTTAGTTTTTTTTAATCTTTTTTTAAAATTTTATTTATTTATTTATTTATTTATTTTTAGAGAGGGAAGAGAGGGAGATAGAGAGAGAGAGAGAGAGGGAGAGAAAGAGAGAGAGAGACAGAGAAACACCAATGTGCGGTTGCTGGGGGTTATGGCCTGCAACCCAGGAATGTACCCTGGCTGGGAATCGAACCTGGGACACTTTGGATCCCAGCCCATGCTCAATCCACTGAGCTACGCCAGCCAGGGCATTTTTTCTAGTTTTTATGTTAGTAACAAAATTGAAAAGGTACAGAGATTTCCCATATATCCTCCACCCCCACACATGCATAATCTCCCCAATTATCAACAAACCTCACCAGAATTATACTTTTACCTTAGTTTACTTTGGTGGACATTCTGTGGGTTTGGACAAAAGTACAATAACATATGTCTATCCTTATAATGTTATACAAAGTATTTTCACTCCCTTAAAAATTAGTACTTTTTTCTTCTTTATGTTCCAAATCATTGATTTGATTCTCAGCTTCATCCCTCCATTGTTGGTTCCCTGTCAATTTTTCTTTATTTCACTTAATGCAACCTTCATTTCTGCCTGGGTCTTTTTTATGCTGTTGAAGTACCCAATGAGTTCTTTGAGCGTCCTAATAACCAGTGTTTTGAACTGGTTTGCCTCTGATAGGTTGCTTATCTCCATTTCATTCATTCATTCATTCATTCACTGGAGTTTTCTTGCATTTGGGCCATGTTTATTTCTCTTACCAATTTGGCAGCCTCTCTGTATTTGTTTCTGTGTATTAGATGGAGCTGCTTTGACTCCCTGTCTTAGTAGCATGACCTATTGTAGAAAAGGCACCTGTAAATCATGTGGGATGGAGCCTTAGTTAATTGCCAGGGCGGGTCAACACACTTCACCACTTTGTGGTTCTGTATGGGGGTAGGTCTCAGAAAGAGGACCATGCCGCTGCCTGGCTTCTGGAGGTTTGTCCAGCACTCACCCTATTTCCAGTCACTTCATTGTTGCGACTGGTGCCCTTCCAGCTGTTGCCTGGTGCTGAATCCCAGAGTCGGTGGGTTTGCCTACGTGTTAAAACCATGTGGGCCCTTTAAACAGTTTCCTGAAAACCTGGCAGTTTCTTCTGCCACTCTAGCTTACACTGGTTTTTATACCTAGAAGTTATAGGGATTTATCTTCCCGGCACCAGAACGCTGGGCTGTGTGGTTTGGCCTGGGGCTTGGCTCGCTCACTACCAAGGTATCCCTTGCTCCTAAAGTATCCCTTGCTCCCGAGGTATCCCTCCCTATTTTTTTTCCACCACATGTGAATGTGGGACTGTCCATGCCTGTTCTGCTGCCACCTCTCCATGCCACACCATGCCTCTCCACTCATCTCCACATCTCTGCCCCTCCTACCCATCTGGATGAATGTGGCGTCTTTAAATCCTTGGTTGTCGGACTTCCATACAGATCAATTTTTGGACACCTCTGGGTGTTATTTGTTTTGAGATTTAGTTGTAGTTCTTTTTGTGGTTGTATGAGGAGGTGAAGCATGTCTACCTATGCCTCCATCTTAACTAGAAATCTTAGTCATTTATTTTTATTTTTTCCACATTTTTTATTGTTGTTCAAGAACAGTTATTTCCATTTTCTCCCTACCACTCCCCACAACTGCAGCCATCCCCACTTCCCACCCTTGATCCTACCTGCCTTTGGTTTTGTCCATGTGTCCTTTATACATGTTCCTGAAAACCCTTCTCCCTTTTCCCCCATTATCCTACCTCCCCCTGGTTACTGTCAGTTTATTCTCAGTCATTTTTTTTTTAACTTTGAACCTGCTTATCCCTCTCTGCTCCTACTTGAACTCCAATAATTCTCACACTGATTGTTTAGATGGTATCCCATAGATCATATAGGCTTCCTTCATTCTTTCTATTCTTTTTTTCTTTGTTCTCCTCTGACTGGTTAATTTCAAAGTTTCTGTGTTGTGTCTCATGGATTCTTTCTGCTAGTTGATACATTCTGTTACTGATGCTGTCTAATGTATTTTTTCATTTCATTCATTTTGTTACTTGGCTTTAGAATTTCTGTTTGTTTTTCTTTGATTTGTCTTTGTTAAACTTTTCGTTTTGTTCATTATTGTTTTCCTGACTTCACTTAGTTGTCTTTCTGTGTTTTCTTGTAGCTCATTAAGTTTCCTTTAAATGGCTGTCTTGAATTCTTTATCAGGTAGTTTCACCGATTTCCATGACTTTGGAATCTGTTGCTAGGTAAATTATTGTGATCCTTTGGTAATGTTATATAGTTCCTTGAATTTTCATATTTCTTGAAGCATTGCATTGCTATCTTCACATTTGAAATAGCAGTCATCTCCTCTGGTTGCCTTCAGGAGAGGAATACCTTCTGTCAGCTCTACTAGTGATTGTGAGGCTTTCTTCGATTTTCTATGTGCATACCTGCTTCTCTCTGTTTTGTTCCTTCTTGGTAGGACTCTTAAACTTGTATGTCTTGTTTCTGTCCTGCACTACACTAAGCCGGGTGCTGATAGCCTCCCTTTTGTTTTTTTAAAAGCACTAAAGCTCAAGTTTGTGGTCTCTCCTGGCCCACAGCTTTCTGTGTGTTTTCACTATCCATCTGCGAAAGCTGGCTCTTGTATCCACATTTGGGACTGTGTATAGGGAACTGGCCACAGAGTTGGGCTGCATGTGGGTGAGGGATGCTGAGCACTGGCAGTGTCAGCAGGTCAGCTGAGGTGGGGATCTATGGGTGAGGTAGTCCCAGTGGACCATGGGTGGACTTCTTGATGGAATCCACAATGAAGTTGGTGGAATCAATGTCTCTTTAATGCCCTCTGAGGATCTCATCTGTTGCATGTTTGCAGCCTCTTCCTGCTCCCCTAGTCATGCAGCTCATGATTTAGTCCTCTGGATGGGGCAGGAGAGAAATGAGCCTCTTTGGCAGTGTCCCGTATGGCTGGGGAAACTGTGTACTAACTTTACATGCTTTTGTATTTCCCAGCAAAATCACAGATTGAAAAGCTCTCTCTTGGCCCTAAGCTGTGCCACCTTGGGGGAAATGTGATATAGGTAAAGTTAAGCTGTTTTTCTTACCCTCTCCAGTGCATCAAAACTCATATATCTTTTTTCCTTTAATTGTGTACTAGAACTTCTCCTCTGGAAACCTCAACTTCTACAAAGGCTCTCTTGTCCATGAGTGTTAGTCAAAAACAGTGTTTTCCAGGGACTCCCAATCATGGTCAAGAGGAGCTGGAGCCAGTTCATGGGTCACTGCAAGGTACACATCTCATACTGAGATCTGTATGCCTGTTACCAGATGCACGGGTAGGTGCGACTCCTCCTTGATCCATTGCCTGTGGTGCTGGATCCCATAGCTCCTACAAGGCACTTCTGCCTGTGGAATTATTGTGGGGGTGGTGGGGGACAAAATAAGGGATGTCTTATTTTGTCATGATGCTGACATAATTCCTCATCTCATATATTTTGATGTGTGATCTTGTCATTAATTTATTAAAAAAACTTTTTATTATAAAAGTTTGTAATCATTACAAAAGTAGAGACTAGAATATTGAAGCTGCAGTTTTATACCACCATTTTTCATAAATATGGCCAATATTGTTTATCCAAAACATATTCCATCAACCACTTGGATTATTTCAAAGTTAGACATATTATTTTATCTATAAGTATTTTTATTTGCATCTCTAACAGATTTGAATTATTAAATAAACATCATTATTCCAAGTGAAAAAGTAACAAACATTCTTCATATCATTTAACTGCTAGTGTCATTAAATTTTCCCCACTTAGGAAATTTAAATATCATTAAATTTTCCTCTCTTATCTCATGAACATCTCTTTACACTTGGTTTGTTTGAATCAGCAGTCAAATAAGGCCCGTGTATGGAATTTGATTGGTGTGTCTCTTTTTTAAAATAATATATTTTATTGACCATGCTATTACAGTTGTCCCATTACCCCTTCACTCCCCTCCCCTCTGCACATCCCCTCCCACCCACATTCCCCACCTTTGGTTCATGTCCATGTGTCATAAGTTCTTTAGCTTCTACAGTTCCCATACTATTCTTGCCCTTCCCCTGTCTATTTTCTCCTTACCATCTATGCTACTTATTCTCTGTACCTTTTCCCCCTCTCTCCTCTCACTCCCCTGTTGCTATCCTTCCATGTGATCTCCATTTCTGTGGTTCTGTTCCTGTTCTAGTTGTTTGCTTAGTTTGCTTTTGTTTTAAGTGTGGTTGTTAATAACTGTGAGTTTGCTGTCTTTTTACTGTTCATATTTTTTATCTTCTTTTTCTTAGAAAAGTCCTTTTAACATTTCATATAATAAGGGCTTGGTGATCATGAACTCCCTTAACCTGACCTTATCTGAGAGCATTTTATCTGCCCTTCCATTCTAAATGAAAGCTTTGCTGGATAGAGCAATCTTGGATGTAGGTCCTTGCCTTTCATGACTTGGAATACTTCTTTCCGGCCCTGTCTTGCCTGTAAGGTCTCTTTTGAGAAATCAGCTGACAGTCTGATGGGCACTCCTTTGTTGGTAACTGCCTCCTTATCTCTTGCTGCTTCTAGGATTCTCTCCTTCATTTTAATCTTGGGTAATGTAATTATGATGTGCCTTGGTGTGTTCCTCCTTGGCTCCAACTTCTTTGGGACTCTCTGAGCTTCCTGGACTTCCTGGAAGTCTATTTCCTTTGCCAGATTGGGGAAGTTCTCCTTTATTATTTACTCAAATAACTTCTCCACTTGTTGCTCTTCCTCTTCCCCTTCTGGTACCCCTATAATTCGGATGTTGGAATGTTTAAAGATGTCCCAGAGGTTCCTAAGCCTCTCCTCATTGTTTTGGATTCTTGTTTCTTCATTTTTTTCTGATTGGTTGTTTCTTTCTTCCTTCTGGTCCACTCCATTGATCTGAGACCCAGTTTTCTTTCCATCACTATTGGTTCCTTGTGCATTTTTCTTCATTTCACTTAATGTAGTCTTCTTCATTTTTTCATCTAATTTGTGACCAAAATCAACCAATTCTGTGAGCATCCTGACCACCAGTACTTTGAACTGTTCATCTAATAGGTTGGCTATCTCATGGTTGCTTAAAGGTATTGGCTCTGGGGCTTTGATTTGTTCTTCCATTTGAGCCATTTTTGTGGGGAGGTCTGGTCACGCCTGTTACATAGTGAGGGGCGGAACCTTAGATGTTCACCAGGGCGTGGCAACCCAGTCACTGAGTTGTGATGCTGTATGTGGGGGCAGGGTCAGAGAGGGAACAATGGCGCTTGCTCCAATCTCTGCTGGATTTCAGTCCCCTCTGCCACTTCCCCCAAGCAAACTGGACCCTCCTGGTTCTGGTTCGCAGATGGGTGGGCCTGTGTACATTCTAGTACCTTGTGGGTCTCTCCAACGAACTCTCCTGTGAGGCTGGGAGTCTCTCCTGATACCTCAAGCTCCATAAGTGTTTTCAATCAGTGCTTTTAGGCTTTATTTCTCTGCACTGGGGCCCTGGGGTTGTGCAGTCTGTTTCACTGCTGTTTTCACTTGGTTTATCTGCACGTCAGTGTGTGACTGTGGACACCCAGCTGCCTTGCACGCCTCACTGGGTCTGTTTGTTGCCTCCCTGCACCCACGCCTGGGGTCTGCCACCGGGGACTGCTAGCTGCCACCTGCGCCCTATGTTCCCTGGGTCTGCCAGCCACTGCTTTTTCCTGCTGTGACCCCTCTCCGCTGGCCGCCAAATCTGCCCATTTTACCAGTCTGGATGAATGGTTGTCGGGACTTCCATACAGTTTAATTTTCTGTCTGTTCTGGTTGTTGTTTTGTTTCTAAATTTCTGTTGTCCTTAATTTTGGTTGTGCGAGGAGGCACAGTGGGTCCACCTATACCTCCATCTTGGCCAGAAGTTCTGATTGGTATGTCTCACAGTTTATGTCAGACCTTCTTCATCCTTTTTGTTTTTGTTTTTGCAATAAAATGGGCATTTGTTTTGTAAAATTTGGCTGAGTGTATCCCCATACTGTTGTTTAAAATATTCACTTGTGCCTGTATTTCCTGTGAATTATTGGTTACAACCAAAGGCTTGTTCAGATTCCGGTTTAAGTTTAATACTTTTGGCAAGTATCTTTCATAGGTGGTGCTGTGCACTTCCTATTTCATCATATCAAGAAGCTCATAATGTCCGATTCTTTCTCCTTATGATATTAAGATAGATTAGTAGCTCAAGTATTTCCAGCTTGACCATCCATTATAAGGTTCCTCATCAGTCTTATCTAATGGTCCTTATCCATGATCCTTGCTCAGATACATTATTTCATTAGGTGTTGCAAGATGGTGAGTTTCAATTCTATTATTTCTTTATATTAACTAAATGATTACTCTGAAGTAGATTTCATACAGAACAGGATCAATTCTTGAATCTTTTATTTACCATCTTTTAGAATGGGTTGATGCTCTAGAAACCTCCAGAAATGACCACTTTTAAAGTATTACAATTGCATAGATTTTAATGTTTGATATATTTTAATCCATTGTAGCCATTATTTTTTCCAGTGTTCATATTGTCCCATCTTTGGCAGTGGGAGGGCATTTGCATTGATTTGTAGTTCCATTTCATGTGACACTTGAACTCTTTCATAGTTTTCTTGTTTTCTGGTACAAGATGTCCTAGGCTTATCTCTACAACATTGCCCCAGATCTGGAATCTGTCATGTCTTTAAGAAATTGTGGTTCTTACCAGTGGGAATCATCATTAATTTCTAAATAGTCTATACTTTCCTTCTTAGATGTTGAGTTATTCAGAGCACTGTTTTAAAATTTCTGAGTGGTTAGTTTTTGGCTTTGCTTTTGTTAATTTTTTAATTTTATTTTCCCTATTGTCAAAAAATGTAGCTGTGTGATGTTCTTTATGGCTTACCATTGCCATTACCAGTTAAAAATGTACTATGAACATTTGAAAAGAATTCTAGGCAGTTATTAAATCAATTCTTAAATTGTTATTCATAAACGTTACTTATTTTTGTGTACTTATCTGTAGATTTTTAAGAGAGCTGTGTTAAAAACAAATGCTATTATAGTGGTTTATCAATTCTTTCATTTCTAAAAACATAGTTTACTTATTTTGAAGGGTTATGATTTAGTGTATAACATTGTGGTCTAGAGAGAGAATCTAATTATTCTCATCTGTAAGATGGATAATTTAAAATAATAGAAGATTAAATTTTCTTCTCTTTATTAAGGGTTTGACCCCCACAGAGTACAAACATAAATGTTTGCTGTTGTGAAAGAGTACTTGGATTTTGTTGGTAGCTTCAGGAGAAGTAAAACATGTCATGTTTTGGGAATTGTAGTGCTAGTTAGTATATGCAGTAATTTAATAGTGTAGTGAAATGCAAATATTTGAGTGAATAAATGAGAAATTATTGGACAGTTATCAATATAATTATTATTGGTTGCACAATATAATTATTATTAATTACACTTTTTCTTTAATACTGCTTCTTGGTAATGTGGTAGTCTCAAGAAAACAGACATTTGCAAAATGTGAGTGCAATAAGCATTCCTTCTCAGTTGTGCCTTTTCCTTCCATGGAATGCTCTGAAATTAAAAGAGTACATTAGTACTCTTTTAAGAAGGCCCATTATATTACCTGAACACCCCATAGTAAGGCCAGACTCACTCATGCTAAGATAGGATATGTGACAGACAATGTTCACGTGACATTTCAACATACTAGGTTCTGGCTGAGTCAAGACAGCCTGCGACCTACGAGTCTCTTTTCATTTCAGCTGTTTAAAAATACAATTTCACACATTCTTTCATTTTATTAAAGAAATGCTATGCTTCCAACCAAGGGGCCTGCCTGCCAGGTGGAATTATAATTATGCCTGGGCAGTTTGCAGCTGTGCTTAGTTATAAAGCTTTAACTAAAGAAAATAGAATTTGAGTGCTTTTATGCATCTCATAATATTTTCCTAAATCAGTATATTTATATGACAGTTAAATAATTTCTAAGGAGCTTACTGACATTTAAACTTTTTTTTTTGTCAGAACATCGGAAACTTAATACTAAAAATGACCTTTTTTTCTTTGGTTATCTTTCAGCAAAACTAATTATAAATTATTCTTTTCTTTTTCTTTTTTTTTTTTTGGCAATAGCATAATCCATCTCTTTCTTGACTATTTGCTCTTTTCCACTCACTACCCTCAATCTATTTGCAAATCTACTGGCTCTGGTTTGAAATAGATCCAGGATGTAGCTTCTTCTCACCCTTCCTGACTATTACAACTTGAGTTGAAGCTGCATCATCTCTTGCCAGGACTGCTGAAAACACTTTCTATTTAGGCTCCTGCTTCCCTTCCATGATGTATTCTACACCCAGGAAGAATGCTCTCTTGAAAAGGTAGATCAGGTTATGTTTCTCCTCTATTCTAAACCTCTTGGTATCTCTTCTAGGGTTGTTGCCATGCTCCACCAGACCTTATTTGACCTGGACCTTTCTGGGACTCTGCCCTCATTTCCTACCTCTCTTCTCCTTATTGCTTCCATCTCAGTTGTACTTCCCTCCTGCTGGTTGTGGACACATTGAGCCCTATACCACCCCAAGGATTTTGCACTGGCTGTTCCCACCACCTGGAATATCCTTCTACACATATGTGCATGGTTTGCTCTATTACTTTATCCAAATAAATTTCTCTTTATCAGAGAGGACTTCTTAAAACTGTCCCTTCGCCTCCTGGTTACTGTCTGTCTCTTTACTTAGGTTGATTTTATTTTTCTTAGCACTTAGTAGCACAATGATGTGTCTTTAGTCATGTTTATGAAAGTTCCAAGAGAGTCTAGATTTTGTTTTGTGCATGCTGCATTCCTGTGCCTAGAACAGTGCCAGCCATATCATTAATGTCCAGTCAATATCTGTTGAGTGAATACACGAAGGCCAGTACCAGCTGTGTCTCCCATACTTGAACTTGGTGTCCTAGTTCTGAGAAAGTTGTAACCCAAATTCATGCTTCCAGAAAGCTGGATACAGCAACCCAGAGCCACTTCTGTGGGATTACAATCTTACAATGTACTGAATGGCCTGTTCAACTGAGAAATAATAATTTCTCACTTTCTTTTTTGTACAATGTCATACCATTGACATGCCCTTTCCTACATATTATCTTACTGAATTTCCATAATTTTTTTATTTGTTAGGTGAGAAAATATATTAAAAAATGTGGCATAATTGGGATTCAAATCCAGGTTTTTATAAAGCCCAGAGGATTTTTCCCACCCAACCAAATAAAAAAAATGAAAATGTTTGGGCCCTTTTTATTTGGATAGCTTTTTCAGAATTTTAAGGAAGTTGACATACTTTTTATTTTAGAAGAATTACTTTAGGCATTAAAGCTTATTGCTGTTGGGATTTGAAGTGTCCCTAGTTATTTAAAACCATCTCCAGCAATAAATAAGATGGGAAGAGCATTTTCCCAGGATGGGTTGAACACTTCCACTTGCTCACAGCATGGTAGCTGGTTTCACATGAGGCATTTTGGAGGTCAGACAAAGGCTGTAAATCTCTTAAAGCCTAGCTTGTGATGTACAATGTCACTTTCACCACATCTGGATTGGTTCTGGGATCAAAGTAGGTCACAGGACCAGTCTAGATTATAGAAAAGTGGAATAAACTCTACCTTTTGATAAGAAAGTGTTGTCTCATTGCAAAAGGTGTGTCATAGTGATCTTTGGAAACATAACCTACCCCAAAAGTCATCATGAAAAACTGTCATCATTTTACTACCAGTAGAGAATGAAGAGCTTAAGACAATGATGATAGTCACTGTTTTTGAAAAATTGTGGGTTTTCTTTGGTGTACTAGGTGTTGAAGAAAAACTTCACCTCTGAATAATACCCTCCTCACTGGGTATGCCATTAGATCTAAGAGATTTATTGTCCCTCTTAACTTATTGTCCCCCAGCATTGATAAAATACTTTCAAAAGAAAAATAGCTGTATTATAGAATTGTGCTGAGCTCTTCATATTTCATATATGTAGCTGGCAGTGTACTTTGCAACAGGATTTAATGAAACCGATTTTATGCTATGTGTCACAAGGAAGCATGGACAAGTAAATGTAGACCATCATCACCATTCACTTTGAATAGTAGAATATAATTCAAGGTAATATTGTAATTTTGCTACTAATACATGATCTTACCATGTTCAATAAATCTATAGAAATGGAGAACTGACCTTCTATTACAGAAGAATAGTCTTTCAAATTAAAAACAAGCAACCATATACAGGTAGTTTTAAATCCATTATTTTCACTAACATTTATTTAGATATACTTCTAGCACACTACTAGGCACATGGTAAGGCACTGCATACATATTTGCAAATATTGGATAGTATAATATCTACAAAATCATTTCATTTTATCTTAGAAATGTCTTTGTATGGGTAAGAAATGAAATACTATGATTAACTCTGATTGTAGAGTCTTACTAGGCACTACCATTTTTACAGACATATGCAAACTATATACATTTAGTGTATCTAGTCATTGTTTTAACTTTCACTGAACACTATTGTTTTTAATTTGTGGTATTCTGGTCTCATGTATTAATTTCTTACCCTACTCTATCCCCCCCATCTCACTCTCTACTCCTTGGCAGGACACTCTGTCTGGAATTGCTGAGTTAACAACTTCCTCTGCTGTGATCATGTAATTCTAATCTTTACCCTCACGAGAGAACTTTTTGTGAATTCTAAGCCCATATGCAGCATATTCCATTTTGCCTCTGAAGTTAGTTCCAGACACGTGACAAATGTGGCCAAACTATTTACAACAAATGTCCACAGGAGCATTCATACTAAGCGACTGGGAAGCGGGTTGATTCAGAGAAAAGTTTCTGTTTGACTTGACTGTCATAAACAATGAGATCACAAAAGTAAATACTCCACATCTGGCTGTCTGGATCCTTACTTGCATGGATATTTCTGGAAAGAAAAAAAGGAGCCATGTGGATCACTCAGCATCATATTGTTCACATAATTACAATATTTGCTAAGAAGTAAAAAAAAAAATTCTTGGTTGATTCTTTGGATAAGTTTCACTCCATGAAAAGTAAGAAATTTCTGTATTTCGATCTGCATTGTGTAGGCAAATTAAAGTGTTTGGCTATTTCAGTATGACATGAGAGTACTTGTGGTAGAAGTAATTATTAGGTTTACAGGTTACAGTCTTGGCTAACTGCAAAAAAACCCCAGTTGCTTAGCTGCCTCATAATGTATAGCTATCTTGGTTTTTCCCTTTGTGCAGGATATTTTCTTAAGATGACATTTAATTAAAAGAGACAGGAGTTTGTCCACATTCAGAAATATTCCTCAATATTTAATTTCATAATAAATTAGGTATAATGCCAAGTGGATTATGTCCTTATGCATTAACCATTCACATAGTTAAAACTTAACTGGTAACCATTGAGTCATGGAAATGTAATTTAGTTAAAGGTAAAAGGAAATGAGAATTCTCCTAATAATAGGTCTGAGTATGTGTTAAAATATATACATTTTTCTTTAAATACATTTGCATTAGGAATAAACTATATTTGTTGATCCGTTAGCATACTATTTGCACTTCAAATACTTTTTCTCTCCTTATAATGCACAGTAATAAAAGGTAATATTATATTTGGAAGTATGCTGGCAAGGCAAGGGAAACTGGTAGACTTAATCCAATAACTTGGAGCACCTTGGCAAAAAGGTGCTATAGAAACACAAGGAATTATTATCACCATTATTATTGTGTTGTGCTGGAAAACCCACCTGCCCTTTGTGAAAGCTGGCCATTTAAGAAGGAATGCAGAATTGCCATAGCAGGAGTTGAAAGCATTTCACAATTTGAAAAACTTACTCAGCTAAGTAGTAAGAAAAAAATTTAAAAATAAATGGCTTATTCAGATTTCTTGTTATTGTTCTTCATTTTCAAAGATGATGTTATCAGTTATTTTCCAAGTATAACATGTAAGTGATAATTCCAATTCTTAGTGGTATTAGAGGTCAAACTGGAAATAATGATTTTCTAAAATAGAAGTTGACCTTGAAATTTATATGCAATGGTCTCCAGGATGCACAGAAGGATATACAGTATTACATTAATATCAAAACACTTGTGCATAGGGACTGTATACTTCTGTACCTTGGCTTAGGATGTATCAATATTCAAAAGGAAGTAAGTGTTGTGGGTAAGAGGATCATCTCTGTAGTTAGATTGGTCTCCATTCAAGTCATGGCTACTGGCTCTGTGAACTTAAAAAAAATCATTAAAGTCTCCAGCCTCTGTTTCTTCATTTATATATTGAGGATAATAAAATCACATCAAGACCAGTGCTTTGCAGGTAGATGAGTTCTCAGAAGTAGAGGCTGTCATCTCAACTAAATATTACCATCATCCTAATTCAAGCTATAGCTCTTAACTGAATTATTACCAATATATTTATGTAATTTCTGTATCATTAAGATCTTAAGCTTTTACTTTCTGTTGCTCCTCACTTCAGAGATTGAGAGTAAAGAAAGACCATGGAAATTCTCTTATTTTGATAGCTATTAATTATTACATTTGAAGGTAAGAGGGAAGTTATTAATAAAATAAACATGTTGATTTGATGTAAGTTTCTACTATATCAATATAATTTAAGGGGATCAGATGTGTAAGTTAAATGCGTGTTGGTTCATTAACCAGATATATGTATTGTTTTGATTTTATTATTACCAGTGCTATAGTTATATTTCCTTGGATATTGTGTTGTTAAGTGATGTGGTTAGGGCTATATTTTCAAAATTGCTTTAGCAATAATTCAGCTTATTTACCAGGTATATCTGCTTATTCCAGTCATTTTAGTTATCCTACAATTGACAAAGCAGAAGGAAACATGCTTCAACTTTTTTTGTAGATATCTTAAAAGAGGGTATTTTGATGTTCTTAGTATCCTGTGCCTGAAAATATTTATGAGTGCAAACATTTTGCTTGTCCAAGTATGATGAATATATTTAGGGTATTAGACCAATTATTTAAAACTATGCTGGCTCAGCTACATATCTGACTATAGCTTTGATGAAAATTCTGGACTAATATTGGAAGCAGCTCATTTTATTGTTATCGACTGCTCATTAGATGTGTCCTTATTCAGATGAGAGAAGTGATGAACCAAGTTTTTATTTCAAGATGGTATTTAAATTGGATCCAAAGAAAAACCTTAAAATGGCTACATTTCACTGAAGACCACCTACCTACCTTCTTTTTTAAAGTAATATTTGTTGATTCCTTTTCCTATACAATTTTATTTATGTCTTCTTGTTATGTATACATGCACACCCACATATACTCATTTACTTTGTTCTTGCCATTCTCTTTTGTTTAAATTATTTATTCAGTCAACCTTAATTTTTCTCTTGTCTTCTCCCTGCTGGTGTCAAATGAATTCCTTTTTCTGCAGAAGCTCAGCAGGAAATGGATTAATGCAGCTGCAATACAACTAGTGTAGTGTCAGGATGCTGGGGCAACCTCCATATTTGAAAAATAAAAGAATTGAAAAGCATCCAGCAGCTGAAAGTCAGAAGGAAAACATCTTATGCATCCACCAAAGATGTGTTTGCACCATCTCTAAGGTATCCTGTGAGGGAATCATCACCATCATCATCATCATCGTCATCATCATCATCATCTTAAATGATGATGAAACAGACATAAATTCTGAGTCTGGGATATATTTTAATATGTTTCAAGTTAGCAATTCACAAGGGACATGGAATATTTGAGGTGCATGATTGATACGAACAAAAATGTGACGTTGTCCCTATCCCATTCACTTATATTATTTCCAGCAGTGAGAACCACCTCAAAAATTCATCTTCCAGTGATAAAAGAAGTTCATGTTTCTAGCCATTCTTCATCAATGTCAGGCTGTGACAGTTGGCCACTGCATGGGTATGCTTGCTGCTGAGGCCAAAAGCAACTTAGAAATGAAAGGATGTCCATTTTCCCTGCTACTGGTTCACTCACTTGCCAACAGTATCCCTTTCCTTCACCCCCATGACTAGGATTTGTGAAATATCTGATGTTTAAAAACAAGATTGCTTACTCTTGCAGTTGTTATTAAATTCTTTTCCTGGGCTATGATGCATAGGCTTTGATCTAAAATCCTATCGTTGCTAGGACTTGTGTGATTACTATAATGTGTACTCCTCTTTTTGTTATTCCTATAGGGGAAATAAACCCCACATTAGTTCCATATTAGTACCTGACTTGGAGAAGTTAAAAAGCACCAGAAAAAGGTTAAACAGAGTCAAGTACACATAAGAGAGCAGTGGTTATTAGTGTTCGGGGAGCCATTAAAAATTTCTGCTTATACAGAAGAATTTATTGGTGCTCCTGCTTCTGGCTGCTTTATGCATTTTAATAAAGAAGTAGGGTGTGTGTGTGCACACACATGCACTTAAACACATTTATGGCTATGATTGGACAGGGGCTTTAGTTATTTGGTCTGTCACTAATTTCATCTTTTTTCCCTCTTTTCCACAAGTGTCTCTTTAATTTCCAGCTTCTGAAAATTCTGAAAATCCTTCAGTTTTATTTTTATTAAGGCACTGCAGAAGGAATATACCTATTAAGTCTATATATTTTCTTATGATACAAATTTTTACATCTCTAATAAGAAATTTAAAAAATGTAACAATATAAATTAAACTAATAGCACAAAATGGTTTCTACAGTATGAGTACAACTATTTAAAAGCTTTTGTAAAAATATTCACAAAATAAGTAAAAAATAAAATAATCACAAATACACAAAGAATGTTAAGTACTCACAAAAAAGTCAATGTCAAAAGGTAAAATTGAGTGCCTTTTGACTTTTGGCCAAGATGGAGGCATAGGTAGATACACTTTGCCTCCTCACACAACCAAAAGAAGGACAACAAGTTTAAACACAAAAATATAACCAGAACTGCCAGAAAATCAAACTGTATGGAAGTCTGACAACCAAGGAGTTAAAGAAGAAATATTCATTCAGACTGGTAGGAGGGGCAGAGACAGGCAGCCAGGACAGAGAGGAGGCACAGCAAGGCAGTGGCTGGCAGACCAGGGTGGCAGCTGGCAGACTGAGCACACATTTGTGTGCGGTTAAACTGGGAGGAACAACTGGGGAGTGAGACAGACTGTGAAACCAAGGTTACAGAATGGGAAAAGAAAGCCTCAAAACCTCTGGCTATAAAAATGTATGGGGGTTGTGGTGGTGGGAGAAACTCCTAGCTTCACAGGAGAGTTTGTTGGAGAGAACCGTGGGGTTCTAAAACATACACAAACCCATCCACCTGGGAATCAGCATGAGAAGGACCCAATTTACTTGTGGGTAGCAGGGGAAGTGACTGAAAGTTAGCAGAGAACCCAGCAAGCAGCATTGTTCTCTCTTGGACCCCTCCCCCACATACAGCACCACAACCCAGTGATGTGGGTTGCCCCACCCTGGCAAATACCTAAGGCTCTGCCCCTTACAATGTAACAAGCATGCTGAGACAAAAAAAAATATGGCCCAAATGAAAGAACAGATCCAAGCTCCAGAAAAAATACAACTAAGTGATGAAGAGATAGCCAACTTATCAGATACAGAGTTAAAAACACTGGTAATGAGGGTGCTCACAGAAATGGTTGAGTATGGATGCAAAATAGAGGAAAAAATGAAGGCTATGAAAAGTGAAATAAAAATATATAGGGAACCAAAAGTGAATGGAAGGAAATTGGGACTCAAATCAATGATTTGGAACCAAAGGAAAAAAACATTAAACCAGGACAGAATGAAGAAATAAGAATTCCAAAAAATGAGGAGAGGCTTAGGAACCTCTAGGACAACTTTCCAACATCTGAATCATAGTGGTACCAGAAGGAGAAGAGGAAGAGCAAGCAATTGAAAACTTATTTGAAAAAATGGCACTGGCTGTTGTGGCTCAGTGCATTGAGTGCTCATCTGCAAACCAAAGAGTCACTGGTTTGATTCCCAGTCAGGGCACATGCTTGGATTTTGGGCCAGATCTCCAGTAGGGGGCACGTGAGAGGCAACCACACATTGATGTTTCTTTTCCTCTCTTTTTCCCTCCCTTCCCCTCTCTCTAAAAATAAAAAAATAAATAAATGGTTAAAAAAAAGAAAAAATAATGAAGGAGAGCTTTCCCAATCTGGCAAAGGAAATAGACTTCCAGGAAGTCTGGGAAGCTCAGAGAGTCCCAAAGAAGTTGGACTCAAGGGAGCACACATCAAGGCACAGCATAATTATATTACACAAGATTAAAGATGAGGAGAGAATCTTAAAAGGAGCAAGAGAAAAGAAGATAGTTACCTACAAAGGAGTTCCCATAAGACTATTAGCTGATGTCTCAAAAGAAATCTTGCAGGTCAGAGGGGCTGGAAAGAAGTATTCAAAGTCATGAGAAGCAAGGACCTACATCCAAGATGGCTCTGTCCAGCAAAGCTATAATTTAGAATGGAAGGGCAGATAAAGTGCTTCCCAGATAAGGTCAAGTTAAAGGAGTTCATTATCACCAAGCTCTTATTATATGAAATGTGAAAGGGACTTATCTAAGGAAAAGAAGATAAAAAATATGAACAATAATATGACAACAAACTCACAACTATCAACAACTGAACCTAAAAAAAATAAAAAGCAAACAACTAGAACAGAAATAGAATCACAGAAATGGAGATCACATAGAGGGTTATCAGTAGGGAGGGGGAGGGCAGAGAATGGAGGAAAAGGTACAGGGAATAAGAAGCAAAAATGGTAAGCACAAAATAGACAGGGGGAGATTAATAATATAGGAAATGGAGAAGCCAAAGAACTTATATGTATGAACCATGGACATAAACTACGTGGTGGGGGAGGGTGGAGTGTGGGTGGGAGGGATTAAAGGGGAAATTGGGACGACTGTAATAGCATAATCAATAAAATATATTAAAAAAAATCTTTTCCTCATAGTTTTAGCTCCTGTATGTTTGGTGAAAGTCTATGAACATTAAGTCATCTTTAAAAATTCTATCTTATTATTGTATAATTTAACTCTTTATTTTATTTAGTACTAAATTTATATTTTATCTTTTTTGCTATTAATGTTGCTATTCCTGCTTTACTTTGTTTTCTATCTTCAGATATCCTTCACAATTCTTTTATTTTGTTTTATTGTTTGAAATTTACATTTATTTTGGTCAAGGTATATAATATTACATAATACTGCATGGCCTTTCATACATAATATTACTGGTCTCCTATGGTTTTCTATGGAGAAGGTTGAGGCAATTGATACTAAATTAAGGACAGGTAGAAGCCTTTGATCAGTATTTTTTTTTTTAAAGAACACATTAAAAATACAGGGTAAAACAGAGTGGTGAATGGCATTATCTTTGTATCTCCATAGGTTGTAGGAACAAATCTTCACATTGATATATTTCCCAATTAACAGTGCTATTTAAGACTTTCCATTTCTTTTTTCCCTCTCCTCACTTGAAGATACGTTTATTGATTTCAGAGAGAGAGAGAAAGAGAGAGAGAGAGAGAGAAAGAGAGAGAGAGAGAGGCAGACATTGATATGACAGAGAAACATTGATTGGTTGCCTCCCATATGTGCCCTGACTGGGAACTGAACCCAAAACCTAGGTATGTGCCCTGACTGGAGAGAGAACATACCTTTTTCACATTGGGTGATGCTTCAACCGACTGAACCACCCGGCCAGGGCCATTTCTGACTTTTATATAGCACTTTCAACAAAGTTAAACTAAACATGCTTCAGCATGTTCTTTTTTCTCAAAGAGTAAATAAAAGAAAAATATGTGTGAATAAAGATATCCCTTGGTACAGTACATATCTCCACAGTACAATGTCATCTATCTGTAACCTGTACAACAAAGAATAGGAGGAAAAACCAAATGTTTATATTTGTATATAGGAGAGATTTTTGCTTATTAACAACCGATTATGAGGAGGATTTTGAATGAGTAATTTCAAGTCAATGGAAAATAGAAGTCCTGGCTGGCATGGATTGAGTGCAGGCTGTGAACCAAAGCATCACAGGTTCGATTACCAGTCAGGGCACATGCCTGGGTTGCAGGCCATGGCTCCCAGCAACCGCACATTGATGTCTCTCTCTCTCTCTTTCTCCCTCCCTTCTCTCTCTAAAAATAAATAAATAAAATCTTAAAAAAAGATTTGGTTCTCTAAAAAAAAAGAAAATAGAAACCATTAAAAGAATAAAAGGACACAAAGCCATTTCTTGAAAAGATCATAGAACATTTATATTCTTTGTATTTTTTCTTGGTATTCATTCCTGCTTATTTTTTAGAATCATTCGTATTGAGTTCAAGTGTTTCTTTATACCTTCTGTGTGATTTTTGTAACTTTAGTTATTTTTTCTGTTCTCTCAGTGCCTAGAACTTATCTGAAATGACAGTTTCCCTCATTGCCCTATAAAATTGTTATTTTATTATTAGTTTTAATTTTAGGTTAATTCTCCAGATATCTAATTTGTGGAATTTTGTGAGTGAGGGCAAGGGAATGAGTTCTTGGTAGTTGTTTTATTCTTTCTTTCTCTGTTTGTATGTGTTTTACCTAGGTGGTTGCATAGCCTTTTATTTTGTACATGTAGGCTTGTCCTTAACTGGAAGAAAAGCAGTTGTCTAGCTTTCCCTTTATATTAAAAGAAAGACTACATATTATTTTTCTGTTTCTATTATGTCCTCCATCTGCTGCTTTAACTGTTACCATTGAATTGAACTGACTTATATGGTGATAGCCCACAGAAATATAATTAATACCAGTGTTATTTCCAGTATATTCAATCTTGTTTTAAAGAAAACATTACTGTTACATTTTTTAAAGGAATATGAGTATATGAAGGATGATGAGTAAATACTTTCTTATCTTAATACAATATAGGATCAGAGAAGATGGAATTCATTAGGACTAGTAAGATTTAGCTGACAAATTGTTGGAGTCTGTCTCTGGTTGGTGGAGTAAAATCAATTGTGTGGTGCTGGGCAAGCAAAGGAGAAAATAAAGGTTTTGGGAAAGCTAAGCTAGCTTTTGGGACCTTAATAGGAGTAAGGATAGCAGATGGATTCTCTGTTACCCCAAAGCAGTGGGT
The DNA here is from genome assembly GCF_004126475.2 of Phyllostomus discolor. Lineage (NCBI taxonomy): Eukaryota > Metazoa > Chordata > Mammalia > Chiroptera > Phyllostomidae > Phyllostomus > Phyllostomus discolor. The sequence continues at coordinate 62,309,035 of NC_040914.2, forward strand.
GATGCTAAAATCAAGGGCGTGATTAGTAAGAGTTGATCAGAAATCCAAGGTCTATTGGCCAAAGCCAGGAAGCCAAATAGATTATTTGATCAATGAAGAAGTCAGAGTTAGTTATCAAATTCCAAAATATGGAACCAGGATATGAAAACAGGAAGCAAAAAGGCTAAGTCTAGGCCCTGGGTCATCTGGATGGGCCTAGTACAGATGCAAGTTCATTTGGCCTAAATTTCATTTATTGGCTTGTCGAATGCCAGGTAGTATGTGGGATGTTTAAAGGGCCAGAGACAAAGCTGAGGAATAATATCAACTTCTCTTATAGTAGGGACTGTTGAAACACTGGACCAGCAATGAAAGATCAAATATCTTGTTCCCTGGTACCTGCTGAACAACTGACTTTAAATGAGGCCCTACTCACTGGTGGGAATTTGAATTAATAACTTACTGAGATTCCTTTGGCTTTAAGAATTCTATGATTTTGTTTTTTTTCCCTTTCTATTATTGGGGTATAGAAGGTCACTTTCTTACTCAGGAAGCATATGTCAAATACTGTTTTTAATAGAAAGTGTGTTTGAGTAGTTGTAGAGGTAACAAATGCTCTTGCTCTAGAATAGGCAATTGTAGTCATAAACAGCTCAGATTTCAATGTGTCAAACAACACAGCAAGGAGAGTGTTCCTTAAACTGACATATAGGGCTTTCCCCACCTTTCAGAAACAAGATGATGCTGGTCTAGCTACTTTTAAACAGTATACATCTTGAAGGGAGGAAAGATTTGCTAGGTCCATTGGTTTGTCATTATTTCACTTTAGAGGGGACAAGTGGCAGTGCCTGAGCCTGCTCTCAGTTCTGACCAGCTTCTGAAAATCTACACTGTATATGGCACATATGCTCACCTGCCACAAAATCGCCTTGGTAGAATCACAACCCCCCTTTCTCTTGAGATCCATGACAAGGCAGATATATAGGTGTCTGTATTAGTTAGTGGTCAGACCATTTTATAATCATTGTAGTGTCCTGCTAATTAAATATGAAGGCTTACCTGGGACTTTCAGAATGGCCAGATCCTGTAAGAAAGCAATGGAAAACCAGTGAAGGATTTCAAGCAAGGAGGGTGTTTATTTGTTCAACAAATATTTATGAAGTGACCAATAGTATCAGGCATCATGCTAAGATCTGGGGATTGATTCAAAAGTGAAATAGTAGATATGGTTCCTGTTGTCTATGGAAAAATATAGATAGGAAAAAAATAGTGTGATAGATACTGTGATGAAAAGAATTACAAGATAGGAATATTGAAGCAAGGAGATGTTATATAAGAAAAAGGAGCCAGATGACAAATAAGGAAGTGTGTACTTGGCAAAGGATGAATGGTTGCAAAAGATCAGGGGAGGTGGAACATGGAGCACTGTGAGAAATGAAGGTGGTTGAAGGTGATTGGAAGGTCAAGTGCTTTGATCAGAGTGGTCCATTTGGACTCACAAGTCAATATAAAATGCTGGTGTGCTGGTACACATGAGATGATAAATATAAATATAAACATGTCAGTATAGTAAAAACAAATAGACTAAATTAAAGGACAAAAGTTACCAGATTGAACTAAAAAAAAACCCCATAAAATCCAGCCATGTGCTATTGGTAAGAAGCACATCTAACACATAAGCTTACACAGGGATGGAAACGGGCAATGGAGGCAGAGAGGATGTGTGGCAAGGCAGTGGCTGGCGGACTGGGTGGTCCCACATTTGTGTGAGATAAACTGGGAAGAACAACTGGGGAGTGAGACTGTGAAACCCAGGGTTCCAGTCCGGGAAAATAAAGCCTCAAAACCTCTGGGTATAAAAACCTGTGAGGGTTGTGGTGGCGGGAGAAATTCCCAGCCTCACAGGAGAGTTTGTTGAAGAGATGCACAGGGTCCTAGAATGTACACAAAACCACCCACCTAGGAATTAGCACTAGAAAGGCCCAATTTGCTTGTGGGTAGTGGGGGAAGTGACTGAAAGCCAGCAGAGAGCCCAGCAAGCTGAAAAGCCCAAATGAGGTTATAGTATCCTATCATTGAATCCGTGTCTGGATAACGTTAATTTCTCTTCTAATTTAGTAACAGTCCCATTTGGATATTCTGAACCTAAAGACTATATTGTAAATTTAGGTACTACTAACATGCAATGAAATGATATGGGAAAAGGAAAGGGGGAAAAGATCAAAATATGCATGATGCGTGGGTCACTGGCCAGCAGTGATCACAGAACGCTGCGGATGGCTCATCGAAAACGTGAGAAAAAACATGCACAGAGACAACCAGGTCCTGTGGGGGAATAGGAACAGCAGGGCCACTCCTCACGTGGGGAGCGCCTTGGCCACCCTCTCTCCTGGAGGGCGCCACTTGGCCACCCTCCCAGGTGGAGAGAGCACGCCAGTCCCCCTCTGTAGAGACTTTTTTTTGCTGTAGCCCCCAAAGTCCTTCTTTTGGGGGCCTCCCACGTGAGTGTGCCTGTCTTAGGTCATTCCCCCTTTGGGGAATCTTACCTGTCTTTGGCTAACCGACCAAACTTTGGGGTTCAGTTATGAATGAAGCAGCAGAAGCAGCACTCCTGCCAGGGAGATAAGCTTTTTTTTCCTTGCTGGCTTACGGTTCCAAGGGCATTCCCTTAGCCTTAGCCTAGGTGGGGGTTACAGTTTCTGATACCAGGCAGGGCGGTTCCCAACATATGCATATATGGAGAAAGTAAAGAACAATATACTTGGCTACTATAATGCAATTAACTTAGAAATCAGTAACAAAAATAAAACTGGAAAAGTATATGCTGGAAATTAAGAGCTTCTAAGCAATTAAAGAGTCGGTAAAGAAATCAGTGAGAATTAGAAAATTTTTAGAACTGATTTATAATAAAAATATTAAATGTCAAAACTGGTACAAAGCTAAAACAGATTTAGAGGGATTTTTATGGCTTTAAATGCTGTGATAGAAAAGGTGAAAACTTCACACAGAAACATTTTTACTGACATGTCCCCTAGAGCAAGGGACATAAAGGAAAGAATAAGCAAATGGGACCTCATCAAAATAAAAAGCTCTGCACGGCAAAAGAAAACAGTATTAAAATAAAAAGAGAACCAACTGTATGGGAAAACATATTTGCCAATGATACCTCAGACAAGGGTTTAATCTCCAAAATATATAAAGAACTTACACGACTCCACTCTAAGAAGACAAGCAACCCAATTCAAAAATGGGCAAAGGACTTGAACAGACACTTCTCCAAGGAGGACATACAGAGGATCCAGAGACACATGAAAAGATGTTCAATATCGCTAGCCATCAGAGAGATGCCAATTAAAACCACAATGAGATACCACTTCACATCAGTCAGAATGGCCATCATAAACAAAGCAACAAACAACAAGTGTTGGAGAGGTTGTGGAGAAAAGGGGACCCTAGTGCACTGTTGGTGGGACTGCAGACTGGTACAACCACTATGGAAAACAGTATGGAACTTCCTCAGAAAACTAAAAATGGAATTGCCTTTTGACCCAGCAATTCCACTGCTGGGACTCTATCCTAAGAACCCTGAAACAACAGTCCAAAAGAACCTATGCACCCCAATGTTCATAGCAGCACAATTTACAATAGCTAGGTGCTGGAAGCAACCTAGGTGCCCATCAGTAAATGAATGGATCCAAAAACTATGGTACATTTACACAATGGAATCTATGCAGCAGAAAGAAAGAAGAAGCTCCTACCCTTTGCAACAGCATGGATGGAGCTAGAAAGCATTATGCTAAGTGAAATAAGCCAGGCAGTGAAAGACAAATACCATATGATCTCACCTTTAACAGGAACCTAAACAACAAAATGAAGAAACAAGCAAAATATAGTCAAAGACACTGAAATAGAGGACAGGCTGACAGTGACCAGAGGGGAGAGGGGAGGGAATTTCAGGGGAGAATGGGAAGGGTTTACAGGAACAAATATAAAGGACACATGGACAAAAACTGGGGGTGGGGGGGTGGGGTGGAAATGGGAGGGAGGTGGGGAGGGATGGGTGGGTGGGCTGGAATGGGAGTAAAGGACAGAAAACTGTACTTGAACAATGATTAAAATAAAATAAAATAAAAAAGAAAAGGTGAAAACTAATACAATAAACTTCTGTCTTAATTAAATGTAAAAAAGTGGAAGAAGGTAATAAACATAAAAGCAGAAATCAATACAGTTAAAATAAAGCTTTTAATGAAGAGGATCTACAAAGCTAAGTAACTTATTTGAAAACATTAATATAATTGACAAACCCCTAGTGAGATTGATTATGAAATAATAATCACTATCAGGATTGAAAAAGGAAACAACAGAAATGTTCATGCTATTACAATGATAATAAAAGGCTATAATGATAAACTTTAGGCTATAACTTTGAATATTGGTAAGAAATGGATAAAATCTTGTGAAGAAAATCTTTTACCCAAATTGACTGTAGCATACATAAAAACCCTAGCAATAACAAAATCACTAAAGAAATTGAATCCACAGTAAAAAGAAAGTTTTCCCACAAAGGAAACTCCAGTCCCAGCAAAATCTACATTCAAGAAAAATAATTCCAAAATTACTCCATAGACCATAGAAAAAAAAGATTAGCATATTTTTGATACTAAAACCTGACATAGATTATATAAGAAACAATTATAGGTCAATGTTATAATAAAAATACATGCAAAAATTCAATGTATAAAATATGTACATATGTATAAAATACAATGTACAAAGTATTAGCAAATCAAAATCTCTAATATATATATATAAAAGCTAAAGAATCATGAGAAATAGTGTTTGTCCCAGGAATATTAGGCTGGTATAATTTTAGAAAATTAATGTTATTTATCTTATACATTCAAAGAGAAAAATTATGTTACCTCAAGTAATGCAGACATAGCATTTGCTGAAATTCACCATGATAGAAAATAATCTTAGCAAACTGAGACCTGAAGGGAAATTTCTGGCCAAGAGTTTCTAAAAATAGTAACTGTTGTCCTTAACAGTGAAATTTTGAAGACTTATATTTGAGATTAGCAAGAGACAAGCATGTCCCTACGAGCACCATGAAGAAGAACAATAAATAAAAAGTATCAGGAATGGATGGGAGGAAAGAAAACTGTCAGTCTTTACAGATACTATGATTGTATAAATACAAAATCTACAGATAATTTATTAGAATTAATAAATCAGTTTAGAAAGGTAGTTGATTTTTGTGTATTGATTTTATATTCAATTGTATTTCTACATGCCAGTAAGAAACATTCAGAAAATGAATAAAAAACATGCTCATAATAGCACAAAAATATGAGAAATACATCTAACAAAAGAGATGCAAAAGCTTTATGGAAAAAGTTGTAAAATTTATTGAAAGATATTAAAGAGGACCTAATCAAATGGAGAGATTAGCCATGCTTATGGATCAGAAGAGTCAATATTGTGAAGGTGTCAACTCTCCTCTAATTAATTGACTTAGATTCAACGTAGTTCTGTTTAGGATCCACATAGGATTTATTTTTCTTTTGTGAAATTTGATAAGATACTTATATAGCAATGCAAGGGACCAAGAGTTTCCACATTATTTTTAAAGACAAAAAACAAAGTTCAGAAATTTGCCCAGTAAGATCAAGGTTTTTATAAAACCATAGTAATTGAGAGACTTTGGTGTTGATATAGGGACAGAGAGCTACAGGAAAACATAAGGGAGCCCCTGTAGAGATTCACACATATAATACCATTTGATATGTGACAGAAGCAAAAAAGAGGCAAGGAGTTTGGTGGCCCAAGGAGTTTGGTGGCCCTCTTTCTGTTCTTCCCCTACCTGTCCTTGGATGGGTAGTACATAACCTTGACATTCTCTGTGCAAAGCACTGTGGGTCCTTCCTTCCAAGGGTGGGTGACTCCTTCAATGTGCACATCTTGCCTTAAGGAGTGGCTGTTTGTATATAATTTCTCATGTATGGGGGTGAATGGAGCTTGGCTATGTGGGATCACATGTAAGTACTTGAGACCCCTAATGGAGCAGAATGGAACTGGGTGAGAAGGGCCCGGGGCTGGGTCATGGGCCAGGGCTTTGAGGATAGAATATGGCTCTCCCCACATTTTGGTGGGTGCTGCTATGTTCTGGCCAGAAATTTTGGAGAAGTTAAAAAATTTAAATCAGTGCTTCTCAAATGTGATAAGACTCTAGTTTTTTAAAAATTTCAAATGCTTTTATTAAATATAAATAAATTGCAAGAAAATGAAATTTTAAAAGTATGTAACAATACTCTGTTAAATTGATATAAAAATTTTTAAACACTCAATTTCTATACTTATCATGGACCAATAAAAAATAATTTGTTGACTTGCATTGTGGGCTGTACTTGGAGCACCATTCATCTAAATTCAACCTGGCCTTACAGGATATTATAAAGATGTATTTGTCAAAATGTGATAATAGCACATAATTTAACAGTTTATATGTAGACATGTAGTATGTGGGCCTACATCTATACTTTCAACCCCAATCCTGTTTAAGTGTAGGCATGAGTCTTCTTCCAGCATCAGTGTTCTATACCCTGGGAAGTACCAAGGAGTATGCAGTGGCCCATCTTCTTAAAGCTGGAGTGCCACATTCCCTCACTCCCCTCTGGATTGTCTGAACACGCACTGGATCTAAGTATGGTCTGATCTCCCCAAGGTTCAGAGTCTCATCTCTGTTTTTCTTCATCATGGGAGCATAAACTACTTTCTGATATCATTAATATCTGGATTACCTCAGAATACCCCTCTCCCTACTTTATTTTTGTTTTTTCAGCCATTCAACACTTGTATAACCATTCCCAGTATTCAGTCTCCTCTGTTTAAAATACCTTGTGTAGCTTTAGTTTTCCTGACTGGATCTTGACTTATATAACTTATGAATCAACAAGGAAAAGAAACCTGGGAAAAAGTCTTAAACAGGCACTTCACAAAGAGAGGAAGGCCAATAAATGTAGGGAAAAACACTTCATCTCATTAATAATGAGAGAAATGCAAAGTGAAAGCCCAGTGAAATAACATACACATTTGCCAGGTTGGCAAATATGAACAACCTGACAAGTGTTGGGGATGGTGTGGAGGAAAGTGGGTTTGGGTATGGACTGGCATAGCTACTTTGGCAGACAGTTGAGCACTGCTAGGGAAGTTGAGATTTACATACTTTCAATAGACTACAAGTCTCTTCTCAGGTGTCCACCCTTGAGAATCTCCTGAATTTGTGTGTACCAGGATTCATATATGTAAAAGTGCATAGTAACATTGCTTATAAAAGGCAAACAAAACAAAAGAACAAAACTAGAATGACTCAAATGCCCATCAGCAACAGATTGGATAATTGAGTTGTTGTATTTGTACAAGGGAAGTGAATGTGAGACAAACTATAGCTCTGTGTCATCAATATGAATGGTCTTAGAGGTATAATGTTCATTCATTCAACAAATATTTATTGAGTGTCTACTAGTTGCCATGTATTGTTCTACATTCTGGAGTTACTTAATAGAGCTTATATTATAGTGAGAGAAGACAGAAACAAACAATAAGCACATTCCAAAGTGATAGGTGCTGTGGGAAAAGAAACGGAACACATGAAAGAGAATCTGGCATTTCTGAGAGTGCGTTTGTGTTTGCCATTTTCAGTAAGGAGATCAGGTCAGCTTCACTGAGAAATCAGATAGGCTTCACTGAGAATGTGACTTTAGGGAAAAAACTTGAAGGTGGTAATGTTTGTGTCATGGGGGTTGGGGTCGTGGGCAAATGGGTGCAGGCAGAGGAAACAGTTAATGCAAAGACACAAAGTAGGGGCATTTCTGGAAAGGAGGAAGGGTGGCTAGAGGGGAGTGAGATTAGATTAGATAGGTAGCTGTGTGCTCAGATCATGGAGAGCTCCACTGACATTCTTGCTTTTACTAAATTGAGCAGCCATGGCAGGATTGTGAGCAGAGGCAGTGCCTCAGCTTGACTCCTCACTTTGGCTGCCATGGTGCAAATAGTTTTGGAGAATAAGCCATATTGAGCAAAAGAAGCATGTGACTGAAAGAATGCATACAGTATGTGTTAGTTTATATCAGGGGTGTCAAACTCATTTTCACCAGGGGCCACATCAGCCTCATGGTTGCTTTCAAAGGGCCGAATGTAATTTTAGGGCTGTATAAATGTAACTACTCCTTAACTAAGGGCAAGAAGCTTGGTACTGCTACTGGGTAGAAACAAAGTGCCAGGCTGGATAAAACAAGGTGGAGGGCCGGATTCAGCCCATGGGCCTTGTGTTTGCCACCTGTGGTTTGTAATAAAGACTCAAAGTAGCTAAACTAAACAATATCCTGCCTGGAGGATACACACACAGGTGGTAAAACTATAAAGAAAGCATAGAGTAAAACAAAGTTAGGGAAAGGCAGATGATTCAGTGCGGCAGGGGCACACAGGGGTACTGAGTGGTCATGTTCTCTTTCTTCATGTGGGTGGAACTTTTACTGGTAGTCACTTTATTAGTACTGTTTTAAAGCAAATATTGGAGACAGATATTTCATACACAAAAGTAAAAATAAAAGAAATAAAAGGGGAAAAACAGAAGCCTGTTATTAGTAATTGCCAAAACTGTTTTACTATTCATTTATATAACAAGTTAGTATTTTTCTAAAGACAGAATTTTAAGTTTTTAAAAAAGATTTTATTTATTTATTTTTAGAGAGAGAGGAAGGGAAGTAGAAAGAAGGGAAGAGAACGTCAACTTCTCACACTTCCCCTACTGGGACCTGGCCCACAACACAGGCATGTGCCCTGATTGGGAATCAAACCAGCAACCCTTTGGTTTGCAAGCCAGCACTCAATCCACTGAGCCACATCAGCTGGGGCCAGAATTTTAAAAGTTTTGCTCAAATATCTGAGAAATATAAATAAAGTGTGGATGCATTATTTGGGTATTATTTATATTGTCCATGACATGTAGATATCAACTTTTGTCTATTAAAATAACACAATAAAAAAGAAAATTGGACGTCAGCCATGTACTTATAAGCTAGAAACCTCCAGTTTAGATAAACATGCTTATCTAGTATTTTTCAGCACCTGCTACACATGTAAGGAAATTGGGAGTACAGAGGGAATATTTAATCTTATTAGCAAGATGAGATCAATATATCAAACAATTATCTAAGACATTGTATTATTAATTGCTAAATTGTGTGGCACTAGATAAAAAGTGCTGACAAAAATATCTGAGAATCCCAGATGTAAAGCACAGATACAGTCCATGTCTTTATTTTAGAATCAATAGTAACCTGAGTATAGAGTTTTATAGCCAATTTTTATTATTGCATTAACACAATAGATTATAAAAAGACAATTTGCTATTGTGCACTTATGTGAATACCAGGTATCTTTGATGTTTATAATTTCACAAACACTTTGGCCAATGTGCTCAACTTTTTTCTTGATTTCTCATCTGTCTAGAATATTCCCATGTTTCTCTTTCCATAGTAAATAGGTGTAAATAGCCTTAGAAAAGTGAACCATTCTTTCTGCTCTTATGTTTCATACATTCTTTGATGTGAATGAAATTATTAAGTATTTTAGCTTAAAACACTCCTGCTGGGCTGTACAAAATATAGGTAATGCAGAGGTAATGAATACAACAACTTCAGGTAGTTTTAACTTGGTCTTGTTAATTATTTCAATAAGAACTTGAAAACAACATAAACTGGTAATTGGGAATTTGCTTTCATTAAGCAAATTTTAAAAAAGGATTTAAAGTCACTTTTGGGGAAAATTTTGTGTAGTACTTTGTTATGTTTAAGATATTGATGAAATACATGAACATAGCTTAATATCTAATTACTGTATTATATATCATAAAGTTAATATAGTTGCCAATTTGTAACCAGGCAAACTGGGGCTTGTGCTCATGGCACCTTGATGCATGACCCAACAATTAGTGTTGGAGGAAACAGGTTTTTATTTACAGGATTCTAACCTTGGGGTGAGGGATGCTGGGAGCACTTCTGCTTGGAGGACTGTTCTCCCAAGTGACCCAACACTTTCCTTGCTCCCTGCCAGGCATAAGCCAAAACGAAGCCCAGTAGTTCCCCATGTCTTTGTCTGTTCTTAAGCTGGCTTTGCAAACAGTTTTTCATCTCCTCTGGAAAGTACACTCATGGGTTTCAAAGTCACCATCCTCTAGCAGTAGCTTTCCCCTTCAGGATCTGGGTGCATTGTCCTCAGCCTCCATGTAATAGTACAGGGAAACACATGCCATATTGCATGGGATCATGGTGAAGTCCAAGAAGGCACAAATCCCAACAGAGTGGCCTCTCCATATATCCCTCAGAGAAGCAGAAGTCTACAGTCTCTGGTCATAGTTCAGCATTCCAGGCATCTCCCACTCATCCATGCTTGGTTAGGCAGGTTCCCATAATTCCTAGCTTGATTAGCCTTTCCAGATCCCTTCACAGCTCCATCAGCTCTCTCCTTACACCCTCTTCTCCTACATGACTGCTACTTTGCCATAGACCACATGCTTGCTCCCTGCACTACAGACTGCATAGCTGCATCTCCTCATGGCTACCTCCCTTTCAAACTGCATGGCTGAATCTTTCTGTCTCCTATGGCAGATCCTCTTTATTACAGACTGGCCTGGCTTCTACTCTTCCTCCTCCTTCCTCATGGCTGAACCTTCATGGCTGCCTCCTGCTACAGCCCCCATGGCTCCTATCTCACTACAGACCTCATGGTAGACCAAAATCCCCTTCTCTTCAAGACTGCCCTTATTTAAAATGCTGACCAGGAGCTTCCTACATGACCTCATATCTGGCCCCTCCTACAGTGGGATACTTTTGCCAGTTGCCCCATATCTTTACCTTCATTTGGCTGCCATCTTTAATCAAGGCAATAGTGACTCAGTGATGCAAGGGCCTCTGCCTCCCCTGGCTATGTCACAAGTCAGGACACATTCTGAAAGTCACATATACCTTTTGCCTGGGGCAAAAGGCACAGCTATTAACTTGCCTTTTGTTATGCAAAGTATCTTGTCCTTCCCCCCCCCCCCCATTCCCTAACCAGGGGCTGTGGAGACTTTGGGGACCCCTCACTCTGTACTCCCTTACAGATTCACACACATATATCATCAAGTGATAATTTGGCTTTGGAGCTCTGGAAAGGAAAACTATTTTAAAGTCTTTCACTCAAGTGTATTCTCCCTTTAATTGTCCATGGCTGTCAAAATCCAAGATATGTTGACTGCTTGACATAGCTCTACTTTTCATAAGTACATATTGAGAAGCAAAAAGGATTAGCCTTTGTGCTGTGTTTTGATGTATGTCTAGAGTCCAAAATAAATGGTATATTTCAGTAAACTATTGAAAAATCTGACTTTACTATAATGGTGACATAGTGCTTTGTTATGTATGGATTTGCCTTGAAATATTTTATCCTTAGAAACATTTGCATATGCTTACAATGGGTTAGCAGGACCATTTGCTTTTTGTGTGTTAAATTCTATTCATTGCCTTTTCCCAATTCTGGTCAGCCTATCCTCTCAAGCTGTGTTAATATTGAGAATTTTCCAGGAGGAAAGGTGGAAATGAGGAAAGTATGGCCTCAGAGGTATGTGTTTATCTTTTGCTTTATTTTATTTGACATTGTTTTGGCCTTAAGCAAAAACAGGAAATTTGCTTTTTTTTTTTTTTATAAGCAATTTACTTGCTTATATAAAGGAAAAAGAACCTTCTGGTGTTTTTTTTTTTTTAAAGAAACACATCTTTAATAATTCTGTTTCAAGATTTCTTCAAGGTACGACATATACCCTAGATTAAAAGCTTTCATATGCTCAGCATACATCTAACCTCAGTTCATGTTAATGCCCCTAAGAGTCAGTTCTCCAACATTATTTCTAGCAATAAAATTAACAGCAAGGTGCAACAGCTCATAGATGTCAGAAAAATAACTGACCATCTGAGTGTTAAGAGTTGGTTGGATCTGCTTGGGAATTTTAAATGTCCTAAATGGTTTATAGAAACTTGGGTCAGTCTCAGTTTGACTCTGTCCCCACCACTACACTGTCTGAATCCCTGCCCCCAGTTATTCTCACTGGGAAATTTATTGTAAGTTCTCCTCTGTGTTTTAGTGGGTATTCCTTGCAATGTGCCAAAGGAGCAGCAATTATGTGGGAAATAGATGTGTGGGAATATAGTTTAAGAAGACTGCAGTGTGCCTTAGGTAATGATGTTTAGATAGATTGAAATTCACGGAGTATGAAGGGTTCTTTGGCAACCTTCCAAGCTGCCCTTCCAGTTTGAGATATTTTATAGGAAGGCCCTCTTAAAATTTACATATTAAACACTTCCCATTCTGATTCCTGAATTTCTAGGCCTGGTTAATATTTTTCCTTTCCATAGACTGAGAGTTCTTTAATAACCTCCTTGAGGGTATGGATATTGTCACTTGGACTATGTGTCCCTAGGATGTTCAGTAATAGTATGTGGAATGTAGAGCCAGATGAGAGGGCCCATTTGGCTTAAGGTAACACTTGCTTTTCCATTTTAATGTAACAACTACTGAAATAATTGTCCTTTTCCTTCTTCATTATCTCCAGAAAAAAATCCTTGAAAGTTGGTTAGGTTTTCACAAATGATACTACTCATCTTGTTGGCTAGGTTGTATCAATAATTTCAACTGGAAAAAATTTCATGTTTAAAGCAATGGGATACTATGCAAGGCATTTGCTTGTTTGTTCTAGACACTCCCTGCCCTTTCCTGCTCTTTGTATTATGGGCCAATACCTCCAGCCTGTGTTTCGCAGGTTCCCTTGCTGATTGGTTTCCAGATAGGTTTGGCCAATGGTAAGAGAATGATGGGCAGTAGGAAGGGAGAAGCCAGGGTTTCTGTCTTCCTGTCTCCTTGGCTTCAGGATGAGTGCCTTGGTCTCCTCCCTGGTTCCAGCATCCATCGCATAGACCCTTCTTTACTGGCCACAGTTTATGCTGGGTCCCTCATTCCCAAGTCCTGGTAGAGTACTTTATCCCTTTGTCCCTCTTGCTCAAAGTGAGACAATGGCTCCTTTCTCACTTTCCTTCTTTCTTTCCTCTCTTCCTCCCTTTATACTTTCCTTCCTTTTAGTTGAAATATAATTCAGATACCATAAAACTTAACCTTTTGAAAAGTGTACAATTCAGTGATTTTAAAGTATATTCAGACTTATACAACCGTCATTCACTATCTAATTCTAGAGCATTTTCACCATCCCAGAAAGAAACCTTGTACTCATTAGCAGTCACTTCCAATTCTCTTTTCCTCACAGTCTCTAGCAACCACACATCTACTTTTGTTTGTATATGTTTGCCTATTCTGCACAGTTAATACAAATGGAATTATATAATAAATACATAGCCTTTGTGACTGGCTTTTTTCACTTAGCATAATGTCTTCAAGGTTCATCTGTGTTGTAGCTTGCATCAGTACTTCAATTTTATGGATGAATGATATTCTATTGTATGGATATACCACATTTTACTTATTCATCTATTCATCAGTTGATGAACATTTGGCTGCTTCCATTTTTTTGCTATTATTAATACTGCTATGAACATTAATATACAAGTTTTTGTATGAACCTGTGTTTTCAATTCTTAGATTGAAATTCTCAATTCTCTTAAGCAAAAAGAGATATCCAGGGCTGGGCAAAAGTAGGCTTACAGTTGTAACACAAATAAATAATACAATAAACAAATAGTCATTTGAGAATAAACTGAACGGTGTTTTGCATACTCCCAACTGTAAACCTACTTTGCCCACCCTGTACTTAAGAATAGAATGGCTGCATCATATAATAACTCTACTTTGAACTTTTTGAAGAACTAGATAGTGGCTTATTTCTGTTGCAGACCCCTGCATTGTCTCATTGTCCTTTCTTTGTCATTTGGCCTGTTTATAACTAGTCCCTGTATAAAATATCCTATCAAAATATCTCAGGCTCTATTTCTTTGATTGAATCCTGACTGAGATGTTTTCATTTATATTATACATGAAAATCAAGGTTATTTTTCCTCTCAGGTTTCTTCATTTATTTTTTCATACCTGAGAAGCCACAGTTATGCGAAAGAGGAAAGGAAACGAAAAAGTTATTAGCATTGTCAGGAACAGAGTTTGTTTGTTTAGGTTTTGTAACTTCATTTGGTAATTTGCTGGCCTCTTTAACCTGGCGATAGTTCTTTTGAATGTGTGTTGCTTCCCCAACAGTCATGAATGTGTGTTGCTTCCCCAACTTTGAGTGTAAGTAGCTGATTTCGAAAGTGATTCCAGGAAGCTCCAGGAGAAAAGTGGGGAAGTGACACAGGGGAGGAAAAAAGTCAACACAAGGTGCATTGGTGATCAAGTGACTTGAGGGGATCAATTTTGCAGAGGACTTTGGAGAAACTACGTGCATGTGGAGGAGTTGTCTCATGTGAGGGCATGGAAACTGGGGTATCTCTCCACTGTATTTGATTTGTCACATTGTACCAAGTGACTTGAGGGCTGCTCCTCTGGGAATTGATTCCCTAAGAACTTCAGATCTGGTCATGTGGTAAGAAAAAGCCTGCATGCAGGGTCCCATGTGCTTGCAGGAAAAGCCAGTGTAGTGTGTGTTCACACACACATGTGTATGTTGACAGGGGGGTTTGGAGGAAGAGAGTGGGGAGCAGGTTTTGTAAACTCCTAGAAAGTAGAAACCTTGCATTTCTATGTATAAATTTTACTGGCAAATGATAAAAATTAGTTGATTTTATGCATTCATGAAGGAAACTGCCTAGGGAAAGAATCTTCCTGAATCATATATTGGAATTGTCACCTTGTGTTCATACTGAAACTCTTTTTTCAGTTATTGGTTGATCTGGAAATTGTTTTTTTAGAAAGAACCACAAATTCTCAATTTGTAACCAGACCATCAGCTGTGTTGTCAACAGCCTTTGAAAGAAGCCTCATAGAAATAGAGTTAAAACTTCCCTGATGCCTTTAGCTGCAGAGAATAAAACCTAGAAGGGAAAATAAAATCTCACCCCCAAACTTTTCATAGCCACAAAGCAGAATGCTTCAGAAGTCCACAAGAAATGATGGGTATTAAACCAAATGTACATATATTTGAGACCAGGAAGTGGGTATTAAACAAAAAAAATATATTGATTAAAACCCAGGAACCTAGAGGAGTTTCTTAAAACAATGGCCCAATAGACTGCACATGTTTAAATCAAGTTTAAAAGGGGTGATAAAAATGTAAATTAGTAGTTGCCTCCGGATCTCTTAACCAGTAGAATAAATTTAGATGCAATCAATTCTCTTCCCTCAGATAAGGTTGAAATCAAAGTGATAGGAAATCGGTGAGTTTTAAAAGTTATTGAGGAATGAAAAAATACAGTAAATGAGAGATGACATGTAAATAGGTTAAAGCCACTGACATTAGGGAAACTTCTCTCCCATTCTTGAATCTAGCTCAAGGCTCCCTTAGGGCAAGGCTTTGCCACTTGAAAACCATTTTAAAGACTTTCCAGTTTCCCCTGGTCATCCAAACAGGTAATGGCAATCACTGTTATACAAGTTAATAATGGAAACTTTGCTGTGCCTTGACCACTACAGTGTGAAGCAGGAAATGGTATTTAATCATATCTGGCATGGTTTATCTTCCCATTCAGAAAGCAACAGCAATTTATACTTTGCATGTAGCATCTTCTACCTTGTATTTAATGCCTTCAACTCTTCTTTCCAGAATCCAGCCTCTTTTCTTGTGAACAGTGTAAAATTCAGCAAATCTCACCACCTCAGATTCCTCAGCGATAGACAGCAGATAACAGTAGCTACTTGGTAGTTGTTGATAAGAAAGAAAATTCATATTGAGAGCTGCATGCAGTGGCTGAACCACAGTAGTACTGAATAAATAATGGCAGTTATAATCACACTCAGGGCCCTTCAGCCCTACTCATCTGCCTGTTTTCTTCTTTAGTTACCCCATTACTTGCTGCTTCAACCTTCTACTCATCCTCTTTTACATTCTTGGGATCTTTTTCCAGAAATTGATGTCCTTCTTTCTTGCTTTCAGTCTCTTCCTCATTTTTGTGGTTCTTCATCTCCTCCTCTGACCCTAAATTAAAAATATAACTAATAAACAATGTCTGTTTCCACCAGTTGGCTCTAGCTGAAGTTACTGTTCATTTCCCCTGCACCCCTTTTTACTGTTAAATTTCTTGAAACAGTTGTCTGTACTGGCCACATTCACTTGGCTTCCTAGTTACTCTGCATCCTCATGTCATTGATGTCCCCAATATCAGTGGCTTTGACATTGCATTCTTGTGAATTTGACCCTTCTCAAAGGTCACAAACAAACCCCTGCAGGTTTACATCCCAGGACTTCTTTTAATTCTTTATACTCCTTCACTTCTTGGCTGTATTTCATATTGGCATTTACCTCCTCTTTAGAGATCTTTGTGCTTTTGGCCTCTGTGGCCTTGTTTTCCAGATCCCCTTTATTTTTGATCACTTACCTTCATTTGTCCTGTTCCTCTCATATTTCTTTAAGGCTGGTAAACTCCAAGTTTTCTGGGCCCGGGAATCTTACTCTTCCTGAGATTGCTGACTGAGTGCATCCATATCCAAGGATTTGGTTATTATCTCAGGGTCAGAGCTTTTCCTGATTATTTCTAACAGGCTGAGCACTGCCTCCAAATACACCAATTATCTTCTCACACACAATCCTTCCTTT
The DNA here is from genome assembly GCF_004126475.2 of Phyllostomus discolor. Lineage (NCBI taxonomy): Eukaryota > Metazoa > Chordata > Mammalia > Chiroptera > Phyllostomidae > Phyllostomus > Phyllostomus discolor. Next base: position 62,325,797 of record NC_040914.2, read on the forward strand.
ATTTCTTTTTACCTTTTCATTTATTTATGTATTTTAATTTATTGGTGGTTTTTTTTTGAGAGAAAGGAAGTAATGCCAATTTGTTTTTCCACCCATTTATACGTTCATTGATTGATTCTTGTATGTACTCTGACCAGGGATGGAACCTATAATCTTGATGTATCAGGACATTGTTCTAACCATCTGAGCTACCCAGCTCAGGGCGTCCTTCTTACCTTTAATGACATCAATATCCATCCAGTTGCTCAATCTGAAAACCTATTCAGTTTGACTCTTCAGCCCTTCACACCAACTTGTGTCCCACTATTTACTTCTGGCTTTTAGATATGCTCCTTCCTCTTTTTCTTCCTGCCATTTCTCTATTCTAAGCCTATGTGATCTCCCAAACCGATTGTCCTGGTAACAACTTCAGTGATCTCAAGACCTAAAGGTCCCAAGGATTGCAGACACCATCAGGAGCTAGGAGACACACAAAATGCAGATTTTCCCTTAGGGCCTCCAGAAGAAACCAACCTTGCTGAAAATTTGTTTTTTAAACTTCTGGCCTCCAGAGCCATGAGGGAATTATTTTTATTATTTAAGGCACCCAGTTTGTGGTAATTTGTTATGGCAGCACGTAGGAATACCAAATTTGTTATGGCAGCACGTAGGAATACCACCTTTCTTCCCAAACCTGCCCATTGTAATCACTCTTAATATTTCTTGATGCATGGTGCTTTCAGGTCTCCGTTCTGGGCCTTTGCCTCTTTCTAGAATGTGCTTTATTTTCTACTTCTCCAGCTTCTTTCCCACCATCAAGTAAACTGACCAGGCCCTGCTCAAATTTACTGTCTCAGAACCCTTTCCTCCTTCTCCTGCCACGTCATTTCCTTTGTTTATATCACATTGTTCTATTTTCTCTTCCCAAGATGTAGTATCTAGTTTGTCATTCAGTGTCTGTGTCTCTGTTAACCCATGAACTTCTTCGGAGTTGTGGCTATTTTATCTATATTCCCACAGCTTGGGATGTGATAGACACATGATTGACATTTATAAATAGTTATTTAATTAATGAAAGTTTCTCTTTTTGTTTGCTTTTATTTTTTAAAGTCCAAGCCTATTGTTTCATTCTCCTTGGAAGATGTGTGTAAAAATAAATGCAACTTTGAATATCAAAACAGGCCATAGTGAGGTCAAAAGTTAAATCTTCCTGGCCTTGCTAGTAGAAACTGCCATTTAAAAATTGTTTAATTTACAACTAATTTTGTTTTATGAAGACAAATGATGGAATAAAAGGAATAAACCAGTAAATAACTGTTGAAATTCTGGAAAGTTAAAGCTGGATGACTTCATTGAAGGTTATTAAGAGTAAGGTTACTGTCAGAAAATTAGAGAAATATTTCACCTAATTAATTGAAGTGAGTTCATGATATTAAAGACGTGAAAAGCTTTTATGCCAAGAATTATTCTTCATGCTATCTCCTGCCATAGTGTGTGGGAAATGGGTTAGGGAGAAAATTTGTGGGAAGAGGTGTGAAACTATTTTTTATTCCTCTTTTTAAAATTCCATAATCAGTTGAAAGTAATAATAAGACAACCATTATTTAAAGATCTAGAAAGGGGTTTACTTTAAGGAAAGGAATTACAAAGATGGCCAAACATTTCAAGAACTCTTGTTTATTGAATTATCTTGTATTTTCTAGCACCACAGCATTGATCGCTTGTTAGGATAATCAATTTATTCTTTCCAAAAGGGGGAAAAGCCCTGATTCCAAAAGGTTCTGAAACCATAAATAAAATCCCAATGAGGTTATGATTTGAAAAGACTGAGTATGGTTGTGTTCTTAAATATCAATTCTATGTAGGGAAAGAAAAAATATTAGCAAAATGACTTTTAGTAATAAATTCAGGCTTCCCAAAATGACATATTATTGCAGGTTGTTCTTCTATGGTCTGTCAGGAAAAGTTTTTTTTTTAAAAACTTTATCTATAGCTAATTATCACCCCTCTATTAGAGGCAGTCTGACTGCTTTCACTGGCTGTATCCCTTTTGCAGCCCTTACCCAGTGAATCTTGGGTTGTCTTGCCAACAGAGTGTTTCTGGAATTACAGGTCTCTCTCTTCTACTTCAGTGCACAAAGCTCATTTTTAGCATTCTCTGAAACTCCTAGTGTATACACCTCAATAAAAGTTTGTTAAGAGGAAATTTGATATGCAGTGTCTGTCATTCTCTGTTTACTGATAACTGCAATCAATAGTTGGCAGCTTTAGACTCTGTTTCAGTTATTTATTGCCCAAAACTTAAAAAAAAGAATTTTTCCCCTCATAATTCTAGTAGGAGGTGTTTTCTGCCTTATATGTGAACCAGGGTTACTCAGTTGGTTGCATTCAGTTGGCATCTTGGCAAGAAAGCTTCACTCAAATGTCTCATACTTTGTGTCTCTCATGTTCTTTTCCTGTGGCTAGTTCAGGTCTCCTTACAGAATGGTGGTCTCAGGTTAGTCTACTTCTTATACTTTAACTGACTTCAAGAGAGAAAGCAGCAATTGCCAAGTTTCTTGCAGGCTAGGACTAGATCTGGCACAGTGTCATTTCCACCCAAGTTATAAAACCAACCCAAATTTGAGGAAGGGAAGTAAACACAGCTTCTAGGTAGAGGGTGGTTTGCTCATATAGGGAGGGAAAGAATTGACAGCAGGAACTGGAGAATACCTACCTCTGCCTCATTACTCACTTTAAATTAGTGCTACTTTATCTTATAAATTAGATTTTCTCATATATCTTCAGTTCCCTTTATTAGAACAATATTACATTCACTTGCCACTTTCTGCCATCATTTTCTGGCCATTTAGAAAAGACGATCCTAATTATTCTTAGTATAGTTAGTTAGGCCTTACTGTGTGTTCAGGACTGAATATAGTCCTTTATGTATGTGATGAAGCCTTACAACAACACCATGAGGAAAATTTTATTATCTCTATTTTCTTGATTTAAACAAACAGACAGCATAAACAAAATTGCCCAAATTCTCAGCTTATAAAGTGCTAGAGCCAGCTTTAGAAACTAGAGATTTCTGATTTCAAAATTGGTGCTTTTGTATAAAACATGATAGTTTTTTTAGGTCCATTTTGAAGTTTCTATTTGAAACTTTTGTCAAATCCACCTGCACTAGACTTGTTGACGTCCCTGAATTCTGCTCACAGAATCCCTGAAATAGATGTTCCTGTTCTTGGCATGTACACCAGGACAAAGGTCTGTGAGGTGCTTCCGTTAACAGAAACTCCTCTAAGCCTTTTGATTTATAGATTCTCTAAAACCAGTAACATTTTTTCTGGACTTCTACTATTTCTCCACACTACCCTGAGAAATCTTTTGTTGTTCAGCTGCTACCCACCTGAGTGGTATGGAAGACATTTCCACATCCTCAGGTCTTTCGGTTTTCTTGTCCAATATTACCATATCTTAATTACATTTTCATTGCTGAAGCCTTAGACTGTGGCTGCCCAGACTACAGAGGATTTTTCAGTAGGTTAAACAAATAAAAAATTGGCTTTTACTATTTTGAACGTTAGATTCTTGTCATGTTCTCTTGTGAACTTTATAGTCTGTTAAACTCTACTACATTCCTTTAGGCCATTAATATTTTCTGCGCCTTTCTATATTTTACTTTGATGTTAATATTTTATGTTTCTGGTCATGTATTTACTGTTCACCATCATTAAAAATAGTTAAGTTGCTCAGTTGCAGGCTTTGGATTTTTATTATAACTCTTTAATTTCCTGAAACATGTTCCTGTGATAAAAATGACAAATAGATCCAGAAATTTGTCATATTCGGATCTTTGTTTAAATATTGCAATTCCATTATATTTTTTTGTTTGTTTTCAGAGAGAACAAAGAGATAGAACTAAAAAAGCCATAAAAAGATTGACTTGTACCCTTTTATACTGTGAGCACAAGAGTTGGGCAGTCATGATGACACCATCTTCTTGTTTAAATGCCAGGATGAAGATTTTAATTCAAGGTTAAAATTGGTGATGCATTACACCTAAAATACAAGACACTGTTCCTAAATGTAACCTTAGTTACATGCATTGTCTTGGAAGTTTTTGAGTCTAAGAAATACAGTGCAGGAATAGAGCCACAAATTTTGATATGCTGTGTTTTCATTTTTACTCACTTCAAATACTTTGTAATTTATGTTTGATTTCTTTCTTTACCTGTGGATTCTATAGAAGTATTTTCTTTAGTTTCTAAATGTTTGGGGATTTTTTCAGAGCTCTTTCTGTTACTGATGTATAATTTAATTCCAATGTGGTCAGAGAACATACTTTGTGGACTTGAATGCTTTATAATTTTTAAAGACAGTTCTTTCATAGCCCCAAATATGGCCTATCTTTATATAAGATAAGCATGTGAAATAAACTATAAGCATGTGAAATAAATGTATATTTTGTTGTTGGGTGGAGTATTCTATGAATGTCAGTTAAATCAAGTTGATCAATAGTGTTTTTTATCTCTTCTTTGTCTTTACTAATTTGTTTATTCTATTACTGAGATATTGGAAATTTTAAAGTATAACCATGGACCTGTTGATTTCTCTTTGTAGTTCTTTATGTATTTTGAAACCTGCTATGAGGTGCATAGACGTTTCTGATATTTATGTCCTCTTGATGAATCAACCCCTTTGTCATTATGAAATGACTTGTTTAATCCCTTACAATCTTCTTTGTTCTGAAGTCTACTTTGTTTGATATTAAAATACCTCTTTCTACTTTTTTCAACTTGTTAGTGCAGAATATCTTTTTCCATCCTTTTTACTTTTAATGCTTTTTAAAATTTGCAATAGCTTAGAGTTTGGTGTTGCTTTTTTCCCCTCCTCATATGATAATTTTTTGTCTTTTAATTGTTTTTTACATGATTTATATTAAATATGATTATTGATATAACTGCATTTGATTCCATCATTTTGCTATTTGGTTTTTAAATGTACCTTCTGTTCTCAGTTCCCTTTGTCTTCTTTTTTCTGCTTTCTATGAGATTATTGTTTTTATGATTCTTCTTTGTCTCCTTTGTTGTCTTAGTAAGTTATAACTACTGTGTGATTTTATTTGTTGCTTTGGAGTTTTTATTATACATATGTAACATATCATATTTACCTCCAGGGATATTTTACACTTATAGTGTAAGACCCTTACAACAGTACTTTTTTCATTTACTCACCATTCATTATCAAACCATTATTTTTCTTTTTTAAAAATCATTTATAGTTTTTCAGTTATAGTTGATATTCAATATTATATTAGTTTCAAGTATATACATAAGTGATTAGGCATTATATAACTTACTAAGTCATTATCCTAATAAATCTTACACCCATCTGAAGCCACACATAGTTATTAATATATTATTGTCTATATACTACATCCCCATGGCTTTTCTGTAACAACTAATTTGTTCTTATTAACCCCTTCACCTTTTTTACCTATCCCTCCAATGCCCCTAGCATCTGGCAAGTATCAAAATGTTTTCTGTATCAATGAGTCTGTTTCTGTTCTGCTTGTTTATTTATTTTGATTTTTAGATTCAATTGTTGATAGATACATATTTATTGCCATTTTATTGTTCATGTTTATTATCTTTTATTCTTCTTAGAGAAGATCCTTTAACATTTCATATAATATTGATTTGGTGGTGATGAACTCCTTTAGCTTTACTTTGTCTGGGAAGCACTTTATATGTTCTTTGATTCTAAATGAGAGCTTTGCTGGGTAGAGTAATTTTGGTTGTAGATCCTTGCTTTTCATCACTTTGAATATTTCTTGACAGTTTTTTCTGGCCTGCAAAGTTTCTGTTGAGAAATCAGCTGACAGTCTTATGGGAGCTCTATTGTAGATAACTAACTGCTTTTCTCTTGCTACTTTTAAAAATTCTCTTTGTTTTTAATCTTTGGCATTTTAATTATGATGTGTTTTGGTGTGGACCTCTTTGGGTTCATCTTGTTTGGGATTCTTTATGCTTCCTGGATGTGTAGGTCTATTTCCTTCACCAGGGTATGGAAGTTTTCTCTCATTATATTTTCAAATAGGTTTTCAACTTCTTGCTCTCCTCTTCTACTTCTAGCCACCCCCATGATGTGAATGTTCGTACACTTGAAGTAGTCCCAGAGGCTCCTTACACTAGCTTTACTTTATATATATATATATATATATATATATATATATATATATATTTAATTTTTAATTTTTATTTTTATTTATTTTTAGGGAGGGAAGGGAGGGAGATAGAGAGTGAGAGAGAGAGAGAAACATCAATGTGCGGTTGCTGGGGGTTATGGCCTGCAACCCAGGAATGTACCCTGGCTGGGAATCGAACCTGGGACACTTTGGTTCCCAGCCCGCGCTCAATCCACTGAGCTACGCCAGCCAGGGCTCATATTTTTTCTTTTTGCTATTTGGGTTGTGTGATTTCTGCTTCCTTATATTCCAAATCGCCGAATTAATTCTTGGCATCATCTACTATTGATTGTTTGTACATTATTCTTCATTTCAGTTAGTGTACCCTTTATGACTGTTTTTTCATGGTTTCATATCCCTTTTCATACTGTTGTAATTCACTAAGTTCCTTGAGCATCCTTATAACCATTATTTTGAACTCTACATCTGGTAGTTTGCCTGCCTCATTTTCATTTAGTTCTTTTTCTGGGGAGTTCTGTTTCTTTCATTTGGGACCAGATTCTTTGTGTCTGCATTTTGGTGGCTTCCCTATGTGTATTTCTATGTATTAGGTAGCACTGGTATGTCTCTTGGGCTTGGTATAGTAGCCTTGTCTAGTAGGTATCCTGTAGGGCACAGTGCTACAGCCTCCCCAGTCACTTGAGCTGGGCATTACAGGTGCATCCCTATGTAGCTTGTGCCCATTGTCCTGTTGTAGTTAAGCCTTAATTGTTGGTGGTGGCACTAGGAGGGATTTCCCCCCAGGACCTATTGGCTGTGAGGATCAGTGGAGGAGCTGCTATGTAGTGGTTGACCCTATGGAGCAGAACTTGCTTCAGTGGGGCTTCAGTACTTACTGAGTTCACTATTTGAGTGTGTTGCTCATGGAGGTGGTAGAATTGTAATGCAGCGTGATGTGAAGCTGTGCACTGGATACATTTACTCTGGGGCCTTCAAGGAAGTGCAATGTCAGCCATCACCTATACCCTGCCTGGGGCCATCCAGCATGAGCCTCAGAGCAATCTGCAGATGGCTGCTACTTGTACTTGGCTTGGAGGTACCCAGGAGAGACTACCCATGAACCAAGGAGCGCTGCGCTAGAGTTGGGCCTGGGGCCACTGAGAAAGTTGTAGTGGGTATGCAAAGGCCAGATGCTGCTTGTTTGAGAGATTTTAGGAAAGTTCAAAGCATGGAACAAGAGAGGCCAGTTGTGTGGAAAAGCTGTTGGAGATGACTTGGACAAGCCCACAAGTTAGGTGGGACAGGGTCTCAGGGAATCAGCAGAGTAGGGCAAACAGTGTGGGCCAGGTTGACAGAGACTCAGATATGGCACCTATGTGTCATCTTTCTGGTGTGTGTGGTCTCAGAAAAGGACCAATAACCTCTGCCACAATTTTGTCTGCCAGAAAGGCATCCTTCCAACTCTCGCCCTTACGTCAGACAACTCCGTTTCACCCCTGGTGTCCCTGGTTTCTTCCAAACTGCGGCTCCAACACTGGAGCTCAGAGGCAGTGAGTCCAAGTAAGTCTGTGCATGGACCCTTTAGGAGGAACTGCCTGGGGCTCCAGAAGCCCTCCGTCTCACTCAGCCACAATCCCTGTTGGTTTTCACAGACAGAGGTTGTGTGGACTTCTCTTCCTGGCACTGGAACCCTGGGCCAGGGACCTAGGCTGGGACCCTTCATTACTTATGGGGGACCTCTGTAGCTGAGATATTCCTGCTTGTTTTTATCTACCAACTTGGGTATGGGACCAACCTAATCTGCATCTCTGCCCCTCTTACCAGTCTTGATGTGGCTTCTTTTCAAAATCCTTAGTTGTAGGATTCCATTCAGCTAGATTTCAGGTAATTCTGAATGATGGTTGTTGTGTTGTTTAGCTATAATTTTGGTGGTTGTAGGAGGATGAGTGCTGCATTTACTTATGCCACCATCTTGATCTGACCCAACAGTATTTTTGTTTTCATTTCTTCTTCTTTCCCTTGGCCTTTAAGATATTGTTGTCATACATTTCCTTTTCACATATGTTAAAATTCCTAGAATACATTGCTGTTATTTTTGCTTTAAACAATGATCTTTTAAAGAGATTTAATTTTAAAAAAGATTGTTTATATTTACTTCTGTAGTTTCTGTTTCCACTGTCCTTTCTTCCTTTGTGTACATCCAGATTTCCTTCTGGTACCATTTTCATTCTGTTTGAGGCATGCACTTTGCTATTTCTTTTAGTGCAGGTCTACTGGTGGTGATTAATTCTTTGTTTTTGATGCCTAGAAAAGGTCTTATTTCATCTTCATTTTTATATCTATTTTCAGTGCATTTACCCAAGTCAGTACTTTAAAGATGTTGTTACACTAATTTCTAGCTTATGTCATTTCTAGTTAGAAATTTGCTGTCTTCATATTTATTCCTCTGTTCATAATCTGTCTCTATTTCTCCCCTTTAATTCTTTTTCACATTTTTTTCTTTGTCACTGATTTTAAGCAATTGATGGTGCTGTGCCTTAGTTTTCTTCATGTTCTTCTTCAGGGGTTTATTGAATTTCTTGGATTTTTTTTTCCTCCAAGGAGTTTAATTTGACAGACCTGGGTATGGGGTGGGCCCTGCATTTGAAAGAAGGCATTGGGTCTTTTGATGGTGAAGCTTGGCTTTTGCTGATAATGCAAAACCCAGTGAGGCAGTGGGAACTTGATTTTGGAGTTGTGGAACTGCTTGACCACTGTAAGTAGCACCTGCTGGTGATGATATCTTCCACCTTCATGATTTAAATTGAGTGGGCCTGGGCATGGTGCTGGACACTCATGTCACGATAGCACTGAGTGACAGTGTCCACAATGGTCATGTCCGGATATACCTGGTGGATGGCCAGGTATATCCAGACAATGTAGATGCCATTGTGAGAGTTTCACTGAAGCCAGTTTTCCTAGTTCTTCACTTGCAGGGAGGATTTCCCAAACACATGTTTGCTGGAGACACAATTGAATGAATGATATGGTAGAGATATGGTAGACATGGCAGTGTACAAGTACACTAGGGTAATGGTGAGACTGAAGTAGATTGAAGGTTTCTTCTTAGCTGAGACACAAAATATCAGAAGTTGGACCTGGTAAGGACAATATTAGGTGTAAAGATTCACATCTATTGCAAGATGGCATTTGGGGGTGGGCAGGAAAAGGCCCCCTGCTTTGTACTCTTACTTGAGGCTTTCATGGTACTCTCTCTGTGCTTTCCTCTTCCCACAAATGGGGTTAAAGTTTTCATCAAATTTGAAATATTTCAGCCTTTACTTCTTCAAATATTTGTTGCCTCCCCATTCTTTAAGGATGCCAATTACATTATATGTATTTTCCCAATTGAGGTTGTCTCATGGTTCACTGATGCTTTTGTTCATTTTTTCTTTCTAAATTTTTTTTTGTTTCAGGACTTCTGGCCAAGATTCAGGCATAGGTAGACACACTGTGCCTCTTCATACAACCAAAATAAGGACAAAAAAATTTAGAAACAAAAAAACCCCCAGTACTGACAGAAAATTGAACTGTATGGAAGTCTGACAGCAAAGGAGTTAAAATAGACACATTCATCCAGACCAGCAGGAGGGGCGGAATTGGGTGGCCGGGTAGAAAGGGGTTGTGGCAAAACAAGCGGGGGCTGGTAAATCCTGGGCACATAGGTGGTGGCTGGCAGGTTCCAGGAGCGAAGTGGCAGTGGGCAAACCCAGCGAGGAGGCAGACTGTGGATGGGTGTGGCATACAAGGCAGCTGGAGGACCAGGCAGTCCCACATTCCCGTGCAGATAAACCAGGTGAAACTGGGGAGCAAGACAGACCACACAACCCAGGGCTCCAGCTTGGGGAAATAAAACCTCTAAACACTGATTGAAAACACCTGTGGGGGTGGAGGTGCCAGGAGAGACTCCTAGCCTCACAGGAGAGTTCATTAGAGAGACCCACAGGGTTCTAGAACATGCACAAGCCCACCCACACAGGAATCAGCACCAGAAGGGCCCAGTTTGCTTGTGGGAAGCGGCGGAAGGGACTGAAATCCAGCAGAGATTGGAGCAAGTGCTATAGTTCCCACTTGGACCCCTCCCCTACAAACAGCATCACAATGCAGCGAGGTGGGTTGCCCCACCTTGGTGAATACCTAAGGCTCCACCCCTACTATATAACAGGTGCATCAAGAAGAACAAAAAGAACAGATCAAAGCTCCAGAATAAATACAACTAAGCGACAAAGAGATAGCCAACCTATCAGATGCACAGTTCAAAACACTGATGATTAGGATGCTCACAGAATTGGTTGAATTTGGTCACAAATTAGATGAAAAAATGAAGAAGACTACATTAAGTGAAATGAAGGAAAATGCACAAAGAACCAGTAGTGACAGGAAGCAAACTGGGACTCAAATCAATGGAGTGGACCAGAAGGAAGAAAGAAACAACCAATCATTAAAGAATGAAGAAACAAGAATTCAAAACAATGAGGAGAGGCTTAGGAACCTCTAGGACATCTTTAAATGTTCCAACATCCAAATTATAGGGGTACCAGAAAGGGGAGAGGAAGAGCAACAAGTGGAAAAGTTATTTGAGTAAATAATAAAGGAGAACTTCCCCAATCTGGCAAAGGAAATAGACTTCCAGGAAGTCCAGGAAGCTCAGAGAGTCCCAAAGAAGTTGGAGCCAAGGAGGAACACACCAAGGCACATCATAATTACATTACCCAAGATTAAAATGAAGGAGAGAATCCTAGAAGCAGCAAGAGATAAGGAGGCAGTTACCAACAAAGGAGTGCCCATCAGACTGTCAGCTGATTTCTCAAAAGAGACCTTACAGGCAAGACAGGGCCGGAAAGAAGTATTCCAAGTCATGAAAGGCAAGGACCTACATCCAAGATTGCTCTATCCAGCAAAGCTTTCATTTAGAATGGAAGGGCAGATAAAATGCTTCTTAGATAAGGTCAGGTTAAAGGAGTTCATGATCACCAAGCCCTTATTATATGAAATGTTAAAGGGGCTTATCTAAGAAAAAGAAGATAAAAAAACATGCATAGTAACATGACAGCAAACTCACAATTACTAACAACCACACCTAAAACAAAAAACTAAGCAAACAACTAGAACATGAACAGAACCACAGAAATGGAGATCACATGGAGGGTTATCAACAGGGGAGCAGAAGGAGGAGAGAGGGTGAAAAGGTACAGAGAATAAATAGCATAGATGGTAGGTAGAAAATAGACGGGGAGGACAAAAATAGTATGGGAAATGTAGAAGCTAAAGAACTTATAAGTAAGGCACATGGACATGAACTAAAGTGGTGGGAATGTGGGTGGGAGAGGGTGGAGAGGAGTGCAGGGGGGAAAATGGAACAACTGTAATAGCATAATCAATGAAATATATTAAAATTTTTTGTTTTATTTTGGATAGCTTCTATTGTTATTTTTTAGCTTATTAATCTTCTTTGTCTAATTCTCTGTTAACCTCATGTAGTATTTTTTCTTTGTTTTTAACCTGAGGACTTATTTATTTTTATTTTTTTAGTATGTTTTATTGATTATGGTATTCCAGATGTCCCATATTTTTCTCTCCTTTATCCCTCTCCACCCAGCATTCTCCCTCCCACCAGTAGTTCCTCCCCATGCTTAGTTCAAGTCCATGGGTTGTACATATAAGTTTTTTGGTGTCTCCATTTCCTATACTATTCTTAACCTCTCCCTGTCTATTATTTTGTACCTACCAACTATGCTTCTTATTCCTTGTTCTTTCTTCCCTATTCTCTCCCTCCCCCTCCCCACTGATAACCCTCCATGTGATCTTCATTTCTGTGGTTCTGCTCATGTTCTAGTTGTTTGCTTAGTTTGTTATTTTTTTTTTAGGTTCAGTTGTTGATAGTTGTCAGTTTGTTGTCATTTTACTGTTCATATTTTTGACCTTTTTTTCTTAGATGAGTCCCTTTAACATTTCATATAATAAGGGCTTGGTGATGATGAACTCCTTTAACTTGAGCTTATCTGGGAAGCTTTATCTTTATCTGCCCTTCCACTCTAAATGATAGCTTTGCCAGATGGAGTCACCTTGCATGTAGGTCCTTGACTTTCATGACTTTGAATACTTCTTTTCAGTCACTTCTTGCCTGCAAGATTTCTTTTGAGAAATCAGCTAATAGCCTTATGGGCACTCCTTTGTAGGTAACTGTCTTCTCTTGCTCCTTTTAAGATTCTCTCCTTATCTTTAATGTTGGGCAATGTAATTATGCTGTGCCTTGGTGTGTGCTCCCTTGGGCCCAACTTCTTTGGGACTCTCTGAGCTTCCTGGACTTCCTGGAAGTCTATTTCCTTTGCTAGATTGGGGCAGTTCTCCATTGTTTTTTCAAATAAGTTTTGAATTTCTTACTCTTCCTCTTCTCCTTGTGGCATCCCTATGATGCAGATGGTGGAACATTTAAAGTTGTTCCAGAGGATCCTAAGCCTCTTCTCTCTCTTTTTTTTTTTTTGTTGTTGTTTTTGAATTCTTGTTTCTTCATTGTGTTCTGGTTAAATGTTTATTTCTTCCTTTGGTTCCAAATTGCTGATTTGAAACTGGTTTCCTTCCCTTCACTGTTGGTTCCCTGTATGTTTTCCTTTGATTCACTTTTCATAGCCTTTACTTCTTCCTCTATTTTGCGACCATATGCAGCCGTTTCTGTGAGCATCCTAATTACCAGTGTTTTGAACTCTGCATCTGATAAGTTTGCTATCTCTTCATTGCTTAGTTCTATGTTTGGAGCTTTTTACAAAAAGATTATATATTTTAATTTTAGAGAGAAGGGAAGGGATGAGAAGGAGAAGGAGAGGGAGAGATACATCAATGTGTAATTGCCTCTTGCATTCCTCGTGCCGGGAACCTGACCCGCAACTCAGGCCTGTACCCTGACTGGGAATTGAACTTGTGATCCTTTGGTTCATTGTTTGGCACTCAATTCACTGAGCCAAACCAGCTAGAGCTATTTTGGAGCTTTGATATGTTCTTCCATGCAGGCCATATATATATATATATATATATATATATATATATATATATATATATATATATATTTTTTTTTTAGTCTCAGTGCAGTTGTTACCTTGTAAGGGGTGGAGCTGTAGGTATTTGCCAGAGTGGGGCAACCCACGTTGATGCATTGTGGTGCTGTATGTGGGGGAGAGGTAAGAGAGGGAACAATGCCACTTACTCAGCTCTCTGCTGGTTTTCGGTCACTTATCCTGCTACCCACAAGGAAGTTGGGCCCTTCTGTTACTGATTCCTGGGTGAGTGGGTTTGTGTACATTCTGGGACCCTGTAGGTCTCTTCAACGAACTTCCCTGTGAGGCTGGGAGTTTTTCCCAGAAACGCAACCCCCACAGGTTTTTATAGTCAGAGGTTTTGAAGCTTTATTTCCCTGCACTGGCACCCTGGGCTGCAAGGTCTGTTTCACTTCCCAGTTGTTCCTCCTGGTTTAGCCACACACAAGTATGGAACAGCCTGGTCCTTCAGCATCTGCTTTGCCATGAGTCCTCTCTGCCCTGGCTGACCATCTCAGACCCTTCTATCAGTCTGAATAAATGTTTCTTCTTTAACTCCTTGGTTGTTGGACTTCTATACAGTTTGATTTTCTGGCAGTTCTGGTTATTTTTTGTTTTTAAATTTGTTGTTATCCTTCTTTTGGTTGTGTAGGAGTTCAAGTGTGTCTTCCTCTGCCTCCTACTTAACTGAAAGTCTTTTTATTTCTTCTAAACCTTTTGGTTTATTATTTACCTTGACACAAAAATTACTAAAAATCTCTAAAATTATTACACTACCAGTTTTCTCCTAGTCAGTGTTTGCCTGGCAAATGTTTCCCATATGTTTATCTTAAAGTTTTCAAGGTTGACATTTTTTAGGTTTATCTCTTGTAAGCACTAGATAGTTGAATTTTATTTTATTTAATCTTGTCATCAGTTTTGGAAAGTTAAATCTGTTTATAGACTTAGTCATCCAAAAGAATCAGGCAAGGAGTTATAAAAATAGATAACATGGGACAAGAACAGATACTTAAGAACTCTTACTTTAAAGGCCTTGGTCATGAGTCCCAATTTAATGGTTTCTGACTTCATTTCTTAAATAGATGCTAGAATTCCATTGGCTCCCATCAGATTATCTTCTCAGCTCATAGGCCTGAACATGCTGACAGAAAAAGATAATCTCACTCTCCTAATATGGGAGATTATACTCAAGGTGTTCTCTTGGTCTCCTGCCCCACATGAGAATGGGTCTTTTAAAGCATTCATGCACAGTATTATTTTGTATTTTGCTTAAAAGTTAATTTTAAATAATGTCATTTTTTTTTTAGAAAACTTTCTTTGTGTGTAGATTTTTAATTGTCTCCATATTCTTTAGTTTATGCAGTTGTTCCTTTGGCCATTCTTTTTTAGATAGTCATATACTAAGTTTACTTGATCACTGTTAGGGTGAATTTTTTAATTCTAATAGTCTATGTACTGTTCAGGGCCATTTATAATGAATAAAAAGTAACATTCCTATTACATAAAAATAAAATAATTGTTTTTGTGAAATGAATTGGAAGATGTGGCATAATTAGACAGTGGGCATTTATATTCTCCTGTTATTACTTTAGAGCTGCAAAAAATGGAAGTAATTTATTTCATCTTGGTAATGCTTCTTCTTTCTGGTCCAACAATTTATCAGAAATGTTAATCCAGCAAGCAGTAAGTGGAGGAGGTGGGTGTTGAGAGAAGAGAGGGGGATTTAAAATTAGCTTGGCAATATTGCACATCTCATTAAAAATGTAATCATGCGTAAAATGAGATCAATGAAAATTTATCTAAAAGTGCAGGAAAAAGGCATTTTCTAGTATGATACTGGATTTAATAGACTGGATTTTAATTTAGTCAGTTTTCTACAAAAAAATCTCTCCCGGCTAAATAAAACAGTTTTCCCTCCCAGTTATTGTACAGACAGCTAATTTCAGACCCTTTCCTTCTGATATTCAATCTTATCTCTTGCTGGATATGGGTTCTGTATATTGCAGAATTTGTTTTCTTTACATTTTCCATTACTGCTTTCATTTGCATGATAAATGATTAGAAGTAGAAACAGGAAAAAAAACCCATGCAGAACATTTCTTTATTAATTTTGTTTAAATTAGAGTAACTTTTTTATTCATCCTTCCTCTCCCCATTTAACAACCAGTGTATCTGAGAGTTATTTTAATATTTTGTTGTACAGCTAGAAAAATGGGTTACACATTTTTTATCTTGCACTTTCTTCAAGTAACATTTTATTTCATTCTCATGTTTGTAGTTTATGTTTTGGTTTTTGTCTTGCACTGTTAATGATACTGATTTTTTTTCCCTTAAGAGACCTTTGTGTGTTAGGGGTTTAAGCTACTGAGGTTTAAAATATGTTGACATTGATGAACTTGAGGACTTTGAAGATTTATTTTGCGGATGATATTATCACAATTCTTGAATAATAAATAAGGCTTGTAAAATTAGGCTTCATTTATGTCTTCTGCCCTTTCTCTATTATTTTTCTAGTTTGATAATTTAGAAATGTGAAATAATGTAACCGAACACGTTAATGAAAATCATCTAATGGCTTCCTTTCCTCCAAGGTTCTAAGTGAAAAGAAACCAGCTTTACCAATAAAAACGTGCTGGGGCAAAATTTGCCTGAGCAAAAATTATTGTACAAGCTGAGTGAATGGCTCCAGCAAAATTGGTCTACAAGAGAGACATCCTACATGATCATTTTAGGATCATTCACATAGATACCTTTTCTATTTATCTCACACAAATTTGGGTAAATACTTTCCTGTTGTAAACAAACAAACAAACAGTACAGTTAATTGAATATTCTCTTGATTATTTTTCTTATCCTACTCCCTTACATAAAAGTAACACACTGGTCAGCAGTCATCCTCCCTGAGATTTTTCTCTGTAAAATATGTGCCTGTAGTAATATGTTCATTTTAATTTTTGTTAAATTAATCTGTAGTGCAAGGCATTATACCATTTTATTTTTTATCATTTTACTTAACATTATATCTTTGAAAACTTTCCATTTCAGTACATGTAAGTCTACTTTTTTCTGTTGATCTGTTACATAATATTCTATAACCTGGACCTAGAAACATGTGGAAAGAACCTAAATATCCTTCAATAGGGGAATGTTAACCAGACAAACAATGATGCTATAATGACCTTTATACCTCTGTGCAGAGTGGAAGTATTTCTTTGGGACACCATGAAGTAGGAGAACAGGGTCAATGATTGCACTTAAATTTTTCTGAGTACTGTTTTACCTAAATCCCACATGTTTTAAATGTCTGTATTGTAATTCATTTCTAATCTGCATTGATTTTTCTCTTAAATGTAAGACTTATTATTATGAGGCTTTACAGTTTCTAAGTCTAGATTTTTCTGGTTGTCTTTTTGATGATTAATCTAATTTTATTGTGATCAATCAGTATGGCTTATATGATTTCTGCTTTACAGGAGTTGATAGGGTTTTTCTTCATGACCTACTATGTGATCAGTTTTCTTTTGTCAGTGCCCCAGGTGAAGAATGATTTTTTATTATGTTCAATGTTTTCTTTTATACCCATTAGATCACACTTGCTAATTAACTTATTCAAATATTCTATATTCTTTTGTCCATGTATTTTGCCTGCTGGTTCATAAAAGCTATGTTGTTAGACATACACAAATTTCATGAGTTACATCTTCTTGGAAAATATCTTTTTCTGTCCTTTTAGTGTATTTGCCTAAAATTTTTCCTTTTTCCTGATACTAAGAATTATTTAGTATATCTTTTATTATACTTTTATCTCTTTGTGTGATATCTTATTTTAGATATGTCTTTTAAATATAGCCTTTGGCTTTCTATTACAATATGAAAGTGTTTTTAAAAATATTTTATTTATTTATTTTTAGAGATGGGGAAGGGAGGGAGAGAAACATTGATGTGTGAGTGAAACATCAATTGGTTGCCTCTTGCATGCTCCTAACTGGGCATCTGGCCCACAGCCTAGGCATATCCCCTGACCGGAAACTGAATTGTCAACCTTTTGGTTTGTGGAATGATGCTCAATCCATTGAGCCACACCAATCAGGGTGAAAGTTTCTATTTTTAGTAGATAATTAATCCTTCACCCAAATTATCATTACCATTTTATTTAGACCTATTTATATTTTCTGTGTGTTTTTCTGTTCTATGCCTTCTTCACTCACCCTTCTGTCTATTTTCGGTTGATTGGATTATTTTTTCATTTTTTTCTCCAGTGGTGGTTTAATTATACCTCTTATAACTATTCTTCCATTAATTACACTTATATTTTTGAAATAACATACACATTGATTATATATCTTTCTGCTATAGTGTAGACTACCTACCTCTATCTTGTCCCCAAATAAGGTGAAAATATTGGCGTATTTTTATTTCTGTTACTTTCTACCTTCTCTGACACTTTTCAAGTCTTTAGTTCCAAATTTAAATTTTTTTGTTTGAAATCAACATTGGTTTAAATTTAATTAGTTTTACTATTTTTTGTTTGTTTGTTTTTCTCACCC
Source organism: Phyllostomus discolor (assembly GCF_004126475.2). NCBI lineage: Eukaryota > Metazoa > Chordata > Mammalia > Chiroptera > Phyllostomidae > Phyllostomus > Phyllostomus discolor. The sequence continues at coordinate 62,343,568 of NC_040914.2, forward strand.
TTTATATCCTCTCTTCTCTTGTTTTCTTCCTCTTTGTTTTTTTCTGGAGTACATTCTCAAGAAATTCTTGTTAGACAGTTTGTATATGAATGCTTGCATATCTGAAAATGTCCTTATTTTGAAAAATAATTAGAACTCTAAAATACTAGGTTTAGATCTTTTTCTCTTACAGCATTAGTGGTATTGTTCTGTTAGAAATCTGAAGTCAGTTTTTTTCTTATTTTCTTTTAGGTTGATGTTCATATGGTTTTTTTTCCTCTGTGGAACATTTCAAGAATTTTTAAATTAAAGGTTATACTTTTGCCTAATTCACAAATAAAAATAATAAAAAGTTACACTCAGAATTTTTGCTCCCACTGCTGTTCCCACCTTCCTATTCACCCCTCCACAGGTAACAATTTTCCATTAGATTTCTGTTTATCATTTCTTTGTTGAAAGGAAAGCAAATGTATATTTCTATTTCCCTGTCTTTGTTATAGAAAAGGTAGCATACTACATAAGTTGCTTTGCATCTTGCTTCTTTTCAACAATGCATATCCTAAAGGTCTTTTCACATCAGTAAGTGGATATTCTTGAGCTTTTTATTCAATTGCATAATATTTATTATTTTTATTTTTGATTTTAATCCTCATCTGAGGGTATGTTTTTATTGATTTTAGAGAGAGAGGGAGTGAGAGAGAGAGAAACATTGATTGGTTGCCTCCCATACACTCCCCACCTGAGGGTTGAACCCACAACATTTTGGTATATGGTATGATATACCACCATTGAGCCACCTGGCCAGAGCCAGATGCATAATATTTAACTGGGCAGATGTATCCATAGCTTTTTCAACCAATACCATAAAATGGACTGCTGGATCATTTTCAATATTTTACTGTTACAAGAATACTGTAATGAATAATATTCCACACATGCCGTTTTATATGAGTGCAGCTATATCTATGGGATAGATTCTCAGGTATAGGATTGTTATATCAAAGGGTAAAAGCATCTTTATGTCTTGTAGAGAGACTAAGAGCAAGAAAGAGAAGCACATTTATGTGAAAGAGAAACATTGATTGGTTGCCTCCCGAATGCACCTTGACTGGGAATTGAACTTGAAACCTTTTTGGTGGGCAGGACGACAGTCCAGCCAACTAAGCCAGGGAGTATGGTCTTGGTTTTAACAGGCCCACTTGGATAATCCAGGATAATCTTCTTATTTTAAGGTTAGATGATTAGCAGCCTTAATTCCCTTTGCCAGGTTATATAACATATTCACAGATTCTGGAAATAAGACACAGATATCTTTGGGGAGGAGGCATTATTCTGAGTACCACACACTACTTATGAGAAAGAAGAGTAATCTCTAAAGAAAAACAAATTCCAAGGCATCTGCTGAAATGGAAACTATGTATGTACTAATAATATGTGAGAACAGTCACACTTGTTTTAAGAAAAAAGGTGACAACACATATTCTTTTGGTTTATTGAATACCAGCTCCCATAAAGGGCAAGCAAGGTCCCCATTAGATGCCTGAAAATGCCAACAGTTGGGGATTTGTTTACCAGATTTCAGGAAACCATCGTGATCCTAGAATTCTTTCCTTTGTCCACTAAGCACCATCTTTCATGCATTGAGTTTGTGGAAAGTTGGCAGTCCTGTTTATACAGATATGTTGCCCATAGAACATGTTCACAAGTATAGTTTGGCTGAAACCCCTCTGCCCTGCAACTCTGGCCTCAAATGACTTATGCACGAACCTACAAATATAACAAACCACACAATAGAAACCTATAATATCCCCCTCAGGAACAACAAATGTAACTTTCTGCTTTGCTTACCTGGTAGCAAGATATACTGAGGAAGGAAAAGTTAACTTCTGAACCTGATTCATCACTTTTATTGAAGTTAAATTCTTTTGTTTTAATGCACACTTGATTGAGCAAGCATTTATTGAGGCAGTTAGGGTTTGTAGGAGAAAGACAGTTGAAGAAAGAACAAATGAATCTAATGTAAATCAAATACTTAGCCCTTTTATAGGAACTACAAAGACTTAAATGTGTGTTCTTAATGGTAATTTTTACAAAACTCCAATAGGAGGCTTTGACAGTGATTGTTTCGTTGGGGAGATGGGTTTTTCCTTTCACATGCTAATCCCCTGCTTCTGGTGATATTTCTCTCCTGACTGCAGTCACGGAATTGAATAATTTATGGAATAAATTTTGTTGTAAATTTATTGTGTCACAAGCAGGTTGTAATTTCACTAACAGTTCACTTAAGTTATTAAGTTTAAGAAAAATGTGGTTGATAGGATAGTGCTTTTGGAGGATTTTCTCCCCTCCCAGCAAGTTCACATCTTATATATTTTCAAAACAGAGTACTTGCCTAATTTTTATTCAGAATTTGATATGCAGGAAGGAAGTGTACATTAACATAAATGGAATTGCATTTACACACTGTTGTTGAATTTTGTAAGTCGTAAACAAATTATTGAAGATTTTCTAGAGACAGAAGTAGCATTAAACTCACAGTGCTGTGGTGCTGCTGCCATTGTTTCCTGAATTACTGCCCCCAGCTTGCTGATGAGGAACGAAGAGTTGGCAGCATAGAGGCGAAGATGCTCCTGGGAGGGAAAAAGTGCCACATAAGTCCCTTTGAATTGTGCTTCTACTCTGAGGTTAAAACAATGGCAAATTATTATTCCCCCAAGTCTTATGCAATCTGAATGGACTACGAGGAGAACAGGAAAAAAAATCTTTAAAAATATCTCGCAGGGGTATCTGATTGGCCTCCATCTACATTCACAACATTCTCAGGCTTCTTTTTTTAATGGCTGTTCCACTGTGATAAGAGGCAACATTTGGCCACTGCAGAAACCTTTGCTTAGTTTCTCCCCCCAATGTTTCAGCATTCAGCAAACACACATTTAAGGTCTCCTGTTATTTACATTGAAATTTTTCTATTGACCCTGCCAGTGTGAATGAATTTCAAACCAGTTGTTTCTTTCTCTGTATAGATGATTTCCCTATGTTCCTGGTGGGGATTACTTTTAATGCCTCCAGGAATTGCCTCTATTCTTGTTAACACCCTGAGGACTTGCTTTCTGTTTCCCTCCCTGTCGCCTGGTGTGTGGCCCCCTCTCCCCACAGTCTACCCTGGGTATTCCAACCCTGCACAGGGATGCTGGATAATAGCCACTATTCTTAAACAGAAATACATTTTAGGTCTTCAGAATAAACATTTCACCATCTTTTATGTACAATCTAAAAATGTGATGTGAAAACAGGTTATAATTAACTAAAAATGGGCAAAACTCTGTGTCTTAATGCATTTATGTAATGGGGTGCAGAGCGGGGAGAGGGGGTTGCCTGAAAATAGCAGAGGTATCCTTTACAGCCCTTGACTGGGGAGAAGGGGAAGTGGATGATATGGCCTTTAAGATGCTTTCATAACAGTGGCAAGTTAATAGCTGTGCCTTCCCTGAAGGGAAGAGGATCACAGCCTAGGGTGAAAGGTAAAGTAACTTTAAGAGCATATAGTGACTTGTGACATAGCCCGTGGAGGCAGATGCCCATCCTGGATGCCTCTGAGTCACTGGGAACTCCTGCCCTGACTAAAGATGGCAGCCAAAAGAAGGTAAAAGGTACTGGGGAACTGGCAAAAATGGCAGACTCTAACACATGATAGGAGGGGCCAGATATGAGGTCACATAAGAAGTTCCGGGCTGAACATTTAAATGAGGGCTGGCTGAAAGAGAAGAGAGGGTCTGCCACAAGGTCTGGTGTGTAAGGAGAGAGTCTACCATGAAGAAAAGAGGTCTGGAGTAAGTGAGAGAGACATAGGAGTGCACCACAAGTTCTGGGGAAGATCAGACCAGAGAAGACAGCAGTAGAACTGATGGAGCTGTGCGGGGGACCTGCCTAACCAAGCATGGATTCATGGGAGATGCTTGAAGCTGAATTGTGACCAAGAATCCTGAGTTACAGACTTTGGCTTCTCTGAAGGATGTACAGAGAACTCACCCTTTAGGGACTGTGCCTCCCTGGGCCCCACCATGACCCAGTGGAACATGGCGTAAGTTTTCTTGAACCACACTTTGGAGGCTAAGAACAGTGCACCCCAGATCCTGAAGGAGAGGATGCTGTGAGGGGATGGTGACTCAGAAACCCACAAATGCACATGCCAGATAGAATGGAGATCTGTCTGCACAGCAGGCTTAAGAACAGATAAAGATATGGGGAACTTCTGGGCATGGTTTTGGTCTGTAGCCTTTTGGGGAGTAAGGGAAGTGCTGGTTCTTGTGGGAGAGGAGGGCCCTGAGCAGCACCCCCAACCCCCTAGGTTGGAACACTGTTATTAAAAAACTGTTTCCTTTAACACTAATTGGTGGGTCATGTGTCAAGGCATCACGTGACCCAGCCCTGGTTTGCTTAGTTACATTAAGATTGAGGAAATAGCTCCTCAAATTTCCAAAAAAGAAATGCAGCTTTTACATTTTTTAAAAGATTAATACGCTTTACCTTTTGGATCAGTTTTGGGTTTACAAAAAATTGAGGAAAAGTATAGAGCTTCCATATCCCCCTCCTACCCCCTGCCAGTTTCCCTTGTTTCCATCTTGCCCTAGTGTGTTATATGTATTATAACTGATGAGCCAACGTCAATACATCAGTATTTACTAAAATCCATAGTTTATGTTAGGGTTTACCCTTGGTATTGTACCTGGAGGGGAGGAATAAACTTTACCCTTGGATGTACTTTCCAAGGATGTACCTTAGATGTCCATTTGCAGGACAGTTACAAGAATAGATGTTCAGTAATTAGAAGTTTGCCTTGTTCTGTTGATAAGTCATACAAAGTCATTCCTGGTGTTAACAGTTACTGCAGGCAAGGCCCCTATTTTACATTCTTTAAGGAGAAGTAAAAGTGTCTCATGAGCCTGTAGGGTCTTGATTACCTTCAGCTCAAAGTAATTCACCTGCCAAAGTGGCACATTTTGGGCAGGCCTGTTCGGTACCTTGCACATATTCTGTGGGTTTTGACAAATGTATAATGACATGTATCCACCATTACAGTATCAAATAGAACAGTTTGACTGCCCCTGTGCTCCATCTATTCATCCCTACCCCTCTCACCCTGCCCATCCCCCCATACATATCAAACCTCTGGTAACTACTGTTATTTTTACAGCCTCCATAGCTTTGCCTTTTCCTGAATATCATATAGTTATGTCACCAGTGAAGGGTGTTTTTCCCCCTTCTCTAAGATAGAAATCAAGAGAGAAGGGAAAACAGATTCAAAAGGAGGTTTTATTGACAACAAAGTGGAGGTAAAGGAGACAGGGAGAGAGCTTGATACATCAAAAGCTCATACACTAATGAAGAACATGGCTGCCTGAACCTCTGCCAGAGTCTGGCTTATGTAGGGCTGGGTTCTTCACACAGGTGCAGAGATTTCTTTGCTTTCCAGGTTCCCTTGTTGGCTGTTGTGGACCAGTGCAGGTGGAGAGTGGAGTTCTTTGGTAAGTGCCTGAAGAGAAACTTTAAACTTATCTAGGAGAAGCTTAAAACATAATTGAAGAGCATCCCCATTTATTTAAGAGAGGCTCAGCCTGTCTCAGTTGGAATCATGTAGTAGGTAGCCTTTTTAGATTGGCTTCTTTCACTTAGCAATATGCATTTAGAATCCATTTATGTCTTTCGTAGGGGACAAAACTCCTATTCTCTCCTAGGGTCTTTTGGCCTAATAATTAAATTGACAAATTAAGAGGAGAAAAACAAGTTTAATTTCGTTTGTAAGGACTCTCACATAGACATGAGAGATTCAAAAGCAGTCACTTGAGGCTTACATGCCATCCTAAGTTAAGGGGAGAGGTGAAAGGGGTAGGGGTCTAAGGCTCCAAAAAAGAAGGAAAATTCACAGGAAGAAGGGAAGAGGAAATGTTTGGAAAACAAATGTTTGCCAGGGGTCTCAGAGGAATTTGAACAAACAGGCTCTGCTGAGCTCCACCCCGCCCCCCCCCTTTCCCCCTCCCCCAGCTTGTGACACCTCGCCCATACTCTTTGTAATTATCTCTGGTGACAGCTCTTCCTGGATCAGGCCTTTTGTCTAAATTCTTTTAGGCAGTAAGGGGAAGGTAAAAACTCTTCCGTAATCTTTTGGGCCTTGATTTGTCTTCAGCTCAAAATAATACACATGCCAAAAGGGCACACTTTGGGGCTGCCTGTTCTGTTCCCCTTCAATAACTCATTTCTTTTTCATTGCGGAATAATTAACTTTTCACTGGGCAACTGAGTGGGAACTCAGATTTTCTGATATGGAAGTAAACCTACAGAGATTGATCTTTGCTCTCCTGAGTCCAGTCTAGCATGTTGTGTTTTCTTCACCACTGATAACTCATTATCAGTGGTTATCAGAGTTAAGTCACCAGCATCAAATACTCCACAAAATAATGAGACTGATTTAACAATCCACATGGGAAAATCAGACTCATTAATCTGATCACATTTTATATATTCCTGTAGTGGTTTCCCTTGGTTAATTAAAATGACATTTTATGTCTATTCTCTGTCTATCTGAGAAAAACAGATTTGTTCTTAATACTTGAAGTATAGATTTGATCTGAAACCGGCTCAGGTAAGTAATAATTCTTTGTGTCTAAACCTCTCTAAAATCAGGCATGTAGTCAATCCACAAATACTTTTGAACAAATACTGGATATTAGGTACCAATATATATACTGGGAAGAAATTGGTGACTAAGATGGAGCTTACAACATTACATTGTAAACATTAGAGAGGTAATAAATAAATAATCAATATAATTTAGGTCCTGAAAGGAACCTAAAAGAAAACAGAGTAATGTGGTAGAGTGGGCATGTGTGTGCACACATGAGTATATGTATATTTTGTGTGTGGATACATGTGTGCAATGTGTGCATGCATGTACACACATGTGTATTTGTGATGGTTGCACATATGTGTGTCTCAGGAGGCAGGTTGTAGCTGCTTTTGTTAGGGTATTTAGGAAAGACCTTTGTGAGGAGGTAGCATTTAATTTGGTCAGCAGCAGACAACTGTGTGAAGATTGGGGAAGGGCATTTAGGCAGAAGGAACAGCAAGAGCAGTAGCCTTCAGCTGGAACTGGATGTGTCCCAGGAACTGAGAGAAGGTTGATATGACTGGAGCAGATAGGGGCCAGATCTTATTTGACTTTGCAGGCTTTGATCATGAGTTTTTGTTCTAAGATGTATTGGGAACAATTAACCCTATCTAAAGACTCCCCTTTGCCCTCTGCTCCTGAAAGCTCCTCAGAATGCCCTGCTTAGTAAGATTGTCTTTGTTTACCAAGGGGTCTTGAGCCATACTGGATAGTCTAACAATGTAATTTATGGTGGTGACTTTGGGCTATGTAGTCACCAGTTCAACCTTCAGAGGGACTAAGGACTGAAGATCAGTCACATGAGCAATCAACCATGTCTAGGGGACCAAACCCCAATAAAACTCTATGTACCAAGCCTCAGATGAGCTTCCATAGTAAAACACCATGAGTATTGTCAACCATCATTGCTGGGAAAACTTAGTGTTATACATGACTCCATCAGGAAAGGACAACTGGAAGCTCTGTACATGGAACTACCCTAGACTTGAAGAGGAACTGTGCCATGTTCCTCTTCATTTGGCTGATTTCTTTTCATCGTAACAAACCATAACCACGCATATAAAAGCTTTAGTGAGTTCTGTAATATTTTTTCAAAGCAAAATATCAGACTCACGGGTGGTCACGGAGACCCCCAAACTTGCAGTTGGTGTCACAGTGTAGGTGATCTTGAGGATCCCTGAACTTCGTGGTTGGTGTCAGAAGCAAGAGCGATCTTGGAGACTCCCTCTATCTGCAGAAGCCATTGAAGTTTAAGCAAGGAAAGAGCAAAGTTTGATTTCTACTTTAGGAAGATGACTTTGCTCTTTTAGGAGGCTATTATAGTAATGTGGAAAGAGATGATAGAAGTTTAGTCACATGATTAGATATGGCACATGTTTTGTCAATAAGTGACTGTACTTATTGATGAATTAACTATCATATTTTTTTATCACAGACAAGTGTTTGTGACTGGTGGATCAAATGTGTTTGGTTGCATAAGAGGAAGACTTTGAGAAATCTAGAAAACCCTTCTTAGGTTTTTCAAGCAAGGCCTTTGAGCTCATTCTCTTTTTAGGATTGTATTCTTTTTTTTAAAATATTTTATTTATTTTAGACAGAAGGGAAGGGAAGGAAAAAGAGAGGGAGAGAAACATCAATGTGTGATTACCTCTCACATGCCCCCAACTAGGGACCTGACTGGCAACCCAGGCATGTGCCCTGACTGGGAATCAAGCATGTGGCCCTTTGGTTCGCAGGCCAGTGCTCAATCCACTGAGCCACATCAACCAGGGCAGGACTGTATTCTTAAAACATGTATAATACTATGCTATTAGTGTCCACAGACCTTCTAACAACATTTCTCTTTGTATGTAATTCAAAGGTTTATAGTTTAGGAAAATTGGAGACTACATAGGTTTTATGATTGGGTGTCCTTTTGGAAGCAGGTAATTTCTTTAAGGTTGTTATATTATTGTGTCATGCCTCGTGTCCCAGGGCACTCAAGAGTTTCATGAAACTTTCTTTTTTACTGTTGCATTGGATAGAAATTGAGTGTTAGCTTTGAAGAAATGTATTCAATGTCTAACACTGGGTCTGGCATGTGAGAGGTACTAGATAAGTATTGGCAGAATGAATGAATGAATGGCATTTGAGCCTTGTCAGTCATCCTAAGAGCAAGCATGCATAGAACTGACAGGTCTTCAAGTGTTTAGCTTTGGAGACAACCGTGTGTCCTTACTACAGTCTATGCTCAATTGAAAAGGATGTTATGTGAATTAATACCAACTGTATTATTTGTCCTAATCCTTTCATTGCATGAAAATATTATTTTGCTGACTCATTATACCTTCACTGAATTCTTGCTGGGTATCAAGAGTATGCTGTCCCTGGGTATTAGGGAAGCAATAAAAAGACATCATCCTTACCCCAATGATTTTATGTTCTCAGGGAAATACTTCCTTAGAGGGTAGGGAGATGGAGAGAATGGGAATTATTTTTGGAGGACAAACATTTCCTTTGGTGTTGAGGTGTTGGTGGCATGCTATGGTGACACAATAAAAAGCTGGAGGCAAATGTGTTAGAGTTTGCTTTAATCCCTCATGTGACCCTCTTCTACCTGGTTAGATAAGCAGGATCAAGCATTCAAGGGAACAGGGTGTCAGTTCTTTTCTACTAAAGGGATACATTTCATACCTTTTCTTCTGAGCAGGTAAAAACTCCTTCTGAACATTCCCTATGAATCCTTGTTTTTCTATTTCATTTTGCTTGGGGCCCTGGGAAGTTGATGTGTCAGAACTCTATCATCTTGGCCCCCTTGCTCAAATTCTGTAGGGGTTTTTAACAAGGAATCAAACAATGAACTTGCCCCGAAATACTCTTTACCTCACACCCCAACAGGGAGATAAAGCAAGTTCTTAAAGAAATACATAATGAAGTGAACAATTTAAATACAAAGTGCTATAAAGGAAGAGGAAGCTTGGGGAGTACAAATCCTATCTGGTGGGTGGATGAAGGAGCTGGGATGTGTAGGGGAGGGTTAGGAAAGGTGGTATGCTACAATCAGCGTTATTGCCTCCGCAACCACTCATTACACTTTCAAGAATTTTGTCTGCTGATTGATTATCACCTTAATAACTTGGAATCTTCCAGAGTGGGAGTATATATACCACATAATTGACAAACTTTGCAACTTAGGGTTCCCTCCACCCAGAGCTATTTGTTAAACACTTACCAGCACCCCACTGGAAACCTGGTTGGGGACGCTGGCTCTTAGATGAACCTGGGATGAGAAAGGGAAAATTCTCTAGGTAGAGGACCTAGCTCAAGCCCAGGCAGGGAGGTAAGAAAGGATGTGTGCGTGTATGTGTAGAACAATGCAAGGTCGGCATAATTAAACAGTAGGAGAAACATAGGGGAACATTAAGAATGAGGCTGGAAGGCAGGTTAGGGTTTCGAATATCCCAGTATTCAGCTAAAAGATTTTGTACCTTTTTCTTCATTTTATAGATTGTAGAGTCATGGAAGTTTCTTAAGCATGAGAGTGAGGCAATCAGAGATGATGGCGTACAGGTTGTTTAATCTGTCATACAATATCAAGGTCACAGAGTCTTCTGAAACTTAAATTTTTTAAAAATTGATTTTGAGAAAGAGATATCAATATGTTTTTCCACTTACTTATGCATTCATTGGTTGATTCTTTTTTTTTTTTTTTTTTTAATATATTTTATTGATTATGCTATTACAGTTGTCCCATTTCCCCCTTCACTCCCCTCCCCCCTGTGCCCCCTCTCCCACCCACCTTCCCCCCCTTTAGTCCATGTCCATATGTAATACTTATAAGTTCTTTAGCTTCTACATTTCCCGTACTATTCTTGCCCTCCCCCGATCTATTTTCAACCTACATTCTATGCTACTTATTCTCTATACCTTTTCCCCCTCTCTCCTCCTCCCACCCCTACTGCTAGCCCCCCCCTTGTGCCCTCTATTTCTGTGGTTCTGTTCCTATTCTAGTTGTTTACTTAGTTTCTTTTGGTTTTGCTTTAGGTGTGGTTGTTAATAATTGTGAGTTTGCTGTCCTTTTACTATACATGTCTTTTCTTTATCTTCTTTTCTTAGATAAGTCCCTTTAGCATTTCATAAAGTAAGGGCTTGGTGATGATGAACTCCTTTAATTTGACCTTATCTGAAAAGCACTTTATCTTCTCTTCCATTCTAAATGAGAGCTTTGCTGGATAGAGCAATCTGGGATGTAGGTCCTTGTCTTTCATGACTTGGAATATTTCTTTCCATCCCCTTCTTGCCTGTAAGGTCTCTTTGGAGAAATCAGCTGACAGTCTGATGGGAACTCCTTTGTAGGTGACTGTCCCCTTATCTCTTGCTGCTTCTAGGATTCTCTCCTTCGTTTTTACCTTGGCTAATGTAATTATGATGTGCCTTGGTGTGTTTCTTCTTGGGTCCAACTTCTTTGGGGCTCTCTGCGCTCCTTGGATTTCTTGGAAGACTGTTCCCTTTGCCAGTTTGGGGAAGTTCTCCTTTATTATTTGTTCAAATAACTTTTCCACTTGCTGGTCTTCCCCTTCTGGTACCCCTATAATTCGGATGTTGGAACGTTTAAAGGTGTCCTCCATGGTCTTAAGCTTTTCTTCGATTTTTTGAATTCTTATTTCATCATGCTCTCCTGCTTGGTTGATTCTATCTTCCTTCTGGTCCACTGTGTTGTTTTGAGATTCAGATTCCTTCCTTTCACAATTGGCTCTTCTCCGTGTGTCTTCCTGCATCCCTTTTATGGTAATCTGCATTTTTTCATGTAATTTGGATCCAAAATCCACCAGTTCCGTGAGCTTCCCGATCACCAGTGTTTTGAACTGTGCATCTGATAGATTGGCTATTTCTTGGTCACTCAAAAGGATGAGTCCCGGGGGTCTGATCTGTTCTGCTGGACACATCTTACGTCTTTCCCCGTCTCTCCTATTATTTTACTTATTTATTTATTTTTTCTCCGGTCTGGTCGCTCTTGTTACGGCGGGGGGCGGAGCCTTAGGTGTTCACCGGTGCTGGGCGCCCCAGTCGCTAGCTTGTGACGTTATATGTGGGGGCAGGGGTGGGAGCGGGGACAGGAGGGATCAATGGCGACCCTTCCGTTCTCCTGGAGTCAGACACTTCCCTGGGCTTCTGGGCTGTGAGCTCTGCCCTGATCCCCAGTCGCTGCCCCACTGATTCCCCCAGCCACCGCTTGCGTACTCAGGGATCACCGCTACACCGCTGCGCTCGCTCCTGCGTCCTGGATTGCTGTCGCGCCGCTTCTGCGCCAAATTTCCCCCGACCTCCGTGCGCCTGCGACCCGCGCCAGCCCCACGCCTGCTCGCTCGGCTCGTAGTCCCCTACCAGTCTGGATGTGCGGGTCTACTTCAACTTCTAGGCTGTCCGTCTTCCTTTTAGATAAATCCTCTGACAGTTCTGATATTATGACTGCAAATCATTGTTGTAAATTGTTGCTCTGTTCTTGGTTGTGCGAGGTACGGTGCGCCCACCTATTCCTCCATCTTGCCGGAAGCCCCTCAAATATATTTTTAAATGACTTGTACAAATATGGAATGAACCAGGCACCAAAAACCATTACACATCAAGGAGAGAATGAGTGTGTGGCCAAGCTGGTGACAGAAGGTTTTGGGAGGCCGGGCACTGGTGCGCATTCTGAGAAGCGAACACTGGGATGAGACTGTGACGTTCTCTACGGGGTGGAATGTGCACGTTCATAAGTAGCTGCAACGTCTGGATTGAATAGAAGAATAAATATCAAAGTCAAACACAGGTCCACTCCCCAAGATCAGGAATTGGCAAAGTTTCTTTTCCTTCTCTTTTTTTATTTTTATTTTTTAAATATTTCATTTATTGTCAGAAGGGAAAGGAGGGAGAAAAAGAGGGAGAGAAACATTGACGTGTGACAGAAACATCAGCTGGTTGTCTTCTGCACGCCCCCAGCCGGGGACCTGGCCCGCAACCCAGGCTTGTGCCCTGACTGGGAATCTAGCCGGTGACCTTTCTGTTCACGGTCCCACGTTCAGTCCACTGAGCCACAGCAGCCAGGGCAAACTTTCTCTTTTAAAAATTTTATCGTATCTCAGGAACAGAAATAGAAGTCCATGGTTCAGGCAGGCCTCGGTTCTTCTCAGTAATCCATGCTCGGCTGATAGGCCTCCCTCGGTTCCCAGCACCATCAGCTGTGTCGCCAGGATCTCTGCTAAAGCTGAGAGGTGGTTCCCCTTTCTAAAGCTGCAGGGGTCCCCACTCTGGCAAAGCTGTGTGGCTCTTTCTATTGCCACAGCCAAGTGATCCTCTCTGCACAAGGGCCTCGGGAGTCCCCACTCTGGCAAAGCCGCATGGTTCTCCCTCCTATTGCCACAGCCACATGGTTCTCTGCAGTACCACAGCCGTGTGGTCCTCTCCCATTGGTTGATTCTTGTATGTTGCCCTGATGGGGGGTCGAATCCCTAACACTGGTATATTGGGACAGTGCTCTAACCAACCGAGATACCCAGACAAGGCTCTTCTGAAACTCTTTATCTCAGGTTTTCCATGTGCAATCAGTTTCCACGTCTTGTTGCTTCAACTTTCACAATTTTTGTTCATTCCATCCCCTCATTTCCCATTGTAGGTGGGAAGCCTGGGAGCTGACCTTGGGATGTAGGAATAAGGTTTCTGTCTTTAGGCTTTTCCATGTAAAAATGACACATTTGTCATTTGTAGGGGTATGAGGTAAGAGATCTAATTTAATTGCTCCTCAAATATGCAGCTCATTGTTCCAAATTACTGACTAGTTATCTTTTCCTCACCAGTTTTAAAGGCCAGTCCACAAGGATGATAAGGGTTAAGATCCAGACATATCGTCAGATTATTTGGTGCTTTTCCCCATGAGCTCTAATTATACTAGCATCCCTAAGATGATCTAAAGCCCTTTTCTGCAGTGTGGAGTTTTCTAAGTTGTCATATTAATCTACTTGTTTTAATTTGGGTTCCCCTAGAAGCAGGCTCTGAGACAGAGTAGGGCATTGGGGAACTGAAACAAGGAAGGGAAGGTAGTCAACAAACATGCCTTTATGATGCAAGTTACTATTGTGGATAATTAGTTTTGGTCTTAATCTGTGAAATACAAATTTTAATAACTAACACTTACATAGTACTTATGTATTAGGCACTGTTCTAAAATCTTAACTTGTTTATTCCTTTTTTTTTAAGTTTTTATTTATTTTTAGAGAGGGAAGGGAGGGAGAAAGAGAGAGAGAGAGAAACATCAATGTGTGGTTGCTGGGGGCCACGGCCTACAACCCAGGCATGTGCCCTGACTGGGAATCGAACCTGCGATGCTTTGGTTTGCAGCCCGTGTTCAATCCACTGAGCTATGCCAGCCAGGGCTTAACTTGTTTATAGCAACTTAATTTCTCCATTTTATAGATAAAGAAACTGAGGTAGGAATTGATGAAGTCTGTGTCCAGAGTCACATAGCTTATAAGTGGCAGGTCCAGGAATCTTCAGGACTTTATCATTGAATGCAGGACTGATTATCCAGGGGTAAATATTCTTTATAGTGAAGTGGTTGAAAAGCCAGGGCTTCTGAAATTACATCACTGGTGAAAACTGATGCAAAGTACTGCCTTTGCCTTCTATTAGTTAAATGTTTGTGAAAACCCAGGTATGACTCATATATGCCATTCTAATTTGAAATGGAGTAGGTAATAATTTCCCAAAGAAAGCCATTTAAAAATAGTGATTAAAGGAGAGTATCTGCTTGAATGATCTTACAATGGATTTATTATATCGTTGTGTATAGAATAAGGAGTAGGGGAAAACATAAAAACAAAAACATTTTGTTTTTGCTGGCATTGGTTATATATCCAGCTTCTTTCCTGATTACCATGTTTCAAAAATTAAAATAGAGAAAACATTTTTGCCTTTCATTTTTTATTAAAAATACTGTTATGACTCTAATGTTGTCAGGATATGTTAAATTTTTAATTTGCATTTCATTTATCTGTCCCATTGATGTAATTGGTGCTCACTCACCCTAGGATACAGATTAATAACTTCCTAACCTGAGAAAAAAAAGAATGATAAAAAGAACACCTCATGGTTTAAGTGACCATTTAAGTCCCTGTCTCTCCTTTTAAAATAACCTATTTCTTGCCCTGTCTGTCCAAGCCATTTTGGGCTTTCCAAAACTCTGCTAGCCATTAAAAGTTAATTACTTCAAGGTATTATTTTAAAATATATATACATAAATTACCTTAAAAAATTAGACCTTGGTTTGCATAATAATGTCAAGAAGATAAAGTATTTCTACTGTATGTACCTATCTTCAAATTAGAGCATTGTTGTTTGTGATTTGAAATATACACTTAGCTATTTTTCTTATTTATATCTTAAAAGCAATGTTAGTTCATGTGCTTCTTAAGCATATTAGCTAATTAATCTTATGGAATGTTATATAAAGACAATAACAGAGTTTTAAGAAATGTACAAAAGTTGTTGGTCAAAAACTATGTTAAATTAGTGTAGTTATCATCATTATGTGTTATAAACAAAAACATTAGTGTAATAGCTAACATTTTTGTTCCAGCTAACTTAGCTCAGTGGTTTGCACATTGTAGCACTGAATAAAAGCTTGTTGAATGAACAGATGGATGAATGGATATGATGGTTGATTTTATGTATCAACTGAGGTAGACAGTGCTTCCCAAATATTTGATCAAACATTATTCTAGATGTTCCTGTAAAGGTACTTTTTAGATGAGATTAACATTTAAATTAGTAGACTTTGAGTAAAGAGGTCACCCTCTATAGTGTGGGTGGGCCTTATATAATCTGTTCATGGCTTTATTTAGTGGGAAAAACACTGTCTTCCCTTGAAGAGGGAATTCTGCCTCTCGACTTGAGATGAAATACCACTTTCCTTGAGTCTCTAGCCTGCTAGCTTATCCTGAAGTCTTGGGATTTGCCAACCTTCACAACTGCATGAGCCAAATTTTTAAAATCTATCTATTCCTTCCTTCCCCCTTCCTCTTCTTCCTTTCCACCTTCCTATTTACCTTCCTTCCTTTCTTCCACCTGTCCTTTCTGTGCACACTCATGCAATTAGTTGATATTGTCTCTTTTTCTCTGGAGAACAATGAGTAATGTGCGATGATAACCATGAATAAATATATTACATTATGGCTTGTGCAATTAATGTATTAGAGTTGTGAAGGTAAAAAAATGTACTCTTCCCAAATCTTATATTGATATGAACATCAACTTGGTTATTATCACTGAGATGATTTTGAAGACTTTCAGCGAAGATGGAGGTGTAGGTAAACGCATTCCTTGCAAAACCACAGCAAAAATTACAATTAGACTACAAAACAATCATCACCCAGAATCATCAGAAAATCAAGCTATATGGAAGTCTGACAATCAAAGAATTAAAGAGGTCACATTCATCCAGATAAGAGGAGCAGAGAAACTACTCTCTCACTCTCTCTAGACACCAGCACAGGGGCAGCAGCTAGAAGGGTACCAGAGGAATATGGGGATAGATTTAAGTGTCTGACATCAGGGACAGTGCTGGGGGACAGCTTTTTTCTGGACAAAACTCCAGAGGCTAGGCAGTGGCATTGTCCCCTTTCTAAGCCCTCCCCCATACAGAGCTACAGAGTGGCAACACCATGTTGGAGACTCCATCAACCTGGTTCACACAGGTTGGCCCATACAGGTGATTACCTAAGGCTCCACTCCATCCAACTTACTGGTGAGCTTTACTCCAGTAGGCCATGCTACTAATACAGGGAGTCAAAGCAGCTCTATTTAATACATAAAAACAAATACAAGAAGGCTGCCAAAATGAGGAGACAAAGAAATATGGTGCAAATGAAATAACAGAACAAAACTCCAGAAAAAGAACTAAATGGAGATAAGCAATATAACTGATGTGGAGTTCAAAACACTGGTTATTAGGATGTTCAAGGAACTCATTGGATACTTCAAAAGCATAAAAAAGATCCAGGCAGAAATGAAGGTTACACTAAGTGAAATAAAGAAAAATTTACAGGAAAGTAACCATGGAGTGGATGAAGCCAAGAATCAAATGAATGATTTGGAACATAGGGAAGAAAAAAGCATTCAATCAGAAAAGCAAGAAGGAAAAAGAATCCAAAAAAACAAGGATAGGTTAAGAAGTCCCTGGGACATCTTCAAACATACCAACATTTGAATCATGAGGATACTGGAAGGAGAAGATAAGGAGCAAGGAATTGAAACCTTATTTGAAAAAATAATGAAAGAAAACTTCCCTAATTTGGTGAAGGAAATAGACATACAAGTCTAGGAAGCACAGATAGTCCCAAACAAGATGGACTATAAGAGGACCACACCAAGACACCAAAGATTGGGACAACTGTAATAGCATAATCAATAAAATATATTTTAAAAAAGTAATACATATTTTGAAAGTAATTTTCCTCTTGGTGAAATTTTCTTTTTTTTTTCATTTCTTTATAAAAGTTTTCTCATATCCCTTTTCAATTTTTCTTTTCTTCTCCATATACCCTTTGGGTTTACACTGACTTGTTTTTTTAAAGGTATTGGATTTTATCCCCCTCTCAGAATTTGACTTGAATCTAAGGGTATGGGAAGTTCTGTCAGCATTGGGAAGAATTTTTTCCCTGTGTTTTCCACTAAGTAGCACTGGTGACTTTGAACAAATTGCATAAACCTCTCAGTCTTGTCTGAAAAATGATGATCTCTAAAATGTGTTATAGCTTTAAAGTGTGTTATAGCTTTTAAAATGTTTTAATTAGTGACATTAATAATGTCACTAATTTATTTGGCTATCTTTAAAGAGTTATCACTGGTATTTTTGGAATGCAACTTAGTACCTAATTTTATTTGAAAACAATGATGGCAACATTAATTTTTTTGGTATTTATTTTGAATTCTACCTATCTAGGTGAGATTACAAATTAGAGAAAGTAAGAGAAAAATAAAACCCTGTGTCCATCTTTTAGACATCAATGTTTATAGAATAGGGGAATGCAGATGGCACCATAACAGAACTGTGAGTGCCAGAGGACAGCCACACAGAGAGCACCCATGGATGAATTGCAGAAAAACATTCAGGAGAGGCCATTTCACTCTGATTGCTGCCACATGTCTTTGACTTATTTCCACTGTGAGGCCATGGTAAGGGTTTGGGTACAAGTAAGGGTACAGATTTAGGGCTAATCATTCTGTCTATACTCTATATGGGATATATTATTCTGTACCCTTAAACATTATTTTAAAAATCTTTATGATATATCTGGCAAAGCAAAAGAAATATTTGTTTAGGGGATTTCCTTTTAGTTCATCAAAACTTAATCTGTATAGGTTAGCATTCCATTGGGTAGATAACCAATAAGAATATAAATTAAAGGGTTGGGTGAAGAGCTCCCTTTCCATTTTAAGCTGTTGTGATTTCTGATGCGTAGTTTGATTAAATGTTTCGTGAGGGTAAAACCTTCCCATTAGGAGTTTTACACATTACCTTAATTCTTTGAGCCAGTTGTTTCTTCTGATGTAGACATCTTTACAATATTCTTGCACTTGAGGGAGTATTGATCAGTTTGCCAGCATTACAGATTTTCATTCAGCAACAGGGCCCTTGAAACCAATGCAGAATTGTCTTTGAGAGAAACTCCTGTCCCATAAAAATTTTAAGAACTGGAACAATGACTATCTTTTGATTATTTTAAGTACAGCTCTTTTTGGCAGTCTGATGTAGTAGATAACCTTTTTTTTTTTCCAGCCCTTTCTGTAGTGTGATTTTTAAGATTCTTTGCTGGAAAAACTGACCAAATCTCTTGCAGAAATAGGTCCACAAGGGACTCATAAGTGTTCATTGTTTTACATTTGAGTCTTTTGCTGCTCTGAGGATAAAGACTGGCTCACTGCTGGGGATTAAAGGGTTTCAAGGCAAGCCAAATAATAACCAGCTGGCCACAAGTAAAGTTTATATTCTAAGACTTTCTTTTAGTATCCCTCAAAGATTTTATGTTTACAAGAGAATTCAGAATGAATTTGCCATTGGTGAATGTTGGTATCCTCCAAGTCTTATCATATAGGAACCTAGAGAGGAAGTTTTTGAAGACAAAAGGCAGGCAGTGTAATATAGCACATGTGAGTGAGAACCAAGGAAATTTTATAGGCTTGAAAAACAACTGTGGACCTAATAATGTTTTTGGAAATACTGAAGGCTAAACTTGTGAAAATCCTGTATTTTCACCAACCTAAACAAAAATCTAGAATAAGGAAAATGGAGCTTGATAGTTTAACTCTCTTATGTGCTGTATTTCCCCCAGTATTAATTCTCTGTGCTTCAGAGGGGGAAACATCACATGATATTAAGATGGCTTGTGCACATTTCTTTGGACATGGTGTTTTGTGACATTAGCTGAGGATCAATAGGGCAATGATTAAGAAAGCACCAATGACTTTATTTCTAGGCAAAAGCAAGGGTTGCTGTTGGTATTTTGGAGGATGGATGTATTCACTGAGATACAAGGTCAGTCCCATTCTCATGAAGAAGTTTCCCTTTGATCTTTTTGTCCCATCAGGATTCTGAACAACAGCATGCTCAGGCAAACCTTGCTTTGTTGTGAACATTTTCCTACAGTCTTCTCTGTAACAAACATGCATACTTGAAATAGACAGTGGGGCTTTGAGGCAGAGACAGATACAGGATTTGTTGGGGCCAAAAGCTTATACAATTTTAGAGCTCTCTTTAAGAAAACATGAACTAATGGGTACAAATTATGTAAGAAAGTAAATATTTAGATTAAAAAAATACAAAGCTTAAAAAGCAGACATATACAACATAAGCCCTAAGAATAGATGATAATATAGCATTTTTATTAATTAATTGCTCAACACACCTCAATGGTGCTTTTTTTCGTATAGTTTTTGGCTGCCTAATCTTGACAACTAATTAAGTTTTAATTTTTTCCAGGTTTATTGAGACATAATTGACATTTAACATTGTATAAGTTTAAGGTGTACATGATGATTTGATAACGTAATGACAATGATTTTAAAATTTTGCTTTCTAGTCAGAGGACAGAAAGATTATTCAGTCTTTTTCTCTAGCATAGTTGGTTGGCATTTGTTTTTTATTGTTAATATTTAGGGAAATTTACTTTAGTATCCTAAGTCTTTATTGGTAATGCAAACATTTATTGGTAAATTTTAAAAATTGTTTAGGATTAAAATTTAGAAAACTTGCTCCCAAGTTTCTTTTCTTTTTGGGCTATGAGTTTGCAAGGCATTTCAAATTTTCTCAGAATAGCATGTCTTGAATTGACAACACTCATTCTTGTCTATGTCCTGTACATTGTAAGTTTTATGTTATTTTCACCAATATCAGAACTTCCTGTCAAATCAGGAAGAAATGTAATCTTCTTCCCAGTGTGGTTATTTGGGTTCCTCCTCATGAATTTAATGATCAAAAATCCAAGAGTATGTTCATTATGACTAGTCAACATTTATCTCTTCCTTTAATGAAGTACTGCTTTTGGTGTGATCTAAAGACTTTTTATGCAATTCTTTTCATTATGTCAGAGTAATTTCTACTGATTTCAGCTCTCATTTTATCTCTTTTGTTGTATATTCCATTAATTTTATCTGAAATTTCAGTTATTTAATAAATAACTTTAAAGTCAAAAGAAGATACTCGTTATATACATCCAAATCAGGAATTCTAAAATTTCTCTAAAATGATAAGACATCATTCTAAATTATAGTTAAAATAGTATGTTTAAAGTTTCCTATTAAAAAAAGGAAACTGTGTGGGGTATTTCAGTTGTGCACACTGTTTCGTTTCTGACTAGAGAGAGTTCCTCTTTTGACTATGCATTGATGAGAACTGAATTTTCTCCTTTCAATGTTATACATCTCATGATTGGGGGAATTTTTTGCAGACTAGCTTCTGCTTGATACCTTTCACACCTTGTCATATGATACAACTCCTGAATTTGCCTCTTCATGTCATCTAGATGGATGAGTGAACACAGTGGGAAGTATGGATATTCCTGGAAGTCATTCCTCTGGGAAGATGAGAAACATCTTAACTACATGGAAGGGACAGCAAAACACATTAGTATATCCCATAAACCCCAAATCGATGTATTCCCAACTCAAATCTCCTTTACCAAACATTAAAAATGGCTGCAATCTCTCTAATGCCACCTGACCCAGGTGAAGTGTGACAGAAAAATCAGAGTGGAAACAGACAGTGTCTTAACTAATTATGGTTAAAAATATATTGGCTTTGAAAATTTTATAAAAACATATTGCTAAGGTCTCTCCAGAGCTTTGAAAGGGGCTGTGCAAATGAGAGGCACTAAAGCTGAAACTCTATTAGCTTGGTAAAGTTGCCTTAGCTGTAAAGATAAAACACAGTGTTGTATGTTTTACTGAGGTCTTCTTTTAGTCATCAATATGTCTTTCTGGGGCATACATTTTTCATATGGTACTACCTAAGGTAATTTTTATATCTAACTATTTTCTAGAATGCTTATCTCCTTTTTCTGGTGTCCCCTCTTTCAGTTCCCTCTATCCATGTGTTAAAGGAAACCTCTCTGGGCATATGTACCCTCACGTACTTAGGCAGTTTTAACTTTGAGAGTGAAGCCAGCTGTTTCCCCTGTCCTTCACAGTTGAACTTGAAAGTGGTTCACTTATACATTGGTTTTGATAGTGTCTCAGGGGCTCACTTAAAGTTAGCTTAAGCATAATGTGCATACTGTTTTCTGATGATTTTTATGTTTGTTTTAAAGATACTACTTTAAGTTTGTCTTGAAATTTTTATTATAGTTATTTACAAGTTTTATATCCAAATGGCTTGCCTCCCTTTGTATATGAGGATGTGACAACTGAGATGATGGTCCCTCATCAAAGATTTGCCACATTATCATAAACAAATGCTCGTTTCCCTTGTACTATGTGCTTGCATGGGTGTGTGTAAAGAATCTTCTAGGAGGGAATATGAGGGCAGTGGGAGACAACTTACTCATTCATAGTTACTTAAGTACCAGTGATGCAGACACATGAGACTACTAAGTGAGTGAAAGCCATAAACTTCAGAGAGCCCTTGGCCACCTA
Source organism: Phyllostomus discolor (assembly GCF_004126475.2). Classification (NCBI taxonomy): domain Eukaryota; kingdom Metazoa; phylum Chordata; class Mammalia; order Chiroptera; family Phyllostomidae; genus Phyllostomus; species Phyllostomus discolor. The sequence goes on from NC_040914.2 coordinate 62,365,355, forward strand.
TTCCTTAGTTTTTGGCTCTATAATTTTGTGGGATCAGTCTGCCAGTTTTAACTCTAGGCTATATAGTAGCTGGGTATTGTTTCCTAGTAAAGTATTTTTTTTCAATGTAGTGAAGTTACTTTTTATAGAGATAATTTTCTTATGTTTTTTGTTTATGTTTCTCATGTTTGTTTATTCTCATGTTTATTATTTCTCAGGGAAAAATAGCTAAAGATTTTTAAACAGATAATTCATAAGGAAAGCTATATCTGATTATGGCGATTTTTTGAGATTATCTTCTTAATTAAAAAACTAAAACTCTCATTTTCTAGGAAATTCAATGCATTTCAGATGAGAGAAGCCAAATGAACAGTGTTTATTTTCTCACTCTTACTCTAATCTCTTTCTTTAGGTCAAGGTTAAGCGGGTCTAGAAAAACAGATATCTGTGTTTGTAATGCAATAAAGTGTAATGAGTATGGCAACTTTTTCTAATTTACCTCAGCTGGGTATGCAAATAGAATGATTAAACTTATAACCCATAACTCTGTGGGGGAACCGATGGGTAACAGAAGTGCACAGTATTTACTGTAGCTAATGGGAAAGTTGTTAGATGATAAGAATGTAATATGTTCTATTTGCAAATGTACTAAAGAGGTAGTTAGCAGTGTAAATGAGGATTTGGTTATTTAGGAATAACCTTCAAATTGGCAAAATTAGTCCCAACAGCACAATTTAAATTAAAAAAATCAATCATTTATTTAATGGTGTTTAAATTTACTAACTACAGCTTGTTATGTATATTTAGAGATGTAGTTTTGTAAATGGGAAGTCAGTAGTCTTAAATGGACATAATACACCATTGCAATGTACTAGTTTCTTTTATTTTATGTGATATTTTTCTTCAAAAAGCTTAAATTCTTCACAGTGTTTAACTAGCTAATGTCATACTTGTCAAGAAGGCAAAGGTCAGGGTTATAATAATAATTTTTTAGATGTAAAAAATATAGATTCAGTCTTATGCTCAAATTCTCTCGTTAAGGACATAGAGTAAAATTTACATATTTGGTCTCAGCCAATATTTATTCATTCATTCATTCATTCATTTTTATTGTTATTCAAGTACAATTGTGTCCATTTTCGTCTCTGCATGACTCCCACACCCATCCCCGCCTCTCACCCTTGAACCCCCCCCCACTTTGAATGTGTCCATGTGTCCTTCATATGTGTTCCTTGATGGTTGGACCCATTATCCCCTATTACCCTCTCCCTCTTCCTCTCTGATTACTGTCAGATTGTTCTTTATTTTAATGTCTTGTATTTTGCTTGTTTGTTTGTTTTGTTGATTTGGTTCTACTTATAGGTGAGATCATATGGTATTTATCTTTCACTGCTTGGCTTGTTTCACATAGCATAATGCTCTCTAGATTCATCCATGCTGTCACGAAGCATAGGAGCCCTTTCCTTCTGCTGCATAGTATTCCACTGTGTAAATGTACCATAGTTTTTTAATTCACTCATTTACTGATGGGCATTTAGGTTGCTTCCAGCAGCTGGCTGTTGTGAATTGTGCTGCTGTGAAGATTGGGGTGTGTAGGTTCTTTTGAATTGGTGTTCCAGGATCCTTAGGGTATAATCCTTAGTGGTATTCCTAGGTCAAAGGCAGTTACATTTTTAGTTTTCTGAGGATATTCTACACTGTTTTCTACCTTGGCTTTTCTGCATTTCTACCAACAGTATACTAGGGTTCCCTTTTCTCTACAACCTCTCCAACACTTGTTTATTGATTTGTTTACGATGGCCATTCTCACTGGTGTGAAGTGGTATCTCATTGTCATATTAATTTGCATCTTTCTTATGGCTAGTGATGCTGAGCATCTTATCATATGTCTCTGGGCCCTCTCTGTATGTCCTCCTTGGAGAAGTATCTGTTCAAGTCCTTTGCCCATTTTTTTAATTGGGTTGTTTGTCTTCCTAGAGTGGAGTCATGTGAGTTGTTTATATATTTTGGAAATCAGACCTTTGTCTGAGATACCATCTGCAAATATGTTTTCCCATATGATTGGTTCTGTTTTGATTTTAATGCTATTTTCTTTAGCTATGCAGAAGGTTTTTATTTTTATGAGATCTCATTTATTTATTCTTTCCTTTATGTCTCTTGCTCTAGGGGGCGTTTCAGTGAAAATATTGCTGCATGTAATATATGAGATTTTCCTGCCTATGTTTTCCTCTAGGACTTTTTGGTGTCCTGATTTATATTTAAGCCTTTTATCCACCTTGAATTTATTTTTGGGTATGGTATAAGTTGATGGTTGAGTTTCATTCTTTTGCATGTAGCTGTCCAGTTTTCCCAACACCATTTGTTGAAGAGGCTATTTTTGCTCCATTTTATGCTGCTGCCCCCTTTGTCAAATATTAATTGACCATAGAGACTTGGGTTTATTTTGGGGCTCTCTATTCTGTTCCATTGGTCTGTGTGTCTATTCTTATGCCAGGGCCAGGCTGTTTTGATTACAGTGGCCTTGTAATATAGTTGGTATCAGATATTGTGATCCCTCCTGCTTTGTTCCTCTTTCTTAAAATTGCTGTGGCTATTTGGGGTCATTTACAGTTCCTTATAAATTTTTGAAATGTTTGTTCTATATCTGTGAAATATGTCATTGGTATTTTAATAGGGATTGCTTGAATCTACAAATTGCTTTGGGTAATATAGACATTTTGATGATGTTGATTCTTCCAATCCATGAACACGGTATATGCTTCCATTTACTTGTGTCTTCTTTAATTTCTTTCTTCAGTGTTGTGTAGTTTTCTGAGTACAGGTCTTTTACCTCCTTGGTAAGATTTATTCCTAGGTACTTTATTTTTCTTGTTGTCATAGCAAATGGGATTTTTTTCTTGATTTCTGATTCTGATCTTTTGTTGTTGGTGTATAAAAGTGCCTTTGATTCTGAATATTGACTTTGAAACCTGCTGTTTTGCCAGATTTGCTTATTATGTTGAGTAGTTTTGGGGTGGAGTCTGTAGGGTTTTCTCTGTACAAAACAATTATTTTATTTCCACAGACAGTTATAAAATTTTCCATTTTGTAACCTGTGTGTGTATAAATGTTCCAGCCTTTAGGAGTCACCTTTTCTCTTTACACCCAAATTGCCTGCTCTGAGTATTCTGTAGTCACAGGGATAAATGAGTAAATAGTTGCAAAACAACAAAAGAAGTGAATCCATCATGTTAAAAAGCAGAGAGAAGTCCCTCTTCAGACTAGCCTGAAAGAGGACTGTGCATAAACCATTCACGAAAACACAGACTCTTATGATTAGAAGTGGTGTTAGGGCTGATTCAGTCCACCTACCTCATAATGCTGCATAGATTGCTTTACCTTGTAAATCCTCCTTGACCTGGGATCATCTGAGGCGGGCCCTTGCAATCACAGGAAGCTAGCAGGTATATAGAATTGCTGATATGCAACTGTTTTCGACCTATAAAGTAGCAGTTTCATATGGTTCATCCTAATAAGTTCCTCTTTGTTAGAGGCAAAATTCTAACTCTGTCCTGTTGCTACATAGGAATATTTAAAAACCTGTTTAGGAAAAGAGATTTAAACTCTGCCTTAGGTACACTATCCTGATATTTCTGTCACATTTCTTCTGTTTTTATTTTTTTTTACCCTACTAAGTATTGAATAAAAGTAATTTAAACCCAATTTATTTCAAAATTATGTCTTTAAAAATGATCTATGTATCCTCAATAGAATTGATTTTTGCCTCCCTTTGCCCCTGTCCTACTTGTACTCTATTGGTCTGTTTATTATTCTATTATGCTCTATTGGAAATAAAATAGGATAGCACAGATAAGAGTTCACAATCCACCCTTCCCTGAATTTCTCTAAATAATAATAATTTTTTCTCAATAAAGCTGGAAAAAAGTCATGTTCCTTCCTGTAGCTCTGTATTTCTTCAAACTACTTCTCAAAAATAATAATATAGCACCATAAAATAATAAAGAAATCTCAATGGATATGATATGAAAAACAAGACTCTAGAATGAAATTACTGGTAGGATCTGCTGAAATCTTTCTTGAAAATGTTTTATACTCATTCTAGTAATAAGTCAGTCAAGAATCATCAATGCTAAAACTATTGGATGAATTAATATTTGATGAAAATACAAGATATTTACATGGTCGTAAACTATTTTCATACAAATTATAAAGGGAGAAACAGTAACTTTATAGTGATGAAACCACTTTAACCAAGTCATCAAAGTTACTATTACCACCAATGGGGCAAAATGATGGTGTGTGTCTCCTGACAGGAAATGATAAGCTAATGACATAGTTTTGCTTCGGTGGTATTCTTGCCAAAAATGTTTTCAGTATAACCTGAATCTGATCCTGAGGAAGCATTATTAAACCCAAAGTGAGGGACATATTTTGTTATCTTTAAAAATGTTTGTATCATGAAAAACAAGGATGGGTTTCCAGACTAAAGCCTAAAGAGCATGGCATCCACATGTAATATGTGAGGCTGGGTTGTACCCTATACTAAATGCTATACAAGAAGATAGTATTGGGACAGCTGGAGAAATATGAATATGGACTGCTTAGTGGCTAATGATATTAATATTAAATTCTTGACTTTGATAACTGCACTATAGTTATATAAGAGAATATCTTTGGTTTTAGGAAATACACTCTGAAGTACTTATGTGCTACAGGGAATGATATCTCCAACTTACTCTCAACTGGTTAAGAAAAAAATGTTATGGAAGGTTTTTACACTAGTCTTGTGAATTTAAACTTAAATTATTTCAGAATAAAAAGTTCTAAATTGTTCTCCATTTTAAAAAAATCTATAAATATGCTGGAATTCCTCTCTTTGATTTCATTAGCCCTATATGCATTAAAAGTATCAGCATGTTAGCTGCTTATAAGGAAGCTTGGTCCTTTGTGGTTGCCTTCAAAGAGCTGAATGCAATTTCAACTACTTAACAGTTAAGGAGTAGTTAAATTTATACAGTCCTAAAATTATTTTGGCCCTTTGAAGACAACCATGAGGCTGATGTGGTCCCCGGTGAAAATGAGCTTGACACCCCTGCCCTATGCTTAATTGGTTACCTGGGACATGTACCTTTTTTAGAAGGAGGGACAATCTCCACTTGTTTGCTTGAGTTGATGGCACAGCACAAGTGCTTCACTTAGGTGAGACGAGTGACATGTGTCTCAGGAAACACTTGCCATTGTGTTTCCAGCATGAGCTGGTCAGCAGTATTTTGAAGCAAGTCTGCAAGTTTTGCTGTTTTGATCTTAGCTGTCACTTTATTTGTGGTTTGTTTCTTCTTTTATTTATTTTGTAAGGTGTAAGGATGGTATGTACATTATGTAAGGTTAGTAGATTTGATTTTTTAGTGGTTTTAGCTTTTTTTTTGTTCAATGAGAAAATTTTATACTATGCTATTGAATTTGATGCAGGTGCTGCCATGAGAGTTTAGTCTGAATTAGTCCCTCCATTGTTTCTGTTGCCACACAGAAAGCATCTCTTACTGATTTTAGTTTCAGGTTGGTTTCAATTGATTGGTTTTCTCTTCATCATGGGTCTTGTCCTATTTCTTTGCATGCCTGGGATTTTTAAATAAAAATTGTTTTTGATGTAGACATTGTAAATTTTACTTTTGGGGGTGCTGGATAGTTTTTATTCTATATATATTCTTGAGCTTTATTTTGGGACACAACTGAGTTACTTTGAAGTTGTTCAGTTCTTTGGGTCTTGCTTTTAAGATTTGTGAGGCATGATCATAGTCATATTTAGTCTGAGCCTAATTATTCTGCACTCCTGTGGTAAGACCCTCTGAGTACTCTGCTCAAAGCCCATTGATTTATGAGGTTTCCCAATTTGGCTAAAAGGAATAGGCATTATTCTTGGCCCTGTGTGAGTTCCAAGTTTTGTTCTATTTAACCCTTAAAGTGTTTCTTTACCCAACCATAGTGTGAGGGTAGTTGCAGTTCCCTACTGCAAGCTTGAAGGGGAGCCTCTACAGGTTTCTGGAATTTTCTCTCGGTAGGAGTTTGCCCTGAGAACTCTAGCTTTTTGGCCTCCCCTGATTCTCAGCTCCATTTCTTCATCTCAGGACATCATTAGGCTGTGCCTGGGTTCTCTTCTTCATGCACTGTGTTCTGGAAGCTCTATGCCCAGACAATGGGCAGCTCAGGCAATGGTAGGCTTACCTATTTCTCATGGATTACTGTTCTTTGTTACCTGATGTCCAATATCTTGAGCACTGTTATTTTATACCTGTGTCCCAATTTATAGTTGTTTCAAGTGGGCAAGTAAATCTAATCTCAATCACTCCATCTTGGCTGAAATAGAAACTCTTAGTGATTTTATATATAGTCACAGAAGTAAAAACAATCATTTTAAAAGATGATATTTTTATTAAAAATATACAAAATGCTGGCTCAAGCTTAAGAGATATAGGGCAGTTAAAACACTGTACATTTGTGGGCAGTCAAATAAGTGCGTGCACATTTGTGTATACATACACATAAAATTCATTGCTCTGGTTAAATATTATAAATGCTAGTACTCTGGACTGTATATTCATTATAGCAAAATCATCTGTGGAAACATATCCCCTCTCTGGGTTCCCTCTTTATTTTTCATTTAGTGGTGCTTTCTCCAGGTGATATATTTGGACATTTAAATGTGTCACACTCCTATAACCAAAATCAAAGCAGAATGAAAACCACAAACCTTTCATAGCTATCTTTTCTTTGGTTGTATCATCATTGTAATCAATCCCCAAGTAGCAAAATTTCCCAAGTTTGTTTGTATAAAAAGACCACACACTAAACTATTAGTGAGACAGTCTTTGATTCTAAATGGAAGTCCTGACGTGGGCTGGAAAAGTCAGATTAGGCCTTGGAAAACACCTGAGTCAAGTAAAAAAAAATGAGAAAGAGAAGAGGATATGAACAAATTTTTAGTTTACATGTGCTGAACTCTTAAATAAGAATGTGTAGTTTCTACTTAGAAGTGGATTTGGCGCTTCATTTTTGTCTTAATCAGGAATTATATTGCTTACAAGAGAAAATTGACATGATTCAAAACATGCAGTTAAGTTAGTAAAATGGTTTGTTTTTACTGAAAATGCCTGGTGAACCAATGGGGTGTTACTGAGTACATGTATTTCTGCTATGTTCAGTTATTCATATCTGAAGTTCAGCTAACCACTGAACTTACATGATGATAAATAATCACTAAAATTTGCCTGGAGGCAGTTTCTTAAATACAGACATGGTTGGAGAGTGTTAATTTACTCCTTGAAAGACTTGATTTGAATACTAATTCTGCATGTAAATGTCACAGTTTTCAAGCTTCAAGAATTACAGTGGTTATTTCACGAGTATAATATTTGAGTAATCATAACATTTTTTTCATTATGGAAGAGACCAGATAATCATTCAGCCAGCCATAAGTATCAATATCTATACTCACGTTAGTGGAGATGTGGGCTCTCAGTTCTCAAGTTTGGCAAAAAAATAATTTAGAGCCAAGCACTTTAGTGTATGAAGTTTAAATAGAATGCAAAGTAAAAGTACACTTAAAGAGAAGATTTAAGTAAGCTGCTCAGAGTACTGCCTTGGCCTTGTAGAAAGTAAGTCATAGAGGCAGAACAAGTGAGCCAGCTGGGGTGTATGGACTAGGGGGCAAAAGAAGTGCCCTAGAAGCTTAGGGGAAAGAAAACAAGGATATATGCCTGAGGAAAGAAGAGGGGAGGGAAAGGTACAGGTGTGTTCTAGAGAGAACAAGAGCACACACTGGATCCTTTGTCTTGAGGGTTTTAATCTGTTTTCTAAAGGCAGGAATTTTAGGGGAGATCTTAGGAGGGGTGAACAGCAACAGAATATTCATCAGTTTTTCCAGGTGTGTCCTTTAATATGCTGCTTCATCAAAATGAGTATATAGGGTCAGGTTTGTGGTCTGTACTGATTAGTTGGAGCTTTGTCTGAGTTTACTGATCTTCTTGGCCTAGAGCTGAAACACAACTGAGGTCTAGATGTTATCTCTAGTTTGACCAAAACTCTGCCTCTGTGGTCAGTAGATCTGAGGCTTTGTTCCTAAGATTATTTGATGCTGATCAGAGCCTCATTGTTCTGAGGGCTTAATGCTTAAGGGAGTAGTCTGCAAAGGAGAAGGAGGCAGGTGGAGTCAGGATGAGGCGAGTGTGAATCTGTCTCAGTTTTCCCATTCCACTTGCCAAGGAATTTTCTTGGCTTCTTAGTATCCTGCCTCAAACATAATCTCAATTCATTGTTTTAATTATAATGTATGCAGTCTATAATTAGATGTTAATTACTAAATAACATAGCTTTCAAGTTTTGATCTCTGATACTTGACTTCATGCATTTACAGAGATATATGCTAACTAAATGACGAGTTTTTTAAAAAAGATTTTATGTATTTATTTTTAGAGAGAGGGGAATGGAGGGAGAAAGAGAGGGAGAAGAACATCCATGTGAGAGAGAAACATCAATTGGTTGCTTCTCATACACACCCCAACTAGGGACCAAACCCACCAACCAGGCATGTGTCCTAACCAGGGATTGAACTAGCAACCTTTTGTTTTGTAGAATGACACCCAGCCAAGTGAACCACACCAATCAGGGCATGACACACTTTCTTAAAATAATTCATAAAAATGACATTTGAAAATAAAGTTATTAAACTATATCCAACTTAAGACAAATACTATTTTGGGGCATTTCTTATGCTAATGAAAGTTTGATTGTCTGAATTGTCTTAAATATTAAAGTAAAGCACTTCTATTACTGACTTTGAAAGCTCATTTTACTAGATTAAAAGTACCTAAGACAGGCATGTATCTAAAGTGATTTTTCTCAAAGTGATGTCCTCAAGATCAGCTATATTGGTATCATTTGTGATACCTGTTAGAGATGCAAATTCTGCAGGCCTATCTCAGTCCTACTGAATCAGAAACTTTGGTGATGGGAGGCCTAGTCACATGTATTTTACCAAGCCCAAGGTAATTCTGTATTTGCTAAAGTTGGAGCACCTGTGATCTGAAAAAGTGCCTCTCCGATTTCAGATGCCAGAAAAGCTGCTTTTCACAAGAATTTCCCCCATGTTTGCATCTCAAACCCTTGTCATAAATCTGGTTTTGAACTGTTAGTTGAGGCTAATTAGGATTTAAACTTATTTAAAGTGAAGAAGTGCAGCCTCCTCAAACCATTTTTTTTTCAATTTAATGCCCAAATAATCATTTCATTGCTTTAGATGAAAATAACTAATTTGTCTCATGATTTCCAAACTGTAACTATCTCAAGTTAAGTGGGAGAGTTTCATTTAATTGGATCAATTCTTGATAGATAAACTCACCAGAACTAATCTGAAAGCAGATATTTACTTTTTCATTTGTCTTTTTCCACCCACAAAAGTGGGAAAAGAACTATCTGCTGATAGTTATTGCTTTCATCTATACTATTTCTAGCTTGCATTTACTGTCATGAAATGCACTTAGATTTGCCTCCATGTAGGTTTGCTTCAACATAGATTAACTTCAGTGTCTTTAAATAATTGCTGTAAGCTAGAGGACTGGGAGTTGGGTTGTAGCTCTAGGACAACCAAAACTGATAGCAGGTTACTGGCATACCTCATTTTATTGTGTTTCACTTTATTGTGCTTCACAGATGTGCTTTTTTAATTTTTATTTTAAAATATATTTTATTGATTATGCTATTACAGTTGTCCCATTCCCCCTTAACTCCCCTCCACCCTGCACACCCCCTCCCATCCACATTCCCTCTTTAGTTCATGTCCATGGGTCATACATATAAGTTCTTTGGCTTCTACATTTCTCATACTATTTTTTGCCCTCCCCCTGTCTATTTTCTACCTACCATCTATGCTATTTATTTTATGTACTTTTTCCCCTTCTCTCCCCCTCCCCTGTTGATAACCCTCCATGTGATCTCCATTTCTGTGGTTCTGTTCATGTTCTAGTTGTTTGCCTAGTTTGTTTTCGTTTTGGGTGTGGTTGTTAATAATTGTGAGTTTGCTGTCATTTTACTATGCATGTTTTTTATCTTCTTTTTCTTAGATGAGTCCCTTTAACATTTCATATAATAAGAGCTTGGTGATCATGAACTCCTTTAACCTGACCTTATCTGAGAAGCACTTTATCTGCCCTTCCATTCTAAATGAAAGCTTTGCTGGATAGAGCAATCTGGGATGTAGGTCCTTGCCTTTTATGACTTGGAATACTTCTTTCCAGCCCCTTCTTGCCTGTAAGATCTCTTTTGAGAAATCAACTGACAGTCTGATGAGCATTCCTTTGTAGGTAACTGCCTCCTTTTCTCTTGCTGCTTTTAAGATTCTCTTCTTCATTTTAATCCTGGGTAATGTAATTATGATGTGCCTTAGTGTATTCCTTCTTGGCTCCAACTTCTTTGGGACTGACTCTCTGAGCTTCCTGGACTTCCTCAAAATCTATTTCCTTTGCCAGATTGGGGAAGTTCTCCTTTATTATTTGTTCAAATAAGTTTTCCACTTGTTGCTCTTCCTCTTCCCCTTCTGGTACCCCTATAATTCGGATGTTGGAGTGTTTAAAGATGTCCTGGAGGTTCCTAAACCTCTCCTCATTATTTTGAATTCTTGTTTCTTCATTCTTTTCTGTTTGGTTGTTTCTTTCTTCCTTCTGGTCCACATTGTTGATTTGAGTCCCAGTTTGCTTCCCATCATTATTGGTTCCCTGTACATTTTCCTGTATTTCACTTAGCATAGCCTTCATTTTTTCATCTAATTTGTGACCCAATTCAACCAATTCTGTAAGCATTCTGCTTACCAGTATTTTGAATTGTGCATCAGATAGGTTGGCTATCTCTTTGTCACTTAGTTGTATTTTTTCTGGAGCTTTGATCTGTTCTTTCATTTGGGCCATTTTTTTTTTTTTTGTCTTGACATGCCTGTTAAGTAGTGAGGGGCGGAGCCTTAGGCATTCACCAGGGCGAGGCAACCCATGTGGGTAGAATGTAATGCTGTATGTGGGGGAGGGGTCCAAGCTGGAACTATGGCACTTGCTCCAATCTCTGCTGGATTTCAGTCCCTTCCGCCACTTCCCACAAGCAAACTGGGCCCTTCTGGTGCTGATTCCCATGTAGGTGGGCTTGTGTATGTTCTAGGACCCTGTGGGTCTCTCCAGTGAACTCTCCTGTGAGGCTAGGAGTCTCTCCTGGCACCACTACCCCCACAGGTGTTTTCAATCAGTGTTTTGAGGCTTTATCTCCCCAAGCTGGAGCCCTGGGTTGTGTGGTCTGTCTTGCTCTCCAGTTTCACCTGGTTTATCTGCACAGGAATGTGGGACCACCTGGTCCTCCAGCTGCCATGTGTGCCACACCCATCCACAATCCACCACCTCACTGGGTCCGCCAGCCACTGCCTTGCCAGGAGCCCTCTCTGCCCTGGCTGCCCGACCCCACCCCTCCTACTGGTCTGGATGAATGTGTCTTCTTTAACCCCTTGGTTGTCAGACTTCCATACAGTATGATTTTCTGTCAGTTCTGGTTGTTTTTTGTTTTTAAATTGTTGCCATCCTTCTTTTCGTTGCGTGAGGAGGCACAGTGTGTCTACCTACGCCTCCATCTTGGCCGGAAGTCTGATGTGCTTTAAAAAAAAATTAAAGGCAAGACCCTCTGCTAGCAAAGAGATTATGACTTGTTTTATTGCTAGGCTTACTTTATTGTGGTGATCTAGAACTGAATCCACAATATCCAAGGTGTATGTCTGTATTTCAAAGCCAGGAAGAGGAAAATAATACCCTTTGTCTGCCAGAGGAAAAGAAAGACCTTTGAAAGGTGAGTTTGAGAATTTTTCTAGTCTTGTAGGACCAAAGTTCCTTAAATAGATGCTGTAACACCTTAAAGTATTAATAGTATTATGAAAATTTATAACTGTGCACAGTGATAGAAAGTCAAAGCTTGTGATGGGAAATTCCTCCTGTGAGTGGCAATGAAGGATATTTGCTCTCTTTGAAGCTTGCAAGGAGTGTTGGATATTAATATTATGATATTTAATCTGACATTTAGGCAATTGTCATGTTCTTTACTCTTATTTAGATGGCCTCATGAGATTCATCCTCTGATAAGCAATGAAAGTTAGCAGTGGCTAAATCTTAGCATGGTTTTCAGACATATCTACAATTCTTGTACTCAGAGATAGCTGATGAGTGCAGATAGGTTCTGAAAAATGGGTTAATTTTGGTAGTCATGTACTAAACACCCCAAAGTAGCCATTATAAAGCAACAAGTTTGGAAAAGGAAATCCCTGGCAGATACTACAGAAAATGATCAAGTAATTTTTTCCTGGTGATTTCATGTGTGATCCTTACTGAATGCCTTGCTATTATGTTTTTATTTATGCAATTAAATCCTAATAAAGCCATCTATTTTGGCTTCTAGTCGGTTTGCCAATGTATAATGAATACAGTTTTTAAGGGTCTGGAGAGCCTTAGCATTATACATTCGCACAGCTGTATGTAGCTCTCCATCCCCCAGTTCCACCTCTCAAAAGCAGCTGCCTCCAACTTTTTTACCTATTTTGTTCAGGATTTTCCCACATTTTTCTCCTAAATGATCTGCATATATCTTTACTACTTATCCCCACCCCTGTTTTGGGAGGCATTATCCTTGACTTTTTAGTAGAAATTATGAAGAATTTTTAGTCTTTTTACACTACTCACCTCCCTATCCCACACACATCCCTTTTCTTTATTCTTCAAATGTAGCTATGCTATAATTTTTGGTTAAATTAAATTTTAGTGTTTATATTATTTTTATTATATAAATATTGTCCTTAACTGAGCCATATAATATTCTGCAGTTTGATTTCCTTTTGGGGGCCACATTTTTGTTCCCCTGGAGATAATATCCTTTTTTATTTTTTTGCATAGTTTTCTGGGCATATGTCACTAAATTTCATCAAAGTTTTTGTTTTGGTTACCTGTTTTGCTCACCCTATTTCTTTCCTTCCTTCCTTCCCTCCTTTCTTTTAAAAAAAACCAGTTTTGTTGAAATATAGTTCATATTTTATTCAAGTCACCTATTTAAAATGTATAATTCAGTAATTTTTAGTATGTTCACAAATATGTCAGTCACAGATATGTGACCACAGTCAATTTGAGAACATTTTGATCACCTAAAACTTATTTTTGATACTGCTCTCCTTTCCTGAAGTTTCTTACTCTGAGCAGATGCTGAAAGATATCATCTCTCTATAAGTCTCTTCATCCCACCCGGAGAGCCACTGCTCTAGACTCAACCCCAATCTATTACTGCAAGTATTAGTTTTCTAAAACAAATACGCTTTTGTGAGGGACCAGATAAGCGTTCTAGTGAACTCTTATCATATATGGGTTGGCATCCAAACTTCCTGGCATATCCTGGGCAGTCATAAAATGAGAGAAATCAGTTTGCCTTTGGTTGGCTAAAGACCTCTCCCCTGAATCCCGTGGAGGTGGTAGCTAGACCTCTGTTTTCCTTTGCCTCAGAGTACATCATTTAGCCCTGGCAGACCTGACTTTGGGGTTGTGGAGAGCAAAGCAAAAGTTTTGTATATATATATACTGTACACACACACACACACACACACTTTCATTTCTGGCTTTTGTTTTCCTAAATGTATATACTAGAGGAGTAGGCCAGGGTAAGAGAAAGGAGGAACTAGGAAAGAGATTCTTTGTAGCCTAGAAAAATGCTGGATGGAGGTGGAACCCTTGCTTAAGGACCTTGCCAGAGTTCCAGATATTCACCATGGCTAAGAAACTGCCTGGGAAAATGTTAGATGGGTATTTGCCATGTGCTTTGATGACATTAAACTTCTTTTGACACTGATCAAAAGATGCATTTTTAAATCATTTTTAATCTTCAAGTACAGTTGACATATATTAGTCTCAAGTGTACACCCCAATGATTAGACATTACATAACTTACTAAGTGATCATCCCGATAAACCTTGCACCCATCTGACACCATACATAGTTATTAGACTATTATTGACTCTATTCCTTATGCTGTACTTTACATCCCCATGACTATTCTGTAACAACCAATTTGTACTTCTTAATCCATTCAACTCCCCCCACCCGACCTCCCTCCCATCTGGCAACCATCAAAACAGTCTCTGTATCTAAGAATCTGTTTCTCTTCTTCTTGCTCATTTATTTTGTTTTTTAAATTCAATTATTGATAGATAGGTATATATCGCCATTTTATTGTTCATATTTTTTATCTTAAAGAAGACCCTTTGATATTCCATATAATACTGGTTTGGTGGTAAAGGAAATAGACATAGAAGTCCAGGAAGCACAGAGAGTCCCCAAAAAGGTGAACCCAAAGTGGCTTACATGAAGACACATCAGAATAAATGCCAAAGGTTAAAGATAAAGAAATAATCTTAAAAGCAGCAAGAGAAAAGGAGAGTTACCTACCAGGGACTTCCATGAGACTGTCAACTGATTTCTCAAAAGAAAGTTTGTAGGCTAGGAGGGATTAGCAAGAAATATTCAAAGTGATAAAAAGCAATGACCTACAACCTAGATTACTCTACCCAGCAAAGCTATCATTTATAATTACAGGATCAATAAAGAGCTTCCCAGACAAAAAAAAAGCTAAAGGCTCCTCACCCCTGCCTTTAACAGTGGCTGTTTTCTACCTTTTCTCACTGCTACCGTTTTTATGCCTTTTCTTTGCAATGTACATTGGCTTTTCTCTGCAGAAGTTCATGTAAATGTTACTATGATATATATTGTTTGCTAAATAAAAATTTTGAATTTAGGACCCTGGGGAAAAAAAGAAAAAGGTAAAGGAAAGAAGCATTTTAAGTAGAGGAACATTAAATGTAAAACCAGTAGGCCATTGAGAGTCAGCTATATTGATTACTAGTATTTGTTGGCTACCTTACTTTTTCCAGGGATCAGGTAAGTGCTTTCAATGTATTATCTAGTATTACTGATTATCTTTACTTCTCAGATGAGAAAACAGAAGTACAGAGAGGCATCACTAGCCAGTCACATTACAGATGTGACTCACTTCACCTGTGACATGAAACCTTCCCAACAGAGTCCTGTTCCCCTTCTTCCAGCACACAGAGCAGCTTTTTCACCCTGCTCTTAAATGAATTTGTGCATACATCCCTTCCCATTTTTCTTTGGAAAATTCTAGTGTGTGAGTTATTTCTGTATCATTCTTGGCAACTGAGAATTTCACTTCCAGTGTATGTGAAGTGTGAGTCACTCCTGTTACTGACATTTACAAAAGTAGAAGCTGAGGCTTGGGAATAGAAGTTGGGGCAATCAGAGAAGCTGAGGAAAGAGTAAGCTGGGTCTTGAGGTAGTGTTGTGATGCTGTGGGAAGAAGTAAAGCGTGTTAGCATGGACATACAATCCCTGAGGGTCAGGGCAGGGAGGTTCAGAAATAGTCATCCATGATGAGTAGGTTAAATAAGTGTCCAAAGTAGTGGTTGTTGCTGCTGTTTTTCTTCCTATCCTCCTCCTCTTTCTCCTTATTCCTATTCCTATTTCTAGTTCTATTATTAATCCAGTTGCTCTGCAACTCAGTTACTTTGTAGAGCTTGAGAAGAAAGAATTTGAGTTATAAGATCAGAAAGGGATTGAACATTTTGTTGAATGACACAGAAAATAATTACATCTGAAGCAAAGCAAAATGAACTTACAAGTGTAGAACATCCATAGATATTGTGGTAAGATGGCCCCCAACTTGTTCTTGCCTCACCAAGTCTAATCCTGTATGGACTCTTGTCTTGGCTATGGAACTTACTTTGGCCAATGTGATAATAGCAAATATGATGCCCAGGTTGGAAAAATACATGCTCTAGTTGCTGAGAACCCTTCTATCACTGTGTAAATAAGTCGTTAGAGGATTAGAGACTATGTGGAGTGACATCCAACCATCCATGACATCCAACAGAGGCCACAGACATTAGTGAGGCCATTTCTTTATCATTTAACCTGACAGACCTGACTCACCCCAGATCACAGAGTCATCAGAAGTACTTTGTCTATTTTAAGTACTAAGGTTTGAGGTAGTTTGTTCTGTATCAGAAATTGATAATGTATCATAACCTTTATTTCATATTTTTGCTATATGAAATATTATTCATATTCACTTCATTTCACATGCTACCTTTGTTGTATGTTCATCAAGTTCTATAGGTTAGTTATTAAGAATGTGGGCTCTGTAGTTGGACTACCTGAATTTCAAGTTTGACCTATCTGCTAGCTACATGACTTTGCACAAGTCACCAAACCTCTCTGTGCTGTTTCTTTATGAGTAAAATGGGTTGTTGGAAGCATAAATGAGAATGAATGAAAGGTTGTTCCTAACATATAGTAAGTGCTCATTAAATGTGAGCAATTAGTAGTCTGCAATATTCATAAAGATTCTCATTGGTTGCTAGATACTCTGACCCTATTTCTCCCTAACTTCTGTAAGCTTTCTTTTTTAAAAGTATATTTTATTGATTATGCTATTACAGTTGTCCCAGTTTTTCCCCCTGTGATCCCCTCCACCCAAACCCCCCCTTCCCTCCAGCAACCCCCTTCTTAGTTCATGTCCATGGTTGTGCATATATGTTCTTTGGCTTCTCCATTTCCTATGCTCTTCTTAACATCCACCTGTCTATTTCATTCCTACCAATTATGCTTCTTAATCTCCACACCATTTCCCCCATTCTCCCCTCTTCTTCCTCCCAACTAATTACTCTCCAAATGATCTTCATACCTATGATTCAGTTCCTTTTATGGTTGTTTGCTTAGTCTTCCTTCCTTCCTTCCTTCCTTCCTTCCTTCCTTCCTTCCTTCCTTCCTTCCTTCCTTCCTTCCTTTTTTTCTTTCTCTTTTTGATTTAGTTGTTGATAGTTGTGAATTTGTTGCCTTTTTAATGTTCATGGTTTTGATCTTTCCTTAAATAAATCCCTTTAACATTTCGTGTAATAATGATGTGGTGATGATGAACTCCTTTAGTTTTACCTTGTCTGGGAAGCACTTTATCTGCCCTTGAGTTCTAAGTGATAGCTTTGCTGGGTAGAGTAATCTAGGTTATAGGTCCTAGCTCTTCATCACTTTGAATATTTCTTGCTAGTTCCTTCTAGCCTGCAAAGTTTCTTTTGTGAAATCAACTGATAGTCTTACGGGAACTCCTTGGCAGGTAACATTCTGCTCTTCTCTTGAAATTTTTAAGAGTCTCTCTTTATCTTTAACCTTTGGCATTTTAATTACGATGCATCTTGGTGTGTTCCTCTTTGGGTCTGGCTTGTTTGGGACTTTCTGTACTTCCTGGACTTTTATGTCTATTTCCTTTGCCCAATTAGGGAAGTTTTCTTCCATTATTTTTTTCGAACAAGTTTTCATTTTATTACTCTTTCTCTTCTCCTTCTGGTATCCCTATGATTTGGATGTTGGCATGTTTGGGCATGTCCCAGAGGTTCCTAAGCCTATCCTTGTTATTTTTTGAATTCTTGTTTCTTCTTTCTGTTCTGTTTGAATGTTTTTCTTCCTTATGTTCCAAATCATTGGTTTGAATTCCAGCTTCCTTTTCTTCTCTGTTGGTTCCCTGTGGATTTTTCTTTGTTTCACTTAGTGTAACCTTCATTTCTTCCTTTATTTTTTTGACATACTGAAAGAGTTCTCTGAGCATCCTATCAACCATGTTTTGAACTCTGCATCTGATAGGTTGTCTGTCTCTGTTTCTCTTAGTTTTTTTTCTGGAGTTTTTTAATATTCTTTCATTTGGGCCACATTTCTTTGTCTCCTCAATTTCACAGCCTCCCTGTGTTTGTTACTGTGTATTAGGTAGAGCTGCTTTTTACTCCCTGTGTTAGTAACATGGCCTATGTAGAAAAGGAAATTGTATGGGGTGAAGCATTTGGTAATTGTCAGGGTGGGGCAACTCTCTTCACCACTTTGTGGCTGTTGGGGAGGGCTTGGAGAGTAGACAATGCTGCCACCTGGCTTCTGGAAGTTCGCCCCATTTCCAGTCACTTCACTTTCTTCCCGAGTGCGACTGGAGCCCTTCCAGCTACTGCCCTGGTGGTGGGTGGGTTTGCGTATGTTCTAAGACTGTGCAGGCCTTTCAAGCAGCAAAAAGCCAACAGTTTCTTCCACCACCCCAAACCCCACTGGTTTTTACAGCCAGAGATAAGGGGGATCTATCTTTGTGGTGCTGGAACCATGGGCTTTGTGGTCTGGCCCGGGGCTGAGATTGCTTGCTCCCAAGGTATCCCAATTTTCATCCACAGTATGTGAATGTGGGACCATCTGTTTCACTGCTATTGCCTGGCCATGCCACACTGCCTCTCTGCCCATTTCTGCGACTCCACCCCTCCTATCTGTCTGGATGAATGTGGCTTCTTTAAATCCTTGGTTATTGGACTTTCCTACAGATCAATCTTCTGATGGTTCTGGGTGTTACTAGTTTTGAGATCTGGTTGTAATTCTTTCTGTGGTTGTGTAAGAAGGCAAAGTGTGTCTACATATGTTTCCATCTTGACCAGCAGTCTATAAGGTTTTTTAAATGTCAATTTTACTGTTGGAATTTCAGGAATAGACTGCAGGGTCAATGAAGGACTGTATCTTCATTAGCATTTATTATATTTTTTGTTTGTATGTCTCTTGCCCTCCATGAGTCATGGTTCCCCAGGACTGAGATCAGAAATAGCTGTGTTACTATTATCTAGCATGGACCCTGGCCAGTGTGGCTCAGTTGGTTGGAGTGTTGTTCCATGAACTGAAAGTTTTGAGTGCATGCCTAGGTTGCAGGTCTGGTCCTCAGTCAGGGCTCGTGCAAGAGGCAACTGATCAATGCTTCTTTCTCACATTGATGTTTCACTCTCTCTCTCTTACCCTCTATCTTTCCCTCCACTCCCCTCTCTCTAAAGTTAATAAGCATGTCATTGGGTGAGGATAAAAAAATGTATATTATCTAGCATGGTTTCTGACATGCCATAGAATAGACAATGTGTCCATTGAATGACTGGAGCCAGCAGGCATTAAGTGGAAGCTCCAGCATTCTGCTTGATTTTGGCAAGACTTCTTCCAATGTTCACGAAGTTGACAGCTGGTGCCTATAACTTGGGGCCATCAGGATTACTCTCATTGGGTGTTTATCCCTGTTTATGATGGCCATAAAGCCAAAGCCATAGAAGGCCTTTGAGTTTGTGACCTCTGACCAGAACCCATCAAATATGAAATCTCAGTGACATTTCTAAACCTTCCTGTACCTTATGGTAAAAGCCATCATCATGTACCATTTGGAGGAAGTTATCTAACATAGAGGGATGTAAAGTGAAATGAATCTGAAATCAAACAGGAGGTACAGATAGGACTATGAGTAGAAACTAGGATTCAGTATCTGTTGGCCTGACAATGATGATTAATGTAGATGAATCATTTGACACTCTGCCCTGTGTCCCCTTGATTTACAGCTGAGTCCATTTGGGTTTTTTTTTTTTTTTAAAGACTTTATTTATTTTTAGAGGGAAGGAAAGGAAGGGAGGGAGGGAGAGGAACATCAGTGTGTGGTTGCTTCTCGCATACCCCCTACTGGGAATCTGGCCTGCATCCCAAGCATGTGCCCTGAATGGGAATTGAACCAGTGACCCATTGGTTCACAGGCCAGCATTCAATCCATTGAGCCATACCAGCTAGGACTAGGGCTATTTCGACTGGTTCTTGTGCATTGTGACAGGTTCCGTTTCTAGTCCTGTGTTTCTGCTTCTCTCCCTGGGAGTTTTCTCTAGCTCTGTGCATGGCTGTCCAGAAGCTGGGAATGTAACTTTCCCAAGAGCAACCCCTTGCTTCTGAGAGATAGGAGTCAGAAATACATTCTCCTGCTTTTCCATCCTTTGGAGCTATACTTCTGATCTACATGGCAGCTTGGGGAGTCCCTAAGAGGACTGAGTCCCAGTTGCCTATGGCAATAGCCCCTCCTTAAAATATCGTTTTTGGTTTTTCTCTCTCCTTGTGTCTCATTTTTCTCATATTCTCAATTGTGCTTCCTGAGGTCACCTTCCAAACAAATTACCTGTGTTCGACTTGCCTGCTCAGGACATGCCTCCCAAACCAGGAGAGTGCCTGCCAGCCTTTTTCAAAAGAGCATTGAAGGCAGAAGATGTAGTACTGTATTTTTTTTTTACATTAGAGCATGCAAACAATTGGCTTTGTTCATAACAGAAAAATAAGGAGAATAACTGGCAGTATCATGTCAGATTTCTACAACATTCCATGGATTTCATAACTCTCTAGAGAAATCCCAGGGTGGCAGATATATTCATTTGTTTTCTAGATCCCCCCGAGCCTGTCTGTATATTATACCAGGTATCCTGCCCATATGAAAAAAAAAATAAAACTAAACTAAAAACTACCTCAATGGAGCAGAGTTGAGAAATCTTTCATAATGAAAATGACTGCTATTGACTATTGAGTAATGTGTTAACCATCTAGGAAAAAAAATACCTGTCCTTATTGCCTTAAAAATAGTGGGTATTTAATAGATTTTTGCAGAATTATGCTCACAGATTTTAACATTACAATTAAGGGGCAAGATATGCATTTGGTGGTTAAGCACTTCTTAAAGGTGTTACTTAATTAAGGATAGTAATAACAGAATAGGTAACAAATGCCTAGAGTCATTGGGGTCTACAGGCTGGAGTGAGTAGAGGAAAATTATACAACTGATTAAAAATGACCAGGTCTGTTGATTTTACAGATGCTGAAACAAAGGATGTTCTTGCAGAGTCCCTTGTCTTAGTTAAACATACTGATATGGTTGAGTCTAGTTATAATCAGTATTTAGTGCTGTACTTAGAGCATAAACCCAGTCAAAAGGATGGGATCATTTAAGCATTAGTAGCCTTCCCTCTATATTTTCAGCTGTTTTTTTAAAAAATAGTAGCTTTTCAGATAAGCTACTGCTTATCCTTATACTTGATGTGGGGTCCCCTAATAAATCTGGGAAGTGTCAGAACTGGCTATTAGTGTCTTAACTTTTTTCTCCTACTATTGACTTATCAGCAGAAAAAAAAATAAAAAGGCATCCTTTTTTTTTCTATACATGTGCTCTGGTTCCATGTAAGTCCCTAGGACAGTAAGTCTGAATGTCCTGAAATGCTCAAGTATTTCAGAGGCAAATAGGGAAAGGAATTAGGGAACCCCCCCTGGAATTTGGAGATATTTGTGACTTGTTTAGAGGGCAGTATAATAGGATGACTTGTTCCATATCCATATCAAATCAAATCAGGCTCTCTGCTGTCCATGGTTGGTAAGAGGTTCAGTATTGGTTTTCATATAATTTCCCTTGAGTTGAGCCTGCGACTTCTGCCATCCAGGACAAAGAAGGAAGCTGGTCAAGCCCATCCTGTGCACCATTGAGACCATTCCTTAGGGTCATTCATAGATCAGCTGTCCTGGTGTTGTCTATACCAAGCTTGTCTATGGATCCCAAGGCTGTGGCACTGAGCCATGGAACCTGCTATTTTTTTGTCTGGGAAACAGATCTAACCTGAGGGGAACATAAGGCTGGACATTAGACACTTGAGTGGGCTGTCTTCCTGGAATGAGGTCTGGGGAAGAGAAGAATACATTTTAATTTTTGCTGGTGATTCAATAGTAGGATAAAAATGTTAAGACATCCATTCATGTCTTTCTATTTCCAGAGTGGGATCCGCTTTTGGTAGAGTAATTGAGGGTAAATTTGTTGGGGACAGATTAGAGAAAATCCTTGATTACTAGATCACAGAAAATTTTGCCTCAGTATCTGGACTTTTTCCTAAAAAGAATGTGTTGCATTTTGATCCTGGGGTTTGATATAATGAAATCAATGTTTCAGGAGGTTTAAGCTGGTGTTCTTCAGGACAAGTTAGAGGAGGAAAGGATGGAGTTTACTAGATATAAAGTTTTATAGTAAGTCTTGAAATGAGATGCCTGGTTGCTGGCAATATGATTAGAAAGAACTCACAGAATGGTTCGATAGATGGAATACTATTGACTTATTACTTATTCTGTCAAAAGCTCATGGTGAATAAGATCTAGAATGTCCTTATTGCTATGGAAGGAAGACAAATGATAAACAAACAAAACACAAATAAATGAATAAGAATTTTCAATGGTGATACACACTCCAAAAAAAATAAAAGAAGATGATGCAGTAGAAGGTAACTGTGGAGTAGGTGAGGATTTCTGCTTTATATCGGTTGGTTAGCATAGGTCTTCCTGAGCAGATAACCTTTGAGCTATAAGCCTCTTTCCTTCCCTTGCGCCTTCCCCCTTCCATAATGCATGCACTCCTGTTCGTGCATGCATGCCTGTTAGTGTCCTCCACCAGAGCACTTACCACACTAAGTTATGAATATGCATTGGCTTGTATGTACAACCCACAATGCTATTATGAAGACAAGAAATTATCTTATTTATGTTTATTACCATAGAACCTAAAACTGTACTTAGTATATCATAGACATTAAGTAAAGATTTGTAGAATGAATGAGTGATTCAAGTCACCAAGAGAAAGGGTTTAAAGAGAATGGGACAGTGGGTAAAGGATGAAACTTTAAGAAACTCCCATAGTTGGGAATGAGAACAGAAAGAAGAGGGCAAAGGAGGAGTGTTAAACATTTTCTGCTGTCCCTGCCTGGTTAGTACAACAGTCTGTGCCTGCTTTACTTTCATCTGTCTGGAGTTGAGCTTTCTGTGTGGTAGCCAGTAGCCACATGTTGGCTACTGAGCATTTGAAATGTGACTAGTCCTAGTTGAGATGTGCCATCAGTATAAAAATACATATTAGCTCTCAAAGACCTAGTTTTTAGAAAAGGGATGTGAGATATCTATTGAATACTTTTTAGTTGACAGTGTTTAAAGGTGTATTAGATACATTGGGTTAAATATATTAACTTTAATGTCACTGTTAATTTTTATTAATGTGACTACTAAAAATTTGAAATTAATACTTGACTCACACTATATTCCTATTGCACATTAGTGGCCAATAGTCTATACTAGATAGGTTAGTTTGTTATTAGCTTATCATTTCTGAAATGAATGGTGCAAAGAAGAGTGACATGTCACTTTATTTACTTCTCAGCAATATAAATATCTCAACACATTAAAAATAATGGGATCAGATATGGGAGGTGTAACATAAATTTTATAGCAAAGAAGACATGTCCCAGTGCAAAACATATTGGGAAATACTATATTAATGTTTAACTTTTATCACCTTTATTAGAAAGCAGCTTTCAAATTTTGGGGGAAAACTCATAATTTTATACTGAAAAGTTCATTTCCTAATTTTATTTCTACTCTTTGCTATTTCTGCTATAGGGTAACTGTATGACTTAGTTTTTTGTTTTTTGTTTTTTTTTTTAATTGGTGGAACATGGTTCCTGAAGACTCAGTGAATGGTGCCCCCAGAGCCCATCTTATCCTGGCCTCACATGAGTGATAGCGACATAGAGATTCTTAAAGAAGAAAAACAGGTGTTATGTAAATACTCTATCTGTATCCCACCAATAACATTTTAGGATTGAGCTCACAGTGCCTGGATGTTAAAAATCTTTCACTGATCCCAAATTATGAATGCTCCATGTTACTTTAATCCATTCCCTTGCAATGGCTTTATTAGATGAAACACCCTGTTGAGCATCTGAAGAGCAGTGGGATTATCACATTTCCCTTTGAAAATCCAGTAAAGACAAAATAAATGGTTAACAAAACAGAGCAAATTCAGTTTGCAGGTGTTCACGGGAAGTGCAACCCCTGGTAGAATCTGTGTCTCTATTCTTCTTTCCTTGTGAAATGCCTTTTACACAGGCTGAAGATATTCTTCAGGAAAAAGAAGTCATGGGGCAAAAGTTACTTTCCTCTTTTTTGATATGTTACTAATTGCATTGTGTAGACTGCAGAGACAGTGGGTAAGAAATCCAAAAACTTTGTTTCATTAAGCTTCGCTTTTGACTACACCCTGGGTGTGCCAATAACAGTTCTTCATCATCTGTATCACCTAGAGTGTTGACTCTCAACAATTGATTTTTTTTTCTTGGCAAATCTAATTAACTATTTGAAGTATTTCATCAAACAGTACCCAGTTACTATACACATTTGGTGGGTGACTCCTAGAGATTCTCTTAAAAACTCCGTTACGTCCCAGCACTCTAAAAGTTCTTGTCTGCCAGAGCAATTTGAATTTTGTGATTAGTGTCTGCTGGAAATCATAATTCAATAAAGAATAACTCATTTAAAAAGGTTTCATACTGGGCATGCATTAGGTAACTTGGGTAACAGGAGACACAGGAAAACATACAAACGTCCAGGTCTGCACAGGAAATTGGAGTGGTAGTGAACAATTTAAAGGAGGCTTTTTATATTTTTTAAGCAGCTGTAACCAGATTAGGAGTGTGTGTGTGCACCCCCCACCCCAACATACACATTTAAATCAGCAGACACAGTAGTCTTTTCTTTTACTCCCCTAGTACACTAGCATCTTCCACGAATCCCCAAATGTAAGCTAGTGGGCATAAAAAGAGCCTCTATCAACATTTAAAGTAATGATAATGACAAACAAGAGCCCCTGCATATTTCTTTGTGTAACTCTTGTATGACCCTGGCTTCTCCTCTTGAATGAGATTATATCCATCTCCCGGCCTCCTCTTTCTCTTTCTCTTGTTCCTTTTATGGACATAGGATTATTGCTATAGAAAATATGGCCGTGCCATAGGGGAATGTACCTCCTGCTCATGGTTGTTTTATTTTTTTTTCAACTACATCTGCAGACCGCAGCTGCCGCAGTCTTTGAAAAAAAAAATCTGGGTCCTTATGAAACTAATTCTTGAACAATGAATTCTTCCTTACAAGACACTCTACTTTTCACTGCTGTTTAGCACAGTCTGCCATTAGTCTTCCCTGCAGTTTATTTGCTGCCCAAATTCATCATTTGAAATATGTAGGGATATTTAAACATTTTTTCCCCCAGAGAAGTTTGTTTCATCTTTGGAACCACAGGGCTTCCTGCTGT
Organism: Phyllostomus discolor; assembly: GCF_004126475.2. Classification (NCBI taxonomy): domain Eukaryota; kingdom Metazoa; phylum Chordata; class Mammalia; order Chiroptera; family Phyllostomidae; genus Phyllostomus; species Phyllostomus discolor. Next base: position 62,390,426 of record NC_040914.2, read on the forward strand.
CTTCACAGGACCTCTTCTACTCTACCCTCCCTTGTTCTCTGTGCTGCTTATCTGTGTCCACCCCCACATGTTCCTTTGTTATGATGAGGTATCTCACACTGTTTTCCATTTGCCTCCTAAACTACATTCAGAAAATACCATCCCTTGCCCATTTTCCCCCCTTCCAGTCTTTATTTCAAATCTATCTTTTGCAACGTATCAACAGTTGAACTTCCAATTTCTCTTTCATTTTTTACTGTTTCAGTACATTATGTGCTTTCGTGAGTTGTAATTTCCCTTGCTCTTAAAATTAAACCCAGTGCCTAGAGAGATTATGAAGTTTTTCCTGAAATGTGGGAAAATAAAAGTATAGGTATTTTATTTTGGTACATTTCCCTCTTTTGTCCTCTAGACATTATTAGATATTTGAAAAATAAGAGGGACCCATCCTAATTTGATGAATGGAAGCCTGCAGCCTGCATGTAAATAAAAAGAGAGCTAGACTGTGGTTGATAATTCATCATATAGAGAGATACATTTTTGTTCTTTGTACATATCAGACCAAATAAACCGTGATGTGTGATTTTGTAGCTCAACTTAGCAATTAAAGGTTTAAAAACAACAGAGACCAGTTAGTTCTTATTTCTCCTTGAAGCTTCAAGAGCAAGTAAAGCCAAACTATTGATTGCCCTGTAATGGTTGTATGGTATTTCTTGTAAACCCTTTAAAAAGAAGAATTAAACTGAGAAAGAAACCTAAGGTTGTTACTTTCTGATTAGTATAGAGATCCTTGCTAACATATAAGCTTCTTGTTAGTTAATATTTTTATGGGGAACTTTTGGTGCCTTTTCCTTTAAAGAGTAATATAGAGAAAGCAGTTGGCATGTTGACATTAAGCTGTATTGAGGAAAGTGGGTCCCTACTCCCCACATCTGTTCAGTGTTTCTGTTGCCTTTCATTTTCTAAAGTGTTACATATGGAATACATATGTCTTTCTGTTCCAGTATCACAGGAAAAAAAAGGAAAGAAATAAAAAAGAGAAAAATCACAAAGAAATCAATAAACACCTGTTATTCCCAGATCTGCAGTTATTTGGGCTCAGAAGTGCCTGCAGGCAAAGTTAGAACAAAAAATCCTAGGATGTCTATATATGTCTTCATAGATTTCTTAGCCTGTATGAGGTTTTTAAATTTTATTTTATATTTATTTCATTTTGTTTCATCTTATTTTATCCCAGAGTGGACCCTTCACCTTCTGTTATTTTACTACCCTGGATTTGTTCTCTCCAATGTATATTTCCTCTTTCTTTATACGCCATATTTTGTATTCAGCAAAGTGGAGATTTTTTTTTTCAGACAGCTCCAGAATGTGGCCTTGCTTTAGCTCTCACTAGTTTCACAGCAGGTTTCCTACGTTAGATTGCCCCCTGCTGCTTCTGGAACATTAAAAATAAAGCTAGAAATAAAATGTTTGGGGACCTACTATTAAAAAAGTACATATTAAGTGAAATATATTGGAATCTAATCATTTGAAAATAGATTCAAGTGTAAGTCATAATTGGTAAATGCTTTGGCATGTCATATGGAGATTTTAAATTTTGTGTGTGAGTGCTCGCATATGCACGCAATTCACACATTGCCCCTTTCCACTGAAAGTCACCTATAATTTAGAGGGCATCCTTTTAAATAAGTATGAAGTATATGGCATGTTTTTTCCTTTGTCTGTGACAGGCAATGTACTTCCCATAAGCATGTTCTTACCCAACTGTACAACATACTTTTTCTTAAAAAAATTATACTTTTTCTTAAGGGTAGAGACCATATCTTGTTTGTTTTTGTCTCTTTAGTCCAGTGCCTGACACATGAAAGGTACTGTTTGTTAATTTTACTAGGTTTAGTCATTCAACAAAGAATAAGATCACTCGAGTTTAATTCATCAAATTAATTTTATTGGTTTTAGGATTTGGAAGAGTAAATAACGTTGTTAACATTTTGACAGAAATAACTCCCAGCAAAGGTACAGGAAATTTTTAGTAATCCCTATGTCAGAGGGAGATTCTACCTTAGTGGCTTGCATTTTTGGCTGTCAATTTTCATTCTTTTGATTGCTTTTTCCTTCTTTCCCAGCTCAGGTTTTATATATAGATTTGACCTTATCTGCTGGATATTCCTCCCCTACCCCACATATATTTTTAGGACACCACATTGAATACTTTGGTTACTAGAACTTGTCTGCTTTCTCTGCAAAACCTTTAAGTGACTTGAGGGCAGGGACCATGTCTGATTTGTTTCTGCATCCCCAGCAGCTATCCCAGCAACATCCATTTGTTATTAAATAGTTGACATTGAATTGGGATTCAGATATCCTCCAAAGAAAACAAGTACTGAAAATAGAAAAAAAATAATAAAAATAGAAGTGAATTATTAGACATGGTATTTAGTTTTATGAGTGATCCAACTGAAACAAAGAACAGCAATAAGGTATAAAATCACTATGTTGTCAAAGGCCAAGATGGGATGATAGTGGACTGGAAACATGAAATTAATCATGGTTGACTGCCCTAATCTCTATTCTCTTTTCCTACCTGTAATCATTAGAACAGCTCTATGTATACATCTGGCATGTCTTCTTCCCTCTCCCCTCAACAGTTGAGCCCCACTGGATCTGGTATTCTGATTAATCAGCATTATGACTGACAGCTTAATTTCAATAGAATTATGAGACTCTAGATTGGGAGTGAGGGATCTGGGCCCCCTCACTTATCTGCATACTGTTTATCTAGAGTATAACTATACTCTAGACCTTTTGCTTCTCTTTCATCCTTGGCCTACAAGGGGTGAGTTCCTAAGGTGTATTTATTGGGGTAATATAAAGAGAAGCCAGACCCCTCATACTGGTGTCTGATCAGTCATTAAAGGTTCACTCTTTGTGACCCCAGGAATGTCCTCTACCACCTCTGGTTTCAAGTATGTGCAAATGAGGTTTATAAAAACCATGTTTCATTTTAACCTTTTGCTACCTAAATAAAGAAGAGTTTATTAAAGAAAATTCCTTTGAGACTCATTTTTTTTCCTTACCAGGCAGAAGTAACTACTTTCCTGAAAATTATTTTTCTCCGATTACCTTGTAAAAAACAATAATTTTAGCACTGTGTGATATGTAGGATTAATATGTATGTATCCCTAAAAATATTCTTTAGTTTTGCTTATTTTGAAACTTTTGAAGTGGTATCCTATTTTAGGCACTCTCTTGTAACTTTTTTTAAACTGAAATTTATACTTCCAAGATTCATTCATGCTGTTGCATGTAGCTTTTAATTCATTCCTTTTCACTGTTAACAAAATATTTCATTGAATGAATGTAGCCCAGTTTATTTATGCAGGCCCTTACTAATGGGCAGTTGGGTTACTTCCACTTTTGTTTTTTCCAACATTGCTATAAGGATCATTCTTGCACATGTGTAAGCATTTCTTTAGGGTATGTATAAAATATGAGAATTTCTCGGTTGTAGGGCATGTTCATTTTCAATTTGGTAATGCCAAATTATATTCTAAGATAGCACCAATCTATATTCCCATCAGCAGCATGTATATAATAGTTCTTATTGTTTCATATTCATGCAGCCCTTGGAAGCATCAGACTCCTAAAATTTTGCACATCTAGTAATCCAGAATTGTTATCTCACTGTGGTTTTAATTTGCATATCCTTGATTACTAGTGTGGCTGAGTTTTACATGAATATTGGCCATTTGTGTTTCTTCTTCTGAAAAATGCTAGTTCATGTCTTTTGTCCATTTTTCTAGTAAGTTATCTATTTTTCTCTTATTAATTTGTAGAATTTTCTTATATATTCTGGATACTAACCCTGTGTTAGTTATGAGTATTCAAATGTTTTTTTCCCCATTCTGTGGCTTGCTTTTTCACTCCTTATTGTTTTTAAATTAATTTTTTTCCTTTTATGGTATCTTTTGATAAAGAGTAGTTCTTCATTTAAATAAATTCTTACATATTAATCTTTTGCTTTGTGGTTTGAGTTTTTAGTGTCTTGCTAAGAATTCTTCCCTATACGGGAGCCATAAAAACATCTGCTATATTTTATGGAATTTTAAGAATTAAAATACTTTTGAAGTTGCACTTTTCATGATAAAATCATTAATCTGCCTGGGACTGGTTTTTGTATATGGTATAAGGTAGGGATCTAAGTTCATCTTTCCCCCACATGGACTATCAATTAACCCAACACCATTCATTAAATACTCCATCTTTTCTTCACTGATCTGCACAGTCAGCTCTGTTATCTGTCAACTCTTCATAAACATGGGGTCTGTTCTAGGCACTCTATTTGGCTTACTGGTCTAGCTATTTGTCCTCTGCCTTATGGATTTCCTTTCTCTTTTGTTTTCCAAGACTGAAAAGTAATAGTCCTTGTAGGACAAAATCATTGTTTGCATCACTTTTTGTAAATCTGCCTGAATGTCTATTATGTAAAGAAGCAGTTAGAAAACTATTTGTTTATATTACTGTGTGTTTTAGCAGCTGTTTTTAGGCATATTTTCCTGTACTTTAGTGATAGCATTAGTTGTTTTTATTATCCAAATCCTTACCTCAAGTATCCAGTCTTTTGATATTTCAGGCTCTTGTTTTTAAGTCTTGAGTGAATTTTTGTTATTGTGATTCAGTTCCCTAGGTGGACCTGTTAGAAGTGTTGGATTTCGCTCTTTTATATCCCTGTGCAGAAAAGCACACAGAAATAATGTTGCTTCCACTAATGAAAATTCAGTGGAATCTCCTCATAATGCTGATGTTGGAGAATAAATGTAAAACCTGCTCTGTTGTGGACTTACTCAGTTATGGTGTGAGATACTATGTGTAGATGGGAAATTTGGTGGTATACGATTTGATTCATTTGAATCCTTGTAACAGCAAGACCCATTATGATTGTTTTTGTTTTTAGTATATATGAAACTTCATACCGAGGACCATAAACTTCAAATTAATTTTTTTGAGAAAGGATTTCTTAGAAATGGAATATTTCATTAAAAGATTAATATGGCAAGTTTCAGGAATGTTTCTCACTTGGGTTTTAATAAAAGACATATTTATTTCAATTTTATACTAACTTGCATATGCACTTAATTTTAATAAATCATAAGAAAATGGTGACTAAGGGATCCACACATTTCAATGGTCTAATGTAATCATAAACTACTCAGTATTGACTCTCTAGCTAAGATAATGTGAACTGGAATTTCATTGATGTATATAGCACTGTTCTCTTAAATCATAGCTGTGTGTGTATAGGTATACCCATACAATTTCAGTAGATTATGGTCTCCATGCACTCTACATATTTCATGGAAATTTATGCACTGAATTTTGTGACTGTACGATTCAACCTGTGCATTGAATTTAATTCTGCCTGCTTGCTGAAGAGAGTAGTTTTTCTTTCAAAGTCAGTTTTGTTCCTAATTTTTAAATAAAGTATTTGTTATTCTATTTTATTGATATTACATCCAGCATTATATTAGGCTTAATGGTCATTTTAAGAAAGGTACCATGAATTCCATGATCTCTGATTTAGAAGCCATCAATGTAGAAAACTAACCAATTGCTGGGTATCAAGGAATCTGGATTTATGTCCTTGGTAGAAGTGCTGCTATTCCAGTCTGCAATCCTCTCTCTTGGGTACTTCCCATCACAGTAAGGAAATCTAGTTGAAGCACTATTTTGAGTTCCTTTTAAAAGTGAAGGACAGCATTAGAGACTGCTAAAACCATGTCTGTATTATTTGAAACTTAACTGTTACATATATTATATTTCTTCTTGAATTTCTAGCTTTGCTGAGAGAAAGAATGTAGGTGGAGGGAAGAGTCTTTGTGTAAAGGTCAGGAAGCAGGAACCCATTCTGGACTGACATTTCCAGTTTCATGTTTTGATGTCCTTAGTGTAATCAAGAAAACGAAGATCCAAACCAGTGTTCTCAAGGTATTGTCCCTGTAGCAGGGGGACGAGTATCACTTGGGAACGTAATAGAAATTCACACTCTTGGGTCTCAACCACACCCACTGAATCAGAATCTTGGAGAGGTCAGGTCCGGCAATTTGTGCTTTAATAACCCTCCTGGTGATTCTTGTGTACACAAAATTTAAAACCACCCATATTATTAAGTATTTAACTAATTTTTCCTTTGGAAACACAAATGAGGTACCTCGATATACATGAATAATTATCAAGTACTTTTTGTTCCTTTATCATTGGTAAATAATGGAAGAAAAAGTGTTCCATATATATATATATATATATATATATATATGTTTTTTACATTAGCTTTCCTCTAGTACTTTTTCTTTTCTGGCTAATTTTGTTGTTCAGTCTCCTGTTGTTTTTAGGTATTATAAAATTTTATTCCCATTTGACTCAATCATTTTTGCAATAACTCAATTTTCTATGTGAAAAATACTATCCTGAGTGCTTTGAAAATAACAAAGGAGAAAACTTGATCTTTTTCCTTAGGGAAAAAGAAGAAAACCTAGTTAGGAGGGCATCAATTCCTTGACTTGAATTTTCTCTACAAATGTAATAAAATGGAATAGACAGGAAAGAGCTACCTGAATTGGGGTGGACTAGCTTGTTGCATGAAATAAGTTATATTTTTTTGCATTAAAATATTTTTTAAATTGTTGTAAAATACACTTAAACGTTGTGTATTTTAGTGATTGGATTTAGAAGATTGGGTTGCCAAAGGGGAGGGGATAGAAATAAAAAAAATACATGTATACATAAAATGTACTATCTTAACCATTTAAAAATGTACAGTTCAATAGTGTTAAGTACATTCACATTGTTGTACATTCAATCTCCAGAACTTTTTTATCTTGTAAAACAGAAACTGTGTAACTATTAAGCAGCAATTCCCCATCCTCCCCTGCCCTCAGCCCCTGGCAACTACCATTCTATTTTCTATCTCTATAAATTTGACTTTTTTAAATGTATTTCATAGAAGTAGAATTATACAGTAGTTGTCTTTGTGTAACAGTCTTACCTCAGCATCATGTCCAGAGGTTCATTTAAGCTGTATCATGTCAGAATTTCCTTCCTTTTTAAGACTGAAAAATATTTCCTTTTATTTCCTTATCATACTTCCTTATATTTTCCTTTTATTTCCTGTATTACATTTTGTTCATCCATTCATCTGTTGATGGACACTTTGGTTGCTTCTACCTTTTGGCTCTTATGAATAATGATATTATAAACATGGGTGTGCAAATAGCTCTTTGAGATCCTACTTTCAACTCTTTTGGATATATAGTCAGAAGTGGAATTGCTGGGTCATATGGTAATTCTATTTTTAATTTTTTGAGGAGCTTCCACACTGTCTTCCATAGCAATTACACCACATTACATTCCCACCAACAAGTGTACAAGTGTCTCAATTTCTTCACATCTTCGACAATACTTGATATTTTCTTTCCCCTCCCTTCCTTCCTTCCTTCCTTCCTTCCTTCCTTCCTTCCTTCCTTCCTTCCTTCCTTCCTTCCGTCTTTCCCTCCCACCCTCCCTCAGTCTCTCCTTCCCTTCCCTTCTTCCTTTCTGCCATACTGATGGATGTGAAGTCATGTCTTATTATGGTAGAAGATTGTGAACTTGGCTGATGAAAGATGGAATAAGTTTCCCAGGTGAGCAAAGAGCCATGAGAAAAACAGAAATTTAAATTTATATTACCGGGGGGGGGGGGGAGAGACTATATTGAAGGACAGGGGATAGTGAGGTAGGTGGTGTGAGGAGTTGTTAGTACCAGATGATGGAGGACACTGTGTACCACACTGAGGCATGTGCTACACTTCTATTATAGTTCCTTTTGAAAGTGAAGGACACTTCACATTAGTATAGGAAGTTCCTGAAGAGTTTTGCACACTGAGATTATCTGAAAATAGTAGAGGCTATCTAGTCATGTTATTCTGGCAGCTGTTGATCGACTCTCAGTGGCCAGAGATGGAGCCAGTTGAATGTTTTCCTAAGAGCTGTCACTCTTACTTGTATTTGAGGTTTTGAATGACAAATCAGGGATCTAAAAAAGAGTGTTAAGCTATAGTAAGTAGTCTTTAGAATTTTGATGGAATTTTAAAAACTATTTAAAAGATCTCTAATTTCATATTTGCTTTTTTAGCTGCTAAATTGGAGTCTTTCAATTGATTTATTTGCAAAAACAATGTACATTTTTTTTTAAAAAGTGCTTATCCAAGCCATTGAAAACTATTATAGCAAATAGAGTGGATGTGGTAGACTAAAAATACACCACCCCCCAAGTATAGATAAGGTCTTAACATCTGGAATTTGTAAATACTGCCTTATTTGGAAACAAAGTTTTTTCAGATGTTAAGGATTTTGAGATGGGGATGTTTGTTATCCTAGATTATCTGGGTGGGCCCTAAATGCAACCACAAGTTTCCTTAGAGAGAGATGAGGAAGATTTCACACAGAGACACAGAGGAGAAGGCTCTGTGAAAACAGAGCCAAAAGAGATGGTGGCCTTGAAGACTAGAGTAATGTGTCCACAAGCCAAGGAAGCTAGAATAGGAAAACAACAGATTCTCTCCTAGAGTTTGTGGAGAGAGTGTAGCATTGTTAACATCTTGATTTTGGCCCACTGATACTGAGTTCAGACTTCTGGCCTCTAGATCTGTGAGAGAATAAATTTTTGTTATTGCAGGCCATGAAGTTTGTAATAATTTGTTATCATTACTGTAGGAAAGTAATAAGATGGATGAGAATATTGCAACCAGAATTCCTGAATAAACAGGCTGGCATTGCCACTTGCTGGCTTTGTGAAGTTTTGCATTTAACTTAATTCTCTTTTCCTCATCTGTAAAATGAGGATGATAAAAATGGAGTGTTATCTATTTAATAGGGTGGTTCTGAGGACTAAATTAGCCTTCCCAGCCATAGTAAGTTCTATCATCACGATCACCATCAACATTGCTGATATCATCATTTCTTTTTGTCAGTTAATCCTATGCTCTTCAAGATTGGATATTTGCTTATCTTCTAATAAGTATAGTTCATATTCCTTACTTTGAAGACTTTACCCGTTTTCTTATTCTGTATCTAAGCTCATGGTTTAGCTCATGGTTTGGCTCATTAAAATTTTTATCATTTTGGCAAAGTAAGGCCAACTTCACCTTCAGCAAAAGACTGGAGGATGCTGCAAAAAATCTAATTATGGCCAAGGTCACCCTAAGCATCTGTAAGGTTTTTCTCTCTCCTCTTTCTTATCTTCTCCTTCATCTGCCTCTTCCTTCTTTTGCTTTCTTCTACTATTTCTTCTTCCATTATGTCATTCTTCCTCCTCCTGCTCCTATCTAAAGTGGTTCTAAACCCTTCCCTAGCAAAGTATAGAGTCAGTTCTTGATTATGAATTCTAGAGGAAGAAAACATTGTGATGATAACACTAAATGTTAGATGAAGGCATGCCTTGTTACATGGCAGCCCAACGGGCTATGTGGGTTTATAGAATTATGAAATTAATTGACTGACCAACACATTTGGTTTCTAAATTATTTAAGAATTCAGATTTTGAGTAAATGATCTCTTCCTCTCTTGCTTATTTCTACTTCTAGGCCTCGGGTTAGCTTCAGACTACTTTGACCTGCTGAGAAGACTGTGACTGCCATTAGGGTTACACTTGCTAAGAGTCACCACCAGACCCCCATCTCCAAATGCCAAGCCCATTTACTGATGCCTACAAAGGATTTGGCCTCATGAGAAAATAAATATCCAAGACCCAGAGAGCTTGTGCCCTGTAATTTCTTTAAAACCTACTAGGTTTTAATTTTCTCCATCACCCATCTGGGAGTTATTCATTTATAGAATAAATGCTAATATAAGCACCTACTTTATGCTGTGTACGTTGTTCTCACTAGTGACCAAAACAAAGCCCATGCTCTCCTATGTATAAGGAGATACAGGTAATTGAAGGGACAATTAAAATACAGACTAATGATGATTACCACTGGGATAGTTAAGGGCAAACATATAGGGACTCTTTTCAATGACCATGCTTTTACTGGAATTGAAAATAGGACTCTACTCTTTTCTAAAATAGCTATCTATCTGCTTTGCTCAAAGCTGGGTGTTTACAAGATGCCTTTGAAAGGCCATAATGATATGCTTTCTTAGTTACAGAGTGAATTTCCGAGTATTTACTTAGCTAAAAGTAGCTTGGGAACAGATTTTTCTTCTGTCACTTTGGGACATATGGGGGAGTACTCAGAAATTCTGAAGAGGCATGGAAATGGCAAATAATGAGATCTGGATGGAATGTTTCATTGTGGTTGAATTTTAAAAGCATTTTTGTTTATTAACAAAGCATGAGTTTATTCAGAGCAACAAACATTTGTAAGTAGGAAGAAAACTATCTTTGTGAAATAGAGCATTTTCCTAGAACTTATTTTTGGGAGTTTAGGACTGACTCTCACAAAACCTAGTCTTAATAGGTCATCCAGTGCTCCATGTACAATGTTGCTCTAACTTAGTTTAATGTAGGAAAAATAAAAATAAAATTATGGACATATTAGTAATGCTATTATTACAGTTGGTAAGGTTGGTTGTAAAGAATTATGAAAATCAGTGAAGACAGTCTAAGGACCTTTCTTTTTATGGTCAACACATCTAAAACTTGTTACATGGCCAGTGCTTATTACTTATCTCATGATTTCATGGAGCATAAGTGACCTGAAAATTTAATACCATTGGCAATATGGCAAGATTTCAAAGAGTCACTTGTTCATTTTTCAACAGAAAGACTAGGGCCCATGCTCTAGATAGAGCAAGATTTCAATTTATAATGTTAAATAAATTCCCTTATTGGGTTTAAAATCTTGGGGATTAAAAACGTTCATTCTACATTAAAATTGATTTATGGGATGTTTGAAAGATAGGATGCTAGGATGAAGAAAATTCAGCTGCATATTTGGATAATTTTCAGATAAGCCAAGAACATCATTTTGGGCTTGTTTTTGTTTCTGGGGATTAGGGTCTACCCTTTCTGGATTTTCTATCCTGTTATTTATCAGGGATTTCACTCTTTATCCTCACCCTTTGGACCATTTATTGTGTTGAACATTCTGGGCTACAGCTTCATCATGAAGGTGATGCCATTCAAGGTCAATTTATTTACAGCCCTAGGCAGGAATTCTTATGGAGAGTCTTGCAGGACCCAGAAAACTTCTCTCCCCCAAATAACTCTATTTTCCATATAACATCAGCTATTATTGCCTGAATTTTTTGATCAGTGAGTCATTCCTCTGGGTTAGCAAACACCATTAGGAAAAATGCAAGCAAGCAGCTATCAATCACACACGTCCTAATGCAAATCATCTCTTTGACTCTTCCCAGCCAAGAACTGAGCTTCTTGGTAATGAAATTTAAATCTGAGATAAGGGAAGGGGATCATCTGAGGTAGAAGCTCTGTTAGAGATCAGGCTTCTGTGGGGGTGATTGGAAGCTAAACTTAAGGCAGCATTTGGGAGTACAGAAAGGGAAAGATGTATTTCAGTGACCTCATAGTTTCCTTATTTAACCTCATGTTAGTGATTTACCATGTTGAGATTACCACTGCATAGATTATAGCTCTGCAGGTCTATTCATTTAGTGGTGTTTGTCAAATTGTATGGTGCCAGCACATAGTATGTGCTCAATAAACATAAATGAATGAATGAATAACTTGATATGCAAAGACTACTTTCAATCTATATTGCTAAAGCTATTTTTTTTCAACTTCTAAACTGCCCTTATTTTTTATTCCAACCCTCAAATGACTTTTAATAAGGTTCACTATACCAGATTTAAGTAATTTCTACTGTCCCTTCATATTTAAAATACTAAGGATTAGATGCCTTACTAACTAAACAAGCTTATTATAAGAATTAATTAATGAGGTATTTATTGACAACACATTGTGCCCAGGATGATGATGATGATAATGATGATGGTGATGATGATGATTTTTAGGTCTGGAAGAAGGAAAATGCCAATCTGTTGATCCGTATTTTGCTTTTATACTTATAAGAATCCATGGAAAGCAATTAGGAGTTTTACTACTCGGGGATGCAAATATTCATGATAAATAATAGCCATCATTTTAATCTTTTGGATTTGATTTTATGGTTGCATTATGACCATTTGTCTGATGTATTTAATTTTCTAAATTTCTATTACATGAAAAATGGAAACTGTATTGATTTAACATCAGAAAAATGTACAACAGTTAATATAAAAAAGGCTGCATCTAATTTTGTTAATAAACTATAAATGGTAAAATGACATACAGTTTAGATTTTAAAGCATGGGGGACCTACATTTTTCTGTAACATTAATTATGTAGTTTTAGTTTTGGCAGCATCATAATTCTACAGTGTGATATTTCTACTTTATTGTTTCTCAAAGTAGCCCTAAAATGTTAATATAATATGGGAAATTTTCCCCTGGTGAAGTGTGCACTGAGCTAGGGGATGTAATGTTTGTATTACAAAGGTAACTCTTGCAGATATTTTCAGACTAGACACACTGGTCATCATAACTACCCTTAACCCTGACATTGAAAGATTTTATTAATGTCCGGTGATACTCATTTGTCACTATGTGTTACAAACTCAAATGTAGTTTGCTCTTCTTGACTGTCTCTGGAGTAACAGACAAATTCGTAGTTAACTCTGGAATCTTATGCTCTAGATTTGAATTCTGGCTTTTCCACTTATTAGCTGTGTCTCAGTTTTCTCATCTATGAAATGAGGATAATAACTAGATCAACTCATAGGGTTGTTCTGAGGATTATAAATTAATATAAATAAATGTTTAGAACAATGACAAGAACATTGTGCTTGATAAATATTAGAATTTCTATGATATATTATGAATATTCTTGTTCTCTGAAATTTGAGCTCCAGTGAAAGAGTAATATAAGAGTACTATGAATAAGATTAGTTCATGAACAAAATACAGCGAGCTGTATCTGTGTGATGTTTCATGTCTTGGAAGAGACTTAGTTTAGTCTCAGAAGGGGAGGTTAGATTAAGCACAGAAGGCTTTAAAGTGAGAAAGAACATGGGTCTCTGTGTTTAGGAGTGCAGAAGTTGTCAGGTTGTGAGAGATGAGGCTTGGTAAGAAAGCCAGGGGTGAATCCTGAACATGTGATTGAGAGTGTGGCTGTTATCTTGAGGGAAGTAAGGAAGCCTCTAAGATTTTAAGTTGTAGAGTGACATGCTAGATGAGTTTTGAGCATTAGCATTGTGCCTGCAGTACAGAGAATGGAGCAGAGGGACCTTGACTGGTGCAGGAAGTCAGTTAAGAGGCCATTGAGAGGCAAGAGTGATCTGGATGAAGCAGCTGGTGTACCAGTGGAGATAAAGAACTGGACAGGTTTGAAATCCATTTAGAAGAGAGAATCAGTAGCATCTACTGATTGTTTTGATGTGGTGGGTGAGAAAGTGGTAATGAGTTGAGGATGATGGCAATGTTCCAGGCAGTGGCCAACTAGGGCAATACTTACCTCCCTGAACAGGTGCCTAGAGTTGTGGTTTACTACTTGGCTACAGGAGTAATGTCAGATGGAGCTGCTGTCTTGGAGAAGTCAGCATCACAGGTAAAACTGAAGAATTTGGTCATGGGCTGGAGGTAGGGAGGCTATATAGAAAGTAAGAGATGTATGATGTTAAAAACAGATAATGAGGACAAATCTGAGGCAAGTGTTCAGGACAGCCTAGGGCACAGCTTCCACACTCTCAGGGTTCCATGTGACAGTAGGCAGTTTTTTAATTTTTAAAAAATGTAATGTGACTTTTTCTAGTGACTACTGTCCCTAGAACAGTCCTTGTAGGCTTTAAATGCTCTGAGCAATTTCAGACCTCTGTTGGCTCTTTTCTTATTTCCCCTGGAGCCTTGGCATTAGCAGTTAAGGGTTGTGTCTCCCACCCGGAGGCAAATTGGAGGTCACCTTGAATCTCCAATTTTTGGGCGTTCATACCTTCAGGTTCTGAAGATGCTTTTTTCTCTCTGAGACAATGGACCCTGAGGAGTTAAAGTAGAGTTCTTAATTTTTTTTTCTTTATCCATATTTGTGACATATCCATTCCACACCTCAATTGTTAAGGTGTCTTAGATCAGTGCTGGAACCTGAAACTTGATGCATTTTGGCTAGGCATTTCTGCCAGCTTGGCTCTAGAAATGAGGTTGAATTCAGCTAATTGCTAAATTAACTTTCTAATTTCACAAAGTTTGAGTTTTATCAATTATTGCAACACTTTTATGATAAAATATAAACCGGAACACAACGTGAATTGCAGCACCGGTAGGTGGGAATTAAAAATTTAATGTTCAGAAATTAGCAACCTAATATTTCATGAGCCCTCTAAGAATAGTAGAATTGTTAATTTATGTGAATGGAATGTAAATCTTTTTTCAGTTTGTTTAATATTAGAAATTCAAGAACAGGAAGATCCATAGCATTTCAAATATTACAAACCTTCTTAAGGTGATCATTATAGCAAGCCTCACTGAAAGTAAACAGACCTCTCTTGCTTTTTCAATAGACAAAAAGTGAGGGTAGGAATGAAATTAGCACTGAAAGTATTAAAATATTGATAGCAATCATTTCATGTCCACACTTTTCCAATTAATAATTAATTTTACCTTGAAGGTAAGAGTCAGACATTTTCCCCCATGCTTTCGCTTGGCAAGAATGTTTGACTTTTTTACCTCAATGTTATCAAGTCTCTGTTATCATAACTCACATTTTAATGTGGTTAGTGGCTGAAATTTTTTGTGGCTTCATGAAATAAAAAAAATTGCTGTGAATGATTTAAAGAAGGCCTGAGTTAATCATCTCTGTGATTTATATGTGGCATCATTGCATCCTTATTAAGTCATTGCCTATTATGTAGTTGTCAGTATATGTGTTGTTTTAAAAAAAAAAATTTAAGGGCTGTACCCAAAAGTAGAGGGAATGATTGCTATGCTCTGCACATTGACAATTACAAGAGGATTATAGATTGTTACAAAATGGATGTTTTCTCACCAAAACAGGAATCATTCTTCAGTTTTTGTGGCTTTTTATTTGAGCAAGGCAAGTTTGTCTTGAATTTCTCTCAATATCACGTGTTAACAACCTTTTTGCTGTTGTGTTATTTTGGAGTTAAAAGAGGTAATGCTCTTGCATTGAGCATGCTCTGTGTTGATCTTGCCCTCAGAGTTGGTAGCAAAACTATGTCCTAATTGGTTTTACACATCCAAGAGTTATCTATTCAGAAGTACTTTGGAATGAATTCTATGTTGTCTTTTATTTTGGTAAAATAAAAGTGACTAAAATATTCACTCATTCTCTGAACAAATATTTGCTAAATGCCCGGTATGTGCTGTTCTGAAGAAAAGCAGATTTAAAGCCAGTCCATGTCTTACTAAAAAGGTTATTAAAGAATACTACATGCTCTGTTTCTCATTTTCTAAAATGGGACAAGATGTTTATAGTCTTCGGGCCTTATACAAAAATGTCCCCCATTTAAAATGTCCATCCCTTCCAACTAAAAGCATATTGTGTTTTGCAAAAAAAAAGCATTTATTTTGAATACAGACATTTAACTGTAGTCATCTTCACTCCAGGTTTTAGAAATATTGTATTTAAAAATATTTGTTTATGTGCAGCTACAGGAAAATGTGTAATTTTTCTAAGTGACCCTGTTCAAATGTTTGAAACAGCACCTATCACTGTGCCTGGCACACATGTTTGACAGTGCTGAGTGTGCCTTAATTCCAGTCTCCAGAATTTAGTAATCCAGTACCCCCACTCTATTTAGTTACTTATCTTCTCAGTGGTGCTTTCTTGTCTTTTTTATCGTCTTGGTGCCTCAGCTCCAAGATAACCCAAGCTATTTAATCTGTTACTAGCTAGCATAACGAGCAGTTTTCAGACTAATTGCAACACTAACATAAGACTTGCAGACATTGATTATTTTGAATAAAAAGTCAGGAACAGGAGATAGTATTTTTATTTGGGTGACCATATTTATGAATGAAAGTAGGCTACTGGCAAGGTTTCATAAATTACTACATTTATTAGTAGGATTTGTGTGGCTTATACTGTTTCTACCAACTCCTATAATGATTCAATGACTTAAGTATTGAGACACTTGCAAATGAGTTAGACAGAATTTTCTGCAGTTACACAGGAGATTTACATGGTCATGCCAATAATTTAATTTGTGCAATTTTAAGGTCAATAGACATTGCCACTTATGAAATGAAAGTGAGCCAAAATTTATAATAGCCTTCAGGTAGACTTTATTTTGCTCTTTATAGTTACTCATGGAGAGAGTATCTTTGAAAATAAAGATGTACTAACACAGTATAGTATTTATCATTTTTCCAGGCTGGGTGGAAAGTACACATCTAAGTTATTATAGGTCACAGAAGAGTTTTCAATGTAAGTTGGGAGGAAATGCTATAATATTTTGTGTTAAACTTTTAAAACTTATTAATTATGCATAAGATAATACTCTCAATAGTATCATGAATAGATAAATGAAATCATTAGTTTTATATTCCAGACCCCATGAACATCTGTTATTATTATGCGTTAGAATGCCTCCACCCCCATTTCTCAAAATGACTTTTTTTTATTGTTGTTCTATTACAGTTGTCCCAATTTCTCCCCATTGCTCTCCCCTGCCTCGAACATCCTCCTACTCCCACAGTCAGTCCCCGCTCTATTGTCCATGTCCATGGGTCATTTATACCTGTTTCTTGACTAGACCCTTCCCCTTCTTTTGCTCCTCATCAAAGTCATTTTTTCATACATTATAATGTGATACCATAAATAAATGTGAACATTATTATGTAGTGGATGAAATATACAAAAAAATCTTAGCTTTTGAAAATTATAAACCTGTCTCATTACTTGGAAGAGACAATTTTCTAACAGTCAATCATTTACCATTGTCTTCATTTTGTTAAATGGGGCCTCTGATAAATTTGTCATCCACTCCTGCATGCTTAACATGCTGCCAGGGCAGTATCAGTAGTGTAGATAGACATAGATGGGTCTTTGGGGTGGTACCTTCTAGGAATATGAAGTCTAGCTGGAGAAAGGTTCATCTGCTTCCTGTAAAGTCTGGTTATGATGGGATATCCAGGGTGTATCTGCATATTCTTTTAAGTTCCAAGCATTCTAGAGAATTATTTTGAGAGGTAGGAGAAGAAATACAGAATGTATATTTAAAATGACTTTGTAAAATGATATGATTAGCCAAAATGCACATTACTTTAATTCAGCCAAGATAGGTGGCCAATTAGATGTTCTTGCAACTGTAATTGTCTACATGCTGTTTGCAAGTCCCTTTCTGATAGAGCTAGCAAAATGCACCTTTTTCTTTCAATATCCATTTGGTTAGGAATGCATCTGTTACTTATAAATGATAACTTATTTTGGCTCTATAAATATCGGTGAAGGTAATTTCTAATAATGTTTTTTTCTATTTTTGTAGTTGTGGAAATTATTTTTAAATGTACCATGTGTTTATCTTAAAATTCACTCTAAACTGTATATTTGCTTAAAAAGAAAAGGGAGATATAATCTGAGGACAGCCATCCAGATAGGAGCTAGTTCTAGCCAGGCATTTTATAGCCAGAATTTGAAAACATGGATGGAAATATTCTCTAAGTTTTCAATATTGAAAGTTGGTTAAACTTTTACATACTTCACCTTGCTGACACCAATCAGAAGCAATTAAAGTATGACAATAGAATTATATCTGTTACAGAATTTTAACCTGAAAAAGCTGTGATTTATTCATTGGTAGACACACTGGTGCTTTTGTTTTATGTTTCTGAAGTATAAACACATGAACCAAATTATAGAAAGAAATTTTGTCTATGAATTCCACTATTAGTAGTAAATGTTAAATATATCTTCTCATTGAAATATTTTTATTGTAAAAGATAAAACAAAAAATACAAAAGTAATCTTTGTAAATTCTGAATTGTGTTTTATGTATTAGACTTGATATGTCCAGTACACATAGTTAGTTATGTTTCTAACCTAGTACTGTCTCTACTAGCTGTGTGACCTTAGGCAAATTATTTAAGTCTTTGTGCCTTTGTTTCCTCATGTGCAAAATACAGCAGAAATGATATTTCCATCAAAGTTGTTATAAAGATAAATGATTTAATACATGTATTTTGTTTAGAGATTCAAATAAAATGCAGTGTTGGGGATTCTAAGTTATGTTATATTAATAAAGTTACTAATAATTAAAAATACCTATAGGGGAGTTCCCATGACTTCCAGCTGATTTCTGAAAAGGAACTTTGCAGGATAGAAGGGATTGGAAAGAAATATTCAAAGTAATGAAAAGCAAGGACCTATAGCCAAGATTACTCTACTCAGCAAAGATATCATTTAGAATTGAAGGGCAGAAAAAGAACTTTCAAGACAAGGAAAAAACTAAAGGAGTTCATCATCACCAAGCCATTATTGTATGAAATGTTAAAGGGGGTTATTTAAGAAAAAGAAGAAAACCAAAACTATGGACAATAAAATGGTAATAAATATGTATCATCATCAGTTGAATCTAGATGGACAAGAAGATTTGAAATAAAAGAAGGGCTTTCAGATGGGCAGGCATGGTATCTCTGGCTCTGAGGCTCTCTTCTTCCTCCAGGATGCCTGGATGATCACACTGAAGCTGCCTGTGTTTCCCCATGGCTGAGAAGAGGTGAAAGACACTTGTCTGATTGCAATAACTATCTTGAGATGAGAGCAACTATAATCATCTATGAAAAGGAAAGCTACCTGTGACAATTTTTCATCCAGAAAGGCAATAGGGTTGCATTGAAATGAGGGACAAAAAGGACTTCTGGCCAAGATAGACACACTTTGCCTCCTTGCACAACCAAAAATGGACAACAACAAATTTAAAAACAAAAAATAACCAGAACTGCCAGAAAATCAAACTATATGGAAATTGGACAATGAAGGAATTAAAGAAGAAATACTCATTCAGACTGCACCACAACACAGCTATGTGGGTTGCCCCACCCTGGCAGATACCCAAGGCTCAGCCCCCTACAACGTAACAGGCATGTGGAGATAAAGAAATATGGCCCAAATGAAAGAACAGATCAAAGCCTCAAAAATAGAACTAAGTGATGAAGAGATAGCCCACTTACTGGATGCAGAGTTCAAAACACTGGTAATGAGGATGCTCACAGAAATGGTTGAGTATGGTTGCAAAATAGAGGAAAAAGTGAAGGCTATGCAAAGTGAAATAAAGAAAAATATGCAAGGAACCAACAGTGAAGGGAAGGAAACTGGAATCAAATTAACAATTTGGAACCAAAGGAAGAAATAAATATTCATCCAGAACAGAATGAAGAGACGAGAATTCAAAAAAATGAGGAGAGGCTTAGAAACCTCCCAGACAATTTTAAACATTCCAACATCTGAATTATAGGGGTGCCAGAAGGAGAAGAGGAAGAACAAGAAATTGAAAACTTACTTGAAAAAATAATGGAGAGCTTCCCCAATCTGACAAAGGAAATAGACTTTCAGGAAGTCCAGGAAGCTCAGAGAGTCCCAAAGAAGTTGGACTCAAGGGAGCACACACCAAGGAAGCATAATTACATTACCCAAGATTAAAGATAAGGAGAGAATGTTAAAAGGAGCAAGAGAAAAGGAGACAGTCACCTACAAAGGAGTGCCCATAAGGCTATCAGTTGATTTCTCAAAAGAAACCTTGTGGGCAAGAAGGGGCTGGAAAAAAGTATTCCAAGTTATGAAAAGCAAGGACCTGCATCTAAGATTACTCTATCCAGCAAAGCTATCATTTAGAATGGAAGGGCAGATAAAGTACTTCCCAGATAAGGTCAAGTTAAAGAAGTTCATCATTGCCAAGCTCTTATGATATGAAATGATAAAGGGACTTATCTAAGAAAAAGAAGATCATAAAAAATATGAACAGATGAACAGTAAAATGACAACAAACTCACAACTATCAACAACTGAACCTAAAGAAAAATAACAAAAACAAACTAAGCAAACAACTAGAATATGAACAGAATCACAGAAATGGAGATCATATGGAGGGTTATCAGTGGGGAGGTAGAGAGGGGAGAATAGGGGGAAAAGGTACAGGTAATAAGAAGCATAAATGGTAGGTAGAAAATAGACAGGGGGAGGGTAAGAATAGAATGGGAAATGGAGAAGCCAAAGAACTTATGTGTATGATTCATGGACATGAACTAAAGTGGGGGGTAGGGGGTATCCTGGTGGGAGGGAGGGTGCAGGGCAAAGGGGAATAAAGGGGAGGAAAAAATTAGACAACTGTAATAGCATAATTAATAAAATATACATTAAAAATTGAATCTAAAAATCTAGCAGACAAGAACAGAGACAGAATCAGGGGTTCAGAGAGCATTTTCATGGCTGCCAGATGGGAGCAGGATGTAGGGGAATGGGTGAAGGAGGTGAGGGGATGAAGTACAAATAGGTAGTTACAGAATAGACATAGAATGTAAAGTACAGTATAGGAAATGGAGTAGCCAAAGAACTTACAAGCATGACTCATGGTCATGAACAATGGTGTGGGAATTGCCTGAGGGAGTGGGAGGTGCTGGGTGGAGGGGGAGAAAGGGGGAAACATGGGGACAACTGTAATAGCATAATCAACAAACTATAATTAAAAATAGTCAATAAATGAAATTTTAATAAAAATACATGTATTATTTCAAACTCTAAAAATAATGGCACTTAAAATTTGTGGAAACTACAGAAAGATATAAAGAACAGGATAGAAATCACTTATCATTCCCCATAGAGATAATCACTATAACATTTAGTTATAAATTATCTTGTTCTTAGCATTCTGCTTTCTTTTGGCTGGTATTTGCCTACTATACCTTTCTTTATCAGTTTATTTTCAGTCTTTCAGTGCTACCCTACAGTGTCTCTCTAATAAACAACATATAGCTAGATTTTAACTTCGGTTCAATTTGAGAGTCTTTTTTTTTTTAATCTAAATCATTTGAATTTATTATGGTCATTGATACTTACATTTTTTTTGGTATCTTCATTTCTTATTTTCTGTATTTTTAATTTTCTTTTTTCTACTTTCATGCCTTTAGTTGAATTATGTTGTTTTTATTTCCTCTGCATATTTTCTCCCCTCTACTGAATTTAAAGTTTGCTTTCTATTTCAGTTCTTTCAATGTTTACCCTAGAATATTTGACATGCATACTTTAGACTTACCTAACACACTATAAAGGTGATGAAAATCCTATCCTACTCTTAAATACAATAATCCTAGAACCTTGATAACATGTTATTGTTATCAAAGATCCCATTATGATTTGAAACCCTCCAAAATGAGCTATTATTGACTTAGATTCACCAACTCGTACTAGTAATTTCTTTGCTTGCTCTTATTTCTTGTATCCCATTCTTTCCTGTGAGATTCGTTTTCCTTCTAGTTGAATACATCCATTAGTAGTTCTTTCAGATGGGTCTCTGCTTAGCAAGCTCTTAGTTTTTATACATTGCTAGTCACCTTTGCTTGACCTCAACTGATTGTTAACTGGCCATGGAATACTAGGTTATGCTATATTTCCTTAGTATTTTGAATTTACTGTTGTCTTTTTGCACTTATTGTTGCTGATGATAGAACTGTTGTTCTGATTGTTGTTTCTCTGAAGGTAGTTTATTTTTTCTCTTGTGGCTTTCTCTCTCTCTCGTGTTCTATAGTTTACTTCAGTGTTTTAGTTGAGAATTTGTCTTTATTTAGCTTTGGAACTGATGAGCTTTTTAAAACTGAGAATTTATGTCTTTCTTCAGTTCAGAAAAATTTTTTATGGTCCCTTTTTTTGTTCTCTGTAGTTTCATTTTCTCAGATAACTATCATATGCTGGATCTTTTCATTCTCTTCTCTTTATCTAAATCTCCCTTTCATATTTGTTATATTTTTAACTTTCTGTTGTAGATTCTGGGTGATTTCCTTAGATCTATTTTCCAGTTTACTAAATTTATCTTCCTTTTTGTCTTACATACTCTTTAACATATTCCTTTGTTTTCCAGTGATAGTCTTTTAATTTCAGATTTTTTTTTCAAATTTTCTACTTTTCATAATACCCTGTTCTTGCCATGTGGAATCTATATCTATTATCTTTTTCATCTAGTTGATGGCTGTAAGCATTTATTTTAAAGTTCCTCTTGAATTGGTTTAGTATCTAAAGTTATTTGATTATGACCTTTGTTGTATTTGCAAACTTTCATAACATCAAATCTCCATGCATTCTTTGCAATCTTTTTATTTGGGTTCATCAGTAATAATTATATATTTATAGGTTACATGCTGGCTTGTGGAATCATCCTTATGGGTAAGTTTTGTGCTTCACTCTGTCGTGAATGTATGAACTCCTCAGCTTTGGACATCTTTATGTACATGTCTTTGTGATTATCTCTGCCAAAGCTGCCTTCTTAGAGGTGGAAGAATTAATGTGTAACAGGACAGGATCTTAACTATCTGAATGACCGATTGAGCAGTAGTAATGTAAAAGTATAATGGATGTATTACAAAAATTCTAAAAATTACAAAAAAAACCCCAGATAGCCCTGGCCAGTATGTCTTCATTGGTTGGAGCATTGTCCAGTGACCAAAAGGTCAGGGCACATACTTAGATTGCTAGGCTGATCTCCAGTCTGGGTAGTCACCATCTCCTGTGTGGGTGTGTATTGGAGGCAACCACTTGACACTTCTCTTTTGCATTGATGTTTCTCTCTCCTCTTTCCCTCTCCCCAGAGGCAATGAAGAAAATGTCGTTAGGTGAGGGAAAAGCAAAACAGGATAAAATGGTCGGAGGAAGATAAAAGTACAGTGGATTAAAACTTTATACCATTATAAACTTCAAATCTGTTAGTTCATTCATACAAGTATTTGAGATACTGTATGGAGTACTGTCATTAATGGAGTGGTATAAAAGATGAATAAGACATGGTTTCTGTTATTTAGAAGAATCTAGGTCAACTCTCAATGAAGATAAAGAGAAGTACAAGAAACTCTAATAAAAAAGGCAGGCATAAATAATATACTAAAGGTAACAGGAGATCTCACAGAATTTGACTCAACCCATTTGGAGGAGGGGCCAAATCTACCTAATAATTTATGAAGTTTCCATCTAAATGTGATGAGATGGCTTGTATTCATGTTTTTAACTATGCATTTTAGAAATAAACACTATCTAAATGAAGAATTAAGATGACATAGTTTTTGTAACCCCTTAAGTACCTCATCACAGTTTGAATTTGAAGATCACAATTTTTTGAAATTATTTTTTACAATATATCTCACATTATGGAACAAAGATTTGATGAACTTTTAGTGTCCTTGAGCTTTTTGAAACCACAGCTTGTATCTCACTCCTGATTTTAGGCACCCAGTTTTACTTTTACATGGTCACCTGTCATTAGACCAACTGAGAGCTTCCTAAGGTAATATCCCTCATCCACACAGAACAGTGCTCACTACGTGGTAGATCTATGGAATGAATTGTATAACACTCTGACAAACATTTCTCTGCCTATTCTGATCTATTCAGTTTATAAAATACCAACTTAGGGGTTGGTCTTATTAACACTTAAAGTATATGGGTGCATATCTATTTATGACAACTTTTGTTGTTCTCTTCATTTTGAAGATAGATAGATGCTCATTGTAGAAATTTAGAAAGTATGGAAAATTACAAAGAAAATAATCATTGTGAAGCTTTTGCATTTCCTTCCAGTCTTTCTTCTTTTTATATATTAATTATATAAATGATGAAAAATCCTGCTTTTTCACTAGCTTATTGTGGCATTTCCCTCTGCCATTAAAAAGTTCTCATAAACATAATTTTAACTGCTTTGTGAGCTATTACATCTTATGAAAGTACTATGGTTTATTTAACCCATTATTTATTGTTAGAAATATAGTTTCTAATCTGTTTTTATAAATTAAGCATTACACAATCCTGTGGTATTCTTGCATATAGGTGCCAACTGTGTAAGGATTTGTTTGGGATAAGTTCGTAAAAAAAAACTGGGTCAAAGGTACAAATATTTTTAAGGCTCTTATTATATTTTTGCTTTAGATAAATTTGTAAATGTACCTATGATATTGGAGAAGGAGAAGTGATATCTGTTTGGTTGCAGTTGGACAGTTGTTGATGCCTTAATAAATGAACCCTTCTATTAAGGGTTTTGAAATTTAGATGATAGTAAAAACAACATCCAAGTTAGATTTATCAAATCTAGCAGGTAGGAGAACCAGGCTACCTTGTTATTTGAGAGAATTGGCTTTGAGACACTGTCTTGAGTCTCATTTCTTTGGGGATTCGCCCTCCGGGGCCTTCTGCATCCCTAGCTCTTTGTTTACATTTACATTTCCTGAGTTTCATTTGCATCTGACCTCTCCCTAAAGAGAACTTGATAGGGCTTTATACTCCACTTAAGAACTAGCACCCATTTGCTTTCTCACAAACTGACCTTGGTTTCTGGACTGAGGAATACAGTCCTGATTTCGTCTCTTGATTATGTATTAACAAAGCTTAAAGCTCACATATGTGGAAAGTCTTGATATAGTGGGAACATCATTTTGTTTCAGGGGAAGAATGATACATATAAGCAGAAATGCTGAAACTAAATTCTTACATATTAAAAATATTTAAACTATTTACTCAGAGGCAGAAATAATTTGGGCTTAGAAAAAATCACAGGTAACTTGAAATTCATACATTGTTGTTTGATTTAAAGTAATATTTTTCTTCATCTAGATCATATCAATTTAATCCTAAGAATCATGTCCAAGGGCTTTGAAAGTTTTTTTAATGTAAAGAACTAGCACTTAAAAAAATCAGCTTTTCACAGTGACAGACTTGCAGCTGTTAGCTAATCCCATAACGAGTGGTATTTACCCACACATTTTCCAAATTAAATATGGGTATATGCAGGCCTGGCTTAAGATCCTGTAATACAGATACTTTACCTGCCAAGGAAAAAAAAATAAAACCAAAATTGCCCCAAGGATTATAAGCACTGAGGAATAGGTGAGAATAAAAAAGCCAGAGAGAAGGGAATGTATATGACTTTGTAGAATGCCCTCTTGGAACAGAGAGCAGAGGAAATTGCAGGGATGGTTAAAGAATAATACAAGTGCCTCTGAGAGCATTGCTTAGAAGACCTGATCAGTTATCCAGAAGAGACCATGCTTGCATGGGTATTAGGAACTGCCATTTTGGGGAGCACTGATTTTTTTGTTTGTTTTTTGCTAGGAGGTGTTAGAATTTTTTTTTTCCAAAGTACTTACTTCTATTTGCCCTTTGCTTTAAAATTCTTTTTCAGGTAGTGAAATGACATTTTTATATCTTTAGTTTAATTTGGATTCAGTTCAATACAATTTTTGAAAACAAGAAATTAATCCTGCACTGGGCTAAAACTTGATTTGCTAGAGTGGCCCATTATGGCATCTCCCCCTAGCCTGCACATTTTTTGAGAATCCCATTAAATTTTATTCAGGAGTCCCTTACCAGCCAAATGTATTGTTTCCATGGATACAATTAATGGGGAAAGCAATTTTATAAGACTGATGTAAAAAATGAGCACTTCATCAGCCCCCCTGCTGGTTGCATTTAGAGACTGGAGGAAGGAAGTCTGCTCTTGTGGGGTTGGCAGAAGCTCTGTGGTATGAAGGGGCAAAACAATGAAGGCACAAGTCAGAAGTGTCTTTTTTAAGTGTAAGGAATTACCCCTGAAGACTGTATTAGGTATTGGAAAATGCCACTAATTTGTGACACCTTCTCATACTTTTTTCATTTATAGAATCCACTCTATGACAACTTTAAAAAACAAAAAGCAACCCATTTCTTAAAAATACAGACTTCTCCTTTAATTTCAGGAAAGGTTATAGGGTATTTGGTACAAGATAAGAGGCTCCAAGAAAGAATCAAAGCCTTAATGATTTGAAGAATGCACTAATTTTCACCACAGTATTTAAGTTAATGTAGTTATGACTCGATCATTAAAATTTCTCTCCATTAGTATTTTTATTTATTTTCTGAAATACATATGAGGTAAAATCAATAACACCTCATCTCAATTTCAAAATATTAAAGTGAAAATAAAAGGACCACAGTGTAATTTCCTAAGCATTGAAGAATTCTTTCATTCTACCACCTCCAGTCTAAGCCCAGAGCAGAAATCTAGAGATTTCTTGGAGAAATCATGGTCCTACTGTACAGTGGTCACATCACATTTGGATGACTACTAAAAATATATTTTTTGTGCTTATTCTAATTTGGGGAAGAACTTAGACTTCAACAATCATGTGTTCAGTGTAACATCGTCATGAGGCTTGTGACAGTAATGTTGCCCTTTTCCTATTTTTGTGTGACTAGAAATGTGAGTTAAGCTAACTTTATAAAAAAATAATAAAGTATACACAAGTACCATATTTTGCCATGTATAATGCACCAACATTTTTGGCCCAAACTTTCAGGAAAAAAATATTTTGTTTTAATTTTTTAATTCAATTTTTTATTTATATATAAACCAATTATCATATTCCAAGGTATTATTTTGCATATGGGTGTCATTATTGCTTTCTAGAGTTACACTTTTAATACATATAAGCATAAATAAAAGAATTAAAAACATTCATATAGGTATGGAATTAGTACTACCCATGTATAATGTGCATCCTTATTTTTCCCACAAAAATTTGGGCCAAAAAAAAATACTGTATTTGGACACATTATACACATCAAAATCCAGTATATTTTAGGGGAAATACATATAGTTAAATTGCTTATAAGCAAATCCATTTAAGAAATTATTTATGTTTTCAGTATCAATGCTATACTGCTTTTTTTTTCTTTTTGAGATTGCTTGAGACGCGACTGTTAGAAAGACATTTCCCCCTGCAGAGGGCACTCTGCCTCTACAAAATACACCCGACCCAGGCAGCATTTGAGCATAGAGAACAAGTATGTATAATTATTTTTTAAGCTGTGAATGTAAATAATTCTTTTTCTTTTGAATGGCACTATGGGAAAATTTTTTTATATTAGAAAATTATGGATTGTATACAGCTCTATGAGTGTGTTCTCCTCTTGCCCTTTTATGTATTGTCTTGCTGACCAGTTTTTTTTTTTTTTTTTAAAGATTGAAGGCATTTTTGAATAAGCACTGAGCAAGAGAGATAACAAATAAGGTCCCAAATGGAGGGGGGAGGGAAATGGTAATTGGGAGAATAAGAGGAACATCAGGCTGGGTTTTAGATTAAAAATGTGTTTATATTAAGAATTTTAAGGCCTGCAAATTGCACCACAAATGCAGAGAAAGTAAAACATACTACCTGATTTTTTTTTAAGTGCAGAAATTAATTTCAGTTTAAAGAGGTTTCTCTCTGCAGCTGGAGATATTTAATCTGAGAAGTGTGAGGAAATAGGTATTTCTTTCTGTAATATTTCTTTCCTGTTTGATGTACGTCTCTGTCTGAAAGAGGAATGGATTAAATAGAGGCAGCTATTCCAGAGGAGAATCGGAACCTTTCAAGAAGAGGGACTGAAATGCATGTAACTGATGCACAGATAAATACGAGACAACAGAATTCCCAAACAGTTTAATTGCAGGTTTCCTGGACTTCAAAGGGGAGGTCCCACTTTCTGCTGACCAGGAGAAAAGTGTTTGGAGATATAGTGAAGGCTTAGTTTAAGGTGTGTGAAAAATGATCAAGTGGCAAATGATCATTTCAATAGATCAGCTTCAATGGGCAGAATAAGCCACCTTCTTAGTGTAGAAATTCATAAATACTGAAAAAAATTATATGGCTTTTGTTTATTGAAAAACAGAAAAATGAGTAAAACACTCCTTAAAAACACAATAACTAATATAGGGGAAAATGCTTAGAAACTTATGTCTTGGGAATATTACAGGAATCTGCAGCTCACACCGATTTCACATCGTGAATGCAAGTTTGGAAATACCTTTGAGAATTTCTTTTGCTGCTTGCCTGCCTATTTACTTGCCAGCATTTTCTCAGTTCCTTTTCTAAAGCAGTTTGAAAAATGTGATTTTGTGTCGAGATGCTTTTGTGAAGTGCAACTTATTTATTCGCTTCTCACCACATATGTTTTTATTAATGTGCAATTGCTATTTAGCAAGATAACACCAGCACAGAATTTATTGTCTTAAATGAAGGGGAGGAGCTGTGAGTGGTTTAATTTTTGAAACTTATATTTTTGGAGCTGGCTCTCAAATCATGCTCCTTTGTAGTCTGCGATTTATGACGGCTGCGGTCGAGCCAGGTGGAGCAAAAGCCGCAAAATGGCAGGACAATTACTATAAGGGAAGATCATGGAGGAGTCTTGTCAGTTTCCAATGTGAAATTCAATCAGGTTACATAGAGTGATGTGATGTATATTGTTAGCCCATCTGAACTATTTTGAAAATGTAAATTATGAACCTCTCAAAATTTAAAACAGGGAGATTCAGCACTGCATAGGTTATCGTCCAGATGTTTATTTTACTGTCCTGAAGTTTTATATTAGCAAGTTTATTTTAATCAAGTCCATTCCATATCATGTTGATATTGTACATGCAATCATGGTTGTTAGTTTTGTCCATTTATAAAAAATTTTATTTTAGCAAGTTTATTATGGTCAAATACTCTAGTCTCTATTGATACTTTTTTTATCTTATCATAGTTGCCAAGGCCAACAACATATAATTATTCTTTTCCAGAACTAAAAACCAAGTATAAAATGTTTATATACAATAAAGCAGCTCATCTTTGAGGGATATTTTGCCTTGTGCTATGAACATTGCTATGTCCTTAATCTAAACAAATCTTAAAAAGTTATTTGTGTTGTGTCCTTTTGTTTAAATGAACACTACTTACAAATTCTTGAATATTAAAAATTAAATATGATAACAATGTACAAAGTACTCTTGAGCCTTCCAGATCTTTAAAGGATTACAATATTAGGTAGACTGGCTATTTTTCACTAAAAACTGAAGACTTTCAACCTGTGAAATTTGTGTCACAAATACTGATACAGTTTAAAAGAATGATACTCTTTCTCTCTTCATTCACACACACACACACACACACACACACCCCTATATGTATATATAAAATACATAAAACCCTTTTTTACAAAAAATATGTGTACTTTATTCCATGGCTAGTGAGGTATCCCTAATCAACTATTTATAAATTAGTACTGTTCCAAAATATGTTAACTCTTATGGTCTGTCAATTGCATCATGAATGCTACAAAAATCACATAGTTGGATTTGCGTTGTTCTTCCTAACACCTCAGGAACAATGCTTACAGAGAAAAGGGTGGGTGGCTTTTACATGACTTGGAAATATCAAATAATATTCCAATGTGTATATGTATGTGCTATTAAGTAATCTTAATGCTTTGACTTTCTAAATGCCTCTCTTCAAATTTTTAAGTACACATTGAATTATGAAAAAGTGTACTAAATATTTTTTTCTGTCATCTCGAGAAAACTCAATGTAACCAACTTTCACATTTGATTAGAAAATCAGAAGCATTCGGTGCTGCGGTTACATCTGTGTCCTGAGTCTGCATTGTACTGTGTTTTCTTGCCACCATCCACAGCTGAGTGCAAAAAAAACCCACAGTGTGAACCCTGGTTTTTCAGCCATTCTGTATCTTTGTTGCTGTTAGAGTCTTAATTCTGCTTGAGTTTATAATATTTGCGTTTGCTCTTGTTACACCAAAAGAAATTCCTTGGAATGCATATTCACTTTCTCCCCATTCCTTTCATTTGCAGATGAAAGGCAAATGCAGATTTTAAAAAAATAAATAAATACGATGTGGTTAGGACCATTCATCACACTCCCTGTCTGCTGGGTCTTTGTTTCTGTTTCATGCTGCGTGCATTACATTACATTTCTGAACCTGTTGTGAGTTTTTTCCCCAGCATTTTTCTTTTGTAGTTTATTAAAATAAAAATATTTTCAGTCAGCAGAAATCCCATTGGTTCTTCTGGAAATCTTGCCCCACAGGCCTTTGCAGGGCAAGAACAGATTGTCTGGGGCCTAATTCTGAGCATTGTTTTTTATGAGGAAATCAAAAGTATAATTGTTAAAACCCAGTGTGTCCTTTTATGTCTGAAAAGGAGAATTAAATTGCTGGTGGCAAAGCAACAGGGGATAGAGAGAGAATGGATGTGAGGCAGGCCCTCTGGAATTGGGGGTTTGTTGTTGAAAGTAAAGGGAGAATACACTTCAGAGTGTACCCAAGTGAGTATGCATTTGGCAAGTAGATCATGGGACCCACTGAGTACAATGCAATGGGAATTGAAAAGGAATAAATGTAATAAAATGGTCTCTTTGACCATTCAGTTTGCTGCTGTCAAATTCTTTCTTAAAACTCCCAATTTGCAAGTGGTGGAGAAAACATTTTGATTGAAACTTAGACCACAGACTATCAGATACCAACTTTGGTTCTTTCTGGGATAAAAATCTTTATTTTTTTAGGGCTTTTTACTTAGGCATGCACTTTTTCAGCATTATTCATAACACTACTACTCTAGCTCTTTGACTTGCGCTTTCATTTTAAGCCTGAGGAAAATAGGTTGAAATTTCTATTTCATTTGAGCAAATTTCACTTTGTGGATCTGATCACTTAATGATATGTCTTGATTTGGGGTTTGTAGCCTAACTGTTCTAGATTCCTAAATTTCATGAAGTTCTAAGACCAACATCCCCAGAGGTCTGTCTTTCATTGGAATATTCACACAATTTCAAGTGACATATAGCATATCTGCATAGTTTAGGGTACACACGTGAGACAAAAGATCCTCTGAAAGTACTTTATTTTCCAAGTTTCGTTGGGATGTAACAAAGTAGATTTTTAAAAAAGAGTGCTGTGAATCCTGGCAAAGACTTAGTGGTATGCTGTGGTGGACAAATGGTTAAAATATACACTCATTGGAGTATGAAGGCAGTTCTTCTTGGCTGTCAGATAGTTTGACCAGTGTCAGGCTATCCTGACGCGTGCAGCATACCTTCATTGCATCATAAATAAAACAGACAAATTACTTTTTTTTTCTCCCTAGGATGGAATAAGCACCATGAGAGGGGAGGGAAAAGGATTAAGGGGGGGTTGTTTGGAAGGTCTGTGGTGGGGGGAGGTGAAGAATTAGAAGGGAAAGGAAAAAAGAGAGATCCTTTCAGCCCCTCTATGAATCTCAGAATGGCAGCCGAGAACAATGAGAAAACCAGGCAATTACCTAGAATCCTGTTCCCTTATCCAGACATAGAAAATATATTCTTGCACCAGCCTTCCTTCCATCCCCCACTCCCCCACTCCCTCCTCCCCTTCCCAGTCTATCTAATTCAGTTCCTTAGTGGAAGGCCCAGCAGATGTAACAAAGGGAAGGTTTTCTGATGATGGGCCACTCAGGACTCGAGGGCTCAGCCTTCCAGGTCTGCAGTGGGAAACATTTTTTTATATGCTGTGCCCTTACAGACTTTTGTAACCTCTGAAGCTGCAGCAGTGAAAAATGAGCAGAAAGGTATTTTATAGCTTGAACTCTTTTCCTGATTCCCAGAAAATCAAGTGGTCAGGATGCTAAATCACCTGGCTCAAACACACCAAGTTGGCCATATCTCTTTGGCCTGTGGAAATTCAGCCCTAAAGTGTGCTAGGAATTCTGGGCTCTGAAACAGTTCTACCAGAAACCTTCCTGAAATCCACTGAGGAGTCCTGCTTTATTTCTTATTTAAATCATTGCAGTCCTACAAGAGGTTGTTCATCCCCCCTCCCCAACTTTTTCAC
Source organism: Phyllostomus discolor (assembly GCF_004126475.2). Taxonomy (NCBI): domain Eukaryota; kingdom Metazoa; phylum Chordata; class Mammalia; order Chiroptera; family Phyllostomidae; genus Phyllostomus; species Phyllostomus discolor. The sequence continues at coordinate 62,422,296 of NC_040914.2, forward strand.
TTCAGTTGAGCACCAGTGAATGTAGATGCTTGTAATATTGGTGATTTGAGAGGTTTTGCCAAGAGTGACTAGAAAATCTGCATTTTCTTCACTCCTGTGCTTCCTGGTCTCCTGGCCAAAGCACCGAGAATATGTGTGGAGGGATGAACTGCAAATGATTGCTCTCTCTCAGGCCTTTACAGTTGGAATATATGGGTCCTATTATTTGCTGAACAGGAACTTTAGGTTAACCAGTACATTGAAGAGTAACATTTCAGTGAGAATGTGTGTCTGAACCCTTGTCGTTTATAGTCCAAGATGTTATCTATAGGTTCCAAGACATATATATGATTTTCTGTGTCCTTTATCCACCTTCTCCCACAATTGGCAAGACTTACTTTGCATTGTTTTGAATGATGATAGTTTATAATGCACCATCCACACATCTTGTTAAGACCAGCCCTTCATAAAGCTAGACAGCTGCCTGGGGTTAGGGTGTGGTTGGCAGCTGCTTACAAAAATTCCTCTCTGCACTCTTTACAGTAGCTGTGCAATCACTATAAAAAGTGGAATAAACCGGACTTTCCCATGACAATGCTTATTCAAGATAGTGTCTGAAGGAGACTTAAGTATCTTCTTGGAAAAACAATTAGCGAAATCTCAGAGGCCAGGAGATTGCCAAGACCACCTATCTATATTAGCCAAAGAACACTTGTTGGTATTCACTGGCTTGTTTAACCTTTTCCTTTAAGTAAAATTGCTTTACTGGAAATGCCATTGTTTCCAATGGAGTGGTGTTTAGTTTCAAAGTGGATGTAAAGTGCTTTTGTACCTCTTGTGCCTTAAAGTGTGACTTTATCTTATATTATGTAGTTTTCACTGTATTTATTTTTACAACTTGGTAGTGAGTTAGGAGGGGCTGGAACCCTGGTTTAGATGTCCCTGCATCATTCCATAGGACTGAAGGCTTCCAGTTGGAGTCTGGCATTGAGAATTCAGTTTTGCCTCTTGCCTGGTATGATGTCAGGAAAATTGATGACTCTTACTTAGGTTCGGACCCAACTTCTGTAGGAGACCAAAATTCACCAGCAGTCTGGTGAGGTTGAATAAAATAAAGACATATCACCTGGTAAACTACCACATGCCTAGAAGTGTTAGTTATGATCACTCCAATACGTACTCATAAATACTTGTTGATTGAGGCTCCAGTTAAGTAAAGATAAGCCTAGACTAAGAAGCTACTTTCTTAAGAGTGTTGTATTGTTCAGGCAAACCCCTAAAAATAAAGGTCTTTCTGGGGAAATAGTAGAAAATATGTTGGAAGATGACAGTGTTCAACTTTTAAAAATATGTCACCAGAAACAGCTATATATTGCCAGATACAGCTTTTCTTTTTCTCCTTAGAAGTCACATCTGAATTTAACATAAGTTCTAAAACTCAGTGCTGAGACAAACCATAAAATAATCCAATTAATGGGTCCCTAGTACTATTTGTAAGCTTATAGCAGATTCATCATTAAAAAAAACCTCTTGATATTCTTTATGAGTGATATTTCTGATATTTAGACCAATTTAATTGGACCCTGTTAAATGCTTCCTTAGTGTCATCTTTCCAAGATTTGTCTACTACTGTCTATTACAGATAATCCTTTATTAGGTGAGATTACCTAGTATCTCCAAATTTAATTTCTATAAACTATATTTTAATAAAAGTTTACTACAGTTGAGGCTTTTACTTGTTGAGATCATTGTTTTCAACCTCACTGATTTTTTAATTCCACAATCCAATTCACTCATATTATAATCACCTTCACTCCCCATTGTTGACAATGGGGGTGGCTGTGCATGTTGTATAATACATCATATTAGATAGAGCCCACAGAGCTGATCAGAATGGCTTTTGTGTACATATCTCATGTATGAATAAAAATGTATAAAATCCTGAGAAATTCCCCAAGTCTAATAGAATGAGACAGAATCTGGGTGATTTGTTGTATTCAAATGGCTCTCACCCACTTGTTTTGCTAGGGATGGAAGATGCCCTGGGAAGGTTTCAGCCCACCAAGGACAGTTGAAGTCCTTAATTATGTGAACTTAAATGATTATAAGACACTTATTTGGCTGAATAAATTAAAAATATTTAAAACTATTAACCCATTTTTAAAAACAGGGCTATAGCATTTTTGTTTTTTAAAAAGGCATTTGACAAATCAAAGTTTTATTGAAAGTATGGCTTTCACCTTGGGAGAAGTGCAGAAGCAGAAGGAAAGAGTTAAAGATCACACATTATGTAAATATATATTACTCTCTGTAAGATGCTTCCTTGGATGTTGAGATTTGCTTTTTAAATGGTGGAGAATGAGAAGTAATTCTAGAGGAATATCAAAGGATACGGGATGCTATATCATATTAAGATCACAGTTTGGTGAATCTGCAGGACTTTTCTTTAATCTAATGTAAAGGTTTGTAAGAACCTGTCATCTCGCTGATGTTCCTTGGCTACATTTTACATAATGCTTTTCAGCATCATTGATACCAACCTTGATGGCATTATTATTATTGCTATTTACAGTTGTATGATAGCAATGTTAAACCCAAATGGGATTAATAAAGTAAATTATGTGATAAAGATTTGAATGATATTAACAATCAGTAATACTTCTTGACAGCACAAGAAAAGGCATAGCATGTCATTAGTCATCCGAGATAGACTATAAGGTCGGTTTATAAACACAAAGATTTTTGGTAATTTTTGTTGATAAAACTTTCTTCAAGTGGCTTTCCACTCTGCTTTTATATTCTTTTCCTCCCTTTGCTTCCTTCTTCCCTTCTTTCCCTTTCTCCTTCCCTTCCTTTCCCTGACTTTGTCGTTTCTTTGTGTGTTCCTCACCATCTCTCATTTTACTGATTTGTGGTTATTAGTGTCTGGAAATTGACCATTGCCTAGCAATCGTGTGTGTGACTTCTGCCAATAAACCTGCTGTCTCAGTCTGCCTTCCTCCCAGCTCTCTTTGCCTTCCTTAGCTAGTGCTTTCCTCACTCCCACTGTCTTCCAGCTTCTGCCTCAACACTCTTCATCCTCCCACAGATGCTTCCTGGGGTTCTTTTTGAAATGGATGCTAGCCTTTTGTTCCAGTCCCACTTTGAGCCGCTAGGGTCAGGCAGCTAGCAGCCTCCCTGGGGCAGTGCTATGATGAATTTTGGCATGGCCAGGCTGTTTAACAACTCCATCGCAGAGTGCCAGCTTCCTCAAAGATCGAAAGCTGTGATGAGCTTTTTCCAAAGGCTCCACTCATGTTTTGAAATGCCAAAGATTCCCGTGGATCTCTAAATTATGTGGTAATTTTTCAAACCACACCTTTCCAATAAAAATGAATTTTTTTCCAAGAAACATAGTTACTCTGTGATCTTATTAGTTAAGCACTATTTTTTTTTCTGGAATCTGTGTTGTTTGGATTTAGTAATTTTCTTTTCTAAAAATGTTCAAGTCCTGTCAACCTTTTTATTGCTGATTCCCAATTATGTCTCTTCTTTGCTATCATTCACATGTTTTGCTTCTTTTTAAAGCCATGATTGTTATACATAACTCCTTCAACTAATTTAAAAAACCCTGGTCATTTTAGAAACATTTAGAAAGCTGTCCTAATTGAGTACAATTTTTAAAGCAGGTAGAAACAGTGATTTCAGCCCAAATTATTTATCTAGCTCTGTGTGTATGTGAAAAAATTGTTTAAACTAGAATACATTTTACTTTCTTTCATTGTATCAAGAGTTTACCTTTCAATTTTTAAAAATCTTTTGGTATTGACATATTTGGGTTGTAATGTGACTGACCACTAAAGAGGCAAATAGTGGTCTTTAATTGGGACTACTTAAGTAGTCAGACAAGGAGATACTGCTGGGGACCTTCTGATGTTAGCCATGAATGAAAACATTTAAACATTGCTTATGTACCCGAAACAAGCCCATGACATGGCCTCTCTGCAAATCAGGCGTACCTTGAAGTGCTACTTTATTGTGATGACCACCCCCACTCCCTGTTCCCACCCCAACCCTCACCTTTTTTGGAACCAAGAATGGAGAAAAAAGTGCTTAAAGGTGTGTGTGTGTGTGTGTGTGTGTGTGTGTGTGTGTGTTTCCACTGTATGTGATGAGTGTTCTCAGGAAGGATAACTTGGGCTGAGTTAACAGCTCTGTGCCTTCCTTCTTATCCTTACTGGTATTCATTAAGTTAATATACTGTTGTCTGCATGGGACACCTTCTTTGATGGTGAGTACAGTTAAATGCCTATTTAGACATGTCATGGACTAACCAATCCAAGAAGGTGCATGAATGTGGCAGAGAGAGAGGGAGAGAAAGAGAGGGAGGGAGGGAGGGAGAGAGAGGCATTGCTATATATTTTTTAACTTAAAAATGCTTCTTCTTAACAATCCTTTGCAGCTGGCAGAAGGCTAAGGTTTCTCACACTATGAAAGGAAGTCAGACCATAAATAAGCCAGTCAAGCACACCTGGAACGAATAAAATGCCTTTCTAGACTTTACACTGTGCTCAGAATGGATGCCAGCCTGATGAGTGCATTCAAACGGTATGGAAGAATGTGTAAATACCACATTAGTATAAAGCTAGGGAAATGTTTCCATTTTTAATCTCCAACTTTTAAAGTAATGGCTTATGGGAGAAAATATGGAAAGGCATTTTTCAAACTTTAATATCTTGCTGTCATGTTTGGGGCAATGGACCTCTTTCAAAAAGTAGTGACAGAATGAGACAGAAAGGTATAATACATTCAGAGGCAGATAGAGACTAACAAACATTGCAGAAGTTGTTACAGTTTTCACACTTATGGATCTAATTCAAAGAGCAAAGATAAGCAATACATTCCTCATCTGATGTGCATAAAAGACCTAATGTGATCCAGTGATTACTAGCTCTTTTTACCTTATCCCCTTTCAGGTCATTACACAAGATTTTTTCTTATCGCTGCGTTGTTCAGACATGTACTGGTACAGTTCTTGGGTTGGACATTGTGGATGCTTCTCTTTAGTTATTTGGCTGTCAGTACTGCCCTTAAGTTGTATTTCTTTTGGCTTAAGTGTTTTTCTAATTTTGAGATAGGGTACTCAACCCACCCAGAAGTTGGGTACAGATGAAACAAGTCAGCAAACTTATGGTTGTGTTACTTTTGTCTGAAAAGTGTGCTTTGTGGCCTTCCTGATCTGTATGATAAATAGGGTTCATGTCTAGGCCATGAGATGGAAGGGCAGAGGGAAGGGCATCAGTTGCCAGGCTGTGAGATAGATACTTCCTAGGTTAAAAAAAGAAAGAAAGATGGGCTTATACAACCCATTTCTTAATTCTACTAACTTTGTGTTCAGATTCTAAAGTCTAGATGGGGAAGAAAGCTTTCTCTTTATTTGGTCTGTGTCAACTTTTACAGATTGATGCCAGTGACAAGTTGATTTTTTAATACATTTTAAAACATTTATGGCTATAGCAGCAAGGTAAAAACAAGTATGTCTGGATCTAGCTGCCTAGTAGTCACATTCTTCCCTTTCCCCCAAATTTATCTCCTATCATTGCCTCCTTTTAATGTCAGACACATTGTTCGTGTGTCCCTGGCCTGTTCACTTCATTAGCACCCCCTGGTACAGAGGGAAATAGTGAACGGAGGAGGGCTTCTGAGAGCCAGCAGAGTGGTTCTCTTGTAGAATATATTAATCTTCTTTACCCAGGTAGCCTCTTCCCAAAACATGGGCTCTGCCTCCCACAGTGCAGCCAGAGGGGATGGGAAGAAATGAATAATTATTAAGCGCCTGTTATTTGACATGCATTGCCAGAACCAGATGGCATTCAGTTTTTCTTGAATCACTGTGATTGTGTGAAGGGTTTTCCTTGCTGGATTTCAGACTTTTCAGGGAGTCCATACCTTTCTGAACCTTCATGAACTAAGACTTCTGATGACTGCTTTGTGCCAGACACTTTGTTAGAATATCACATTATATTATACAACTTGATATATTTGAGTGGAGGGAAGTCTTAACATTTGACTTTTTAAATACTAACTTAGCCCTTCAAAAAGAAGAGTAGGGAGGAAATAAATGACAAAAAGAGCTTATTGTCAGTTTGTTTGTTCTGTGGAATAAGTAGTTGCATGTTTTAATTTTTTAATTCATTTTTTTTCATTCAGTAACTATGCACTGGGCAACTCATTTATTCAAGACATTGTTCATACTGCAATGGTGGAATGAAAGAACCATACAAGTCATGGTCCTTATCCTAGAAAATATGTACCTTAATTGCATCATTTACAGGAGTGTCTTGTAATTATATGTCAACAACTGAAATTACTGAGTCAAGATTTTATTTTGACAAAGGAGTCAAGAAACAAATGAAAATACTTGTTTCCTTTTTTTCAGAGTAATGATAATTCTTGCTGATCTTAAGTTTTAAAAAACCCTTTAACTTTGAATTTTTAAGAATGTTTTTGTTTCATTAATTTAAAAATAAAAATGTGTTGAATATGCTTAGAAAGATGATAAAAGAATAGATATCTTAGCTGTAAGACTAGAAACTTAACTTGATAATTTACATCAATAGTAATTGAAGTCAGGGTCCATTTTAATACAAGTTTGTTTGTAGATCAAATGCTGAGAAGATGGAATTCATTCTTCATGAAGTTACTATATTTTAAAAAAAGAGTAGTATTTTTAGAGTAATGTGCTGCTAATATTTAAAGTGTTGCTTTTCTGATATTATTGCTTAAAATTTCCAGTGGTGTAAATTAGACCCTCTAATCCTTGTCTCAGCAGTAGGCAATAATTGAGGATATTTGATGGTTTTTATCCACATGGGAGAATGTACCACATAGTTCAAAGGCAACAAATCTCTGCATTCAGTTTATTTATATTGCATTTTTTAATTTCAATATTTTGAAGGAAGAAGGAATGGGTAAATAATAATATTTTCTTAAGTGACCAATAACAGATATAAATTTAATAAAGCAATAAATGGGGATAATCTACATTAATATACATTTCTTGTATGTAAGGTCAGTATATGTTCTCTTTCAGCAACTATTTTTCCACTCTTCTTCATAACACTTGGTTGATTTTGGAAGTATGTATCATCTTTCTGAATTTATGATCTATTTATTTCTGTGTTTTTAAATATTGAAGCATTTTTGTTTATAATCTTTTAGTTCTTTTTTTTGGTTTAGAATCTTATAGAGAAGCCAAACATGAGAGTGAAGTGGGCAGTATTCAATATTATTAGTTAGGAATGCCACATATCACATGTGGGTATTAAATGTGATGGTGTTATACATAAATCTTTTTACTATGTTTATAACTTGACTGTCAAAATTAACCTGAGGCTGACACTCTGTAGGTAAATCTTAATTGAAGAGAGATTTATAAAACCCAATCTTAAAGAAAACACCAGACAGTGTTTTTAATTTTTCTTAGCACAGTTTTTATATTTGTATTCCCTCTAATATGGCATTATGATTTTTAACACTAAATTTGACAGGCAGTAAAGCTAATTATTACTGAGCAATGAAAAATATATGTAAGAGAGCTGGCATCTAAATATTTTGCTTTCACATTCATGGAATATTTGTTAACAAAGTTTCATAAGGATTTTAAAATTATTACATATCACAGTTATACCTCTAATAAACTAATTATATCTGTTGTTTCTACTCTGTAATTAGGTATAATTACACTAATTGCATAAACAGATGATAATCAACCTGAAATTACTTTATAAAACAAGAACATTTACACAACAATAATGTCATTAAAAAACATAAGCCCTCAAGATTGAGACAAAGCTAGCACCACCAGGAAATTCAGTTAGGGATTAAGTGTCTAGCACTGTAGGTATAATAGGGACGCTGTCACCTTCCCATTACCCTAATGCACTCCATTCCTCTTAGATATAGTATGTTTAAATCCTGAGCTGTGAATTTCTAGGCCTTTGTGCCTTTGTCTCACCACCTTAACATTTTTAATGTAGTTTTTGTTGTGTAAATCTATATAAGTGCCATCACCCGTCAGCAGTGACATTTGATGGCATGAGGCCGACCCAGTCTGCATGTATTAGGCCTTTTTGTGTTTGTGCAGTGGAACCCACTTAAACAAATTCTAGTTGAAGGAATAAACCTGTAAAAGGAATACATTTTCTCTGATCTGAAACAATAGCTCAGTGTTGAATGGATTCCCATGAAAAGAATAAATCACAAAGAAGGATAAAGTTCTTTTCCTCCAAAAGGCGAGAGGAAGGTAATGATGATTTTGACCTACTGAAGAAATAAATCTCTTGATTTATCAATTTAATGTGGAGACCAATCTAGAACATATGCCAGGAAGCCTCCTTGGAATTATTGCTCAATTTTGGATTATCCTAAAAGAATTTCGAATAACAAAAACAACATCAAGAATTCAATATTTTTACAGAAAAATGTTGAAAACCCAGACCAGGCAGGGGCACTCCTGACATTCTTTGAATAACTTTTCAATATTTAGTAATTCTATCAGTGCTAGACACCAGTAAACCAAATACCTGAACTGCTGTGGTTAGAGGTAAAATCAACCTCCCTTAAAATGTGGCATTTACATTACAACTGATCTTTTGTGTTATCTGTGAACAATAGTTTAGGAACTCTAGATCTGTTATTATATATACTTTGGGTAGAATTTTCTGTGAATTTGTGCTTTCAAAATGTGTAGATTCCTGAGTCTTCATCTCCTAATATTTGAGGTATCCATGCCACGTAGAAGTTCAGTTCCCATTATCACCTTAATTTGTAGCAGAGCAATTGGAGTATTGTTAAGAGCATTTAGGACTTGAGATACCAACTTAAGTTCAATTTGAGACCTTGAAGATGCTAATTTATATTTTGGTTTCTCTGGCAATTAAAATATGTAGTTGGCAAAATAATGTAATTTTCACAACTACCAGGTGCTGATATAAAGGAAACACATACCCAATAGCAATTTGCTGAACAAATAAATGAATATATGAAAAAAAAGAAAATATAATATTTGGTGGTTTTCTCCAAAGGAAACGATAGAATGTGAGCTGTGTTTTGCCTGAAAGCTTGGGAATGTTACTTACTTTTTAAAATAATAACACTTTATATTCTGTGATTACAAGACACTATTTACTATAAAAACTTTGGAAACTACAGATAGGCACAAAAGAAGTTATGGAAAGGCTTTGAGGTGTGTACTGCCTCATTGCTTTCCAGAAAGCTTCCATTCCTGCTAGAATAGGAATAAGAATGCCATTTCCCCACATCTTACCAATATTTGGTATTTAAATTTTAAAATCTGTTAATTTTATGCACAAAGTATTATTTTTATGCATCATTTTCTTTTTTTTAAAGATTTTACTTATTTTTTATTTATTTATGTTTTTTAGAGAGGGAAGGGAGGGGGAGGGGGGAGAGAGAGAGAGAGAGAGAGAGAGAGAGAGAGGGAGAAAGGGAGAGAGAGAGAGAGAAACATCATTGTACAGTTGCTGGGGGTTATGGCCTGCAACCCAGGAATGTACCCTGGCTGGGAATCAAACCTGGGACACTTTGGTTCCCAACCCGCGCTCAATCCACTGAGCTACGCCAGCCAGGGCTTGCATCATTTTCAATTCTAGAAAACTTCTTTTGGTTTCTGTTTCCACTTGATTCTCTTGGATATAGTTGGTATTTTGATAAATATCTGAATCTCTTTTCTATGTTAGAAGAATTATGCAATATTTTGAGTCTTAGGGACAGCCTGCTGTCCACCATAAAAACTAACAAGCTCTAAATTTTTCTTATTATGAGAATGCAGGTCTGCCTAACAGGTTCTCACCTATCGATTCAGAGGTAACCATGAGGAATGCTTCTTTGTGACAGTTCCTGGGGAGTGGTGGTAACTGTGCTGGTATATTCAGTGTCCACTGATGGGACCATCTGCAGTAGGTTTGCACTATCCGGTGCTCAGCAGGGGCATCAGTGATGTCTGCCCAAAACCCCACTGCTGGGCTTCTCAGCATTTTACCTCTAGCTCTGTGGCTGTGAGCACCTACTTTCAGCTTTCACTACAATTCTGTGAGCTAGACAATATTCTTTCAATAAGCATCATTTTTGCTTAAATAAGACAACATAGGTTTTTATTACTTGTGACACCAGATTTTAATTGGTGAATAAAAGAATGCTAGGACTGGTTGCTTCTACTATGTTTACAGTTTGAAGAAAAGAACAATAAACTCAAAGTTCTAAATTCTTGGTTCTAGAAAGGAATTTTCTATTACAAAACAAAAGAATATCTTCTCGCTTATAGCCACAGAGCTGAGACAATTCAACGTAAAGGATAATTGACCCCCATGGTGGTTGAATTACTAAGTCATTACTATACATCATTCTTGGTGTAGAAGTGTATTGATGGAAAAGGACTGAAACCTCAGAATTAGGGTGGAGATACAGGGAAGGATTTAAGTGATTCAGAATATAATGTGCTCCCAACCCCATGATTTTTTTTATTGTGGGCTGAAGGAATCTTCTTGCCCTATCTTGCTTGAAAATCCTGGAATGACCTCCTTGCAAATGGGATCCAGTTGTCCCTATGGCCCATTCTCAACATCATACACCATCCCCAATCCCATACCTAGAGACAGATCCCTCTATGCTCTGGAATACCAATTACAGAATCAAAACTGCAATATTTTGCTATTTTTTTATTTGTAAAATCTGATGTATATAAATGGATTTGAAGGTACAAGAACAAGGAAGAAGGAATATAATTTTAAATTTGGCTGAGTTAATTGATATGGATATATTTCATACAGATTCTGGATTAGAGATAGTAGCTTAAGTGCAAATGCTCAATGTCATACTAGGTATTCAGTTGCTCAGGATGTTAAAAATGTTGGATTTATCATGTTCACCTAACTCTAACCATGTCCTCAAAGTGGATTCAGAAGATACTCTCTTTAAGTGTTTAGATATAGATTAATGAGAATGTTCCAGGTCTTAGAAGAGTACAAAAATGGCTGCCATTCTCTATAAGGCAAGGATACTGGTGGGAGACACAGCAGGGTTCCACAAATTCATTGAGGTTACATGGAACCCAGGGTAACAGAGGCTAAGTAGCAGCTCATAACCGTTAGAGACAAGGTTTCTATTGTTATCATAATATGCATCAGAGCTAGTATAATAATAGTTTGACTAACTACAGTGTTTGGTAGTAACTAGGATTAAAAGAGATGGGTAACCCAATTGAGTTTTACTTAATATACATAACAGAAGCAAATGCATACTTGAAACTAAGGCCTAACTTGAACCACCATAAGAAGTCCCAAACCTGTATAAGTTTACAGTTTCAGAATTCTTTTTTTTTTAAACTTGCTTTTCTTTTTTTTAAAAAGGTTTTATTTATTTATTTATTTATTTTAGAGAGAGGGAAGGGAGGGAGAAAGAGAGAGAGAAACATCAATGTGCGGTTACTGGAGGCCGTGGCCTGCAACCCAGGCATGTGCCCTGACTGGGAATCGAACCTGCGACACTTTGGTTCACAGCCCGTGCTCAATCCAAGTTTCAGAATTCTTAAATGAGGGGGAGACCAGATACCCTTGAGAGGGAGACATCTACAATTACGTCTCAATTAGTATATATAACATCCACCAGGGTAATTGGGCACTTGCAGGAAAGGCAAATACCTAGATCTTTCAGAAAGTATTAGATGTTAGTCCTGAGCTAACAGTAAGTCCCAGGGCCAGAACACAATGTAGTTATTCTGTTAGAATATGAAATTTATGGAATTGAGATGATAGAGATTTGACTCAACTGTTTCATAATAGGCCCCGTGGGACCCTAAATGCATCCCTCATATTTATTTATTTAATTAATTTGTTGGAATGTATATCATCAGCTATAGAAGAATCCATTATGGCTTCTGATACTTTAGAAAGGACCAAGTGAAAACCACTGGAATTCATCTCACAACCAAGAGAATAAATGAAAAACAACACCACATCCCTGGGAACTTCAGAGATAAATGTCATCATCAAAAGGCAGGGATGTTGAGTCTTATTTCTTTTTTTTTTAACTTTATGTTTATTGTTGACACTACTACAAATGTCCCTGCCCCCAACTTTTCCCACCTCCACCTGTCCCCCACCACCCCATCTTCCCTGTGGCCATCCCCACACTATTGTTTGTGCCTATGTGTCATGCATATATGTTTGGCTAATCCCTTTACCTTCTTCATCCAGTCCCCCAACCCCCAACCAAGTCTGTCTTCTTAACATACTCTCTAGTACAGATAATCCTGGCGAATGCTAGCAAATTATTATCATAGTTTAAAAGATGGTAACTTCAGTTAAATCAAGTACTCCAGATGTGGTATCTTTACTGAAGTAAGTGAATACAACCTTAACTACTAACCTCCCAAATTTTTCTCTATTTCAATATATGTAGAACACCAATAGCATATTTCTTACACTTGGCATGATTAGCAATATAGTTTTACCACTTTGCCTCTAAGTTATGTAAACTCTCTGATCTTGAGCCATAACTTAATCTCTAGGGAACTTGGTCATCTCATTATTCCAAAGGACATCAAGTTAGGCCATGACAATGATTTTATTCTGATATGATCTGGAGAATATGAAGTAGTAGACGCTCTAGATACATGCATACTAGAAAGTGGGCATGATATCCATAAAAATACTAGGGCTGAGTTGCTCAATGAAGTGTGTTGAGGGTTCAGTGGTTTGAAAACTTAAGAATATCTGCTGGAGTTTGAATCCTTTACCATCAAGAAAGAGACACTGAACTTAGTGGGTCTGTTTTCATTTTAAAGTCAATATGTAGTGTACTTGCCATATAATTGGTCTGAAGCCACTTACTAGGTGTAGCAGATGCTGTGAGGACCTCACCCATATTCCTATACCTTTACCCTCATCACTGCTTTAAGAAAACTTAAAACTGCCCACACCTGCATTCTTTTTCCTGAGGGATTTCTCTGACTGCCAGAGCATTCTTTCTTGCTCATTACTAAAAGTGTCTGACAACTTGGGATACTATATGAAGATTGTATTATTTCTCATTAGGAGAAGCATAGCAAATGCCTTTGGGGCTTGTGATTAAGACCATACTTTCTTAGTCAAGTAACTAGTCTTGAGAAATAGCTCTCACTTTGCTTTAAGGCACTTATAAAGACTCAATGTTTTACAATGGCATATCAGATAACTATTCAGCCTGAGTTGCCCATGATGTGTGTTATAATTCACCTACATTTATAAGTACACCTATATATTGGGGTGTGCTAAACTGCAATACATTTTGCAGATGGTGGTGGCATACAGTGGATCTAATCCAAATGGTTTTTTTTCAGACTTATGGTCTCAGGGAGAGGTTCTTGTGACCAATTGATTAAGTGGGGAAGAAAAATGGAGGCTTAATTACCACTGATTCTGCATGATAAGTTAGTACCAACCAGAAGTAGACTGTTTTAGTTTTACAAATACACCTAGGGAGAGCCTGGCCTCAGTTCTTAAACTTCATCTCATCAAGGCTGACTTGATTACTGTCATTGCTGAATGCCCAGCGTGCAAGATGTAGTCCACAAGCAGTACCATACTCAAAAGAGACTAGCCAGACACCTAAATGTATTAGACTATATCACCATGGAGCAAAAATAATTTTAAATTTGTATTTTCTTTTATTGCCTGCCATGTATTAGCCAGCCCCACCATCCTTAGATTCACTCAGGCTTTACTTTATATCATGGTGTCCTATACCACATAGTTTCTGAACATGAATTCTCATCAAAAGAAGTGAGGCAATATGTGTAGCATATGAGATTCATACAGTTTCACAGAAACTGCAGTGGAGTTTGTGAAATATGATTTTTTTATTTCCAGCCTCTGGAGTTCAGGGAAGCATATAGAAGGTAAAATGAATGCTAAGGATCAATCAACCATTTTTTGAAATGTATGCTATCATCTAGAAAGCTGCAATAGCCTATTGAAGACTCTGTTAGAGCTTCAGCTCAGACACTACTTTGCCAGGTCCTATGGGATACAATGTATGCTTTGAATGTATGATCAGAATGTGATTCTGCATCATATATATATATAATTGTTATATATATATAAGAATATATAAGTTTGGGAACCAGTTGGGAGGAAAAGGGAAGGGTACATCTCATAGGTACAGCTAATGACCAACTCAAATGTTTTACTTCCCATATCACTCAGGGTTCAGTGCAGCAAACAAAAATCACTTCAGGTATTTTAGGCAGAAAGGGCTTTAATATAGGGAATTAGGTACTTATGGAAACATTGGAAGGCTGGAGGAGTGAGCATTAGGAGTCATTTTAGGAACATTAAGGTTCTAGAAACCCCCTTGTAGCCACAATTCTGCAATTCTTGAAATGAAGAATAGGTTGGAATGGTGAATGCCAATCAACTATAGCAGGTCCTCAAATAAGTGTTTCAGCCTTCAAGGTTTTGTTAAAACATTGATGAGATGCCATAGGAACTTAACTCTTATTTATATCAATTAGCCAACAGTAAAACTGGTTTTGTTATACATTGTTTCACTGCAGTCCAAGAACTCATCAACAACATTGAGGACTTTCTCAATTCAGAAACTCGGGTATCTGCCACTTTAGAGGCCTAGTACCTAAAGAAAGATGGCTTCCATCAGGGGAACAGCAGTTAACTCTACTGAACTCAGACTGATCCAATCACCCAGTCATTTCAGATTTCTCATGCCATTTGACAGATATGTGTAAAAGGGTGTTCAGTGTTGGCATGGGTGATTGTTCCTGTCAATAAGGTTACTGCTATTATTATAACAGCATGAGGAGTTGGGAACCCAGGGGATGCTTTGGGGTAGATTCTTATACTACTCTAGTGATAAAACTTAAAAGACTAGATCAGTATCTTGAATCTCCATGAACAAAGGTTTAGATCTTCACACTGGGTAAAGAAACCCGGTCAGCTGTGGCATAGGGTGAAACTGAACCTGGAAGGAGGTGTGGAGGAGGGAAGGCAAAAGTACCAGTGATAGATAGCATCATGTGCATTTTCATACAACTGTAGCATCTGCCCATAGTTTTGTACCTGCTATGATGCCTCATGTATGTTTATATATTTTAAAATTTCTTCTCTTTTTCTCTCCCTTCTCCCTATGATCATTCGTATTTACATATATTTCTATACCTATATATTATATTTTGTATGTTAGTGATTATTAACTTTATAGTTTAGTCCATAGATTTGAGAGTATTGAGTAGCTTGGACTTGGTGCTGGGTGCATTAACTAAAAGGTCTTTGGGTTGTCCACTCTTGGAGGAGAGAAGTCATGCTTTTAGATTAGATAAGGATGCTTGTATTTGGGAAAGAAAAAAAAATATGAGGAAGAAAAATGTATCTCGACGTGGAGCAAAGTGGTCTTTCAGGGTACATGTGTCATCTACTTTGGCCGCTGAGTATCTAAACCTCCTTTCCATGTCTTGGGCTCTCACTCATTTTATGAATTTTGTGCAGACACTGTCTACCTCTGACTGGAAAAGCTGAAAATGCCAGTTATTGGGTTCTCTTCCCCCACACCCTCTTGGGCTGTCTTGCAGCTGGAGTGCATGCACATAATCTAGACTCCAGGGACAACTATCTTAGAGTGACAGGAAAGGTACACCCTCAGGATGTCTTCCTGGTAGGGGCAGTGGCTGCAGAAAGATTGAATTCCTGGGACAGCAGTGATGCTGCATCATGAGAATGTCCTATGTTCCTTCCTCCTTGTATTCAGCAGTGACAGTACTATCTTCTCTGTCCACTTGTTCTGACAATGTCATTTCAGGAGTCCTTTTGTCTCTGTGTCCCAAATGTAGCTCTCCAGCCTTTCTCGGAGTTCTGTGCATTAGCCACTATCTCCTCTTTTTTTCATCATCATGTTTGATTTCTGTTTCTTGCCACAAAGAAAACCAGACTGTTCAATGACATAATAGAAGGAGCTCTAGACTTGCAGGCAAGAACCTGGATTGTGTATATAGGGGCTGCCACCTCATGGCCCTGTTGCCTGGGGCATAGTATTTAATTCCTTGGAGCCACAGTGTCCTTATCTATAAAACGGGAATAAAAATGCCCACCTCAACTGTTTGGCACAAAAACCACATTTGTGAAGGTTCTTAGATGTGTGCCTGTCACATCTTGATTTCATTATTGTTGGTGTTTTTAAACAAGCAGCGCAATGGGAAGATCCAGTGTTGAGCATAGAGCATCTGTGCTCTTATTACAATATATGACTATATTTAATATTGCTTTCATTAAAATGTCCTGGAAAAAATATGTTTTCTTGCTTGCTCCTGAGAGTGAACAAGTAATGAAGTTGTAGTTGCCAGTTCTGAATGCGAGTGTTCTTTACTTTTTTTTTTTTAAGTTCTGCCATATGATATAGTTCAAATTTCTGAGGGTCATCTTGGGAACTGTAGAGTAGCAAGATGCACTTTTATATCTAATTGTTGTAAGAAAGTTCAATAACAAGTATGACATTTTTTGGTGAAAGAAGTTTGTTTATTGTCAATTAAATTATTTTATTCTTACAAAGAAATAGAATATAGAGAAAATATAAATAATAATTAAATCAACACCTACATACCTACCACTCAACTGAGGTCTCTAGTGTAATTCTTCTTTTCTTTGCATTCCTTCTAGTAGTAGGAACAATAAAGTGTTAGCAGGAGCAGGAATCATGGGGTGCTTTGCCTTTCTTATTTCTTTGTCATTTGTATTTTTTTAGGACAGGGTATTTCTTCATTTAGAAAAATAATACATTAAAAAAAAGAACAACCATATTAATTGCATTGAAACAATAGGAATTAGCTAAACATAAATACGGTGGGCTTGCTGAAATAAATACGTGGAATTTCAAAAGCACATTAGCAATGTTTGTTTATATTTTTGGATTGTCTTAAATTGTTTATTAGGTAGGAATTTTACAAACATTACTTATATTAGCAGTGACAGTAGAGCTGGAGAGTATTGTGTCTTCTCCATGCTGAGGGTGAGAACCACTAATATTGTGATGGGACTGTGGCCCCTTCCAAGGCCACAGCTCCCACCCAACCTGCAGGTATCAGCCCTCTCATCTTCCTATGCTTGTGGACTGGTTTGGTGATGCATTGGGTGTCAGGATTCCTTCTGATAGCCTTATGGAATGGATCGATGAGGATAACCTCAAAGAATTTGTATGTGAAATCTTCACCAACCCAGTAAGAACCCAGTTCACTCCTGGGCAACAGACTAGAAGCTTCCAGCAAACTTTAGCTGGTTAACATCATGATGGACAGGCTTGCACTAGGTCACACCTTTAAGGAACAGGGTGTTTGCAGCTACTATGGCACCCAAATCTGACATATGACATAATATTGCTTGGCTTTGTATCCCAGCCTGAGTGCTTTGTTGGGCCAGATGGGGCAGGAGGACCTTATGGAGTGCAGAGAGATGGTGGTACTACCAGCAGCACATCCTGAGAAGGAAGCACATTATATTGGACTGCTTTTTTCTTCATAGCTTTTGGATGTACTTGTAGTGCCCATCTTAGCTTACCTATTGGCTGCAGCCAGATGGAAAGGAAGAGCCTAAGTAACAATTATTTAGACAGTAATTTATTTTTCTGGTTTAATTGCTTCTTGAAATTTGTAGTAATTAAAGGGGTAGACCCTGGAGTCAGTGGGTGTAGTTTCAAACCCAGCTCCAACGTTTACAAATTGTGTGGCCTTGAGCAAACCACTTATGTATAAATCCCTTTGTGCCTCAGTTTCCTTACCTATAAACTGTGGATAGTTATAGAATCAATCTCATAAGATGGTTGTGAGGATTAGATGAATAATTAGAACAGTGATGCATAAATAGTATGTATATATGTGTATACATATGTATGTATATATGTGTGTGGCTATATATATGTCTGTTTACACACATGCACACAAGAAATGGAATTCTGGGGAATGTAGTTCAGCTACTCAAATTGCAAAGCCATCACACTCCTCTATTTTCTCCATTTGCTCTTTTAAACTCTTAGGAGGTGGAGAATTTTTCCTGGCCTCCTTATTTTCTCATTCAGTTTTGAGGAATTTATATTCAGCTCTTCACTGACTTTATTGAACGCGCCACCCTCTTTACTCCCTCTCTCCCTTTCTTCCTCAATTTCTCTCTCCCTCATCCCTTCTTCCCTTTCTCCAAATTTCAAAGAATTCATTCTTGTTCTCGGGTAGTTTCCTTTCCACCCCTGCCCCAACCTCCTCCTTCCTTTTTTATATTCTATTCTTATTTCAGTGATGAAATAGCTTCTTTAATCCTACTGAGGCTGCAAGTGAAATATCCTCTACTGTTTCCTGAATTAACATTAGGTCTATTCCCTCTGACTTCTCAGTTGTTTCCCCTCTTCAGTTTACTCATAATCTTCATGTGTTTAGTAACTTTTTCTTCTCGTTCATTACTTAAAAATTAAGATCCATATCTAGTGGTTCCCAGAAGTGTCTATACCTTAAACTCACGAGAAGGCTTTACCAAAAATACAGACTCCAAAGTCTTATCACTGGGGATCCTGATTTGGATGTTCTAGGGAAAGACCCAGGAATTCTGGTTTAAAAAATAAATTTTAAATACTTTGACTCTACTAGTTTGTATAGATCAGTGTTTGGGAACCCCTCATCTAGATTTCTCAGATTTATAGCTTTTATAATTTCTTGCTGGCTGCAGTTGTATATTCTGTTGAATTTTTTTTTGTAGAGTTGTGTCTAGACATATAAGTTGGTGCATAATTGATAGACCAGGTCTTCCTTTTCCAACCCACAAAGAGTAAACAGGAGCCAGCATTTGTGAGCATTTCCGTGTAAGTATAGAGGTTGATTATAATGGGCTTCTTTAATAGTATAGCATATACATGAAATGCTGTTTTGATTTGTTACTGTTTAATAAGCTAACAATTAAGGCCATTAATTTGCCTGTGGACATAGCTTTAGGTACACCTGATAAGTGTGGCTGTAGTAGTGTTATCATTGTAGTTATATTCTAATCTGTGAGTGCTTTTATTTAGTGTTCAGGTGTTGAAGGTTTTCTTTTTGTTTTATTTTGTTTATGCTTAAAGATTTACTATACTATGGACAGATAATAAAATACAATGCCTGCATCCTTTTTAGAATTTGGAGTTTAATCAACATTTCTTTGTTGGTGATATATAGTAAAATAATATTAATATTGTTTGGGCATTTAAGTGTTTGCTTTGTATGGAGGTAATCGGATGTATTGTTAATTATGTTTTGACTAATCTGTCTAACTTACACTCTGGTATTTCCTGTATTTTTGTTGCTTTTTCCTTTGCTGCTTTTAGTTTTATTTCTCTGTTTCAAGGCAGTGTTATTCTGTGTATAAAAGCTAGTGATTGTTATAGATTTATTATATATTATACCTTTTATCAATTTAATAATATCTTCTTTTTTCATATAATGCTTTGTCTTGATTTAAGCTTCTACTGACACTGATATAGGTAGTACCTACCACTTTGTTTTGGTTTATGTTAGTTAGTCTATTATATCTTTATCCACCCTTTTACTTTTCAACTTTCTGTGTCACATTCTAGTGCTTAAGCAAATTTTGTTGCTTTCTGAAATCCAATCTAAGAATTTTTGTCCTTAATAAGCATGATTTACTTATTTATATTTATTATTATAACTAGTAGGTTGATCTATATTATTCTTGTTGCCTTCAGAGCTTCCTTCTTATAATTTATTTTTGTTGTCTTCTCTTTTTTAAACCATGAACTGTGTATTCTTTGTGTCTATTTTTGTCAGTATTTTAGAAGTTATATATCTAGATGTTTAATCCAAGAAATGGTAACCATGTTCTTTAAAAAATATTTATTACTAAATATGTTATTTTAAAATATTTTTCAAAGCTGAACGAAATAATAGCTTAAACAAAACTCTAATTGGCAGCATTCTCTGGCTCCTATTACTAAGAAGTTAATGAGTAAAAGAAAGGAAACTTTCCCCATCTTGACTCTTGCCAGTTACTACAGGAGCCAGCAGAAAAAACAACACCCGTTGCTGCTACTGAGAATAGTGGCAGGAAACAACTTGAGTTTTTGTGCAGATGTGTACATAGGACTTGTCATACTTTTTTAGCATATGAGAATATATCTATTTTAAGATCATAATGTATCTGCTTTTAGAATAGCCATCACATGTTGCTTTGCTGTAATGAAATAAAAATGTATGGAGCTAGAAAAGATTCAGGGAAGGAAAATGAAAATTAAAAGCAGTTGAGAAGCTTCTATATGAAGAGAAAATTTTTTAAATTTTTTATAATAATTCTTTTTTTAAAAGATTTTATTTATTTATTTTTAGAGAGGGAAGGGGGGGAGAGAGAGAGAGAGAGAGAGAGTGAGAGAGAGAGAAACATCAATGTACGATTGCTGGGGGTCATGGCCTGCAACCCAGGCATGTACCCTGACTGGGAATCGAACCTGCAACACTTTGGTTCGCAGCTTGCGCTCAATCCACTGAGCTACGCCAGCCAGGGCTGAAGAGAAATTTTAAAATAATAGATTTATAGTTCCACTGACAGAACTCTGAACAAAGAAAGCTGCCTCAGTATGAAATTTTAATTGTTTTTAATGTAATAAATTTCTTTTCAGAATGTTGTTAATTTTTCAAGAAATCATTATATGCATATCTCTTTGACCCCTATAAAAATGGGGTATAGAGATTATTATTGCTTCTTTGACCAGACAGACAAAAATTAGCTGAAGTCATTTTTTATTGTTGTTTGCTTTGAATCAGGCCTGGCTAAATACATGACTTAGAGATAGTCCTTTGAGTTAGAAGTAATCAAAATGGTTCAGTCTTCACCAAACCTGTCACCATTTGAATTTAATTCACTTTAAACAACTTTGAGATTATTATTAATGTGTTTCTCAGGTATCCAAAGTCCACATTTCTGCCTTGGACATGCTCTGAAATAACACAAATGAAGACCTAGAGCAAAAGAGAGAAAAAGTTTTAAAGGAACTCACTGAAAAAGCAAAAGAAATGAAGAACTGATTAGCTAACAATAGGACTGTTGGTCATTTTAGTATGGCTTATTGTGGGAATTCTATAGGTGACAGTCATTTTTCTGTAACTTTTCAATAAGCCAGAGAGATAAGTGATAGGGTTGACTTGCCGGTTTTGGTAAGCAAAGTGTATAATATCAAAATGCATGTTTAAGCCCTGGCTGGTGTGACTCAGTGGATTGAGTGCCAGCCTGTGAACCAAAGGGTCACAGATGCAATGCCCAGTCTAGGGTACATGCTGGGTTCCAGGCCAGGCACCTGATATGAGGTGTGGGAGAGGCAACCACACATTGATGTTTCTCTCCCTCTCTTTCTCCCTCCCTTCTTCCCCTCTCTAAAAATAAATAAATAAAATATTTTAAAAAGTGCATGTTTTATTGCAGGGCCATAATTTACCATGATATTTTGCATCTAGATCAGCGATTTTCAACTGGTATGCCACAGCATACTGGTGTGTCACAAGAATTCTTAATTTTTAATTTTTTTATTGTCAGCCAAGGACATACTTGTTGATTTTAGAGAAAGAGGGGAAGGGAGGGAAAAAGAGGAGAAAAACATCAATGATAGAAACAATGATTGGTTGCCTTTTGTATGAGCCCCAGCTGAGACCAAACCAGGACCAAATCCAGAACCTAGGCATGTGCCCTGGTCAGGAATCAAACCCAGGAACTTTTGGTTTGTAAGACAACACCCAAACAAGTTAGCCATGCCAGTCAGGGCTGTTGCAAGAAGTTTTAAAACATACAATACCTGACTATTAAGTCAGGGACATTGACTTCTTTTCCCTTAGACTGTCAGATAAAAGAATGACAACAGCCAACACAACAGTAGTTGGCCAGTGTGAATGCCTTGTCTTTTTCTTTTTTTAAAAGGTTTTATTATTTTTAGAGATAGGGGAAGGGAGGAAGAAAGTGGGAGAGAAACCTTAATGTGCAAGAGACATTTTGATCAGTTGCCTTTTGTATACCCCCAAGTAGGGACCTGGCCTGCAACCCAGGCATGTGCCCTGACTGGGGATCGGACCCATGACTTTTCAGTTCCCAGGCTGGCACCCAATCCACTGAACCACACCAGCCAGGAGAATGTCTTTTCATGAACCATGAATGTATAGATCATATAATTGAGTTATATCTTATTGGTCACATTGTATAATAAGGTTGTGCCTGATTGATTAATTCTTTGTACCAGAAACCCTTATATACAAGTATAGGCACCTGAATTTTTAAAAAAGATAAAAAAAACAAGATTTTATTTATTTATTTTTAGAGAGAGAGGAAGGGAGGGAGAAACAGAGAGAAACATCAATGTGTGGTTGCCTCTTGAGCACCCCCTACTGGGTACCTGGCCCACAACCCAGGCATGTGCCCTGACTCAGAATTGAACCTGTGACCTTTGGATTCACAAGCTGGCACTCAATCCACTGAGCCACGCCAGCCAGGGCTGACTTTTTTTAAAAGGTTGCTTTGAAGTAAATAGGGTAGATGATACTATTATTATTATTATAAATTAATAAAAGTTACACCTATTTTTGTCAGGTTGGCAAAAAACATAACATTTTTTTGGTGTGCTGTAGAATTTTAGTAATTAGCCTATGTGTGCTATGGGATGAAAAAGGTTGAAAATTACTGGTCTATTTGATGACCCAGTGAAAGTCCTAGATACTGTAATTTACTCACATTTTTCACCCTCAAGGGAATATTTTATGAGTTTGTTAAAAAGGAAGTTTATGTCAAGCATTTTGTCAATAGTACAATATTTGTAGCTGTGGGACAATGTTACTAGATTGTTTTTATTGTTAAGTGGTGTATTCTTTAAAAAGTGCTTGTTTTCCAACACCAATAGGTGAGAATATTCTGATGAGAGTGACTCTTCAAAGTACATCTTAAATAAAAAATTTCCTGGCTGTGGAATTCAGAATATTGATAAATTCATTTGAAAGCAATTATTTGAAGCATTTGCACATTAGTTACTGTGAAGAAAACCATTTACAAAACGTACTAATAGTTTTTCATATTTTAAAGAAAAACATAGAACTACTTTGGAATGTAGCCCAGTGGAAGGAAAGCAGACATATGGAAGACAGTTTCAGGACATTTATTTATTCCCCATTCACAAACAACACATTTTTCCAAGTTAAAAAGGTCTGAATATGTCTTTGTATTTTTTGGCATCTTCCACTTTTTCCTAGTAGTCGATGAGTTATATAATTTCCTTCTGCTCGGGTTCTGTAACAGGAAGGGTGTAGCATGAACATGGGATGGTTGTTCCCAGATATGGATATCAGTTCCTGAGGGAAACAACCACATGCCAGACAGCTTTGAAGGTCAAGTTGCATTATGTCCATTCTTTCTTTTTTTTTCTTGCCCAGTTGGCTACCTACTTATAAAGGCAAATAGGTTTTGTGGTGACTTGCCATGGTTCTCATTGATGTACTATGTTTTGTTCAGCCTTAATTAATCAAGAAAGCCACTCCAGCAGAATTTGACTATTTAGAAAAAAAACTATTGTATTTTTAAAAATTGAATTGTGATTTTCCTGGGGGCTGTAGTAGCAGGAGATACCTGTTCCTGAAAAAAAGTTGAGAGACAAAGAGGGTTTTTAAACAATCAAATGAACATGAATTTAAAGGAAATGAAAAGAGGGAAAACCAAAATGACTGCTAGTGTTTTGCTTGTCTCAGAGCATGCACACTTATTGAGGTTCCATTGTTTGTGACATAGCATGTGATGTCACCCGGTACTGGTCCCTGGAGGGGAGCCTAAGTGTGTCCAATGTTAACCATAGAGCAGTGGACTTTGCCAAAAGTTTAAAGAGAAACACATGATTCCTGGATTGCTGCAATATCTAATTAGATACTGAATAGTGGGAGAATGTTGAATAATAAGAACAGGAAAAAAATCTGGCATGTCTTTTGTTGAAATTCAATCCCCTTGTTCCCCCCACCCCACACATTCTCTGCAATAGTCTGAAAACTTTTCAATCACTTTTTTAAAGGATGCAGTGAATTTTATCACAATTTTGTCTATCAAAACCACATGTGCTTGCTCCACTGATGATAGAGAATAACAAAATCATATTTGTTAAGACCAAAACTCAGGTAATAAATAACTGGGATGAAATGTGAAATCTAATGTTCTTTAAAAGAAACAATGAATGTTGCTGAAAAATTTAATTCAGAGAGTAAAATTAACTTTTTGAAGAGAAAACCATATGAAAGTTGTTCATGTGACTCAGTGACCTTTCTTTCCCTATCAGATCAATTCTATTTTTCTGTCTTGAGGACATAATAAGAACTCTCCTGCCAACTGCCCAGTGTTAATGTGATCTAGATTGAGCTCTGTAAGTGTAGGTTATAGTTATGACCATGTTTTAGAGCAGAGAGTAGCAAAGATTTGCAAGATCTTCAGGCAAATCTTGTCCAATGTTTGTTCAGTGTGTGTGAATAAAGATTTATTGGAACACAACCACATCCATTCATTGACATGTCATCTATGGCTGTCTTCATGGTATAATGGTGGTGTTGAGTAGCTGCAAGAGACTGAGTGGCCCACAGAGCCTAAAAATATTTACTATTTTACCTTTTACATACATAGTGTATTAGTCCTGTCTTTTTTTAGATGATCAAGAATATTCAGACAGAGTACAATGAAAATAGCTGACTCCTGGGGAGCAAGAATTGAGAAGGGTTGTGGTAATTTAAGAAAAATTTCCCGCTGATTCTTGGGCTATGACATCATTTTATTTTGTTAGTGGTATAAGGAAGACTAATCCTATGTACGTGACAAAGGCCATCAGCAGCCACTCAAGAACCTCTATTCTGTATTACTGAAATTATTTGCTCTTGGGTTTGGCTTTGGCAAGTAACCAGAACTTCTCGGTCTACCGCCTTAGTGAGGAGGGCCTGGCTATAATCTAAATGCATAGTAGCTGCTTTAGGAGTGTGGAAGCTTCAAGTTCCTCCTTTGGCATCATCACTGTAGAATGATTTGTCCTAGCATGTGTGTCCTAGGATAGTTAAGAACCAGTCATAGACTTGACTTTAGAAAGTGATGAATGTTAGGGTGTCATTTGTCTGTTTTTATTTTTAGCTTTAGAACCTGTTTGATTTTAGGAATGCTATCAATTTTAATATGATTGTGCAAAGAGAACAAAAGAATGTAATCGTATCTTGAACAAGATCTTTGATCACTTAATTGATGAATTAAAGACTCTCAAAGGCCGTGCACCAGGTGGAATGCTTCAGATTTACCGGTAATTTTAGAAGCGCTTTGTTATTAGTTCCGTATTTCCAGCTATCCTGCAAAAGGTATTTCAAAATGTATATTAAAGTCAAAGCCAAGCTGCCTCTCTTCTCCAACAGCTACAGAGCTCCAGGGACTTTTCTAGGAAGGCAATGTCAGGATATTTGGAAAGGTTAATTCATCTCTAGGTGATAGGAACCAGGTTCTGTCCATTTAAAGGAAAAGAATAGAAAGGGGAGGGGGATAAAAAGAGACACTAGGAAAAATAATAAAGGCTACATAACTAGAGAAAGTAACCATGAAATGTGTAAGGCCTGTGGGTGTTTGATTAAAAGAAATCAGGCTGATGGCAGTTAAGAATTTGAATGGTAATAGAAAATGTCTCACTCTCATTCAATATTTTTAGGTGATTAACACTCTCTGCTGCCTACTGCATCATTGCTGGTAAGTATGAAGATGGTAATAATTTTTAGCAGACTCTTTTGGTTTTATATGTTGCTTATCTAACATAGTGGAGATAGCAAGTGATTCCTGAGCTGCCTCTTCTAGCTCTTTCTTGTATACCTGAATTGTAGAACATCTTTTCAACTTACCCCTGCCACTTGGAAAACAAGCTAATCTGTTTTGTCCAGGGAAATCCCTGGGCCATGGGGACTCCTGGTACTTTTGTGTTTTGAAGCATGAAGAATGAAGAGGAAACAAACTAGTGAGCCATCATGCATCTTGGAGGCAGGATAATAGAAATAGTTTTACATAGTGCATAGGGTATAGTCCCCCCTTATCTGTGGTTTTGCTTTCAGTGATTTAAGTTACCTGTGATCAACTGCAGTTTGAAAATATTAACTGTAAAATTCCAACAGTAAACAATTCATAAGTTTTAAATTGCTCACCGTTGTGAGTAGCATGATGAAATTTTGTCGCACCCAGGAAGCGAATCATCCATCTTCCAGCATACCTACATTATATATGCTACCCATCCAGTAGTCATTTAGTAACTGTCTCAGTTGTCGTGTCGACTGTCACAGTATTGAAGTGCTATGCTCAAGTAACCCTAATTTTATTTAATAATGGTTCCAGAGCACAAAAGTAGTGAAGCTGGCAATCAGATATGCCAAAGTGTTTCCTTTAAGTGAAAAGGTACGTATGTATAGGGAAAAAAAAGTATATATATAGGGTTTGGTACTATTTGCAGGCATCCATTGGTAGTTTTAGAACATATCCCCTGTAAGGGGGTACTACTGTATTCCCTATGGCTGACATGTTGAAATATTTTGTACTTGGGGACCAAAGTTTAACTGGGGACATCACCCAATTTTAGGGAGGAAGTAAAAAGAACACTGAATAGTGAGCTGGAGACTAATATAAGTCCATATTCAGAAGCTGTCTTTAATTGTTGATTTACTGCATACATGAATGGTCACATTTACCAATGGCAGAGACAGTGATTATTAGACCACTTTCTTGGGAAATTTTGTGAGTAGGCTTTTTGATATTGGAAAGGAGAGAAGAATTGGATAAATGTGGCATGCCTAGACTGCTCTGAAAGGGTTAGGCCTCATCTGGAACTTTGATTTTAGTTTTTGGGACTATATCTTCAAAGGTATATTACACGTTAGAATATGTCCAGGATGGTGAGAGGACTTGAAACCACATATTCATTCAGCAAATTTTTTTCTTGATACATGAATATTTATCATGTACCAAACACTGTACCAGCCACTAGAAATACAACAGTAATAGAAAAATATGGAACCCACCTTTGTGGAGCTCATAATCTAAAGGGGAAACTAGAATAAAGAAACATACACACACCAGCTAGCTAACTAATTAACAAGTCATGAGTGAGCTGTGATAAATCAGGAGTGGGGAGTAAGTTCTGAACTTGAAAGATTGTCAGCGACAGTATCTCTAAGGAAATAATATTTAAACTGATGACTAAAGGATGGGAAGGAATCGGATGAAGAGCATTCTGGAAGAGTGCAATGGTTCAGAAATGGGAAAAAAATTTAATGTGTGCCAGGAAATAAAAACAGGTAGTTGCCACTCTAATGCAGTGAATGAGGGGAAGGGAGAGCGTGAGGTAGTACCAGAGAGGAGGAGTTGGGTCAGATCACTCAAGGTCTTAAGGAGCATGTACAGAAGGTTGGAATTTTTTCTGTCATAGGAAGCCATAGACAGTTTCAGGCAAGAGGGTAACATGATCTACTTTATATTCTAGAAAAACTGCTCTTGGCTCCCATGTGAAGAATGGCAGAAAGAGGGGTAAACATGGAAGGGGGAATGCAGGAATTAGGAGACTGCATTAGCCCAGGCTGGAAATGAAGCCAAAATGAAGAAACATGTATGGATTCACGTACATTTAAAATAAAAATTAACAGCTTTTGTTGGGTTGGAGGTGAGCACAAGGGATACTGAGGAATCAAACATGACTGTTATGTGACTGCCATCTGATTAGATGGGGGAAAGCAGAGAAGAACAAGTATGAGGAGTAGAGTAGGTAAAATCAAGAGGCATGACTGGAGAAACTAGGTATGTTTAGTTTGGAGAGGTTAAAACTCTGAGACAAAAGACATGCTTCATAGTCACCTTTAAGACAATGGTTTTTTAATATATGGGAAGCCACAGATTATCTTGGAATCTAATGACTGCTAAGGACCCTTTCTACAAAAGAAAGAATTATATATCTAATACTGAATGCTTTTTTAAGAGCTCCATGGACCAATAGTTGGTGTGTGGATTGTTTATGGATCCCAGCTTAAGAACTCCTCCTTTAAATATATAAAGGGCTGCCTATGGAAAAGAAATTGGCATAGTATCATCATTGTTCATTAGGCAGTCTGGATTAAAGTCTAAATTTGCTAGCCTCAGCTTCCCAATTGTTAGATGAGATTAATAATGTTTATTTTATCAATGTAGATAGCTATTCTAAGGTTTAAATGAGATGGCATTTTTTTACATGTTTAAAACAATTTTTAACATGTTTCCTTCATGTTAAATGTCCCCATTTTTCCTTCATTACTCTCCCCTGACCTATCTACCCCTGACCTCCCACATTCAATCCTCCCTCCCATTGTGTTTGTCCATGGTTCCTTTATACATGTTCCTTGATTTGACCCTTCCCCTTCTCTTTCTCCTGTTATCTCCCAGCCCCCTCCCCTCTGATCACTGCCAGTTTGTTCTTTATTTCCATGTCTTTGGTTCTATTTTGCTCACTTATTTGTTTTGTTGATTAGGTTCTACTTATAGGTGAGATCATATGGTATCTGTCTTTTACCACCTGGATATTTCACTTAGCATAGTACTCCAGTTCCATCTATGCTGTCATGAAGTGTAGGAGTTCCTTCTTCCAATGGAATACATAGTATTCCATTGTGTAAATGTACCATAGTTTTTTGATCCACTCATTTACTGGACACTTAGGCTGTTTCCAGCACTTGACTATTGTAAATAATGCTTCTGTGAACATTGATTGGGGTGCATAGGTTCTTTTGATTTGGTGTTTCAGGATTCTTAGGGTATAATCCCAGCAGAGGAATTGCCGGGTCAAGAGGCAGTTCCATTTTTAGTTTTTTGAGGAAATTCCATACTGTTTTCCACCATGGCTGCACCAGTCTACATTCCCACCAACAATATACTAGGGTTCCCTGTTCTCCACAACCTCCCCAGTACTTGTTTATTGATTTGTTTATGATGGCCATTCTGACCTGTGTGAAGTGGTATCTCATTGTGGTTTTGATTTGCATCTCTCTGATGGCCAATGATGCTGAGCATCCTTTCATGTGTCTATGGGCCCTCTGTATGTCCTCCTTGGAGAAGTGTTTGTTCAAATCCTTTGCCCATTTTTTAATTGGATTGTTTGTCTTCCTGGTGTGGAGTCATCTGAGTTCTTTATATATTTTAGAGATCAAACCCTTGTCCAATGTATCATTGGCAAATGTATTTTCCCATAGAGTTGGTTCCCTTTTCATTTTGCTGATGTTTTCTTTATCCATGCAGAAGCTTTTTAATTTGATGAAATCCCATTTGTTTATACTTTCCTTGATTTCCCTTGCTTTAGGGGACATATTGGTGAAAATGTTGCTGTGTGGAATATCTGAAATTTTCCTACCTATATTCTTCTCTAGGACTTTTGTGGTATCATGACTTATATATAAGTCTTCTATCCATCTTGAGTTTATTTTTGTGTGTGGTGTATTGTGATCCCTCCTACTTTGTTCTTCTTTCTCAAAACTGCTGAGGCTATTCAGAGTCATTTATGGTTCATTATAAATTTTTGAAATGTTTGTTCTATATCTGTGAAATATATCATTGGTATTTTAATAGGGATTACATTGAATCTACAAATTGCTTTGGGTAGTATGGACATTTCGACGGTGCTAATTCTTCCAATTCATGAACATGGTATATGCTTCCATTTATTTGTATCTTCCTTAATTTCTTTCTTCAGTGTTGTTGTGTAGTTTTCTCAGTACAGGTCTTTTACCTCCTTGGCTAGGTTTATTTTAGGTACTTTATTTTTCTTGCTGCTATAGCAAATGGGGATTCTTTCCTAATTTCTGTTTCTGATATTCCATTTTTGATGTACAAAAATGCCTTCAATTTCTACATATTGACTTTGTATCCTGCTGTTTTGCCACATTCACCTATTAGCTTGAGTAGTTTTTTGGTGAGTCTATAGGGTTCTATCATGTCATCTGCAAACAAGGACAGTTTTGCTTTCTCCTTTCCAAATTGGATGCCTTTTATTTCTTTTTCTTTTCTGATCACTGTGGCTAGAACCTCCAATACTATGTTAAATAGAAGTGGTGAAAGCAGACATTGTTCCTGATCTTAATGGGAAAGCTTTTAGTTTTTGCCCATTGAGTATGATGTTGGATATAAGTTTCTTGTATATGGCCTTTATTATGTTGAGGTATGCTCCCTCCACTCCCACTTTGCTGAGTGTTTTGATCATAAATGGGTGCTGTACTTTATCAAATGCTTTTTCAACATCTATTGATATGATCATGTGGTTTTTGTCTTTCCTTTTGTTGATGTGATGTATTATGTTTATTGATTTGTAAATATTGTACCATCCTTGTATCCCTGGGATGAACCCAACTTGATCATGGTGTGTAATTCTTTTAATGTATTGCTGGATGTGATTTGCCAATATTTTGTTGAGGATTTTAGCACCTGTGTTCATCAGCTATATTGGCCTGTATTTTTTTTTTTTTACATTTTTTATTGTATTTTTTCCATTACCATTTATCTTTCTAGAGATGGTGCTTTCTTAATTAACATGACCCTATGATTATTAATACTTTAAATAAAATGAACCCATAGGGAGGTAGATAAGGCTTGAATGAAAAGGAATTTTTGATAATTGGTAGCATTCTGTGGCTAGAATACACTCCCTGGTGAGATAGTGATTCATGAAATTGTTCAAGCTGAATCTGAATGCTATCTTGTCCATAATAAAGTAGTGAGTGTTGGACTAGATGATCTCTAAAACCCTACCCAATAGATGGTCTTCACCAAAGCCTAACTATACATAAATTTATAAGATTTAACAGAGCAATAATCTGTGCTAGGCAGTGCTAAATAAAATGCTTAATAAATAATTGCTGTGGTGGCAGACAATGCTGGGTGGTTGCCACAATCCAAATTCACAGACCTGTTTCCTGTAGTTGGAAAAGTGGCAGATGTAAAGGGTAAGCATATTTTGAACTTTGTTCTTTTATGTTTACCTTTTTTGTCCCGGAATACGAAAGTGATGCCAAGAAATGAAGCAGCCATCTTGTGATCTTGAAATAATAGTCACGAAGCAAAGGTTAAGAGAATTGTAGAGGTATTTTCATTTCTCTTAGGTATATACCTAGGAGTGGAGTTGCTGAGTCATTTGGTAACTCTATGTTACAATTTCTGAGGAGCTGCACACTGGTTTCCACAGTGGCTGTACCATTTTACATCTGCCAGCAATATATGAAGCCCCAATTTTTCCATGTGCTCTCCAAAACTTATTATCTCCTTTTTGAATATAGTCATGCTAGTGAGTGTGAAATGGTCTCTAATTGTGGTTTTAATTTGCATTTTCCTGATGAATAATGATGTGGCAAGCATCATTTTATGTGCTTATGGGCAATCTGTTAGAGATATCTTATAGGCCACCTTTACTAGAAATGCCTGTCTGTTCAGGTCCTTTGCCCATTTTTTAATTGGATGACCTTTTCCTTAATATATATTTTTAGATTTTATTTATTTGTTTTTAGAGAAGGGAAAGGAGGGAGAAAAAGAGGGAGAGAAATGTGTGGTTGCCTCTTGCATGCTCCCTATTGGGGACCTGGTCTGCAACCCAGGCATGTGCCCTGACTGGAAATTAAACCGGTGACCTTATTTTACCTTATTTTATTTTTTCAAATTTTTATTTATTTATTTTTAGAGAGAAGGAGAAAGAGAGGGAGAGAAACATCAGTGTGTGGTTACCTCTTGCACACCCTCTGCTGGGGACCTGGCCCACCACCCAGGCATGTGCCCTGATTGGGAATCAAACCAGCAACCCTTTGGTTCACAGGCCCACACTCAATCCACTGAGCTATGCCAGCCAGGGCTTCTTTTCACTTTCTTGATGGTGTTATTTCCAGCACAAAAGTTTTAAATTTTGATGTAGTCCAGTTTGTCTATTTTTTTCCTTTTTCACTTGTACTTTCAGTGTTGTATCCAAGAAATCTTTGTATACTCCAACGTCATGAAGATTTACTCCTGTTTTTATCCGACAGTTTTATAGTTTGGCTCTTATATTTAGATCTGTGATATATTTTGAGTTATTTTGTATGTGTGTGTCTGGTGTGAGGTAGAGATCCAACTTCATTCTTTCTTTTTATGTGGCTATCCCTTTGTTCCAGCACCATTTGTTGAAAAGACCATTATTTCCCCCATTAAATTGTCTTGACACTCTTGTCAGAATCAATTGACCATAAATGTCAGGGTTTATTTTTGGATTCAGTTCTATTCCATTGATTTATATGTCTGTCTTTCTGTCAGTACCATGTAATATTGATTACTATTGCATTGTAGTAAGTTTGAAATGAGGACGTGGGAGTCCCCAACTTTGTTCTTTTTTTTCAAGATTGTTTGCCTATTTTGGCTTCTTTGCTTTTCCATAGGGATTTGAAGATCAATTTGTCAATTTCTACAAAAAAGTAAATGAGATTTTTATAGAGATTATTTTTAATCCAGAGATCAATTTGGTATTACATACCTATTAATATTGTCTTCAATTCATGAATGCAGTATAATTTTATTTAAATTTTCTTTACTTTCAGCAGTGTTTTGTAGTTTTTCATCTATATGCTTTGCACTTCCATTGAATTTATTCCTAAATATTTTATTCTTTTTGATGCTATTATAAATGGAATTGTTTTCTTAATTTCATTTTCACAGTATTCGGTTCAAGTACATGGGAATACAATTAATTTTCTTATATTGTATTCTACAGTCTTGCTGAGCTTGTTTATGTATTTTTAGTGGTTACCTCAGCATTTTCCATATACAAATCATATCACCTGTGAATAGAGATAGCTCTGCTACTTCCTTTAATCTGCATGTCTTTTATAGATTTATTTTTTTCTTGCCTAATTGCCCTGGCTAGACCCTCCATTACAATGTTGAATAGAAGTAGTGAGAGTAGACATCCTTGCTTTTTACCTGATCTTGGGGGGAAAACATTGTCTTTCACTGTTAAGTAGGATGTCAACTATGGGATTTTCATAGATGCTTTTTATTGGGTTGATAAATCTAATTCTACTTTGTTGAATATTCTTATCATGAAAGGGTATTGGATTTTGTAAATGTTTTTTTTTCTTATATTAAAATAAATTTTTGTCCTTTATTCTGTTAATATGATATATTGCATTATTGATTTTGGATTTCATATCAACCTTGTGTTCTTGGGGTAAATCCCACTTGGTTATGATGTATATTCCTTTTTATATGTTGTTGGATTTATTGCAGGATTTTGTTGAGAATTTTTGTATCTATATTCATAACAAATACTGGTCTGTAGTAATTTTTTTCTTTTTCTTATGATATCTTTGTCTGGTTTTGGCATCAGAGAAGTTATGGTCCCATTGCATTAGCTGGAATGTATTCCTTTCATTTTTATTTTTGGAAGAGTTTGTGAAAGATTGGTATCAATTTGTTTTTAAATATTTGGTAGAATTAATTGGTAATATCATGTGGGTCTGGACTTTTGTTTGTAGGAAGTCTTGCTATTAGTAATATTCTCTCTTTACTTTCTAGGTCTATGTAGATTCCTTTGTCTATATTTTCTTCTTCTCTCCTTCCAGGATTCCTAAACCCTATGTTTCTACCCACCAACTTTTTTTCCCTTCCTGATTGTTGATCATTTAAAAAAATTGTCATAAAATATACATAACATAAAACTTACACTTTAACCATTTTAAATGTATAATTCAGTGGTAATAAGTACATTTACGGTGTAAGGCAACCATTTACTGTATTGATTTCCAGAACCTTTTCATCATCCCAAATAGAAACTTTGTATCCATTAAACAATAACTTTCCATTCCCGCCTCCCAGTCCCTGGTAACCTCTACTGTACTTTCTGTAGAATTTCTATGTAATTGCACTTATATGAGATACCTAGAAAATTCTTATCTAATATCTAATAGTGTCTGATAATTAATATCTAATTTCTAAGTATGTCACAGAGTGGAATCATACAATATTGTTGCTTTTGTGCATGGCTTACTTCACTTAGTATAATGACTTTATGGTTCATCCACATTGTAGCATGTATCAGATTTTCATTTCTTTTTAAGGCTAAATAATATTCCATTATAGGTACATATCACATCTTGTTTATTAATCTTTTGATGGGTCACTTTTGGCCATGGTGAATAATGCTGCAGTGAACATTGGCTTAAAAGTGTTCAAGTTCCTGTTTTCAGTTTGTTGGGATATATGCTGGACTGGAATTCTTGGGTCACAGGGTAATTTTATTTTTAGCTTTTGAAGAACCTCCAAACTATTTTCCACAGCAACTACACCATTTACATTTCCACCAGCAATATACAAGTGTTCCAATTTCTTTGTATCCTCAGAAACACTTGTTTTGATAATAGCCATCCTGATGGGTGTGAAGTATCCTGCCCACTTTTAATTACTTTTTCCTCTACTGCTGCCAGGGGGTGAATTCCTTTTATTTTATTATATAAAGCAAATTCTCTGACAAGACAGGAAGAAACTATGAATTGTAAATTTGTCTAAATTATAAATTTTTAAATTGTAAAACATTTCTAATGTACAGAAATGTATGAGAGATCATAAACACCTATTTAAAAATCAGATTTATTAGATCTTGTCATTTTGCTATATTTGTTCCATGATTTATCTTTTATAGTTTTGTTTTGTTTTTTTGCCTTGAGGTGGGCTTTCTACCTTATCAATGATTACCTGTCTATAAACTAAATGAGACAAAATATTTTTTCTCCATCAGGTCCAGAGCAAGTCCCCCACTATCAAGATATATGTTTTGTTGTTTGTTGTCCTGTTTTAAATTCCTGCCCTGTCCTCTTTGTATCCAAAGGCATTTTCCATATTCAGAGTGAAGCTTTTCTTTACATTTTAGCAGATCCATTTGCAGTGAGTCTCTTCACATTTCTTAAATTGCTTTCTAAAATATCATCACTACAGTCTCCTAATAGGTATACCTTAGGAGCCCTACGTTTTATGCGAGGAAACTGAGATTTGGAGAAAGATAGAAGAAACTTAAACCAACAAATGGAAAATATTAGCATTAAAAGGAAGCATGAGAATATCTCCTGAGAAGTAATGCTCACTTTTCTTTTTTGTCAGGGGGGAAACTTGTAATGCAGCCATCCTTCCATCTCTTAATTGATTGTAGTTTATTTGTTTAGGAAAGTGGATTCTTTGTCCTAAAGAGTTTCCTACTATACTCTGTTGACTTTTCATTGAGAAGTACACAAAATCTGGTTGTCTATTTTAGAATGTTTATCACCCAGCATTGATGATCAATACAAAGATAAATGAACTCATTAAGGGTTGAGAAATGGTGATGTTCTAATTCTGATATCCCTTATTTATTAGCTAGAATACTTTTATGGAGTGTACAACTTTCTTATATCTACTATTTGATTACCATGAATTCTAGTGTATGTAGGATAAAATTCATGAGTTCTTCCCCTCTTTACCATGTTTCAAATTAATAAGTTGTTTACCAGCATCTTCAATAGTGGCAAGTGTTTACCCTTTAGCTTAATTATGAACACATGGGTTCAAGTATACAGGGTAGGGCAAAAGTAGGTCCACAGTTGTTCATACAGAAAATAATACAAGAATAAGCTGTGGTCCTGGCTGGTGTGACTCAGTGGATTGGGCACCAGCCTATGAATTGAAAGGTCATCTGTTCAATCCCCAGTAAGTGCGCTTGCCTGGGTTGTCGGCCAGGTCCCTGGTTGGGGGCTTGTGAGAGGCAGCCAATTGATGTTTCTCTTACACATTATTGTTTCTCTTCCTTTCTTTCTCCCTCCCTTCTCCCCTCTCTCTCTCTTAAAAAAAAGCATAAACTGTTTTGTATACTCACATATGTAAACCTACTTTTGCCCCACCCTTTATTTGATAGATTTCAATCCAGTGCAGCTAATATTTTCATCGATACTGTAACTGTTCCATCTCTGACCATTGGGACTATTCAATCTGGCTTCTGAGTCATTTTGATATGGTATTAATGTTTTCTATCTTATATCTTTTTACTTTGCTAATAGTTTTGATATACAAAGTTTTAAAAATTTTTATGTAATTTACCCTTTTTTTGCTAATGTTTTCTGAGCCATAGTTATCTCAATATTATTAATTAACAAGCTCATGTTTTCCTCTCATATTTGAGGTGCTTTTTTATTTTAAACTAAATTTGTATTGTAACTGGATCTATTTCCAGATTTTTTATTCTGCTATAGGTCTGTCTTATTTTATAAGAGGCTTTATGGTCTATTTTATTATCAGGTGGGGCTAGTGCCACCCCCTCTGGGCTTTAATTTTTTCAGGTTTTCTTGCATATTCTTACTGTTTTTTTCCAAATTGACTTTGTAATTATTAATTAGTTTTTTTTTAAGATTTTCTTTTTAGAGAGAGGGAACTTTTCACATATAAACACTTGAATTCCAGTAAATCTTGTTGCCATCATCTTTAGCATTTAAAGAAATCCTGTGAGATTATACTTGTTTACACAACTGAGACAGTTCTGGTATTTTCTGAGTACTTGAAACAACAGAGAAAGTCTAAGTAGCAAAATGTGAGGAGGCAAGCCCTGACAGGTGTGGCTGAGTTGGTTGAGCATTGTCCCACAAATCAAAAGGTCACAGATTTGATTCCGGGTTAGGGCATATGCCTGGGTTTCAGGCCCAGTCCCTGGTTGGAGTATGTGTGCTAGAGGCAACTGATCCATGTTTCTCTCACCCATTGATGATGTTTCTCTCCCTCTCCTTCTCTCTCCCTCCCCCTCATTCTCTAAGAATAATTAAGTAAAATGTTTTTTTTAAATGTGAGGGTGCAAAAACAAATATAGAAGAGGACTACAGACAACAGAGTTCATAGATTCTTTGGCAAAAGCAATGCACTAAAATGTTTGAAGGAAATACCATGCTTGGGTGTAAAGATGGTGCCAAAATAAAGAAGAGAAAGACATAAGGTAATAATGGTGATTGAAGAAATAAAAAAATACATTAATTATTTTTTCAGCTGAGGAAATTAATACTTCATATTTATGAAGTATTCATATTTATTTAATTTTTATGGTTTACAAATATTTTATAATCATTATCTGATTTTATTACTACAATTGCTTTGAAAAATGATTTTTCTGAATCCCATTTCATAGATTTTTTTAAAGGAAGGGCACTACTTTTCATTGATCAGTTGCTATGCACTGGTCCCGTTACAGTCTTTATCTTCTATAATCATCACAGCAACCAGGTGAATAGGTATTATTATGGCCATTTTACAAATTAGGAGACTGGGGTCACACATACTAAGTGATCAGCCCAGATTTATACAGAGAAAAGCAGAGTAGGGGCTCAAATTCAATTCCCTTTCTATCAATAGTGTTGACTTTCAGAAATCTTTTATCTGAAACTATAGATCTGTATTGTCTATTAAGGTATCCTATTAGCCACAGGTGGCTATTTAAACTTAAATTAGTTAAAATAAAAATAATTAAAATAAAATAATATGTAAAAATGATTTCACGTGTGCCCACTGGCTACCATGCCAGACAGCACAGCTGTGTAACATTTCCATCATTGTCGAAGTTCTGTTGAACAGAGCTGCTAGAAAGGCTGTACCAAATGTCTGATATTTTTGTTACATGTACATATGCCAAAGAATGAACAAAAGAATGTAAAGTCAAGAAAATAAGCTAGCAGAACACGAAGCAATACCAATGAACCCATTATTTGTTTTGTTTATTTGAGGGGTGAAGCAAATTATTATTGAGTGTGTATACAGCAGGCAAGAAGAAATAAAAGATGCTTTCATCTCAGCGTATGGAAAGTAGCAGAGGTTGTAGGGAGGAAATATTGGTAAAGGTGGTAGTTAGTGAATAAGTATTTGAGTGTCCTTAGGATGCTTAGTTCTAAACTAGGTGCTGGAGGGTACATATTAAAAATAGACATGGTCTAGTGCACAGTTTGTGGATCCTATGATTTTTCAGAACTCCCAGAAAAGCTGACAAAGAATTGCCTCATGCACTGCACAAGAAACATACAGATAAAACCATTCATACCGTCAACACAGTCATACAGAATATTGGCTATTATTTTCTTTCTCAACAAATGTGGGAGATAGATTGCCTTAGGCAAAATAGTATTTTACACATGGTTTCCCCAAAGCCCTGTGCATATTTAGAGCTCTTCTCAAAATGTTTGCATTTGTTCTTCCAAAAAGAAATTTGCATGACATTTTAGAATTGCATTCTGTCTAGAAAGCAAATCCTAGCTTTTCATATTTAAATTCAAAGCTTTCTGATGTAAAATCTGCCAGGAAAATGTATGTTCCAAATTACGTTCTTCTCAGAGCATGGCAGACTTTTTTTTTCACCATTAAAATAATTTTGGGAAAAAATTCCTAACATCATGCTATCCTTTCTTAGTTGAGAAAAGCATTGATGATGACTAAAGGCTCTGCCTAGTCTTCTACTTTTAGAAAATTGAGGCTGGATTCCATTTTGATGGGGCCTTCCAGAGACAGACTCATGTGCTGTTACTGGCTAGCCCCTTACATTACAGTTGTTCCATGTAAAAACATTCTTTACTGTCAAAGTACTTGATAGTCGATATTATTAACAAAGATTGGTGAATTACTCAGGTTGAATAAAAGGGTTCTCGATAATCCCTCAAATTTACCTTCCAAATTGACTTCAGGGCATGATCATCAATGGTTTATAGCCATGATCCTTTGAATTTTTCATTTTTGGGCATAATTTCTCTTATTCAGGTATCAGTGAACAATTGCTTAGTATCCTTCCCTTTAAAACTGCAGCAAATTAAAAATATTCTAGTTCTTTCTAGTCTTTTTTTTTTTACATAGTGTACATTGTAGAGTGTTTGCTATAACAAATTCTAATGTACTAGGCTCAAGAAACAGTTATGGTCTGGTGGCAGAGAAAAAATTGGTGGGACCAGAGCCAGTAGTATGATTACTCAGTGTGGTAGATTGTTGCAGTAATATGCCTGCCCCCTGTTAGCCAAACCCATACTGATGCTGCACTTGGTCACGTAACTTGCTTTGATCAATGGGACAATAGCAGATGTGGCACAGCAACAATTTGTAAAATGCTTGTGTGTTTGGGCTTTCCCCTGTCTTGATGCTCTTTGGAACTCAGAGGCTACCTTGAGAAGAAGCCTGGTCTAGAGAAGGATAGACAGACTATATGGAGCAGACACCAGCAGGCCCAGCTGAGGTCCCTTTAGACAACTAAGATGGTAGCCACTACACATGTGAGTGAGGCCATTTGGCCTCAGCCAATTCACCAGGTGACTTCAATCATCAGCCAAGTTGGCCCAGGGTAGCTGCACCACTAGGTTAACCCAAAGAACCTTTTGATTTGATTGATCTCTAGTATTTGTTTTATGTTACCTGATTTCTGCTTTTATCTGTACTGTTTCTTTCCTCCTATTCTCTTTGGCTTCTTTTTTTCTACCTTCTTGCATTGGATGCTTATCTTATTCATTTTTAGTATTTTAAAGAGGTTGAGAAAACTTGTTTTAAAAGTAGAATTGGAAGGACTTGGTAGTGAATTGGATGTTGGGACTAAGGGAGACAGAAGCATCACAAAAGACTTCCAGGTTTGGAATACATTTGGATTGGCATTTCCTTTGCTGTAAAAAATTCCAGATAGGTTGACCTTGTTTGTGTCAGTTCATGTGTAACAGAGTGTCTCTGTTAAATCCTCAGATGGTACCACAGATGGTAGTAGCTTTTGTTATCCCTTTGTAAGATTACAGTAACAATAGTACTGATCTAACAGGATTGGTTGAGAATTAAATGAAATAGTTTGTGTAAAGCATTTGACATGCATAGTAAGTGTTAGGTATATTATTATTAGTAGTATTACTATTAGGCAGACATAATGTAGATCCCAGCATTGAAATTCTTTGAATACCATGATTTATCTTGCAAGGTATCCCACCAAAGTGAGGACACTGAGGCTTGGTGTTGAGTTAACTGAAGTGCATCTCCAACCTACTACAAGCATGCAGAATTCATGTTCTTGATTCATTGCTTGTTTTTATTTTATATTTGAGCCATATGCTCATTGTGTTTATTAGACCTTGTCAATCATTATCATTGTTCAATAGTTCTTTTCTTTAAAAAAGATTTTTGTTTATTTATTTTTAGAGAGAAGGAAAGGGAGAGAGAAAAAGAGGGAATGAAATATTGATGTGGGAGAGAAGCATTGATCAGTTGCCTCTCGTACACACCTTGACCCGATGCAGGGACTGAATGTGCATCTCAGGCAGGTGCCCTGACCAGGTATCAAACTGATGACCTTTTGCTTTGCAGGATGATTGATGCTCGACCAATTGAGCCACACCAGGCAAGGTCTGTACAATGCTTCTTCATGATCCCATTCTATTCTGAGTGTGAAGAAATAGAGATACCATGGATTCTGCAGTTAATGATATTGAAATTAAAAATCTGTATTCTGCATTAGTGTTTAAACTTTGAATACTTGATTTGTACTGAAAATATCCCAAGTCACTCAAAATACGAAATGATTTTAACTATCCTTTTATTTTCAGCAGGCAGGGTTTGGCCTGTGTCCTTTTGGACTGGTTTTGTCCATCCCACATGTCCTTTCCAATTGGAAACTGAGGTCTCTGTGCAAAGGCAGGATGTTGATTTCTTTCTTCTGGGTTTGTGGCACCTGCGGCTTTGTCCAGGACCAGGCTCCTTGGCTCTTTGTACTTGAAATCCATTTCCCTTCAATTCTGTTAAATTGTAACAGAGAGTTACTCCTCTTTCTGTTGTAGGTAACTATTTCACTTTTCCCACTGGGCTCTCTCAATAATTACAATTCTTTATTTTAACACATTGCACAAGCATGGGGTCTTGTATTTGTACCAACCCTTGGCTCTTTTTATTAACTTCTATGCTGCTTCCAACAGGAATACCCTTAATTCTCTTTGAGGTAGATGGAAGGTATGCCTTGCTTCAGGCCGCATGGCTGCAACAGTATATTGGACGGTGCCGGGTGCCCTGTTGTTGCCCAGCAAATAAGCTCTAATGCTGATGAGAATGAACAGGCAAGGGAGAGCCATCCATCACCTCTCTGTCATATAGTATTGAAATGGAGTGACTGTGGTGTAGAAGGCAAACCAGTGCAATCTCTGTGGAGGTCTGTGTGGTGAACTAGGCACAGACTGTGTCAGTTAAACCTTGCTGCAAGTAAAATACCATGATACTCCACCTTTGATTAACGTACCTGATTATTGCTGGCCAAAAGAACACAGCTCATCTATCTCACTGACCTGTTACAGATTTCCAGTTTGGTTTGCTGCTCCCTTATATACCACAGAAAAGGTGGGTGGCAGGGATATGTCTACTCTGTGACATAGTTAAAGGCCTCCCTGATCTCATGTCACTTTTTGTACATGTGCTTTGTAGATTATAAAACAGACCTTGCCTCCAGTATGATCTATGTTGGGAGAGCAAAGTTGAAATGCAGAAATATTCAGTGATTTATTTATCTCTGAGTCTATGAATAGCAAACCAACAACCAACTCAGGAGATGCTAAACTATCTCATCAACATTTTTGCCTGAATATGGCCTCTGGAACTGAGTTTCTTTTCCTGGCTTTGCAGATTTCTTCATCTGCTGTTCTCTTGATAAAAATTGTAAGTCATCTTAAATTAAATAAGGTAACTAATTTTATTTCATTTCTAAAAAAAATTTGTTTTTTTAATTTTACCACTTAGAAGTGCCCCACATGCCACTCTCACAAAGCCTTTTGAGTTGAATGGAAGCTACCATGAGCACCGTTTTTTTTTTTTTAACAGAGAAGACTGTGTTCTATCATAATAGTAACTGCTGCTTCTGAAATAATTTTGAGATGCCATAGGCAGCTTTCAGTCTCAGGTGCCATAAATACAAGAGCCTTATTCTTCAAGTGCTTTAAGGAAAAATTGTGATTACAGTTTCTTCTATGGCTGCCTCGATTTAAAGCCTGAAATTCTTTAAAAGCACCTTCCAGATTTGATCGGTGGAGGGAAATTCCATCTGGGCAGTTCTTCTGTGCAGGATCTGGGAGTGGTGCTAATGGGAAAGGGGGCTGGGAGCAGAGATTCTTACAGTTAGAAGAAGTAACTACTTAAAGCAAATGCTAATGATTTAAAATGTTATTCCTTCTGTGCTTTTAGAAAAAAAAATAAAATTAAAGTAATAAAGGCTCACAGCCTGTACCTCATCTCCAGTCACTCCACTGAAATTCCCAAGAGGGCCTTGGCTCCCCTCTCCTCCCTTTAAAAATGGTGGACCTGGAACCACTTACAGAAGAGGTTTAATAAGAGGCAAATGTGTTTTATATTTTGTATCTTGTTAAGTGAAAAAAGATGGATTCTTGCAAGTAGTCTCTTGGTGCAGATTTGAGTGGTCTGTGCATGCAAACATGGGATGCTTCGCCAGCTAGCATCTCTGTTCTGGTCCCCCTTGGCTACTTAAGATCCGCTCCCCCCCACCCCCCACCCCCAATGCCACATCCTCACCCCAGAGCCAGCAGAGATGAAATTGCTTCATTTGTAGAATGGATCTGCAGATCCAGGGAAGTTGTTTCTATCTGATTTGCTGATAATTTACTCCTCATTTGATTTGGGGGGATGGAAAAAAGGTAGGGGGGGACCCAGTCTCAGCTAACCTAGCCCTTCCTTGAGGAAAGGGGGATTGCTGTGCAGGTTGCAGAAAATCATGATTGAAAGCAAGTGAAAAATTAATAAAGATTTACACGAAGTTTGCACATTTATTAGCAGAAAAGCAGGAAAACCTTGCACCTGTGACAAAGTGACAAAAAAAATTCTTCACTTAAGTAGCTCATTGAAAACTGGGAGAGGAAGAATGATTTAATAAATATACATTTATCTTAGATATATAATTTTACAATGAGACACATTCTCTTTCTGGCAATTTTTTTATGACCTTTGGGTGCCAGATAGCGCCATTCCTGCTGTCTGCTTTTGCTATTCAGCGTTGAGGAAGCCCATTATATCTGTCTTTGATCCGGAGATCAGGATTGCTAAAACTGATGGCCACAATTAAAGACAGTCCTGTTGAAAAGCTGACCTCTGTCTGCTCTCAACTGCATGTAAACTTTTCAATATGGATGTAATTTGGTATTAAATTACCCATGCTTTATTGCTTTTTAGTACAGCCCTGTCTGTTGGCTTTTAAAGATAAAGGTAACATAAAAGAAAAATTGTGGTGTCTGCATAATTATGTAATTATAAACTTGTTTTCCTACATTCAGAAAACCCTTTGTGTGTGTGCACATCTATTGAAAAGTAATAGACTGGTAGGATTGGAGAAGAAGCCTTTATATATATTTTTTCTCCTGATCCATTCAACTTAGACATACGCTGTGCAAGATAGGTCACTGTATTTAACTATTTTAATCTTGGTTTTCAGAGGGTATTCTTGATTTACAAGTGAGATAGATTTGTAAAAAGATGTTGCTATGTTTATTCTTTAGAATGGGCCAAACCAGAGTGGAGTTTATGCCAGAGCTCTGAGGCAAAACCTACCTGTTCCACCAAAGATTGGTCCTAATCCTAGCAATGTAATAATATCCCAAATGTCTGGAATAAGCTCTTGGATGATTTAAACCTCACTATACTTGACATTTAAAATGACAGTTTGGATTTTCTCTTTTAACATTCTTTTTTTTTTTGGAGGAATTCTGCTGAGGGGAACTGAGAAAAGCTGGGAAGACTGGAGCAGATTTCCCTTTTGTATTACAGAGCTGCCTGCTCCTCTCAGTTCTACTAGCTACTGCTGTTATTTCAGCCATGAAGAGTGTAAGCCATCATTAGAGTTTGCTATAGGTTTCTAGAATTGCATTTTCTGAATAGAGATACAATATCTGTTTGGAAGAATGGTTGAAATCACAATCCCATCATAAAACTTGGAGGAAGACGTACTCTCAGACCTCTGGAAATGTGCAATAATTTTGTGTGTAAATGGACGTTTTTGAGCTTGCTTCTTCTTGTTAAATGTTCCATGGCAAAATTTTCCAGTAGAACTGCATAAAAAGCCAAGCAGATAAAAAACTGATGTCAAAACAAACAACTCAAGGAAAG
This sequence comes from Phyllostomus discolor, assembly GCF_004126475.2. NCBI lineage: Eukaryota > Metazoa > Chordata > Mammalia > Chiroptera > Phyllostomidae > Phyllostomus > Phyllostomus discolor. The sequence continues at coordinate 62,466,488 of NC_040914.2, forward strand.
CCATACAGGCTGCTCTAGATACCTTAAAACATAATAAAGCAAAGGTTTCAAGTTGGGGAAAAGTGTCTGCAGGATGGTGGCCCGTCTATCTCTCCCTCCTTGTCAAACCTCCATTGAGTTATGTGTCTAGTCTGCTGCCCCCCTCCCATACCCCACCCCAGCCTGATCCTCTGGGCACACTGAAGAATTGTATCCTGACCAACGTTGTAATTCATCTGCTTGTGCTATAAAAATTGCATCCTGTGGAAAACATATGCTATGTACATGTTTATTGGCTCTCATGCAAAGAGGTAATTCCAGAATATCAAGGAAGTGTTGAAAATAGATTCCATGCTAGATTTAATTTCCCACCCCCATCAACCTCCCTGTCCCCAACATAGTGGGTTTTAGGGACTGAGACCAAAGAGAAGGCTCAGCTTCAAGTAACCTTTTGTCAAGCTACTGTTTGAGTAGGGCTCCTTTTTCTTTCTTTCCTCTGCAATGGATCTTCTTTCCTCTGAGGTTGCTGGTGGCAATGATGAGATGGCTGGGGCCTTAGATACAGTGGGGGTTAAAGGACTATGGGGCTAAATCTGAGCTGTTTAAGGTGGTAGTCATTAGCTCCATGTGGCTATTGATATTTAAATTAATTAAAATGATTAAAATTCAATTCCTCAGTCAAACCCACTACATTTCTAATGGCCAATGGCTACATGGGACTAGTGGCTACCAACCTGGAAAGTACAGATGCAGGACATTTCCACTTTCATTGCAGAAAATTCTATTGGAAAGAAATGGGCTAGTTAGACTTGAAACATCAGCTTCACTGTCACCTCGGCTAAGTCACTGCACCTAAGTTTACTCATCTGTAAATGGGAATATTAACGGTATTGACTTCTTTAGGTGATTATTGGAGGAATTAAATGAGGTAATACATGTGCTAGAACTTTGTACAGTGATGGAAATGATCTATATCTGCATTGTCCAATGTGGTAGCCATTAGCTACAAATGGCTACTGAGCACTTAAGATGTGGCTAGTGTGATTTTTTAAAAAAACCCAAAACTAAAGTTCTGATTTTTATTTGCCTTTAATTAATTAAAATTTAAATATCCACATGAAACTACTGTACTATTCATTGTGGATCTAGAATAGAGTACTTGCTCAGTAAACATTAGCTTTTGTTTCTATTGGTTCTTCCACCATTGTGGCTTAAATGAAAGAATTTTTCATGAAAGCACTAAATAAATACCACATAGTTAACATATTTTTCACCATGCATTAAATTTATTTGTAATTGTAAGGCTCATTTAAACAGAAGAGTGATTAATAAGAATCACAAGGCATCATGAAATAGTGAAGGACCAAGTAATAAATTTGTCTTCTGTTTAAATGCTCCAGTAAGTTTGAATTCTAAGAAGGTTAAAATATATAAGTTAATTCAGAAGACTAATGAGAGGATCATTATTTTTCTTTTTGTCTCCCTTAATTTTATTTGTAACCATTAATATATAGGCCAAATTTGGTATTTTTAAAAAGGCCATTGGATCAGCTACATTATTTTCTAGCATGAATAATTTACCATCTAGCAGTATTCTTATTTAATTTTGTATGTTGTCACAAGTTTGGGGAAAAAACAGAATCCTCTCTTTTTAAATGCAACTCTCTGAAACTGTACAGTGGAAGAGAGCCTCAGTAGTGCTAAAATGAAGGGTTTTAGCCACATCTGCAAAGCAAGCAGGCCTGCTTTTGATTTTCTTACTTGCCGAGTAAGCTTAGAGCAGTATATACAAAAATTCACGTATTTGATTGCAAGCACTCTTGTATTGTTTTGTGGGAGTTTGTCCCACCTTCTCAACTAAATCATAAGCTTCCTGAAGGCAAAGCCCCAATATAGAAATAACCTGACCTTTTTAATCTTAGGAAAAATATTCCATTTTATCCTGAAACATTTGGTAAAAATTAAAGTGTCTATTTAAAAAATAGTATCAATTAAAATTAGGTATGCAAGAGAGGCTCCAATTTGAGATAACTTCGAATATCCAGTTTTGTAAAAGATCTGAGAATAATTTAAGTCCTTCTACTAAAACATTCCACTGGATATCATGGTCTATCTATATCCAGTTTAACATTTCTTTAGCATAAAAAAAAAGAAACCTATTTTGAAATTTACCGGAAAAGCCAATTGTAAGAGAAATGTGCCCACTCAAATAGGCTTAGACCTGAACATAGAATTTTGGAGCTGAAAGGGACCTCAGAGCTCACGTGGTCTGGTACTGCAGAGGTTAATTGACTAATGATTACACAGAACAGACCAGGTTCACGTTGACTCTAAACGGCCCACTTTACTTGCCAGTGTAGACCCAAGACATGATTCACTTAAATAAAAGTGCATCATGAGCTCAGTGCCAGTTTAACCCCAATTGTTACAATTGTGCTACCTTGTGGGCCCTGTGGTACATTTTTATTAATCCCTAACTCCTCATTGAGATTACTTTATTTAAATGTCATCACCCAGCTCTAAAATATACTTTCAAAATAACGGTGGTGTATTGAGAGAAGAAAAGGAAGCAGTAGAAGCCAACTTCTGTTTGATATGTAGACACGTTTCAGTCCACTGGGCCCCTGGTGGTGGTACTGAGGCAGGCTTTACAACCAGGCCCGGACATCCCAGCTGTCAGAGGGGGACTGCCATCACCACTGGCAGGGTTGTGCCTTTGGAGGCATTTGGGTCATCGGTAGAGTAGGATCAGAGAAAAGTATAAAAAATGAGATGAAGCAAAGGGGTCTATAAACTAGTCTTATGATGCAAGGTGGGGTGGAGGAAACCCCTGGCATTAGACAGAGAGAAGATCAGAGTCAGTTAATAAGTTTGGGGTGCTGGCGACTGAAACCAGATCACTGGTGGCTGTCAGCTGGAGAGGGGTGTTATCCCAGGTGGATGGTGACCTGGTCATCTCTGCTACAGCATGCGCCTTAGTATTCATTTCTTTCCACTCCTGCTCACATTTTTTCAATCCTTTGTCGAAAGACAGTAAAGTGTTGGCCTTTTCTCCCCCCATGCTGATACAGGTAAAGGCAGAGACTGATGGTGCCAGCCTTAATTCCCCAAAGAAAAGGAGATCCAGATTTATGTGAATACCTTTAGTTCTGAAACAAGAAAAGATAAAACAGGTTACATTCATGTATTCATGAAGCAGGCAGTGTGTGTATTGGAGAATTCTGTACAAATTCACATATTGTTCCATCCCTCTTATTTCTGAAGACCCTGTGCTCATTTTTCCTCAATAACATAAAAGCAGTTTTAGCACAACTGAATTTTCAGGTTTAAAATGAGGTATCGCAGTTCAAAAGTGCCCTTTATGCATGTGTTTATATGCAACAAGTTGATTAGAAGATCAGTGTGACTCCACTGGGAACAAAAGTTTTTTCTGGTTTACAAGTTTTTTGTTTTGTTTTTGTTTTTAATCAGTAAAACTGAAGGACATCTTCCAGCTGGGAGAACTGTGGTCATGGGTCAGAATTTTGACATCTTTGTAAAGATGGTGAACAGTGACAAGAAGCCAATTTTCTTTTCTTGGTCTGTATCACTTGTCTTGCTTTTCCATTGATAGATGCTCTATCTTTAATAGCTGGAATGACAACTCCTTAGGGGACTGGGGAAAAACTGGGTCTAGGAACAGTGGTCCTCAAATGTTCAAATGTCCATAAATCACCCAGGGAACTTGTTAAAAAAAAAAGAAGCAGACCATGATTCACTGGTGCCGGAATGCAACCCATGAATCCCTAATTTATACAAGTAGCCCAAGTGATTCTAATCTGTAGCCACACTTTGAGAGGTATTCGTCTAAGACAAGGGTGAGCAAACTATAGCCTGAGGGCCAAGTCTAGCCCCTTGCCTGTTTGTGTAAATAAAGTTTTATTGGAACTCAGTTACTCTCATTTATTTTTGTCTTGTTTATGGATACATTTGCACTGCGATGGTAAAATTGAGTAGTTGTAACAAAGACTTAACAGCCTACAAAGCTTAACTATTTCCTACCTGCCCCTTTACAGGAAAAATTTGCTGATCTCTGGTCTAGGAGAAGAGAAAAATTTCAACTTGTTTATGAAAGTCAACATAGGTATATGTGTGTTTCTGTGTAATATGTGTATACATGTATGTATATGGCAAGCATGGTATTTTAAATGCCTAGTATTAGTTTACCCATATAAAAGGTATATAAAAGGGTAGATGATTTGGCTCAAGGGCTAGACATTGTGTGTGAGACTGTCTCAGTAATTTAATAGGAGTGCAGGAATGCAGGAGTTAGTAGTGTCATCTCTGGTTACACAGACAATGATCCAAGAGCTGGCTCTGTTTTATATTGGGCTTGTGACATTGGACAGGGTTCTTCAGCTCTCTATCCTCACTTTCCTAATCTGTGAAAAGGGGATGATAGTATTATAGTACCTAGTCATAGGATTGTAAGGATTAAAAAAGATAATATAAGCAAAGTATATGGGATTGTGTCTGGAACATGTTAAGTACTCAGTGAATGTTGGCTCTCTGAATCAGGTCTGTCCAACCTTTTAGTGTCTCTGGAAGAAGAATTGTCTTGAGCCACACATTAAAAACATTGCAACACATAACCACAAAACAATCTCATAGTGTTTTAAGTAAATTTATGATTTTGTGTAGGGCTGCATTCATAGCCTGCAGGCCACAGGTTGGACACTCCTGACTGTCATCCTCACCCAGTGTTGCACATTGCTAGTGAGCTGTGGGTATTGTGGTCAGCAGATTGGCTATGGTGCCTGTTTCAGGTGCCTGGGATGAAAATGGAGGCCAACGCTTAGGACTCTGGACAGCCCAGACCCTGAATCTGTCGATTTTGAACCAGGCATTTTTAGAGACATGATCTTCTCTTATTAAATGTCATTGCCAATTTTCTCCTTACATACACAGTTTCAAGGAGGTGCCTATAACTTTGGAAGTGATTATTCCAGCCTCCTGGAAAATATTACTTAATTGTAGCCATGAAAACTTATTTTCCATCAAAGTTCCATCAAACAACAGCCAATAAATGGTAAATTAAGATAAGGACTGTGAAGACCCTATGTGCCTTATTACAATTTCTTCAATCTATAGTGAATCACTGATAGTGGATATGATACAGATGCCCATTTCATATGCAATTGGGAAAATATCTGCCTGTTATCCAACAGCTATTTTCTTTCTGCTCTGCTTATTAACTATGAGCTAAGTGGTTAGTTAAAACCACACACACACACACACACACACGCACACACACACACACACACAAATCCTGAAAACACAATTCAGGTTAAATACTATGTCCACCTGTTTAGAAAAGAGAATGAATTTGTCCTTGAATGAGGAAAGAACAGATAAAAATATCATTATCATCACCACCACCACCATCATCATCATCATCATCATCATCATCATCACAAATTTCTCCTATGTGTCTTGTGACCATGGGTGGTTATGTAGGATCACCCCTTCACCTTGATTTTATCTAAATCAGTGATTCTCAATGGGATGCAATTTTGCCTTCCCACTGGAGATGTTTTTGATTGTCCACCTAGGGGACATGGGGAGGAAACTCAACTGGCATCTAGTGAGTAGAGGCCAGGGATGCTGCTAAACGCCCTGTAGTGCACTTGACAGCACCACCCTGACCCCACTAGACTTATCTAGTCCAAATTGTCAGTAGTGCTGCTGTTGAGAAAACCTGCTCTCTAGGGTGACAAATCTAGGTCTTCCAGTTTCTGGTCTAGCTACCCCATAATTAGTAATTATAACTCATTTCTTTTTAGAGATTTGATTTTATTTTATTTTTAGAGAGAGGGGAAGAGATGGAGAAACAGAGGGAAAGAAACATCAATTGGTTGCTTTTCAAATGTCCCCAACTGGGGACCTGGCCTGAATCCCAGACATGTGCCCTGACTGGGAATCAAACCAGCGACCTTTCAGTTCTCAGGCAGGTGCTCAATTTATTGAGCCACACCGGGTAGGGCAAACTCTTCTTTCTTTTTAGCCTTTCTGCTAATTGACTGCTTTGTTACCCTAGATAGAATACTTCCCATTTAAAATTAGCTTACCAAAATAAACTGTATTCGCCTGAGAGAAGGTTATAACAGAAGTAAAAATTCAATCAGGATGTGGTCCACAGATTTTTGGAGGTGAATAAATTCTTACGTTCATAGTCATCAAGTCCTGCTCAGCAACACTGGGATATATTGTTGCACCATCTTTGGAAAAATAATCTGCCATAAGTGCCATACATACAGGGTGGAGCAAAAGTAGGTTTACAATTGTGAGTACTTGAAGCACAGAGTTTATTCTTGTATTACTGTTTATTAATTATTAATTTCCATACAAACAACTGGAAACCTACTTTTGCCCCACCCTGTGTATTAGTATATTTAAATCCTTGCTACCATTGTGTGTGAACTCTTTTGTAACCCTCCCACCCATGCTCTTTCCCAAATAATGAAATTAAGGCTCAGAGAGTTTAAGTGACATGCCCATGAAAACACATAGCTAGTTTGTAGCTGAAACAAAGTTAAAGCAGTTTGGGGGGCCAGGATGACATTCTTTAACAGGTTGCCAAGTTCACAGGGATTCTTCTTACATTCTCTCTCATTCTCTCACCAAGACAATTGCCTTTCCTCCCCCTGGGACCATTCATTGTGCAGTTGGAGAAGGGATCCAGATACTTCTTAGAAACAAAGAGCCTCTTCTTACACCTCCCCAAAATGTCACTAACACTGAGCTACCTTAGTTAGAGGCTATTTATTTTTTTCTTTTTCAGTCAAAGCAGCTTGATTTCTTTTATCTTTATTTTATTTTTTAAATTTTAAATTTCCTCCTTTTTTATTGATCATCTGGATGGTATTATGGATCTGAAGGGGTTATTGAAATTAGCCAAGGAAAATGTTATGTATACTACAGGATCAAACTTGTATAGCTATAATATCCATCTGTATCTAAAGACAAAACAAACTTAGTAAACTTGTTAATTGGCAAATGTTGAAGCAAAAGGAGGGAGTGTGTGACATAAAAAATGGCATAAAGTATGCCCCATGTAATGTTTTGGAAGATTATTTTAGAGGAAGTACTGTTGTATCCTTATCAGTTCTGAAAAACTGGAAATTGTGGACCAACCATCAATTGCATAAATTTGTAGTTTAGCATTTTAATTTCTTTTAGGCACATCTAGAGGTCAAAATTATTCCTAATGCAGAGATAATTGTGTTGACTATGTTTTCTTGCATCTTTAAAATGTTTCAAAGTTTTTAAGAGTTAAATATTTCAATTAAAGTACAAAAATAATACTCATAATCTACCACTTAGCTTTAACAAATCTTTGTTGTATTTATTTCACTTTAAAAAAGTAAGATATTTCAGATATCCAAATTTCCTTTCTCCTACCCTAGAGGTAACTACTATTTTAATTGTTTATATCAGTCCCAAGGATGTTTTAATTTTTGCTTCAACTATATATATGTATATAAAACATATATAGCTAGAAATAATCTAACGTTTTAAATACAGTCATGTATGACTTAATGACAGGAATATAGTCTGAGAATTGTGTTGTTAGGCAATTTCATACTAGTGCAAACAGCATAGAGTTTATTTATACAAACCTTGATGGTCTAGCCTACTAGATACCTAGGCTGTATGGTTGATGGCCAAAACGTTGTTATGCAGGGCATGACTGTATAAATTCCTACATTTTGTTTAACATTATAGTTTTGAATTTATCCATGTTTCAACTTTTAGAGATAATCTGTTCTTTTATCCACATAGTATCCCACTGAATGAATGAATTAGTTTATTCATTCCTGTTAATTTCCTTCAAATTTTTTTTTGTTGTGAGGAGTATGCTGGTGTAAATATCCTTATTACATGCCTTGTAGAGCATGTGCAAATATTTCTCTAGGATTGAACACTATAAGTAGGGTATACACAGCTTCATCTTTATAGGAATTGCCAAAGTCCCCCACATTTCTTATATATAAAAGTTCTAATTTCCTCCTTTACTTACTGACACTTGGTGTTATTAGGCATAGTTATTATTTTAACCAGTCTGACAGGCTTAAGATGACATTTTAGTATGTTTTAATTTACATTCCTATGATTACTAGTGAGTTTGAATATCTTTTCATAAATTTACTGCTCATTTGGAGTTTTTCTGTTAATTGTTCATTTCCTCAGCTCATCTTTATTGTTTCTTTTTCTTATAAATCTATAAGAATTCTTTCTATGTTTGATCAGAACACTGTGCTAATTAAATGTGTGGGCAATATCTTTGTCTGCTCTGTGGCTTGTCTTTTCACTTTGTTCCTTGTGTGTCTTGTAAGGTTTTAAATTTTAGTACAACCAAGATTATCAGCCTTTTATGGTTTGTGATTTGTGCCTTGTTTAAGAAATTATTCCCTACTGGGATGTCATAAAGATATTCTCCCATGTTTGATTCTTCAAGTTGAATGATTTTGCCTTCTCAAGTTTAAATATTTAATCTATGTACAATATAGTTTTCTGTTTTGTGAGAAAGTAATCTAATTTTCTACTTACTAAGTGGATGGTTGATTGTCTTAACGCTTTGTTGAAAAGTCCAGGTTCTCATATGTCTATGAGACTGTTTCAGGTTGTCCATGCCTGTCTCTGTGCTAATATCAATGGTTGTAATTACAGTAGCTTTATAATAAGCTTTGCTAGGTAGTGAGGTGAGATTCCCCGCTTTTTAATAATCTAAATTTTCTAAAACTTGCCTTGGCTATTCTTGACTTTTTGCTTCCACATGAATTTTAGAATCAGTTTTTCAACTGCTAAGAAATGTCCTGCTGGGCATTTTGATTGGTATTGTGTTTAGTTTGTAGATTGTTTTAAGGTGAATTTCCATTTTAAAATAGATTCTCACTGTCCATGAACAAAGTATAGCTCTCCACATACTCAAACCTTTTATGCGTCTTCAGGCCTTTCTTTTCTGGCACCTGTGTGTAGGGATAAGTCAAATATGCTTTTCTAGAAGCTCATACTGGCTTCTCCTACCCTCTGAGCCTGGCAAAGGGTCTCTCATGTCAATGGTGATGGCGGATAGAGTCACTCTCATAGCCATGAACAAGGACACTGTGAATATAGGATCCACGCCCACCTTCCGATTAGCCCATTGGCTACTGGAGTCTGGCTGCTGTGATGGGGGCAGGGTAGCAGGTCTGAGGAAGAGGCCTGAGGGCCTCTGTCACTATGACTGCACAGTTATTTCTTGGGCCTAGTTGCTGTCTGTGTTCTAGTGACAATGTGTCTGTACTTTGGAACATAGTCTTTGAACAAAACTGCTTGTATTAAAATCCCATCTCCACCATCTACTAGCCTGGGCAAGTTGTTTAAATCCCCAGTATACCAGTTTCTTCATTTGTTAAGTAGGGAACCTCATAGAGTTGTTTGGGGGAGTGAAAGAGGTTCTATAAGTAAGTCTGAGAACAAAGCTCTGCTCTTTGGGGTTACCTGCTGCTCTATTATCATGTTAGTAGTCTTACTATGGAATTGCATGATCTTAGATTCAAACTGATATTTTCCTATGTGTGCATGCTCTTGACATGAACTTCCTGTGACAGTCTGTTCAACTTACTGGAGGTCGATGGTGTCCATTAATATACTCAAGGTTCTTAAAATGTTTGTAGTAAAAAATGTTTTTTTACCTGTTTAATCTTATTTAAGCCAATATTTCCCAAACCTACTTGTCTAGTGAACTCTTCATTTTCCCAAAGAGTGCCTATTAATATCAGTGTAATTAATATTCCATATAAGACAATTTAAGAATAGTCCCTAGGGCATTACTTGAAAAAATTATCTTTATTTTGGCATATAGTACAAAAAGACATCCCAAGAAGATATATTCTTAGTGGGGGTTTTGAAAACAGAAGTTGGATTGGCAGGTAGTCTTTGATCAGTAAAATATCCTTTAAGTATATAAAAAAAAATCTGTATCATACATTAGCCCAACAGCTCCCACTGATTACAAACATATTCCCATTTGGAAAAAGTGTGTTCACATTGGGAAGTAGTGTATGTTTTTAAAGGAAAAGTGAAACTGTTGTATTTTTTGATGCCTATATTGCAGGCTGGTGCAGAGGTAAAATTTGATTAATTTTACCTCCAGTTGGACTTTCTCCTGAAGTTAGGAAGGCCAGTTTATTGGTATTAATCGCGGTTCATTTACTTTTTGTTTTTGTTTCTTCAAGGAACCCCACTTTCAATTGGGAATGGCATTTGGGGAATGTTGGGAATGCTGCTGAGATGTACACTGACTCCTCTACCCCTTGGTTGTATTCTGTTGTTTCCTTAGCCATATTCCCTGTGAAAATGTTTGGCTGGTTGATTGCTCCAAATCAGGAACAAAATGCAAAAGCAAAGTAAAGAGGAGGCAGCTCAGTGCTTCCTCTTCCTGTCACTGTTCTGTCAACTTCTCTCCCTGCCCTTAACTTGCTCTTAACTGACCTGAAGGAGAAGTTAATTATGCTGTTGTTTAATCTAAACAATCAGCTCTTTATCAAGAAAAGCAAAGCAAAACCAATTGCACATACAATTTCCTTTCCTTTTCTTTTGTTTCCTGAAAGATCTTTTCTTAGAAAGCTTCCCTCAACCCCTCTCTATTTTCCCTCCATGGCATTTTTTACTACTGCAAGGGGTACCTCATTGGTGGGCTCAATGAGTTTGAAAGTTGCTGGTGTCAGAGCCTGGTAGGGAAGATCTGACTAGAGAACTAGAACTGAGAAGTAAACTCATGGGCAGGGCCACTGGTCTGCTTGATTATTCATTACTAATTCTCTGTAATGTAGATTCCTTCTATTACAATTCACATCTGTTAGGGTAAAATGTCTAGATTTAGGTCTAGGAGCTTCTAGAATCTTAAAAACAATGATTTTATAGGCTCGGTTTCCAAAGCTTGTGTTTAGTTCTTTCAGCTAAGAACTAAATGCTAAGTAAGCATTTACTCATGCTAAGTAAGATGTCTTGGGTTAACTCAAATTAGGAACATTTTGTTATTTTACAGTTTTATGAATGAAGTTTTATAGATGTTTTTGTTTCATATATTTCTTTTCAAACAAACTTCATATAAGTACTCAATGAATTACTCAGAAATCAAGTTAAAGTAATAACTTTTGGCTTATCTGTCAAAGATGTAATATTTTCAATATTTTCATGGGACTTAATCACCGCTGTACTTAAACAGAAACATTAAAATGCAAAATGAGGCTTGTTTTTCATTAAAAAAAGAAAAGAACTGGTAACACTTTCAATATGTAAACATTGTTGCCTGGTAAATTATAATCAGATTGTCATTGGATCATACATTACATTGTGCTAATGCTAAAAGACTGGTTCCCAGTGATGTCATTATGGGCTTTGAATAGACAGGATCTGTTACTATTAAAAAAATGCTATGCTAACAATTTGCAGCAGAGGAAGGAGTAATTTGACTGGGGTAGGATTGGATAGAATTGTAAAGAGTCATTTATTTTTATTGAGAAAAAACTTTCAAATGTTAGATTTTAACTTCATCTGGGGCAAGATCCATTAGACATGGACCATTTTGTTTATTTAAAAAATATCTTCCATGCCATTAAAGTCATTTCTTTGTGTACAGTTGACTTTACAATAGGATCAAATGAAGGAGATGTTGAGGGTTGCAGAAGAAAGTTTTTCTCTTTGTATATGCCTCTGTTATCACTGCAGATAAAATAAGAAGTGAAGGGTCACATAAATGGTTTTTAAAGTAAATGCTTTTTATTTTTCACTCTTTTCTGTTTTTTATTCCATGAAGACAGGATGCATCTGTGATTCTAGTATGTCCACTAGTGGGCACTGTAGGGCTTCCAACTTTCTGTATATTTTTATCTGGGCACAGTATAAAAATAATCATAAAATGAATAGTGAGTTTTCCTTAAGAGCTACTGTCCTGTCAAGAAAGACACCAAAAATACATTTGAAAGATTATATCTACTGAAATTATTTACTAAAATTTAAGAACAGAATAATGTGCTTGAGATACTAGTCAGTTTTTGCTGGCATTCATTTATGTTTGTGAATTGTCACATTTATTTTTGTTTGATAGGCATATACACTGAAGTCCACATTATGCAGAAAAGAAAAGGTACTTAATGCCATAGTACAAATTAACAATATTTATTAGGAGAAATGCTGCCTATGTCTATTAGAGAAACATTTAACATGTTTGGTTGGTATAATTTTGAGCATGAAGCAGTGTGGTTATAGCTAAGATGTCTATTTGATATTTAGGAAAGAATTTGATGCTTTAATAAGGGAATCCTCTGTCTCCCTCATCCATCATCCACCATCCTCATCCATCCAAACACCACTGTAAATTTGTCAGAGCCTTTTCCATATTCAGTACTTGTATAAATAATGGCTGCTGTGATTTGAAAAAAGGGAAATGTGCACTTTCTGGTTATATATCTGATCACAGTCATGGCGACATCTCATAGTTTTTGTTTTGCATTGCTGAGCCTCCGTGCATATAATTTAAGCCCCAGAGCCAAAGGACATTTTTCTGTGTTGACCCTATTGTGGTTAGTTCTTGCTGAAATGAAATTAGTTTGGGGGGGGGGCTTTTCTACAGCGGACAGAACACAGCCTCTGCTCCATTACCGTGCTTTTATCATTGTCCATCGCCTCTCCTTCTCTCCTTTGCTATCTTAGGGATTATGCAGGTTCTCTGCAATATTCTGAAATTAATCAAAGCAAGCAAAACCCCATGCCTTATTATCCATCACAGGAAGAGAGTGGTTTCCACAATTCAGACAGCTTTGTGATGTTGTCCAGTTGTGTAACTAGAATTTTATTATCTTAAAAAAAAGGGTTCTGGTTTTCACACAATGAAACCTTTTCATATTAAACTTCTATGAGCAATGGATGGCTCCATGTGAGTGTGACAAAGGATCTGAATTTAACTGATAGGCTGTTTCCTTATTTAAATAAGGAGCTGATCTGTGAACAATGTCCATTTTTTTCTTTGATTTTTAGCTTAGCAGAATAGCTGTGTGTCCTTAATGCCGTTTGGGTCAAAGAAGCTTTATATGCAATGAGATAGGAGCAAACTTACAGGATGCTTATCCAGTCTGGATCTTATGTTCTATCTCATCTTTTTATAATCATGCTCTACAAATGATTTTTTTCCACTAAATTAGTGGCCATTGTACAGATTGCAGACACTTAGTTTGATTGAAAGTAATAAAAGGAGATTATCCACTGAGTTGGTTGAGTGAAGGTTCTGATTTGACCCACTGGCTGGAGTGTAAAGAATTAATCTTATAAACCCAACTCACTTCTGCCATGCTTTGAAAAACTGCCAGGAATGCATTAGATCCCTTTTGTCTCAAGTCCAGTAAGAGCTAAAGGTGGAGTGGGACAAATTCAACACGTGAAGCAAATAGGCAGTGGCCTGGGTGTTATGCTTTGAGTGATATGATGTGAGCTTTTTCTTGCTCTCCGAGGAAAATCCTACCACCACAATCTTTGATTTTGAGGAGGAGGAGGAGAAGGAAAAGAAGGTGAATGGTTTTCATTTACTGAGTATATTCTTTGTGTTAGGCACAGTTGTAGATTCTAAATTTAGATTATATATATGTTTTTGTACCTTATCTTCATGAAATAGATTATTATGCCAACTTTATGGGAGTGGAAACAGGTATAAAGAGGTGAAGTGTGGGTGATTTGAGATTCAAATCCAAGGTTTTTTCCCCCACTTCCAAAGTGCTTGCTTGTAAACACCATGCTTTCCTACCTCCTCTGACATAGCAAAGATGGAAGCATTAGCTCTGGGAGACCAGGGTGCATGCAGCATGCCCAATATCAGACTGGCACAGGGAGGCACTTCGGTGGATGAATGGATGAAAAAGTACATCACTGATACTGAGGGGAAAACTTTTGTCCACTTTAGATGATAGCATGGTTACAGGCTTTGGAGCCAGCTAGGCTTGGTTGTATGTATCTGACTCTTTTCTTTGTTGTTTTCCTTGTCACTGGTAGCGCACCACTAACCTCTCTGAGCCTCTGTTTCTGTCTCCATAACATACCTCACAGGTTTTGGGAGTGCTGGGGAGATGGCCTAGGGAGTGTAGGATGGCAGATACTAGCATGAAGGTCTGTTGGAAGGTGTGATGCAATGCCTTGGGTGGGAGGGTGGAGGGTGGAGGTTGGGGATGGTATTTAGCTCCATGAAGTTGGCAGAGGAAACTTTCCATATGCTATATTGGAAGAAAGTATCTAAATCAAATGGAGAATCCCAACCCAGAGGTGACAAATAGCAGGACTCAAACCTACCTCCATAAACTTTGAACTCTAAAAAAACTACCCTTCCCACAGAGCTTTAGACAAAATGGTAGTGTCAACACTGACCGTTATTTTAGCTGTGTAATTTCCAGGGAGTATGTGGAACAGCACTGAACAGTCAATGCCAGCCCTGCTGCCTTCTGTTTATGGTGGCAGCCACAAGGATCTCTTGCATCCACTCTCTCTTCCTTTGTCTGTTGATTTCTGGCTTGTTGGGGAAATAAGAGTGAGAGAAATGAAGAGAAAATAAACAACAACAACAAAACATTGTGCTGGAAGTGTTTTACTCAACTTCTTCAGTTCATTTGTTTTATCTGAGAGTGTTTTCCTCTGAGCTTCAGCCTTTTGTTCTTCTTGTTTTTGTTGATGATCGCATTACATTTTCCCAAGTTGCCCCCTTTTTTAGCTTTGAGATCTGGCAGGACAGAAGGAAGAAGAGGAAAGTAAAGTGTAAATGATAAGGCAGTCGAAAGGAGAACTGAGGTGGTCATGTTAGGATGGCTCTTGCCATTCAGGTCAGTGTGCCAGGGGCTGCTCTGTGGGCTGAACCAAGATGGTTGGAGGGAGGTGGCTGTGGGACGAACCTATTGAAGCCTGGTGTGCATATGTGTTATGTTCTCTGTGTGTGTATATTCAGAGTTCAGTGAGTCTCTTCTTTCCTGTATTTAGGGATGCTTTTATTACCATATCTTTTCTACCTGATGGCAAAGTTAGTAGGACCAGTCTCACAGTTTTGATGTTGTTATTCAGGTATTATTGACCTAGAGAAACCAGTCCTCTGCTGTTTCTTTGGCAGAGAGGGAATGTACGCCCTCTAACCCAGGGCTTTAGATATAAGTGAACTGGCAACTGGGAGAGCAGTCAAGGCCTAAGTCTGTTTTTCTTTCCTTGCTAAGCCTAAAGGGATTTTGTCTAATGTCTGGACAAACCTCAAGGGGCTCAGGATCATGGGTAGAGGTAGTGATTCAATGCCCTCTTGATGTCTGAACTTCAGGGCCATGGGGGCTGGCCCTTCCCGTCCCTGTGCTGGCCCTCTTGAGGTGGGGGTATAACATGAACACTCTGTAGAGTCCTTTGAGCATCTGGTTATGGTTTGACCTGCTAGCCATGAGAGCCTTCTTGATGCATGAAAACTTGATCTGTTTCTCCCATTTTTGTCCCTTCTGAAGGAAGGAATTAGACAAGGCAGGCGTAAGTGGGGAATCCCTGGAGTCAGGCTATGGCCCTTCTCCCTGTTTCACTCTTGCTTTTGTCTCAGGCAGAGTCAAGCTCCTGTTCTGCAAGTTGTTCCACAGATGGCTCAGCAGCAGACACCCAGCTGGGCTGATTGAACCCACAGAGTGTTTGTGTTTGTGTTTGACAGCCAAGACAGGGAGCAGGAAAACTGTTTTCATTGGGATCAGCCTCAGTTATTTCTCCAAAAGCAGTTGGTTGAACTGCTGTGCTGTTTCTGAAGCCATTATGCCATGAAGTGAAGTTTGGATGAAGGACAGATGTATTATCTAGGAAGGAATCCTGGTTCTTCTTCCAGAAAATGTTCGGTTATTGTCTGTGCCAACAAATGAAACTGCTCTCTCATGTTCTGTTTATGCAGAGACTATTTTAGGGAGAAAAAAAACGTATGACATTAATCCTCCTTTGATCTGAAGCAAGTAAGTAGCAAGTGTTGGTTATATTCATTTTATAGATGAGGAAATAGAGACACTGAAAAATTAAATAGATCAGTGCTCCTCAAATTCACACATATGCTAAAGTGCCCAAGGATCTTGCTGTAAATGAAGCTTTTGATTCAGTCTGGAGAGGAGACATGAGAACCTGTGTTTTTGCATGCCTTGTGAAGAGGCAGATGCTGCTTGTCTGTGATCATACTTTGAGTTTCAGAGAGGTGACTTACTAGGCATGTAGTGAGTGAGTGAGTAGCCAGATAAGGCTACTTGCCTATGTCCCAGGAAGCAAAACAGTTCAGTCTTCTAATTAAGATGATATATAATTGTTTCAAAATAGTTAAAATATAAAGCATACCACTTACTGGATGTTGTGACCATGATGCATAAAACAACCAGACTGACACATTTGGTTTTTGAAGAATTAGTGAGTTAGTTTGGTTTCATGCAGTCGTGACTATAGCCTGCCTTGTATAACAGAAGCATAAGAAATTGTATCCAAGCTTTGGGAACTTAGTAGTGCTTTGAATGCAAGGCTTGTAAATTCACTTTTTCTTCCAACCAGAGTGCATAAATGGTGTGTGTGTGTGTGTGTGTGTGTGTGTGTGTGTGTGTGTAGGTCCAGTGTTACTGTTTCTAACTGCACTCCTGTACTCTATTTCCTTATAACATGCTATCAGAGCAGAGTTGGCATCTGTAAAAGACAATCTTTCCCATGTGCTACTACTCACAAGGATTTCACAATTTGTTGATGACTCACACATCTGTGTGGAAATATACACTGCTGCCTTCAGCTGCAGTAGTTTATGCCTTTTCCCCCTCTGGAATATGATTACCCAGAAGTATGTAATAGTCATTTAATGGGGAGCAGGTGTAAGAAGAAACAGTCATTTTGAACAAAAGGAACAGATGCAAATTGCAGCATGAAGGATTTAGGTTAGACATCCACATGTAGAGAAATTCTCTCCTGCCAGCGAGAGCAGTGAAACATTGGAACATAGAATCAAAGCTGAGCTGTGGCACATTTTCAGGGCATTTGAAAGAAAAGGGCAGGTGGTTTTATTTCAATGCTTTCTGTACAGCTTCTCTCAGAGGGAGGCAAATGAATTCTGCAATTGCTGGAGATCATTTTTAGCTTTGTGATTCATGAGAGATGAATTCTGGGGACATCTGATTAAAAACCATGTCAAAGAGCCACATATTCTAGCAATCCTTTCTGATCATCCTAATTGATACTGGATGTCATTTTTTGGCATGAGGATGGGAATCCAACATGTATTTGTTCAGACCAGTTTCATGTAATGCCTTTTACTTTGGCTGATTTTCACCTACACCTTCAATGATAATAAAAATTGTCTCCCTAAGGGCTAATGAGATACTGTAAGTACAGTATCATCTGGAATACTCAAGGGATCCAAAGGTCATCAGAAATTCTTCCTCCTAATATTATTTGGAATCCTCCAAATTTTAATCATCTGTACAGTAGTCCTTCATTTTCTTTTCTAATTGGAATTTCAACTAGAGATGCCTACAGGCATTGACTTCCCTCACGTTGAATGATTTGGTGTCCGAGGTAGGCAATGATGAAGAATGTCCACACACTGGTCCAAAATCACCATGCTGCTATCATTTTTGGCATTATACCGTATAAAAGCCCATGTGTCAAGAGAAAGTGACAATGCCTAAAAATAGTGGAGATTAAAGTTCCCCAGCTTTTCAGAGAATCCTGAAAATAAAATACTATGTGTCTTCTAAGTGACTAATGGCACCTTCTTATAAACAGCATCATAAGATATCACACACACGTACGCTTGCACGCACAATCACATAAAGATGAGAAATAGGCATTTGAGTTTCTAGCGAATATTTTCTAGGTCCATTATATATGGGGTCAGCTGCAGTGTACATTCAATAAAATTCATAACAGGCAAATAGGAATGTGGAGAAATTCTACAGACCTTTTGGAGCTGGATAACCCAAACATTAAGAAGGTCAGAAAACTGGCAGTTTTTGTGAACAAGAATTAGGAAAATGGAAAAAAGAGGATGGGGGAGCTAATAGTCAGGAGTGACAGGCCTATATTTTAAAGATTGCTTGTGTGGGGAGATTTAAGGCATCTGAATTCCATACTTTTTTTGTTGTTTTTATCCCAATCATAGAACCTACCCCCTCAATGAGCAGATCCACCAATCAGGCAGGGTCTAGACAAGAAATTGTCTAGTGTCTGAATTCTGTGATGGTTGTTTTTGGTTATTAAATTCAAGTTAACTAAAGCTAAGCCAACACAAAAATTCATTGTCATCACCTTGTTAGATTACTAGACCACTGAAGTTAATTAGTATTTTTAATGAAAAGCGGTATAATGCACCCTATTACATTTTTCTTATTCCATAAATTCCCAGAAATTTAGACTTCATAGATAATTAAATTTCAAAATTTTGTTAATTTTTTCCAAGAAAGATGCTTCCAAATTAAAAAAAAAACTCAACAAACAGAACACAAAACAACCATCTATCTTTTAATATAACCATTGTTTCATAAAAGAACAGGCATTTGAACATTGGAACTGTGGGAGGGAGATATTCTAGAATAAAGAAGTGCCTGTGTGTTAAATAAATTTAGCTTAATGATAACTCAGTGAAGAATAGTGAAAATCTTATGGACCAATACTGACCAACTGCTTAGGATTTGCAAACCACTCTAGCAAAAACCTGCTGCCTGTTTAGAAGTTCATCTGCTTGAGGGGACAGGGTGACTTTTGGAGGCCCATTGCACTTTGGCTATTGGTCATCTTCACTGATGAAATAGGTATGCCATAAAAATCAGAAACATTAGCATATGTTTACAAAAATTTCTTTATAAGTTAAAGCACATAATTTTGACTCAGCCAGGCTTAAAGATTTTCCCAATGCCAAATTTATCTTTGATTGTTTCCCTAAGATTTAGCAATTCTTATGGCCCTTTATAAATAGGAAAGGATATGGAACCTGCTTTTTTCAAGGAAATTACAACTATATCTAAGTAAACTCTGCTCTGTTTTCCATTCTTTCAAACATAAGATGACTTAGCAATTTCACTGCTGAAACTTATGTGTCACAATGTTTGAACTGAGAAATCTTTCTGTTGCTATTATAACTTTTGGATATACCTCTTAACTCCTCTTACTATTGTGTTGTATGTAAAGCTTTCTTAACCAAAAAGACTTGATTTAGAGGAAATGAAATGAACACTAATGCTTGGGGACTGAAAACCAGTTATGAATGCCTAGGCTATTCCAAGCATTGTACCTATGTCTACTTACCATTTTGTACTTCGCTTAGGTATAACACTCCATTTTTTCACCCATGTTTTGTGTCAGGAAACAAAGGCTAGGGATGAGGAAAGTGTCCCAGGACAAGCTCTCTTTCAAAGTTATAACCATTTGTATCAATTGTTCTACACAAGAATGTCTGGTGCTGACTTGTTAGTAATCACTTAGAATGGTAAGGCAGGAGAGTCTTGAATGACGCTTTATTTTATAGATGAGGGAGGGGTAGGAAGGGTCCTGGAAGGGATTCAAGTTGAAATGCAGATGTCTGAGAAAGGGTATAACAGGACCCAGAAGTGGAAAATTGAAGAGGATGACAGAGTTGAAAGGTACAACAGTATTTCAGATAAAACTTTACGGATTCCTTCCAGCAGTATGTGGATTGTTGTTGGAGCTAAGTGAATGATTTTTGCGTCTAATGTGTTCCACAGCTGTTAGGAGATGCCAGATGTATGTGTGTATTATGTTCTTTGGATAGACTGTGCTAACGAGGGTCTGCACATGGTCACTTACCTATATTTGCAATCAACTACAGCTTTCAAAGACCATAAGGGCATCTTCTGGGTTCACTGCAATGGGGCTTCCCATTTTGTGCTGTGATAATAATTTTGGCTAAAGTGGATGTGTCTTAAAACATTTGCTTATTTAAATATTACATGGGCATTACACATAGAGAGTCTGCTCTGGTTTTAGGGTCTTTGGAAATTCTTTTCTTTCTTGATTCAACCCTTCCGCATGGACTGCTTTGGCTGAAAGGAAAATTTACCAGTCAAGTGTCACTCAGTTGACCTTAAGTAAACAATATAAACATCACAGTATAGCCCTTTTATTAAACTCATTTTTGTTTGTATTTTTTTGGGGGGGCCAGCTATACCAATTACTTAGGTCTTAAAAAAAACTGTTCCTTTCCTCCCCTTGTGTTAATACATATATTAAGTCTAATAGTATCTACTTAGCATAAACAAGAAGATAAAAATGATTCCTGTGATTGAAATGTTTGTTATTTAGCATTAAGCATCTTCTTGCTCCCATGCGTTTTGCATTTTAATCCACTCAGTGCTTGGTTTGGGGATTGCTAGATTAGTTTTAATCCCCTGTCTAATAGTGGAGTAGTGGTGAGATTTATTACACAGGCAGGGTTTGGTTCTTGGATTTAAGAGGGCTCACGTGCACTCTTCATGCATATTAAATTTGGGAAACCACCGGTTCGGTATAAAAGGTTAGGGAGACATCCTTTATCTCAGAATGGTTCTCTTTAGGAACACAAAGTGCAGACAGCATTTATTACATTAATGAAAAGAAAATTGATTATAAGTGTTTCTCTTGTTTGGGGTCAGACTAATGTTCTCAGAATGTTTTTTTTTTCCTTTTGAAATGTGTTCTACCATCATTTCAAAGCACTCTGATGTTTATTTTTTTTATGTTTTTTTGGAGGCCACCTCAAAGGTTGACATAAATAGCTTATTATTTAATGGGTTGGTTCTTCCCAAGAAAAATGGGGAAGGTTGAGTACTACCAAACTGAGGGAGTAAATATTTTCAGAAATCACAGAAATAGCTCACTATTCCTAGAGAATCTAATCACTGACAAATTTTGTCCAAATTGATATAAAAACCTGCTCTTTTGAATATTGGAGGTTTATTGTTATTATTACTTTAATATTTGCTGTTTCACGTGCTGTAAAAAGACTCTGGTTAAAGGAAAACTTCAAAGTAATACTGGAACCAAACTTATAGTAGTAGTTTTTTCTTCCATTGTTCCTCTTAAGTAATTTCACCTTAAGGGAAAAATTGGAATGTATTTTGTAGTTAAGTGGTGAATAGGCAGGTGCTGGGAACTACTTGGGTTATTGGGTGGAAAAAAACAGATTTTTATGATGTAAAAATATCATCTAATATTTTAAATGAATCTTATCCAGAGAACTTAAATTTGCATCCAATGAACTTAAACCGTGACCCAGAAAATCTTACTTAGTCTTTCAGGGTTGCTTTTGTTCCCATTAGGGTTTGATCTTTTAAAGGAAGATGACAAATATGTGTAATGGTCAGTGGTCTCCTAAGAGGATAAAGAGGAGCTCAAATGGAGGGATACAGTTCTGCTTACTTAAGAGCTGGATTTAAAATTTACAAAACAATGATTTCTCTTTATGATTTGAGAGTTCAAAGGAACTCTTCTGTGTTCTTCAGTTCTTCTTCAAATTTTGACTTTTGATTTTGTTTCCAAATTTATATTTTATTCATTAGCTTTGGTGCTGGCTGTGAATATGAGTAACTCAAAGTTGGTTTTCTTGAGAGACCAGAACAAGACAGCAATATGTTTTTTTGGAATGTTAATGATACTATGATTAAATCCTTTCAACATGACTTTTAATATATACATTTGAAAATATAAGTAAATGGACTTCATAGTAATACCAAATTTGGATCCCTGGTCCAACTTTTTTAACATCTCTGAGACATGGATAAGAATATGCTGTTGGATTTGATATTCTCAAAGGTACCTTTTTGCTCCAGGATTTTGTGATCCTATGATCTCATGCCAGACAGAAATCTACAAACCTATTAAATTTGTTTCAAAAACTCACCCAATTTGTTTTGAAATATTTATTTCATATTGAATAAAACATTAGTATGATGGTAATATTTTCTTTTACAGTTTATCACCATCTAAATGTTGGCTTGATGAGTCTAGGCATACCATCTCTCTTGTTCACCATGGCACCCCAGAACCTAGAATAGGATCTGTGACCTCTAATAAATGAATAAATTTATGGATGGATAGATCACTGGAAAAGAGATATCTGAGTCTCTTCTGAGTAAGTTCTCAGACAACTTCTTGATACACTCTACAGACTTAGAATATGTGTTCTTTTTAACCATTAGGGAATTCGGTCAAAGAGGGTGAGAGTAGGTTGAAGAGGAAGGGTTTGAACCTGGGGACTGAAAGTGAGGTATAGCATATTTCCATCACATATAAAATATTAAAAAATATTAACAAATGTCACCCCAATAAATTTAATTAAAAAATAATGTTATACAAGGTGAGCGAATGTAGGTTTACAGTTGTGAGTATGCAAAAATAGTTTATTCTTATATTATCATTATTATTAATATACTTTTGCCAAACACTGTATAGTATTATATATTATATCAATACATACTAAATTATAAAATAAAATATATAAATATGTAAAATATATGTTATGTATTGGAAATATGCTATAACCCAATTTTTGTTTACAGAGAGGTAGTTTCCTTCTATTCATAGTTTGATGAGTGTTTTTATTATGAAAGTGTTTCATTTTTGCCAAATACTCTTTCTGCATCAATTGTGATGATCATATTTTTTTGTCATTCTGTTAATTCTTCATGTATTCTATCCAGTTTTCTTATTGTTTATAGTGGGAAGGGGGCAAGTCTTATAGCAATCACTCTGTCATGGAAAGAAACCTCTGGATATTGGATTTTTGCAAATATCTTTTCTCATTTTTTAAAAAAGGATTTTATTTATTTATTTTTAGAGAGAGGGCAAAGGAGGGAGAGAGGGAGAGAAACACCAATATGTGGTTGCTTCTTGCATACCCCCTACTGGGGACCTGGCCCACATCCCAGGCACGTGCCCTGACTGGGAATCAAACTGGTGACTCTGGTTTGAAGGCCAGTACTCAATCCACTGAGCCACACCAGCCAGGGCTCTTTTCTCATATCTATTAATTATTAACTATTAACATCCTGGTTTCAGTTTTTTTGTAATCACTTTTATCTTTGGACATATTTACACCATGACCTCTCTGTTTTCTATTTGTTTCTTACTATTTTCTTGCTTCTTTTTCCTTCTTATCTTAATTTTTCTGGTTGATTTCTTTTCATTTTTATAGGTACATAATATCTTAATCTACTCTACAACAAGTCAAGTTCTCAGAACTTTTATCTTAACCCTCAAGAATTATGTACTGTCATTGTTGAGTAGTTCAGTACTACCTTTTTATTTTAAACCACAAATTAGTAACATCATCATTAATATTTTATAGAGACAATATTTGTTTGGTTCAAATCCATGATCATATTTTATTTGCTTACTGCTTATTTCTGTACTTCAAACTTCCTTTTGTGAATTATTTTCCTTATTTTTGAACATTTAGCAGTTCTTAGACACAGGCCTCTTTATAGTAAGATTCTCAGTTTCTATAGATTCATAACTATTTACTTAACTACCCTTCTTGAAATATAATTTTTTTGACTAAACAATTCAGGATTGAAAATCATTTTCTCATCACTTTGAAGAATTATTCTGCTATCTTGTATCTACCACGAGTATTGGAGTGTCTGTCATTTTTTTAGCGTTTCCTCACTGATTTTTCTTAATCTATTCTTTTTGTCTTTGGTATTCTGTAGTTTCACTACTTTGTGTCTAGGCATGGGCTTCTTCCTATCCCACTTAGGATACGTTATACTTCTTGAACCATTGGAATGATGCTTTTTTTTATCAGCACTGGAAAATTGACAACCTTTATTTACCTTTTTAAAATTTTCTTTCTTCCATTTTCTTTATTTTTTGCTCACTGATATTCTACTTAGATATATTTAAAACCCAATTATTTTCTCCTCTAACCTCTTAATACCTCTTTTATATTCTATTTGGGTTTGACCTTAAATTCTTGATAATGTCTTCATATGCATTTTCCATTTCATGAATTCTCTCTATAGCCATAATGATTCTATTTAATCCATCCATTAAGTATTTTATTTAAACAACATATTTTAATGTCAAGAGTTCTATTTTTTTCAAAATTATCTGCTAATTCTTGATACCCTCTCATTTCTTATTATTGTAACTGTACCGTTATTTCTTTAAACATTTTTGTCCATAGATGCTCTTTATTCTATACATGAAAGTCCCAATGTTTATATCCCTTGAGGGTCTAACCTTCACATTTGTTATTTCTGTGGCTCTCTTTAGTAGTGTCTTGCCTTTGAAAGTGCTTATTAGCTTTTTTCTTGTGAGCTCTATTGCTTGATCTTAATCAGTGGAACTCCTTCAGACCTAATTTGTGGACACACTTCTTCAGAAAAGATGTTTTTGTTTCTGTAGCCAAGAGATGCCCCTAATCTGACACATCTTGGGTGTCTTGTTTTGGCACAGAAGACTCAGGTTCAACTTACTCTTCCCAGCCCAAACTGCACTGTTGTGGAGTACTTTAACTGGAATTGCTTTCAGGGTAAACTTGTACCTCCTCACTCTCTGTCCTTTCGATCTCAACTAAAGGCTTTTGGTGGAGAGTGTGAAGTCCTGCCCTTTAAGTCACCCGTGAGACCAGTGAAGTCTTAATGACGTGCCCTATTCAAAATATAGTTGCTCTTAATTTTGAGGCCCCCTCAGGATTTTTAGATAGCCATAATGCCAAAAGGAGAGGTTATATGGTTGCTTTTCAAATAATACTTTTTGTTACTTGTGTAAAGAAATGTACAAAGTTTATCTTTAACTTAATTGTTGTATCTCTAAATTCTTTTGGAATTTCTTTATATACAATCATATTTCTCACATATAATGACAATATTGTTTCTTTCCAGTTTTTATAGTTTTTATTTTGTTTTCATACTCTATTGACTAGAACCTTGAATACATGAATAGAAGAGGCGATAGTGGGCATTCTTATCTTATTTCTGATCTTCAAAGGGATACTTTCACTGTTTCACCAGTAAGTGTGATCTTTACTGTAATTAATGTACGTATGTGTATGAAAATTAATTCTTATAAGAGACTTTGGAAAGAACTTTGTAAGATTTAAATTTGATCCTGACAGTGAGTAGGTTGAGCTTTGTTATAGCTATATGGCACATATAACTAGATTTTATCTACCAATGAAAGAAAAGGTTGGAAAGGGTAATAAAATTTTTTATCTAGTATTTGCATATTTTTTATTCATTTATATATCCAAGCATAGCAAAGCTAAACCCATATATGTATGTTGTTTCCTAGCTTCTTTTGTAATTGATATATGCATGGCTTTTCTGAGGGTATAGTTTTAATGTCAGGAAAAATTAGTGATATAGTAGAACTCAAACATTTCTGATGTTAGGATCTTTCAGAGAAGAGTAGTGATGGGATAGTGTTGTTTAATTTTTTCTTTTCTTTTTTTTGGCAGTTCCTTCCTTCCTTCCTTCCTTCCTTCCTTCCTTCCTTCCTTCCTTCCTTCCTTCTCTAATCCTGATCAGGAATAGGTGCATGACAACCTTTAGCAATAAGGACCTCATTAGCTCTTAAATTCTGTGAGCCTGAGAGATGTTCTATAGGAAATATGTGTTATTTGCTCATCTTTTAATGATCTACATTCTATGATGTCTAATATTTCCCTCCTCCATGAACACCATGTAGTTAGTTCTTCATGCTACCAACATCCTCCTTACTAACTGTTCATAGGATGAGGGTAGCTATTGGCATAAACATATTTTCTTTCCTGAAAATTAGGAGTTAGAATCCAGAGAAAGCCAGAAATTCTCTCTTTAAGTAGGTAAACCTGAAACATATAAATTCAGTACTGTGGCACAACCATCCATACCCACTATGGGAGCTGTGGATAAGAGAAGATGACTCTGCAGAGAAGGGAGAAGAATTCAGAGAGAAGTTGGGGTGAGTGGTATGAGGAAAGGACTGCCAGGTTTCTGACCATATTTCTCCTTCTTATTCCAGTTCCTTTCCAGACTTAGCTGCCTTACAGCCCTTGGGTTCATGAGGCACCCCTCTATCCTTATAATTTTTTTTCTTTTTGTGAAAGCCTTTTGGGGTTACAGACTTAGGCAACTAATACACTTGGATTTAAATTGTAATTCCAGTGACTCTGAGCAAGTTACTTAACCCCAGGAACCTCAGTTTCTACATCTGTAAAATAGAAATAGTGAGTTCTACTTTGCAAAATTCTTGTAAGTAAGAAGTTGAGCTAATGGATGTAGCAGAATAACTGGCCCAAGTAGAGGCCAGTTATCTTTATTTTTAATAAATAATAGTTATTACTTTTGAAATTATTTTTCCAATACAATACGATGTCTGATAGTGTAATGTTTGCATATTTATTATTACACATCCTATTCTGCCTATGTTATTACTTCTTGGATGTTCTCCCTGTCTTCCCATTAGATTTCGATCTTCCTGACAGAATGAATTCTAACATGTGCTTCTCTATAACCTATCAGAAACCACTCCAAAGTTTGTGCTCAATAAATAATTATTAGATAGAATAAATACTTTTGGGATTTCTTGTCAGGGAAAACCAGAAGAGTGAAGACTAGACCACTTGATCTATTATTTATGACTGCTCTCTTTATAAAGCTAGCCAAGCACAAACTGTGATGTCTTCTATTCCAGAAAGAACTGCCCTTAAGTGAATAGTCTTCTCCTTGGATAAGCCACTGAAAACCATGTTTTTTTGGTCATCATTTTTCAAATCAAATTCTATGAGGAACTCCAATATATAAAGCAGATTTTAGCAGAGGCTTTGTGACTAAGCAGGAGAGAGAAGCCTTGACTCCTGTATCCCATCCTTAGGGTAGATGCCAAGACACCTTAGGGTTCTGATGAAACATTTTGAAAACCATTACTTTAGATTATTTAGGATAGCCTATGTAACCAATAGTTACCATGGGTTTTTACTGAATTAAAACATATGAAACCAAAGGAGATGTTATAACCCTTCCCAGAGTCATTATGAAAGGTTCTATAAAGTTTTGGGGTGGTGAACATACAATACAATGTACAGATGATATATTATAGAAATGTACCCCTGAAACCTATATAATTTTGTTAACTAATGCCACCTCAATAAATTCAATAAAAAATAAAAAAAAGAGTTTTAGGGGATTGTTGTCAAGCTTTTTTCAGTTGGTGATGTGGAAACTTTTGGCCACTATTATAAGCAAGAGTGATTTTAATGAGATGAGATGGGGAATGTTTTGTGCTGGATCTCAAAAGACATGGGCTTGAGTTCTGGTTCCTTTTCTTACTAAACAGTGACTTTAGGCAGCTTTGCAAACTTACCAAGTTTCACCTACAAATTGTGAATTATCATCCCCATGTACTTCACAAATCTGTGAGCTTAAATGAAAGGTAAAGTGATTTTGTAATCTGAAAAGATAGTACTATATAAGTGAGGCATTTTTAGTAATACAATTAATTAACTAGATAGAAAATATAGTTTATATAATTAATAACTTCCCCTGAACTCAACTATTTTCATCTTGTGACATAGTGTGCATATATACTTTTTAATTTTTCTTAAGATAAAAATCCAAATAAATGTAGTATCCATAAAGGCCCTCTTATTGGTCTGGAGGTTTCTTGTTTCTCCAAACCTTTTACATTTTTGAAATATCTTTTAAATTAACCAGACATTGAAAACACATTGTGAACTTCTGCTTCTGAAAAGATGAAGTAAACATATTTTATGCATTTCCCCCATGAATTAAGTACAGCTAAAAACCCTGGATATATGTGAAACAAACATGAGACCCTGAAAAGTAAAGAGAAAAAGGCAGACTGGCAAGGGACCTTGGATCCCAGGAAGGGTATGGTGGTGAATTTCTTGTTTTGTTTTTTTTTTCTTTTTTTGCCTCATTCATCCCAGACTGGGTACGGGAAAAACTGGCAGCCTGGAAATGCAAATGTGCACAGGAAAAAAAAAGACCCAAGAAGACTGCTTTCTCTAGCCAAAGGAACAGGAAAGAAACAGCCTTGCAAGATAGAAAACTTTCAGAAAGCATGTCAATTTGTTAGGGCTGGGTTGGATAGCTTAAAAAGCAGAAGTGTATTGTCTCACAGTTCTGAAGGCTGGAAGTCTAAAATTAAGGTGTTGGCAGAATTGGTTTCATCTGACGGCTGTGAGGGAGGAATCCATTGCAGTCCTTTATGCTTGGCTTTTAGGTGGCCATCTTCTCTCTGTCTCAGCACATTGTCTTCCCTTTATGCGTGCTTCAGTGTCCAAATTTCCCCTTTTGATAAGGAAACCAGTCATTAGTTTTGGGTCCACTTTAATGACCTCATTTTAACTTGATCACTTCTGTGAAGATATCATCTCTAAATAAGATAACATTCTGAGATAGTGGGGGTTAGGACTTTAACATATGAATTGTTGGATGACACAATTTAGCTCATAACAGGAACTGTTCAACTCTACCCACACATCACAGAAAACTGTCTGGCCTTACCCATTTCCCACCAACACAGGCCAAGTTGAGAGCTTATACATCCACCCTTGCCAGGCTGTAACAAGGTACCCTATTCACCCCCAACTTCCATCAGTAAAGACCATATGAGGAGCCTGGATTTGTGCAGTGGTATTAGGACACCCCTCCACCCTCTGCACTGTGGTGGTGTCAGAGGACACTTGGTGGAAAGTCCTAACCCCTCCTCAGAGCCAACAATAACCAGAAACTCTCTTGGTGTCAATGGAGGCTGAATGGAGAACCTGGACTTCTGTTCCCACTTGACACCAATGAGATGATGTTTCCCCTTCTCTGTCATAGTAGTATCAAAGGAGCCCTACTAAAAGAGAAGATTTAAATAAGAGCCAGAGTCTTATTATATTCAGCATGTCCGGTTATCAATAAAAAAATTCCTCCTCCTACCCAGGACCAGGTGTGTCTCAGCTTAAATGAGAAAAGTCAGTCAACAGACACTGCCCCTGAGATGACAGGTGTTAGAATTACCTGATGAGGGTTTTTTTTTTTTTAAGATTGTATTTATTTATTTTTAGAGAGGGAAGGGAGGGAGAAAGAGAGAGAGAGAGAAACATCAATGTGCGGTTGCTGGGGGTCATGGCCTGCAACCCAGGCATGTACCCTGACTGGGAATCAAACCTGTGACACTTTGGTTCGCAGCCCATGCTCAATCCACTGAGCTACGCCAGCCAGGGCCTGATGACAGTTTTAAAGCAGCCATCCTAAAACACTTTTGTGGGCAATTAGGAACATGTTTCAAACAAATGAAAGTATAGAAAGTCTCAGCAAAGAAATAGATAGTCTTAATACAGAAATAAAAGATATAAAGAAGAACCAAATAAAAAATTTTGAACTAAAAAAATACAATAATGAACATAAAAAACTTAATGGATGGGCTCAACAGCAGAATGGAGAGGAGAAAGGAAAAAAATCAGCAACTTTGAAACCAGACCCAATCCAGAACGACACGGAGAAAAGAGACTGAACAAAATAAAGCTTCAGCGACATATGGGACTAGAACAAAAGATCTGACATTCATATCATTGAAGTCTCAGAAGGGGTTCACTTCTTGACCTTCTGGCTAAGATCAAGTGAAGTCTCAGAAGGAGAGGGGATTGAGGACAAGGATTATAAAGTATAATTCAAAGAAATGATGTTTGAAAATCCCCCCAATTTGGCAAAAGACATGGATCTATACATCCAAGAAGCCGAGTAAACTGTGAACAGGATAAACCCAAGTTAATCCACATTAACACATCATAGTTGAACTTTTAAAAGCTAAAGACAAAGAAAGTAACTTGAAAGCAGCCAGAGCATTGCTATGATGCATTAGCTATAGAAAAAATAATTTCAATGACAGATTATTTCTCTTCAGAAACAATGGGGACTAGAATGAAGTGGCATGAGATTTTTTAAGTCTTGAAAGTAAAGAACAGTGGTCTCAAATTTCTCAGGAATGAAGAGGAAATCAAACAATTCTCAGATAAATAAAAACTAAGGGGTATATTGTTGCCAGAAGACATATCTTAAAAGAATGGCTAAAGGACATTTTCTAAACAGGAAATTTAGAAAAAGGAGAGATCTTGGAACAGCAGGAAGGAAAAAAGAACACTAGATATAGCAGAAACATGAGTATAAATACAATAGGCTTTGGAGTTTTCTAAATTATATTTCATGATTGAAGAAAAATGATAAAACAATGCCCAATTTGTTTCTCAATGTCTGTAAGGATAATATTTAAGACAACTATTTTAAAAATAGTGAGGCTAAAGGAATGTACAGGAACATAAGTTTTCTAAACCACTTGGCTGGTAAAATGTCCGTAGACTATGATAAGTTGTGTATGTATAATTTAAAACCTAGAGCATACACTAAAAAAGCTACATAGAGAGATACACTCCACAACAAAAGATAAAAACTAAAGGTAAATCAAAGTAGATGAAAAAAACCTGTTTAAGGAACTCAAAGGAAGGCATGTGGAGGGAAAGAGAGAAACAAAAAAATAATTTAGAGAGATCAAACAGAAAACAAAGAAAATGGCAGACAAATCCTACTATATCAATAGTTATATTAAATGTAAATAATCTAGATATATCAATTAAAGAAGAGATTGGAAGGGTTTATTTAAAAATTACTCAACTATATGCTATCTGAAAGAAACATTCAAATATAAACATTCAAGTAGTTTAAAGTAAAAGGATGGAAAAAGATATACTATGTAAACATTAATAAGGAAAGTAGGAGTGGCTAAATTAATATCTGGTAAAGTAAACTTTAGGGCAAATACAATTGTTGGAGTTAGAGAGCCACTTTACATAATAAAAAGATCAATCCACCAAGAAGACATAGCAACCCTAAATATGTAGGTACAAAGTAATACAGCTGTAAAATGTGTGAAGCAAAAACTGATTGAGTTGAAAGGAGAAAAAGACAAATCTATCATTGTAATTGGAGACTTCTGTACCCTTTTTACGATATAGGTCATAGAACAACCCAACTGAACAGAAAATCAGCAAGAGTATGAAAGAAGGCTATGTCATCAACCAACAGGATACAGTTGACATTTATAGAGCACTCCACCCAACATAGCAGAATACACATTTTTTCCAACAGTCCATGAAACAATACTGAGATAGAATGTATTCTGCACCATCAAGCAAACCTCAACAAATTTATAAGAATTTAAATTATATATTTTGTTCTCTACAGTGGAATCAAAACAGAAGTCAATAGCAGGAAGATAAGAAAATCTCCAAATATGTAGAAACTAAACAAAACATTTGTACCTAATCCATGCATCAAAGAGGAATATCAAGGAAAGTAAAAAAGATACAAGGAACTGAATGAAAATAAAAGTACAACATGTCAATCTTATGGGACATAGCTAAGGCAATGCTGAGAGGAAAAGGTATAGTACTGAAAGCTTATATTAAACAAGAGGAAAAAAAGATCAAAATCAATGATCTAAGCCCTCATCTCAATGAAAAGGAAAATCAAAATAAATCCAAAGCAAGCAAAAGGAAGGAAATGATAAATACCCAAGCAGAAATCAATGCAATAAAAAGCAGTAAAACAGTAGAGAAAATCAATAAAACAAAAAGCCAGTTCTTTGAAGTGATCAATAAAATTGACAAACCTTACCAAGACTGACAAGGGAAAAAAGAGAGAAGACACAAATTACTAATATCAGGAATAAAACAGAGATGTCACTAGACACCACAGACATCAAATGGATAATAGGAAAATAGTATGGACAACTCTATACACAGAAATTTGATAATAAATTAATAACACACATATTACAAAACAGGTAATTTTAGTAATTCTTTACTCTTACAGAAATTGAATTTGTGATCTTAAATGCCCTGAAAAAGAAATATCCAGGCCCTGATGGTTTCACTGGACAATTCTCCAAATGTTTAAAGAAGAATTAACTAATTCTACACAGTCTCTTAAAATAGAAGGGGATATTTTCCAACTCATTCTGTATTGCTCTGATATCATACCTAGAAAAAGACCATACCAAAAATAATAAAAAGGCCCTGGCTGGTGTAGCTCAGTGGATTGAGCACGGGCCTGTGAACCAAAGCATTGCTGGTTTGATTCCGAGTCAGGGCACATACCTGGGTTGTAGGCCAGGTCCCCAGTGTGGGGCGCACAAGAGGCAATCACACAATGATGTTTCTCTCCCTCTCCCTCTCTTTCTCCTTCCCCTCTCTCTAAAAATAAATCTTAAAAAAGAGGAAAAAACAAAAGAATTATAGACCAATAGCCCTCATAAATATAGATATAAAATTCTTTACAGAAATATTAGAAAATAAGATTCAGGAATGTATAAAAATAATTATGTGCAACAACAAAGTGGAGTTTGCTTCAAGGATGCAAGACTGATGTAATATTTGAAAATCAATCCAATCCACCATATTGACAGGGTAAAGAATATATAGATCTATCAATGCAGAAAAAGCATTTGACAAAATTTAACACCCATTCATGGTGAAAAAAATCTCATGAAACTGAGAATAGATAACTTCTTTAATTTGATAAAGAATACTAGAAAACTATAGCTAACATCATACTTAATGGTGAATGACTGAATACTTTCCTCCACATATCAGGAACAGAGCAACAATGCCCACTCTTACTATTGCTACTTTAGGGCAGTAAGGCAAGAAAAAACAGGGGGGGAGGTTTAATAAGAATGGAAGAAATAAAATTCTATTTCAAGATGACAAGATTGTCTATATGGAATATTTCAAGAATCAATTTAAAAAGAAATCTCATAGTACTAGTAAATGAATTCAGATCTCTGGATACAATATCAAAGTACAAAATCAATTATATTTTTATAGTTTAGCAATGAGTGTGTGGAAACTGAAATTTAAAATATAATCATTGAGAGAATGAAAAGGCAAGCCACAGGCTGGGAGAAAATATTGGTAAAACACATTCTGATAAAGATCTAATATGCAAAATATACAAAGAACTCTTAAAATTTAACAATAAAAAAATAAGCAACCTGAGTAAATAATGGGCAAATGATCTGAACAGACACCTCACTAAAAAAGATGTATACAAGGCAAAAAAAAAAAGAAAAGATGATTATCATAATTAGAAAAAGTCATTAGGGAACTGCAAATTAAAACAATAAGGAGATGCCACTATACACCTAGTAGAATGACTAAAATCCAAAATACTAATAACATCAAGTGCTGGTGAGGATGTGGAGTAACATCAACTTTTATTTGTTTCTGGTGGGAAAGCAAAATGGTACAGCCACTTTGAAAAACAATTTGGCAATTTCTTGTAAAACTAAACATATTTTATCATGCGATTCAGTAGTCATGCTCCTTTGTATTTACCTAAATGTGTTGAAAACTTATATCCACTTAAAAACCTGTACACAAATATTTATAGCAGCTTTTTTCAGAAATTGCCAAAACTTGGAAGCAACCAAGATGTCCTTCAATAGGTAAATGAGTACATAAATTGTAATATATTCATATGATGGAATATTATTCAGTGATAAAGAGCTACCAAGCCAAGAAAGGCCATGGAAAAATTTAAATTCATATTGCTAAGTGAAAGCAGCCAATCTGACAAGTTTACCATTGTATGATTTCAACTATACAACATAAAAAAGAAGGCAAAACTATGGAAACAGTAAAAAGATTAGCAATTGCCAAGAATTGGGGGGAGGGTAGGAGGGATGACAGATGAAGCATAGGGGACTTTTTTAGGGGAATGAAACTATTCTGTATGATAGTGTAATGGTGGATACATGTCATTACGTATTTGTCAAAAGTCTTAAGATATACAATACAAACAGTGAACTCTATTATAAACTGTGGCCTTTCATTTGTAATATGTTAGTATTGGCTTATCAACCATAACAACTCTAGTACTGCAATAATGCAAGATATCTATATAGCGGAACTACCAGGGCAGTGTAAAGGGGTTATGGGAACTCTCTGTATTTTCTGTTCAGTTTTTATGTAAACCTAAAGCTGCTCAAAAATAGTCTTAACTTGAATACCACCACAATTTACAAAATATGGAATATTTAGATTTATATCCAACAAAACATGTACAGAACTTGTATGCTAAGAACTATATAAAATAAATCAAAGATCTAAATAAATGCAGATACATACTGTGTTCATAGCATTGAAGACTCAACACAGTAAAGATGTCAGTTCTCCCCAGTTTGATGTATAGGATTAATACCGTTCTTATCAAAATCCCATCAAGATTTTTGTTGATAATGATGAATATTCTAACATGTATATGAAAAGGCATAGGAACTAGATAGCTAAAACATATTAAAAAATAAGTGGGAAGAACCAGTCTACCCAATTTCCAGACACAGGGTAAAAAAAAAACCAACAATATAGAACTATACTATGTACACATTGTAGTGATGCCTAATTCCTGCCTTTGATATCCAACATGCGTATCAGGGTGATTTGCTATGTGTAGACATTGTGAGAGGATTACCCCATCAAGTTAACTAACGCATCCATCACCTCACATATCTATCTGTGTGTGTCTTGTGAACATTTAAGTTCTACTCTCTTAGGAAATTTCAAGTATTAAAAGTTGAAAGAAAAAAACAGCAAGCACATTGCAGTTATGTCAGTGATTTGCTGGTTAACCTCCATCCTTTTCTCATCCTTCTGTGTTCTGATGTTATGTGTGATAGGGATGCCAGGGCTTTGCAGGTGACTTCTTTCAAGTGCCCTTGTCAATCGGCTTCTATTAGGTCTTACCAACTAGTAGTCATGGCAGGGACTGGGAGACAGAATATAAGGAGACGCTAGTTACTTTTCACTTTCAGCTTCCATTGACATTTCTCCAGCAACTGTGGGCAGCTACAGAATATTGAATTTTTTGGCAGATCATGAACATGCCATCTGGGGCTTTTTCCTTAGTCCCATCACCAACATTCAGCACCCTCTCAGCAGTTCCAGATTTAGAGATGAGATGTTCCTTCTTTGCCTTGGCATTGAGTTCAGTCCTCTTCTCTACTTCTAGGCTTTGGTAATACAACCACCTCCATTTACCAGACTTAGCAGTAATTGTTGCTTTCTCTAGTTAGTTACTGGTCTTTGGATTACCACCTTTTTAATTCCCTCTGTCCTTTCTAAAAAAATGTCCCTGTATTAAATTTCTGTGTTAGATATTCCTACAGTGGTTCCATTTTCTGATTTGACTTTGATTACTGATGCATTAGCATTGGGTAAAACAGAGCTAGTCTCTTTGTTAAGGAATTGTTCTACAGAGAGAAGGTAATATTCTTTCCATTTCTTTATCTCAGAGTTGAGCCACCATTCTTAGAAGCTTTTGTGTAGAGAACCTTCTGAAGATGAGAAAAAACATGGGGTATCTTAAACCTGAACTATGGCTACAACTTAGCCCTAAGATCTCTGAAATCTTTGTGGAAATAGTGGAGACTAAAAAAAAAAAAGCCACTTCAAATTGGAACATAGTTTTCTAATTTTCAAGAGAAGGATATTTGGATGCTGTTCCCTTTTTTTTCTAGGAAATATGCCCGAATAAGCCAAATAAAAACAGATATATATTTGCCCAAAGGTTCCAACAAATTAAATTAAATCACTGTGCATTGATGTTTCCTAGACTTTTGATTTTATGTTCCTGGAAAAAAAATGAGGATCCAACTTTTTAGTTTTACCAAAGGAGCATGTTAAAAATGGAAAAAAATAAATAGTTATCACAATAATTTTATTAAACAAAGAGCAGCTTAGTAAGAACAAATAGACATGAGATCAGAAAAATGGATAGTGTTTTAAATTTAACAAAGTGTTCCTTACAGAATTTTACCATTTGTTCTTATTTGTTTATTTAAAAAACTATACCCATGGTCCATTAAAATTTTCCACTGGTCTGCTGTTTAGAAAGTCCTGCTGGAAAATTTAATGTTGATTTTATGGTATAGGTAGAGTGCATCTTAGAGACAGTATTTCTATTGTGGAAATATTTTTTTATAAGTGGACCAAGATGGCACTATCCTAGAAAACTGTTGGTTCATTTGAAGATGTGTGCCTCTTGTTTTAGAGTTGCTAACAAAAGTTGAAAGTGATGTTTCCAGGAGAGCTTGAGATTCTGTGTCTTCAGGAACCTGTGCTTATTAGTGCTTAGGAGAAAAAAGTACAGCACAGAGTTTGGGAGAGGGAAATTTTCCCTACTTTTTTTCTGGAACCCATTGCTGTGCTTTGAATACTAAGAGACTCTGGGAGCACTTGGAGGAAGTCTCCTTGACTTAGGTATTAGCTTTCTCATAATGGACTCCAAAGACACTGAGAACAGTGATACTCACCCAAGTGGCTTTACAAGCATGTAAGCCAGAGCACAATATGTCAGACGCTATATAGTGTCTGTAGAAAAAATAATTTGCAAGCACACACAAAACTCTCCCTTTGAATACTCTTAGATGTTCCTGGGAGTGATCAATTTTCAAAGGGAAGCATGAGATACTTTATTAGGCTGTGGAGCAAGAATAGAATCTTGATTCCTTTGTACCCACTAAGTGGAGAATTGTGGCAGCACTTGTTTGTAGATTTTATGTACTTGGTAGCTTTTGGTGTGTAACCAACCACTCCATGACTTAGTCACTTAAAAATACCAAATATTTATAATTTTAAAAATTTTAAAAAAATTGTGCATTAACTGGGCAATTCATGTGGTTTGTCCTGGCTTGATTGGGCCTGCATGGTCCAGGATGGCTTACATGTCTGTGACCTCTGGTGAAACAGCTAGAAATACTGAGACTAATGAAGCCTCTTTCCACGTGGTCTCTCATTTACCAGTAGGGTAATCCATGTTTTTTTGTGGTAATGGTGCTCAGCAACAAGAGAGGAAATGTACTTTTTGAGCCTCTGAACACATCATGTTTGCTAATATTCCATTGACTAAACCACCCATTGACATAGCGATGTTCAGGGCCAGATTAAGGAAAAGAGAAATAGACTTTACCCTGGATAAGAGAACCTGCAAAGGCATTTATAAAGGAGCTTGGATATGGGGAAGAGAGTATTTTGTGGCCAATTTGCAATCTATCACATGGAGTAATGTTGAGAATTTTAGCTTTGAGTTATATGGCACATAAGATTTCTCATCCAGGTGCTCAGCATGGCTTTAAGCTTCTAGGTAATGGAGGTGGCCTCCATCATTGGTAAGAAAATTTTTGTCTTCTCTGGCAAGCATCACCTGCTGTCATGTGCCATTTTAATAGAGTTCCAAACCTAACTTTATATTGCTTTTTGATTCTGGGGGCAGGAGCCCTGCAAATTCTATTTTTGCCTTGCCAATAGATTCCCTGTTCAGCTCTGATGATAGTGACCACCAGCATCTTACTGAAAGGCTGAAGAGGAAGAAATGGTATACTCTTTTTGTCTGGCTCTTTTGGACTTTCTGTCAGCTTTTCCCTATATCACTCCAGCATCATTTTATCACTCTGTCGACAGAAGTGCCTTACTATAGGAACTTCTGTGTAACTTTCCTAACATCTTCATAGCCAGTTATCATGCCTCACTCAGATACACCAGCACAAGCCACCCAGCATCCCTTCCTCAGAGACCTGAGTTTGGCCCTTTCTTCAAATCCCTTAGTTTTAATAATTCCAACCTTTTCTCTTTATCCTCCCAGTCTTAGGGGTAGTTGGTACTTATTTGATACCTTAGGGTTCTTTTTGTGTTTTCAGTTAACTGGTTAAAAATTCTTTATAACCAATTAAAATTCTTTATATTAAATTTTCTGTTACATTAATCTGTAATTTCTGTGTTCTGCCTGAACCTTGACTGACCAGGTAGGAAGAGGAAGACAAGAAAGAGAAGATGGCTTAACATGTTCAAGGCACCACTGGTTTTCTGCCATTAGTTGTGTGACTATAATTACAAAATCTAACTTATGAGGCTAGCATAAACTTGATAGCAAAACTGAACAAGGATAGTATGAGAACAGAAAAATTATAGCTTATCTGTTTAAGAAACAGTGATGCAAAGTCAAGGAAAAAATATTAGCAAACCAAATCCTGTGCCTTATATAAAGAATACTATTTTATGTACTGGTCTTGTTTCTGAAATGCAATGTTGGTTTAACATTAGAAAATCAATTACTATATAAATATTATATTTTATGTAATAATGTATACATACTTAACAGAAAAATAATAAACTCATCTTACTAGTTACAGAAAAATAATTTAAAAAATTCATTATATCTTATGTGAGAATTTTCAGGAAACTAGGAATAGAAACACTCCTTATTTGATAACTAATATCTAAAAAAATTTGCAACAAACATCATTCTTAATGGTAAGCAATAAAAAACTTTCCTTTTGAGGTCTGGAAAAAGATAAATCTATCTATTATTACTTACATTCAACCTGGCACTAGACACTCTAGCCAGTGCAGTAAGACAGGGAAAAGAAATTAAAGGTATAGAATTGTAAAGAGGAAATGAAACTATATTTCTTCATGGAGGATATGACTATGAATGTAAAAAATCCAAAAGAATCAATTGAAAAAATATTAAAATGAACAATAACAAGGTTGTTGGATACAAAATCAAAATGGAAAAATGAGTGACATTTTTATATAAAAGCAACAAATAGAAAATGAACTTTAAGAACATAGCATTTTAAGGGTATCCAAAATATGAAAAATGTAGGATAAATATAACTAAAGATTTATAATATGTCTAATCTTAAAATTAAAAACCTTATTGAACAACATTACAAAGGACCTAAATAAATGGAGAAATGTAGCAAGTTCATGAAAGATAGCAATTCCTCATAACTGATCTAAAAGTTCTGTCAAATGCAGTCTCAATTAAAATATCGACTTACATAAAATAAATATATATAGAAATGCAAGGGCTGAAGAATTGCCAAGAGCCCTTTAAAGAGAAACATAGTTGGTACTTCCTTACTGATGTCAAATTTTGTTATTAGGCCACATTGAGACAGTGTAGTAACAGTACAGGTATAAATAGGCCAATGAAACAGAATAGAAAACCAAGAAGTGAAACAATCCATATGTATATATTAGATAGGTAACATAAATAGTTTTATAAATCAGTGGGAAAAGAAGAGACTTTTCAATAAATGGTGTTGGGGCAATTTATTTATATGAAAAAAGAATGAAATTGGAACTCTAACTCACAGTATACAAAATATTCAATTCCACATGAAATAAAGACCAAAAGATATAATAGGCAAAGGAATAAAACTTTTAGAAAATAATTTAAGAGAATACCTTCATGACCTCAAGCTAGGGAAAATTTCTTTAAAAAGAAAGATATTTGAAGCATATATAACTGCCAAAAGAGTAGTATCCAGAACATATAAAGAATTCTGGCAAATGAATAAGAAAAAGACTAATCCAGTAAAAATAATAGATGAGAAATCTGGATCCTTCATAAAAGAGCAAAACCAATTGGCCAGTAAATACATTAAAAAAAAAAAAGCTTCACCTCACTGGTAATCAGATCACTACAAATTAAAATCAGAAAAAGATATCAATACATACTCAACACCTTAGTTAGCAACATTTTTAAAAGTTGGTGAAAACGAAGATCATTGGGAACTTTGCTGGCAGGAATTGTAATTGAGATGACATATCAAAAAACAGTTTGGTTTACTTGGTAAAGTAGAGCTCACTCATGTACTAAGATTCTGCATCTTCACTCCTGGCTTGCTCAGGAACCAGGAAACATGAACAAGAATGTTCACATTAGTGTTGTTTATCTTAGCCTCAAATTAGAAATAATCAAAATGTCTGTCAGCAGAATTGGATCAATAAAGACTATTGGATCATAAAATGGGATGGTGCACACGAATAAGAATGAATGGGCCATGGCTGCGCATGACAAAACCAGTGAATCTTATGTTCAGCAAGTGAGATAATCTGAAGAATAATGACTGTATTAGTATACAACTGTCAAAAGTAAAATCTTGTTGGGATTAATGTACAGGTAGAAAAGATTGCATGGTAAAAAACACAGGGAATGACTATCTTAAAAGTCAGGAGAGTGGGAACATTTTGTGGGGTTGTGAGAAGGAAAGAATTATAGAAGAGCTTAAGATAGGGAGAAACAGGTGAAGGAGGGTTGGTTTCTAAGATGGTGGCAAAGTTTTGCTTTTTAGCCTGATTTGAGGTAATGTGGGTGTTTCTTTTATGAGTTTTCTTTCAACTGTACATAAGTATTTATACACTTCTCTAATAGTTTCATGGTTAAAAGTTCATTTTTATTCTTTTCTTATAGGAACTAATATAGAAACTGCAGAAAAGAGAATGTAAACCTTCTTTACACAAGGTTACTTCTATTAGGGTTGCTTCTTCAAAAAAAGTAGTTTTTTCTTCCTTTACACATATACAAATGTTGATATTAATTATCATTATTGATCAAAGTTAAGTCAGTTTGTTATAGATTTGGCACTATGTTGTACTAACAATTAATGAGGTACCAGCCCTAAAACAGCTATTTTTGTGATTCTAGAAAGTTTAGTGCCACTGGCTGACATGGAAAACACTGACCATAAGTCTTGAAAATGACTTGTACACTGGTGGGTTCTGAATGCCCCATAACACATTGCTAGGAGCACCCCTACATTTATAACCCTGAGTGAAACTCCATTTTGCCATTTAAACATTAATGCTTTCCTTTGGGGAGCAAAATTTCTACATGAGAAAAGCGCAACAAAACAGCAATTATGTAAATTGAATGGAAGAAAACCAGTAGTGTCCTGTTTGAGGCAATTTTCCCCATAATGAGTGTTGGGGGAAGGAGGAGAATGGGAAGGACTGGAGGTTAAAAATGGGAAATTGTGTATGTGTATGTAATAAACTTGCACACAAAGCAGATGCACGGTGTGGAAGTCATGTATAGAGGCAATAATCTGTGACAGAAAGATTTACATAATATTCTTTGAGGGCAAGTTCTCCATTTTAAAAAGATGGTGAAATGCAGGCAGCATGCCTGACTGTAATGAATCTAAATCAGGTAAATAATTTGCACTCTCAGATTATGCCCCACCCCCAGTCCACACTTCCTTAATGGATCTATTACAGCTTAGAGGGTAAAGAGAACTGAAGTCATCCTGATGTGTGGCTGTGACATAAGTGAAAACACTATATTTTGGAAGGTACTGATAGACCTTGATAATTTTGATCTTGCAGATCATAATTAATAATTAATACATTTACAAGTGGAAGAAAAACCTCCCTAAATCATGAAAGGAAGGTTGTTTTACACACACACACACACACACACACACACACAGCCAAAAACTGGCTTAGAGGATTCTAGGTTACACAGAATGCTGATTTCCCCTGCAGTGGATCAGTGTCATAAGATGAACATTATGTAAAACATATATCTGTGCCCCTTCCTCTCCCTTCTCCTCTTTAGCAATACATTTCCATTAGGTGCTATGATGCCTTTTGGCAGAAGAAGGAAAACCAAGAGCACAAGATGCTGTTCAACTCACATGATGTCACTCAAAATGGGGTAGGGATGAGATCTAACTGTGTTCCTTTAAATGTGATGACTACTCTTACATTTTAAGCTTTCCCTGCTTTTATTTACAAGCACATCTCTTGTTTGTTATGCTCTCCATTAGATTCATATAATTTTGAGTGACTTTACTCTCTGCTTGTAAATTGAACCTGGAGGGTTTTTTTTTTTGGGGGGGGGGCATGTAACCAGTGCTGGGAGGCTTAATAGACTTGATTTCAGCAGCCCCTGAGACCAGATTTATAGTTTTAACTTTTTGCCATGTAGTAGCCATAAGCTGTTGCAGAGTCCTGACTTGCACACTTAATACCCTGTCTCTAATGCACTGGTTTCAATTAACCTGCAAACCTCTTGGTTAGTGTAATGCTTAACTAGAGCTAAAGTAATTAACTGCCTATAATTATTACACAAAACAATGTAAAGTATTGTTTCACATGTGTGGAAATTAAAAAGAAAACCTTTAAGACTTGGTTTCTTCCTTTGAATATTGTACATGAATTATATTGCTCATTGTATTTGCATGGTATTCCTTTTTCAAGGTAAACACAAAATACTGAAAGGGAAGCAAATCAGAGAATGTACCCCAAACACCAGAGTTGTTTTCAGGTCATCAGTATGGGTACTAAAATGAGATGGGTAAAGGGGAGAATTTTAATTAGGTTTAAAAAAGGGGAAAATATAGTTTATTTGGCAAGTGTGTCTGATTTGCTATGGCACATCTTTGTTTAGATGCAGATGACCGTCAACTATTACTACTCATTTATCATCATAAGATGTTTATTTTGACTCATTTTTAAAAAGGAAAAATGTATACATGTGCACACATACACAAAGGGCAAAACAAGGAGCTGTCTCTCAAGGGTAGGCTATTACTTGCCCGAGCTTGGGAGAAAAGGCTTCTCAATGGGATTATGTCCTCTCTCATAACCTATCAGTTGTCTGATCAGAAATTCATAACACAGCCCATCTATCGCTCAGCTCGTCCAGGGCTGCAGGACTGAATTTAAATAGGCAAATGCCAGACTTGGGCATTGACATTCTCTCCGTCTCTCTCAGTCTTTTTCTCCTGCCTTCCTTCCAATCACATTGCCTATCTTTTCTTTTTCCTATCATTCTAAAAATTCTTCCACACGCCACCATTTTATATTCTGTATGTACTAACGTGATGAGAAGTTATCAGGAAATGGAGGAAGGATGGTGAGTGAAGGAGTAGATACAGTGAGAGGCAGAGGGAGGGAGGATGAGAGAATGAGATGGAAGGAAATTGTAAATTATTGCTGTCATACTCTTGTCAGGACAGCAAAACCTGGTTTCTTTTCTTTTCTTTTCTCTTTTCTTTTCTTTTTTTGCATCTAAGTGGAAATAATTCAGGATAAATTACTTAGTGCATATCCTTACTCAATCAGCCATATGTCTGTGTATATATAACATATATGTGTCCATTATTATACCTTCTCTTTTTGTGCGGCTGAATGTAGAAAATGCATCTTAATCTGTACATTGTTGATCTTGGCTTCCTGTGGTTGTGTGGCTACAGGGTGTCAATTCTATAGAGTTGTAACCTGATGACATTTAACTTTTGCTTTGATAGAGTAGTCATTTAGATTCTCTCTTCCCATTCTTCCTTCCCCTCTTCTCCAACCCCAATAAAAATAAATCAGATTTATCTCTAAGTCCAAAATCACAGTGGAAGGAAAAAAAATGTTTAATTGATAACACATTAAAACTCTCTGTAGAACTTAGATGTTGAAAGTTGAGAGCTTTTGTGTTCAGACAGATGGGTGAATGTTAATCACACCAGTTGGGCTTTGCTGCAAATGATTAAAAAATGAAAATTGCTATGAGAAAACTGCCTATTGTCCTGCCTCTTTTCCCTAAAGAAGGTGGTACAGTTCATTCAACTCTATGTCAGATCACTAGCTTTTAAAAGTCATACCCTTTTCCCTCTCCCTCCCTAATATGTTAACATTGGACTAGAAAGTGAGTCTTGAATTAGGAGTTTGATTGTGTTTGTACTAAAATTCCTCTCCTGGTGGCTATAATCTAGAGAATTATATTTCTTGATTTTAATATTTTCATCAGTAATGCTTAATTAAAAAGAAACAGTTATAAGTGTTCATTTTTTAAAAGTCAGCATCAATTTTTGGTATTTAAATTTATTTCATAGGACAAACTACAAATAAATTTTGTCCACGTGGGAAAACATATGGTATGGGGGTATTGCACAACTTGTAACAAATACCCCACCCAGTCTTAATAAAAATAGTATTCTGTACTACTATGTATACATTTCTGCCTAAGGAAGGATAGTATTTTATACCAGAAAATGTTGCTAAATATTTTCATTTTTCAAATTATCTTTATGTGAATGCTACAACCTCCTTTCTATCTTAGGACACTGAAAGCTCATTGACTTTAACTGATGAGAGGTTTGATAATCAGAAGCGAAAGAATCAGAGGGGCTGGAGCCAGTGGTCCAGTTAACCACTCACTGACCCACTAGGGCTTGCAGAATTTCCCTTGTTACCATGTTCATTTTCAGATGTTGCCACTGACTTGTTGGCGCATGACCCATGGAGAATCCAATTAATGTAGTATTTGGTCCAGTTGCTACAGAGGAAAATAAATTAAAACCAAACTCATCAAAGATCCAAATAAGTCTCCTTCTTCTAAGGTTAGTATTGATAACAAGGCAACTCTTGTATTTACTCTCCTGGGCATTTTCTCCATTGTTTTAGTCTGATGAGCTCCCTCCAGGTAGTGCTATTATTCAGGAAGGGCTACATTGTACATTTCTGGTGGAT
Source organism: Phyllostomus discolor (assembly GCF_004126475.2). NCBI lineage: Eukaryota > Metazoa > Chordata > Mammalia > Chiroptera > Phyllostomidae > Phyllostomus > Phyllostomus discolor. The sequence continues at coordinate 62,510,856 of NC_040914.2, forward strand.
AAGGGTTTTATAAATGTCTTTTTTTAGCAGCTTTATTGAGATGTAATTCACATCCATTTAAAGTACATAATTCAAAGGCATTTTCACATAATTCTGGTATATTCACAGTTTTTTTCAACCATGACCTTAATCAATTTTAGAACAGTTTCATTATCCCAAAAAGAAATCCCGTACTCATTAGCTCCCAACTCTCCATTTCCTCCCAAATCCCTTCCTCTTACCTCCTTTCTATCTCTGTGGATTTGCCTGTTCAGGACATTTCCTATCAAGGGAATCACGCAATACATGGTGCTTTGTGACTGGCAGGTATGGTTCTAAACAGCTGCTGAGAACATAGACCTCTTTGGAAGTTCAGAAAGATGCACATGCACACAAGTAATGAGAAAAGTGTTGGGGACAATGATCCCTCCCAAAGTTCATGGACCCCCATTTAAGAGCACCATTCACTTGGCAGAGTCATCGTCTATATGAACAGGCAGATTCAGGGGCCACTCTGTCTTCACTCTCCTAGAGGTTTTCCTGTTTTCCAATGGCATTTATTTTCTTCCTCGATGCAATTGGTAAGGGAAAAGATTTGTAGAATCTACCTATTGCTTTTCCAAAACAACAAATAGTCATTTAGTAATTGCTGGGATTCACATTTAAGTCACATATTTATTACTGTAAAATAAAGTGTGCAGCCTAAAATAAACTAGGATGGGTCTAACGGAAGTAAACATTGTGAATATAGTTTTATATTTCAACTCTTTTGCCATTTAATTCACTTCTACTGCATCAAGGTAAAGGGGAAGAAGGCTGAGTTTTGGCAGTCCCTTAGGATTCTTTTCAAGTGGATAGGTAGATAGGCAGGTAGGTAGGTAGATGAATAAATAAGTAAATGAAAGGCATAGGCAGAGCTCCAAAGATGCTGTTTTAGGAACCGAGGGCTTCTCTTTTTGCCAAACAGCCACTAGTCACCTTTTCTCTCAGCCTATTTACACACAATTTTTTTTTCTGTTAGTTTCCTGTAAGCTGGTTATATAAGTAGAAGACTGTTTGTCTTACTCTGTTCAAGCTTGCTATGTATCCAAGCCTGTCCCTGAAACCCTAAATGTTCCACTTTTAGAACAGAATCTTCTAGCAACCACCAAACAGTCTGATGTGTTTTGCAGACCTCCTGTGCTATGCAGGACTTGTGCAATTGTGGCCAGCCCATTGGGTCATTCGCAAGATTGTGTCTCACACATGCCTTCCCATTTCCTACTTCAGACTGTCTGATATTCTGAACTTCCAAGAAAGCTGCCTGGAGAGAAGCCCAAGTGGACAAATGTCTTTCCTCTGTGGTTTGTTCCAGAGGGGAGTCACAGTACAGTTCAAACCCATCAAATCTCAGTTTGTGGGGAAAGATAGCTTGCTAGATTACACATGTTGTTTTTCAGTAGATCTTTACTGTTTGTTTTCTTTTCTCTATTACTTCCTCCTGGCTTTGGTTGTTTTGTCTTGCACATTCATTTTTTTTTACCCTGGGAATCTTATTTTTATTTTAAGAGCAACAGAATTTGTTGGAAAACCAATTTTATACACACAATGAATCTTTATCTCCATATTATTATAAGCAAGAAGTACTAGGGGATACATGGGACAGAAAGCACAATACATTTATTTCTCATTTTCAGCTATAAGCCAGGGTCTAATTCTGTCTTGAGATTGATTAAAATGAAATATTGGGTTTTATAGCACTCACGTGTGGTGGACACAAAGCTGTCCCTTAGACATCACTGCTGCTCCCATCACTGCCTCAGTTTTGTAACTGCCAGAAAAAATGGGCAGGACTTGAGGTCAACCTGAGCTTCCTTTAGTAGGTTAAAAGCCAAGGTTGTGGCAACTGGGATTTCTCAGTTCAATGACATCTTCATGAGTCATTTCCAGTACCAAAAGAAATACAAATAAGGCATTTTCCCCCCTTTTTAAAAACTGTCAAATAGAAAAATAAAAACTGTAAAAATCTGGAAGAAAGAAGAATTCATATGTGTGGCAGAAGACAAGTACATACTTCAAAACTGACCTCCTGAAATAAGGTCAAGTGGAGTTCCTTTGCTTTAGTGAAGAAGTTGTTGATTCACAGGAGCTTTGAGAGGAGTTTAGCCACACAAGAACTGTAAGGATTACCCAGATGTCAGCTGACATTAGTTTATCTTTTGAGATTTAAATTGGTGGTTTTACAGTAAATTCTGTTGGAGACTCCAAGCTTTCACTAAAAATGCAGTTAATATCTGGGGCTCGGGTTTGTTTTTTGTTTGTTTTGGGTGTTTTTTAAAATATTTATTTATTTATTTATTTAGCCTGTCCTAGCTCTGAGGGCTTTCTTCCAGTGACTTCTCAGTCTTCACATTATCCACACTCTATCAGGCTATTAGACTTCCTTTTTTTCTGGAAATCTCTGCATGCCACAGCAACCTAGATATGGAAGTAAGCTCTTGCCTGTATTGCCCTCTCTGCCCCATCCCCTCCCTCCACCCCAGCCCCTATCACTTGCATTAAGACATGCTTGAGGAGCTTTGCTGAAGTCTTGGAAGCAAAGGAAGTTTACTTTGCAGTGATCCAAGCAACTTAATAATGAATATTTCATGAATATGTTCAAGGAAGTTTTCTGATCTCTTAATACCAGAAATTTATGACTATAATACTTTTCTCTGAAGTTACTTCTTATTCTATTCTACACCCCTCTCATTTCTTCTCTTGTTCTCCCTACCTCTATGTTCATTTATGAAGAGCAGTTTAGCACTTTATTTGGCTGTTGTTTTTATCTCCCGGTTGGACTCATCTTCCACATGCTAGGTGGCATATGAAAGGGTTTCCTTGTAGATGTTTTGCTCCTTAGCATGAATGCTACAGCCTGCTATAAAAAAAATCGCTCTGCTGCATAGCTCTCTAAGGACTGAGGATGATGAAGGCAGAGAAAAACCAAACCACTCCCTTAACCCCATATCTTTGAAGGAATCCTGCTATATTTCCTTGGGTAGTTCCACTTGTGACACTAGAGATGACATTTAGAGTTTAATTGAATCAGTGAGTTGATTTTAAATCAGTGAAATAGTTCTATTTGAATTGTTAAAATAAAAAAGATTTTTTTACTTTTTTCCTTCAAGAGTGGGAAGCAATTGAAACTGCAGAGAAATAAAAAAGGAAGGAGCTGTTTGAAGTTTTCAGAATTAAATACAAAAAGGTGTTTTTGGATCATGCTAATAAATAAAAATGGTGTCTGTTGAAGTCAATATTTAGAATTTCTCAGGCTGGTTATGATGCTTTATAAATGAATAAGCAAAGAAATGTTGTGGATGCCAAAGATAAAAAAAAAATCTAAATCCATTTGAAATATAATTTGTAACCATATTTAAAAAAACTTTAGCCAAAGTAGTATATAGTATAGTATATAGTTACTATAGTATGTAGTTACTATATAAGGTAGAGAAATGCAGTATTTGAAAATCCACAAACTTTTTACTTTTTAAAAGACTTTATTTATTTTTAGAGAGAGAGGAAGGGAGAAAGAGAAGGGGAGAAACATAAATGTGTGGTTGCCTCTTGCATGTCCCCCACCAGGTACCTGGCCAGCAACCCAGGCTTGTGCCCTGACTTGGAATCAAACCGGCGACCCTTGGTTTGCAGGCTGGCACTCAATGCACTGAGCCACACCAGCCTGGGCCCCAAACTTTTGACAAAGGTACTATCTGTTTGTTGTTACTAGATTATCTCCACAAAGTTATAACATGACAAGAAATAATAAGTAAAAGTATAAAGATAAAAGTAACATTTTATTATTAGAATTAAATGAAAGCAGATCTCAGGCAAAATGTTTGCTCTGATGAAAATAGATTGTGAGACTCAGCTCTGCCTTTTGTGATTTGGTTCTAGTCAACCTGTATCTGAAATTTATCCTAGTGGAATTTCTGATCAGGTAAAAACAAATGTGAAAAATCAGAATGGAATGGTTTTTTGAGAGCTTAAAAAATGATATTTGCATGTGCAATTCAGATTCATTTTCCTCGCCAGAAGCCTACTGGTTTGCATCTGTATTTCTACATTGGTGAAGCTTCAATCCTGTTGGTTTGTGAATCTTGGTAAGAATTAAGTTAGGGATAGCAGTTTTTATAATGTTGTCAGATATTTCCTGATGATAACTCCTGGACATCTCAGACCCACCCTATCTCCACATGAATATTTCAGATTGGTGAGAGTGTGAAACACAAGGCTTAATCTCTTGTTCAAACATTTTGAAAGGTCTAGACATTAAATATGTGCACCTTTTTTGGAGAGGGCTCCAGTGGTGTTGAAAACTAGTTTAGTTTGGCATGCAAAACAGCTGATGGATCTGTACCTTTGACATACACATTTCCTACTGTGCAGTGGGGTTTCTTTTGGAAGGTATGCTGTAAGATAATATAAAGTGAGAGCCTGAAGAGAGCTTCAGTGCTTTTAATGGAACAAATCAAGAAAATGGGATTCCTTGAGGGTTCACTATTAAACCGAAAACTATAGCAAAGTTGGTTTGGAAGAAATGTACCATTTCCTGTATCTACATCTGGTTTTCCAAACCTTTGAATATGTTTTCTTTCTTCAGGTGTGTAGATATTTGTGCACATGTACATGAGTATGTGTATATAGGTGTTAATCATCGATGACAGATGTTTGTTTAGCCGACCGATCCAGTGCACAAAGTTTTATTTATGGTCAGGGAAGATACAGAAACAATAGCAGCTATCATACAAGTTAACCAGAATTGTATCTGCCATGACTGGTATAATATAAATATTCCCAGAGAGAGGTGATGGAATGTCAGTCATAAGAAATTCCCAACCTTAGTATGAGTGGTATATATACTCATGCTCATTTCCCTGTCTTTGGTTAGCTGATAGTAATAGAAGCATTTGAATTATTCTGCAGCATTCTAAAAGAGAACTCACATCTGAGGTTTTCAGTTCTTATCATGTTCATTAAGTGTAGCATTCATTCTATTTTCTGGGCTAACACCCTTCCTTTGTATTGGAAGTGTCAGGTAGCTTTTCCTTGACTGAAAGACACCCTGCCTTAACTCTGTAGAGTACATCATTTATCAATGCCCCTGAATGTGTATGCTTGTATGTTGTGTTCAGTGTGGGGAATTGAGGGGAAGTTTTCACCCTAGTGAACATGACCATAAGTGCTCCTCTCCCAGGTGGTGAACTGTAATTCAAATAACTCCTTTGACACATAAGAAAAGCTGCAAGGGAAATCACTCATGGGAGTCACTGTGATATTCTTTCACCAATACTAGGGAAAAATGAATATGCAGTGGCTTTAGCTTCTAGAATAGTGGTTCTTATTTGGGGTCATGGTTTCCTTTGAGAACCACACACAAACACTCACACACGTGCACGCACACACACACACACACACACACACATCCTTACACACCCTTACCTCAAGTTTTGCAAAGTATTTTTGGAGGATGCTTGCCCTTCCTGAGACTCATCAATGATTGTATTAAGGCTTAAACTTCCAGGTTAAGACCCCATCATTTGGAGAACCCATACACTGAACATTCTGAACACTAAGATAAAAATCCATTTTTGATTACTATAAAATTGAGTGGCCATGATAACTTACCACTATACCTTGTTACTCTTGGGATTTTACCTCTCAACCTCTCTTCTGATCCTGCTTCTGTGTCTTTTTCCGTTCTTTCCCTGATTTTTTGTCCTTCTCTTACTCAAAGTTCTGTCCAAATCAGGATACTTGATTCTGATTTCTATCCAGGCTTCCTTCTTATTCCAGTTCTTTTCATTTGAAATTTCTTTTCCATTCCTACTCAGCTTTGCTTTTCTCCATCTGTTTCCCACATGCCTTAGTTCCTTTAGGGGACTTGACAAATTAGGTCATGGTGCTTAGAGGAACGGGTTTTAGAGTGGTTACATAATTTTGGTAGCAGTCACTCTGCAGTGTGCCAAAAATGTAATGATCACAGTTTTATTTTGTCAATATCAAAATGCAAAGAAAGAGAGCAGGGGAAGATGTGATGGTGACATTTTACAGGCACATAAGTTTTGATGTAAAACAAAGGATATTGATGTTTTATCCAAAATGTTTAATATTTAATAAATCACTGTGCTACATGAATGATGATCTAGGAAAATCAAGCACTGACTTTGTTTTCCAGGGTGTTTAATGGAAGCTTTGTGTTTTAGAAGTGAAAGTCTGAGTACCCATAGTTGGTCTTTAAGCTATTTAATTCTGTGCCACATTTTAAGTAGACTCTGTTGCAGCCAATGAAAATGAAAACCAATGAAGTGTCTGTTTCAAGATACACCTTAGAATTAAGCAAGTTAAATCAATGGAAATCAATAGAATGTTAGGAGAACCAAGAAAACTACCTGGCAGGAGAGCAGTGAAGTAGCGAATTAACTTTTCACGCCAGAATCAGTATATTTCCACTGTAGTCCTGGGGCTTCAGGAGCTTACTCAGGTGAGTAATCTACATGTGATTTCTTTAACAGGTTAAGCCAGTGTTCTTATAAAACTTCTGTGTGCTACTGTCTACTACCAGGCTGGAATAGGGACAGAACTTGCTTTTTTGAATATAGGCTCAGTCAGGCCTGACATCCAGGTGTGTGTGAAACTTCCCCAACTGTAAAGACTCTAGCTCTTTCTTGCTCACTCCTGAGAAATGGTCGAGTTTCTCTGTTGAGATTTTAGTCGATGACTACAATAGGTGATTATGACTCAGTATATGGAATTTTGGACATTGTTTTGATAGTATTTATACTATCATTATCTAAACAGTTACTCAAATATTAGGTTAATGAAATGTTACATGCACCAAATAGCTTTTCATCAGATATATCTCTTTAGAAGACTAAGGGTCTAGCCCACTCCCCATTTAATTCTAGTTCTTGTTCACTAAAAATAAAAATGACAGGAAAATAACATTAAGAATTTAGGCTACGTGTAAAGGGTAATTTGATAATTGATAAAATTGTACCAACATATTAATGGTTAGTATGAACTCCTTTTTTCCAGAAGTCTTGAAACCATAACCATGGTTTTTCACTTGTCTGAGATGGTTTAATGTGGCCTTGCCACAATTCTGGAGGATTTTCTAGTAAACTACTTTGAAAATAATCTGTTAAGTTGAAAATTGATCAGAGCATTGAAATGTTCTGAGGTCTAGATGTTTATTTTTAGGTTGTCTATGTACATTTTTAGAAGTACATTTTATACTGTTTATTTTATGCTTATGTGAGTTCTTTGTGAGAAATTTTGTGTTTACAAAAGATACCATATATTAGACACAGAGATGAGAGAAGGGGGTCCATGCTCTACATGAAACTAGTGTTATTTATGCCTTTTACTATCTTTGTAAATTATTTTATTGTATTTTTCCTCCATTAAAAATCTCACATGCACAGAGTTGGTGCAGAGTACAAAACCAAAGACTTAATCAGACCAAAGGAGGAGCTATGGCATAAAAAACAAGAAAACTTCCCTGACTGTATTAAGAAAAGTAAAGATATTTAGTATTGCAAACTTCCTAATTAATTAAGCTGTAAAGTCATCTTCATCCTCTACTTCAGAATTCTGTGTAGAAGAAGATGACTATTAAATATCCACCAATAATAGTCAATAGATGAACTAGTTACCTGGAAATGGGCAAATTGAGGCCTGGTTGATTTATGCAGTAAGAGATAATATTTAGACTATACTTCCATATAAATTTTTTTTCACTGTGTATTAACTACTACACTTATTAATAATTGTTGATATGCAGTTATTTTTTACCTAAAATGTGGCTTTTTTGTCTTTCTATCTAATTGTACAATCTTAGATGTGTTTTGCAAGCTATAAATGCTAATCCATTTCTTACTGTAGGTTCTCCATTTTAAAATGGAGATAACAATTATACTTGCCTCATAAAGTTGTTGTGAGAATTAAATGGGATAATAGATGCAACTTGCTTAGGACCATACCTAGTACAGTAAGTACTCATGAACTCTTGCTATTTATCCCTATTGCTGTTAAGATTTTTTTTAAAAATCACAAATAATCTATTGTGTTTATATGGACAATATTACTACCAAATTAAGAAAAATAACCTTTCCCCCCTTTGCTGGCTTGAAATAGAATAATAGCCACTGGGTAGTGAATGAAATGTGCCCTCAGTAAAACTGCCTTTGCCTTTTGGTGTCGAGACCCCTATCTAATTCAGCTCTCAATATCTATTTTTTTTTTTGTAAATGTTTTTTACCTGGTAAATGCTGGTGTATATTGAATTACATTGAACTGAGTTTCTCTTAAAATTCAGAGCAATTTCTAATTTCACCTTACTTTTTTAGAAACCTCATTATAACATATATAAATAAATTAGGAGACATAATGTGTTTCAAGATACTTTCAAAAGATGATCATGTAAGAAAATCTCATAAAATAGTAACTATGTTATCATTAGGTATGCTGAAATGCATTAAATAGGCAAATGGAATCCTTGGGGACAGAGGGACACAAGTGGAAGAGTTTGGTGGCTGGTCAGACCTATTCCAGGATACCTCAAGAATCATGCTGAGGATGGCTTTTAATCAGTCAGCTTCCATGAGCTCTAATAGGTTCTGCTTCCATTCAGCCCTCATCAGAGAAGAAAAGCCTGCCTGATAGGAAGGGGCTATGCATCCCAAACTTTTCTCTTAAAGAACCAAATTTGGTTGTTGGACTCCTGCTATTGATGGAAATAATTTTCAGCCATTTTATATAGTATACTATTTAAATTTGGACAAACATTAAATTAGGAATTAATTTGCTATGCATATAGCTTTTATATAGCTATAAAACTAAACTAAACTTACAGATTACTATATAAATTTACTATAAAAACCATTAAAGCTTAACTTAACAACATTAATTTAATGTTCTATGTGATATTTTGCTGAAACTAAAGCGCTGATGGTGAATTTAATCATTGGAAAAATGTATTTTCATATTTGGTATTTTACTTACTATGTTGATTCTTTGGATTACAGTCTGATAGGATTATCATTTTAATAATTTTTATTGTCATTGTTATTCTTCTCTTTATACACTGAATTCATTTTGAACCAGTGATCCATCATTTTCATGAGCCAATCAATTTGATAGTGTTATTCAAAGTACAATATTGAAAAAAATTTTAATGTATTTTAATGAAAAAATTTTCACTACCTTTTACATTTCTTGACATTAATTGTTACAAGTTCTTATGTTAAATATGAGAGTCTCCTATTAATTTTAGGTGGAACTATTACAATCAACTGTTATGGTAAAGCTGTGGAATTTGGCTTCTCTTTGTTAGTGTGTGCTGTGTGATGACTCAGTTTTCCCACTGTTTTCCTCCATTACTCTGTCCATGAAACTTTTGTTTCTTCTGTGTCCTATAGAGTTACTGGGCAAGAACCTTTCATGATATATTAAGTTGGCCTTTGTTTTTTTTTTTTGTCTTATTAAATGCTGATGGTTAAAGGAACACATTAATCTACCATACTGTCATTTCCATGAAGACAAAACAAAAGCTCAATTTATTAAATAACTGAAGAATCTATGTAAGAATGGATAATTATCACTGCAAAAGAGAAATTTTGTCTTTATAGTTTATAGAATTCCACATAAACATCATGATAGCTATAGCATGATAATTTTGTGTTTGGATTTTTCAATTTTGTAAAACTTCAGTGCAGCACATGAATGTGTTGTTTGAATGAGTGCTTTGAGGGACAGGGAATAAAGGAGTTGAAATTGAAGAAAGTTTCACTGTAAGTTGGTGTATCTGCTACCCTGACTACATGTAGAGCTGGTTTTTCAAAAGAAAATCATGGAAGTATTTGTCTTAAAAAGCAGTGGTTTCCAAAGCATTTTATTATAATTGAGGTAATATTGCAAATTATTTAGTACAAGAAACTTCAATGACTGAACTCTACTAAATTTGTCAATTGATACTTTTTTGCTATTTTATATCTAATTTTAGTTGTTTCCTAAGCTTCTCATAAATACCCTAATTCTGGTAGTGAATTTTTTTACTCTGTAGCATTGATTTGTCTTGAAAACAAACTCGTGTGTGTGTGTGTGTGTGTGTGTGCGTGTGTGTGCGCACGCGTATGTGTTTTAAACAGTAATTTTATTCGAAGGAACAATCAGAAGTATCAGAAAACCCAACGACTGGTACTAGCTCTACCACTTACTAGCTCATAAATCTTTGAAAAGTCAGCATCTCAGCCTCAATTTCCTTACCTATACAGTGGGACTAATACTACTTGAACTGCCTCATCAGGGGCTTAGTTGTGAGTAAATATTGTAAGTTGATTGCACTTGGAAAGGGTAAATCGTATATGTATACATATATATTGTTACACTAAGTAGGGATTTTAAATGCTAATCAAGTGGGTTTAAAATCTTATGTATTTGCAATCATTAAGATTCTCCAATTCTTTAACTTTTGTTGCGTATCTCCACCCATATTCCATCCTTCAATTGTGTCATCTAAGAAGTCATTATGCATCAGATTTCGGCAAACTGCAGGCTGAGTGTTGCCTGCCACCTGTTTTTGTAAATAAAATTTTATTGAAACATAGCCATGCTGTGCCTATGGCTGCCTTTTCACTATGGTGGCAGTTGAATAATTCTGACAGAGACTGTATGACATGTAAAACCTAAGATGTTTCTTCTCTGGTTCTTTATGGAAAAATGATGGTACCTCTGTTACATATTACTAAAGTCCAGGACCAATTATAATCCAGTCCTTTCTGGAACCTAAATCCTTGATAGGGAATGTAATTTTATTTAAGATCCATATTCTCCTGTAAGGAGCTAAGTGGCCCTGAGTGTCCTCCTTGGTAAGCAGCATCCTCACTCATCTTCTTCTGATGTATGAGTTCAAAGACGTTGGTGTCTTGAGAGCTTGTTTTGTTTTTTGCTGAAATTTTTGTTTGGAAATCTAGGCCATTTTGAATCTAGTTTATTACCAGGGTATAACAATGTATGCAGGCTAATGTTTCACAAATTTTAAACCTCAATGGGCACATTGAATGAAGTAAATTACTAACACAGCAAATAGATAATGAAGAAAGATTAAAAAAAATACAAAGAACCTGGCTGGCGTAGCTCAGTGGATTGAGCGCGGGCTGTGAACCAAAGTGTCGCAAGTTCGATTCCCAGTCAGGGTACGTGCCTGGGTTGCAGGCCATGACCCCCAGCAACCACACATTGATGTTTCTCTCTCTCTCTCTTTCTCCCTCCATTCCCTCTCTAAAAATGAATAAAATCTTTAAAAAAAAGTACAAAGAACACCTTCATTTTAAATGTACTTACCTGTTTTTCCCATTTCCAGATTTTCCTATGTTTAAGATTTTCAGCTTTGTATACTACAATCATGTGAATTTGAAAGTATCTGATGGGAGAGATGAGGGATTTGGTAGTCCCTGCAAGTTTACTTCCCACTAATTTAGAAAAGTCAGAGGTGTCTCATTTAAAACATAGAATTTTAAAGCTGAAATAGACCTCAGAGATCAGCATTTCCCAACCTCTTCTGACCCATAGACCGTTTTCGTAGTAATTTATAGTCTTGTCAACCCTCTTAGGAGTTTTTAAAATCAGTTCATCATTTTTTGTGGTATATTATGAAAAGGTAATTTTAAGTACAACTATTTTACCTTAGATTAGTACATTATTAAGGATTATAGTAGAAATTTTAACTCAGTCATTAATAGTAGTATATGTAAACAATTTTTGCCTTTTTTCATTTAATGAGTGGTAAATGCTTTAAAATCACAAAGAAGTCACAAAAGGAAACACTGATTTATCAAAAAGTGACATTTTCATATGTAGACTGCAATTGAACTGTACATTAACACAAAAGAGGCAAAATTGCTTTCGTGATCTGACAATTGAAATTCTTATATTTTATGCTATATTTTATGCTAATTTATTTTTATAATTTTTGTTTTTGTTCCTTAATGATATTAGGGAGGTTGTAGTTTCCCTCTTCCAAAGAAATATTGACTGAAAAGCTCCAGTGAAAAGCCAAGTTGGATATAATTGTATGTGTATATTTTAATATTTTTCAATTGCTAGACATATATTGATATGCTATACAAGAATTTTGATTAGATAAACATATTCAATGAACCTATTGAGATGATTTTGACAATTACTAGTTTTAATCTCTTCCTGAAGCTTCATTCAGTTTCTTCCCCACTTTTTTGGCTTTTGGTATTAACCAAAGATGTGTGATAATTATGCATTAATCTTCACATGACCTTTAACAAGATAGTGTAAGATTGTGGTCTTATATGATGGTCAAGGTCACATAGCAGCTGCCTATGGGCCTGGGTCCAGAGCATATTCATCACAACTGACTTTATGCTCATTCCAAATATACTTGGAGGCTCTCAAACCATCCAATTTAAAAGGAAAGGATATTGCAATTATTATTTCATTTAGTTATTTCACAAAGGAATGGAAATCGATGTTATTGACAAGAGGCCCATGGTTTACTCATTTTACATATGAGGAAACTTGAACTAAGAGAAGTGAAATGGCATTTCCAAGTTCATGCAGTAGCCCAGGGGGTGAGCCAGGTCTAGAACACAGGGTTCCCGACTCACAGTGTACCATTCATATGTTTTGACTGAACATCTAGCATCTTGCCATCTGAATGCATATAATTAAAAGTGGTACTATGCCCTGCACAAGCAAGTGTGGTAGACCTGGTTCTGGTTTTTGATTGGTTGCTCACCAATTAATTCACCCCAAAATATATACACGTATTGTGTTCCAAGGTTATTATTTAGCAGAAGTAAGCCTATCCAGTTATTTCTCAGAAATCTCTTTGGAAGATGATTCTTAATGTTCTTTCTTTTATGATATACCAATATTTGAATAGTGATTATTTATGTGTAAGTTCAATTATAGTAAATATCTATTCCAGGGATATCACTTTGTAACAAAAGGTATTGAACTTGAACTAACAAACTATGTATTGGAAATAAGTCATTGACCAAACAAAATTACAAAATGACAAAAAATTTGGAGAGTACCCTAGTGCAGTAGATTTTCAGCATCAAGAACAATTTCCCCAAACAGTATGGAATAATTCATTTTGGTCATTGGTACAAATTCAGTCAGAAGATTAAGTGGAGTGTATTCTAACATACAATCTCTATTGGTCATTCCAGTAGAATTCCATTCAAAGATATGTGTCCATTTGTAAAGTTGCTTTTGTCTTGATTGTTTTTGCTATAGATTGTAATGAAAGGATCCTTGGCTATCTTCAATTGATTAATTGTCGGCTGTTCATTTATTCAGTATATATTTATTGATTTGTAGTCCTTCTCCTCCATTGTTAAATTTATCAAATTACATTATTATCCAACTCAAGGCTGTGCTATCATCTTGTTGGAGATTATTTTAAATCAATCTATTACTACCAGTAGGAGTGGAAGGTTTTATGTTTGTAGGGTATACATTTACTGGCTAACCTATAGTGAAGAAGAGAAGAAAGCTTATGAAAGGATTCAAAAGATTAGGAAGCATTTTGAAATTTACTCTGGTCTAAATATGCATCTTCATGAAATGGGAATATACTTGAATTTCTGTATTTAGATTTTTCAAGCAACATTTTAGAATTATAAGGAAAATAAGGTCTTAACTAATCAACTATTACTCTATCGTCCAGTTCTTTCTTCTGCTCATTACTGATAGCTGCAATCACTCATCCTTGCTGGAGCCATGTTGCACCTGGGCACATTCTCAAAGAGGTGCCTCTCAAGTAGATTTGGAGAAATATTCTGACCACTTTTAAACTTTTATCCAATAAAAACTGTATTTATCAGCACCACCACCCAAAACATCCTAGGTTACAGTTAATAGTCCCTGTGTCCATTTGCCTGTTGTTTAATTCTCTATAATCAATTGTTGTGATGATCATTATTTGGAAAAGTACATTTTCTGATGTTGGCATAGTAACATCTTGGAAGAAAGCCATTTGTTTTAAGACTTTTGCCCAAAATCATAATTTAACATTCTGCTCTGGGGTTTATGCCATGAGCCAAGCACCTCTGTACTCCATGTCGGAGTAGCTGGACTAGATGGGAGGTTGGATCTCTTGACTTCCACAACCCTTTAAGACTTGATAATACTAACCTCTTTAGGCAAACTAAATTATTATAGAACATTAAAGCATATTCTTAAAAATATTGTGTAAAACCCCTTAAAGTTTATCACCTTATCCATGATTAAGAACCATGAATAACTATGTGGGAAATTTTGGTTAGAGTCTTATTTATGAAAACTTTATAGGTGAGTCCCCACCATGAATCACAATGCCATGCTGAACTTACTACCCCCAATTAGTCATTTTCAAATAATATTCCCTGTTCTTTGACCCACAAATGGAGTGGGGAAGGAAGGGTATATACAACATAAAGTCAGGCTTCTCTTCTTGCCCCTTTACTATCTCAGTGGGAGTCACCAATGGTAGATTATTCACATGGCTATGTTGTAAAAAAGTAGATTTTTAATACTGGACTACTGAGTACAAATATAACATTTAAATAAAAATAATGCAGTTATTTATCTTCACCAAATCTTCTCTGTCCTGTAGAGGATGTGAGCTGTCTCTTTAATAATGCAAAGGAGGAGTAAATTTCAAGCTGAGGATGGGCAATAACAAGGAGAGTGATCTCCACACTGCCCTAATGTCAGTGGAGTGCCTTAGGAGAACACCTTATTAGTTCTAACAGGCTGGTTAGCGCGGGGTCACCTCTCTGCCTCCGTCTTCCCCAGCAGGGTCACTCATCTCTGGGCTATATTTGGGAGGAAAGAAGTGAGGGGGAGGGGAAGGAATATATTTAGAGCTTCTCTCATCTCCCCAGCATTGAGAGCTGTTTATTTTTATTTGTTGTCCAGTTGTGTTATTGTCCTCTTTCTTGCTTCTTGTCTGTTCCCATTCTCTTTCTCCTTAGCTGCCCCGTCTTCTCCTCTAGTAGTATGTCTGCATACATTCTCTGTTGAGTTAAAACAGAAACCTATCAATGTTTTTTTCTCACTATTGCTTTATTTTTAGAAATCATCAGAAGTAAGTGTAGTTTGTAAATCTATGTTTAAATGAGTGTTTGCTGTGCTGAAAATATTAACTGGAAAAGGGACCCAGCATAACTAAGCTTTCAATTAACATAACTAGCTGAAAAAAATAAGAGAGAATATAGACATACTTTTAAGCACCTCTGTCTTAAAAAATGAGATCAACATATTTTGCAAATCAATCACATTTTAGAATTGTGCTTGATACATTTTCACAAAAGGAAAAGATGGACTATCCTCTTTTTTAAAATGTATTTTTATGGTGTCTTTTATTTTGTTTCCATCATAGCTACCAACATCAACCTTTTCTTTTCCCCAGCCCCCATCCACCATCCCCCATCCAAAAATGAATGCAAAGAAATACTATTAGGCTGTCTGGTTATGTATTTTTTATGAGGCCATACAAGACGCTGCCTGACCCCTTGCAGCTCATGTTATAAGCACACTGAAGATGCTTTTCATTTGGGTTTTGCTTTTCAGCCTGGGTGACCTCTATTAAATAAAAAAGGGGGTGGGGGTGGGGGCAGGCCTAATATGTGACCCCAGGGACTAGTCGCTTCAAGGATTACATTTAATTCATATGATAATATTGAAATATAATGTTCCTGAGTCTAATGTTTTGGTTATTTTCTCTTTCTCTTTATTTCAGAGATTCATTGATGAGTCTTGTCATAGATGTTTTTCATCAATTTTGGGTAGAGAGATCTAACTTGTATGTTAAGGTCAGATTCTTAAAATTACCTTTTCTTTCTCCTTTTTGAATTCAGGCAATGAATGCAAAACATATTTTTGTGAGAGACATAGAGAAATTAATTTTTCTGATGTGTGTCTGCCAAGAATTCTGTTTCAAATAAAGAAACAATTGTTATTTAGCATTTCCTTAACCATACTCAACCACTGATCCCTAAGTTCACTATTAGTGTGAATGCTAACATCTTTTAAACTCCTTTCCTCCTTCCTTCCCTCCCTCCCTTCCTTCCCCCGGAGTCAGTTGTAGATATTTAATTGTATTCTCTCATATATGATATGTGTTGTGGTCTAGATAAAGACCCACATTTGGATCCTGGTGCATGGTACATATCTATGCTGTAATACACATTTTTATATTGCTTTTATCATTATCCTGCTTTTTATAATGCCCCTATTAGTTATTGAATGCTCACTTGCATAAATTTTAGGTACTTAAAACTTCACCATATCTTTTTTTTTACTGTGAAATATTGTTCATACTATTTAAGTTTAGGATTAATGTTCAAAACCAATTTGCAAAAGCATCCCTCTGACCAGCTTTTAGAATTATATTTTTATTAAAGTTTCTCACAACATTGGATGCCTTTTTGTCTTTGCTAGTTGAAATGAACAGGTTGAAAATGGAACTGAACTATACGCTATTCGTTGTATTTTGAAGATATTTTTATTCCTTTCACTTAACAGACTAGCACTTAATTTCTTTGAATCGGCTGCTGTTCATCAGTGCTTCAGTGGTTCACTTGTCTTTGGAAGGCAGGTTCCTTGGAGGGATAGTAACATTTCATCGGAGCTAATAAAGTCAATTAGGATAATATTATACAGTAGGCCACTAGGAAATCAGGTGCATTTTGCATGAATCATTCTATATTTTTAATTCATACCTACTTTATACTTCATAAGGAATATTTAAAGACAGCTATTATTGGTTACATCAGCTTGCATATATATTATTTAACTGCATTTTTCTTCCCCCCTCCTTTTTTTTTGTTGCAAGAAAAAGAAAGCAAGAAAATTTGTGGACATGTTCACACATATTCCTTATAACAAAAGTACTGATGAAAACTGACCAAAGCTGGGGAATTCATTGCAGAAGCTAAAACCCCATCTCAAGCCAGTCCCTTATTACCCAGGTATTGCCACAAATGTGATTCAGCAAATAAAGCCCCTAGCTCCTGGCCCCCTCTGCAATCGGAGTGCAGCAAAGTGGATCCGCAGTGGGGTTTTCACAATGACTCATAATTTTCCTACATTTGTTTGCATCACAGTCTTAACATTTTTGACATCTGGGTTACTGGTGAAAATGTGCATATGCCTCTGTGTATACATATAGTACATATGTTTTTGTCTTGGTTAGTCGTTGTATGTGCAAGGGATGTTTTAAAAACAGAGACTCCAGGTTCTCCTTTGTAAAGCATTAAGCTGTGACCCTCCCCTCCTCTCTTCCCTCCCCCTGTAGCCCTGGACTTCATGATGCCTTCTTGACTGCTAGCTGAACATGGAGATGTCTTTTTATTTTTTTTTATAAACCCAGTCACAACACAGAAAGAGGAGGAGGAGGAAGAGAGAGAGAGAGAGAGAGAGAGAGAGAGAGAGAGAGAGAGAGAGAGAAAGGAGAGAGAAGTAAAAACCCTGAAGGATGGTTCTCAAAAATTCTAAAGGAACCACAGGGAATTCCTTTTAAGAGCAACAGAAAGCAAGCTAGCTGAGGTAAGGCAGATGTGGACAGCCTTTCTTTCCTTCTCTTTTCTTTCTTTCCCTCTTTCTGTATCTTTCTGTGTATGTCTCTCTCTGTTCTCCTTCCCTCCTCATGTTCTCTCCCTTGTCCTTTACATTCAGATGTTCTCTCTCCCCCTCTCCCTTTCTCCCTCTCCCTTTCTGCCTCCCTCCTTCCCTCCTCCCTCTTTCTCTCTCTCCCTCTCCTCTTCCTCTTCTCTAAAGCTGTTTCTTTATGGTTCTGGGAGGGTAGGTGGGTGGGGGAGCCACCTAACTTCTTTCCTGCTTAAGCAATCTGAGAATGGAACTCATGTGAATATGCAAATAGGACTGCCTGGGCCGCGTTGCCGACACGTGTATGTGTTGTATCCTTCTCCCCACCTCCCTGTCTTAGCGTCTGATCTTCAACAGATTGCTGTTGTTTCTTGTGATCACCAGCACAGCGTGCTGGAAAGAGAGATGGGGGGAGAGGTGGGGATTGGAGGGAGTGTTGTGGGGCTGGAAGGCAGGAAATCAGACATGATTGCTGTGACTTTTTTATATTAATGTGAGGCTTTTTTTTTTTCCTAGCTCATTTGCATGTCAAAGTGGCGGAGGTGTGAGGGCAGAGATTAGTATGGAGATGACATAATGATGCAATGAATTAAATGTGATCACTTTTCTAGCGGGGGTGAAAGTGGGTGGGTGGGTGGGGGGAAAGCAGTGAGGTGGGGAGGGGGGAACCAGCAAGACAGAGGGAGTGAGAGAGCAAGAGAGGAGCGCCGCTTCTGATCTTCACCACACAGTTGATTGATGTCACCAGCGAACAGAATGCATCTTTTTATTGTGATGATGGTGACGGTGGTGGTGATGCTGATTGCCATGATTACACTTATCGTTAGTGTGAAATTTGAATTTTAAGTGGTCAGTGCTGGAGCTCCAGTGCACGTGATTGTTTAGTCCATCAGTGCAAACACTTTACTGTGAAAATTTAACACTGTTCCACATTTGCTTTTATTTAAAAAGGAGGATGCAACATACAGTAAAGAGATGACTAATTTGTGATGTTACACAGTGGGCTGGGATACCAAGGTTTTTCATGTAGCCTCGGTTTTATTTTACGTATGCAAAAAAAAGAGGAGGTGAGATTAAAAACATTTCTACTATTACAAAAAGAAAAATCTTTCACCGGATTGGTGGTGTGGCAAGGGTTTCAACCCTCGACAATAAAGAAAACGCAATTTTCATCTCTGGCATTCAATGTTATCTCCCTTTAATAACAAAACCAAACCAGACTGATTACTGAACAAAGCAAATTCTCAGGCGGCTAGTTGCAGGTCTGAATGCTGGAGTAAAAAACTGAACATTTCTCTCCCTCCTTTTGGTTGTTTTGTATGCGACACCTGCAAATGTGCTTGGAGCAGCTTTAAAAGATTTGTGGGGGAGGCAAGGGGAGGTTTTTTTTAAAAAGCTCTCCCATAATTAAAAGAAGAAAAAGAATATAAACACACAAAGTACAAAGATTTAGACTTTGTCGATTTATTTGTTTTAGAAACCAAATTCATTCTGTCTGCCAGTAAGTTTTCCTCTGATTAGTCTGGTCTACTGCTTCTTCAGGAGGACAGACTTCCTACAATATAGACAAATCAGTATAGAAATTTAGGACTAATTGTTATGTGTGCAATAACCCTGATGATATAAATGAGCACTTAAGAATCCACAGAACATCACTAACATTAATTTATTGAAAAAGAAAATCCAAAGCAACTCCATTAGTTTTTCCCTGTTATTGTTAAGGACTTTAAATGGATTTCCTAATTGGATAATTTTATTCACAAGAATAATACACAAATGGAAAGCAAGCCCTAACTCTGGGGGTGGAGAGCGTTGGTCTGCAGGAGAGCGAAGTGCAGTCAACTTCTGGAAAACCTGCTTAGTGCACTAAAGAGAAAGGCAGAAGGTTCAGATAATAACACCCACATGTGAGAACTAGCTGACCAACTGCAGTGGGGGCAGAAGG
This sequence comes from Phyllostomus discolor, assembly GCF_004126475.2. Classification (NCBI taxonomy): domain Eukaryota; kingdom Metazoa; phylum Chordata; class Mammalia; order Chiroptera; family Phyllostomidae; genus Phyllostomus; species Phyllostomus discolor. Next base: position 62,530,432 of record NC_040914.2, read on the forward strand.
GTGCTTTCAGCATGTGGGAGCAATACAGCATATTAATTCACTTGCCTCCTTTTTATGATATTTAAAACAATGTCCATCATTGTTGTCCCTCTTTGATCATAGACACTCAAATTCCTTCTGTCCTAACTTTTCCTACGACGGAGCGTCACATCTTCACCTTCTTTCATTTGCTCTCATCTACATCTTTGGCATTTTCTGTTCACCAAGTTTATCTTCTTGGAGTGGTACTTGGCCTTGCATCATTTCTCTTCTCTTTCCCAAATGAAGGTAGCCATGTTTACCATAAGCTGGGTCTCACTGAATGTTGTGCATGACTACTATTAATAGAAAAGTATCTTTTGTGCTGTTCTTATACCCTTTGCCTGCCAAATACACAGAATGAACCAAGACAGTCAGAGAAAAGTTCTTGAATGCTGGTCTTGAGTGGCTTCCCTTCCACACATCAACACCTGTATCCTTATTCTCCATCTGTCCCCAGGTAGCACTGTGGCCTCCTCCACCTCCTGCTTTCTCCTTGCCTAGTCTTCTAGGCCAATAAAGAAGAAAGGCAGGGATGAGGATTGTTCCTATTGATCTGCCCAAGGGGATCATTAGGCATCCGTATCAATCTACAAATCAGTGGCCTGTGTTACTAGCTTGGGCAGTCATTGCCAATTTGTTCCTATTAGATGGCGGAGCCTGGAGGTGTTTGATGAACAGATTGGGTCTTTATCTCAGCACTAGAGAGTATGCAGGCTTTGTACCAGACAGCAGAGGTTTACAGGATTTGTTTTTTTGTAGGGGGACAGGGATCCTTATGGGTATTGTTTTTCCGCCTGAAATCTGCCTGCACTGCAACCAGACCTCCAAGGAGGAACCCACCCACCCTCGCTGAATTGTCTCCAGTTACAATTAGCCCCCACTTGCCTCCTCCAGTCCTGGTATCTCCTCAGAAAACTGCCCACAGAAATATCTCCGAGTGTTCTTTTGTAATCCTGTTCAGGACAGCATCTGAACAATTGAAATGTAAACACTTTTTCTTTCCTTCCTCCAGCTCCTGTGCTAGGAGGAGGAGGAACAGTGTATTTACTGTTGAGCAGGTGACATTTTTAGCTGATATTTTCTCTGTAGTTCAATTAGATAAAGTAAAAGTTAAAGCTCCAGGTAATTTTGTTTGGGGAATCCTATTTACCTTTTCTCTTTGAATTGAAATCGCAAAAGATATGTGTTCTCATTGCCATCTTTTAATTTTTTTTCAAAAAAATCTTCAAAATTCATCCTTGTCTCTAGTCTTAAGTGTGAAAGAGCAGCACCTGTAACAAAAGCCATGTTCTCTTCTGTGTATGTAGATTTGAAAAATAAAAATTATGTTTCTATGGGGGAAGGGGAGGAGAAAAGGATAGTGAATGAATAAGCACAATTTATGCTGTTACCGCTGCTAGCATGACATTTCCTCTTCATTATTTTGCGAAAACCTCAATTTTAAACCTGGTTTTACTCATTCCTGACGTGAGCATTATTCAGTATAAATATCTGTCCATTGCAGACCATGGTGATGCTCTCAGTGACATTTCTGCTTTATAGCTTTCAGTGGGGGGAGGAAGTGAGGTGAGGGAAGGTGGGCTGATGCGGATGGGGAAGGAGGGGACGGGACAATGTCCACTTCCTCAGAGCTCTGTTTCTATCCCTGCCCTTGAGTTTGTTACTTGTGAATAATAAACCGTTATTCTGAGCTGGGGCTGGGGGAGGTGAGTCAAGTGACCCAACCTGAATTGTATACATAGCACTTGTGTCTTCTTTAGAAATTCATGCATCATTCAAAAGGGACAAAAGGGAGCAAAGGGACAAAAAAGTTTTTTTTTAATATAATGTTTCCTATTTGAGTGTTGAAAGTAAGATGGAACTCTGTTTACACTGCACACCAATTTCCAAGTGGTTTTGGTCTGTTGGTAGTTATCTAACCCAGTTCAGGCAACTATGAAGAAAAACCTGCATTTTGCTTTAGAAAACTTTAAAGTTAGTGATTATTACTACTTATTAGTTTGTATCTACACCTTCTCACCTTTTAAAAATTCTTTCTCAGCCCTGTTTCACTGTAAGAAGCACTCACTTTATTTCATTTCATTTGACAAGAACCTGCTTTATTTGGTTGTTGAGTAGATCACAGAACTTCACAGAAATACATCTGCATGGGGCATATGATTGCTAGGAGTTAAACCGTCTTAATTTATCATAAACCAGACATCCAGGCAGCTTTCATCTTTACAGTGCATGTATAGAAATTGATTTGGAGTGGACTCAGAGGAATGTTTTAAGAGTTTAGTTTGCAAATATTTATAAACCTTTTTCTCTGGAGCAGAGTCTATTTTAGAGTGGTCATCATACTATTAAGAAGAGAGCTTATTTTGAGGAAGATGCTGCCAAACTCTGTTGTTTGTTTTATCGTGAGGGTTGGGAGTTCACATTTGTTTTGCCACTGACATACTGTCTAAGCTAGAGGTATCTGTGAATAAGCTTGTTATTTTATTCATCCTCAGGATCTCCTTCCTCCATTTATTGAACCCCTTGAGAACTTAAAATGAGTGAAACAAACAACCCAGGTGCTCACTTTGATTTTCTGCCTGAAGGACAGAAAGTGGACCTTTTTTGCATTTCTCTTTAGTAGAAAAAAGAAACCAATCATTTTCTCATCATATAGGGGTGTATTACTTGAGGATGTTGACGAAATGTTGCAACTTATAAAAACTTTTAATCAGTGAGAGTCTGGCTCTCCAGCCAGGACACTTATAGTTTCCAACTCACCTATAACATGCATTAGGGACATTACTTTGATTTCTCTCTTAGTGATAGAAAACATTTTCATTCCTTAACACACTGTTTGTTTATCTATCCATATATCTCCCGGTTTTTCTTGTTTTATTTAGTGTGGCTTCATATATGCCATTTCTCTATGAAACAATTGATACATTCTCAGCACGCTGTTGTGAGTAGAAAAAACTCCTAGATTAATGGTCAGTGTCTCACACACGTACATTTGTGTTGTGATACTACGGAGGAGCTGCGAATTACTGACAAGATCTAGAATAATTCCTAATGCTGTCGGAGGCTTCAGTTTCTCCTCGGCATGATGGATGAGGCATAAGAAGTGCTTTCTGAGATCATTATGTGCATCATTCTGTTAAGTGTTATTAAAGTCCGTCTGTCTTAGGCAGCAGAAACAATATCTTCACCCTGATTTTGCCCGTGTTTTTAAAAACAGTGACTGTACATCCCTTTCTTCCTAATGTGAGCTTTTTTTTTTTTTGGAGACCATCTATTAATTTGTGCAATACAATTATTAAGAATTGTGTTTTTCTTTCTACTTAAAATTTGATATTAACCTATAAGTGAATTCTGCTTTATTTCTAAATTATTAATTCACAATAAATATTTTAGAAGTGCATTTTATTAAAAAAAAATAGATGTGCAAAGTACCAGTATTTGGAGTGTGGGTTTTAGTCTGTAACTTCAAAGAGATTTAATAATAAGAGTCTCTTATTTTCTGGGCTCAAATTACTTTAAATATCATTGTTATTTGTGATTATGTAAGAAACAGGATGAATTTGAATTTTGACGAACATTGCATAGAATTCCTCCCTCACTGGCAGGTATATATGTAGCTGACAATGCAAAGATATGTAAATGAAAATGAAACTTCCTCTACCACTTGGTCAGGGAGAGTTTGTTTTTGATAAACAGTGAATTTAGAGGGCAAATTTCCCTCAGTAAAAGGGGGCACTTGCTGTGTTTGGATGGTGGTGGGGGAATGAGGGTCTTGGAGTGAAACTAGCATGCCCTATTTAATAGGGCAGTCCAGGTAAATTACCGATGGCTCTTAATATATCTCAAGCAATTTCACCCAAACCAAAGAATTTACTTTAAAGGTTTGTAAACTTCCTTTAAGTCACAGGTTTTTCTGCAATAATAAAATGCTATCTACTTTACACAGCATTTCCTTTATTACCCAGTAGCCTTCTCCATCACCTTTTTTGTTGTTGTTGTTGTTGTTGTTGTTGTTGTTGTTGTTTTTGAACAGTCTGGTAGAATATCTTTAGACCCCTGGCAGGCTTATCAAAAGAAAATGAAATAAACAAAAGAAGATCATCACATTTTCCTTTAAAACACTACTTCCCCTTTTTAGAGATTCAATGAGATCTAGAAAGGCTCACTTTTATAGTTTTAATAGAATTATGTAAGTTTGATGCACAGCTGGGATAAACTCAGCCATCCACAGCACAGTGAGTTTTTGAACACTTAATTTTATATTTGAATAATTCTCCAGATCAGGCTATAATCATGAATGTCATATAAAAAGAATTTTTTTATAAATTATATTATTTCACAGATGTGCAAATACTTCTGAGAAAAAAATTACATTGATCAGTTTTTAATACCCCCCTGTCTCACCATTCAGTCAAAGGGAAAAATAGCTTTTTTCCCATCTTTGTCTTCAGAAAGGTGCTAGATTGTAAACATCTGAAGGAAATGAAAGGGGGTTGGCCAGTCCACCCCAAACTCTTTCCAGATTTTCAATCCTTTCAGCAGCAGCCTTCAGTTTTCAGAAAAGAGGGAGGGTCTAGGGGGAAAAAAAGAAAGGAGATGTCTCTGTTTATTAATAAAATTTAAAGCGAAAAGCATTGATATAACTGGCTAATTTTGAATCTACTAATTTAGAGGGCTTGAGCAACAAGAAGCAAAATTTAGACAATGCGTGTACTGTGGGGATTAGGAAAAGATAAGGCATTTGCAGATAAGACCTAATTCTGTGAAAATGGACAATAAGCAACAGATGGCCATTTCTTTTACAATTTTTAAAACAATAGCATGTGGATATTTCATTCTACAATTTATTTAGACAAACAATTATTTTTACTTAGGTAGAAAGATGATTATTCTTTGTATAGGTTTCTGAAGCATAGTCTGTTTATTCCTGTTTAAATATAGGCATTTCAGAATTTCTGTGTTTTGCAGTTTTGGAATATTTCTGGAAGCAATAATTGAAGTTGTGAATCATGGTCATTTTGGGAACAGTCACCTGTGGTTGGGAATACACTGTTACTCAGGGCTAAATGAACAAGTGTTTTTGAATCTGAAACAAACAAAATAATTGAAAGTTCTGACTGTTGATTTTTCCATGTTTCTTTTGTTAACATCTCTGACGGAGTTGTATGGCATGGCCTCTGTACCCATATAATATTTGGATATTTGATACATCATCATAAAGACATTCTGAAAGTGGAAAAGATTGCATTAGCATTTGGCCAATGGATAGATTTGGTTAAGCTGCAGTATTTTTTAGGATGTCTATACTGACCCCACGTAAGTTTTTTTTTCTTTTGAACCAAAACACAGAATAATATACAAAAGGAAACAAAGTGTTGTATTCAGATCAGTAGGTATGAAATCACAATCGCCTCTTTGTCTTTCAGAAACCATACATGCCAGATGCACTATGAGAAAAATAATCTAAAATCTTGGGTTTATTTTCAATATGCAAGTAGTATAAAAATATGCAAGCTCTAATCACAGTGTGCTGGAAACCACTCCACAAAAATGTGTAACGAAAGCTGTTACTATAAGTGTGGCTCATGTATTGGAACAGCTGTGACAGCCCGATACAGCTTAACACTTGTTCAATTATAAGAAAAGGAAATTCAGAAGGGAACTTGATTTAGATAAGAATTTTAAATAATCTTTGAAATTTTCAAAGGAACTTCTACTCCCAGTCAAAATCATACCTTTTCCGTAGTTTGTCCTCTTGCCTTTACCTATATTTAGTGTCCAACTGCCTTATAGAGATCTTGGAAGTAACAGCTGCCCTTGACTTGACCACCTTCTCCTTCTAAACTCTGTTCATATTTTATGTTTTTTTTTTAGGGTCTGGGTTACAGTGATTTGCAAATTATTTCTGGTGTCTGCTCTTTTATGACTTAGGAAATTGCAAAGAAATCACCTAGTAGCTGGACACACTTTTCATTACACCTATTCCTTTTTTTGTTTTCAAGTAATTTTACTGTGCTTTTATGACAGATATATTTTAGTGCCTATAGGAAAGGCTGACACTGATATTGATACTAAACCTTTAGTTCTGGGAATGTGAATACGTCACTACTTTTTTTTTGTTTGTTAAGCAAATGCTTGATTGATGCGGGTGCAATGTGTGATTGATGTATATATCACACATATGTTTTATATATGCCTATATATGTAATGTATACACACACATACAGATATAAAGGTCTAATGTACTATAGTCTTTTTGCGCCATCTAAATTCAATCCTGGAGTAACTGAATACATAAAGAACATATGTTCCCATGTGTAACATTTTGTTTTGTTTGTTTAGCTTAACTTTTTAGTTTCTAAGCTGAGTTGTTCTTATGGTTTATGTGCATAAGGTTTAATGTGGTAATACTGCATGGTTTGAGAGCATATGAGAGGGCAAAGTAGGTTTATAGTTGTTCATATGGAAAATAATGCAGTAATTAATAAATAATAATACAAGAATAAATTCTGTTTTGCATAGTCACAACTGTAAACCTACTTTTGCTCCACCTGTATTAATAGTGTTTGCTTGATGTCTTCAATAGTCAACATCTTAATATCATTTTGAAATTTCAGTCCAAAAAAACCCCCACAAAACAAAATAACCTTTAAGCTAACAGAAATTATTTAGTATTTTTAATCTGAAAGACTGTTCTTATCTTTACTAAAAACAATAATCTCAGCCATTTTCACAAAAAAGCCCCAAATGACCAGTGTTTATAACCAAGGCTCTCTCGTAGACAACAGAAAGAAGTATGTATTTATTTGTACCAAAGGGATGAATGGCCCTCAATTCTCCACCTATGGAGATGCCTGTTTCAGTTTCATAATTCCCATCAACTTTACATTATTCAAGTCTTCGGAAGTGGACGGGAGAAATAAAATACTGAACTTTTTCAAGTGGTTTTTTGGGATACTTAGCATCCAAAAAGCTTACACACGGGTCTGTGTATTAGGAGTGGGGCTGGAAAGGAGAGAAATGGTGAAAGCTATCTTTTTTTATTCTGTAGTGGTTGGCATGGGCAATTTAAAGAAGGATCTTGAAATTTCCAGACCCTGACTCTATCTTCTAAGTCATTTCTGTACCTGGAATAAAATGTTGCTGTAGAAATTATTGACATAATAGCCCCCATGAGGATTCATAGCCATCAAAGTGAAATCTCACAATAAATTCAGAGGCCACCTGGAGAACCACTGTTAAAGAGCTTTTTAGAGGAGGAAAAAAAAACTTTAAAAGCTTAATTCTTCTTAAATATAAGTTCACTGATCATGTTTCTGTACCACTTTCCTAGAGTTTAGTTCTTTACTTTTAGCTTTGTTAAATAATCCTTTAAAGCCTTTTTGACAGCAAAAATGCTGTGTTTTGTATAGATGACATCACTAGCCCAACTCCAGCCACGTTGAAAGCCAAGGGGTTACTAAGCAATAAACCTCCGTCAGGATTTCTGCATGTCTCCAGGCATAAAAGCCTTAAAACGTGAGGTGGGTCTTAGTGATCTGCAGGACAAACATTCCTACTATAATACCAGAAGCATTATTGATCAGTTTGGGGGGAACATTTTTTTAAAAGCTAATTAGTCTTTGCAGAGTTGAATAACTAATGTTGTTTTACACTTAGCACTTAGGCAGTGCTTTTCATCTTCAAAGTGCTTTGAAAACATTAACTAATTAATCATTAGCTAATTTAGCAACTGACGATAAAAGTTAAGAGACTAAAAGAGGCTGGACTCCGCTAGCGTTTTGTGCAGAGTAACCCCTCTACAAGAGTCCAAAGGGGTATCTCTGTCTGGAGTGGAATAGTGGGCAGGCTGCCAGATGGGGGTGCCCTTCAGGGGACACTGCTCAGGTAATATTTATAGAGAACTTAAAGAAAATCCTTCAGATACACATTCCTGGACAGTCTTAACAGGTCATGGTCAGATTTTGATTTTCTTTTTTTAAAAAATAAAAGGCCACTTTAGTAGCAGGAGCCCTAACAAATATCAAGGGTATATAGAGATGCTGAAATTTATAAGTGTGGTAATCATGGGCAGAGTGGGAAACTGCATGCATGAATGATCTTGACCAGTAAACCTTCTTGGGTCCAGTGCCATGTAATCCATGAGTACTGCCCTGGAAATCTAGCTTAGTTTAGGAAAATCAATGCAGAAACGTAAGAGAGTTTTCTTGCATATCGTGACAAACAGAATGCTTTCCTGGGGGCTTGTATGCTCTGCACTGTAGCTCTATCCATTATGTGAATGAGATGTGAAAACAGTTCCTTGTTTCTGAGATATCAGCAGACCGCACAAGCTGAGTTTCTTTAAAAAACACAGAAGACAGTTCATCTATAGACTTACTCTGAATGAGTGAGTATGTGTGGTCCAGCCCATTTAAAGAAAGAAGCATTCCACAAAAGCCACCGGTAATATAGAACGTGGTACCAATGACTACAGTTTTGAAAGAGTGAATATATTTGCTTTGCCTTCAGTTTCTTCTGAATCCCACACACTCTTTTCCTGCAATGAGAAAAAGCAAGATTTCAGAGTATTAAAAAATGTCAAATGTGTTCTCTTTTCTCTTTTTTATTATCACCAAAGTACTGGTAAAAACAAAACAAAACAAAACAAAACAAACTAAGGGGAGCAGAGACAGGAGTTGTTTACATTTTTTCAGTGTGAGGACTATGGAGAGATTACTACCTGATTGAAAACTTCCCACCAGCCAATCTTGGCTATCCCTGGTAAAAGGCAAGAGAAAGAGACAATGCACACCTAGTATAGCCCATTAGTTACTGCAGAATTACTCAGTGTTCTGTTGAAAAAGTTTAAATGGAAACTTTGCACGCATGTCCTCAGATAGGACTTAAAAGATTCTATTTGTAGTTATTAGCATTTCAGGTTCATAAGGATCTACACTGTTCTAATCCTAAACTTGGCTACAGTTTTAACTTCACTAGTACTCTTGAATGTATTTCTGTATCTCCTGCACTCCACTGTCTTCACTGACCTTTATTTCTAGCTTATCTTTTCTCACTGAGGGGGCAGTTTTTTAAAAAATTCCACAGTGAAGTTTCAAATTGTGTTCCTAATTTAAAAATTCAAATTTTACACCTTCTCTGTTAAAATTGTCTATTTGAGAGGTGGGCTAGGAAAGACTTCAGATATAAAGATTACCTATTTTTCAGTTTACCTGTTGCCTTTGGATAATAAAGCCCTTTAATTTTATCAATTTGTATAAACTCCCCATTCCTCTCCCCATCCTCCATCCAAACCACCTGATAGCTACCATCCATGAAACAACTCTCTCCTTTAGCTCCCTCTCTAGAATTTTCTAGGGAGCCTTTTGGAAAGGTCAGGAGCCCTGATTAGCTCTGAGGTTAAAGAAATTGCTGAATAGAGCCCCTGGCTGGCGTAGCTCAGTGGATTGAGTGCGGGCTGGGAACCAAAGTGTCCCAGGTTCGATTCCCAGCCAGGGTACAAGCCTGGGTTGCAGGCCATGACCCCCAGCAACCGCACATTGATGTTTCTCTCTCTCTCTCTCTTTCTCCCTCCCTTCCCTCTCTAAAAATAAATAAATAAAATCTTTAAAAAAATTAAAAAAAAAATTGCTGAATGGAAATTACTCCTCTTCCATTTATACCTATTCCACCACATTCTTCTATCTTTTAAAAAATATTATGCCACCCTGGCTGGAGTAGCTCAGTGGATTGAGCGTGGGCTGTGAACAAAAGCATCGCAGGTTCGATTCCCAGTCAGGGCACATGCCTGGGTTGCAGGCCACGGGCCCCAGCAACCGCACATTGATGTTTCTCTCTCTCTCTTTCTCCCTCCCTTCCCTCTCTAAAAATAAATAAATAAAATCTTTAAAAAATATATTATGCCATGTATCAACATGAACCAGCCAGACTGAGAATCATGTGAGAACTAATTTACATAAAATTGAATTTTGTATCCCACAACAGTTGTTATCAATTGGGGGTGGGGGGAGGATGATTTTGTTCCCAGGGGACATCTGGCATTGATTATCACAGCTGTGTGTGGAGGTGTCAGTTGACATCTATTGAGTAGAGACTGGGATGCTGGTCACCAGCCTGCAATGCACCGGACAGCCCCCTATAAGAAAGAATTATCTTCCCCCCAAATGTGAGTATTGTGGAAGTTGAGAATGGCTGTCGTTTACTTATGCCTATACCTATCTTGAAACATGTGGACAGCAGCTCTTAGGTAGGAACTCATTTTCTTTTTGATAGTGCTTGTAAAATAAATTCTTATCTAATTGAGGTGATAGTCCTTTCTTCTAAATGTTACTTTCCTCAACTTGAACAATTTTGTATAGAAAGTAGGAAATGGTAGCCCTGAATCCATTCCCTTTCTCACTTTTAAAAACTATACAAGCCAGCCAGAATGAAAAAAAAAAGAGTACAAATGAGCAAAGGATGCATTGGTAGAAAATGTGAGACTGGCTTGCAAAAACTTGATTTTTGTTTTTTTAAAAGATGCCTTAGTTTCTGCATCCCATATAGCACAAGGAGACAGAAAAAGAGACTTTATGCTCATGATGTCAGGCTCTCTCTGTGTCTTCACTCTTGTGCATCCCCTCTTGACCAGGACCCTTGTCTTTTCCATTGTGATTTTAGGGATTAAAAAAATCTTTTGCAGAGAGGATTCTAACACAAACTGCCTGTAAAAATCACAAGCTAGAGATTGCAGGAAAGGACCCCAAGGTCGCTCACTGCTGGTGATTATTTTTCTGGGTGTTGTTAACTTGTTACTCAAGAGTAGTTGGAAGGAGCTGAAAAAGAGAGGCTTTAGCTAGAAATTAAGAAGCAAAATGCTGGGAGGAGATCTCAGAGGAAGAACATAATGATCTATAATAAGAACCGATGTTTCAATGACAATATCTATATTTCTCTTTTCTTTTTTGAACAGTGAAGGGTGTAGGACTGGATGTCTCTCCAGTTATATCTATCTATCTGCCTTTTAAACTAGCCTTTGCTGTTTAAAGTGAAGTTGAACTTCACGTTCCCAGTAGATGGCATTGTAGTCTGTTTAGTGGGAAAGTGCTTCCCCTAACCAATAGGACTTTAATTTTTTCCCAGAGCTTCTTCCTTGATAATGTACCCCCTCCCCCTTGCATTAAATACTAGCTTGAGGTTATAAATAAAAATCTTGTTTTCACTAGTTACCTATAACTCTCAAAAGATTTGATTTAAAAAGAGATACAGTTGATTATTTAATATCCCTATATCAAATGAAAGAAAAAAACAGACTAAATCTAGGGAGTGTGGCATATGGAAAAAATATGCAAGTATGGAATAATTTTAGACTACACTGTTTTAAAATGACAACTGACTCTGGTTTGCCTAAGTATGCTTTCTGGTATTTATCCCTTATACTTACAGCATTTTAGTATTAGTGTGAAAGAAAGCTTGCAGAAGTTGTTCTGTGTCAAAGATTTTCAGACATGGTATATTCTCCTCGGTTGCACCCCTAGCTAACTTTGATTCCTCTTCATTAACTATTTAATTTAAAACTCTTCTTTTTAAAAACCATCTTATCTGGGTTTCATGTGCACTACATGTGGGGCAAACAGTTGTATTTTTGGTTAATTAGAAATATTATTTTCATGGTATTCTGTTTCCTTCTTTCAAATCAATAGACCCCCAAATAGCAGCAGTTAATTGATTGAGCCAGGGCATGTTGTCATTGCTTGGTGTTAGAAAAAGGTACCTATATGTGTATTATTATTTTGTTTATTATGAAGATCCCTGAATCACAATCAGTACATTAAGCTAGATTTCAACCAAAGAGAGAAATGATGATATGAAGAATAGACATGTTATTTTCTTTAAATATTCATAATGAGGATTTACCTATGTAAATACCTTATAAATTAGGGGTTTAATGTATTGACAATTACCGTCAAAGTAGATTTTTCTTTTTATTTAAATTTGAATGTGAAACTACCATGTCTGTGTGTCTCTGTGTTTTAACAGAATCTGGTTGTCTCTTAAGAGTCATTTTTTTTTTTTCTGTAAAGCTGCTATGTTTTCTTTTAAAAAATATTTTGCTAAACTGTAAACTATCCTCCCCCCACCTCGACAAAATCCTCTTTCCACTGAATATAATCTATATTTCTCTGACAGTCATTTGGTAATAATATTTGACTTCCATTTATCAATACCATTTCTTTCCATTATTTTTAATCACAAGATTATGAGCTGTGTATTTAGTTATTATTTAAGCTAAATGGTGTCTTTGGCTGTTAGCTTGAAAAGATAATGTCCCAATATCAGGATTAAGTTTTCATCTGTATCAACTGGCTTAAAAATACCCAACTTGATTCCTTTTGAATTAACTGAGTCTTATTTTTTTTTTCAATATCACCTATCACCATAGTAACCACTAGCTGTCAGTTCAGCTTCTGACATTTTTCTCATTTGGTAAGATTTCAGAATTGCCATCCTCCCTGCCAACATGTCATGAACAAGAAAAAAAATTGCATGAAAAATCTAATGGGTGTCTGGTCTGATTGTCCTCATTCGTGGCAGGAAAGACAAAAACTGATGAATTGTGAAATGTATTCAGAGGGATTCAAGGAAGCAAGTGCCTGGGACCTCCCTCCCCCCCAACCTCGTTTTCATTTTGTTATGCTTGATGCACCATACATGCTTACCCTGACACTGGGTTTGTAGAAATTTAAGATGAACAGTTTTTACATTCACCCTGCTGATCCCTCTCCCTATCTTGTTTTTTTTTAAGTCATCATTAAAAATAAAGTTACCAGGGCTCATATTTAGTATGATTTCTCACTCAGATCATAGATATTTAGGAAGTCCAAATTGGCTTCCAGTGTTTATGATGTTGTGCTTGCAAATGTACAGCTCTGTTCTGGAGCCACACATGGACTGTGGCTGCACACAGTGGGTTTTGTGTGTGTATGTGGGTGATTAGAAATGATATCAGGTCCATTCTAAAATAGAAAGAAAGCTGGTTCTGGACCTTTTCTAAGGGTTTGTTTTTCATGGCAAAAAAAAAAGTAAGAGAAACACTGTATTTTATAATTCTTTCCAGCATTCTGGTTTAACAAATGAATGGGAAAAAACATGCTAATGAATTTCTATCCCAAATACTAGGCTGAGTAGTTGATGAAAGGAATTATCTATACTCATTTTTTCCTTTTGATTGCCAGACTTGTAGCAAGAAGCAAAAAAGGGTAGTGATAATGTACTTTAGCTGATGTAAGCATGCAAATTGCTCAATAAATGTTACTGATATGGTACAAACATATACCCTGGATGTGGATATCTCTAACACTGAGACAAGACATGTAATATATATGTGGTCTAAATATAAGTAAACATATGAAATAGATTGGCATGCATTTGTATGCACACAGATGTTCATATTGTTAATATATTCTTAAACTATCTAGGTGTACATGGGTTTGATAAAACTTATGTGTCTTTTCTAGAGGTTTTATTTTGAGCCAGATCAATCTTACAGGATATTTTTTTTTCATGACTGTCTACAAATTCAGACTCAGCAGCAGGAACTCATTCCAGAAACATAAAGCTGATTTGATAAGCAGCTGCAGAATCCGGTGTCTTTTTACTAACGGGTGGACAACCCCAGGATCATGCATGTAGATGTTGGGATGTTTCCATTTCACATTTCATATGCTGTGGCTTCAGCTCCTTTTAAAAAATTCACACACCGGACGGTTTGGGGGTGTGTTGTAAAATTTATTGCAGATTTTTATTCACAACTATATTTAAACCTTACTTATAGTTAAGAAAGAATGGAAAGACTCAGTGAAAAATATCTCCATTAAGGATCAAAGTCTTTAATTTAAAAAGCAAAATCACGTGTGTATTTTGATGCAATTTATATGAATATTAAAACATTTAATGTTCAGTGTAGGTGGATTGATAACATGATTTTGGCATTGATGATTAATGGTGTGCTGGAAATATACATGCATAAGTGCATACATATGTATATGGCTGTAATGTGTGTGTAAAATAAGCAATTTGGTTCATCATGCTTTTGTTATTTGATTCTTTTTAAATTTAAACAGTTTGGAGAAACCAAACGAATAATGCCTGAATGTTTGCTGCTATTATTATGAACAAATATAACCCTTGAGAAATAACTAGAAAATTGATACTGAATCTCAGGGTATATTTCAAACACATATTTGGAAGTGGAAAAATAGAAAGTATTTTTTGAATCCTGGCAAATAAATTTATGTCATAAAAGAAAAAAGCCAGAAAAATATAAATCTTTTAATAAGAAATAATATTTTTATAAGCTGTATTTTAATGCCTTTATGCTTTATAGGATTTATAACAATAATCAGCAAAACCTTGTAACTGTGTTTGTACCTATGTGCCTTCAAGCCATTGGATCTTGCAGTTAATTGTATAAATTCCATACACTATGGGAAATCACGATATATCATTTATATTCTGCATGTGTCATGTGTATAAATATTAAAATATATTAGCCAAAATGGCTGATTATTCCTCAAACATTTTGTGATAAATCTTATCTTTTATGGGTTGGGTGGGGGAAACTAAATATTTTATGTTATTTGGAAATATTCTTTAAGCAACCTAGATTTATTATTAACATTTTAAACATTTATAACTACATTAAAATATTCGGAGACTTAGCTCACTGAACAGCCATATACCCGGGTCAAGTTATTTTTGCATGCAGCATATACAAGCAGTTCCGACTTCACTGTTCTTCAGTGTGTTGCCTGTGTAAATGTCCATTGGTGCTAACCTCACATACATAAAGCACTTATTTGTAGATATGTTCAGAATTACATGGAATCATTGATATAGGCCCAGATAGGAATACTCTATTATCTGAATGTGCAGGGATGTTTTGAAACCTATGTAATTATAATTCTCATCTTTAAAATTTTTTTAATGTTCCTAGACAGTAAGGCAGCATATAGGTGAATTTTTGTATGCAAACATTTTATTTTCAGTGTGTATTTGAGGAGATATTTTCAAAATGTGGGTTGAATGTATTCAGACATAAGCACATGACTCAGATATATGAAGATCTGATGTAAAGCAAATGTGAAAAATTAGAGTGATACATATTTATTGAGACTGATAGAGATGCCTAATGAATAAACAAACACAGGGTTGAACTGTTTTACAAATGTATTTGGCAACTGCCCGTAGCAGTGAGTGTGTACATTTTGAGGGGAGGAAATGTCAGAACAGAGTCTTGTAAATACATGCAGCTGGAAAGAATAAAATAAAAAATGATGACTAGCGCTGACAGGCAGACTTGGGGTGTATGATATACTTTGTTCATTTGATTCTTAGAACTCAGTCGGGGGTTAAATTGGAATCCAGACATCAAAGAATTCTTCCACCAGACCAAAATTTTGCCCATATAATTTTTTTTCTTACAGTTGTCATAATTTAAGCTAATTTCACAGTGCAATAAATTTTTACCGTTTGAAGTCTTTTTTTTCTTCTTAAATATGCACACAGTATGTATATAATATATCTCATGTGAACTACCCACACACTTGATACTAGGTACACACACACATAAAAATGATAGACATACACATATGTATATACACACGTGCCTGTACACGCACATTCGCAGATGGAGAAAGAAATGGCGGAGGCAGCCACTGCATTCATCTGACCCTAATCTTGAAATATTAAAGAGAAAACCCTGTTTTCAGTAGCGATACGTTTGTTTCTTTTTTCTTTTTTACCTTTTCTCCCCCTTCTGACTGTTGTGTCTGAAAATGTTGGAAGCATGTGGTGCTGCATATTTGGAGGTTTTGCAGATTTCTGTATGATTTTTATCTGAAGGTCAGGGCTGAGGAAATACATCAGGTTGGGATGTTTACCATTTGCTATTTAGCCTTGCTCCTCTTATCAGATCATTCTGTTGTGTGGGCCACAAACAGGGAACTCCTCTAAAGAGAAAGTAAAAATAAACATTATTTTATTCGTATGCACTATTTTTCCTTTTTAAAGCATCTAAACACCATTTCTACATGTACTTCACTTCCAGAATTCCTTGGGTTTGTTGGTTTATGATTAAAATCCCATTTACTATTTGCATTTCTCAAATAAAAATGTTAAAGGTAAATGTTTTTCCCCCCTAAAAAGTAAAAACAATGATAAATCATATTTATAAGGTAATGTGTCATTTCTGAGCTATTGGTATAAGTTCACTATACTTGATTTTACCTGAATATGCCATTTATGATAAAGACACATATACATTGAATAATAGGATTTTCTTAACTTGTACATTCCATGGTTCTAAGGAACTTGTTTTATAGTTGATGAAGTTGTCTCTTTTCAAATAGGCTATACTGATGGAGGAAGGCTTGGATAATTTGGTCACCAACCCACCAGAGTAGTTTACCAAACTGTGGCTCCCATTCTGTGAAATTAATGTTGTTTATGGATACTCTTGATGGAGAGCTTCATACCATGAATTCTTTGAATTAAATTTATCCAAGGTAGTTGTCCAATCCTCATCACCTCATGCACTATTCAGAGGGCATGCAGAGCCAAGGAAAATGAACTTCCAGTCTTCTGCTATTAAGAAAAAATCTCCTCCTATTTACAAGGGGAGTGATTAGATAGGAGGCATTAGAGGGTAAAAGCCATTACAAATAAATATTGGCCATAACTTTTGGGAACTAGGTGAGAAATGCCTATTGAATTTTAGGATTAGTGGGTAACTAATTACATTCCTAATTCCAACCAGTCATTTATCTACAGTTAAAAATTGAGAATATGGCTCTCAAGGTTGGCTATAAACTCTTGTAGTTGGACCTATGGAAAAATCCTAGATGACTATTATTATAGTGGACCTGCCATTTTTCATTAGTACAATTACTCTTTGAAATAATTTCCAGGGAGTAGATTTCACTGGGAATGCTTAGAGGAAGCCAAGTTTCATTTCCCTAAGCCTCTAGACAGCTCAGGAGGCCTCTGAGACTGCTTCTTACTTTACAAAGTGAGTAGTTATTTTGTTAGCCAGGCTAGCTGTGGTCTCACTACTAAATAGCTACTGCCAGTGGTATCTAATAAGGACTTGACTTTTTTTTTTTTAAGAGAGACTACCATAAGCTTTGTTATGCTGTCCTTTGTAAAAGATAAACATTTGCTTTCCATCTTGGTGTCATCTTTTCAGGTTATTATTTGGTCACTAATTTATCTCACCATTAGCAAATTATGGTAGATTATTGCTTGGATGCATTAAAAGCACCAAGGAGCTGTGGTCCTGTGGCTATTTCGGGCAAAGTCATAAGCACACACTTTTTTTTTATTGTCCTCCCAGGGAGCAGAATTTGAACTTAATATTCCATGAAATAAGCCATTGTAATCACGTTGGGTTAATAGAAGAAGTAAAATTGCCTCTCCTCTCACAAGACATTAGAGCAAGGCTGCGTTATTAAAGTTTTCTTGCGGATAGGCAGTTTAAAATATATCCTCAGTGGCTGATGCAAGTCCTTTCAGGGTGGATGACAGCTTTTCAGATCTTAATAGGCTGCTCATTCCTGGCCCGTGAGTTTCCAGCAATTCTTCCTTTTAAGCCAGACTATGACATGATGGCTAAAGTCTGACATAGCAGAGTACCATGGGCTGTGTGCAAACCCATACTCATTAAGTGGCTTTATGTAAATTTGTGTCAATAAGTAAAGAATTAGGACCTGTAAACATTATTGATTCAGTGTAGACCACTTATTCTTACCTCTTTGACCCACAAAAGTCTCTGTTGGATGGCCTCCTCAGACTCCATGGCCCACTGGTACACTCAGAACAGTAATGGGAGTCCAGCAAAGATGAGATTCTCTGACTGGCCTAGGAATTGTTGAATCAATGGGAAACATTATTCAGTGCTTTTAAAAAAATCTTGCCAGTTAGTTGTATTTTAGGTTGAGCTAAATTTAAGTAAAGGTTATAAGAAGAAAGTGGTGAGGTATTTGTGTCTCTCCTCCTTTCACACCCAGTTGTTGCCTAGCACCTGCTGATGTTCATGTTCAGGTCCAGTTAATATTGGGAGGGCAGGTACTGTCCCCCAGTCCCCATAGGAAACTCTAGCACTTTCACAGTTCTGAATTGACTTTGAACTTAATATGAATTGGGGACTATATCTCAGAATGTATTTTCCTCTTGGTGACATTATGAGCAAAGGAAAGGAAAAGGAGTTTGCTCTCAAATGCTTTGAAAGTGCCATTTTCTGTGTCAAGTCTTATCCAAGAAATACAGAGAATAATGGGTACTCATCTGGGTATTTTTCAGCTCCATAGGAAAAAGAATTGTTTTGAGCATTGGAGTGGACTAAAATTTTAAGCTTGCTTTGACTTTTTCCTCTTTCTGTCCTTGTTTCTCTTTCCTCACTTACCTCCACCCCATAGAACTGAACAGATGAATGACCTGCTACACTGGTAGAGATGCTTTTTGGCTCCAAGGATTGGCTGGAGGCAATTCTTTGTTACTGGCATTGCCTTCAGCCTGCTAGTTGAGAGGGAATACCTAACTTGTGTGGTGTGTCCAATGCCCAGTATTGTGAGGAGATTCTTTCAAGGCCCTGGCATTAACTGAAATGTAAGCAGCAAACCTCCATAGTATATAAAGTGATTATCAGGGAGCTATCCGTATCCCTAAATATGATGTACAAATAGATACGTAGTGAGGGAGATAAAAAAGATGTGGTTTTGACCTTCCTACACATACTCAGTATTTGGAAATAGTTCAATAAGGAGTCAAATTGTTTATTTTCTAGTAAATCTAGAAGCTTTATGGAACTACTTTATGCCCACTTGGATGCTGGACACAGAGAGAAGATATAGGAGAAATTTGATTTAATTAAGTCAAAATGTTTATTGAATGTCAGTTTGGTATCAGGGACTGTCCTATGCCCCTTAGGTCCCAGATGTAAAGGACAAGCCCCTTGCTGCAAGAAACTTGCTAATGCACAAGAGCACTCCTTTCCTCTAAACAAACAGGAAGCAGGGTTAGAAATTCTGAGATGTCCTAGCTTCTTTTCAAGCCTCACACCATAATGAATACAGCTGCCTCCACAGACCCCTGCTTCACATCAGGGTAGTGGGCTTCAATCAGGTATGAACCAGCATTTATTGATAGAAACATGTTCACAGCTGCCTGCTTTGTCTTTTTTTGTCCCAGTGTATATGTATGCACCTGTTTCTTTCCCATGATAATCCTTAAGTACAGTTATGCAAATATACAAATAAGTTATGTATGTATATCTCACATGTTCTAAAGCATTGCTCCAGTTATCTGTTGCATGGGCAAGGCCTTTGTAGTAGAGTGTATTTTATCTGTGGTGCATAAACAGTTAGCCCTTTGTCTGTATAACTTTTACTTGAAGATAGTTCTCTGCAGATGCTTAGCTTTTTTTCAGTATTGACATAATTCATTCTCAGCTGATAAGTTTTAGCCCTTTTCCCTAGTCAAATGGCATCTAAAATTTAACTAAACATTCCCTTCGTGTTTACTCTTCAAGTTGATTTGGGTGGTTGGGAACTGTTTGCTTATTCATGAGTTGTATGTAAAATGCTGTCTTTTCTAAAACACCCTATAGGTTGCTACACTGTGAATTTGCAGCTCCACTACCAGCTGTGTTTCCAAAGTTGTACAATTTCTGTGTGCCTTGACCATGATAAGGTTTTTAAAGAAGTGGTATAAACATTACTAGCTACTGGGGAGGTTAATGTGACATATTCCTAAAGAATACTGACTTGGATGAATCTGTCCTGGGCTTTCAGAGAGCACTGGGCACTTTCATCCTAATTTAAATTTAATGGGACAACATTCACCATTTTCAAAGGGTAGAACTTCCAAGAAAGGGAAAGGGTATAAAGAAGATTATGAAATCATGAGAACACTTTTGTGTTCTTTAAAAAGCAGATCAATAGCTGGCTTAAAGTCCTTAGATTATAAACTGATAATGCAGAGTATTCAAATAAAAATATGGAGCCAGGGCATATGATGGAACAAGAGGAAAAATCCAGCTCATTAAAAAAAAACATATAAAGAGATCCTTCAGAGGGCACTAAGTATCGTTTGCACTGGGCTATCCTCTGCATTCAAATGAAGAAAAAAAGGCTTTAGTTAATGTGCTTAGGTTTGTTAGAGTATCCAAGGAGTTCCCTGTACTGCCAGGTAAAATTTACATTTACATAATGGAATGAAGAACTGCATGTGCTTTCAGAGGGGGAGAGGAAAGCTTCTACAGATGCAACTGAACAAGTGTTACATATGTATAAATTCCACCTTCAGTGGGTGACATGGACATTACAGCTTCCACTGGCAGATTGTCTACTGTCTGTATCAGTTATAATTCTTGGTTACAAACACTGAAACTTATTCTGGGCAATTAAGCAAAAAATTGAGGTGATTTATTAGGAGGAAAATAAGAAGGGCAGTAATGAGTCCCTGCCAGAGACCAGGGGACCAGGTTCAGGGAAGGGTGGAAACAAGGGAGCTCTGAGGGCTGGAAATATGCAAAAGGGAGCATGGCACCTCACTCTAGTGAGAATGGTCTGGCTGGAGGGCTACTATCACTTCTTCCATGAAGGACTCAGGATCTTCTCTGTTCTCGTATCACTTGCTCAAGATGCGAAGTACTATGAGAGGGTATCTGCTTGGTCAAGCTTAGTGCACAGGTTCATCTCTGGAAAGCCTCTGGACTTTACCTTCTTAACAAGCCTGCACTACTGGAGGAGAGGCAATTTGTCTATGGAAATCAGGGTGCACTTGGGAAGGGGAATGGGTATTGGGTGCCCAGAAAGTGATAGTTGTCCACTATACCTTTGAATTAAGTAGTACTTATTAAATAGCACAATTGCAAGATGTTAAGTACCAGGCAAGGTAGGTTAAAAAGAAAAGACACTGGTTTTCAGGCACGTAAAGTTTTTAATGGCCAGACTAACCAAGAAATGTAAAACTATGGGGAGAAACTCTACCTTGGCCTTGGATGAGGTTGTTAATGACTCTAAGGTGAAGGTCATGTCTACTGTTCTCATGATTTTCATAATGCCAGGGAGTGTTTGCTTTGCCTGTGGCTTGCAATCTGTCTTACTAAGTTGCCTGGTGTTCAAGCTTGGGGTCTGGCCCTGTCCCCACATACTGAGGCCAGAGGCCACAGTCCCCCCATCTGTAAAATGGAGCTCACAGTAACCTCACAGCATTGCTTTGAGTATTGCATGAGATGACTCTTGTGGAAACATTTGATGCCAGGGTTGGCTCATAGAGCAATCTCAGTAAGTGTTAGTATAGTGGGTGCTGTCAGTGTCTTACTTCATATCCTCTTGGCCCACCTCTGTTTTCACCTGTAGTGGAGGTGGACAGTTCCAGGCTGCTGATAGCTTCCCTTCTCCAAGGTCTCTGTCTCTTAGTCTATGAGATGAAGTGCCAGGAATTTAGTGCACTTGGGCAACCCCAAACCAAGAAGGGGCACGAAGGGAGTTAGTGGACAAGCATTGTGCATCTCTAGTCCTTGGTGGGACAGTTTCAAGGCTTTTCCACCTGGTTTCATCAGTGATACCCCAGCAGGATTGATCACTTGGTGCCCATAGCAGCCACCAGCTCACTAACACACCATCACTGTCTTTTCTCATTTCCCTGCTCCTTTACTTGTCCTTTCTGGATTTGCCCCCTTAATGAACTCCCTGCACCCAAGTCGTTGGAATGATTTTGAGGGAAACAAAACTCAAACAGCTATCAGAGTCAACTGAAAAATTATTAAAGGAAGGATTGGCCCCATTTTGGACAAATAAATAGGTTTTTGCCTTATTATTAATGTGGATTTTTTTTTGTGCCTGGAATAAATAAGGAGAGAATAAAGAATGACAAAACTTATTTGAGGCCAGAACTCTTTGAAAAATGTTAAACTTTTGTAGGTTTTGAGGAGAAGAGGGAATGATGAGTGCTTTCTATCACTTGAAGAAAATTGAGTTCTGAAAGTAAGAAGAGAAGGCTCAAAGTCATTCCTAGGTTAGTAGCATGTTCTTGACAAAACTGTATGTTTTTCTGAGTCACAGCAGTTTAGATGTCCCACAAATTAGGACTCAGGACACTGTGCCAATGGAACTGGAAGGTGCCAATGGAGCTTGGGTGAATGGTAGGCAGGAAATTAGCAGTGTGAACCAAGCATCTAGAACATTATATAGTTAGGCATTTGGATTGGGGTGGGGTCTCAGTCCCAGGAAACAGGATATGAAGAGCTTCTTAAATGAAGACAGGGCATGCAGGCTTCCCAGAGGTGCCTTGTTCCCCCTCACTGAGCTCTAGCCTTACCTGTCTTTCAGTTTCTTACGTTTTACTGCCTCAGGAGCCTTCCTTATGAGATTTCCTCAGTCTGGACTGTTTTTCCACACTCTAGTCCTTTCATTTTTTAGCTCATTTTCAGATCCTGATTGTATGAGGCAGCATTTACTGTATAACAAACCACTCCAAAACAACAGTTGTATAGTTGCTCACAGTGTGTGGGTCAGCAGTTTTAGCTGGGTTCACCCAGGATGCCTTGTTTCATGTAAGCCACTTTGCAATCTTGGGCAAAGATGGTGTGTTTTGGGGGTATCCTATGCCACATGCTTCAGCCCGATCCCTCTTGGGTCACCCTTCACCTGGGTGTACCCTCTGGGGTCATTGTTCATGATTTTCCACTTTCTGCCTAGTGCTTACATACTAAAACTTAACTTTCAACATACCATTCCTGTAGGGATTGCTTCTCTTAATTATTAATCTGTTCCAAGTTAGAACTTAGTTGAAAATTGTGTGACTTTCAAGAATTGTATCAGGCTGATGGGTAGAGGTTTTGGTGTAGATAGTTTTTTTTTTCTCCATCTTTCTATTTCTCTCTCATCTTGCTACTGAAGATGGGATTCCAAAACCTTAAAGGATAATAGAGTGGCAATTAATATGTACAGGTTTTCACTATATATCAAATGCAAAAACAAGAAGTTTTACATACCTCTTTGATGAAGTTCTCAGCTGCAAACAACAGAATCCACTCTAGGTAGTTAAAATCACAGGAGATTTTAAGTAATAATAGATAGCTCTTGACTCAGTTTGAAGACCTGAGATATAGACCCAACTCTGAGCTTCCAGGAATGACTCTGAAAAACACACCATGAAACTGAACAACCTTTACTGTGATTGGGAAGGTGGAAGGTGGGACCAAAGCTACAGGTTCAGAACCACTTGGTGTCTATCAATCTCATGGTGCCCAGAGATTGTAAGGCCAGGACTTGGCCTCTTTCTCTGCATAACTAATGGGGGTGCTTCCCATTTAAAGGATCTAAATAACAAAAGGGAGGCAGGAAATATACCTTTTAGATTCTTCTATGGGAAGGTGAGATAGTACACTATAGGGAACTATCAAAATGTGGAAAGAAGCTCCCAAAGATCTTGGGAAGTGATAACTAAAAATGTTCTCTCCACAAATATGAATCACACATTTTGAATAGTTCACGTCCATATGAATGATTTCCATCTAAATTCTGTTACTAACTCCCCTTTTAAGATTTGGGAAGAAGGCAGAGAGAACCAAATAATGTGTACACAGGAATAGAATTAGGATTAAAACCTAGAGTAGTCTGACTCCAAAACCCTCTGATTTTCTTGGCATCATTTTTGGTTGCATTGAAGAGCATGTTTCTTCCCTGGCCCCTGGAATTGTGTCAACAAGCAAGGGTCGCATAGAAACTCAGTTGTAAAGCAGATGACTTTGATACTAAGAGTAGAAGCACTTTGGAAATATTTTCAAAAATTTATCAGCATTATTTTCATTGGAGAGTCTAGAAAAGGGAAACTAAGAAAATAGTATCTCCCTTCCTCCATAAAGAACCTTTGGGAATGTGCAAAGTGGAGAAAACATGGGGCCAGCGGTGGGGAGGTGGTTCCTGACACTTGCTGTTCAGGCTTTTATGGTGAATCTGTGCTAATGTCTTTAATCACTTCCAAAGAAATGACAAGCAGAGTTCTGCACCAAAAAGCCTGAACTTTTATCAAGTGCTAGTGTCTTTAGGAGACAGCATGGGAGAAATATAAAACAGGCCTGAGGAAGGTGCAGAGTCTGCTTTGTTTCACATTTTTTTCCCACCAAGATATAAGTGAGATCTTTCTCTAAAGACCAAAATGGCTCCACGAGAATTGCCATATTAGACAAGAGGTCTTTTTACTTTGTATGCAATGCATTTGTATTGAAAACACATGTTGTAGGCCAGAGCAATTTTCTTTACAGACAATGAATCTTACAACTGGTTTGAACAATTTTTTAAAACTCAAATGTTTTACCACTCCTTGTGATTGGTAGGACTAGGAAAAAATGTGAGGGAGAGAAAGAAGACAAGAAAAGCAAGAACAGATTGGAACTGTTTGAAAAGCTGCAAGTTATAAGAAATTAAGGCATGCAGAGAACCTTCAAAAGGCAGTGAGTCTATTGCTTGGGAAATTTTTGGTTACAGTCTTTCACAATGTATTTTAGGGAAAAATGTATTCATCATTTTTTGAAATGTTAATAATTTATAATTTATTAATTTTAACTAGAAAAGAAAGAAAATTATTAGAAAAACAAGCAAGAAAAGCAAATAAAAAAACAAACTACCTGCGGGAGATCTTTTTTAGGATGGACTGATACGAGGTCCCTGTTTGCTCTTGTGTTTTGTCTGGCAGTGTCTTTAAATAAGAGCGGAAAGTTGTTGTGACCTTCACTGTCAGATTCAATCTGAACTGGGCCATAGGACTTTGCATTTTATTTTTTAAATTAGCCATTCCTGTCTCTTGATGTTTGTCTACAGGCCGTTCCTGCAGTGTGAAAAAGACATGCAGTGGGATGCTTTTACTTTTCCTCACATTCCCTTTTAAAAATGCTCTGAACCGAAGTACAACTTGATGACATTGTGCAAGTTTTCTATTAAGCTTTATTAATATGTGAAGCAGTTTTGTCTCTGAGTCTTAGTGATTGTGGTTAACTGCTCTCTACTTTTTCCTCTCTTTTTATCAGAAGAGAGAACATTTCTCTTTTGTGGCTTTTTGTTGTTATTGTTTTTGTTGCCTTTCTCTTGAATTCTTAGCTATCATTTTGTTAATAGCCACTGGAATTGTAATGTCCAAGTTCAAGAGCAAGGCTGGACCTAGAGATGTGCTACCCTATCCTTTTAGAAGTGAAGGAAACTGAATGCTAGAGAAGTGAACTGACTTGTTCAAGGTCACACATCTGGTTGTTGGTGTACAAGACTATGTGAATTTCCTTCCCCAGTGCCAGATGGCTGATATGCAGAGAGAAATGATGAGGTAGGAGAGGGCTGCTGTTTTCCCCACCTGAGCACATCAGAGGTTTGAAATTGTCATGCAGGCTTTAATTTACAAAATTAAATTAATTTTGACTCCCCATCTATGGCAATGCGACAGTAATAAGATTTATATTTGGAGATGTTCTTTTACCATTTTGACTGGCAATATTTATCACTTTATGAAGTAGGAGCTATGGGACATTCCAGAAACTTATTTTGGACAACAGGGGACTTCAGTCCTCATCTGGGACCTTGCAAATGGTCCTTGGGGAAGCTTTCAATATAATTTCTCATCTTGGGATGAAATTTGGAAATATTTCCCCATATTTATCTATATAACTGTTTTTCTCTGGGTAAAAGACAGGGATTTGCACTCTTTGTCTTCCATTAGGTATTTTTTTTCAGTAGATAAGTAGAGTTTACACATATAAAGCAAGGACAGATAGAAGAGCTGAAAGGGAGAAATAGATGGTTGTGAATGGTTAGTTCATTTGGGGAAAAGCTGGGTCAGAATCAGGTCTCATCCTCCTTTCCTTCGCATCTTACATGCCCTGTAATTTACTGAAAGTTGTAGATTATTATGGAGCTAAGAATCTCATCATTATGATGCAGTCCACCTGAAAACCCTGTATTAAAACCAGACCAAGATGTGATCACCTCCCACTTGCTGAAGTTCCCTGGACATCTTTTGTGATAGCTTTGTGTTTTTGTATATCAAAAAGTTTAAGATAGAATCATCCCCCCCAAATCCAAATGCTAGATTAACCTATATGTCATCTATTTACAAGACACTGTGATACTGGCTTTCTATCACAGTAAATGAGACAATGTATACAGTATTTCATGAGGGTATAATAACGCATTATGCAGGGTCCTAAAATGCAGTATAATACGGTGCAATTCACGTAAACATAATCATTTCCTTTCAAAATGGCAAATGTGGTTTCAGTGCTAAAGAACCCACCTCTGGCCATTGTTACTGATGGAAATCGCCTGTTGTCATCAGAGCATCTGAGACTCCATCAAGATCAGCAGCCATTTCTCCCCAGAATGGTGTGTCTTTCAATATTCAGCCTTCCCAGGGGTTCTTTGACATGGTCTGAGCCTCTTTCTATTTTATTTATCATTCTCCATCTTGTAACATTACTGTTTACTGGATTTGTATCCACTGAGCTTTTCTCGCATAGGATGCTCAAACCCTCGTGTGCATGGGGGAGGCAGGCATTGCAGGACAAACTCCTTTGTTAGGTTTAATCAGGGACATATTTTCCATTTCTGCGAGATGTCACAATTAAGTATCAAGCCTCTTCTGTAGGAACTGAGACCCTGTTCTTGACAATGCATGGAAGGAGAATCTTCATGGACTCTGTCTTATTTAAAAACTGCACAACAAAACCAGTGGTGCAGCATATTAAAACTTATGTAGCATCATGCAGTTCTGTTTAGAGTTCCTGTGTTCTCAAAACTTTGAAACGTGTGGCACAAGTGTCATGGGGCTTTATTGTAGAACATACCAGGGAAGATACTCTCTTTTTCCCTTAAAAAAATGTCAATGGTGGGAATAAGGAAGTCTCAGAACAAAGGGAAAACGTTAGTAAAGAAGTGGAACCACTGAGGTTATTTTATACTAAAGAGAGGGGCATGTCCCTTGTACCAGAGGGCTCAGCATCTTCATAATCACTTTTTCAACTGGTAAATATATTTAGGGAGAAGTGCATTTAGATGCCATTTTTACTCATTTATTCTTCAAACTGTAATATAGCACATTTTGGGTTTCAGAATATTGCATTTTAAAACTAATGATGCATTCATTCTAGAGCAAATCTTATTTCTAAGCCCTAATTTAATAGAATTAAACTCTAAGATGAATTGGTTTTATGAGATAAAACTCTGAAGTTGATAACTGCATTTAGCAATAGTTCAGGTATTGAGTTTCTAATTTGCTTCCTGACCATGGAAATCCCTCAGATAATCAATATTGACTACCTTTAATTGGTAGGAAAGGCTCTTGCTGAGTTTTCTATCTTCTGCTAAAGGAATTGCCTCTGGACATTGGTTGTCTGTGTCACTCTGGATACAACTGAAGAGCCCTGAGTTTGAGTTCATTTGAAGTTGGTATTCCTTCCTGACCAGTTGACCACAGCCACATTCAGTTCAAACAACAATGGGCTGTGAAAACCCTTTTTCTTTGTGCCTTATAGAGTTTCTGGGTGTATTTTAGTTTTCCTTTTAGGCTGTAAATTTAGTCTTTATAGCAGACAGCATTGTTTTCCTTCTGTGGGGGTAGAAGGCAGGCTGGTCAAGATCAGATCAGGAGCTTTCCAGAGGGTAGGGACACTTCTGATTAGGGTATGACACTTCATAAATCAGTTCTAATACCTTCTGAAAATAAAAATCCTGCTAATTGTTAAATGGACTATTCACAGAAGCTATAGGCACTTGAAAATGGATATCTCCAAATCCCTTAAAAATCAGATGCTGAGTTATTTTGCTTTAGGAAAATATATTCTAAATGTAAATTTAAAACACAGGCAAATTTGTATTTTTCTTTTGGAGCAGAAGGCACCTATTCATCTCAGCCTTGATCCAAATTCTCTAAGAAAGAACTTTTTTTTTGTCCTTACCAATCTGGAGGGGATTTTATTTAAAGGAATTTAATATGAATGCTATAGAACTGCTACTGCATCCAACCATATTTTTCTTAATAAGACAATTTAAAATTTTTATTGTTTTTTAAACATTAAAAAACCATGGACTAGCACACAAAATAAAATAATCCTACAACCTACATGTAGTCGTTGCCAATATTAGGGAGTATATGTCCTTCTCTCCCCCCATACATATACACAGTTTATGAAATCAGTATACATGCTTCTTTAAAACTGCTTTTTAAATTTAGAGTTATATTTGGGACATTTATCCATGTTATTAAATACATTTTCACAAACTGATTTTTTAATGGTTCCACAGTATGAATGCATCATAATCTGTTTAACTGATTTTCAGTTATTGGGCATTTATTTTCTTCCATATTTCATAGTATTATAAATAATGTCATGATAGATATTCTTGAATATAAATTTCATAAAATAGTGTTTAACACTATACCACTTTATATGTATGGAAAATATTGCCCCAAATATCTACACTTTGCATGTTTTTGCTGTGTTCTATCTTATTTTTTCCTCTTTATTTCAAAAATACTCCATCATGATGATGAAATGTTTTATACATTTAAGTTATTTGTGAAGTTTAATTTACCTCTTTAAGTTCTATGCTCTAGTAAATACTTTGAGTTTGTTATGTTTTCCAGAGTGACTAAATGTTTGTATTTTATTCCCATTATAAATTTGCATACATTTTAAGGTATGTGCAGGAAAGATGAAGTAATTCTGAACTCAGGAGAGCTTTGACCTTTGTTTGAAGTTTATGACAGTGTTCTTTTTCCTCCTCTGGAAAAGTCCCTGTGTTATCAGTGACCCTGCCAGCTGCTTCCGTGGCTGCCCACCTGCTATGCCCTGGCTCTTTTTGTGGCCCATGGAAGTTGGTTAGCTCTCTGCTAGTTCAGAAAAGCCACTGAATGGGAAATCCAGCCTGAAAGGCTGGGGAGGTAAATCGTGAATCTGGCACATTTCAATGCCAGTAAATTACATTTTGTCAGCTTCATTGCCCTGAATTTCACGCGCAAATGTGGGACATTGAGCGACTGGCATTTGACAATAAAATTTTTTAAAAAGGCTAATGCCTTATTAATGCAAACAGTTTCTGATTCAAATGGCTGCAGGCAAGGAGTTGTTGCTGTTTCAATGGGGACAATTGCTCAGATTTTCCTTTTGTTCATATTAATTTCTCAGAAAAATTTAGGATATCTTTTGTTTTCCATTTTGCTCTATACTGGATTGAAAACACCAGCCCTCTTTGGAAAAATACTGGCTTGTGGAGGCTTGTAGAAACCAGGAGATTTGGGGTCCTCATTTAGACTAGAGGGCCCACATGTTTTTGAAAATATTTTATTGTTTATGCTATTGTAGTTGTCTCAGTTTTCCCCCCTTTATCCCCCTCCACCCAGTTCACCCCCTGTGTTCTGGTTTACAACAGGCAAGGCTTCTTGAGTCTGCATCTTGGTGTGCCCCCCTTTAACTGCAGATCCTGTGGTTTCTTCTGTGTAGAACCTCTCATTGAAAAATCCAGGTATACAAGAGCAGGTATGGTGGGTAATTTATGTCCTGGATGCACAACTAGAGGTCTTAGGTTGCCTTTAGGAAATATAAAAATTGGTCCTCTTGTTGTTGTTTTTTGGAAGGTGGGATGCATTTCTTTTTGTCATCAATTCTAGCAAATTTGGTACTTGGCCTTTATTTTTTTTATTGGATCAGAGAAAATAGCCAATTTCATAGATGCAAAAGAACTCCTAGTTCAATTTTGTATATCCTTATCATCTATCCCAAATAGGAGCAAATGGGTATTTTTAAATAATGTTCTTTAGCATCTCATACCAGAGAGAATCTGAGACACTAAAAATTCTAGTGAGTTTATGGGTAAATTTGACCTGACACCACCTTGGTTTTGAGGTTTGTCAGTGGGATACAAGAAAACATCTGTTTTTATCTTTTCAAATGTCTACTTTGCTACCACTAAAAAACATTAACACAGAACATATACACAGGCAAGTGAAATGGTGTTTTATGTGTGTAGTTGTATGTGCTTTCTTTGTGTTCCTCTGAAAGGTCCTGTAGGAGTATGATCTTCAGAATCAAAGATAGGCTCTTTTATTTTGGTGTTGACTGAAGTGTAGAATGGAGACAAATGACCAAGTCTAACACATGTGACAATAGGGGATTCTCAGAGACTTTGTGAAACATCTTTAGTGTTATCGGCAAACTTCATAATATGCAGAGACCTAGTCCCAGCTACATGGTCACGTGGAAGTGAGACTTTGACCTTTGATTTTTGAGCATCCTGCAAAGCTTGCAGGCCTGGGTGAGAAAGCCTGGCTTTTCTAGGAGAAAAGTCTTGATGGAGGAGTCAGGGCTGAAAAGCCTGCAATTGTATTACAGTGGTGATGAGGACCAGTTTCACCACCTGGAGCAACGCGGGCATAACGTCAGTCCACAGTCCTATTGGTCCCAGTGTTCCTCTTTCAATAACAAATATCTTATAATGCTCTCTTTAATCTCCTGACTTTAAAAAGATCAAAAAACTATAGTACATTTACACAGTGGAATTCTATGCAGCAGAAAGAAAGAAGGAGCGCCTACCCTTTGCAACAGCTTGGATGGAGCTGGAAAGCATTATGCTAAGCAAAATAAGCCAGGCAGTGAAAGACAAATACCATATGATCTCACCTTTAACAGGAACCTAATCGACAAAACAAAGAAACAAGCAAAATATAACCAAAGACACTGAAATAGAGGACAGGCTGACAGTGACCAGAGGGGAGAGAAGAGGGAATTTCAGGGGAGAATAGGAAGGGTTTACAGGAACAAATTTAAAGGACACATGGACAAAAACTGGGGGGGGGGGGGTAGTAATGGGAGGGAGGTGGGGAGGGTTGGGTGGGTGGGCTGTACTGGGAGTAAAAGGGAGAAAACTGTACTTGAACAATGATTAAAATAAAAAAAATCAATAAAATATCCCAAAAGTAATGTAAAACAAAATTGAAAGGAAAACAATTTATAATAAAATATACATTTGAATATGAAAATAATTGGGACAACCACACTAGAAAACATAATGAGGGAGTCAAATCAACACATCTTTGTGTAGGTTCACCATGGGTCAGCAACAAATGCAGGCTGATAGAAATGTGTTATATTGATGACTTGGTTTCATTAAGTGGCTTAGTCATGACTTTCTTTTCTTTTCTTTTTTTTAAATTCTCACCCAAGAACACCTTTTTGTTGCTTTTAGCTTTTAGCAAGAAAGGAAGGGAGAGAGAAAAACATCCATGTGAGAAAGAAGCACCAGTTGGTTGCCTTCCACATGTGCTTGGACTGGGGCTTGAATCTGCAACCTACGTATATGTCCTGACCGGGCATCAAACCCACAACCCTTCAGTTACAGGACAATGCTCCAGCCAACTGAGCCACACTGGCCAGGGCTGTCATGACATTCTTGCATGGAGAGCAACTGTTGATCGAGTTGCAAAAATAGCGTTTCATTATCCCTTGACATACCTAGCAGTTTCATTTCTGGAAAATTCACTTATATTCACATTGAATGGTAGATAGTTTTTTTCTTTAAATATGTGACAGTATTTACATTCTAGGCTCAGATAATGACTTAAAAATTTTTATTGTTTATACTATTACAGTTGTCCCAATTTTTCCCTCTTTGTCCCCCTCCCCCCAGCCTTCCCTTCCCACAGTCAATCCCACCTTTGTTCACATCCATGTATTATGCAAATATGTTCTTTGTCTAATCCCTTCACCTTTTTCAGCCAGTTCCACCCTCTCCCCTTCCCTCTTACAGCTATCATTCTATTTTCTGTTTAGGCTCAGATAATGATTAAGAAGCTTTTACCTTTGAAAATATCCTGTAGGATGTTGGGAAGTCATGCAGGAGGTGAGTGGGACAATTCTTCATTGTGAGAGGTTGTTTTGGGTCATGCTGTGTGTTAAACATTCCTGGATCTGTCCACTAAATGTCAGTAGTGTCCCCAACATTACTGTGACAATCAAAACTTCCCTTATGAAGTTACAAATTAGAGAACCACTATGGAAGATGGTGGACTCTTAGGAGACACAAGTCTATAGATGCTAATGCCTCAATATTAAAAAATGAAGTTTCTGTGATATTAAATTCAAGCATAAACTATACCATTGTAGGCTGTATGTTGATATGTTTTTACATACAATGGTGAAAGTTCATCATCATAAGATTTCAGTAGGAGTTCTTAAATTTTAACTTCCTAGTCCTCTCAGAAGGAACTTTGTGAAGGAATTTAAAGAACACAGTAGTCTCCTCTTATTCTGAGGGAATATGTTCCAAGACCCCCAGTGCATGCCTGAAACCATGATAGTACCTATGTATATGATTTTTTTCTATACATACATTCCTATAATAAAGTTTAATTTATAAATTAGGCACAGGAAGAGATTAATAATGGTAACTAATAATGAAATAGAACAATTATAACAAGATACTTTAGCAAAAGTTATGTGAATGTGGTCTCACTGTCTCTCTTTCTGATAACTTATCTGATAACCCAGATGGCTACTAAGGACTAACAGGACAGGAGAGTATACAGCATGGAGATGCTGGACAAAGGGACGAGCAATTCTTGTCCTGGGCTGGACAGATTGGGACAGTGTGAGACTGCATTATGCTACTCAGAATGGCTCACAGTATAAAACTTACAAGTTATTTCTAGAATATTCCATTAAATAGTTTCAGACCGTGGTTGACCATGGGTAACTGAAACTGTAGAAATTGAAACTGCTAATAAGGGGTTTTTCCCTCCTTCTGTAAACTACCCTAAAATAGGCTTCAGGAATGTCTAAAATGGGCTCTTGTAGAACGTTTGGGCTCTTGATTCTCTTACATGCTTTGCCTGTTAAAAGCTTTATCATGCACCATGTACTACTTGTTAATTTCCCCCTCTCTGAATTGAATTCTATATTTTAATCTATGTTCAAGCTCTTTGTAGAAAAAAATAGTTTGTAACCATGTTTTGACAGCAGTAAGACAGACTGTAACTTGGAAGTGGAGATATTATGGTCTTTTGTAATTGTGCTTAATCACAATATGTTTCAACAAAAGGAGAGTTTAGAAGGAGGAACAAATGAGGAAAGAGTAAGATAATGGAGGTGGCATAGAGCTATGTGTGTTTTGCCCCAGAGGTCATTTGGTTGGTGGGTCCCAAGTTTTGATGGAGTGCTTGGCATGTCTTTAGGGTAGATGCCAGTTGTGATGAGCCACCGAAATTCTCTGATCCCCTTTAACAGTTCAGTGACCTTCTTCAGAAGATTGGCCTTGGCCAAGCAGAATTGCTTTGCCAGGAAGTTCTGGGAACTTTATCTTTGAACCTACAGCCCTTGGTGTCCTAAAGTCAATAATTGCCTTTGGTTAAGGGTGATAAAAGTCTTGTTCCCTTTCTCCAGGGCAGGATGGATTCTGCCAGGCAATTTATGCCCCACAGCTCCCCATGGAATTGGGATGAAGCTAGACTTTACCTGAAACTATGTTCTTGCTCCCTCCTTCCCTGTCCCATCCTACTATCATCACTCCCCTTCTCTTGAGAGCCCTCACTGAAGAGTTTGTGTGCATGGTAACCCATGTGTTCATCTCAAGACTGTTTCTGTGGACCAGACCTGAGACAGACCCAGTTTTCAGAAGTAAACCATGTTGATTGCTAACCAGATTCCAGCAAGGTTTGTTTTAAAAAATAATGACCATTTTTATTGAATCTTTTCTGTCTATAGCACTGTACAAAGCATTTTATATGTACTCTCTTTAACTCACTCTAAAAACATTTTATAGTTGAGGAAACTGGACTTTGAAGTGTTGACTAACTTGTCCAGCAGTGTGCAGGTTAGTAATTGAAGGTGATGGGATTTGGCTTCAAAAGCTGAGCCATGTTATTCTGCCTTCCTAGTTATTAATCACTGAAATGGTGAGCTCTAAGGAAAGGGAGCCATGATTTTCAAGAGTCAGCATGGTTTACTTGAAAGAAGTCTTGCCAAATTAATCATATTTCTTTTTTTAATGTGTTATATTGGTGAATGAAGAGGACATCCTGGAATTTAGGAAGTGGTTGATAAAGCTTCTCGTATATCTTTGAAGACAAAATGGAGAAATATGGACTGACTGGTGGAACATTATTAGTTGAATAACCACTCTCAGCAAGTTTTATTAACCAGAGAAAATTACCCTTATTTTATAACACTCCCAAACTGGAGACCCTGTTATCTTTTTAAAATTTTAAGTCAATAATTTAGATGACAACCAAGAAACTATACTTTTTCAGTATGTAAACTGGGAGGGGACTAATACATTGCCTATCAGAGCCAGTGTTCAGTGGAGTATAATATAGGAAGCACTGTTCTAAAGGATTTGCCAGTTCTTATATTGATCCATTAGAGATCAAGTGTCAAGTATCATTGTAGTTTCATAATAGCTTTGTGCTTGTGCTCAGGCTTGAACACAGACATGGGATAAAAAGTAAGACAGGAAGTACAGAATGGCTGAGTGACTCTGACAGAGTCTACTTTCTCCTTGCCATCATTGGTCCTGCCTGAGACACAACGGTCCATGTTCCCTCAGTTCTGAGATTAGGACCTATTCCAACTGGTATTTAGGGAGATGTTGCCCCGCTGAAATAATCCTATGTCCAGACTAGATTTGGTATAAAGGCTATAGAAACAAAATTTGTTTACTATTCCTTTGAGTTGTACTAGTGTTACTAATGAAAAATATTTATCAAATACTATATGCCAGGTGCATTATTAGATACTTATATACATTGTCTAATTTAATATTCACAACAATCCTGAAAGCTGGCTTTTATTAGTCCCATGTGACTTATGAGTAAACTGAGGACTCAGGAGGCTAACTAACTTGCTTGAAGGTCACTCTGTTACCAAGGTAGATACAGGATTTCACTCTATCTGACTCCATTCACACTCTGAATAGATAGCTCCTTAACTCACCACAGTGGATGATTCCATTTGGCCCAAGACAAGACACGTCTACAGATGCTTTCTAAGAGAGGCTTTTCCACCAAGGCTCTGACAAGAATGCTTTTTCCAGGAACCAGTCAGATCCCTCTTTGGCACAGGTTTTGAAGTGTGACACTAACATTCCAAGGTCAGGGAGCAGTATCATCTGTAAGGGCTTTTAAAGCCCTAGAATCTTTGAGAGCCAAAGAGATGGTGTGACCTACAATAGAAAAAAGGAGAGAGGGAGAGGAAGAGACCTTTTAAAAAACATTTGAAAATTAAAAAATCACTTGGCTGGAAGTTTCAACTAAGTGTTAAGGTCCAAAAAACTAGTGATGGCCTATCCTTCGTGGCTGCATTTGTCTTTTATTTTTATTAAAAGTGTGTCTTTGAAAGTGCCCCATTCTGGAAAACTTGTTAGTTTTCTTTCCAGGTTGAAAGTTTCACTTTTGTGGACAAGATGCCCCATCTTCCACTGTAGGAATGTCACATATTTTCTCTTGCACAAATAGGTAGCAAGAGGGCGCCCAGACATTTGGCTTACTGCTGAGGAATCTGTGCTTATTCATGCATATTTACAAGGTAATTAGTTGTCCGTTCATTCATTAGCGTGTTTATAGGGCCACTGGCAAAGCCTCTCAATTGCAGCTTGGAGAAAAGAGACAGCCAAGGCAGGCCTCCGGGGAACACTCGGGTTAAACAGAGTCACAGCTGGATTTAGTGGAATCCACCAGTCCTGACACCAGAACTAGTTTAGTAACTCAAATGTGACTTGTCAATCACCCTGAAATGAGGCATTGAATTGGCTCATTCATGTTTCCCCTTCAGAAATCAAGCAGACACTCGGAAGATAGAAGTTTCCTTTTTTAAAAGCCTTTTACGTCCAGGCAGAAATTTCAATATTTTTTTTAAAGTTACTCTTATTCAAATTGAGATATAATTTGCATATACTCAAATTAATTTTTGATGTACAGGTCCATGAATGTTGATAAAGCACGTATATAGTCATGTAACTAACACCACAATCAAGGTACAATGTGTTTTAAAAATGAAGAGTTTTTACATTTTATCTTTATCAGTTAACTAGATCTAAAGTAGACATGCCTTAACTTCATGGATGGGGTAAAGACTCTGTTTTCAGAGAGAAAGTTATGTTGGGGGAAGGTTTTGGTTCATGACAACGCAGGGGTTGCTGGAGATGTTTTGGGGGAAATCCTGATAAAGCCAGCATGCCTCAATAAAGTGATACACATCAGAAGTGATACACCTCTGGTGACTCAGAATTGATTTAGGATGAGTTATCTAGTTTTCTAAAGCATTATATATTTTGTTTATAAATTAAGATAATATTTCCTGTTGATGTGGTTTGATGTGAGTTAATATCATTCCTGTGACCAGCTGAATAGCTGGGTGTAGGCCTCTATGTATTTAAAACGAGCTCCCTAACCACTTCAGGCTGGACCCACATGGAGGGAGATGCTCCTTGCACAAGCTGCTTTGCATTCCCTACATGCCCTCCTGGATATCAAAGGGAGGCAGTTTGTAGAACTGTGTTTTTTGAAAATCTGTCCCTACATTAGATCTGAGAGAAAAAAATGTCTAGCTCTTCAAATCATCCTCACCCTTTCAAATCTCCTCTGAATCTTTGTTTTTCCCAGTTCCAGGTCCTCTGTGTGCATGCTTCCTGTAGTTGTGTGCATGTTTCAATATTTAGTTCCTTCAGTCATTTTTAAATGACTTTCAGCTCACCTCCAGGAAATCTTCACCCAAACTATTCTCTTGGAAGAGTAGAGCCTATCAGTGCATGGCTACTTATAAAAAAGAGGAGTTCCTACTGTCCCTCACTTCTTCAGTTCTTGTGTATTCCAATAGCCTTTTACTTATTTTCCCATTGCCCACACAGATTCAGCCTAGTGTGGAGTTAAGTCCTCCATTTTTAGAATTGGACTGCCATCCCTCCCTCCCTCCCTCCCTTTCTACCTCCTTTCCCCCTCCCTCCCTCAGACATGTTTTTAGTCTCAGTTTCCTCATCTGTAAACTGGGGTGATAATGCCTCATAGACCGTTATGAGGATTAAATGATAAAATGTGTATTATAGCATTTAGAGTAGTTACCATCACCTACGAAGGCTCCATTATATTAGCCTTCCACATTTTCATTATTTTTATGACTTCTTTTCTTCTTCCTTCTCTCATGTTCCGTTCACAAAAGCAGGGCCATGCTTTCTCATTTGGGACTTGCTCCCAAACTTACCTTCAATCAAGTCTAAGTGTTGATAGTAAAGCTGATGTTCTGCCTAACCCTCCTCCTCATACTTACATCATCAGGACTGATGTGACTAAGTTTCACCATGTTTTATGGCTCTCCTTTCTATTTGTGGTTTGTTCATTTTCACCCTTTCTTGTGGCTACCATTTAGTTTCTGCATTCGCATAGATGTCCATTCTGCCTGAACGTGTATCCAGCAGTATGATTCTGATTGTGCAGGTAATGTTGTACTTTTCAAGGGTTTGTGGGCTATATAGCCAGGCTGGACAGGCTGCAGCAGCCTTTCAGCAAAGGATGGTTTACGCATTTTTAAATGGTTGAAAAAATAAAAAGAAAAATATTTCCTAACACAGGAAGATTATGTCAAATTCAAATTTCAGTGTCCATAAAGTTTTATTGGAGCACAGCCACACCCTTTTGTTTATGAATCGCCTATGGCTGCTGTCACACTACAATGGCAGGGTTAAATAGCTGCAACAGAGACAGAGTGGCCTGAAAAGCCTAAAACATTTATTGTCTAGCTCTTTACAGGAAATGTTTGCTAATTCCTGACTTGGAGTCTTGTTCTACGTAAATTCACTGATGAAAATAAGAGAGCATCCTGATGTAAGAAGTAGAAGTATGAAAGCTGGTTATTTTAAGGAGAATTGTCTTTGAGTAACTGTGGTCTCCGATTTTGAGTACTTCCTGCTCCTTATCTGATGCATTTAATATATTTGATCGGGTGTGTGTTAAGTCAGTTTGCATAAAACTTCTGTGTCAAGTCAATTTCTTGATTCTCTGCCTGGCAGTAAAACTAGATCCTGTCATCCTTGAGTTCAGGATTTCACGGGACACAATCCCTTCCATAAATGGCAAAGGCTTTGTTTCTTTGTGAGCTACCATAGCTCTTCTTAAATTTCTTTTATTGATGTTCAGAACTGGGCCTTTTGTGCCGAGTATCTTCACACATTTTAAACCAGTGCAACCTCAGGCTTTTCAGCTGTGCACATGGAAGGAGTGTATGCATTGTCTTTCTGTTGGGGTGATTGACTTGTTCTTTAAATAAAACTGCAGCCTTTGTTCTCAATTCCCCACTAACTGCCATATTAAAATTGTTTGTTCTTATCTAAAATAACTTCAGTGTTGCAGGTTATTCTTCAATCTTGCAAGCAATTAAGAACAATGTTTACAATGTAAATTGACACCTATTCTGGAAAAAATCTGCAAAAACAAAGAAGGAAATCTAAATAACAAAATGGGGAGAAAAGAAATTGGGCAGGCCTTTATTTTGTACATAATGCACTCCTGAAAACTTGTCCAACAGTTGAACAATTGATTCCTGTGTTGTATAGTGGGAATTCCATTTGCAGAGAATTTTTAAAAAGTTACAAAAGGCCTAATTCTGATATGGGCAGACTTTGTCTTTCTTGGGTCATGAGAACTGAGGCATGAGCCGTGGTTGTGTGTAGGGAAGCGGCAGCTCATGCTGATTTTAGGAAGTCAAGCCAGGCATCCACCCTGACAATGACTGTTGGTTAGGTAGCCCCCTAATCTGGAACTTCCTCATATGTGTTAGATCCCTAGAATAAAAGTGAGGGCAAGGATGGGTTTTCCTTCCTTAATTTTCCTTCCATATTACTAGTATTATGGAGTTTTGATTCTTGATACTCTTCTGTACACACACATACACTCACATTTACATGCTCACACACACACACTAAGCTATTACCTGACTTCTTCCCAAAGGGAGAACCATGGTGAGGTAGGAGGGGACAGATTTTGACACAGCTATGGGACACAGGCTAGAGACTGCACCCCTAGCAAAGTAACTGACTCTAAGTGTCTAGCTTCTGGCTATGTGCGGTCTACCTGCTTGAGTCAGCCCATTGCAACAATAGCACTTGGAGCCTAAGGTTAGAAGGATGGTTCCTTCCCACAGGGTCCTGTGTAGGCACTGGGAGCTCTCCAAGGACCTGCCCTTCATCAGCCACCTTTTCCCTTGGTGGCAATAGGTATCAGGCATTGCCATTTGGGGATGACTTCAATCATATAAATTACAAAAGTTCTTGAAGCTAGGTTACACAGTTACATGCTATATACCAATGTGCAAAAAAAATGTAGTTTTTCAATGTTTCATAACAGATTACTCTTCCCTGGTAGTTCCTACTCTGCTGAGTATCAAGAAAAAATAAAATTTTATTTGATACAATAATTTAAATAGCTTCTTAGGTAAAGTCTGTTTGGATAAAGATTTAATCTTTCAGATTTCTCCCTCTGCTTCTTCTGTTTTGTTGTTGTTCACCAGAAAAGTTGTGGACAGTAGAGGAATCTCATCTCATGGTGAGGGGTAGACTGTGGTTCATGCTCTGGCTATGTAGGTCTTTTGGCTGTGTGTGGTCTACCTGCTCGAGTCAGCCCACTGCTCACTGCCCACTGAACTCTCTTGTGGCCATAGGCATATCCTGAATCTGGTTGTGAGGTTCTGGAATGGTGCTGAAGTTTACAGCTCTGAAATCATGGTACCTTCTATCTCAGCTTGGTCCCTGCCAATTGAGTCCCTCTTTAGTTCTGACCCTGAGTCTTTCCCATGATTCCTGGTCTGGGACATTTCCCTTGGAGTCCATGTCTGTCAGGATCACTCAGTCCCTGCTGTAAGCATCCCCTCCCTTATAAGTCCATCAGCTATCTTCTGGGTCCCTTACAGATACTTGCCCTGTGACATAAAGGGGATGCTGGAAAGCTTTCCTTACTTCTCTGTTGCCACGCCCTCCAACTTTACTATGCTAGGGATGCCCCAGGTTGGTATGGGTTGGGGGGAGCCAACCTCTAATACAGAGCCTAGCAGGAAGGAAGCTCTTTCTCTGCTTTGTTTTTTCCTGTAAGTGTATTTCACATGCCCACCCTTATCCAGGACCCCAGTCTAGAGAATAGAGTCAGTACATCCCTTTTTTCCCATCTTCTTTCGTATTGCTTGACTTGGTGTCCTGCCATTTCCCCTGGAGTGGAAGGAATAAGCTTTCTTCTCCCTCTTCCTGTTTGATGGAATATTTTCCTTCATGCAACCTCCTCTTTCTCAAGCTGGTACTCCCTTACCCTACCCCATCTCTACTCCCTGGAGCTAGAAGAGTGAAGTGGCTACCAAGGGACATGATTTATGGGAAGAAAGAATGTAAATCATATCAGTTTACTACTTTCAAAATGTTCTCTTGGTTTTACCTCAATTTATGGTATGAAAAGCAGTTTCGAGGTGCATTGTATAATGTGGTGTAGCTCAGGGTATATGGGGATTTACACAGAATGGTTGAGAGCTGTACTGTTCTGCACCCTGTAGGCTTATTAGGTGCTGAGCCTACAAATGCATCTGTCCTTGAATGTGCTGTAGAGCCCAAGCACTCTGAAACACAGGGAACATTAAACTCTCCATTGTCTGAGGATGATACTAGAAGGTTTCTACATTACAGAAATTTTTTGTTGTTGTTGGAAAAAAAAAGCCTGCCAATTCCTAGGTATCAGGCCAGGGAAAATATATTGTGTAACCAAGTGAAATTGTGTTGGAATAAAAACCCATGTCATTCTTAAAGGTAAATAGTCACATGACTTACAGCTGAGTAATATATGTGGACTATTTGAGGGGCAGCCCTTCTGCCTTTCTTTCATGCGTTGGTGGTGGGGGCTTTTGGGGCTGGGGAAGTGTGACTTTTAGCAGAAAGAGGACATGAGTGGACTCTTGTTTCCTCCTCCATTTTCTCCTCTTTTCTGGTTCCCTTCTCACCATTTTCATTCCTACCCTTGGAGCCCTGCCAATAGCATTATTATGGAATTAGGATTATATAGTCCCTCATTCATTCAGCATATTTTGAGTGTTTGCTCTGTGCCACATACTGGGATGCGTGGTAGAGAGACAAAAATTAAGTCCCTGTTTTACTCAGATGCTTGCTTGGACAAAATAACTGATTTGTGCGAGATGGGATTTGAGGTAATATCTGCTCTGTGCCAGATACATGGGAAGAAAACTCTTTGAGAATGGAGAAGGTCTGAAAGGCCTATGAAAATTGGAAATGGGGAAGAGAAGGAATGAGAAGTTGTTGCTAGCAAGACTAGCAAGAGGTGCTTGGTGCACGAAGTGTCTTCTCAGAGGTTGGTTTGGACCACAGTTCCCACAGTTAGGATTAGGGTGCTGGGATGGCTAAAATCATGAACCCACTTACTGTATTAGAAGACAATCAGCATGATTCCTTGAGACTAGTTCACTATGGGAGAGTAGTAAAGTTCACTGGTGCTAATGGGCCATTTCAGTGTTGTGTGCATGCTTCTTTCTTTTCCTTGACTCAGAGATGTTAAGAGAGCTTTAATCCTGTGAATTTATTGTGATGGACTCAAGACAGCTTCACAAGGATGAACATTAAAAATGCCTTTGAACATTTTATTCTATTCAACTGTACATATGCATTCTATTCAAGACTGGTTTTTTCATTAGTAGTGATTTCTTTGGTAGAGACATACAGGATTACCTTCCAACCTGTCCACATCTCAATACTGATGTCCCCTGAAAGATTCCTAAAATGTACCCAAAATACTCCAAAGTGTATTTTCAATTCATTGTCCATGCAAACCTAACTCTTTAATGCTTTTGTAAAGTGAAGCCAATAAACCCTACACCAGGCACCTCAGCATAGGAAGCTACAGGTGTCTACTGACATTAGCAGTGATTGTCTGTTAGTAACAATGTCATACATGTCTGTTCCCAATTGGGTTTTGTTCTGGTGTCTTCCTTACCTGTTTCTGAGATCCTGATCCTTCCTTGGTCTTCCAACCTTGGTATTTGAGCTTTAGATTTTCCATATGGACTTTGACCTGAGCTGCTCTTTCAGATCAATGAATCATTGATCTTGCTAAACCTCTGGCTTCAGAGCTTCAATCCATTCCTGACCTGCTAGCATACAACACACATGTATACACACATAAATGCACACTAACACCCACAGACACACACCATATACCACATACACACATGTGTGCATACCCAGTAGTAGAAGTTGACCTGAAGGACCTTTCTAAAACACAGATGTTGCTCTTGCCTTCCATCTGTACAGCTTGATATTTGGAAATTACTCCTTCAATCAGACTAGAAAAGACCCCTTGTTGTTGATACCTGACACCCAAATGAAAGAACTTTTTAAGTGTCACTTTATACTTTGCAAAACTCTTTCAGATTTATTATGTCTCATAGCTATCCAGAAGATACATAAGGATTCATTGGGGTTGTCTGAGCTGTGGACCTTAATCGAGCCTCAGGTAGCTGGCTTTCACTTGGTGTAAATTAAATAGGCAACGTGTATTTTTTTTTGAGGTGGCAATAGGGGCCATTTTCTCTACTATTTGTCCATATACCTAATTTTATTGGAATCCCTGAAAAATGACAGAAGATATGCTTAGATAAATCTTTCATCAGTCTTTTTTTTTTTTCAAGAGAACAGACAAAACTGCACAACCAAGGGAAGGCATATACTTGTGTTTGCTACAGGTCTGGCCAGATCAACCCCAAAAAGGAAAAGCAAGGTATAGGTCCTAATGGAAGAGAGGATTTCTGGGTCAATTTTGGAGTAGTAGATACATTGGTAACTTGCCAAATTTAGTTGAACTCTGACAACCTTCAAATATTTTGAGTGTAACAAACACTTAATGTCAAGTGGTCAACTTGAAATGGAGACCTGGAAATGCTAAGTAGCTGAGCATGTCATATCTAAGTGTATGTGGCAGTGACATTGGGACTTGATGCTCAATCTTCTATCCCTACACCATTCATGAAAGAGAAACAAACTTCTCTTTCAGAGAGAGAGTACAAAAACAGAAATATAATTAAGCTGATATGTACATGTTTCTAAGAATTGTTGTGCTCATAGTGACTCTAGAGCATGGGCATGGACAGATGTTTGAAGAAAGTTGAAAAGATTTGAAAAGCATAACACCGTTAAAGGATATCAAGTGGTTTGTGTCTTTGCCATAGCTTTTCTGTTTTTCTGCAATTTCAGGGTTTTATGTAAGCATATGAATGAGTTGTGGGCATAGAAGATCACAACCTATTAGCCAAAAGGCAATCATCATGTTGTTTGATGAAACTCAGAGTTAAAATTGAATAGAAGTTAGTTTCATGGGGCATATTATATCAAACATGTTGGGCTTGATCAAACAACCAATCCAAAGATATAATAAACACAAGTTTAGTTCTAACTCATGCTTGCTCATTGTCTTAGCTCAGGCTGGTACAACAAAATTAACATAGACAGTGTGACTTAAACAACAAGAATTAATTTTCTCAGTTCTGGAGGTCAGAAGTCCATGATCAAGGTGTCAGCATGGTTGGGCTCTGGTGAGGTCCCTTGGTTTGCAAACAGCCATCTCCTTACTGGATCCTCACATGGAAGAAAGAGATTACTTCTCTTATGTCTTTCCTTAAAAGGGCCTGATTCCATTCATAAAGGCTCCAACCTTGTGACTTAATTGCCTCCTAAAGGCCAGACTATCACATTGAGGAGTAGGGTTTCAATATATGGACTTGTGGGAAGTCCATAGCACTCATGCAGTCCATCATCACATGTGAACAGTGGGCTTCCTTCTGTTCATTGTTGTTGTTCCTACACCTGATCTGTCCACCTTGACATGGACTTCAGCAATACCCCAGACAGGGAAGAGAATGACTGAGTTGAGCCATGAATGCTTCAAATATTTATTTCAATGTGATCAGTCAATGCCGGACACATTTAAAAGCAAATGGCATGGCCACAGCAGTATTCAAGTAGATGGAGAAAAGTGATCTTGCCACACTGCCTAGAATACTGCATGTTTGTCAATAGCTCTGGTGACTACCACAGTTACACCTGAAGTTTGCTACTCTCCCTTGCCTTAAGAGTATTATCTTCTCAAATCCTAAATTCATCCTGTTTTTTTAAAGATTTTATTTATTTATTTTTAGAGAGGAAAGGGAGGGAGAAAGAGAGAGAGAGAGAGAAACATCAATGT
The DNA here is from genome assembly GCF_004126475.2 of Phyllostomus discolor. Classification (NCBI taxonomy): domain Eukaryota; kingdom Metazoa; phylum Chordata; class Mammalia; order Chiroptera; family Phyllostomidae; genus Phyllostomus; species Phyllostomus discolor. The sequence continues at coordinate 62,574,739 of NC_040914.2, forward strand.
GCGGTTGCTGGGGGTCATGGCCTGCAACCCAGGCATGTGCCCTGACTGGGAATCGAACCTGTGACACTTTGGTTCACAGCCCATGCTCAATCCACTGAGCTATACCAGCCAGGAATTTATCCCATTTAAAATATCTTCTCTCCCCGTCCCCTGTTCCCCCGCCCCAAGAATCAACATGTTAAATAACCTCTTTCTGTATTTGGAAATATCACTTTAAATTGATTCAGCCTAGAAATATTTGTTGTTTTTTTTCTGATGTAGGCCTTATATTAAATGCTGTCATCCAGTTGCTTACTGCCTCATGGGTTGACAGACATGACAGACAAACCCTTGCAGTATAAAAAGATGACTCTTCCTCTGCAGATGGGTTTAATGTGGATTGAGTGTAGTGGAGAGGTGCTCCTAATTCTGCTTGGGGACACTCAAGACAATTTACTGATACTGCAAGAAAGTTCCTTATGCTATACTTTACATCTCTCCCCTATTGTTGTGTTCTGAAAATTATCATTTTCAAGTGAAAGCTTTCATGTCCTTGAAATAAATAATATTCTATTTTCCTCCATTTTCTTTTCTATGCAGAGTGAATGTGGTTTCTTTCATTTTCATGGATCGATTTTCTTTTCCTTTGTGACCCTTTTGAATCCTACCTCGCTCCCAGTCCAGGTGTAGGAAAAGTGATGTAAGCACAAGAAGTCAGGTGCATTTGGTCAAAGACTAGGCTCACAAGAAAGCACCCTTGACTACTTCACTGGGAAAATAAACATAGTTTTCTTGACAGCGTGGAGTGAATCATTTCTCACACAGCTTGGAACTGAAGCTACATGAAGCTAGAGAGGGTCATCTCTTGATTCTTCTAGTTTCCATTCTAGATCCCTCAGGCAACCCAGGCAAAGGGTTTCATTTCTTGTCTTCATCTCATTGGAATCATTTTAGGGGGAGTATTTTATCTTATGCCTTCTTCTATACTCCAAAAGCTGCTTTAAATATTGCTTTGTTTTTCTTTATTTTTGGTAGCAGGGGAATCATAACATAAAGTTGTACTATTTGCTACCAGAACACCCTTTTCAGTCATTTCTGAGGGCAGTGTCCTCCACTGCTCTGCATTTTTATATCTTTCCCCATGCTAAAAAACATTGTGACTTTGGTGGGGGAAGTGCTTCTTCCCCACTCCTCATGTTTCTTCCATGAAAAGAGGTGGTAGCTAGTGCAACTCCTGGCCTCACTGTGACCCCGTTGACATGGATTTAACTGATTGGTAAATTTGGGGAGAAAGAATGAGGCATCTGCTCTATTCTGTGCTTCTTCCTGTTGAGGCCTGCCTTTCCTCTAAGAGCATTTGGTATGCTCTGACTCTGTGGGGAAAGTCCAATTCTAAATAAATTATTGAAAGAATATATAGAAGCCTATATAAAAACTGATATATACCTATTTTTGAGAACTTGTGACAGTCTAGTTTTGGCAGGAAGTATTTCTATTCCATTATGTTCTCTACGTGTAAGCCTGCATTAGACATTCACTTAGATGATAAATATTAAATTCGGCTGTCAAGTAGCCTGCCTTCTTATTTCAAAACTCTCCCACCTGTAGCCTATTAAAAAGGACCTTGCTTAAAATAATTCCATTTATCAGAAGTTAGGTATCAAAATATGCTTCTTGAATATATTATATTTTCTTATGTTCATTTTAATTTTCTTCTTTCCCTAGTCTTAAGGAACAGACAACTATGGGCTCTCAATGCCATTTCTTTTTTTTTTAATTTAATCTTTATTGTATTTTTTCCACTACCATTTAGTCCCCTTATACTCCTCACCCCCTAGCACTGACCACACTGTTGCTCATATCCATGAGTCCTTTTTTGTTTTTGCTCAATCCCTCCATCCCCTTACCATTTCTTAGGCTATTAGGTTACAAAAGTAAGCATAATGGCTTATGTCTAAATAGCCCCGAGTATACTGGACTCTGTAAGGACTGTGGGTAACCTCAGCATATAGCAGAGACCCAGGAGGTTGGCACCATCTGGAATGAAAACAAATGGCTTCAAGAATGCTACAAAAACAGAAGAAACTGTCATCAGGGAGGGTCAGTGCTGGGTAGGTGGAGAAAATGGATGTCCAACCGCTTGTCCCTGTTCCCGAAGAAAGGTCTACAATTAGCAAGCATTCTCCCTGCCTCCCACTTCCCAACCTGTGTCCCCTTGGCCTCCTTTTCTTCCTTCCTCCCCACTCCCCACCTCCTACTGATGCAAGGAACAATGAGTTGAGAATAATCATTCTTGGTAGGAGAGTTTTATAAGAGAAAGTTGTGGGATTGCCAATTATTTCATTATTAGGTATTAGGTTAACTATCTGAGTAAAGGAGAGAAAGTCAAGGAATGAAATTTCAAGAAGCTGTAGCATTTGTATACAGTGCTAGGAAAGCAGTTCCCATTACTGTTAATAGGCATCATGCAGATGAATCTCCGAGTGCTGCACACACTCATCTGCCGAAACCTCACTCTTCCAGCTGTCATTTTGCCCATTCCCATCTGTTTCTTATGCTCTAATAAATGATAGCACTAATTTATTTAGCACCTCTCACCAGAGCCCCCAGGGTTACTCCAGCCCTGCAGAGATTCTCTGCTGATGTGTGATGACCTCAGAGTGGACACATGGCCTGCTGCTTCTGGACCGGCAGTACAGACTCTGATAGTACTTTGCCTTCAGGGATGCTCACCATCAATGGTGTGATTTTTTCATTGCCCTTTTCAATTCCCTTTAGCCTTGAGAATGGAAAATTTGGCCCATTTCTCCAGGGTTGTGAATACCCTGAGAATTGCTTCCCTTAGAGGATCTGGAATGTTTGTAGATATTTATGGTTGCTTTTGAAAATGTTTATTGGCCTACTATTGGGTCTTCTGGAGGTGACTGAAAGATAAGAGAAATACAGAATAGTTACATTCTTGAGGGTAATGCCCGTCTCTGAGCTAGTTACTGGTCAGCCAGATGCATAGAGCTGTTTGTTCAGTGCATAGAGATGGTGGATCTGAGAGCAGTGAGTGCAGTTGGCTGTCTTGTCTATGACTAATTTCTTATAGATTGTGAGCCTCTCAGGCTGTATAGTTCTTTTGCATATTGAGTGATTGGGGTGGGGGGGGCAGAAGGGTATCTTTTGCAATATTTAAAAGAAATTTGGCTTATAGAATTTGGAGTGCAGTGAGACAGTCAATTCAAGAGGTTAAAAACATTCATGTATTTCTTGTGAACTGATGCTTTGAATTAAAAAAATCAGTGAAGTGCAATTTGTTGATGTTGACAATTTGCGAAAGAGAGAAGAGAGGCAAATGCCTAAAGCTTTAAAACTGTGTCAGGGAATCCTAGACATAGGATTTTAAACATAGGAATTGGGAACAAAATTCACATAATTTTTTTTCATATGGGAGGAATTGGAGAAGTTGAGATTGGTGGGGTTTTACTTCCTATGTACCCACAAGAAAGCTTGTCACTGCTAACCCTTTCCTCTTTTGACAGATTTGAAGTTATTTTTAAAGGTAATACCTTTCTGGTATTATTGTTTTGGAGAAAATTAACAAAAGAGGATTTGCTAATAAAGTTCAGAGCAATGTTACACAAAGTTTGCTTCAGGTGACTCTGGCCAGCAAGATGTTGTTGGAAAAGGAGTCAGTGACCAAATAAATTTGAGACACAGCACAAATTTTTCTTGTTCCTGAAGATTTACAAAGTACATGGTGTATTTAAAGTCTCTAATAAGTCCTGCAATAAATAAGCTGGTTCCACTTTGTTTACCCAGTGCTTTACATACTTATTTAATTACAATGCTTTTTATTATTTTCTGGATCCCATCTTTGTGTGATATTTTTTCAGAGAACAGACTTTGGGAGATGCCAATGTACAATCAACTTTTGTGGAATATAATGATTTTGCGAAGTAAAATATGCGTAAATACATGAACCTTGTCTCGTTTGATTTCTGAGGCATTGTTAAAAATACCTGTGTGTCCTTTCCTTCTTGTGATTCTTTTAGTCAGTGAGAACATCCACTAGAAGACATATTCAAGCTTCCTTCTTTCAGGTGCCAGAGATAATAAACTTTTCCCTCTTAAGATTTAAAATCCTGCTCATTTTTTTATACCAGGACTCAGCAAACATTATATGTAAAAGGCCAGATAGTGAATATTTTCAGTTTTGCGGGCCCAGTGGTCTTTGCAGAAACTACCCAGTTCTGTCACTATAGTACAAAAGTAGCTATAGACACTGTTCAAATGAATGGGTGTGGCTGTGTTGTAGTGCAACTCTTTTCTTTCTTTCTTTCTTTTTTTTTTTTTTAACAAAAACAGGCCACAGCAGAATTTGGTCAGTGCCTATTTTAGACTCTGCTTGGGGTGACTCTCTTTTTGAAGACTTTCTTGAGTTTGACCCTTTGTTTAGTGCTTACTTTATTCTGTCTGGCATGGTATCTATCATCTATCATGTCATTCTGAGGGACAGAGGGACCCAGGGATGGTGATGTATTCCATCTCATCTATCTTCTCTGGCTTTCCTTTCCTCCCTCCACTATGACTTCTCTGGCCATCCTCTGGTTCTGCAAATACACTCTGTTACCTGTCTTTGATCATGCTATTCCCTCTATTTCTCCCTGATTGATTAGCTCCTACTTTGACATTTAAAACTGTGTCAGGGAATCCTAGACATAGGTCTTAGCCTACTCAATCTTTTACTGACCTCATGGATTTTATAAAACTCTCCTATTATAAGAATTGAAACCTGCATGTACTGCACAGACCTTGGTTCAAATGCAATATCCTATTAACTTTTATAATTAGATGATTAATGACTGTCTCTTTCACTAGGCTCTAAGCACCACTGTGCAAGTATCAGGCTTATTTTTGCTCACTGTTACATTCCTAACTCATACCTCAGTGCCTATAATATAGTAAATGCTCAATAAAAAATTGCTGGAAAAAATGAATGCATTAACTAATACTCAGATGATTGAATTCATTCATTCATTCATTTACCACTGGCTCAGTGTTTTGTCTATGAGCTTGCACATATATGCTTCATAAATATTTTAAAGAATAAAAATTAATGACTACTGTTACTTTCGATATCTAAAAGTGTCATGGACTAGTAGCTTTGACTCCCTCTGGCATCAGTTAGAAATCTGTAGTCATGCCTCATGCCACATCATGGCATTTTCATCCAAATATTTGATTTCTTTTCAAATTGAATTTGGCTACAACCACCAAGCACAAACTTTACAATAAATAATAGAGAATGGATCCTTTCTACTTGGGGAACCTTCAATATCTATGCTGAACAGAGCCCAACTGGACATTAGTACCCAAGAATAAAGCATTACAGTGTCCTTTAGTATTTTTTTTTAATTTAAAAAGAGAGTAAAAGGTACCTTTTCAAAGATGGCCAACCTGAGAAAAACCACCAAGTGGAAAATTCTGAGTTACGATGCAGTTGTGTTAATAATTGTGTGTTAGGGTCTTTTACAGAAGTCATAACATGCTGAATTTTGGATGAATAGTTGCTTTTCCTTTGAAACTCAGGCTTCTTAGCTGGCAGAAACCCAATGTGACTGAACTATAGTGCGTTTTCTGGGCCTCTAGGGAAGAAAGCCTCCAGCCTGGGGAGGTACGGTGAATGGAGATCAGAGCCCCAATTCTGGGTTCTCATTCCCAGCTCCTCCCCTGATGGGAGCAGGCTTCAAAGATAAAGAGAAAACAGAAGCTCGGGGGACACAAACAGGAAAGAGAAATCTCACTCAGGCTGGCATTGCATTCTGTTAGGAAGTTTTGGTTATATGTGCTGGTGCTGGTCAATGATGATGCTAGCAGAGTGGTGCTGTACATCCTAGGTGGTGCCAAGTTTTCACAGTGCCTCAGCTGTGCTCAAAGACAAATGTAGAGGCTAGATCCCTTTGGAGTGGGTCTCCAAACCTCAGTAATACCCCAGCAAGGCGTCTTTGGGCAACATCCAGTCTAATGTGCACCACCTAGGACGTACGGGCTTCTCAGAAGTGTGTGAACAGTGTGTTTGCAAAACTCAGCTCATGTATGTGCATTTCAGACTAGAGTATTTTTGACTTCCCACTGATCCCATCACTCCAACAACTTGTCTCTCACTTATATGCCAGCTGTAGGTAGCAGGAGGGAATGTATGTGCCCAACATGGTTCTAAATGTCCAGACATTAATTCAGGCAGAGGCTAAATGTAAACACAGCAGTCTGGCCTCCTCATCCCTCAGACTGTACATGCCAGACATAGGTCCTAGGTAGGCCCATCGTTTAGAATGCCCTTTATGTGTCAGCAGCATGTTGGGCACCTTAATACATTTGTCTTAAATTGTCATAATAACTCCAATGAGTAGGGCTAATTCCCATTTTACAGCTGAGGACTCTGAGGCTCAGAGGATGTATGATTTGCCTATGGCCATCTAACAGGTAATAGGCACAGCTAATTTACACAGATATTGGAAAAGAGAAGGACTGACTTCTTGAAAGATTGTGTGGGATATTTCTGGTCCCAGTGCCCTTTTAGAATTGCTACTGAAGATGGCACCTGATCCATGTACCTGGCAAGTATGCTCAAGGCCCCATCTCAAAGCAGAAGAGGCATTTATGTCAGTCCATGGGGAAGAACGATGACGGAGTATATTACTCTAGGAATCTGTGATCAGAGCAGAGGACAGAATTCTTGGATAGAATTTTTTGAGCAACATTTGACAGAGCCTTTTGGCCCTAACCTCAGCTGTTGTTGCTATTGAGAAGACATTTTCCTAGCCCTACTATTGAGAGTGAATCCCAGTCATTGCTATGCCATTGGTAATTCACCGAAGTAATGAACTTCATTGCATAGATTTTCAAAACTAGTATATCAGCTTGCGATTATTTCAGAGTCCGTCCCTGTGTAGATTATAGGTGTTAATCATTGTTAGGAGTTCAAGTGAGGTTTTCTTCATCATTGTGTATGTTTTTGTCATTGTTTATCTCAGTGAAACTCTGAAGCTTCCTGAAATTCTCTGAATACACAATGTCTAGGTTGGTACTGCCCAAATTGCGAGTAATTAGAAGTTTAAAAACAAATCTGAAGTTACAATTTGAGGAAGTGCTACAGAGCCATAAGCATTCTCCAATACAGCATGCATGTTCATTTCCCTTGCCTCGTATGTGTTTGGTATTAATTGTCCTTCATCCTACCAGCAGGGACCCAAAAAGAATCTCTTTAGAACCTTTAGTTGAATTGAGCATGGGTGTCTGTTTCTCTGTAATGCTAGAGTGACCAGATGTCTGAAAACACTACAGAACCTTTCTTGAAAGAGCAGGGGGTCTGAGACTCGTAAGAGCTTTGGCTGGTATCATATAATGATGGTGTGTTCATAAGAGGACCTCTTATATGTGCCATTTGTACATAAAATTGCTTAGCACAAAATCCACCCATCTCTGTGGTATTGGGGTAGGAACTGAGTTACTGTCAGCTAACCTGATGAAAATCACCCTGCCATGAACTCCCTTAGAAGGTGAAATCCCATTGCCATTTCCCTTTTTCTCCCTTGCAACAAGAGGTGTTAATTGGCTACATTGCCTCTAAATAAGTATTTCCTTCCCACCCCCTCCCCACCCCCACATGCAGTAGGATCTCTGTTTTTCCATAAACAGTTGCAAATGATAAAATAAATCAATATTTGTTAATGTTATGATGCAGCAGCATCCCCCAGATCTGCAAAGAATGATTTATAGACTACAGCATTTCAAGCCTGACCCGTTCGGGTCTTAGAAAGCACTTAAAAAATAAATTTACCCTGGCCTCTCTCACCCCATTTCAAAAAGGGTGACAAAGATGAAGTAATTTATAAGTCACACTTTTATTAATGCTTTTAACTTTCATACACTTGGCTTTGTTGGCCTTCGAGTGGCATTAGTGCAAGACCTGGTTGAATGGTAACCTTCGGCACTTTGAGGGGGGTTTGGTACAAATGATCAACTCATAAATAGGTGCTGGGCTCCACATTATCCTGCCATAAATTCACCAGGCCTTTCAAGTACATCAAGTAAGAGCGAGTTGAAGTGGGCGTTTCACTCTGAGTTTACAGACTAATGCAGTACTAATGAGTATCTGGGCAAAGGGTTTCCAGAACGATGTCTAGCACTTTGCAATGGGAGACGTTGCTTGTCACAGGGGAGTGGAGAGCCTTGTAACATAGGAGTCAGGGGAGCAGGCCTGTCTGTTTTCAAGGGATCCAAATGGATGTTCCTGAATGGTTGCAACTCCTTCTTTGCAGCCAGAGCAGGGAAATGAGGAATTGACTTGGACTTCACAATCTGCCTGTCAAAACTGTAATTTTTAAGACTTACCGTTAGGGTATCTGTAACATGAAAAGGAGAATGGGTAGAGAAAGTCCCTGAAAGATGATGATAGCCACCTATTTGCTTGAAGTCTTTAAAAAGGAGTCTGTTGTAGTTTGTAGGATTAGTGATGACAGGGTATTGACCTGTCAGAGCAAACTTAGAGAAGCAGCAAACTACTGCTTTTCTCTTTCCTTGGAATATGGTGAATGAGTCAATGAATTACATTGATTAGAACAGGGGGAAAAAAAGAAAAAATCACTGAAATTATTGACCCCATACTGGAGAATTGCTTTGGACTTGATTCATAACATGAAACTTTCATGCATGCCTTTAATCATCAGCTCAAAAATTTGCAAGCACCAATAAATGTGGCTGCATGCAAAGTGCTCAGCTGTGTGGGCACCTGGTTTGGAAGCCCTGGAGTAGCCTTGATTATGCTTTCTTCTTTCTCATCCCCAAACCCAGTGGTCACAGTCATGTTCAGTTTTTCCTGCAGTGTCCCTTACTCATGCCTCTAAGCCCAGTCCCACAGCATCCAGGTTGCTCTAGGCCTTCAGTGTCTCCTGCCAGGGATCTCAGTCTATCCAAAAACTACTACCTAATTGGATTTCTATAAATCTTCACATTTATTTTGTCAATAACCTTCTCAGAAACCCTCAGTGATGGCTGACTATCTACAGAATCAAGTCCAGTCTTCTTAGTCTTGATGTTCATGGTTTTCTGGCTTCTGTAGTCTCAACCCAACTCATTTTCCATACTCTCCTTCATTAACCTGCTATTCACATCCTGCAGTGTCATCTTCACTCAAGTGCTCAGTTCCTTCTCCCTGCTGGGGAGAGCTGTGTGCCTGATGGTCCCTACCTATACCACCTCATTATTCCTCAATATTTGGCACTCTCTCTTTTTTAAACTCCATTTGTGAAGCCCCCCCCCCCCCCCTTTTTCTTTTTGAATCCAGGGTCAGCAAACTTTTTCAATACAAGGCCATAAATATTTTCAGCTTTGTGGGCCACACTACACAATCTCTGTTGCAGTTTCAGTACTCTGCCATTGTGCAGTGAAGATAGCCACAGATGGTATGCTAATGTGTGGCCGTGTTCTGAGAAAACTTTATTTACAAAAATAGATGGTAAGTTGGACTCTGCTCATGGATTTAGAGCAAAACCTCTGCCCCTGACTTAAATACATGGTGAAATCCTTTTCCAATGGGCTCACGTGACAAATTTAAGCCTTTCTTATATACTGCCTTTTGATAGCTTATGCATGGAGATTGTTAGATTTTTAAATGTTTCATGACATTATCATCTCCTTAATTAGATTTTAAATATCTCTTGTACAAGTATCAGTCAGGCAGTTTCTCTCTATATACACCTATATCTATATTCATACTTATACACATATTATCTATAACAATTTCTTTGTGTGTTTGTTTTTTGGTTGGTATTTTTTTGTTTTGTGTTGTTGGTGGTAATTGGTCTTGTGGGTCCAGATTCTGGGTTTCTCTCTCCTGTCCATCTCATTCTCTACCATTTTATTTCTTTATATGAAGATACATGTTTTGATCCCATAAAATATTAGGGTCATACACTTTAGTTACTTGAAAAGTAGTAGCTTTTCCTTAGGCTAAGGCTGACACATATCAACCTTATCGCAGTGCCTTGGAAGAAATACCACAGTCTTTATGAGGTTTTTTACGATGAGGATTAGAAGATATGTAAACAGATTAGATTTGGGTCCTTAGAGGTCCTTCCAGATAGATTCTACACAACTGACACAATGTGGAATGATCTGGTAAGAGAGAGAGAGAATTAGGTGAAAGATTTCCTATGTAGAATGCTTGTTTGAGGACCACTTTTAAGGGTTCCCTAGACACCATTACCTGCATGGAGTTTCTGGCGTTAAGTTTAGGTTCACACTAATGGGTGGGTTTGGTTATAGAAGTCACTGACCCTGATGAAGCCATTCTGGTGTAGTTAAATCAGAAGGTTCACCTATTCTGCTTGGAAGTATGAGTTTTGGAAAGATATATCCCGGTGGCATGTTTCACCACAAAGATAAGGAAGTCAAATTCAATGGGATATTATATAATAATAGATCCTATTATATTAATAGTTAATATTATTCTCATTATTATAGTATTTTCTGAATGCTTGCTATAGGCCAGGCACTGGGCTGAGTGCTTTGCATGTGCTTATGTTAACCTATTAGGCATTAGCTGGCATTCTCTCATAATGTTAAAGAAATATTCCCTGAAATTGGTGACTGTCATCCTACTTTTAGTATGGTGATTTTTTATTTCCTCACAGATTTTGGAGTAAGCTGAATTGATTACAACATGATAAATGCTAGTGTTTCAGTATATGTAGGATGAGATTTGTACTTTTAAAAAGCTGTGAATTATATAAGGTCAAAAGACCTTCTATAAAAGGAAGTGTTAAGCTTTCCTTCAAAAACACACTTATTATATATTTTAAAATTTGTATAGAAAGGCATGTTTGCAAAAAGTCTATCTGCTGAGCAACTTTTTCATTAACTCATGAAGATTCCACGAGTATTTCTTCATATAAATTCAGAATGATCACAGCCATCCAAATGATAGATAGCCAAGGTAGAGGCATTGTTTTGTTAATTTAAAAAGATAATTATTATCTATTAGGTTTTGATTTTGTAAGGTAGAAGGTCTGTCTGGCTACTGTTGTTCCTCCATCTGCCAGATGACTGTTGGGGGTGGGGAGAAGTAACGTCTAGTTTTCATTTACCTGATTTTATTTCAATATAGAAGCAAATGGAAAAATTTGAGGATAAAGGTCCCATTCAGCTTTCCTATTACCCTGCCCTGACTGCAATTATATATGTACTTATATATATTTATGTATTATATTTTCATAATATTTATTGATCTATGTATTAGATGATAAGCATATTTACAGCTATTAATATATTTTATATACAAATGTATGTAACATATAGATATATATTTAACTGCAGATGGTTACTTGCAAGGAGGAATAACTGGGCCAACAGACTCCAACACGATTAGAGTAAGGCAAAATCACTTACAACTTAAGAGTGGTACCCAATAATAGAAGATTGAAATAAATGAATTGCTACAATGGGTTAAATTAAATTTAGCACAACTAATAGTAGATTAGCAAACATTACAAATTAAGACCAAAGCTCCAGACAAACAAGGGAACAAATCTTGCCTGGAGCTGAGCTGCTGAGGGACCCAGCTGATAGCCATGATGTGTGTGCTTTTGCTCAGGGAAGGAGTTCTTTACTATGGCAGGACGTACTGGGTCTGGTATAGCAAAAGGAAGCAAGTTGTGTTAATGACCACTGGCACAGCTAACAAGGCAGACTTCTGGTTCAGTGCATGAGCCGTGGCTCACTAGCTAATATCTGTCACAAAATGAGCTTGTGAGGAGAGTCTGCCTCAAAGAGCTTGTGGTTGATAAAAGTCCTAAACTCAGTGGCAAAGAGGTTCTGAATTTTAGCAAGGGAAGGGGAGTGTAATTCCTTCCCACTGTTTTTCGGACTGTGTGATTTGCCCTTTTCTATTTTAAAAATTTTATTGAACTATACAGAAAAGTACACAAGTATATTCAGGTCAATTGATTTTCAGATGAAGAGAGAGACATTACAAGAATCAAGAGTGTCCCTACTACTCCAGGTCACTAACTGCCTTGCTCCTCTGCCATTGCCATCCATCCAGCTGAGAGCCCTGGCTCACTTACCAGTACATCTCACCTCCCACCCCAACATTAACTTGAAATGAAAGAGAGATGCAGCAGAGAGCAAGAAGTAGAGAGAGAAGGATGTGGACGGAGACGGAGGGAGGGAGGGAGAGAGAAAGAGAGACAGAGGGAGAGACAGAGATCAGAGAGAAAGATTGGTTTGCTCTGAGAAAGGTCTTACATATTTCTGGTTTGGAAGCTGGATGTTTGCAGAGCCAGAAGGAAAAACTGGTAAACCTTGGTGTTTAATTTGGTAGCTCTATTTAAAGTGAATTCATTGGAGGCTCAAAGCTGAGCATTCACAGTAGGACTAGTATCTACCACGTAGTGCATATAATGCTTTATACATATTAACTAATTATTTCATGTGGCACCCTAGTGAGAAGTAGGTAAGTATTATCATATCTACTTTATAAATTGAGTTAACAGGCATGAAGTGACTAAGGCTGCTCCCATTTTGGGAGTTTGCCCAATGAGTTGCTGTCTTTTCTGCCACTTTTTTGCTCAGTAGATCTTTAGGCTGCCTGGCAGTCTTCATGTGTTCATCTGTTCATCGCTTATTCATTCATCAAATATCTATTGAGCTGTTTTCTGGTACTATACTAGAGTGCATGGAGAATACTAAAATGAACAAGGCATAATCGATACTCAAAAAGTAATAGTTCCTATAGGGGTTGTATCTTAAATCCCATCAGAGGACAAGCAGGTAAAGTAAATGTGTGATCTGTCAGAGATAAGACAGTAGGGAGTGAGGACGACTGTGGCAAACTGGAGGTTTCTGCCCTATCTACAGGGTCGGGGGAAATAGGTTTACAGTTGTTCATGTAGTAGAAAAATAATACAATAATTAATAAATAATGATACAAAAATAAATTCCGTGTTTCACATATTCACAACTGTAAACCTACGTTTGTCCCAAACTGTATTTATTATAATGTGATAACTGTTCCAAACAAACATGTCTATGATTAGGATTCAGTAAAGGCAGCCAGTTTGCAAGACTTTCTGGAGAATGAGGAACGTAGTTTGTTATAGTACAGTGTGGTGGATACTGTTGTAATAGAAGTATAAACAGTTTAATGAGAATGCAGAGAAGACAGCTATTTACTATGTCAGGACAATGGAAAGGTGTGAGAAGTAGATATAAGACTACCCAAGGGGGATTTGAGGTGGCTTTGAAGACAGCTTTAGAACCATAAGATCTTAGAGTTGAAGCCAAGTGGAGACCCAGCTTATGCTTGAATGACTTGGTGACGGGGAATTCAGTACCTAGAGAACCAACTTCTTCAGAGGTCTCTGCAGTGTCTGGTTAGTGGACAAGTGGGCAGCAGTGTGGTGGTTGAAGACCACCATAGGTTTGGAATCAATCTGTATGGGTTTGAACCTCAGACTTCACCACCTATTCACCATGTGACCTTGAGGAAGGCCTCTCTGTGCCTCAGTTTCCTCATCTGTAAATGGTGATAATAATAGAATTGTTACAAGGATAGACTGTAGATAAAACTTCAGCACAGTCTTGACACATAGGAACACTCAGCAAGGGTTGTTCTGAGACAACCAGTTCTTCCAAGCCAAGTGAGGCGTGGGAATTGGATAAGGCTCCCCAAATGCTGGTAAACAACTGAACCTTCCAAAAAGGTTTACAGTGAACAAAGTCATGATGAAATAAGTTGTCCCCTGCCTATTTGAAAAGGAAGGGACTAAAAACCAAGTCTGATTCAGTCATGGGTATTAGCCACTGTATGACTTTGATGTGCCCTGGGAAATTTAGGCTGTCTGTGGTACTTTCAGATCACACAGAGAGAAGAGATGAGTGTGAGTGAGCCTTGCATGAGGTAGACTCAGATGTTTGAAATTCAGGAGAAGGCTCCAATTCAGGGGAAAGGCAAGAGCTAGATGTGACCTCTAAAAGAATTAAGCCAAAAGCACATTCTGGTTTGGTTTCTAACTCATTGAATGGACAAAGATATTAAATGTGGTTGGAGGGTAGCAGCTCTGGTACTTTAAAAAAAATATTTTATTTATTTATTTTTTTAGAGAGGGAAGGGAGGGAGGGGGAGAGGGAGGGAGGGGGGAGAGAGAGAGAGAGAGAGAGAGAGAGACAGAGAGAGAGAGAGAGAAAGAGAAACATCAATGTGCAGTTGCTGGGGGCTGTGGTCTGCAACCCAGGCATGTGCCCTGACTGGGAATCGAACCTGCGATGCTTTGGTTCACAGCCTGTGCTCAATCCACTGAGCTACGCCAACCAGGGCCTAGTTCTGGTACTTTCACACTGTAGTGGGCATAGTAGGTGACTACGCTCTGAGCTTTCTATCACAGCTTTTTTTTTTTTTCATTTGGTGTATTTGTATTTGCCAAGTTCCTGTGTGTAGCACACTAATTGTTTTTAATTTCAGTTCTTCTGGGTTGTCCATGTTATTCCCTTACTTTTGGATGGAGGTATGAGGTCCAGAGAAGGAAACATTTAGGAGTATGGGACTGTAGAGTTTTAGAGCCTTGAAAGACCACAGGGATCATCTAATTAATGCTTTTTACAAATTGACAAAGAAGCTGAGAATAACAAATGATTTACTTAATCAGCCAGTTAGTTTTGAATCCAGTCCTCAAACTTCCCTGATAGTTTATAATCAAACTCTTCCATTTTTCAAACCTGGGCTAAGCCTTTTAACCTCTTTGAACTTCCATTTCTTCTTTTATAAACAGGGGTAATAATAAATACTGTAATTCATAGGGGTGCATAAAGGGTCAAATAGGGTAATGAATGTGAAAGCACTTTATCAACACCTTATAAAATGTTATAAAAACTTTATCATTATTATTATTGTCTGAAGTAATTCAACAAAATATTGGGATGTCAACAAATACAACTCATAAAAGAAATCACTGGATTGATTATTTATTTATTTATTTATTTATTTAAAAATGACAGAAATTTATTCTCTCACAGTTCTGGAGGCCAGAGTCTGAACTCAAGATGTTGACAGGGCCACCCTCCCTCTGATGTCACTAGGGGAGAATAGGAATTACTGGATTTTAGAATTGGAAAGGACTACTAAAGATTATCTAGGTTAGTAACCAAATAATTGAAAACTTTGTTACATGTCTAGTTATTAAATCAAACAATCTTTTTAAATGTGTGTTTGTAAACTGACTTTTGATGGGATTAGAAAATTTTGATTACTTCTAAAAGAGGACTTTCCATCCAGGGACTTCTAAGGCTGATTCACAGCCCAGTTTATTAAAAGGGGCAAAGGACGATTTGGTTGAGCTGTGCCGCTTCATTCTTACAGGGCTGAGTATGAATCATATGACTTCGCCTTCTCTTCAGAGGTAGCAGGCCAAGTAGGAGAGAGGCTGTGGTAGGGCTTAGTAACCTGGAAAATAAATACTATGAACTAGGACTCAGATCTAGCACCCAACACCCAGGACCTTCTAAGGCCAAAGTGCATGTAACCAACTTCTTTCTACATTTGCTTTGACTTTGCTGCAAGAGAAGAGGAGGCAGACATTGCAGTAGGTGAGCTGCAAGAAAATTCTTTTATTCTCTTGCTCTGCTACTAAGCAAAGTAACACAAAGTCAGGATAGGTAAGAGAGGCAGTAGATGACAGCAGGGAAATTTGGGTAGGGCTGCCATTTTCTCTAGAATAAGTAGGGTTTTGATGGTCTTATGATTTCTGAAAACTATTGGCAAGTTCTGGTTAGTTAATGGATATATATGTGTTTTAATGACCAGAGTCAGAAGAGAAACTCACTTTAAAAATCCCCTTCATTGCTCCTGTGCATGTTTAGCCCACAGATCCGAGGCTGCAAAGGGCGATTCACACGAGAGAGGTGAAACTGCACTCCCACTCTTCTTCCTTCTTTCAAGATCCCATATTCCGCCTACTCCCCAGTAAATGCACTTCCCCTGTTAATAATTTAAATGATGAAGTTGGTTCAGTGAGAAGAAGCACCATGAAACAGAGCTGTGGAGAGTAGAGTTTATAAACCGGTGACAACTGAAGACTGGGTTTCGGAACAATTTCGTGGATGATGAGCCCGCAGGCAAGGGGACTCAGGCCTCCTTCAGTGATGCTGCAGACCAGGCTGCCTCTTCCTCACTGAGGAAGGGGCAGGCTTCCGTGTGGTGTCACTTCCCTGGGTCAGGCACGTTTTCATTGCCATGCCAGGGAGATTGCCGCAGCACTGCACGCTGCATCTGCCCTGTGCAGCTGACCTGCATTACTGTTTTGATGATGCTTGTCACTGAAAAGAGGATTCAGCCTCAGGAAAAGCCTTAAAGAGGCCTTTTAATTCCTCCCGGGAGCTCTACCTGCACCTTGGGATTGTGGTAGGGTCACTCCTGTTCAGACAGGTGAGGGGAGCAAGAATCTGCCATGTGGTTCCTCCTCTCATCTTTTCGTCAACCTGCTACTCCTTAGGAAAGGAGTAACTAACATTTATTGCTTAAAATGACATTTTAAAAACAATAACAAAAAACAAATCCAAATAAAATTCCTTATAGAACAAAAGCTATCCAGCACTCTGTCATTAATCAAGAGCTATAAATTCTGTTTCTAAAAATGGTAGTTTGCTACGACTTTTTAATTTAATTGATATATGTCCTCAAGCCCAGCTCCCTTTTTCAGCAGTTTGTTCTTTCTTTTTTAAAAATTATTTTACACCTTCAACCCATTTTGACTATCTTCCACCACTGCCTCTGGCAACTACCAATCCATTCTCTTTATCTGTGAGTTTGGTTTTTCTTTTTAAGAATCCACATGTAAGTGAGATCATATCGTGTTTGTCTTTTTATGACTTATTTCACTTAGCATGATGCCATGGTTGTCACAAATGGCTAGATTTTATTCTTTTTTATGGCCAAATAGTATTCTATTGTGTATATTTACCACATATTCTTTATTCATTCATCCACTGATGAACCCTTAGGTTGTTTCTATAACTTGGCTATTGTGAATAATGCTGCAATGAACAGAAGTGTGCAGATACCACTTTGAGATTCTGATTTCATTTCCTTTTGATATATGCCCAGAACTGAAATTGCTGGGTGATATGGTGGTTCCATTTTTAATTTTTTGAGGAATGTTCATACTGTTTTCCATAGTGGCTACACCAATTTACACGCTCACCAATAGTGCATGGGGGTTCCCTTTTCTCCACATCCTTGCCAGCTTGGTATCTCTTGTCTTTTTGATAATAGCCATTCTAAGTGGTATGAGGTGATATCTCAATGTGGTTTTGATTTGCACTTCCATGATGATTGGTAATGTTGAGAATCTTTTCATGTACCTATTGGCCATTTGTATATTGTTTTTGGAAACTCTTTTCTAGCACACACTTCTCTAGCGCTGCTTAGGAGGCTGGCTTACTGCCCTTGTAGGTTGTATACTCTGAGCACTAAATGTTCCTTTTCAGGTCTTAATTCTTCTTTCCCTTCTAAGGTGTTTTTCTGACTTTCTAGAGACTCAAGCTAGTGCTTTCTTTCACTTCTCTCTAAAACAATGTTTAAATGGTTGCATGTCATACAACCAAGGCCATCTGCTTCAAGCTCTTCTTAAATCTCTTACCCATGCTACTTTCATTCAGGTACATTACCTTCGAGTTGATTCAGTTCAGTCCCATTAAACTGATGTTTATTAAATGCCCATAAGTTGGAAAGCCCTGTAGTATAAGAGATAAGTCCTTACTTATAAAAGCTTAAAGATTGGTTTCCTAGCATGTCCAACTTCTTTCTGATGTATAAAACTATTCAGTAATAACAGCAATAATAATAATAGCAATAAAACACAAATTTCAGCCATTCACCATTATTTTCTCTACCAAAATGAGATGAATTAAACTCAACAGGTTTCTACACAGCATTCATTTCTTGATTATTTGACCAAAGGAGAAGTAGTTTTATTCTGATAATGAAAATGTACTCATAACCCAGAAATACAGTTTTAACCATTTTCCCCCTTCTTCCAAAGCCTCCACCATGGAGCCTTTCCAAGAAGGAAACTGGACTGTTTTAGATGTGCACCTCCCTTCCTGCCCCTTCCCTGCTCCTAGTAGAAAGTTAATAACGAGGGGTAGGGTGACTGATGGTGATCCCCTAAGCATGGGCATTAAACCCTGGCTTTGAACCCTGGATATTCCATTACTTGTATGTGATATGGAGCAATTTATAGTTCTTGAATATAAAATGGTGATAAGAATAGTACCAAGTGCATAGGGATGTTGGGACAATTAAATGAAATAAAACATGTAATCTAGCACAGGGCCTGGCATAATGCCTGTTTGAAAGATATGTTGGAAACAAAATGAGATGCTAGAATCCTGAGTGGGTGGGTGAAGTATTTTACTTGAAGAAATAGATAATTTTTTTTAAGATTTTATTTATTTATTTTTAGAGAGGGAAGGGAGGGAGGGAGGGAGGGAGAGAGAGAAAGAGAGAGAGAGAGAGAAACGTCAATGTGTGGTTGCTGGGGGTTATGGCCTGCAACCCAGGAATGTACCCTGGCTGGGAATCAAACCTGGGACACTTTGGTTCCCAGCCCGCGCTCAATCCACTCAGCTACGCCAGCCAGGGCGAAATAGATAATTTTTAACACATTATATTAGTGCATTTAGCTTGATGGTTATAAGTATTTCCAAAACAAATACTTGTTTTTTTCTTAAATTTGGATACCAATGGATCTGCAAGTTCTTGAGCTAAAGAAAAAAAGGAGAGAGGGAGGGAGAAATCAGTCAAAGGATGTCAGTGGTCAGGTGGACTTGTGTTGTGTGTGGGCAGGACAGGTTTGTATGGTAATGGAAGGTTATGTATGCATACACTCAGCTTTTGAGGCAACTTCTGTGATAATATAGGTACCCACATCTCAGATGCCAGCAGTCCCTGCTTCCTTATGTGGAGGTGCCAAATAAATGTGAGCACTTTCTTTTCTGAGTCCACAGTGTTTATTCGTACCCATTTAAAACATATTTTTCATATCCTACTTTCTATTTAGTTACTTTGCTCATGTTGAATTCCCTCCCTGGGTAGAAGCTCAGTGCTTCTCCATCCTCCTTGCCCATCACATGGTGGAGGGAATTGGATGGAGCACTGCCATTCACTCAGGCCAGGCTTGAATCTGCTGACAGGATGATGGATTCCTTTTAGTCCAGAGCCAATACAGCCCTAACAAAGGGTCAGAGCAATGCCAAAGCTGGGGGGTGGGGGTGGGCGAGGCTGACTGGAAGTAATTGCTTTTTTTGGCCTCATTTTCCAAAAGTAGCATCTTTCAACAATTTTTAAAAGGGGTAACATTTTACATGAAGGTTGTCACGATAATGATGAAAAGGGGTAAGCAATGAGGAAGCAAGGGTCAGTGAGCTCTGAGTGTCAGGGTGAGGCATTGAGACCTTACAGCAGGATGCCATAGTGTGTCCCTTTTTATGTACCCCCTCGACACCCCATCGACCACGGTGGTAGGCTGAGAACTATCCTGCCCCTTAGCTTGCCTTTCTTGTGAAAACCTGGATTTGTACCTGCACAAAGGCCAACCTGCTTTTCTCCATTTGCCCCCGACTCCTCACTTTATACAGCTGAACTAAAACTATGGCCCTAGGACTCTTCAGGGCCTGCCCAAGCCTCTCTGACTCTGGTCCCTTTTTCTATCACTGTGCTGTGTCACAAGGGCTGCTTTGCTTTTCCTTAAATTTGCTGATCATGTTCCTGTCTCAGCCTTTGCACTTGATGTTCCCTCTGCCTGGTGTATTCTGTTCCAGATGTATAAATTGTTGACACACTCTCTCATTTCATTCAAGTTTCTCATCAAATGCTACCACAGAAGGCTCAGAAAGGCTTCTATGACCACCCAAGCTAAAGAAGTTCCCCTGTCACCCTCTACTTCTTACTCTTCTATACTTTTCTGCACATACCACCAGGTAGTATGTTTTGCATGCATCAGATTGTTGTCTGCCTGCTATCCCACCAATGTAAAATCTGTAAGGGCAGGATGTTGACTCTTTAGTCCATTGCTATATCCCACCATTAAGCAGTGCATAGCACATCATTGTGCTCAATAAATTTCTTGGGAAAATGACTGAATAATGAGTGATTTTTACCCATCCATTCAATGTAGTGATTGAATGTTTACAATGTGCAAAGAAGAAGAAATCCTAGTCCTTGCCTTCTTGCAGTGGAGGCAGTTCTTGCAGTCTCGATGGAGAGATAGATACATAAACAAATACAAGATATACAAACATCTGTATCTATATATTTATTATTTCTGAAAAAGTTTTGCAGGTACAGTGATGAGCTAAGGACAGGATATTTTCTCAAATGTGGTATTAGAGAAGCAGTAGGTTATATGGTAGCATTAAGTGTACTCGCTTAAAAATTAAAGCCTCTCGTATGTGTGGGGTATAGTGTTTTGGCCATATTGGATTTCATAGAATTTTGAGAAGGACTCAAAATGGTTTTGCAGTGATGTTACAGTATGTCAGAAAGGTGAAGAATTCACTATCTTTCCCCCTAAATGAAATAGAAGCAGCTGCATTTCTCCCAGGTGGGCCTACGCATTGTACGAGACCCACATATTTTTCAATAAGGTCCTCCCATTTGCCGTGATGCTAGAAGCTTCTAATGGGCCTCTGAGGGTTGTAAATTATATCAAATAATTTTCCAGATACTAAGCTGTTGTTTTTGTAAAGCGTGGAGATGGGAGGGCTGAGGATAAAGCTTTCTTTGCATCCTGGAATTACACCTTGTTTATACCACATTCAATAAATCTTTTTTGCATGTTGAATGTTTATGCAACATTTACTCTGTGTCAGTTAGGTGAGAGGTGCCCTGCTGGACCATGAGGCCATCCTTGGTTGGCTTAAAACCTGTGGATCCTTACTGGAAAAGCTGCTAGAGCTTGCTGTAGCTTTTTGTGTTAGCATTTCTATTTAATGCTGTTGTTTTATTATATCTTCATTGTACCAAGTCAAATAATGCAAAGGTATATAAATATGTGTAAAGAAAAAGTAACTAATATGGCATTCTTTTTCCTCATTTCTACCATCCCTTGTCATTAATCTTTCTAGTAATTTGATGGGTATGTTTCCATACCTTTATCTTTGTACACACACACGCACCTTTCCTTTTTTTTTTTCCAGAAAAAAAGATATATTACACATACTACTCTGAAATGTACTTCTTAAAACTTATTAATGTATAATGAACATCTTTCTATGTCTTATTAGTAA
Source organism: Phyllostomus discolor (assembly GCF_004126475.2). Taxonomy (NCBI): domain Eukaryota; kingdom Metazoa; phylum Chordata; class Mammalia; order Chiroptera; family Phyllostomidae; genus Phyllostomus; species Phyllostomus discolor. The sequence continues at coordinate 62,596,048 of NC_040914.2, forward strand.
GCTCATAGTTTAGTATAGAATAGGTATAACAATGTAGCCAGCCACCCATTTTCCTATTCATAGGCTTTAGGTGAATCAAGATTTTTTCCTGTAATACTTAATGTAAGATAAATATCCTCATACATATTTTCTTATATATTGGTGCTTTTATTTGTGTTCAGTGGATTCTGATAAATGTAATTATTATGTCAAAGGGTAAATGCATTTTAATCTTTAATCAGTATGATTGATTACTTCCCCAAGTTTAGTAGCAATTCATATTCCTTTTAGAAATAAATATATGGGAGTACTTTTGTCCCTCATGCCATACCAGCCCTGGATGTCATCAATATTTTGAAGTTTTGTCAACAAAGGCAATAAAGGTATCTCATTGTTTTAATTACATTTACCTGACTGTCCCTAGGGTTAGTATCTTTTATACATTTATTTGGGCATTTATTTGCATTTCCCATTCTATAAATTCATGTTCACATTTTGCCTGTTTTTCTGTTGAGTTTTCTTTTTCTTATTGATTAGAAGGAGCTCATTGTGTATTAGAAGTAATAACTTTGTTGGTCACATATTACGAGAATATAAGATATATCACCTTGAAGATATTCATATCCGCTTATTTTTATGATTTCAGGTGTTTGTTTTTTTTTAATTTTTTTGTCTTGCTTAGAAGACATCCCTCTTCAATATTTTGGATGTGGTGTTCATCAAAATTGTGAGCCTGGGAAGGAGACTTGACTTGGGGTGGTGAACACATAATACAATATAAAGATGATGTATTATAAAATTGCACACGTAAAAACAATATAATTTTATTAACCAATGTCACCCAATAAATTCAATTTAAAAAATGTGAGCTTTATAAGCTAGAATCTTTGGTGCAGAGTCAAATGTTCATTTGTGGTGCTTTGTGACTGCAGTGTAACATTTCAGGGTCTTGTGCTATGATGCACTTCAGGCAAAGAGCCACTTGCATTAGCCTTTTCCTCTTCACTGTTCTCCCTGGTTTTAGTGTAGGTTCATCTGCTGGTCACAGATCTTGTGTTCTCTCATTAATGCCTGGGTTACCTCTGATAGAAAATGTGTGGGATTCTTTGAACCACAAAGTGAGACTGTTGAAAGCAGTGGCCATTAAAAGATAATTCAGCATTTCATAACATCTCAAGTCCATTTCTCATTCTGGAAACATCCATAGCAAAATATCCAGTTTGGTGTGGGGCACACCGACTAACTCCTTCCCTTGCCTTTGCTTTATTCCTCTTTGGCCCTTTTCTCTGAACAGGTCATCAGAATTGCCTAATACCTCTGAAACTTTGGTACTTCATCCTGGGAGCCGAATTTTATACAGAATCAATTTAGTTAAAATATACCATTTATTTTGCATCTAACATATTGTTAGGGCACAGTTTCCATTGTCCTGGACTTTGAGGAGTTCAGCATGTCACCACGGTAACTGAGTCATTTGTTCCCCTTGATAGGACTAATCTACTGTCCTTCATAAACAAGGATGACTTCAGAAGAACACAGGCTTTTAAGTGAGCTGTTTCTTTAATGATGAGACTAGATACGAATGTGTAGATTTTCATACACATTTCCCTTGTCCTTGTGACTTAAGCTATTGGAGTTAGCTAGAACATTAGAGCTACAAGAAACTTTAGGCAAGCAAACTGGAGCAGAGGAAAATAAACTGGACATGCTCAGATCTCAAAGCACATTTGTGTACGCTAACATTCTTTGTTAATTTATGACAACCACAGATACAACAATAACAGGAATTACATATGGATTCTGGTAAATAAAAACAGGACTATATGGAAACATCAGCATGTGTATTAACTTATCAGTGAGACATTGACCACCTCTAGAAACTCTTCAAGCTAATTCAGAGCCACAGTTCAGAGTAAGAAGGCAATCTGGACCTCTCCATCTATTTTATAGCTGTGGAGATGGAAACATGGAGAAAGGAAGTGATGTGCCCCAAATTAATGTAATCATTAGCAGTAGTATCAAAACTGAAAACTATGTGTCCTGATATTCTGATCAAGTCCTTTCTCCACTGTCTTATGTCTTGTATCCCCTCCAGTTGATGTGGTTAGTTTTAGGAATATTTTTTTTGTGTGAATAGTAACGATTGAAGACCATCTCTTTTAGGGGACCATTGTTTATTGCCACACTCACATAAACCCCTTTATCCTGTCTCCAAGCTAATGAGTTATGTCATCTTGTTTACTCATTCAGAAAATATGTATTGGTCATTCCTTACACTAAGGGCTGAATAAATATTCGTATAATGATATTGAACTGATTTGAATTGTTAAGGTACCAGCAGCAGGGGCCTCAGCAAGTGATTAAGATTTTGTTCTACCAGTCAGGATAAAAGATGCAGCTCACTGAAAATAAATAAATCCCTTTTTAAGAATTCCACTAAAACATATGCTATATAATTGAATATAAGTACAAATAAAAGGCACCTGGTACAGCTTGTTCCAACTTCTCTTTTATTAGAATCTAAGTGGTAACATTCATTTTCAGGCAGTGTCACTGATGTTGGTTTTGTTCATTATTGGGAGATTGTAGTTATTGCACTCTGAAGGGAGCAGCCCTGAGTGTATAACTGCCAGGGCTGGCAAGTGGCCGAAGAATGAGATGCGCTAGCTGATTGGCCGTTTATGGAGTCAGTGTGTCAGAAATCATCTTCAGAAAATGGAGTATCCCTTCCCTGTGGCCTGCTGTCCCAAGGGAGGATGGGCAATTGTTCTCCTTTGGCTGTAGATATAGCACAGACTTCAGCCTAGAAGATGCTGCCTGATTCCCTCCCGATCAGGTACCTGGGGGCAGCTGGAGGTGGGCAGCTTAGAGGCCGATATGGTTGCGGTTATGTGAGATGTGCAGCCAGCTGAGAGAGCACCAGGGGCTGCAGTCCTGGAGGAGCCCTGACGTTTCATTACTTTGACTTTATGTGGCATGAGCAGAATTTGTGGGTGGGCCTCAGAACAGGGGGAAAGAGAAAGAAGAAGTAGAAAAAAGCAGACCACAAACAATAATAATTTATAAGCCAACAAAAAGCTCGCTTGCATCACAAATCGCAGCCCCTAATAAATACACTCGTGTGACTTATCAGGCAGTAGTAGTCATCCTGCTGGTGATTTCTGCACTAAGTTGTTGTTGTTATTAGTACTATTGCAATTGTTTGGTAATGAAGGGCAAAAATCCATGTTGTGTCATTTAAGTTCGTTGATAAGGAGAATGAAATTCTTTTCCTCTCCCACATTCTTCACACTTTAGCTTCTGTCACAACCCAGAGACAGAAGATGGCCTTTGGGGTTTATCCTTCCTTATTTCCAAATTTGCTAGGGAGGTTTCAAGGGAGAACTGTAGCCCAAATTGAATTGCTTTCTTGCATCCCTTTCCTTCCTGACAGGAAGGGAGGAGGTTGTTTCCTCCCCCTGGAGGTTCTGTGTGAAGTCTTAACTATCTCAAGGGGGATGGATGCATGGGAACAACAGGTATGTAAGGAGCTTGGGTACCAACTTCCTGAGCAAAATGAGCACTTCTCCACCTTTATGAGTGAGAATGCTGCCCCAGAGGGAAGGTTGAAGAAACCTGCCCCAATTCCAGCTTTGTATCTAAATGCTTTACAGTCACATCGTTAAGTGCTCAATGTTTGCTCTATAGGGCTACTTGGGAATTCGCCTATGAGCTTGTAAATAAGGTGGACATCATTTTGTTCTTACATAGTATTTTACTATTTTCAACAACTTTTATAGATATTACTCGTAAGTTCATCATTTAGATATTACTTGTATATCATATATTAATCATTTCAGCCCCCTGAAGTGACGATTAATCATCACCATTTTAGATAGAGACAGAGGGCCAGAGAGGATATATGTGTCTCAAGGCTGCCTTGTTGGTAGGTGCAGATCCAAGATTCCTGTAAGAAAAGAGGAGTATTCCCGCCTCTCCTGGTGGGTATCACTAGAGAGGCACAGCATCCACCACAGGTTTAGAGATGGCCATGTTTCTGTACTCTACTACAAATTATAAAGAGACACGTAGATTCAGGGGAAGCTTTGAAGATGTTTGGAGCTTGGAGCAGCTTCCTTTGAAGGCCATTGGACATAGAGATAGCTTGCCATAGTACTCCAGGAGTATGTTTCTGATTACTTAATATTAGTAGACCATCTGTAACTCAGAAGACATCAAGCAGGGTGTTAGTGTCCTAACATGTCTATATGAGATGGATAAGCCCCCAGCCCCTCTAAATAAAATATAATATCTTTTGCAATGCTTGTGCAGATTTTCAAAGGGCTTAGGCATCCTTGTGGTTACTTCTGGCCCCTATGTTTCTGTTTCTGCTGAATCAGTTAACCTTTGAAATTGTCTTGATGCCCTTCTGTTGTCTGTGATGTACAATATAGCTGAGAAGCGTAGCCATCTTCCTTAAATTCCTTCAGACAGATCACTCACAGAAAGGGTATGCATGTGTGTGTCCTGTATAGAAGTTTTGGTAGGACAAGATCATATATCACCATTTGTCCACTTTTCAACCTGAGTTCCTACTTCCTACCTTTTTGCAAGATTTCCTTCCCTCTTCCTCTTTTCTCATTTGCTCTCCCTCTTTTAAATTCCTGCCTTTCTGAATGCCTTTTAGTTTATCTACCTCCTTTATTTCCTTCTGACACCTGCCCTTAAGGTCTCACCTTTCTCCAGCCCCTTAACAAGGGTATTTTCTTTAAAAAGATGATTCCCTCCCTCAGAGGAATTTTGATGCCAGCTGTGGCCATGTTTTCCAATGCACTACATTAATACATAGTAAAAAACAAAGAAGATAACTCAATCTTGGGTGTGCAATTGACTTTAATATTATAATAATGGTAACAATGATAATAACACCTTATAGTTCCAGAAAGTTTTCAGGTTTTCAGAATGCTTTGCCTAGAAATCAGCATATTTTATTCATGCAGCAATCTTTGGCATCCCATTTTTCAGATGAAGAAACTAAGGCTCATGAAGAACTAGGATCAGATAGCAGGCTCCCCGACCTTTCCAGAGCTCTTTCTCCACCATATCCCTATAGATCCAATTATTTTTAGCCCATACCTCTGCACTGGTTGGCTTCTGTGTTTCATTATCACACAATGAATCAGACTTGAAAATTTCATCTGTCTTTTATTTATATTTGCTAATGGTCTTCCTGGGCCTTAAACTCTGAGAACTGATTTTCTACTTTTTGACAACTATTAATGTTCAGCCAACAGCCTCAGGTAGGTCCCTGAGTCCTCAACATTTTGTCACTTTCTGGAGTTCAGACAAACTGTTCAGTGAAGACTGTGGCCTTTGTAGGAGCCGGTTATGACGCCACATTAAATGTGTGACCTGGTTCTTTAAAATTTGGACTGTTTCAGCCCTGGCTGGCGTAGCTCAGTGGATTGAGCGCGGGCTGGGAACCAAAGTGTCCCAGGTTTGATTCCCAGCCAGGGTACATTCCTGGGTTGCAGGCCATAACCCCCAGCAACCGCACATTGATGTCTCTCTCTCTCTCTGTTTCTCTCTCTCTCTCTCTCTCTCTCTCCCCCCCTTCCTTCCCTCCCTAAAAATAAATAAATAAAATCTTTAAAAAAAAAAAATTTGGACTGTTTCTCTCTCTCCAATGGCTGCTAAAACTGACTTGCATGGACGGTGGTTAGATATGTATGTATTTATAAATAAATAAATAAATTTATATATAGAAATAAAACATTTCATATATATACATATATACATATATACACACATATATGGAATTTCTTCAACCTGTAAGTTCTTTGTCACACAGGATCAAAGATATGTTACATCTCCAGCAAGTCAGAGGTTAAAATGATTTTACTCATAGGATTTCATGAACAAGCTGTGAGCCAGTTTTTGGTCCCCTACATCATCTCTTTGTGTAGTCGTCCCCACTGTCTCTCCCAAGCATGCATTATCAGGACCATTATCGAATCCATCAGCAGAGGTGCCATGACCTCTGGCTGACCTTGGCCTGCTGATGCCCTGCCCTGTACTCCAATTACTAGGATATGTAGAGGCGACTATAGCCTTCCAGGACCCTCAACACAGCTTATAGCTGTGCCAGTCCTTACCTCTTTCAGTGGCATGGGGTGACTTCTAGATCCAACCAGCATTTCTCTTCTCGTGTGACATGTGTGCTCATTCTGAAATGAAAACTATAGAGCTATGTTTGGTCTCTTTCAGTGGAAAACTGTAATTTTCCACTGCCCAGGCTATTTTCTTTGGATGATGGGCTGTAAGAAGGGAGTAGTGAGAATATGAGAAGATCGGTTAATTGCTTTGCTACTAACAACATTATTTTTTCATATTTTGGGGGCCTCAAGAGTTTTGTTGACCTGATACTTCCCAGCCTCTCTGCTTGTTTTTTAGTTCTTCATTCCTAAATTGACAATGGCTGTGTAAAAGTTTAATGGTTTTGGCAATATTTTGTAGTGTTTAGTTAATCTTTATTCTGAGCACAGATAATAAAGAAAAAATGTCTCTGTGCTTTGGATTTTAGAGGCAAAAGAAAATTAGATACCTGTTATATAATATGTTCATGGCATTATATAACAAATCTCTCTGCTGGAAATACTGCTCCAAGCTGTGCTGTTCCCCATTGGCTGTGATTCATGCAAGGGTTGTATGTTAGACTTGTCTATTTACCAAATTCAGAGAGGTATTAGATTGAACCCTATGAATTTGCAAATTTTATAGATCAAAAGCATTTAAATATGGGCAGTTTTATAGAGTCCAACCAATATTAGCAGCACTAGGCAAAACCTGATATCAGGAAGTAGGAGGGATCATCTAGTCCATCCCAACTGTCTCCAGGTAGGATTGCATTTCAGTCATATTCAGAATCTCTTAACTCACACTCTTTAACGTTTGTTATCAAAGAATGAAATTCCTGATGCAGTCCTGGGTTAGTTAAGGAATTAGTTATCAATATTAAAGCAGGAATGGCTCATTCTGTTAGCTCGTGAGAAGTGGCAGTGATTTCTGTTCTTTAAGATCTTATAGAACATTGTGTCAGTCTTGGTAGGCATGATTGGAGTTTTAATAACCTAGAAAGATTCCCTGTTTCTTTAACCTCTCACCAACCAAGTCTGCATTTCTGTGCTCATCATAAACAAATGAAGACTGGCTCTGGTTTGCAACTTGCTTGAGATTTTGCCTCAGATCTGAGTCTTGAATGTGACAATATAAGCTGTTAAACAGACTTCCTTGGCTACCTTAGGAGGTGGGTCATCGGAACAAAGAGAATGAATCTGCATTATTGAAGCAATGAGATTTCCAGACAAAGCAAAGTCATGGGGATAGTCTCTGGACTCCAGGTAGGGTTTCCCCAGCATGTGTGTTAAAGCCAGATGCTCAGGGTATTTGCCCTTCCTCCAGACTCCTCAATATAGTCAGAGTGTACAATGTCCTCCCACTTCCATTGTCCCTTGGCCAACAGCTCATGACTCCTAGAGGGGTCAGTGTGGGGGTCCATGTTCACTGTCATTTGAGCTACTACCTATTCTAAGCATTGAATTTGCTCTTCAACGAACTTACTCTTTTGTTGCCAATAAAACCGTAGCCACTCAGTCCTGAGTGTGTTTATAACAGCATGGCAAGGCAGGAATTTTAGATTCTGGATATTTTTTTGTGATGAAGAGCATGGGAGCAACATCTCTTTGTTTGCTGAACTGAGTTCAGTTAGAAACTGAACTCAGAACCTTTGTGTGCCACAACATTATTCTGACACAAAAGGTACAGGGTTTGAATGTGGGATGTATGATCACTGAAATTTCTGTGCAATATGTAAACTCTGTTGAAATGAGATAAAAGTGCCCAGTGTAGTTCTAACCCCTTCACAGGCTTTCAATAGATGCAAAAAGGAGTAGAATGATTGACTATGGAGGAAAGATGAACGAGTCAGAAGGCCAGCCTATGTTTAGGTCATATTTAGGCCACTTGTACATGTATGTCCTTAGACCACTCCTTCAGAGCTTCAGTTCTCTCATATGCAGTGTAGGGTCCCTGTACTTTCCTGGATTGTCTTGTGGAAGTAAAATGCAATCATGGAGCAAGAATGCTTAGGGTAAAGGATGACACAACCTCAGGGAGTTGAGTGTCTCTTCCCCAGTAGGTCTGATTTTTATTAGGCCTCATGTGTCTTTGCATGATTGGAGAAAGGCTTGGGCTAATAAGCCTTAGAAGTGGATGTTTCTTAAAACTGCTGAGTGGCTTTGAGTCTCTACTGATGTCTTACCTAGCCGTCATGAAGCAGCTGGGGTGGGGAAGGGCTGACGGGCCCAGGGCAGGCTGAAAGCTCCAGTTATGGAGACCCTGTGTCCCCACCCTCCTGTAGCTTGTTGTTAATGAGGCAGCTCGGTCCAAATACAGTTTTCCGGGGTCTGATGAAAGCCATAGCCTACTTAAATCACTTTCTAGTGGCCTTTAACCTAAAAAGATTACATTTTGGGGGTGGATACTGAGGTGGGTGAGCAGCACAGAACCAGCTTGCTGTCAGAGGACAAAATCAAATTGTTTTTATGTGATGTTGCTGCATTAAAAGGGCCAATCTTGTGTCATGTAACATGTGACTAATGGCTCTAGAATGTGATGTCAAAATTTTCCACACGTCTCATAAATAAATCTAGCCACACCCCTCCCCCAACCACCACCCAAAGGCTACCCAGTTTTGAACCTCAGCTTGCATCCCAAATTAAGAATGCGTTCAGATTCAAGGTTAAAGGTATAGTATCCCCTTTCAAAAGGCACATGTCAGTGTTTCTGCTGGGAATGACAAATAACATTTGAAACAGGCTATCAATTGTCAAGATTTCTCCTCTTCTTTTTTACCTAACTTTGCTAAAGGTCTGATCCTTTGGAAAGAATAGATGCTGAATAGGGCCAAGACTTGACGAAATTTTTCTTAAAGGAAACCACTTGAGTGAGACTGTTGGGGGGAAAGAATCACACAAATAGTCCAGTGGCCCTCAAGAGTGAAGAAGCCCGAGACAGCACAGCTGCAATTAGTATTAGCAGCATAGCCAAGCCAAGTGCTTTGAATTGCAAGAGGCATATATTTATTTGAAACATGTCTGCTTGCATGGAGATACCAGACACAGATACTGCCATTAGCAGAAAACCTAAAATGTGGATTTTTTTTTTTTTTTGCCACGGAGATTCTGCCTTCTTGTTATCACTTGTGACCAACATAGGTCACTTTCAGAAATAAGAATCCAAACCATCCTTGGATCCAGTACACCCATTATCATTTCCTTCCCTTTAATGTTAAAAGATTGATCAGCAGTAAATGTGCAGGGGGATTTTTCTACAAAATCCAGCCTTGTTGAAAGCAGCTTTGCTGAAGCAAGGCTGCCTCTTTATTCCCCCTAAAGGACAGAATGCTTTTTTGTTTTTCCAGTTTATAGAGGGTCAGGAGGAGGAAATAGGCAGGAGCATGATGGCTGAGAACCAGAGCAAAGAACAGGAGGGGAATTTGGCTTAATTTCATATAGTCTGAAGTCCCCTCGTCTGCTCTCTCTGTCCCTCCCTTCTCTCCCCACCTCACAAACAAAGGCAGCATCTTTCTTAGATAATGCCGCGTGTGTCAGAAGCGAACGTTCTGGGAATGTACTTGGTGACCTGCTCTGTGTAACAAACGTCAACCCCAAACCATACAGAAGTCGCTACATCTGTTTTGGCTTTGTTCGCAGCACAGAGGGGAGGGGGGTGCACTCCATGGTCAAGGGCCAAACTACATGTCATATTTCATTACCTTCATTAGCTACTACAGAAGGCTGCATTCAAAGAAAAGGTTGGTATTAACTCTTGAGCCGCCAGCCTTTTCTAACAACCATTTTCACCTTCATCCACTGCTTATGGATCTCCGTTCGTCCATGCTGTGGGCTCTGATTTAACTAAACTGTAAATCAGCCCTGAGGTCCATGGTTTCACCTTCTTAACTTAAAGGAGGCAAGCTACTGTTTTATCCTAGGTAGCTACTTGCAGGATGGCTGAACATCTGGAACCTATTAGGACAAATGCTAGTGTAAACCCAATGGGGAAAGCGTATTTAGAATTAATAAAACTTTCCCTTCTTATTTTGTCCACAGTTGTCTTTTTCTTTCCCCCCTCACATTATTTCTGTGATTTAGTATTGCCAGCTCTTTTCTTGGTTGCTGCAGGGAGATAAGATTTTGCTTATTGCTGCCTAGCTATTTTGGGGGAGAAATTTCTTGGTATGCTCTCTTGTGATGACATTGGACTCACATGTTACTGTCCCTGGAAATAAGAGTCCATTTCCCCATATTCATGTTGCTTTTCTTAAAGTATACTTTACAGTTTCTGAAATAAAAGCGGTTGAGTGTATAAAGTACATCTTTTTACTGTGTGGTTATAAAAATGGTCAGTTTTCATGCTGCATATTGAATACATCATGATTCTGTTTAAAATCATCTGTGGCCAGCACACACTGTTATTTAATATTATGAAGAATGGCCAGTTGGCCAGCATAGGTCAGAACACACCTGGACTGTGGAATTAAAAGTCTGGAATTTTGATTCTTTGTCCTGGCTCTGCTATTGATTTATTGCCTGGTATTACACAAAGCTCCTGCCCTTAATTCTCCCATCTGTAAACTATGGATTATTATACCATTATAAGGTTTCTACGAGCTTGAATGACTTCATTTGAAGATACTTTCAAAAGCCTTGAAAAGACAATACTTTATTTATTTATTTAGCAATGGATTGGGGCATAAATAAAAAACTTTAACCATTTTCTCTCTTTTATAGAGGGAAAAGGAAATTTTCTGAAGCCCTAGATAATTTTTAAAATTTTTAATGAATTTACTGGGGTAACGCTGGTTAATAAAATTATATAGGTTTCAGGTGTATAATTCTATACTACATTATCAGTATATTGTACTGTGTGTTCACCACCCCAAGTCAAGCCTCCTTCCATCACTATTTGTCCCCTCTTTACCATTTTCAACTCCCCAACCCTCTTTCCCTCTGGTAATCACCACACTGTTGCCTGTGTCTATGAGGTTGTTTTTGTTTGTTTCTTTTTCTTTATTCTTTGTTGTTTTTTTTTTGCTTAATTTTTGCCAAGCATTATTGGCACACTAAACCCTCTGGCCCACTTTGTAAGCTAGTGTTTGTCTAATGACATCTTGGATACCAGGAAAATCAACTTATAATAACTTAGAGTGAAGATTGCCAACCTCTGGAATAGATAGGGCCATCAAACTTACATTTGGGACTCCAAGTGTATACAGAGGCAGAACAATGCTATGGAAGAATGCATCTAGGACTTCTCCAGAGTTGGAGAACTAATATGAACACAGAAACTTGTCACACTGTACCCTCTGAGGTAGAGAGAGAATGGCAGAAAATAGTGTTAAAGGTCAGCAATGCAGAGCTCTCTGCGGCTGAGTGGCACACATCTACCCTTCCTATTTTATAGGAGCTGCTGTGAAATAAGCTAACCCTAGAACAGACACCTATATATGGATCTAGTTTTGTAAATTAGTGACAATGTAAATTGTAAATGCAGGAGTATATGTCGTAAGTTGTTTTTCAGTATATATCTATATCTAATGCTATTTTGCAGCTATAATTACTGTTTCACACACAGAAAACATATACTTCCTTTGTCATCTCCTTTTGGTGTTTCCATAAGATCCAGGACACATTTTGAATTTGAAAGAAGGGCTAATAATTATGACAATTTTTTTGTTTCCATTTTTAACCTCAGACCAGCTAACTCAATTCTCCCTCCTTTAAATTTGCCCCTAAGTTTGGTCCTACAATGAGACCTTTTGCATGGCAAGTTTCAGCCTGGAGCAAATTTTTATGGCTGAATTATAAACCCTTGAAAATAGGGGTTTATAATGGAAACGCTGACACAACCTTAACTCTAGCGGCGAGAGTGCAATGCGATAATAAATGAGGCAGAACAGCAAAGTGCTGCTTTTAATTTATCATTTAGTAGGAGAAAAAGGCCTTGTTTACTTCTTCTTTTTCATCTTCTTCTCTGCTTCCAAGACTTGCAATCATTATTTTGAAATGTATTTTATAATAAAACCTCAGTGGTTATGTTGCCTAGGGCTTGAGTGTCCATTTTAAAAAGAGAGAAGGAGACAGAGAGAGAAAGAGAGAGAGAGAGAGAGAGGGAGAAAGAGAGAGATTTGAAGCCTAAGAAGCATATTTTGTTGACTGATTATGTCTTGACTTCACATTTGCTGCCTGGCAATGTATTACAGAACAGATCGGCTACTCTGCTATGATCCAAAAGTGCCTCAAACATATGATTCTATTTGGATATGTCTATAATAGTAACAGTAAAAAAATAATATTTGAGGTGCCTTTTAGCACTTTTTATTTCAGACATTTATGTATTTTGAGCACAGAGATTACAGACTTTGGAGTCAATGATGTCATGCAGTTTAGGATCTTTCCCTATTTCCTGAATTCCCATTTTGTGGATGGAAAAACTGAGGTCATTTGTTGTAGGTATGATTTCTATACATTCAATTCAATCTTCATTCTCTGTATGCTAAGCACTGGGCTGGGACATGAAAGAGCATGACCCCCCGCTCTTCAGGAATTCATAGCTTAACCAACAGAGCAAACATAAGGAACCAAAAAAAAATGGTGTAAAACATTGTAGCAATGGAAGCCTATTGTAAAGGCATCTTAGAACATGGGTATTCACCTACACCTACCCTGACTCCCTCAATTCTATTTCTTCGCAAGGGCCCAACGATACCAAATCTCTTGTATATGCCTCTGCTGGGTATTGTACATGCTCCACCACATTCTCTGTGCCTAGAGGGGTGAAATTTACGACTGTAACTCCTCTCGCCTTTGTCCTGCAGCTTCTCCTTTGGTTTGCCGAATAGGAGGGCTTCATAGAAGAAGGGGAGGCAAGAGGTGAGGTCTGCTACAGTAGTCCCTTCCCCTTATTCACGCATATATGCTATGTTTTTTCCTGATATCTGCATACCTATGATAAATTTCAATTTATAAATTAGGCATAGTAAGAGATTAGGGACAATAGGTAAAATAGAAGCACTTTATGGGTTTTCTTTGACATACTAGAATTGCCAGCATCACTAGTCTTGTGCTTTGGGGCCATTGTTAAGTAAAATAAGGGTGACTTGAACACAAGCACTGGGATGCTGAGACAGTCCACCTGATATCTGAGACAGCTACTAAGTGACTAACGGGAGAGTAGCATGTCCAGTGTGGATACTCTGGACAAAGGAAAGATTCACACTCCAGGTGGGATGGAGTGGATAATGTAAGATTTCAATCCGCTGCTCAGAATGGTATACAATTTAAAACTTATGAGTTGTTTATTTCTGGAATTTTCCATTTACTATTTTTGGACCATGGTTGACCATGTGTAACTGAAGTCAAGGAAAGCAAAAGTGCAGATAAGAGGGGACTATTGTATTTGTTCCTCTGGTTTCCTGCCTTCCTGGCTCGGAATTGGTTGTATTTCTCCATTGAAGACAAGAGCTCCTGTCTGCAGCCCTCTCCCATAGAGGGTTCTTGCCCAGTCCTGGCAACTCTGCCCTTACTTGGACCTTCAGGCCTAGGGGTGGTAATGGCTCCCATGCTGTTGCTTCACCATCGCTTTTGGGTTTCCCTAAGCCCAGCCACACCTCTAAACACTACTCATACTTCTGTAAATAGGCTTTTACAAAAGACATTAATATGATAATGGCTTTTTTTTTTTGTAAAAGGGAAAATCCTCTGAATTTTTTCAGTTAGCAAAAACAGGTTTTAATGTAGGTCTTTTGTAAAAGCCAGGAGGGTAAAGTGAACTTTTGGAAAGTGGGGTGTACTCTTAGCTTTAGGCCATTGGGGCTGTGAAAGTTTTCATAGGGACGCTCTGCTTTCTGACAGTGGGAAGAACCTGTAGTCCTTTCTTAGTTACCTCATGTGAGTGTGTGCAAGTTGTTTCCTCCTGGGCCCCTGGCTGACACAAAAAATATACAGAACACATGTGTGCGCATGCACACACACACACACACACACACACACACACACTTTAAGAATACAGTGAGGGTATTTAGGCAGAAGATTTATAGAGTAGGTCAATCCAATGTTGGAATTTGTAGTGAGTACATTATGAGTCACTTCTTACGATTCCTAGGCCAGATAATGCATCCATCATAGAAGGCAGCAAACCCCTGAAATTACATCAGATTTACAACATAATAAACTTTCATTAAGATGAAGCTACATGAAACTTATTCCCCTTCATTTCCAGAACTAAACAAATGCCACTTGAATACCTAACAAACCCAGGTCTCACCCAAATTGGTAATTCTGGCATGAAGATGTTAGGAGGAAACCAGGAGACACAGGATGTGCCACTCCCTGGAACATCCTGAGGAGCTGAACAGTATTTTCATTGCTGCCATCAATTTTATTTAGTCATCCGAAATGGGACCCATGAGGCTGCTTGCTGAGGTTGATCCATGCTTGCGCCCACCATACAGATTCCTGAGTGCATTTTAATCACAGTGTGTCTCGTGCTTTATTGAAGGGTTTACACTGTTTGGGTGCTTTCCATTCTGATATTGTGCTGGATATATCAGTTGTGATCATTTCTTAGCATTCCAGAGAGCAAATACCCCAATGATGGAATACAAGTGGTTCACCGTAAGGCGTCTCCTACAAAGATGTAATTCAGAAATATGGCAGCTTGAACGTGTAGCCTTATCTCTGCTCTCCCCCAAAGCCTTACTAAATGATGGTTTAGGTATAAGAAAGCATAAAATCATAAGGACAACAAACACAGAAGAGGAAGTGATGGCAGATAAAAAAAGTCAACAAAAGTTTGGAAGCTGGAAAACAACTGGACTGATGATTTAGTGGATGACAGAAAAGTGGAACTACACGCGCACAAAGGCAAAGTCAAGAATTGAGCCAGTTGGAGGCATTAGAACAGGGAAGATGCTGCTCTTGGAGGCACTGGCTGTCTCTGGAGGTGTGGAAATGGGTAGGGCTGAGAACAGAACTGGTTGGAAGTTGTATAAAAGAGATATATAAGGAGTCCCCTGGACTCCTTCCCTCCTTAAATGAAGACCGCTTCATCAGAGGCTGAACAGGTTCTGACTTGGGCAATCAGGCACAGCTAAGTGAGGGACGTTATTCCATGCAAATGCAGATTAAATGAAGTCTGCACACTGAATGGTGAGACCTCCTTGTCCTCGTCTGACCCTTGGTTGGAGAACATTGTTGACCTGGATTATCATCTCTAGGCTGGAGACGGGAGGATTCCTTTCTGAGGCAGTTGGCCATTCCAAGAGGAATGATCTACAGATATTGTGAGCTGGGATCCCAAAGGAACAAGCAGGTCCTCTCTTGAATACAGAAACCACCAACCTCACACAGAACTTCCAACAGCTTTTTCTAAAAAAAAATTTAATTATTTTTTATTGTTGTTCAAATACAGTTGTTTCCATTTTCTCACCACCACTTTCCCCTGCCCCACCCACCCCCACCTCCCACCCTCCCACCCTCCATCCTAACCCCCCTTGGCTTTGTCCATGAGTCCTTTATACATGTTCCTTTATAACCCTTTCCCTTCTTTCCCCCATTATCTCCCCCCTTCCCTTCTGGTTACTGTCAGTTCGGTCTTTATTTCAGTGTCTCTGATCATAGTTTGCTTGCTTGTTTGTCCAATAGCTTTTAAAAAAGTGTCTAATTTTTAAATATGAATGAACAATTTTCCCCAGACAATTAAGGAAACCTTTATCTTGATGACAGAAACAAAGAGAAAAAGAAACTCAGAGGAAATGAAACAGTACAGAAAGCAGAGAAAATATAAAAACAAAATTAAGATACTCAAAGAGACAAGGGAAGATGCCATAACAATGCAATAAGAGTGGGATGCTATTTTAAAAGATAGTTGAAATGGGAAATGGCCCTCAAGTATCCAGGCAACAAATAAATATGGCAGAAATTCCATATAAATAGGGATTAAAAATTTCAGAGAGGAAAACAGTCCCAATTACTGTCAGCTTTCTCGCTAGAATCTCTGGAAACTAGAAAACAATAAATGTTGACCAAAAATTACAATTACAGCGAGAACTTAATGACCAGTCAAATTGCAGCTTAAGCATGAGCATAGGATTTACCTCCCCTGTTCCCTTTCTCAGAAAGTTATTGAAGGATGTGTTTTGCTGATGTGGATGGAATAATCTAAAAAAGAAGACATGAAGGTCCAGGAAGTAATTTATTTAACACTAGAAGGAGGCAAATAGGATTCTCAGGATGATGGGGAAGAGCCACTTCAGGATGACTACTGGGGAGAGGCTTAAAGTAGAAACCCAGTCTAGTTTGGAGCAATAAGCCACCGGGCTCCAGGATGTCTCCGAGGGAAAAGAAAATGAATAGGACAGATAACATGATGTATTTAAAACATATTTGTAAGAAATTAATAAATAGGGTTGAAGATATGGGGACAAACTAATGGTAGATTTATAGAAAACCAAGTAGACATAAAAACTAAAACAAACAAGGACATTATTAACTCTTAGAAAAACAAAAAGTTGTGTGAGAAAAGAACTACAATTATAACAGACTACAGGGCTTACATGTGAATAATGTTTATATAGTAGTAATGCAATTACATTGCAGAAAGCAAGTGTTGTTTTAAAAAACTGTTGTATAACTATATCAAAGGAATGGTGTATATGCATACATAGTGCTTAGGTTTGTAAGAGATCTGATTCCTCATTTTCTGTAGTGTGAAATCAATAGATAATATTTAAAAAAAAACAGAGAAAATCAAGAAACACAAAGAAAAGCAGATTAGTTAGAAACTCGGAGGCAAAAGCAGAAGAAATAACTGAAAAGAGTTGAAGCGGCCTCTGCTGGGGAGCAGGAGTCCGGGGTGGGAGGAGTGTGAAGTGGGGAGCCACCGTCCTTCACGAGAGGCCTTACAGCATTACGTGGCTTTTTCAAGCTATATATATGTATTATTTTATTAAAAGCAATTCTGAATGGTAGAATCTCTCTTTTCTGTCATGATTACCAAAAAGACACGATTATACATACTGGTATAACTTTCTAGGATGTCAGACACTTTGTTAAGTGCTTGACACGAATTTTCTCCTCTAATCCTTTTGATAATCCTGAGATGTTGTTTCTTTCACTACCATTTTACAGATGAGGGAATTGAAGCTCAGAGAGGTTAGGTAGTTTGCTCAAGTCACACAGCTCTCTCTGATTCCAGAGCCCACATGCTTTCCTCTACCAGCCATGTCTCTAAGACAGCCAAGCATCTTCTCACTGTGATTTCCCCCCTTGCTGTATTTTTAGTGATGCCTTGCTCGTGGCAGTTTTCCCATCTGAAGGACACCCTTTCCTCGGGTTATTGTTCTTAGGAACAGCATTAGTCTAGTGGGGACGGTGCTGGCTGAATAGGTGGAGTGAAGGATAAAGGTGGAAAGTGGTGTCCAGGGCAGCCCTACATGTAGCCTTACTCTTTACTAGCTGTGTGACCTTGAGCAGATCATCCGACTTTATTTAGTTCCCTCATCTGGAAAATGGGAGTAATGGTAACTACTTTATTGGATTGTTGCAGAGATTAAACAAGTGAATACATGTAAAGTCCTTACAACTAAAACTGGCACATAGCAAACGTTAGCTATTATTATTACTTGAAATAAAAACAATTGACTGACATACAGTTGACTGATAATTGACAGAAAGTTTATGGATCTAAATGAATAATTCATCACCCTCCTAGAATAAAATATAAAAATGCCCTAGATATTGTGGGCAACAAACTTCTTTCCTACCAGGTTTCTTCCAGGTAAATGAAACAACAAAGAATTTTGACTGTGGCCCCCCCACCCCCATTTTTCCTTTCCTGAGTGCTAGTCTTAGGTTGTGCTATCCAGAAACCAAGGTAGAGATTTGTGTGTGCTTGGGAACAGCACTGCTAAGGGTCTTAGGAAGGAAGTAGGATTGGGCAGAGGAGGGAGTTGAATCTCTGATTGCCACCAGGACCTCTGTTGATCCTGCGGGAGGCTGAATTGGCCACGGAGAGTTGTCTGCAGAGGGGCAAGGGGGTTGGGCATTTATACCCCCACATTAACAGTCACAGGATGCCAGTCATGCCCATGGTGGCTGTCTTCAGCCAGGGAAGTAGCTGTGAGCCTCAATAGCCAACGCTCCTGGCAGCTGGAGGAGTGAGCACCTTAGACAGACAAGGAGCTGAGCTGCGCATCATGGCCTCCATTTCACTGCCTCTGTCCCTGGCGATGAGCATTTTCATGTTGCTGAAGCATCTAAAGTTGAGAAAGAAGATAGTCCCATATATCCATGTATTCTAATGTTTTTAGGGTATGCTGTGGTAACAAATTAACAAATTAGGCCCAGTTTGTAAGGGCTTAAGATGACAAAGGTTTATCCCTAATTTACAATGCAAATTTAGCACATTTAGCTCAGTTCAGGGGCAGGTGGGGTCTCCTCCACAGTAATTCAGGGACCCACACTTTTGGGTTCACCATCTTGTGCAGGTCACCTGAAACCTGGAGTCTCCTTTACTGCTGAAAAGGAGGGAACCAAAAGGTCCTATGCCAGGTTTTCATGCTCCTCCCTAGCAGCAGTACATGCCATTCCTGCCCAGAGACTGGTCCCTAGACCTAGCCATTTAGCCCTGTCTAACTGTGAGGAAGCTGGGGAATATGGGGAAGACATAGATAATCAGGGAGCAGCTGACGCTTTTGCTACACTCCACATTCAAAGATATTCACGTTATCAAGTGATGAATATCTGCCACCAGAAGAAGAGAAGCAGGGCTTTAAATGTTTCCCTCTAATCACATTGTGAATTAGGATACTTAAATTGCTACTTTATGAGTGGTCTTCAGGGAATAATTGAGCCCCTTAATATTGAATGCAAAAATTTACAAGAATTACTTATGTTCTTGGTGTAGAAAGTCCATAAGTTTTAGCAGATTCTCAAATGGGTCTGTGATTCAAAACAAGTTAGAATCACTGTCCCATACATCAGTATCTACTGTATCAATGTGTGGCTTCACCTATCCAACCAAAGAGAGGCGCAGGCTTTGCCACTCTGTAAGTGTCAAGATTCAGATTTGTCACCTGGAGACAGGAGTAGCATATGAGTTGCCTTTCCATTAAGCCAACTGCCAGCTGAGCATCTGAAGCATGATTCCTGACCAAAGCAGTTCTCGCTGTAGTGACCAAGACCCTGCACTGGCCAGTGGGAATCCTGCCGGAGTTCCAGTCTGAGTTTTTCTCAACTTCATGGGCAGGTTTCTTCACTTATTAAAACTGTCAGAGAAAGTGCCATCCAGCTCTGAGTTTCTGTGACTCTGCTTGTAATCAATACCCAAAGTCAGAAAACTTTTTCTGCAAAGGGCCATATAATAAATATTTTAAAATTTGTGGGCCTCAAGATCTCTGTGGCAACCACTCAATTCTGCCATTGCAGTTTGAAACAACTGGAGATAATATATAGTTAATGGGTATGGCTGTGTTCAAATAAAATTTTGTTTACAAAATGCGCAGCAGGCTATGGATGGCCAAACCCTCATCGATAACAGTGGCTCTTAAAGTGTGATTGCAAGACCAGCAGCCTCAACATTACTTGGCAACTTGCTAGAAATGCAAATTCTCAGGCCCTACCCTAGAGCTGTTCATTTGGAACCTTTGGGGATAGGGCTTTCAGAAGCCCTTCAGCAAAATTCTGACAAATGCTAAAGTTTGAGAAACATGGATCACACTAAAATAAAAGATGCTTAGTGATTCTGGATTTGTTCAGATATGGCACTCTCTTGCTCAGGTAATGAGGCAGGAAATGTTAAATAAAATAACTAGTTTTAACATCTCTGCCCCCTCCAAAGCCACAAGTTATATTAATCTCCTCATCTTCCAAGCAGATTGTCCCTTCCAAGCAGATAATAACTGCTAAAGCTCTTAATATGGAAGAAATGAAAGCAGTTGCTTTCACACACAAGTCTTCTTCATTATTGTTACTGAGTAACTGATATTACCTTTCATGTGTACCCAGGGACTTGCTCGTAAATAGCAAGTACGTGTGTAAAAAAGCAGCCTTTGAATAGTAGTAACACTTAGCAGTTATGTTTCACTTTCATGAGAGGCAGTCTACATATATAACCACTTTTTAAAGTATGAAGTTATTCACAGTTGAGAGAAATTAACAAAGATGAGTCAACATCAGAATTCAACGGAAACAAGCCTTGCAGGCTCCTAGGAGGTGGGTGATCTTTGCTGCTGTGCAGTAAGAGTGTAGCTTCAGTTCTGCTGTTGCTATTGACTTGTGCTTCTATGCCTTAAATTTTCATTTGTGGAACCATTTGGTTTAAGATCCTCGTAGATTAGGGTCTTAGCTATCTTTGTAGGACCTAAATGTTTCACCCTCCACACAGTAGACATGACAGAGCAAATGAGAGAATGAATAAATGAACATTGTGCAGGATTTTAGGACCTAGTAAAGGCAACCTCATTCTTTGGATTTTCTTCTCAGATTCCAAAATGAAACTCTACTGCTTTCTGCTGCTGCTGCTGCTGCTGCTTCTCTTCCTCCTTCATCTCCTCCTTCATTGTTGTGTTCTTTTCAAATGAATTATACACATCAGTGACTTAAAAATTAGCTTCTGGACAGTCATTGTAACTATATTGTGTGTCACTTCAATATGGCATTATTGGACTCACTGATTTGATTCCAGTGGTCTTTGAATGTGTGAATTTGAGCTCTGTCAATAAAAAAGTGACCCCCAGAATTCCCAAGATAAACTTTTGCAAATGTTGGGAGACTTAGGAATGCTATAGTCATATGGCAATTTCAGTCTTTAAAATATGAGACACAGGTTACTGCATCCTACTCTATGTGGCCATCTCCTGGGGTTTCCAGCTGGACCCTCACCCTAGGGCAGAGCCCAGGTCACTCAGGGCTTATTCCAGAGAACATGAATCCTGTGGTGACCAGAGAAAACACCTAGTTCTAGCATATCTTCTCAGAATTTGCTAGTAGCTTTGTTCATTTTCCACTCAGCTGTGAATTTTCCATTTAGAAACTTCATGATTAATATCCTGCAGAAGGAGAGTAATTCTTCCTTTCAGAGATTTCCTTACCATCCACATTGCATTTTAATTAATTGATATGAGAATGTTCTTCTTTCATTAATCAAGATTTTATACCTTATTCAAAGATCTAGAGAATCTCCTTGCCATGGACTCCTCAGTAAGAAGTGATCTTGACTTTGCTTGAACTCAGGTAAAAATTGTTGGTCATTATTTTTGTGTTGATGTGGTTTCTTAGTGTTATTTTGAACCATTGATTAAATCCTGCATTGTCATTTTACCATGTTATTTTCATTGATTAGATGAAATCATAAGCTGTTAGAAGGCAAGAACAGGTGTTTTAGGTTTTTATAAATTGTTTGGAGCTTAGTATAGTGCAGAGGCACACACATGGGACATGATTGTTG
Source organism: Phyllostomus discolor (assembly GCF_004126475.2). Lineage (NCBI taxonomy): Eukaryota > Metazoa > Chordata > Mammalia > Chiroptera > Phyllostomidae > Phyllostomus > Phyllostomus discolor. Next base: position 62,617,576 of record NC_040914.2, read on the forward strand.
CTCTGAGTACGTAGTAAGCAAATATATCAGTGGTTTTTCTCACATATTAAGATTTCCCGTCTGATTTTTTTTTAAAGATTTTATTTATTTATTTTTAGAGAGGGAAGGGAGGGGAAGAGAGAGAGAGAGAAACATCAATGTGCGGTTGCTGGGGGTTATGGCCTGCAACCCAGGAATGTACCCTGGCTGGGAATTGAACCTGGGACACTTTGGTTCCCAGCCAGTGCTCAATCCACTGAGCTATGCCAGCCAGGGCCTTGATTTTTTAAAATAGTTGCAACCCAGCTTAAAACAGGAGAATATACATTATTACTACCATTTAGGGGCTTGTTGTGATTTTGAATATGCACTTGAAGAATACTTAATATTTTGCAAAGTATTTTCCCTGTTTGTTTAACACAAAAATGTTTGTGGACAAGAGAAGGTAATTAACAGAGAAACAAATCTCACAGTGATTATCTTGCCTGTCACGTGGTGATTGAATGAATAAGTGGGCAAATGGATAAATGGTGTCTGAATAGACTCAGAACTGAAACTTTCATTTGGGGTTGAAGGCCAATGCTTTTTTCTCCCCTTTTTCTTTTTTTTTTTGCACTCCCTTCAACAGTAGTGTAGTGGTTAGTGCATTATCTCTTACACCAAGAGTTGTTGCGTAGGAATGTTGGGTGCATCTATTTTCTTCCTAGCCTGGGTCACTTGCAGTGTTTGCTCTATCTCTTGGGAGTGAGCTCCTGAAGTCAGTTTTGCATGCAGTAATTGCTTCTGCTATTTTGTACTGTTTAATCTTTCTTAGTCTCTTCCACGATGCTTTTGGGTTCCTTTAGCTAAAGAAAAATAAAGTCCTGTCTCTGCCACTTGCACTGGTGGGAAACCTGAGACAGTAACTTCCCTGAGCCTCAACTTTCTTATCAGCAAAATGGAAATGAACTTGCACTTAGGCATGGCAGTTGTGAGAACTAGGTGAGAATTAATGCTACATGGTTCACACTGTAGATTGGCATATAGCAAGTGCTCCCCAAATATTCACCATCACTACTGTTGACAGAATTGGAAAGGTGTATTGGTGAAAAAAGGATTTGGGGACAATGTCATTGACAGAGCGGAAGTTAATGAATATTGTTAAAAATTGCATTAAATTTAACTCAGCTTTCTAAAGGAGGCTTGTTGATGCAGGGAATAGTGAGGGACAGGGATCCTAGCCATGTACACGGAGAAAGAAAATTGGGGCAGGGCTACAGCAATTAAGACCAGTGGGTTAGATGGGATATGTTGTTGCTTCTTACAAAGCCTGGCGGTGCTAGGTTATGAAAGGTGGGGTGGGGGGTTGCAGGACCTCCTTTACATTCATAGGAGAAGATAAAGAGTAATCCTACCTCTGGGTGCTGCCTTCCTCCCAGCAGTAGGGGATTGGCCCACTTCAGGTGCACAAGGTACAAGGATGTAAATCTGATAATGTCATGCTTTAGAAAATAAAGAAAGCAAGCCGTGCTGATTGCTTATATGGACAGCCGGCACACCTTAAGAAGTGAAAACGGTTCAGGCGGGAATGTAATAAGGCCCAGGAAAGTGGCAGCATGAAAGGGATGACCTTTATTTGCAATCATGGCTGAGATTTACAGTTTATTACTGATAGCTTTTATAAAGAGCCATTCAGTTCAGAGGTGAGAGGTTTGTCATCTGGAAATGCAATTAACTTTACCTTATCCCAATCCCCCTGGTCTTAGTGTGAGAGCAGCACTCCAGCACTTCAGCAATATCATGATTTCCCCTCTAATTTCATTTCTGTCTATTGCCTCCCATCCCCAGGTCCCTGGCATTAACGTGGTTGCATATTTTTACTATTATTATTTTTTATTATTGCTACTCCCTGTCATTGGTAGCCAGAAGGCACTTGTGTATTTTTTTTTTAGATTTAAATTATTTGATTTCTGAATGAGGAAACCTCAAAGCATAAAGCTTTTTTAAACCACAGCAGTTAGAGTAGCACACAGAACCAAGTCATGCTGTCTTAGGTGCCTGAAATTAATTACGGAAATGGAGAGGTTGTATCAAGGTGTAGTTGTTTTACATAAAGATGGGACCCTCAGAGTTTAAGCCCTTGCAGTTCCACACACTTCAGTGATAGACACACTGTGCCTAGAAAGACACCTGCCCCCCCCCCCCATTCCTGCACAGACACACGAGCATGTTGAAGGAAGCGCAACACGACTGGAAACGTGAAAAAATGAAAGTGGTTTTGGCATCCCTGCTGTGTGTGTATGAGAAGTCCCGAAAGGTCTATTTTTGTTTCACAGGTTCAGTTTTATGACCCTCTCTTGTCTGTTAAGTCAGGTCTGCAGGAATTTAAGAGCCAGACACAAAAGCAAGAATTTAGTACTTTTTGCCAGTTGGTTTAGGTTATTTGAAATATAGTCTAGTATATTTTCCACACTAGGATGCTGCCAGATAGAACAGAGGAGGGAAGTGGTTCCAAGAGCCTGCATCCTCAGATTTTCAACCTCTGAAGAATTGAGGGAGAGGAATGGGATTCTGCTGGATGCCCCATCACTTAACGCCCCATTGTCTGAGGCTCTGACGATTCCCCTTGTCTCCAGATAGTCCCTCCACCTGCCCTATAAAACCCCAAAATGGAGGGACCTTTTACAAATTCCTTAGGCTCTATCTGAAAACTGTTTCCTCTGGGGTAAGGTAGAGGAAAATAATTACTACCCCTGTATTTTTCATCCCGATTTTATTGTGGCTATTATTTTCATCAGTGTTAGAGGTTAATATCCCTATTTTTCCCCTCCACTGCCTAAATATAGCTGGGGCTCAGCACACAGCCAAACCAGGTAGTGAAGGAAATAGCATCGCTTCCAAAAGAGGTTAGGATTAGTCCTCTGAAATGAGGGTTTGGGGCCCTGGGGTAAGAATTACCCTGCTGCAACTGATAGCAGATAGATTTAAACCCATAGTATTTCTTTTCTCAGCTGAGAGAGGCCGGGTTAAAAGATTCAGAAGGTGAATAGAGCATGAAACGATGCGCTTATATAACTATATTGGTGCTACAACAGAATGGCATTACTAAGAATAAAAGCATCCAGGAGCCATTTTTAATAGGAAGAAGGAAAAGCAGATGCCTCAGTAGAGCATCCTTAAAAAACTCTTTGCAGGCAAAGCAGGGTTGAAGGTGCTTAACTTAAGGGACTGTACTAAACTTGAGAAGGATATATTCAACTGCCCTTTCCCATAGAAGTGCCTTTAGAATGAACTTTGGAAATCTTATGTTTTAAATCTTGTTTGTCCCCAGACTGTGTCTATACTCAAAGAATAGAAATGGGGAGGGAGGCAAGCATAGAAGCAGGGGCCATACAGAGGCTGCTGGAGAATCCCAGTTGAGACACTATCCGAACTTAGACCAGGGTACTGGCAGTGAAGATGGAGAAAGGTAAATGGATGTGAGATAAATTTGAGGGGCTAAGCCTACAAGACATGCATCTGGATTGCATATGATCAGGAGCAATTAATATAGGGTTCAGTTATTGAGAGAAATCAAGAAAACTATGTCCTGGAGCAAATGTATCCATTCACATATCCTGTGTACTTAGAGTTCTAAATGCTACAGAATCAAAAAACATTCCCACTAAAAATAAAGTATCATTGTACAACGCTGATAAACTAAAGTTGTTCTCAGTTACCATCTGTGTCTCAGTGACTTTGCCCTGGAGCTCCTCAAGCAGCTGATACCTCCTGCTGTGGAACTCAATAGGACATGCCTGTTCCCTTTGCAAATGGCACCTTCTTTAGAGGTCAGGGGTAGAACAACATCTTTTTAAACTTAGAACCAGTGACAACAATGCATACAGTGATTTGATATGGGGTGAGCCAGGTGTTTACACTTAGGAAGGAAAACATCTGGGTCTTTATTAGAATACCTCTGAGTCACCAAATTCAGCACTAGTGGTGGCTCATGGGTATGACTGTTGTAAAACCAGCACGGACCACAAGGGTACCATGGAGTCCATGAAAGGGATGAACTCAAAGTTCACTAAATACTTAATGTGTTCATGCCAGCACCATGGGAGGCCATGGGGATTCTACAGTGAATAAGATAGACACAGTATCTACCCTTACTCATTACAAAATTAAATTTGGAGAGTTTTTGGCCCATGAAGTCAAGTATAAAGAATCAAAGTGAAAATAATTAAAGCTTGGTATCTTTTCAACCATGGAATGTTGGAGTCCTCTGGAACTTAGCTCTAAACCCTCTTCTCTGTCTACACTTGCTCCCTGGGTGTTTTTCAACCACTGACATAGCTTTAAATACAATATGTGCAGATGGTGCTCAGATTTATATGTTATGACCCTTTTTCCTCTCAGTTCTCAAAGTCTATAGCCAAAGTGCTTATTTAGCACTTCTGCTCAGATGTCTAAGAAGCAGTTTAAACTAAATGTGGGCAAGTCAAACTCCTGATTTTCTCCCTCAAATTTAGTGCTTAACTAAGCTGGTAAATGTCACCATCACTCCTTCAGTTCCTCCAGTTGCAAATACAGGATACTCTCACCCACCACACTGAAGTCACCAGCAGTTCTGCATGTTCTGCTTTCAAAATGCCTTCCCATCCACTGCTTATCACTTCCAGTTTACACCACCCATGCCCCTCGTGTAAAGACAGTCATCTCTTGTTTCCTACTTGATCTCTCTCCTTCCACCCTTGCCTTTGTTTCTCTTGTCAGTTTCTTACTCAGAAGCCAGAGAACATATAAATCAAATAGAAAAATTTTTGCAGTGGAATTCAGAGCCCAACCCTTCTCCACTCAAAACCCTCTCCTGTGACTGCCCATCCTTACTATGGTCTTAAGACCCAATAGATCTGGTCTCCACCTATCTCTTTGACTTCTTCTTTCAGTGAAAGTAGCTTTAGTGAAAAGCGAGTGAAGTTTTAAGTTTCATAACCCCTCATTTGCACAGGTCTTTTCTGAGATTTGGGTGGGTCCATCAGCAATTTCGTTTTTCTCTGTCTTAGAGTGGGTCCGCAAATTGCATAAGTTTCGGGCTGCATGATACCTGCCTTTGCCCCTTCTAACATGCTCCCTCTTTTTTACTTCTCCCTAGCCACATTAACCTTCTTTATCTTTCTCAAACATGGCAAGCTTATACTCTTCCCTGAACACATGACATGGCTCTGTTCAAGTACTTCTGAGAGAGGCTTTCCCTGATGGCCCTCTCTCTGCACACCCCATCCTTTCCTCTGGTTTAGAGCTTCCCACTGACACATTATTATACATACGAGTGTTGTTTGTCTCGTTCACTAGAAGGCAAGCTACATAGGGACAGGAACTTTGCCTTACTGGCCATTTATCCCCAGATCCAGGAGCAGGGCCTGGCTTGTAGTTAGTGCTCAGTGAGCGTTTGTTGGATGAGTGAAGGTGGGGACCAGTTGTTCTCCATATTCACTGACACAGAAAGAGTTTGGTAAGCACTGAAAATATAGCACAAGGAAGAGAAAAAATTACTGCCTGGTGGTGACATCTGCCCAACATAAAGGAGGAGAAGCAGTGGAACCCAACTGTCTGGAGCAGCACTGTCATCTAGAACTTCCTGGGATGATGGAAATGTTTCATGTTTGAGCTGTCCAACATAGTAGCCACTAGCCACTCTAGACTGAACACTTAAAATTTAGCTATTGAAACTCAGGTACTGAATTTTAAATGTTATTTGATTATAATAAGTTTCACTTCAATTAATTTATATGATTAATATAATTAAATAGCCACATGTACTTCATGGTTACCGCATTGATCAGCAAAGGTCAAGGGACTCAGAATCTAGGGGCCAGATGCCATAACTAAGACCAAAACCAAGTACTTCTGATTTTAGGAAAAAAGTCCTCTGAGAGCTCTACAGATAGTGTCAGGGTATAAAAAGATGCAGGTTGTTCACAATGCCTTGAGAACCTCCAAAATCAGAACTGTCTCAGAACAGTGTCTGATATTTAGCAATAATTTTTTAAGGTAAGCCAGATTGGATAGCTTAGAAACGCACACACACCATGGAAGTTAGAGTCAAAAGGCTAGGTGACCAACACCGACTAGAAGCTGCTGGCGAAGGATGAGATGCAGTTGTAATAAATATAAAGTTCTATACTCAGACAGGGATGCAAACAGTCCAGATCCAAATGAGAACATGACTTGCTAACTGCAGAGCTGGTGGGTCTGAGAAACACCTAAAGTAAATGTCTAATGACACGCTAAATAGGGGTTTGCCTGGAGACGCTGGTTCTATTGTCAAATAAATGGTCTATGGCAAGGGGGCCAAGGTGGAGAATTCCATTGGTTTACCTTGCCTGAAAAGATGTGAACCACATCTGGAAAGTTAGCTGTGGTGCACATCTCCACAATTTAAGAGGAAGTAAATGTAGAGAAAATAAAGAAAGGCCACAAAAATGATACAAATGTTGGGAGAGGGAACTCGAGTGGTCTGACTGAAGAAGTAATTTATGTGCTCCCAAAAGAAAGGCTTCTATGAGGGGAGTGACTGCGGTCTATAAATACCTTCTAGGTAACCATATAAATGAGAGAAAGGGATTAGTCACCACCTTCTCAGATGGCAGGGCCAGGAGCAGTAGCCTAAAGCTAAGAAAAAAAAGTATTGTAGCCATTATTTAAAAAAAAATTTTTTAGGACATAGGAACTGGACAGAAGGCAGAGCTCTCAAGGGAAGGAAGCCAAGTCTTGTCACTGCACTCAGAAGCTGATCAAATGAGATAGTAATGGAAATACAAGGAACATCAGACCAGGGACTTACAATGTCTTGTGAAATAATTGGTCTGATAGGTCCAGAAATCTGCCTTTGGCTGCGTCCCATGCACGAGGCCTCAGAGAAAGGTAAAAGCTCCGCACAGTTTCGCCAGACATGCCGAAGCAAGGCAAGTGAGGAAAATTCCCTCCTGACAATTGCTTTAAATAGGCTCCAGTCTGAAGTTTTGTGCAGTGTGACCTCATTTGCCCACAACTGCTCATCCGGATTCTTGGTTTATCTGACCAGCTATCTATGGGAGCTGGGCGGAGGGGGATCCTGATGCCAGCTGTTAGGGCAGTGTCCTAAGGGTGCTTTCCTTGGGGAAAGATAGTACAGCACCCTCTGTAATCTTTCGAGATAAATGCTGGCCCTGCTCAATTCCTGTAGACAAAGCAAGGCTACAGCTACCTTAATAATGATCATCAAAAGGCTTGAATTTGCTCCTCACCTTTCTTCTGAGGACTTTATGAATTGATTCTCTCTTCAGTCTTCCCATCATGCATTATCACCCCCATATCTTAGCATCCTAAACGTTTGAGTTCCAAGGAGCTTTTAGAGGCCACATCATTTTCTTGTATTTTACACAACAAGAAAAATCAAAGCTCAGAAATATCAAGAGGCTTGCTCAAGGTCGTACAGCTAGTTAGGGTTTGAACCAGACTCCTGATTCCCGGCCTTTTTTCTTCTACATTACAGTGTCCTGTCTTGCAAGGGGAGAAAATGAGGCATGCATCCTCCCAATAACCAGTTGTTGTCCCTTCTGGTAATATATATGGCATTGTGTTACAGTCAGCAGCTGTGTTGGGGGAAGAGTCGAAATATGGATCATGCATACATTCTAACTTTAAGGATAGTCATCTCTAAAGCAGAATGTGCCTACCTCAGGAGTTCAGTCTACTGAGGGTATCAGAAGAACGTTAGGGCTTCTATTTGTTTTATCTCATCCTTGAAAAACGTCTACTGTTTTGTGTTCTATTATGTAAATAATATTGGTACATTAGACTATATGTGTGTCTACATAATTTGTAAGTGAAATAAATATACATTTATTAGGAATGAAAAAGGTAACATTTTATAACCTGATTGGAATGAGAGCAGCAAGATATACTCATGTGATTATAATGGCAGGTGGAATAGTGATATTGCTGGATAACAGGGGATCCAGAGGAAGGATGTTGTGGAACTAAGTATAGCATCAAGAAGGAGGTGATGTTGAGACTGTACTTGAAAGAATGGTTGGCATTTGGTATGACACAAAAGCAGAGGAGGTAGAGGATTTTTCCAGTGTGGGGAGAAGAATCCTCATAGCATGAGGATGGGAATTCTCAAGGGATTATACAAAGTAATTATTATTAACTAGACCTTCAGGATAAGGAAATGAAATAGTGATAAATATGGTTGGAAAGGTAGAGCCATGCTGGATTGTGGCAGGCCAAAAATATTAAGGTATAAGTGACATGTGATAGCATTTTTAATGTGATTTTTATTTGTTCACAGAGAGCAGGAAGGTCAGGAATCATTTCTCACTTATTTCTTTGCATGCAATTCTTTTCTTCCCACATTAGTTAAAAGAATTACAGTTTGGTAAGGCATAGCTCAGTGTCCTCCTCGCATCTTACATCCACTAGACAGCAGGCTTCACAAGGGCAAGGTTTTTGTTTTTGTTTGTTTTGTCTCTTTTGTTCCTTGCTGTATCCCCAGCATTTAGAACAATGCCTGCATATAGTAGTTGCTTGATAAACATTTGTTAAGTAAATGAATGTATACATTTGCTGTTAGTGATAGTGATGTTAGTTGACCTACAATGGTCACAGAATAAGCCAGCTGGAGAGCTGCACTAGAAGGCAGAACTTCTTCCAATGGACTCCTTTGCTTTTTTATTATTCAACCAACAGTTTCTAATGTTCAATCATGTAGTTCTGTGTAGACAGGTGGTAACGAAAGGAAATTTTCAACTCTGACCCTGTCCACTGTTGTTCCCTATTGAAGGTGAGGGAACATCAAATAGGTATGGAAACATATTCCAGATGATCTCATTGTTTAATTTCACCAAATTCCACCTCTTATCCCCTGGGTCTTGGTTGTCAGACTGAAGCACTGAAATCTCAACTGTTGTGTCTGTAAAGAGCCTCCTTACTTGAGGCTGCCACTTAAATAGCTTCTTCACAAACAAAATGACCCCTAGGATCTGTAATGCAATCGTTCTCCTGTGTGTCCTACCAGATTTTTACTACATGTTTATTTGGACATTTCAATCATGCTTCCCAGGAATTTGAAGAATCTATAAGAGCTCAACACTGGAGAGGAGTGGAAGACACCATTGTAAACAAGATTGCTGTTGTTAGTAGTGATGGCTTTTTGAAAAAAAATCATCTAAGTGTAGGTGCCATAAAGTGATAGCTGTAGGGCAGTATTACTAATATATTAATAAATTATATACTATTAAATGTCCTAAATATATCCCAAGCACTTAAAAGCACAGCCTTCCAAACAGGTATCAAATCTAATAGATTCTTTGCTTCAAAAAAATTTCAAACTTGTATATCATGGGTCACATAAGTTTCTAAGATGATAGGTTAATTTGCTTTGACAATCTTCATTTTTTTATGAGTAGTATATTAAATTATTTTGCTATTATTTCAGTGTTATTTTAAATGGTGAAGTATGTCTAATGGGTTCTGTTGCATTAATAGTTTTGTAAAATTGTGAAATACTTGATTTATTTAGCCAACATTTTCCAGCTTGCTATTATGACTCAAGCTAAGTGTTCTTGTTGCAGTCATTTTCAGTCGTTTGTATGTATATATTATTCCACTTGATACCCAAACTAATTTTAACTGTGTGGCTTTAAATTCTTAGTAGCATAATTGTGTCTCATGGTGAAATAATAATATGATTTATATCATGCCTCATTTACAAAGAGCTTTCATATACATTATTATCATATTATCTCCATTTTACAAAAGAGAGATCATAGACTCAAATATCTTGCCAAGAATCATGCAGCTAGGAGGTTGGTTACAGGGCTGAGGTTCAAACTTTCCTCCAAAGAAGTTAATTATAATGGTTTCCAGAATAACTTTCCACTGGTCTGTGTGAAGATGTAAGCATAATATATCTAGAATAATTCTCTATTTGTTATTGCAGCCAGTAAATTTCTGCAATTCTGATGCTATGAGCTTATGTTCCTGGTAAGGGTTTTTCCTCAAAGTTATGATACCTCAATACCATGCCTCTTCATATTGGAGGAATTGTTAGTTTCTGTTATTCAGCAAATATTTGTCAATGTTTGTTGGCTTTCCTAAAGCTATTTTGATTTTCCTAATTTGAATTTTTTGATGGTGCTGAATATCTACTTAATGTTTGTATAAATGTTTGTGTGTGCATATAAAATATACCTGTCAATTCACTCAGTTTCTGTTCACCTGGTTGATTAGTACAAGTGGATTAATTATCTAAATAATTTGTTTATAATTTTCATCAGTTGTTGCCATGGGTATTCTTGTACTGAACAAACCTGATCTTTGCTAACTTTGAGACTTTCTTGTTATGTTGGCTTTCCCTGGGAGATTTACATCACCACCCTATTCATTTTTTCATGGGTATGCTGTGGGAATAATTTTGATCCCATTATCCTCATTGTTGCTGCCATGAGATTATGATGTATCTGCTGTACAGAATGTACTGAGGTTTCCTCTAGCAATCAAAGCTCTGTTATTTAGGTGACTTGTCTTTTTAGAGCTATGCGTCTTTGGGAAGTTGAGTTCTTGTGCAATGTCAATATAAACTAAATGCCATCACTGCTGCAGTCAGATGCCTTTGCAGCACATGAAGCATTTGCCAAGTTCCCCCAGTGCCTGTTCACAGACACTGCTGGCCCTTCCTTTATGCAGGCTCTTCATTTTTCCAGGGTCTATCTCCACCTTTGATTCATCATCAGAAGGGGTCTCTTCATTTATTATTGGTTATGTCCCAGTTCTCATGCAGCCTTATGTTTCAGTTTTGGTTAGCAGGGGTCTCTTCAGCAAGGCCCCATTCCATTTTGTACCATTTTGGTCTTTTACCCTGTCTTTGTCAATATAGGATTTGGGCTGATCAATAGTCTGTATATTTCTTAACCATGTGTTCTCACCTCCTTTTCCAGTTGGACTGGTTCCAGATGTCAGTGTTATATTCTTGTATATTTTGATTGTTCATCTCAATATTTAGTTACTTTTTATAACTCTTATGTTTGAGAGTGACATTATAATCTAAATGTTTTGTTTGATACTGATAAATATCAGTCCATTCATATATAATTGTTTATAATTCTAGAAAGGTGTTGCATTACTTTTCTATGGCTGCTCTAGCAAGTTACTGCAAACATACTGGCTTAAAACAGCACAAATTTATTATCTTGTAGTTCTGGAGATCAGAAACCAAAAACTGTGTTTCACCTCGCTAACATCAGACCTTTCTGGTAACTCTAGGGGAGAATTAATTTTCTCGCTTTTCCCAGTTTCTAGAGTAGATTTCTTCACTTATGGTCCTCTTCCATCTTCAAAGCCAGCAGTGTCTGGTGGAGTCTTTCTGACATTATATCACTTTGACATGGATTCTTTAGCTTCCCTCTTCTACTTTTAAGGACCCTTATGATTACATTTAGTGTACCCAATACTCCAGAATAATCTGCCTATCATAAGGGCATCTGATTAGCCATCTTAATTTCTTCTACAACCTTAATTCTCTTTTGCTAGATGACATAACAGATTCAGAGTTTTGAGGGATTAGTGTGTGGGCATGATTCTAGGAATCATTATTCTGTCTACCACAGGTGGCGAGAAATCATAATATCATTCTCATGAACAATGTGATATAGGTACTTTTTTACTCATGTATATAAGCTATCTTTTGCCTTTGGAGCTGTGACTCTGTATTAGAGAGACTTCTGTTGGCCACAGGAGCCAAATAAATAGGTCAATAAGGAGTGATTTAGAGGACTAAGGGTTATAGACAGTAACCTCAGTGTTCTTTCATTTTTTCAACCCTGGGTGAATTTGTAGACAACTTGTTTATTCATATATGAGAAAACTCCCAGAAAAAATGTTTGTCCTTTTAAGTGTATTTCAGTTTCAGAAGCAGTTTCTGTGGTTGAAAATGTAGAAATTCCCATTTTACCTTTTTAGTCACTTTTTAGCTGTAATAGGTTTTTGGATTATTACTGACTTTCTGTCTTGATAGAAAACCAAATAGCTGCCTGATCTGGAATTCCTGTGCATAAATATAGATGTTTATGCCTGTTAAAATTTGAATAAGAATGGTAGCATGGTGCTATTAATTCTGTAAGCATTTGAGGAATTTGTGCAATATACTGTACATTGCAAACTAACATAACACTATTATGAAATGTCATTACAACGTTTTCCAGGTTATATTTTGAATTGATCTAAAAGAGGTTGGTAGAGGCCAAGTGGCTTAGGAATTTTCTGTGTAGCTTGTGGATTTACCTAAATCCTCATGAAGTTTATGATCTAAGGCAAAGAGCCACATACAGCATGGGATAGTTAAAAACTTTGCTTGTAGTCCTGATTCTATTTTAATCAGCTATGTGACTTTGGAAAGTTGCTTGCTGCCTGTGGGCCTCAGATACCTTATCTACAAAGTGTCAAGGTTAGCTAAGAATCTCATTCAGGTTCAGGGCCAGGCTTGCCAAATTTAGCAAAAAGAAAAAACAAACAAAAAAATCCCCACAATATGGTGACCATTTTAATTTGAATTTCAGATAAACAATGAGTAAGGTTTTAGAATATGGCCTAAGTATGGCATGGAATATATTTGTACTAAAAATTACACATTGGTTGTCTAAAGTTCAAATTTAATTAGCTACCCTGTATTTGTATTGACAAGATGAAATAGTTTCAGGTACATATGTAGTCATTCTCCTCTTTCATCAGCTGTGAGAAACATGTTTCCTACTCTGCGTGGGAGTCTGGCTTTCAATTTCTCTTAACATAGTGCTCTAGGTAGCCACTAGCAATCACTTAGGGTTGATATGGATGATAAAACCCAAGCTCAATAAATATTTGTGGAATGGAAGAGTAGCTGGCATCCCTAATTTAATCTGTTATCTCCATTTTATTTCTAAAATTTGATGATTCTATAACATAACATTTGCATAAATGTACAGAGGAATACAGACAAACAACAGGTGTGTATTAATATAGACAAACAGGTTATGTGCAAACTATGTTATGAGAAATGGGTTTGAATATGGATCTCGGGAAGGATTAAGGTGACACTTAACACCTCTCTTTTCCTATTGAAAGCTTGAAATGGAAGATAGGATTTCACATATAGCTTGATTTGAAGGACGGTACACTGGAGAACAATCGGAGGGGTTGGGTTAGTACATTTATGAGGTGTTCCACTGGTTGTTTTTCATTCGCCCTTTCATATCAGCTCCTCTCCCTTCCTCCTTCTGTTTTGTGCCCTAAGAGGTCAACCAGTATGGACCATGTCAGTGGGATCCCTTGCTTTCTGGTCCCTGGCTGGGTGTGGCAACTACAAATCAAGTTATTGGAGAGTGGGAGGAGAGTGGGATGGGTATTTATTTTATAGTAATTGACCAAGTGTTGGTTGCTTCCTTTTTGCTGAAGACGCTGGATTCTCTCTATCATATTCCTCCTACAACTTTTCTTTCCATATTGTAGGAATCACTCCCTCTCTGTGCCCTTCAGGTGTAGGGATAGTAATGGATCCCTGCGGTTGCTAGTCCTAAGATGTTGTGCTCTTTATTGTTTTCCTAACCCTGCTCTCACCTTTATAGTTAGTCTCATCATTAAACTCTCCTCAATTACTCATTTTGAGTGTACCATCTGCTTGCTGCTGGGGCTCTGATTGGTACATGTAGGTACTTTTATTAGCTGATTATATGAGAGTCGGGCTCACAGAGGTTAAGTCACTTGTCCAAGATCATATAACTCATAAGTGGCAGGACTGGGACTCAGATCCAGCGTCTTCAAGTGAATCTAAAAGAAATAAGAGAAAAGAGAAATTATGGTGGGAGATCCATGGGGAATCTGGTGATAGTCTTGGAAATACATGATGTATTTCTCTTAATTACTCAGAAAAGTATTCTAAAGAAATAAACCTACATCACCTTCTATTATGTCTCTCTATTTCCATTTTGGGGAAGCCAGAATAAGAATACTTCTCATGTTCTTCCTCTTTCTTAGTCTTTCAATAACCTGAGAATCAAATAAAAAAGTAGGGATAACCTCCACATTTTATGATTCTCAGCCTAGTGCTATGTATTCTAGAACATACTGCTTCCAGTACCTTCTGTCCATCTTAAACACTTTTCTCAAAGTCTAAATAACTTTACCTTTTAAAGAGAAGATCCTTCTGCCAAGCATGAAGTTATTCTTAATAAAGCATTAGAATTATTATTAGTTCCTGACAAGTAGCATAAAATACTTAACATCATGTGCCTCCTTTGTCTGAAATAATTATGAATGGGTTGGGATTAAGTCACTTTTCTAGGATCAGACCATTTCCCATGAGTTTTTTTTTGCTGCCGGCTAACCTGGGCACCACAAGGAGGTAACCCATGTCTTTCTGACCTACATTTCTCTCTTGGGTGATATATGCTTTAGACAGCCTGCCTGACCATTCTGTTTCTATTTACCTTTTTATGCATCTTGAGCTCACTCAAATTTCCCTCTTTTCCTACTAAATACATCTTTACAAAGTGTCAGCTTGCTTCATGATCAGGTTCTTCTTGAATCATATCAGTTGCCCAGTTCTTGCTTTATTCCCATTGGTGCTTGCTAGGTTGAGAGACTTCTTGGTGGTCCCAAGAAGTATGAGTGACATTGACAGAGCAGAAATACCGTACAGATATCAGGAGGAAGATGGTACCACTTCTTCATGGAGAGAGGAGGGTTTAGTGGCACCCAAGAGATCCAATGTGTCCTATAGGCAGTCACCCTGGTGCATTAGCTGAAAAAATAAGAAATTTTAAGTTAGAATATCTTAAAGAGGTGTGCTGCATTGGCCAACAAGTGCATTTATTTTTTTCTGTAAGATGGCTTTAATAGCACTTTGTTGTCTGTAAGTTCATTTGAAACAATTTTGTTAGATTGTTTTGTGCATTTAAAAACATCAAAATTGGTGAATTTTTGTGTAGCCATTTTAATATTGAAGATGGAAGAAAATAAGCAACATTTTTGGCATATTGTGTTTTATTATTTCAAGAAAAGTGAAAATGCAATTCAAACACAAAAAATGACTAGTGCAGTATATGGAGAAGGTTCTGTGACTGATCAAATGTGTCAAAAGTGATTTGCAAAGTTTCATGCTAGAGATCTCTTGCTGGACAATGATGCACAGTCAGGTAGACCAATTGAAGTTGATAGTGATCAAATAGAGACATAAATTGAGATCAATCAACATTATACCACACAGGAAATAGGCAACACACTCAAAATATCCAAATCAATAAAGTTATTGGTGAAAATGAAAAACATGTCTCTTATTTTATGGAAAAACCTAAACGGACTTTTTGGCCTACCCAATACAATGACCTAACAGTTTTCTGAGGAGAGCTATGGGTTTCATTGGAGAAAAAGTTGCTGCTGTGCTGCTGCCTGGTTTTATTTTAGCTAATTTTATAACACTGGATTTTATTCATGCTGTCACTTTAGGGTACTAAAGTGACATTGAAAGTGAGTGCTTTTTCCATAAAGGATTTTCTTAGGCAGTGTGGAATTGGAGATGCTTTTTTCAATATCATGTGATGCACCTGTGTGAAGAAATTCTGCTGTAGGGACTAGATAAGTCAGGAGCTTTAATTTTTACTATACTATCCAATTTCTAGAAACTTAAACCACATATAAATGGACTGAGAGTAACCCTAAGGCTTTATTCTAAGCACCATCTATAGGGTTCAACCACACCAGCCCATTTTATGTGACCCTCCTGGCCAGAGTCAGTGTTTGGGTAAGGTGAAGGGGAGACATATGAACCATTCTGAACATTCAAGTAACTTTAATTGGCATTGAACTTTCACAGAGAACTGTACCAAAATTAAACTCATTATTTTCTGTGGAACTTAAGCTAGGCCTGTTATTTTCTGCTCTGTGTGGACCGAATAATTTGGGCAGTGTTTTCCCAAGCTAGTTTGAACTGGTAACTGGCCTCAAATCAAGAATGAACTGAATTACTCTGGTCATGACTGAAATGAAAATACCAAGTCCTGGGTATCCTTCTCTGATGCTTGATTTAAAGTCTGA
The DNA here is from genome assembly GCF_004126475.2 of Phyllostomus discolor. Taxonomy (NCBI): domain Eukaryota; kingdom Metazoa; phylum Chordata; class Mammalia; order Chiroptera; family Phyllostomidae; genus Phyllostomus; species Phyllostomus discolor. The sequence continues at coordinate 62,633,629 of NC_040914.2, forward strand.
ATTAAGGCATCTGGCCCCCTACTCATCACCAAGTGCCCCTCATCCCAAGTCCCACAACCCTTCATTCTATACTGTATAACCAAGTATGTAAATCAGGTAGTTGTCTCCATGGGTAGTTGTATCAGTATTTAGGATCAGAATTGCTGTGTTCTTTACCAATCTGTTATTTCCATATACATACACATTCCTTAAAAAATGGTAAAGAGATTTTAGGAACTCAATAAAATGTTTCCCAAACAGACACATTTGCATTGCAAAAGCTACTACTACTCTGGCTATGGAGAATCTTTGATTTTTTTAAACCCTTCTATAGTGACTTGGGTTGGTTGGGGAACCCAATAGATAAATTAAAGAATGTGAACCAGGTTTAAAAAAAGTTTCCCTGGGAGCAGGAGGAAAAGGTTAGGATATATGGGAAACAGATATGGCTTTTCTGTAACTTTGAGATGAGATCAAGAGGAAGAAATATCAGTGAGGGAAAGAGGACAAAATAAAGGAGGTTGGGGGTAACACCCTGGACAAAAATGGGGTTTGAAGAAGGGTGTTGAGGACAGAACTGTGTTAGTGCTTCCTGATCCAAACATTGAAGTTTCCCTAAACTGGCAAGACATTGATGTCTGGTAGACACAGCACAGAATACTTCAAATCCAGCTGTCTGTAAAATAAGGCTTCAGGACACAGGAGCTGTAGATAGAGATTAATCTGGGGGAAAAACAGGATGCTTTAGAGTTCCTGAACCTGAGGATATTCAAGCCACTGGTGTACTCATTTTAACCCAATTTTATGTTTGTGTGTGTGTAGGCTGTCTACTGTTTATTTTTCCAGCTGTTGTATAGATGCTCCTTTCCTGCATGTTCCTTTTGGCCAAGTATCCTACATGGCAGGACTGCCTGTGAACATAGAGGACTCTCCTTCCTTCTTATCCTGAGCCAGAGATCATTTCCTTTTGTATCAGCTGTTTTCCTTGGAAGTGTGAAGCATTAGCTTTAATTAGTTTATAGAGCCCCTGACCTAATTTTACATCTGCAATAAGATCACTATAAATTCTCTGCTTCCCATGGAGGATAAAGCTATGCCTTTCCCCTCCCCTCTGCAATCTTTCTTTGTGATGAACGTTAGCCTTGAAGGTTCTGTTCCACACTGCATTGCTCCAAGAGCAAATTTATTTATATATTAATTTTATATAAAAAAGATTTCTCCTAGGGAGCCAAAGATTGAATCATAGGCAGAAATCTGATTTGAGGTTGAAGGCAGGATAACAGCAAACAATGTCAAAGAGCAAAAGCTTTGGTGTAGGAAGTGAGCAGGGCTTAAAATTTTACTTCCAAAGAGCTCTGCACCTCTCTTTCCCTTCAGCACACTGTCACATGGTGAGCATACACATTGTGTATTAGTTTTCTGTTTCTATATAACAAATTATCACAAATGTAGTGGCTTAAAACAATATCAACTTATTATTGCACGTTGGGCTTTGCTTAGCTGGGTTCCCTGCCCAGGGTTTTACAAGGCTGAATTTGAAGTGTTGGCTGGGCTGTGTTCTCATCTGGAGATTCAGCTAGGGATAAATCTGCTTACAAACTCTCCCAGGTTGTTCACAGAATTCTTTTTTTTTTTTGGTAGCTGTAGAGTTCATGGCAGCTTGCTTCTTTAAAGAGAGAGAGAGAGAAGGGGAGGAGGAGAGGGGAAGGGGGAGAAGAGGAGAAGAGACAGGGACTGCCATAGGCTTTTACCTCTGGATGCCTTTCTAAAGAATGCCTCTGATTAGGTCAGGCCCACCCAGGATAACTTCCCTTTCGATTAACTTAGTCAACTGCTGAGTGCTTTTAATTTAATGCAATTAATTAATTCAATTGAGTGATTTCAATTAAGTTTTCTGCAAAATCCCTTCACCGTTACCATATTATATTAGAAGTAAATAATAGATTTCAGGCCCACTCAAAGGGAGGATATTTTATGAGAGTGTGGTTTATCAGATGTCACCTAAGGATATGTCCTTCATATCTCATCAATTGTTCAAAATGCCCTGAGTCCCCCGAAATCTCATCTCTATCATTTTAAGCAAACAATGTGGTCAAAAGAACAGTAAGATGTGTCTTTCATAAGGGACCATATTTCTTTCTGGCTTAGCGGAGTCATTTGTGAGTTTATTTAAATGGGTTCATGTGGATAATAACCAAGAAATGGGAAGGAGTTAATTAGAGTATATATTTATAATTACATACCTCATTCAAGCTCATTCATTACACTATTTTTTAAAATTGTTTTTATTTTGTAAATGCCTTGGCCTTTTAAAGATTTGATAAGGTTTGATATCAGCCTTCTCCTAGGCCTTCAGCACATGATAAATCTATTTCAAAGAGGGGTAATTTATGTAATTAAGAAATTATATTTTAAAATATCATCGTGTGCCCAGAACATCAAAGACTTCTGGTTTGTTTTTATAAGAAATTTCATTTTTAAAGACAATGTATGAGAACTTGAAACAAGGTAGAGAGATTCAGGGGCATTTCTCTTTTAAGATATTTGAGAGGAAATATTTAGGGGAGGGAAGTTCACTTTTTACTTTTTTTTTCTTTGAGTCTAAGACAAACCCAAACATTAATTATGCTCTTGGTAAACAAAGTTCTCAAGATAATTCTGCATCCAGAAGGTAAACTCCATCTCCCTTTGGTGCTCTTCCTTCAGTCACAAAGCTTGAAGGGCATAACCTAGAGAATTGGGCACATAGTATAGAAAACCATAATACTCTCCATTGAAGGGTCCACGAGAGTCAGAGATCCCACTCCAGAAGTAGGCTATCAGGGGAGTTTGGAAGACCAAAGTGAGTAGAGAGTTCTGGAAGAGGACTTTAGCTTACCTAGCTATACTAGTTGATATTTCTGCCTCCTCTTTTTAAACTACTTTCTTTTTCCCCTTCTACTTTACTGTAACTTCTCCCACTGCCTTATTAGTGGGAACTTGTAACTCCTAAAGCCAAGTTTTTGGAGCTAGCCCTTTCTATCAAAAAATAGTTTTTATCTAAAATAATTACTAAAAATTATTTTTCCCAGGGTGCATTTCCCAGCTTCCTTGCAGCCAAGCATGATCATGTGACTAAGATCTAGCCAATGAGGTGTAAGTAGAAGTGATGTAGGCAACTTCTAGGTCATGTCCTTAGAAGAAAAAGACATGCCCTCCTTTTTCCTTTTCTTTTCTGTGGGCTGAATGTAAATGTGAGGTTGGAAGTGGGATCAGCCATTCTGGGGCATGTGGGGGAAGCCATGTAGTAGGATGGCAAAGCATCAAGAGGGAAGGAGCCTGAGTGCCAGTGAAAATGCAGAGCTACTGTACCTACCCTGGACATTCACATGAAAGAGAGATAGACATCTATCTTGTTTAAGCCACAGTTAGTTTTGGTATCTTCTGTAAGCTGGTCTAACCCATATGGTAAGAAATGTACCACTTCAGAGAAGGCAAATCACCAGTGGTGTCAGGGGAGAGCACAGTGGTTGAGAGCACATCTTTGGTTATCAGGTGGACCTAGTTTGACTTGCAATGTCACTCCACCACCCACATCTGAGGCTGAGTTCCAATTTTGTCTTTTGTAAAATGGGAATAATAGGAAGTGCCTCACAGAACATTGTGCAAAACTAGGGGATAAAGATTTAAGGGTGTACAGACTAGATATGGTCTGTGCTCTCACAAAACTGAAGATGCAGACACGTACATAAACAAATGCATAAATAATGCCAAATTATAAGCAGTGCTGTAGAAGTGCGAAGAAAGATAATGAGCAGGGGATTCCTTAGAGGAGTCCGATGAGAAGGAAGCAACTGTGTGGAGCACATTTCTACTGAATATGTCTACATGTTCAGACCAGTAGTAGATCACTTAACAAAATTGCAATTGAAATACTTGCATTTTGGGTTGGGCTATTCCCTCCCAACTAGACTATATGCCCCACCAAGGCAGTGTGCATGTTAGGCTTGCTCATTGCTATAAACATGAGGTGCCCTATTATTTATTGACTGAGTGAAGAATGGCTAAAAATGAAAGCCTGGGTTGCATATTTTCTAAAAGAGAGAGTCTTATTATTTTCAAAGACAACTTGGTTGGTGCTTGGTTGGCAAGGTGTACCTCTGAGAATTCTATGATGAGGTTGCTTTATATAATTAATATTCCTACTGAATTCTTATCACCTAGCATAACACATAGCATACAGTAGTTGTTTAATAAATATTTGTTGAATAAATAAATATGTTTCTAGTAACATTTCACAGTTAGAAATCTCAATGTAATAAACATTCTAACAGCTAGGGCTGTGCAAAAGTGGAATGAGCCCCTTTGGGAAGCATTGAGCTCCCTGTTGTTGGACAGTTCAAAAGAATTGTTAAGTTTTAGGGGGAGTACATCACACTCTGAACAGAGGGCCACATCTTCTGAATGGCTGCTAACTCTGAGAGTACATGTTCTCTAAATGTGTGTGTAGTTTGTACCTGAGGTATTTGAAACTTATTCTTGAGGAGTTTTAATAATTTTTATTGAAATAATCTCTGTGCTCTGAAATTACTTAAAGAGAGTCTTAATTCTCTTTGAGTTACAAATACTGAATAGCCTCAAGTTCTCCTGTGCTTCTTGGACACAGGGAAACACACAGAAGCTGTTGAAGATATGTGGAAGCCAGAGTCAAGGTTCTGTGATTTCATATGTGTGTGTCCTGCAGGGACCCACCGACTCTGTGCTCCAATAGCAGTACCCTTTACATATTTCCATCATGAAAGTCTTTACTTTCTGTTATTTTGATCTCTTTTGGGGTCTGTTTCCACCAGTAAATTGTGACTTCATTGTGGGCATCTTATTTATATTTTATCTCAATGCCCACCCCAATGCCCAGCCTTGATGGATGCTCAATGAATATTTCCTGAGTTAAACAATTCTCTACTGTTCTGTGGGAAGAGAAAGGGGGAACTAGTTTTGATTTTCATGGATGAATAAACTAAATGATAGAAAAAAGAGGAAATTGCCACAGAATTAACTTCCACAGCTGGTGTTCTAGGTATGCCAGTTTTCTGGGTAGTTCGCTGTGGATTGGAAATCCACGGTGGAAGCTTGTCCATACACATATGGGGGAATTCCACAGAACTTATGTGAGATAAGGGTGTGAAATAGATGTACTTCTGTACCACCTTTTCCCTGTCTCTGCACTGTGACATACCAACTTGTCTCTATCATTTTCCCTCCTACCCTTTCCACCAAAGCCTTATCCATCTTTACTCATTACTGTCTTTCCCACCCACCCCTGCCCCTACTGTTTGGATTCCCACATCTATACTTGGAAAGAGATACTGAAGCACCTGTGAGCCAGCGTTTGTTCCTGCATTCCCTTATTGTGACTAATGGGGAACACCTGTCTCGTGGATTCCCTCTTGCACCCTTATGATTGGATTTATCACTGCAGTAGTTTAACCATAACTAGAAAAATGTAGCTCTCTAAAGTCCCTATAATATGGTGGTTCCTAATGTGGTTTAAGTTATTCCTTGTGTCATAAATAACATAGACGGCACTATTATGGACCAATACCCTGAAAAGAAAAGGCACCAAGATCATAAATAACACACACAATAGGGGCTTGAGGAGACTCGTGGAAATGCTTTAGTTTCTGATGGAGGACAGGGGAGTGGGTGACTTGTAGGAAGGCTTTGGATTTCAGGTCTCAGTCTTGGAGGGAAATGTCATTGTGTCTGTGATAATCCTTCCAATTCAGCTAACCTAATTGTGCAGTCAAGGGGTCTCACTTGGTCGAGGCCAGGTCAGCATGGTTTTCCGTTCCTGGGAAGGATAGGAAGAGGATTAATCTGCTTGTGTATATTTCTTGTCCTGTATACCCCTGTTATGGCCAGGAAAGGAGAGAAAGGAAAAGCAAGTCCATGCTGCATGTGACCTCAGTCCCCACAAGGTCTAAAGCTGCCTTTTGTGATCACATGTCTTTCCATTTATTCTATCCTATGTCAGTCATCCTGTTGTGAGTCACTGCCATTTTACTGGATTAGGCCTATCAGATTATGCTCTAAAGATGAAGAAAATGCTACCACTCCAACAAAAAACTGTTTTCTGCTTACCTCAAAAGCCTCTCATTCTTTTTGCTTTGAGAAAAGAGAAAGAGAGAATGAGACAGTGTATGTGCAGTGCCCTTTATTTGGACTTTTATCTTAACCTGGGAATACGTGGTCTTCTGCTTCTTTCCTTCTCATGTAACTCTTCATTGATTTTTTAAAAATCAAACAAGCCACATCACAGCTCTTACAAAAGAAAGTCAGCCATGAAGGAGCCCTGGCTTGGAATAGAAGCCAATCTAATTTGAGTTGCTGGTGAGCCCCTTTAAGGGGTGGACAGTGGTCAGAAGTTCATCTTGGCATGTGCTATCAGGACCAACAGCAGCCCGCCACTGTCAACAGACCCTCCTCCCCGGGGTTGGGTAAGAGGAGTCCTCAATGATGGCAGTTTTGCCGTATTTCCTGAGAGGTGGCTTGTCTGTTACAAGTAGGTCTTTCATTCTTTACTTTTTTAGGATTAAAATTGTTTCTGATTTATGGATTATTGCTTGCTGATATCATGGGTGGGAGGTGCTGTGACTCTTTCTGATAAGCAGCTAGGCCCCAAGCTCCTGCTTTCTTCTTCATGTGAGGTTTGACATCTTTGCCTTTGGCTGAAGTCGGGGGCTTGGGCTGACTGAACCCTCAGGAGAATTCCCAGAATATGTCTGCAGGACCCCCAGCCTTACAGACCATCTCTTTAAATCTTATTATAAGATACTGCTTTATTTTTTAAAAAATGAATTGTTTGATTTGTTCATACTAGTAAGTTCCTAAAGTTCCTGTAGGAGTTTTTTTTAAAGAAAGAAGAAGTATGAAAAATTACCCACATTATGCTCTGTCTTGAAAAATAGTCCAGGCCCTATCTACTTATTGATATAATTAAAACTGGATTAGTAGAATGGATGTATAGGATTTCTAAGACCATAGGGAGTTCAAGCTCAGAATTTTTCCTGCCTTTTCCCCCTCTTCTCTACTTCCTTTTCTCCAGCTCAAATTTTATATATGTCATATATCCAACTTAAACAAACCAGGGTTTAGACACAGGACCTTGGTTGGCAAAAGGGAGAAATGTTAGGAAATGGCATAGGAAATTTGAAAGGAAGAGACCTTAGAGATTAAGCAGTCAGTATAGATGAGTGATTAAGCAAATGAATCATCTGGATTCAAACCTGACTCTGGTAGCTGTCTCAGTGTGGACACAATTCATCACTTGGCCACACACCTGCACCTCTGAAGTGCAGCAGCCTCACATGTAAATGGGAAGGTAATTAGCATCCCCTTTGTAAGGGTATTTTGGAGAATGAAATGAAATTGTGTATGTAAAGTGTCCATGTAGTAAACATCTAATAGAAGTTGTTAATGCTTATTGTATTGTCATCATCATTGAGTCAAAACTCCTGGAGTTTGGGGGAAGGAAAACTGGGGTTCTGGGAAGTCTACCAAATTTGTCCAGGAGCTCAGAGCTAAAAGCAGAAAGACCCCAGGTGGAACCTTTCCTTAAGTAAATTGATATATTGTGTAATTTTTAGAATCTCGCCTCACTTTTTATCCTGATATCAAATTTAACCTGTTCCTTCAACTGAACAGAACATATGTAGAAATGTTTACTGAGTCAGATTCGTAAAGCCAAAGTTGATCAAAAGTAAAAGTTTGTGAAAGCACAAAGTCAGATCGAGGAAACATTTCCGTGTCTTATATAATACCTCTGTCTTAATACCAACAAGCTTCTGTGCACAGGGGAATGTTCAGCAAGGTAAGCCAGAGATACAGTTATGCCAGAATTCTCAGGGTATCAGAGAGATGCAATAGTCTGTGAACCGCTGGAATGTAAAATGGGCAAACCTCTCTCTACCAAGAGTGAAGAACTTGTTTTAGCAGTGAATTCTCTTACCTCTTTCACTCATCTTTGCTATTAAAATGAAAACTGGTTTTGGGTGATACCATATTTGAATAGATTTACAATACACCCAGAAGGGAGTGTCTATAAACATTAAATAGTAGATTACACTCTAGAAATTTTCAAAGGGAAACAATTCAATGAGTGAATTGAATTGATGTGGATTCTGTAACTGACCATATATCCATACATCATAAGTGTTCATATAAGTTTTGAAATACCTGCTATGTGCCTTGCTGTAAGCAGAGCAAACGTGGTTTAAGTTTAAGGGAGATTAATGAAATCATGTATGTAAAGTGTCCATGTAGTTGGTTGGATGTAATGTGTTGGAGAAGACAGAATACATGAAACATTTGGGAACACCCATTGATTCTTGTTATTTGTGATAGTTATATTCTATAAAGTCACTGGAACGCTGAATTAATGGATACTGATTCATTACTTCTTGGGAAATACAGGGTTAGGATCCTATAAGACTCTGATCACATTTGTCAACTCATCTATGAATAATCTTGTTTTTGTGTGTGTTTCTGTTTAGAAACACATTATTTAATGCATATTACTGCTTCATTAACAATAAGTTCACAGCAAAGAACGCTGTGACTTATGCCTGAACCAAGCTTATCTAACACATGGGTTTTCTTCATAAGGCATATCACAGCCTTTGTGGGCTTGAACACTAGACAGCACTTGGCATTGAGCTTGAGGCATTTTAAACAGCAAAATCACCAACCAAAAAACCCACAAACAGGCAAAACAGAGAAAGAAAAGAAAGTGATACTAAATAGCTATAAAAAGGACACTCATTTGCAATATGAGAGTTGAAACAAGGAGACAGAGCATTGCCTCAATTGACCACAACTGTGAATATGCATGATTGATTCAAAATTCTTGCCACTCTGCTCATGTCCACGAATGGCTGTAAGAGCACCATAAGTATTGAGTTTGGAGTTACAAGTAAATATTAGTGAGTGAGCAAATCCACAAATAATGAGGATCCATTGTACCTTCAAATGTTATTTGATATCAATGGAGGTTCTGTGCTGCTGTATGTTCTGTGGAAAATGAGAAAAAGAAGCAATCAGTGAAGGTTTGCTGGAATAAGAGAGATTTCATAGAGAAAGGAGGCCTAGAATTGAACTTTTAAAGATAAGATATAAGATTTTCAGAAAGCAGAGATGCCCCAAAATATGCAGAGGTCGGAGTGATTTTGTGTTGATGGGAATGTAAGGAGACTGCCCTATGTTCAAAGAATGTCCATATCAAAGAGTAATGGGGGCCCTGGCCCAGATGGTAGAGTGTCATCAGATATGCTGAGGTTGCGGGTTTGATCCTTGGTCAGGGCACATACAAGAATCAACCAATGAATGCATCAACAAGTGGAAAACAATTGATATTTCTTTGTCCCTTCCACTCTCCTTTTCCCTCTCTCTCTAAAATCAATTAAAAAAAAAGAGTAAGAAGGATGAACTGGGACTGACGTAGGGGATATCTATTATTTTTGCCCTTCCAGCACCCTTATTCTACCTTGTTCTGGTATCAGTTCAATCTTCCTTCAGGAAACAGTTCCACCTCCTTCATCTATATGGTTTGCAAGGGGCCAATACTTTTCCCCAGCTTCAGGGTGGTCTCTGACCCAGGCTTGGTCTATCAGAATATTTTGGTCACTTTGAGCACAGTGATATAACTAGGGGTTTGGCACATGATTTGTTAGTCAATGCGAGTCATCTCTGAAAGTGTTTGCTGCTAAGATTGATAGTTGGAAAAAAAAAAAAGATTGGAGCTGTTGGCAACCACCAGGAAGAGAGCCTGTATGAGAATAAAATCAACACAGTGTAAAAAGGAGAGAAAGAAAACAGAGAAAATGAAACTGGATGTCTTTTTTTTTTAATCATCTTTTTATTGTTGTTCAAGTACAGTTGTCTCCATTTTCCCACCACCACTCCCTCCTCTCCCACCACCAATCCTACCCCCTTTGGCTTTGTCCATGGGTCCTTGATATATGTTTACATGTTCATTAATGACCCTTTCCCTTCTTTCCCCCATTATCACCCTCCCCTCTCCCCTCTGGTTACTGTCATTTTGTTCTTTATTTCAATGTCCTCTGATTATATTTTTCTTGTTTGTTTGTTTTATTGATTAGGTTCCACTTTTAGGTGAGATGATATGGTATTTGTCTTTTACCACCTGACTTACTTCACTTAGCATAATGCTCTCCAGTTCCATTCTTGCTGTTGTAAAGGGTAGGAGCTCCTTCTTCCTTTCTTCTGAGTAGTATTCCATTGTGTAAATGTACCATAGTTTTTGGATCACTTATTTACTGATGGCACTTATATGCTTCCAACATTTGGCTATTGTAAATTGTGCAGCTATGAACATGGGGTGCATAAGTTCTTTGAATTTGTGTGTTGGAATTCTAGGTTATAATCCCAGCAGTAGAACTTCTGGGTCAAAAAGTAGTTCCATTTTTAGTGTTCTGAGGAAATTCCATACTGTTTTCCACAGTGGCTGCACCAGCCTGCATTCCCACTAACAGTGTACTGGGGTTGCCTTTTCTCCACAACCTTGCCAGCACTTGTTTGTTGATTTGGTTATGATGACCATTGTGGTTTTAATTTGCATCTCTCTTATGGTTAGTGATGCTGAATATCCATTCATATATCTCTAGGCCCTCTATACGTCCTCCTTGGAGAAGTGTCTGTTCAGGTCCTTTGTCCATTTTTAAATTGGATTGTTTGCCTTCCTGGAGTAGGAAGAGAAACTGGAGTAGACTCTACTCTTCTCTGGAGTAGAGTCATGTGAGTTCTTTATATATTTTGGAGATCAAACCCTTGTCCGAGGTATCATCTGCAGATACATTTTCCCATGTGGTTGGTTCCCTTTTCATTTTGCTGATGTTTTCTTTAGCCAAGCAGAAGCTTTTTATTTTGATGGGGTTCCATTTGTTTATTCTTTCCTTTATGTCCTTTGCTCCAGGGCACATATTAGTGAAAATATTGCCGTGTGGAATATCTGAGATTTTCCTGCCTATGTTCTCCTCTAGAGCTCTTATGGTGTCACAGATTATATTTAAGCCTTTTAACCACAGATTATATTTAAGCCTTTAACCACCTTGAATTTACTTTTGTGTATAGTATAAGTTAGTGATTGAGTTTCATTTTTTTTTCATGTAGCTGTCCAGCTCTCCCAACACCATTTGTTGAAGGGCTATTTTTACTCCATTTTATGCTCTGCCACCCTTTGTCAAATATTAGTTGACCATAGTGACTTGGATTTATTTCTGGGTTCTCTGTTCTGTTCCATTGGTCTATGTGTCTGTTCTTATGCTAGTACCAGGCTGTTTTGATTACAGTGGCCTTGTAATACAGTTTGATATCAAGCTTTGTGATTCCTCCTACTTCTTTATCCAAGCTGCTTTGGCTATTCAGGATCACTTATGGCTCCATATAAATTTGAAATGTTTGTTTTATATCTGCAAAATATGCATTAGTATTTTAATAGGGATTGCACGTATCTATAAATTGCTTTGGGTAGTATGGCCATTTTGATGATGTTAATTCTTCCAATCCATGAGCTTGGTACCTGTTTCCATTTGTTTGTGTCTTCCTTAATTTCTTTCTTCAGTGTTGGGTAGTTTTCTGAATATAGGTCTTTTACCTCCCTGGTTAGGTTTATTCCTAGGTACTTTATTTTTCTTGTTGCTATAGCAAATGGGATTTTTTTCCTGATTTCTGTTTCTGATATTTCATTGTTGGTGTATAAAAATGCCTTCAATCTCTGAACATTGACTTTGTATCCTGCTGCTTTGCCAAATTCACGTATTAGGTTGAGTAGTTTTTTGGTGTAGTCTATAGAGTTTTCTATGTACACTATCATGTCATCTGCAAACAATGACAGTTTTTACTTCCTCCTTTCCAATTTGGATGCCTCTTATTTCTTCTTCTTGTCTGATAGCTGTGGCTAGGACTTCTAATACTATGTTGAAAAGAAGGGGTGAAAGTGGACACCCTTGTCTTGTTCCTGATCTTAGTTGGAAAGCTTTTAGATTTTGCCCATTGAATATAATTTTGGTTATAGGTTTTCATATGTGGCTTTTATTATGTTGAGGTATGCTGTCTCTACTCCTAGTTTGCTGAGTGTTTTTATCATAAATGAGTGCTGTACCTTATCGAATGCTTTTTCCACATCTATTGTTATGATCATGTGATTTTTGTCTTTTGTTTATGTGATGTATTACATTTATCGATTTGTGAATATTGTACCATTCTTGCATCCCTGGGATGAATCCCACTTCATCATGGTGTATGATCATTTTAATGTATTGCTGGATACAGTTTGCCAATATTTTCTTGAGGATTTTAGCGCCTATGTTCATCAGTGATATTAGCTTGTACTTTTCTTTCTTTGTTTTGTTTCTTTCTGCCTTTGTCTGGTTTGGGGATTGGGATGGTGCTGGCCTCATAAAAAGAGTTTGGTAGTCTTCCCTCTTTTTGGATTTTTGGAATAGTCTGAGAAGGATAGGTGTTAGGTCTTCCTTAATTGTTTTGTAAAATTCTCCAGTGAAACCATCTGATCCAGGGCTTTTGTGTGATGGGAGTTTTTGATTACTGCTGCAATTTCACCAGCTGTTATTGGTTTGTTTAGGCTTTCTGCTTCTTCTTGATTCAGGTTTTGAAGATTATATTTTTCTAGAAATTTTTCCATTTCATCCAGGTTTTCAAATTTCTTGGCATATAGTTGTTTATAGTCATTTCTTACGATCCTTTGTATTTCTACTGGTATCAGTTGTAATTTCTCCTCTTTCATTTCTGATTTTATTTATTTGGGTCTCCTCTCTTTTTTTCTTGATGCATCTGGTTAAAGGCTTGTCAATTTTGTTTATCTTTTCAAAGAACAAGCTTATAGTTTATTGATCCTTTGAATTGTTCTTTTAGTCTCTATGTCATTTAATTCTGCTCTGATCTTGATTATTTCCTTCCTGCTACTCACTCTGGGCTTTGTTTGTTGTTGGTCCTCCAGTTCTTGTAGATGTATGATTAGGTTATTTATTTGAAATGTTTCTATCTTTTTTTAGGTGAGCCTGTATTGCTATCAACTTCTCTCTTAAGACTGCTTTCACTTTGTCCTATAGATTTGGAACTGTTGTGTGTTAATTTTCATTTGTGTCCAGAAACTTTTTATTTCTTCCTTGATCTCATTCTTAACACATTCATTGTTTAATAGCATGCTATTCAGTCTCCATGAGTTTGAATGTTTTTGAATTTTTTCCTTGAGGTTGGTTTCTAGTTTTCAAGCCCTTGTGGTCTGAGAAAATGCTTGATATGATTTCAATTTTCTTGAATTTTTAAAGCATGTTTTGTCCTATCATGTGATCTATCTTTGAAAGTGTTCCATGTACCTTTGAAAAGAATGTGTATTTTGCTTATTTGGGATGAAAGGTTTTATATATATCAGTTAAGTCCATTTGATCTAATGTGTCATTCAGTTTCACAATACCGTGTTGATATTTTGTTTGAGAGATCTATCCATTGTTGACAGTGGGGTGTTAAAATCCCCTACTATAATTGTGTTGCTGCCTATATCTTTCTTGAAGTCTTCCAAGCATTTCCTTATATATTTGGGTGCTCCTATGTTGGGTGCATATATGTTTATAATATTTATGTCTTCTTGATGGATTCTTCCCTTGAGTATTATGAAGTATCCTTCTGTGTCTCTTCATATGGCCTTTGTATTGAGGTCTATTTTATCATTTATAAGTATTGCTACCCCAGCTTTTTTGTCCTGTCTTAGAATATTTGTCCTGCCTTTGCTTAGAGTATTTTTTTTCAACCCTTCACTTTCAGGCTGTGTCGGTCTTTTGTTCCGAGGTGTGTATCTTGTAGGTAGCATATGTGCAGGTCATGTTTTCTTATCCATTCAGCTGCCCTATGTCTTTTGATTAGAGCATTTAATCCTTTTACACTTAAGGTTATTATTGATAGGTACTTATTCATTGCCATTTTACTCCCTTTGTACCTGTGTTCCTCTCTTTCTCTCTCTCACTGTTTTTCTACCTCTTCTTAAAGCAGTCCCTTACCATATCTTGCTATGCTGGTTGGTGGCGATGTATTCTTTTAGCCTTCTTTTGTCTAGGAAGCTCCTTATTTCATCTTCCATTTTAATTGAGAGCCTTGCTGGGTAGAGCAGTCTTGTTGGTGGGCCTTTGCTTTTTATTATTTGGGATATTTCTTGCTCTTACCTCTGGCTTGTAGTTTTTCTGTTGAGAAGTCAGCTGTTAGCCTTGTGGGGTCTGCCTTGTATGTTATTTCCTGTTTCTCCCTTGCTGCCTTTAAGATTCTCTCTTTGTCTTTGAATTTTGCCATTTTAATTGTAATGTGTCTTGGAGTAGGCCTCTTTGGGGTCCTTTTGATTAGGACCCTCTGTGCTTCCTGGTCTTGGATGGCTTTTTCTCTCATCAAATTAGGGAAGTTTTCCATCATTACTTTTTCAAACAGATTTCTATTCCTTGTTCCTGTTCTTCTTCTTCTGATATCCCTATTATACAGAGAGTATTACATTTCATGTTGTCCTGAAGTTCCCTTAACTTCTCTTCATTCTTTTTTTGAATCTTTTTTTCCTTTTCTTTGCTCTTCCTGGGAGTTTTTTTCTACCTTGTCCTCCAGCTCGCTGATTTGATCCTCTGCTTTACCTAGCCTGCTTTTGATTTCTTCTACTGTGTTCTTCAATTTAGAAATTACACTCTTCCTTTCCTCTTGGACCTTGTTGATTGTTGGATGTCTTTTTTAAAAAGAACCTGGATCCATCCATGTCTGAACGAAATACAAAATTTTAATGGCATGAGCCAATCCATTTTAATGCATTTTTATTTCCTTGGATAGTTTGAGTTGGGTTATGAACAAAAGACCAATGTAGTAAGTAGGGGTCCAAGTGAAGGGGTTTTGAGTAAGAACAGATACCCTCTAAAATTAGCATAAATAAATAGAAGGTGGCTATAAGCTACAGAAACTCACATGGAATCCAAGCGCAAGAAGTTTAACTGGGCCTCAGGAAAACTGGAATTGGAAACTGAAAACTCAGGAATTAGGGTAATTCTCCTGTGTATCAGGGCTGCATGGCTTTGCTCATCAATCTTTCTCTATGGATCCTGGCTCCATCCTCCTTTGTCTCTTTCTCTGCTTCCAGATTGTGCTCATGACTGGGCATGGGGACCTTAACTTTTAACATTGCTCCCAGGGTCTTAACCAGTCCAGGTTTTCAGAATCCTAGTTGGCCTGTTTCATCTTTTCTTTTAAGACCAGCCTATAGATTATTTCCTCAGATTAGAACCCTTCTCAGGTCCAGTTGCTATAAAGCATCCAAGGTGACCGTTATATGGGTACAGTAATAGATATCTCTCATACAGATGAGGCTACATATAAGAAAATTTCCAAAGTCAGACAGAAGCATTTAGACTTGAGGTTGTGGTAGTAAGAAGCCAAAGAGCTCAGACACTAGTTCAACTTTTACTTTTCTCTGAGGACCCTTAAATTGATTAAATGGGGCTACAAAAATATTCATGTATATTAATAAAACTTTTATTTTAAAAACATTTTAAGTATATACATATATAGACATATATACAATTAAATGTAAATATACACATATATTTATATAGACATGCATGTATAAAAAATAGACACCCACCCACACACTCTATGCCTATGCCTTTCCTCATATTTCACTCCCTTTGATTTTTTTATTTTCTAAGTTCCTATTGAGGCATCACTTATGTGTGTGTGTGTGTGTGTATATGTATATATTATATATACGCACACATATACACACATTTTGCAAATGCAAGGGCAGACATTTTGAAAACTGATACACAATGTTATCCATTAATTGAGAGTATATGTATGTTTTTAAAAACCAGTTGAATTGATGACACTGTTGCTTAAAATCCTTCAGTAGTTTTCCATTATAGGTTGATTTTCCTATTCATTACTCTCTAATCTAGTATAAACTATATATTGACATTATTTATTTAAAACATTGTACTCAATTCCAAATACAGTATGGGTATGCAGTACTTGTTCAGTAAACATTTGTTGGGTGCAAGACTGAGTGACTTTGTTCCTGTGGATTCAAGGACCCTCTTGTAATAGCTCTTGAGTTCCTCCCAGAAGTCCTCTGTCCACAAATTTTGAAAAATGGTTTTGAGGTATGCTTAGCTTCTGGGAACCTAGGTCTGTTTATTATCCATAACAGAGTCCCTGTGCTTCAATTAGATGGATGCAAAACGTTGCCTTTCTATTGAGTTTTCTAACGGTTGTGACTATAGATATTTCTCAGAACAATGCCCAGATCAGTAGACCTCTAGGCCCTATTTTGGATTTTTACACTCCGTAGATAGTTATCACAGTCCCCTAGGTTGTTATTTAGTCAAATTATGTTCATTTTATCGCCTATGCCTTTCCTCATATTTCACTCGCTTTGATTTGTTTTTCCTTTCTTTTCTAAATTCCCATTGAGGCATCACATTACCCCTAATTGCCTGCAGTGTTCCAAGTCTGGGCTCACTGCTGACACACAGACACAGACCCTCAGCTGTGGTTTGGGATCCCCCTGTGTGCAGGGCTGAAAATTTTACTAGCTCAGAGAATTGCTGAACTGCAGTATTTGCCTAACCTCCTGATGGCTCTTTACCGCTAACTCACTATTTTGTTGTTTTGTCTATTACTGCCATCCAGGAATTCCCTTCAAGTTAAATTCCATCTTTAAGTTTATTCATCCCTGGATAGATCATCTGCATTTTTCAACCAGTGCCTCATTGTGTTACTCTTGACATCTATTACTAAGATCCATGTGTAGCTTGGTATTGTGTGCCAGTCTTCAACTGCTGTTGGGAACACCTCCCATTTCAGTGTCATCTGCAAGTGTGATTATCATGATAATAGCAATAAGGTCTTCCGCTCTCCTTCCTGATTCTTAATAAAGTTGGTAGAGCTAAACTCTGTATCTTTGCAGATCATACACTCCAGACTTCCTTCTCACAGTTCTGTCAATTTCCACTCATTGCTGAGCTTGGTTTGGCATCCTTTTTTACTTCTAGTGACAGTGTTGAAGGATCCACCCAGATTTCTCTGTATAAAAGGGACCTTAAAATGCAACTTGCCAAAACTAGGGGAAGCTGTCAGCCTTGGTTTCTTTCTCCCCATTGGGTTTCTTCCTCTCCAGTTCCATCTCAGAGGTAAGGTACATCCCCTGACCCCCCCAAAGAAAATTGTAGATTTCTAATTGTCAAATGGATGGATGGGTGAGTAAATGAGTGAATGAATGAGTGAGGCTATGAGGCAGTAAGCTGCTTACCGCTCTGAGGTTAGTAGATGTGGCCTGGGAAGCCAATGATACGGTTACTGCCTGTTGGCTTGATGTAAGTAAGCCACAGTGTTCTTTGGGTAATCCAGTTTATTTGTGTGTCAGGCTGCTCTTTAAGTAGGAAACTTCTGCTGTCTTCAAGACCAAACCTTACATTTCTGCTTTTAAGTCAGCCCTTGCATTTATCCACTGTACAAAAAGTCAAACATTGTATCTTGTAATGCTTTCTAGTGCAAATGGCATTGCTGCCCTGCCTTAGGATCCTCATCTCTTCGCTGGGACTCTCCCACATAGTTACACATGGCATAACATTAGCAAGGGTTACCACATACATTTCAACAATGTTAGTAAGACTTTATTTCTCACTGGTTGGTCTTTGTTGTGTTAGTCTATATATTTTTTAGTGTTTTAAATGTTTCATTATAACTTATAAAAATAAAAGACATGGACTTTACTTTCAAAAGACTTCCCCTGTATTAGGGAAGATTCATAGTAAATAGCTATAACAAATTATGGGAAACTACTACAGATGGGATATGTCTGCAATACTGTGGCTCCAAAGATAAGTTGGAGGTAGTGGTGGTATTATCTGGGGTGGTGTGAAGGGAATGATATAAATAGAAAAAGCTCAGAAATTATCCTTAGGGTAAGTCTTGAAGGATAAGTAGAGTTCACCAGGCAGACAACACAATAAGGATATTGTAGGCAAAGGGTATGGACAGGTAAAAACAGTGTATTTGGAATAAAGTGGTCCAATATGGGCAGAATGAGTGTGTTTGGGAGACTGGGAGATTTGAGCGAATAGTTAGTTTGGAAAGAAGACTTTGTAAGAGATTATTTATATCATTCATGCCAGAAAAAGACATTTGCATTTAATTCTGTAGGCTCAAGGCCTTATAAACAGGGGAGGGATAGGATCAGATTTGCGTTTTAGAAAGACCAAGTAGTTAGCAACTTGAATGTGGGTTGGCCTGAAGGTAGGAGTAGCTGGTCTTGAACGATATAGGTAGAGATGTTGGGAAGAACACACTAAGCAGAGGGAACAGCATGAACATCCATATAAAGAAGGAGAATAACATGAATTTATATTAAAGAAGTATAAATATTTTTCATAAAGTTCTTGTGCACAAATTTGAAACCTACCAATATAGCCTATGAATTCACAGCCACTCTACAATGAAGCTTGCACATTTTTTGTTACAGGATACAGGATAAGAATTTATAACATGTTATGTATTTATAGGACTTCTTTGCTGTGCCACATTTGCCCTTGATTTAAAGCCACTGAATATTATTACCCATCATTAAAACATTTTAAATAGGGAACTAAAGCAGTGATAGCCTAAAATATTTTTAAAAATTGTAGAATGACAATGCATAGATGCGGCTGGAAAGGGATCTTGAAAGCCATACCAGGAGATCCAAACTTTGTTTATATGGTATTAAAAAACTATTTCAGATATTTTTTGTGGTGGTTGTTGTTTTTAAGAAAGGATGTCCTGTATAAACTGTAGTTTTAGGAATATTTAATTTAAATTTATGGTTGATGGAAACAATCAGAGAACAGATGCAGAGAGACCTGTTTCATTGTGATGGGCATGTGGTTGGTTTCTGTATTTTGGATTTTTTACAAATAGAACAAAACAGACCAAAATAGACAATAGTTTCACCTTATAAATGTTATTATTCTTTTGTGCCTTGTTACATGTATCTTTGTCGCTTTCCGTTTAATGAAATTAAAAGGCTCTGTGAAATTTCCAAATGTTAGATTTTGAAATTTTCCAAGAATATTCTGAAACAATGATTCTAAATGATTCGTACAACCCAGTTGATACAATAGTGTGCCCATCTTATTTTCCTCTTACTGAATGTACTTGTAGACAAAGGATGTGAACCTCCCCAGGAGAGATTTGACAAGTCCCATTCAGCTGTATGATAATGAAGTAGGCAGTTTATTTGCCAGGTTAAAGATCTTGAATTCCAGATTCTTCTCTGAGAAATCAGTGATTACTACCAGTTTTGGGGGTCGAGCAACTGGGTGGTATTGTCATTTAATTAGGTAGGAAAACTAGTGAAGAAATACTGTGGTGTTTATATGTGCACATATGTGTAGCTGGTGGGAGAGAGGGGATTCTGTTTGGCAATGTTAAATTTAAGATGTCTGTGTGCCATGTAAGTGGAAAAATCAAGTTAGAGATGTGGTTGTGTGTATGCGTACAAGACATATACCTATATCTGTATCATCTCTGTCTCTGTTTCTATCTATTTGTATCAGGGATGTCAAACTCATTTTCACTGGGGGCCACATCAGCCTCGAGGTTGCCTTCAAAGGGCTCAATGTAATTTTAGATCTGTATAAATGTAACTACTCCTCAACTAGGGGCAAGGAGCTCAGCACTGCCACTGAGTAGAAATAAAAGAAGGCAGAATGCTGAGCTGAATAAAAGAAGGCAGAAGGCTGGATTTGGCCTGTGAGTCTTGTTTTTGCCATCTGTGATCTATATCTATTTGGGGTTGGGGGGTAGCTGATGATATATTTGGGAATAATTAATATAGAATTATCTTTTGTTATTGTTAAATCCATAAGACTGTTTAGATTACCTAGAGTATTAGTCAGGGTATGCTAATCTCTACTACAGAAATAACCAAAACCTTGGAATTTTTAGTGACTCAACATTGCAAGGTTTATTTTTTCTTACTGAGAATCAGACACAAATGACCTGGGCAGGTGACTCTTTTATAAGCAAAGATCTCAGGAATCTGAGTTTCCGCCACTGTAGGACTCTGCCAGTTGCAGTGTCAGGATCTACCCAGATATACTCATTTATTTTCTATTTGTCCTTCTGTTTTTGTAATTAAAAAAAAAGATTGATAAAAAATATTTTTAAATTATATTTTAGAATTCATTGAAAGGTAATCCAGAACTGAACCATTGTTTTGAAAAGTATGTACTTTGTCAATAATAATTTAAAAAAGCTAGTCTCTTAATAGTAGATGAGTTTAGACCCTGGATAATTGGATACATAATGGATTTTGGTATCTTTTGTTTTCACATGAATGATCATTTCAGGGCATTTGTTATCTTGCCTATGGAATGATTCATAATGCTAGGTTATTTGTAAATTTAACTTTGATGTTGGGGGAGCCCAAATAGAATCATGCCATAATCTAGATAACTGCCCCTCCATTGCCTTTACGTTTGAAGAAAATTGACCCTCAAAACAGGAAATGGTCTCATTGGTAAAACCCCACTCAGCATAGGACATAAATCTCATGGGATTGGAAATAAGCCATGTGCTCTCTGGAGAGACTTGGCCCTAAAAGATGACTATATTTAGCATTCTGTCAAGAGACTACAAAGTACTGTATTTATATATTATACCTGAGAATGGTTCAAAACTAAGTGCTATCCAGCCTGCTTTTGTTCTGCATATAAGAGATTTATAACAGAAATCATAAATAAGAGACAAAGGAACTCTGAAGTTTTTTTTGTTCGGCCTACCTTTCCCTGTTCAGCAGTAGAACAATTTATGAGTCTGACAAATCCTCCCCTCGATAATGTTAAGAGTAACAGTGTTCAGCCAAGTAACTCTAGGCCACTAAAGTTTATTAGACTGTGAAGCAACAGCAGCAGGATTGATGCAATAATCAAATGACATGCTTGATTTGGGCTCTCCCTATCTCTCTTCCCGCCCGAACCCCCATTTTCCTTCCCTCCCTCCCTCCCTTCCTTCTGCCTGTACCCAAGGAAAACTAATTGGAGGGAATTTGAAATTGAGTAGGTTGGCAAGGGTAGACTCCCAATTTCCACAAGCAACACTCACTCAGAAAGTATGAGAAGTCTGGGCCAAAAGTTTAAATGAGAACAAGGAACATTGCCGTAAACATGTTTCCACTAAATTTTTGGTTTGAAGCTGAGTAACCTAAGAGGAAGGAGGAGAGGCCTATATGTACATACTGCCTCACTCTTCAGCCAACCCTGAACTCTTGGGACACTGGAAACATCATCAAAGGACATCAATGACCTGAGTTAAACCAACATTGATGGGTCACAACATTGGCAAGAAGACAGAAATGTAGGCACTGGAAACAAACCCCACTGTGCTTTGAAAACTGTGGACTCCATGGGGTATGGTCATTGTAAAAGCAAAGCTTTTAAGAAGGCCTAAACCAGAACTTCAAAATGGCAGCGAAGATTGAATCTGGCTATACATTTACTTGGTTTGGACCCCACTTTTTTATAGTTGAATTTTAATGCATTCAGGGGAGAGCTTCATAGTCCAGCCCACTACAGGGCTTCTTATCTTCCTATCATCTTCTGCCTCTTCTACACATATGCAGTCTTAACTTGTAGCCCATGAGGGCCTTTGTGTTTGAACCATAAATCCATCCTTTCCTTTTAATAGGAAGAGGGGTGACTCTCAGTTGAAAAGAGGTGGTAATCTTAAACTAGTCTCCTCATTCTCTGATCTTAAGAGGATGAAATTCAGTGAAAATTGGTAAATGTCACCATTGTTCAGGAGACACTGAAGAAGTTAACATATCAGAAGAAAACCACCAGGACTGACACCCAGCTTATAGATCTTCAGTTTTTTTCAAGACAGTGAAAGAAAAAGGTCTCTCAAATATCAAGAAACATACTTTATAACCAGAATAGTCTATGATGAATGGGGTAATAATATTCCACCGTGACTATAAAGAAAAGTGTTATGGACATTATTGCTTTTTTTGGACACTGGCACAGCTGTATCACTCATTTCTGAGAGGTTGTCAAAAAAACTGAAGGGTTTAAATATATGACCTTTTATAGGAATTACTTCAACAATAGCTTATTCTACTGAGTCTACTGAAGTTGCGGTTGCAACAATGAATTTCCTCTTGTGAGATGCAAATTGTGGGTTAATTGCAAAATTTAATCCAATCTGTTTAGGGTAGTCCTAAAAAAATTGAGTTCCTGCAACATTCTTTTATGGGCCAATGCCAAACATTCTGTCATGAAAACGAAATAACAAAGAAATTTTAAAAAAAGAAATAGTAATATTTGGAATGCAAAAGCTGTCAGAAATATAAACTGATCTTGAAGCAAATGGGTTTTGCCCTGTGAATCAAGGTAGTAATGAGATGAGGGAGCCATCCAGATTGATGCTTTAAAAAACAGGGCCAGTATAGATGCTAACCAGATATGTATAATAAAGCAAAATAAGGAAAATGAATGTACGTTTGTTCTTTGGTTAGTCACTCTCGTATGAGACAGCACACTATTATACCTGTCTAGACCATGCACATGATCTAGCAGGAATGAGAGCATTTCAGAAATACCAGGGTGAGTAGCAGAGAATGTTTACTGAAACAGATAATTGAAAGCTCCACTTCTAGCCTGTCAGTTTTGCCAGCTGAATAATTGTGTCTGAAGCCTTGAGTAAACTCCATCTATAGATGAGTTGTTCGAATTAAATGGTGTCACCGGTAGTCATAGGCAACTCCCTGGATCTTCTCTGTCAAGCATCATATGTGCACACCCGAGATGTATCCAAAGGCTATGGGGCAAACATCTTTAGATAATGAGTGAAAATTAATAACTACTTTTGCACGTCAAATGAGATCATGCCATTTTTAATGTTATGCCCTTTGGGTGAACAAATGGGACAAAGATCTTTTAGATACTAATGAATAATGTCTTATAAGGAATAATTTGCCCAACTTTTTGCTGAGTTGACATCACATGCAACATGACTTGATTTGTTGGTTTTGTGGGGGGGGGGGTTGCATGGGGGGTGTTAGCTCTGTGGAACTAAGAAAAAAATGAGTTTTAAGTTTGAGCTTTAAGACTGTTATTTAAAAATTACGTCATTCTAGATTCTCAATGAAGCAGTTTCTCCCAGGGTTACTGTGTATAGTTGTTCAGCCTGTACCCTCATTCACACACAGTGTAGTCTACATGAATGGTGTCCCCTGGAGTTGCATCTACACAGTCAGTTCCACTGTTGGCACTGGCCCTGAGAGCTTCTGATGACTGCCCGCCCATCATCTGTGTCTAAATAACAGTGTGTAATAGTAATGGAGAGTGTGAGACTTCATTGGATTAACAGGAATTGTGTTATCCACAAGGATTTATAGTCATTCTTTTTAGGAATACAATGGCTCTTGTTTGAGTGATATATGAGACTTAGGTATGTATATGTATGTTTTCTAGTAAAAGATAAAATATAATGTTATAGCTATCAGACTTTTATATATTAAAAGTATAGAGAGTTGTCAGTATTGGCTAGGGAACAGGGAAATATTAGCTTCTCTTAAATTCTTACTTGGTAACCTACATCAACAGAGCTTTTTTATTTTTAGGGAAATTTGGAAATAGAGCTGTTACATAAAATATGTGCATTTCTTTTGGCCAGTGAATCCTTTTAGGACTCTAACAGAAATACTTCCACAAGGGTGCAACATGTGTAGTAGTATTGTCTGCTGTAGTTTGTAATGACAAAGACAGACATTCCAACAGTTGGACACATCCCAAAGTAGGAGTTTTACTCAATCAACTGTGGGCTGTCTGTCTTTGCACTGGACAGCTATGAAATGGTTGGAGAGTGAAGCAGACATGACATTTGCAAACATATAAGAACTGACCTAGAAGAGACCCAAGATATATCATTAAATGGAAAAAGCAAGTTGTACAGTATTTAAAGTATGATCCCATTTATATAAAAAGTAAGTAAAAATGAGATGCACACACATATGGAAACAATTCTATATGAATAGACACGGAACCATTACCTGTGATTATCTCTGGAGGATGAAATTGTAAGGGACTCTCATTTCTTATGACATATATTTCTGAATTTAAAAAAATTAACAGTTACAAAAGAGAGACAATATTTTTTTAATTTGTAATTACACAAAAATAAAGCCTGTGAGCTTCCTGAGTGGGAATACATTTGAGAGTTTTATTTAGTCATATTCACATCAAGAATTCTCATGATAATGTGTATCCCATAGACAAGGAGAAACTGGATGCTGAGACCAGCTCAGACCTAGTTCCTGGCTCTGCAGAAAGAAAGGAAACTGACTCTTCCCCAATAATCATGAGCATAATCGCTTACAGCTCTACTTGCTCTATATGCTTATACCCAATTTTGATAAGGTGCTGTTATAGACTCTGTTTCCTGGACTGACATTTCAAATAAATAGTCACATTCACTCCCACCCTTCTGGAAATTTCTTGTAATTTTTGTGTGTCACTGAAAGATCAAAATGACACAATGTAGAATAATTTTTCCTTGCCCTTATAGAAGACCAGAACCTATCTAGTTGTCAAAGGGGTGGTGATGGTGGAAGGATTCTTAATCCTTTTGGGTGGTAGACACTTGTGAAAATCTAATGGAAACAGTACTCAGACTACTCACACAAACATCGTTTGGTACATAGTTTATGGGCCATTTTCCATTTTAGAGACATTCCACTATTTTTATTGGTGTTTAAAACTGGTGAACTGGAGAAACTATGTTGACAAGTAATACATGTTTGTGTTCATATGCACATTTAAAAGTGGTTGTAACTTCAGTGGGAAGATGATCCTAGGAAGGTAGCTTTCTTCTTCAAAAATTTGAATAATGAAACATCGTTCCAGGTGGATGCTTTGAAAATTTGAGTTGATTATGGATTGACGATCACAGTATTGGTGATACATATGTGCTAAACGGGAACCCACTTATCTCAGGATCTGGAATTGCTGGGCTTCTCCTCCTCCTCATTTATTTTGTGAATACTAGGAGCTTGGTAAATAATTAATTTTTCCCTTTTGGGCTTTGTTGCTAGAAAGCCTTAGAACCAAATCGTTGGTCCATTCAGAACAAGTATATAAACCTTGGTGCCATTTTGCATTCATCTATTTATGGGTCCAGTTTATACCCCTTGTGTTTTTCTTTCTTCCCTTTCCCTCTTAATTTCTCACTTAGGTTGCCTTGAGTCATTATGTATCATTGTGAAGCAGGTGTAAGTCTTAATAAGGAAGGATATGAGTAAATATAGAGAAAAGGAAATGAATGCAATAGTTCTGAAAATGATGGCATTTTGTCTCTCATTTGATGAGGCTCAAGGGCCAGATTTTCCTTTGCTCCCTGGACTGTCTAGGGCTGTCTTAAGAAACAAAGCTGCCCAGTGCCCAAGGCTGCTTGGAGTTGGCAGTGATACAGTTGGGAACAACTGGACAGTTTCTTCCATCTCTTCCTCCACATCATAAACATGCACTGAGCACAAAAGGAAGAAGCTATGGAGACTCTAGTTATCTGTGAGAGATATTATAGATCTGCTTTTGGGGCATGGAAGAATTTGGAGTTTTCAGGATTCAAAGAACTTGAGTCTTACTCTTCCTTTAAATGCCAATAACATTCCTATTTGATTTTAAAAGTAGATATTTTTGAACACCTGGTATTTTTGCCTGTGGTCACTTTTTAAATAACCCAATGAGAAGGTGGCCTCTTTTTGCTCTTTCATACCCTACCTACAAGAGTATTTCAGAAACCAGTACAATGGAAACCCCTTTATAATTCATTACTTTAAAAAAATTGTTCAAAGGCCTAATTATATAGATACAATTGCCATCTCATCATTAACCATGCACATGAGGAGGCAAAGTCCAGCTGTCCTTCCAGGGCAAGTTTCTCTCATCCCACTGATTTGACTTTTCAACCCCTTGTATTCTATAATGAGGGGCATTATTGAAGACAGGGGGCTGCCTTTGTCTAATAATTTACTCTGTGCTCTTGCTTGCTGGTTCTTTGTCTATTAAGTACCTTATCACTGGACCTCAGCCTAGAGAAGACCAACAAACATATGTTGTTTAACCTCTAAAATACAGTGACCTTTAAAGTATTTTGCATTTACATTTTGCTTTCCTTGGAGGCATTCAAAGCACAATAAAATGACTGCTGTGTTTTTGTGGATATCATCTTGCTAAAGGAAGTGAATGGCATTTTTTTTTAATGATTTGGGAAGTTAAGGCCCAAAGAGAGACACAGAACAATTAGCTAGCAATGGATCTGGACTAGAAAAAACTCTCATGTGGCATTCATAGCTCTGAGCAACAGCCCCCACTCTAGTATCCAAAGTCCAGTTTAAGGGACATTCATTTTAATAGGGAAAATCTCAGCCTTTGACACAAGAGTTCCCTAGTCTGCCCAGCAAATATCAGTCACTTCACTGTTTTTGATGGTAGTTAGGAACACAAAGCAAGCCCAGTGCCCGAAGGAATGTGTAGAGGAATGTTAATTCTAGGAGTGACCATAACTTGATTTTCTTGATTTCCTTGAGTTTAAAGTGTCAGCCACAATATTGCATTACCAAGTTATTTGCATTTGAAATATAATACATGGGGGGTTGACATTTAATTAAATTACAGGGAACCAGGCTGGCATGCTGAGTTGACAGTGCTGGCAGTACCTTTGTGCCCTACCTGAATGAAGGAAACTCCAGTGGTCACCAAGCATACTGGGACCAAGTGTACACAGTTGGCTGGTTTGCCCTTGAAAATGCAGTGTGGAAAGTAGATGTGCAAGAGCTCAGGGAGCGAGGAGAAGAACACTGGCTTTCTTCATACCTGCAGGCTCTGGTCTCACGTTCTCCAAATGTTCTTACAGAAGGGAAATGAGGAGTGAGAGTCCTTTGGCTCATAGTAGGCCAGCATTTCCTCGGTAAGAAAGGAATCTACTTCTTAGTCTTCTAAGTCAACATGGCTCAGGATAACTGGGTTAACTGGTACTCTTGCTCCCACACTCTTGAGAATCCATGGTAGTCATTAGAGAGATGAGGCTACCAATGGCTCTGCTGATCAGAGCTCCTGCCTTCCATGTCCCCATGTCCCCATTTACTCAGCAGGTGTGGGGGCAGGAGTAGCTAAGGTGTATGCACAGAGCTCTAACAGTCATATTGCTAAAAGCATGAGTTCTCAAATGGGGGAGATTTTTTTTCCCTTCCAGGGGACCTTTTGCAATGTCTAGGGACATTTTTTATTATTGTGAGTGGGAAGGTGCTTCTGGAATAGGACAGTCCCCTGCAACGAAAGGTTATCCAGCTCAAGGAGTCAACAGTGCTGAAATTGAGAGACCCTACTCGAACAGATGAGATCACAAGATAGTGGATTCCAGCTACTAAGTCAGTTGTCAAGACAGAAAATAATCTATAAAATGCACTGCCCCAGTGTGTCCATCAGGGTCCAATCAGAAAAGTGGAAACCACTTCAGTATTTAAAAGGGAGCAAATTACATTCAGAGATTCAGTTGTGCAAGGTGTTGGAGAGGCCAGGAGGCAAAGAGTAGGGTGAAGCAAGATTAGTAACAGCAGGAAGCCACGACCATTCCTCAACTGAGGAGGTGATGTTGCTGCTTAGGGACAGTGGTAGTTAGAACCACCAGTAGTAGGCCCACCAGTAGCAGGCTTCTGTGAGTAAGAGCTAGAGCTACTGAACCAAGATGAAGAAGCTTCTGGAGGTATAATCTGAGGAAGAGGGGGAGAAATACTTTGATTTCCCTTTCCTTCCCTCATGGAATCTCCCGTCAGTGCCTCCTAGAAGCTGAGTCCCAGAAGGAAGGCAGCTGACATGGGAACCTGGGAAACATAGCTACAGGGAAGATGGATAATCAAAATGGCCCAAACTAGTACACACTACCCCATAGAGCACTGGGAACTCTCCAGAACATCAGAATTGATGGAACTGTGGCATCCTTAATCAGCCATCCAAGTATAATGCTTTACCCCTGGCACTGTTCCACCATGAAACATCATCTTAAACATAATAAAACATGCCCTAAGAAAGAGAGGGGAGACTGATTTTTTCTTTGCCTTTGGTATTAGAAGTAGCAAACTTAATGTGTTGTGTGGCCTCATGACATGATGGAGAGTTCTGTGTCTGTGTGGAGAGCAAGGTTCATTGGAAATCCATGTGAACCTGCAGAACACAAACTGTTAATTTCACCACGTCTGTGGCAAACTCAGTCCTTCATTGTCAGGCTTTGGCTCATTTTGGTAGCAGTGATCTTGCTTCTTGCTTCACTCAGGTGTGTCCTCTCCATGGGTCCTGCCGCTCTCTTAGCTGGAGTCAGGCTGAAAGGAGAAGGTTGTTAGGGAGCTAGAGAACCTGCTGTGATGGGTTTTATTTTTCTTTACAGTGCAATTTTAAGAATCTAGACAAAGCAAAGGAAATTAATATATTTGTTTTCCATTTGAACTGCTCAACAGGTTCCCAAATTAACAGGGATAAAAGTGATAGATTTTTAAATGTCTTTAAGAAAGTTCTATAGATGCTTAATTATTTTTGCCCCACTTTTGATTATCTGCACTGATGGAGATGTGGAAGGCACAAATCAATAAAATCCCTTGATGATCCAAAAAAAATCTCAATGTTGCCATTAGTTTTGACCTCCTCCCCCACCAAACCTTTTATCAGAGCTACTAAAAAGTGCCTCTGCACTCCCTGGGCTCTCAATATATTCAACTTGTTGACAGGCTGACTGATAAAATTGTCTGATTTGAGTTTTATCTCTTTTTCTCTTCTCCTGCCCACTCTCTGGGGGAGGTGCTAATGAGCAGCACAAGAACAAAACCACAGGAAAAAGAGACAGCAGAAAAGCCAGGGTAACACACAAAATGATTAAATAGCTCCTATATCCCTGAAACTTTACTATATAATGTCAGCTTTGTGGGATTTTTTTTTTCTTTTTTCCTAAAGCAAATTGAAAAAACTCGAAATGAGCCAAATATATGGGGCCTTCACAGAACCTTGCTTTGAATGGCTTTGAATAGCTTTTATATGGTATTCACTTTCTGGGGAAAGATTTTTATTGTTAATCTTCATAAATGTTGTTGATGTTACTCCTCATGCTGGTAAAGTGCCCAGGAATTTTCTTAAAAACCTTCAAGGCAACTGAGAATCCAGGTGGTGATGTTTGTCTTAATCCCATTAGGGACGACTATAACAAGAAAGAACTTGAGGACTAGGTTCAATTGGTTTTCTTGTTTTCTTTTGTATTTGCCAAACATTTTCCCTCATTACCCAAAATGGAGTCACAGATACCATAGAAAAAGACCAGAGCACAGCTAGCTGCTCACCCTTCCCTGTATCTCCCGTCTGGCAGGATTGACAATGAATAAAGCATATGTTGATATGAACATGAGATATTTTAAAAGTCCCACTTTGTATTATTCTTTAAGTTCTACAGTAACACCCCTGTTTGCATCTATTGCTGGCTAACGATGACTAACTAACTACCTGTCTTCCGTTGTTTCAGAATGAGCCCCTAAATGAGTGGCATGGCTGATAAAGTACAAAAGGGTGAAATGAGGGGAAAGGTTCTTATAAGGTGAGAAGTTTGAATTGGCCTCTGATATGATCCCTGTGACAGAGCCAGAGACCCCACCCGTGGTATCTCTCTTGGTCTTTACTCTTGGTGGATAAATGAAGTTCCTTCTTTCTGAAGGAGAAAAGCAGTGCATTTTCTGATTTTCCTTTCTTTATTTCCTTCACTCATTTTTATTTCAGTTTGCCAGGTATCATTTGAAAGCCATTTCATAAACATCAAAGTGGCTAATGAAATTCAGTGTTTGTATCTGGCAGGTGACTTATAAAATCAAACTCAGGAACCACCTGGATTTGAAGAATTGGGATGATGTTGCCAAGGTTCAATCAAAGAAGCAGAACCATTATGAGCCATCAGAATAAGGGATTTGTTATATGGTTTAGACCTTACATAAGTGTGGGAGCTGGTAGAGTGAACCATGCAGGCTGTAGCCTCTGAATCTCGTGTTGGAACTAAAGTTACCATTGGTCAGACCAGCAGTTAGTAAGAAAAGCTCCAAATGGACCACAATGAGGATGAGCTAGAAACTCATTCTGGGGATAACTGAATCCATGGATATAAACGAATTCCTCGTCTGTCTTTGAACACTACCAGTCTCAGTATTGTGGATGCCTGGAAAGAGAAGACGGTATCCTTCATCATGGAGCTGCATGTGCATCTGGCCAAGGACTGAGAAGTTGAAGGAGCATACCCAGCAGGAGCTGGAGGAATTGTGGGTTCAAATGCTGTGGCACATCACCTGAGTGAACCCCCAGATCCCCGACATTATACATGAGCTGTCACTATGCCTGCTGCCCTGCCAGATGCACCTTCAGAGCATTTGAAAAAAAAAACAAAACCCCAACTGCTGCTTCACTTTTGCCTTAAATCTTCACAAAATATCACTTGTTGACAATGCTAACTCTTAGCCTTGCAGAAAAGGAACTGCTAGTAGAAGCCATAGTTCTTGCTTAGGTAAGGTGGCACTGTACAAAGCCACACATGACGTGATTCAAAGGGGAATGTCTGTCGACACACAGATGTGTAGTAGAGACCTCACACTTTGTGGAAAGATGTCTTTTCAGGATCCTTATTTCTTGGTGAATAGTAGCAATGTGTCACTGTTTGATTACATCACTCCAATGTACATTGACCACAAATAATTTGTGTTCCAAGTTAGGATATTTTTCAGAGTGAAAGAGAAAGCTATATTTGGCATATTTATCTGTTGATCAAAAGTTGTTTTGTTGTAGCTGCATGATTCCACTTAAATGAGGTACCTAGAAGAGTCATACTCATGGAGACAAAGTAGAATGATGGTTGCCAAGGGCTATGGGGAAGGGGAAATGAGAAGTTATTTTTAATGGGTACAGAATTTCAGTTTCTTTACGATGCAAAGAGTTTTGAGGGTGTGTGATAGTGATGGTTACACAGCAATGCGAATGGTCTTAGTGTTACTGAACTGTACACTTAAAGATGGTACATTTACATTATCTGTATTTCACCATAACTTTAAAAATAAATAACTTAAAAATTACACCTTTTGAAAAGAGGTTTTATTATATTGGTGGGCTCCTAAACAATTCTACTAAAAACTATTTTTAAAAGTATAATTCTTAAAATATTTAAATAATATATTAGCAAAACAAAACTTTTTATATTACTATGTGAACATTAAAAACAAGCATACAGAATAATTATTCTTAGTATATATTCACATATTGTAAGTTTTTTAGCACTGTTTGTAGTAAAGTATCAGTAGTATTCTTAAGAATGTACTTTTTCCAGTGTTCTTATTTTTATTTTTATTTTTATTAAATTGACTACAGCTTTCAAAGTTGCTAATATTTTGGTTTGAAACTGTTGAGACGTTTAATTTACTAATCTTTGAAGCATGATACTTTTAAGAGGAAAATTAGTCTCTCTACAAATGCTGGAGTATCTGATAAACTCAGAGAAATATTTTTCAAAATGGAGTATATCTTCAATTCTTTTTGTCATACTGAAGCATGTAAATATTTCAGTTAAAATATTTTTATGGTACTATTTTATACCTTTAATTCAGGAACACTTTTTGTGATAAAAATTTATACCATAAATCTCATCATGTTACTCCTTTAAAATTCTTTTGAAAGTTTGCCAAATTAAGATGCTTCAGAATCATAGGCCTTTTCAATTTCAGTTTATTCCAGTAAAAACATGAATTTACATATTTTTTAAAGAAGAGCTCCATCAGAATATTCTTTGTATAATTTGAAGTATTCTAAGTCATATTTATATCATTTAAAAATAAAATGTTATATATCATTTGAGTTCTTATCATTTAATATGTTTAAATTTCTTTCTCCTTTTTGGTATAAATTTTATTAACATTATATACAAATTTTGTTTCCAGCAACTGGTACTTTCTGAATTCTTCTGGCTATAGTTTTTTTGTGTGTGTATAGTTATTTGTTGCATATTTGTCTAATAGTGTCTAAGTGATTTTTTTAATAAATCACAACCAAAGCTTAGAGGACTTATTTATTTACAAAATTAATACCATTGTAGAACCTAGGTTATTTATAAAGTATTTCTTCAACGTTTTAAATTAAAAACAACCTAATTGATAAAAAAAATTAATGATGAGTAACAAAGAAAGGAAAATCATATAGTCATGGTAAAATCTTTTGTAAAAAGTTAATTTTATATCAGCTTAGTCATAAAATCTTTGTATTTCAATTAATTTAATTATGAGTATATAAAATGTAAATTTTAACATGTATTTCAACTAAAATCTAAAATGAATGAAATTAAGAATGAAATCATTTGATCTAAATGAAAAGTCATGTTTGATAGAATGATATGCAGTTGAACCTTCTACCGCCTTGCATATTAAACCATCATTTGCTGGTGTGGTCTTCCTGGGATAACTACTAGCTTTTAAAGTAGGAGACAATATTCCTTCAGCTGATCTATGTCTTTTGCTTTTCTTGTAGTCAGTGATAACACTATGGTCCTCTCGTAAATGGTAAACATCAACGTACATTTTGTGCAATGTACAAGCTCTCATCAGCTTTTTAAAGTAGAGATTCATAACTTAAATTTTCTTTAAACATGTATTTTTGTTTTGTGTTCATTGCTGCCTAAAGAGTTTACTGCAAAATTAAAAAGCATTATCAAATATTAAACTGAATAATAGTTGTAGATTCTCACCATACACAGTAGCAAGAGCATATAGACTACTTTCTGTATTATCCATGACAAGACTGCTATAGTTCTCCACAGAAGGTAGTACACTTTGGAAATATTTTCCATAACAAAGCCTGTGTATTAATAAGTAAATGTTGAAATTCTGAGTCAACCTTCCTTGTACTCTTAAAATCCCATTTGGTTTGATATTATCAAATGAGATTATTCTGAATATTACTTAGTCTGGAAAGCTGTACATATTTCTCTACACTAACCTAAATGGTGAAAATGGTTGTTGAATGGAAATCATTTTATTCAGAGTTAGAATAATTTCTAAAATTTTGCTGCAACTAAAAACATATCAAATCTCAAAAACTTCAACTTAGGGTTCCCATTTCTAACAAATCAGCAAGCACTGGAAACAGAAAAATGACTATATTCTGCTAGTCAATTTTATAAATTGTTACAAAATATGCTCAGTTCTGTCTAGTGCATTATTCCAAAAATGTGTGTCTTTAACTCTTTAGTCCTCTTATGAAGAACTGTTCTTCTCTTGTGACTTAAGCCTAAATGATTCTTGTTTACACGAATATGTTTTGGGTTTAAAAAATCTTATTTGGCTTTATTTTGAACATAATACCCCACTTGTACTTTCTTATTGTAGCCTGTCACTGGTTATCTCAGAAACTTTCCTTGAGGAGTTTGGAGTAGCTTTTTTTCACTCTGAACATCATTGGTTTGCACGTATGAGCTGCTGTAAAGTGCAGTGATTGCTTAAAAACACTATAGTTACTTAAAAAAGATGACTTTGATTGTGTGTTTTTTGTTCCCATCACAATAACACGTTGCAGGTGATTATTAAATTAGAGATTTTCTTTGTTTTTCTAACAAAAAAACCCCTTTTTATGTCAGCGCCAATTATGAGTGGTAATTTTTCACATTTTACAAAAGATTTTTCTGTCCTACCTCCACGCCCCTCCCCCAGATAAAGGAGGGCTTTGACGTTCTATGACAGGAAGGATTTTTTTTTGCATACACAGTGCTTTTGACTTTTCTTTTAAAAAAATCTGTTGACTCTATTGAAATGTGACAGGACAATATTTAACCTGAATAGAGGCATGTTGACTCCTCTTATTAAAACTGACAGTTAAGGACGTTTCTCTCTTTATTCCTTCTGATACACGCAGACAAGTCTTCACTGCTAACTAGTATACAAAATCAAAAACAAAAAAATACAGAGCGAAGAGATGACTACCTTATAAACAATATATGAATGACAATCGCAAGTTTAATCTAGCAAAGAAACCTTTTTTTATCCTTTAAGAAAATTAAAGCCCTTTCAAATTAGCTTGATATATGAAGAGAGACTGACATCATTAATTTTCAAGTATTCACTCTTCTTCCGCAGCTGCCTTTCCTCTCAAAGATGTGGAATGTTCCACTAAGCCCTGGACAGGACCACAGCGACACCTATGGAGAGAGCCCGGGGCCTTATCTGAGTCTTGTGTCAAAGCTCTGTGTCTTGTGTCTTGCAATTCCTTTGCCTGCCTTGCTCATATGGGACATAAGTGGTGGCTATGGATATTGTCTCTGAGTTTCCTACTAACTGGCACTTGACCTCTGTCTAAAAAAAAAAGAGGCTGGAAATATCAAGCTTTTGAGTTTTTTCTGTCTTGTTGAACGAGTGAAGAGTCTCAGTAGCATGAATGAGACTTAATTTCTTTGAGTTGTGCATGCAGTAGGCCTGTTGGAAAGAGCACAGTTGGAAACTACTTGTTGCCAACTTCTGGAGATAGGCAGAAATCCTGTGGAACTGAGATGTTTTTGGGTGCTGTCCACTCTCAGCTTCCAGGGATCAAATCTCTTCAAAGGAAATGTTGGCTTCTTCATGTGTAATGAATGTGCTGGATATTTATGTGACATAAGTAAGTTGCCCACTGAGACTCACTTTTTTGGGGGGGTAAGTGCAGGTATATTATTCAAAGATTATTGGTGGAGTAATTTTTGTTACTGAATTTGAGATGTATCCGGATCATGAATAGAAACATTGATATGGTACAGGCAAATTTCCCTCTTATTCTCATTTCCACACTAAGCATTCTTTTCTCTGCCTATCATCAAATAAGGGTCCTTTAAATGGTCATCAAGTTTTTGTTTTGTTTTGTTTTTTAACATTTTTGTTGTGGAGAGTCAGAAAATAGCAATTTGTTCCACGGCAGCCTTCCATATTCACCATGCAGAAGAGCCAGCCTTCTATGTGTTGATACTGACCTGTCTAGTTTGTCTCTGGAAATTACCCTATTTTTATTTCTTTGGTTATCCTGAAAGAGGCCATGTGAGACACCTAGCCAAGGCGGCCTATAGATTGTGCCATGGAAGCAATTCTAGCTTTTTTCTTTCTTGAGAAGAAGGACCCAACAGTGTCTCTATGGGACCCAATAGTTCCCAAGGTAAAGGATACCACCCTCAGGTTTTCTGGTAGAAAGGTATCAGAAAACATTAAACACTGGTGTCCTATTCTTTGGTGTGTCAAGACTGTGGAAGAGACTACCAAGTCAGTTATGGTGTCTTAGCTGGGGTTACCTCCAAAACAGACATCAGGACAAGAATGGTTCAGTTGGAATACGAGGTGATGAGTTGTGTCCTGGGGATTTTCCACATCAGAAAGAACCATGACTCTTTGGTAAACAGTGAAATCTAAAGCTGGAAGAGGCAGAAAAGTAGATTTCAAGGTTGAAGATCAAGAGTAGAGCCACTAGCTGGAGTCAGGGGCTGAATCCTAGAAGCTGAGTGGGAGCTGAGAAAATGTAAAGTGCAGAGGGTCCTGGATACTTGCCACAACTCCGCTTGTAAGTGGTCCTATCTCATTCTTGAGCTGCCACCACCCTTGGTTAGATTAATTCTGTTTAGGGTAAATATTGGGTTAATGTAAGAGTCAAACATCCTTACAGGGAGGGTTTTTCTCCCCTTTTAAACTGCCTAATTCTACCACACCTCTGTTATCTCAGTAGCCTCTGGGTACAGGAGAAAACATGTCTTTTCAAAGGAGCCAACAGGAGAGGGTCCTCCCTTGGTCTTAGGCTATTCTGGGGTCTTCTCTGTGGCATGGGTGGCTTGGGTAGGCCCTGGCGTTCAGTGTAGATATTCATTGAGGCTCTGTTGGATCTAGCTGGTCTTTCCAGGTATTACGTTGCTCTGGTCATTGCCTCTGGTCCCCTCGATGTGTGGTGTCTTCTGGTCTACTGTGTTGCTAACCAGTTCCACACCCATCCCTTTGGAGGCATCTGGTCCTCCTTGGTTGCTTATATTCTGACACAGGCTCTGAGAACTGGGGTACTGCTTCTAGTTCCATGGTTCTCAACAGGGAGTTTTTTTGTCCCCTTCCTAGGGGACATTGACAATATCTGTAGGCATTTTTGATTGTCCCAACTTGTGGAGGGGGATTCTGTACTGGCATCTAGTGGGCAGAGGCCAAGGATGTTTTTAAACATCCTATAATGCATACGATAACTCCCCACAACAAAGAAGCATCTAGCCCAAAATGTAATATTGCTCAGTTTTAAAATCTCCTTCTAGCCCATCCTTTTAAACAACCCCCTTCAACCATTTCCAACCAATGTTTTGGCAGTAGCACGTCCTCTTGGTGCCATGCTTAAAGTAGGTGTTATTGAATATTTCAAGAGACTTGCAATTTGCTTGACCTTTACCCTGAGAATCAAAAAGCAAGCTTCATTGTATTGCAAGGACCACCACCCTCAGTGAGGGTTTATATCATCCCTTGGTTCCAGTTTTTCTCTGGAGTTTTGACCCCAGAAGGGAATTCAAGACATTTGTATCTGATCTGTTATTTGCTTCCTCTTTATCATACCCTACATTTACTCTGCTTCATGGCTAATGGATTTGGGTGCCCTAGGCTTAGCTCTGTCAAGAGAAGCTTTTACCTATCTATCCTTCCCTTGAAACAATGAAAACCATTTGTTTAATGGATGGTGAGAGGAATCCACTTAATGGAAAAATTAAATGGTTTAATATTTTCAAAATATCACCCCCACTGTGCTATGGCTAATGGGGTTACTGCAGAGTTACTGGTGAGGATGTGGTGCAAGGGTGTGTCAGGCACAGAAAGGTATAGTGTCTGAGTAGCTGTCCTATTCTGTACCCAAATAATTTCATTATCAGCACCACTGCCCATCCCTACTTCCAAGTAGTTTACTTAACTCAGGTCCTTAATCTTGTTCCTAATAGTGGCTTATTTTGAGAGAATTAGTGTAGGGAGAAAAGGGAGACTTAAGCAGCTTCTCAAGGCTTTACCATTTCTTTCTCTTATACCCCGATCCTAAGTAGTGTGTGTTCAACCCTATTCCCTAATTCTGGCTCCCCCAGCCCAACACACACACGCATGCACGCATGCATGCACGCACAGAGAAGGTGGGGGAGAGAGACAGAGTGCAGCAATGAGAAACTGTGCTGATAGGAGGAAGATTCCTGTTTCCTTGGGGCTTCCTATTGCCACTTTGGCCTCTGTCCTGCTGAGGATCATAGTCAACTCCAAACTTAGCACCTGCCAGGCATCCTGGGTGCTTTTCCTTCAGCACTGTGATGCAGGAGAGCTGTCAGTCTGCAGGCCTGAGCACACTTCACTGCTGCCTTGAAGAAACAGAGCCCTGTGGCTGGGGCCTGGCAAAGCGTGGAGCCTTAGAAATCAGGCTGGGCAAAGAAATGCAGACTTAGTTTTCTTTTTATATATAAAAGCTTTAAAAAAATCTTTAAATTTGTCCTTCAAGAAGAAATAAACCTTTACTAGACCCTATGTATTGCTGTAAATTTGATTGACCAGATGTTTGTCAGATTTAATACACGCTGTTGGAAAAGTTGCTTTCTACATCTTGAACTGGGGTGCTTTCTGGTGAGAAAGGGGCCAGTTTATAGGAAACAATGAAATCATTTTTTACACCTTACAGATGCTCTAATCCTATTACAGACTGAGGTGTTTAAAATTCTTGGTGTTTTCTTGCTCTGTTTTTATGGTGTGAGTGATTCTGAAGGAGAAAGCCAAGGCAAGAAAATATTTAAATGAGTCATCCCCAAGAGGGTAGTGTTGGGGCAGAGGTAGGGGTAGGGATACCAGGAACAGTTGAGGTTTGTGTTTTGCTTTCCAGTGCTGGCTCTGGCTCCAGCTGAAAGGCCACTGCTAGAACTTTGATCACAGGTGCCAAGCTCTTGGACCAAAATCCAAAAAGTTGCTGTGCAGAGGAATGAGGGCTGGTTTCTCAACAATCCCACTGAACAGAACATGATCTCTACAATCCCCTAAAGTTTTCTCCTGAAAACAGGCCATTAGTGTGCAGAGTCAAATGTCTACAAGGACCAGCAAGATAGCAACAGTGTCCACTGTGGCAAACTGGGGAGCCGTAGGCTCGGTCAAAGGAGCAGTGGGTCCTCAGCTACAGCACCGTGTTGCCTCATGGAGATGTGAGTCCGGTAAAAGATATTTATGAGAAATTTCCCAATCGTTAACAAACACAATTCATCAATGGGATATATATTCTGCCTGAGGACCACAGGTTTACAAATTTTGTTCGAGCAAAATGTGTGTAAGTAGAAATGTGTCATTTATAGATAAGTAGTCCCCGAATTTGAATTATCAGGACCAGTGAGAATGGTTTTATTTTTTTTTAATTTTTTAAAAATGTATTTTATTGATTATGCTATTACAGTTGTCCCATTTCCCCCCTTCTCTCCCCTCCACCCTGTACCCCCCTCCCACCCACATTTCCCCCTTTAGTTCATGTCCATGTGTCATACTTATGAGTTCTTTAGTTTCTACATTTCCCGTACTATTCTTGCCCTCCCCCTATCTATTTTCAACCTACATTCTATGCTACTTATTCTCTATACCTTTTCCCCCTCTCTCCTCCTCCCACCCCCCTGCTGCTAACCCTCCATGTGCCCTCCATTTCTGTGGTTCTGTTCCTGTTCTAATTGTTTACTTAGTTTCTTTTGGTTTTGCTTTAGGTGTGGTTGTTAATATTTGTGAGTTTGCTGTCCTTTTACTATACACGTCTTTTCTTTATCTTCTTTTCTTCGATAAGTCCCTTTAGCATTTCATAAAATAAGGGCTTGGTGATGATGAACTCCTTTAACTTGACCTTATCTGAGAAGCACTTTATCTGCCCTTCCACTCTAAATGAGAGCTTTGCTGGATAGAGCAATCTGGGATGTAGGTCCTTGTCTTTCATGACTTGGAATATTTCTTTCCAGCCCCTTCTTGCCCGTAAGGTCTCTTTGGAGAAATCAGCTGACAGTCTGATGGGAACTCCTTTGTAGGTTACTGTCCCCTTACCTCTTGCTGCTTCTAGGATTCTCTCTTTCGTTTTTACCTTGGCTAATGTAATTATGATGTGCCTTGGTGTGTTTCTTCTTGGGTCCAACTTCTTTGGGGCTCTCTGAGCTTCTTGGATTTCTTGGAAGACTGTTCCCTTTGCCAGATTGGGGAAGTTCTCCTTTATTATTTGTTCAAATACAAATACATGCTCAATCTGTTGCTTTTCCCCTTCCAATTCTGGTACCCCTATAATTTGGATATTGGAACGTTTAAAGGTGTCTTGGATGCTCTTAATCTTTTCCTCAATTTTTTGAATTCTTATTTCATGATGCTTTCCTGCTTGGTTGATTCTATCTTCCTTCTGGTCTTCTGGTCCACTGTATTGTTTTGAGACTCATATTCCTTCCTTTCACTATTGGCTCTCCTCCGCGTGTCTTCCTGCATCTCTTTTATGGTAATCTGCATTCTTTCATCTAAATTTCGTCCAAAATCAATCAGTTCCATGAGCTTTCTGATCACCAGTGTTTTGAACTGCGCATCTGATAGATTGGCTAATTCTTGGTTGCTCAAAAGGATGAGTCCTGGGGGACTGATCTGCTCTGTTGAAAACATATTTTTTTTTCCCCTGTCTCTCCTTTTTTTTTTCCGGTCTGGTCGCTCTTGTTACGGTGGGGGGCGGAGCCTCAGGTGCTCACCGGGGCTGGGCACCCCAGTCGCTAGATTGTGACGTTATATGTGGGGGCGGGGCGGGAGCGGGAGCGGGGTGGGAGAAAACAATGGCGGTAGTTCCGTTCCCCTGGACTCAGACCCTTGTCTGGGCTTCAGGGCCGCGAGTTCTGCCCTGGTCCACAATCGCTACCCCTCTGGGTCTGCCAGCCGCAGCTTGCGTACTCAGGGATCACCACTGCCTTCTTGCGCCCCCGGATGGCTTTTGTGCCGATTTCACGCCAAACCTTCCCCCGACCTCCGTGCGGCGCCGACCCGAGCCAGCCCCGCGCCCGCCCAGCTGGTCTTCTCCTACCAGTCCGGGTAAACGCGTCTACTTCCACTTCTTGGCTGCCCAACTTCCATTCAGATAAATCCTCTGCCGGATTTGGGTGTTATTCTGATAGTAAATTATTGTTGTAAATTATTGGTTTTCTAATCTTGGTTGTACGAGGAGGTACAGTGCATCCACCTATTCCTCCATCTTGCCGGAAGTGTGGACCAGTGAGAATGGTTTTAAGATTTGGACATTGACACAGTTGTTAGCCTTTTTTCTGTTATGTAAGGGTATTAAACAGACACTGTTATTATTTACTCCCATTAACATGTTTTATAAAAAAGGGATGTTTAAATAATCCCACCCCTATTTACCACTCTGTCCCCAAAAGAGTAGGAAGATGCCATCTCAGACTTAAAAACAGCTTTTAACATGAATAACTCTGTTTTTGGAAAAATCTTCAAATCATCCTTCTGTTTCTAGTTTTCTAGTGAACCCTTCATCATAGACTAATGGTGAGCTAAAGACCATTGCCACACTGTCCTACTTGTCAATACTAGCATACATTGCTTTCTTCAACTACTTACACCATTAAGGTGTTCTTAGGTTTTGTCATCCTCCCTGCCCCTCTTGCTGTCTATAGCTTCTGTCCCTTAGAAGAGGCATAGCTCACTAGAGTTGGAGAAACTTTAAAGATCATTTAATTTAGCCAGTTCATTCTACATTTGGAAAAAAATTGTTTCATGGGTTTTATAGCTCATTGACTTAATAACTGAGACTATAATTATTTGCTGTACATGGGAGGAAAAAATAATTATAAAAATAATACAAGTAAAAATATAAAGCAATGATTGCCTAAGTTCTACTTCTATGTGATACCACTATGAACATTTTGGTGTACCCTTCTTATCTTTTTGTTTAATCATGTATTTGGTTGGATTCTTACTGTCTGTGCTGTTTCTGTGTTTTCACTTCAACAATAGATTATGAACATTTTTTTTCACTCAGTAATCTTAAACAGAACTTTATAAATGGCTAACATACTTTGTGGCACAATTTAGTGTTTGTGGTTATATATTCATATTCTTTCTCATTTTGAATTTTCCAAAGAGCACTAGAACAAATATCATTATAGCTATACAAACTACTTTCTGAATATCTTATTTTGCTCATTCTATTTTTTAATTCAAGTATAATTAGCATACAATATTATATTAGTTCCAGGCAGACAATACTGATTTGATATTTTTATACCTTACAATGTGATTACCCTACTATTTCTAGTAATCATGTATTTATGTGGACACCGGCCAGCAGTGTCCAGGGCGTTGTGGGTGAGACGAGACAAATTCACATGGACTACCAAGTCCTGTGGAGAAAAAGGGATGGCATGGCCACTCTCTCAAGAGGAGAGTGTCCTGACCCTTGCCTTGCTAAGCTTTTATTGGGTTCAATTTGTACAGGAATGCAGGGTGTATATGTAAAGCTCATCAATCATTGTCAGGCAGTAATGATCAATTACACTGATCATTACTGCCTGACACTGAAAGAACTCTGAGGGCTTAGGGTCAGATAATTAAAGGGCCATAAAACTTTGGGGAACAAACTCACTTCATGCTTGGACCCTTATCATTCAAATGGAGTGTATTAACAAAGTAGGTTTCATAGGATT
The DNA here is from genome assembly GCF_004126475.2 of Phyllostomus discolor. Classification (NCBI taxonomy): domain Eukaryota; kingdom Metazoa; phylum Chordata; class Mammalia; order Chiroptera; family Phyllostomidae; genus Phyllostomus; species Phyllostomus discolor. The sequence continues at coordinate 62,675,434 of NC_040914.2, forward strand.
TTATGCATTCTTTCTTAGGCCTGATAGCCCTAGGGAACCCGCCCTTTCCAGCACAGGGCCACACCCACCTCCAGCAATGTTTCAGACTTAGGTTGAGCAGGGGAAATAAGGCAGCCAAGAGATTAGGAGACTTCTTGCAGACAGAATGAGGACTCAGGCTATGTCAAAGCCAAGGGGAGAGGGTAGGGTCCATCACCCCCTTTCTCCATAACCCCCCAAGTCCTTCCCTGAGGGCCCCTCACGACCATGCCTGTCTTAGGCATCCCTCCCTTGAGGAATCTTACTGTCATTGGCTAACCGGTCACGCATTGGGGGCCAGGTGGGGTGAAGTAAAGTGGACAGAGGCAGTGCTCCTGCCAGGGGGATAAGTTTTGTCTCCTAGTGGTTTAGGGTCCCAAGGTCTTTCTACTCAGGCTTAGCCATGAGGGGTAACAGTTTTTGAAACCAGGCAGGGTGGTTCCCAACAATCTATCACCATGAAAATGTATCACAATATTATTGATGATATTCCCCTTTTCCTGTTCAACCATCCATTTGGTTTCTGTTTCTATGAGACTGTTTTTGTTTCATTTTGGTTGGTTTGTTCGTTTGTTTTTTAGATTTCACATATAAATCAAACCATATGGTATTTGTCTTTCTCTTTCTGTGTTATTTCATTTAGCATAATACATGTTGCAAATGGCAAGATTTCCTTTTTTATTGCTATGTAATATTGCACAATGTATATATCATAATGTGAATATATGTATATGTGTATATATCATATGTGTGTAATATATGTGTGTCTATGTGTGTATCCTATATTTTTGATCCATTTATCTATCAATGGATACCTAGGTTGCTTTCATGCCTGGACTATTGTAAATAATGCTGCAATTAACTTAGATAGGGGTGCATATATCTTTTCAAACTAGTTCTTCTTTTTGGATAAGTATCCAGAATTGACATTGCTGGGTCATATGGTAATTCTATTTTTAGCTTTTTGAAGGACTTCCATACTGTTTTCCACAGTGGATGCACCGATTTGCAGTCCCACCAACAGTGCATAAGGGTTCCCTTTTTCTCACATCTTTGTCAACATTTGTTATTTATTGACTTTTTGATAAAAGCCATTCTGACTGGTATAAGGTGGTACCCTATTGTGGTTCCAGTAAACTCCTTACACATAAAAACAAATTCAGTTCATCTGTATTTCCAGTCTAAACCATTTGCGAGTTGTTCAAGCAATCAACAGTGAAAGATAAATTCTGTGGCCAGTTAGGGCTGTTTCCTGTAGTGGGTGTTATTAGATAATCAGTCAGAACCAACACTGAGCCACTTTGGTAAAATGGATGACAAGGCTTGGTCTCATCAGTGGGAGGGAGAACATTTGCACCATGTCATTTAGCTTTGTGTCAGGAAGCCAGTGAGTATTGATAAGTACTATACTTGAGACAGTTGGGAATATAAGTACCACACAATTCAACCATTATGCTTAGAAAGAGATAGGAAATGCCTGGTTCTGGATGCATCTTCTTGTATTCTTTAATAGATTTAAAATCATTATAAGATGGTTCTTTCTAGAGAGATTTTGTAAATCTTTCCTGTGAACCCTTCTTATTGGAAGCAATCATGATTTTTATTGCATTTAGAATTTTCTTACCACATGGCCCACCTTTTTATAATTTAGTTCTTCCTTCGGGAGAAAAACACCTTTTTCTGTAGATTTGGGCATATCTAATTTTAATGCAGTTGTATTTCATTGAGTACTCTACTTACTGCACTTTGAACTATCTTCTCTGAATAGCAGATGAGAGAGAAGAACTTATGCATTGAAAGAAATGTAATTTTGTGCCAAAAAATCAGAACCAAGTATGAGAAGATTTTTTTGATTCACACAGTCAAGGTTATTTTCGGAAAATAATGTTCGTGTCCCAGATAGCTTGAAATTGAATTCTAATGGTTGGAACTTATTTAATCTACTCTACTTTTCTTAATTCACTCTGCTTCCCACCCCCCCATAAATTCTAATGAGCAGTCTCCAAAACACTGTCACCCAGTTGAGTATGACATCATCCTCCTTGTTTTCTTTGAATCATTATGTCTTAGCAGAATGTGAATATTTGTTTTCTGTTGCTAAATTAGCATGTAAGTTTCATGAGGGCAGTGTCCTTGTTCTTTTTGCTGACAGCTATAGGTTTAGTACCTAGCTGAGCCGTAAGCATCTGGAAAGGAATGAGTAGCTATTGAATGAGTGAAGAACCATCAAAACTGGGTAATTTACCAGTGGCATTATTTATGCCAGCTAATAAGAATTTCCCTTGGCTATGCACAGTTTCCAGACCCAAGTTATTTTTCTCATGAAGACTAGAGAACCAAAGAGCATCTTCAAGATCACTAAAGAAATAAAATCCTAGAAGGAACTAGTGGGAACACCTTGCCCAAGTGTGGCTTGAAAGGGAGCTATGTTCCAGAAGAAAATACAAGGCTGCCTGGGTATCCAAATACACTTATGCAAGCACCTTTAGATACTAGAATAATTCATTGTCTTTATGACTTCTAGGGTATCTTTTATCATTGATTATTTTTATATTATATTAATAGTAAAACTGCCTTCTTTGATAATATCATTTCCCTTCTCAGTTCTTTCATGCAGTTAGCAATTAGAAAACAAGGAGCATATAAAAAGAAAAATTGTGTTTTCTTTTGGTACTTACAAAAGGGACTGTGTATCCTGCATTTATCCCTAACCCAAATCTGATTCCCCCATCATTCTTAGTTAATATTGTTCCAAACCTATTTAAGAATTAAAATAAATTAATAAATTAATTAGAATTGAATAATAGTTTATTAAGCCATCCTTGAACAAGGATACCCTTATTGGGAAAGGTGAAGGGTCATAAAATAGAGGTCCTTCTGTGGCAGAGAGCAGTGTGGTACAGAGGAAAGACCTAGGCTTTGTCACTGTAGACCTTGGCCGAAGACCTAGCACATAATAGGTACTCATTAAACATTTGCCAACTTAAATTATCTAATCTTTTGTGCTTGTTTGACCATTTCCACATTGGAAGTAAAAATAACTTTTCCCCGATTCTTAGGAGGACTAAAGAGTCTTATAAACACTTAGCATGTTTTCTAGTATATTCTAGACATTTAATAAATAGCAACAAACACAATCCATATGTTATGGATTGAAACCCTATCCCCTAGATGTGATGGTATTAGGAGCTGGGGCCTGTGGGAGGTGATTACGATTAGATGCTGTCTTGAGGGTAGAGCCTTTATGAAGGGATTGGTGCATTTATAAGAGCCATGAGAAAGCTTGCTTCCCCTCTCTGCTCTCTGCCATGTAAGGGTACAAGGCAAAGGTAGGCAGTCTGTAAGCAGGAAGAGGGTTCTCACCAGAACTAGTTATAAAGCACAAGAGAACCTTTTTAAAAACCCTGTAAGGCCTGGTTTCAAAGAAGCCATTGGATAAAGAGTATATATAGGTAAGGGGTAAATAGTGTGCATGTGGATGCGTCTATATTAGGAAGAATGCTAATGGGAACTTAACATTCCAGTTAGGATTTCTGTTCATCACAGATGGCAAACCTAGTTCACTTAAAGAGAAAGGTGCTTTGGAGGTCGGTGAATCCAAGGATTGGGAATTTAACAGCTGATACAGGATTATGTCATATAATATGGAGGAGTGAGGGCTGTGACAAACTGCTAAAAATAGACCCTGCCTAGAAGTATTCAAACTCAAATTTTGAAAATACCATGTTGCCAAACAAAACATGTCTACAGACTATATGTGGCTCTCACACTGTTAAAAAATCAAAACAAAACCAAAAAAACATGAATCCAGTGTCCTATTTTCCTGATGAGAAAGTTAAAAATATTAACTTGGAAGGAAAACAAATAAATTGTGTTTTTCTCTGAATAATCAGAATAAAAATGAACACTGTATTCTAGATTTTTTATGTTTCACATCTTTATAATATTAAAAATTATCAGTAAATTAAAAATAAGTAGCTCATTTTAGAAAATTTGGACAAAAAATTGAAAAGTATGGGAGAAGACAAAATTACCTATGATACTATCATATGGAGATAACGCCTCTTTATAGTCTATGTGTAGCTTCCTAGAGTTTTTTCATGCAGATCTATAGACATCACAGGACTGTACAAAACTGAGATCCTGCCATATAATTTGTTTTGTTTAACTCAGTATAACAAGGGTATTTTCCTATGTCATTAAATGCTATTTTAAAAGCATGGTTTTAATGGCTACATGACATTTTATCACATGAATGGGCCAAATTTTATGTTACCATTTAATATTTAACCACTGAAATGGACATTTAGATTATATATAATTTTTCTCTCTTTTAAATGATATTGTGATACAAAATCTTCATATATAACACCTATGTGTAACTCTGCTACGTTTAGGATCGATTTTCAAACACTAAAATGTGTGTACTCAAACAGTATGAATATTTTTAAGAGTGTTAATAAATATGGCCGGATGGTCAACCAGAAAGGCTGTGTGCTTGCACTGTATGTGTGCAGCCCTTCCCACCCTGGAGGCTGCCATTAAAAACGGAACAAACAAAACTGCCAGTGTGTTAGATAGAAAATGTTCTTTTTGTCTTAGTTTCCATTTCATTGATTATTAGTATTTATTGGTGCATTTACATTTTTTTAGTCCTTACTATATTTGTTCTTTGTGAATCTTATTTTTATGCCCTTGCCCATTATTCTGAGTATTACAGTTTCACAAATATTTATTACACAGCTACTATGTCCCAGGCACTGTTCCAGGCATTGGTAAAACAGTGAAGGAAACAGTAAATGCCTGTTGTAAGAATGAAATGAAATCACATCTTTAATACCCTTAACAGAGTAATATCTGACTCTCACCAGACAGCAGGAAGTTGCTGCCCAGTCATCCTTGGTGTACTTGTAAGAGGCTCTGTGCCAGGGGCATCAGCTGCTATTTTGGGAGCAAGATGTTTTGAAATTTTTCCAATTTTGAGTTGGCTAGCAATGACTTAGGTGTTTATGGACATGACTGTGAACCTCATGTAAATACATTTCTCTGAATGTATTTATCTAAATTGTAATCAGATTCCAAAAGTGCTGGTGGCCACTCAAGTGCCACCTGACATGAAAGGACGTGTAAAAGTGTCAGCTTGGAAAGAGGCAGCAGCCTTAACTGATCTCCTGGTGTATCTCACTTTTGCATATTTCACAAATGCAATTGGTTCCTCACCACGGCCCTCTGAGGGCCTCACAGTTCATCTTCTTTTGAGTGTCTAGAGCTTTAATAGCATCACTCAGATCCCATGTTCAGTGAGATCATTGAAATACAATTAAAAAGGGAAAGTTCAAAATTGCCAAGATTCTTGTTTCTCCTCTTTGCTACAAGGATATTTTAATCTGGTGTACACTGCAGTGTTGTAGTTGAGCATGCGGCATTAAGAGTGACAAGGAATTGGGCAGCCACAATAAGAATTACAGGTTTTATGGGACTAATCCCATTCCTTACCCGGTTTCAATGTGTTTTCCATACTGTCTGATACAGGGGGGCTGGTTTTGTTTTTAAACACAATTCAGTTCATGGTCTAGCCACAGAAGGCCAATGTTCAAGTGGATTCCAGATCTGCCTATTTCAGCTTGACCTTAGTCCCTCTAACTGTGTCTGGTTTGCAAATATTCCTGCGGAACAGGAACTGTGAGAGAGGGAGGGAGGGGGGAGGGAGGAAGGAACTTGTGCGCTTTTAAGTGTTGGTTCTTGTCTTTGGGGGATGAAGAGGCTGGGGGCTGGGAAAAAATGGAGAAAGGATAACATGTTAGGTGTCAAATTTATATCAGAATAAGCGTGTCCTTTCAAGAAAAGCACCAATTGAAACAAAATGTCACTAAATCCTCACCTTTTACCAAGAGCAACTGGCCACTTCTTCTGTAGCTTGATGGCTGTTGAGCTACTTAGATCTGAGCCAGAGGCTGGTGGGCTGTATGCAAAGTGCTGTGTAATTGTGCAGTTTTCTGTGGTCCGCCTTTGGAACAATGTCTCATAAAAATCTTAAGCAGCTATCACTTTTCATAGCTAATGAACTGCAGAACTGGGAATGAGATCCAGAGCCAGTCAGTTCTTGGATTAAATCTTCTGAGCCTCAAACAAGGCTGTATATAAGAACTGGGGGGAGGGGGGAGGCCTGAACCATGGGATGAAGGGCTATAAGCTCTGACCTTTCTCACTGAGCCTAGAGACCTGCTTGAAGAGCACACCAGCAACCAATCAAGTCTGGACTTGAATATGAAAAGGCTTGTTTGAGCATCAGTAGTGCATTCAGTGTGAATCTTTCCCCCCTGTTTGTTTTCCATGTGGTTTATAAGAGGCTCTTTCTTATTTTAAGAAATATTTGAAGTGAAAGCATTTACATTCACATGCTGAATGGTTATAGCCTCTGGTGAACCGTGGGTGTGTGTGTGTGTGTAGGGGCAGGAGGGGGAATGGCAACCTCTTGCACAAAGACATGAAGTAGCAGGGAAGGTGGTGGTCTCTGTTAAAGGTAGGTGTCTACTGAGAAAGGTGGTTCAAGGCAGATTCCATTCCTGATGCACTCATGTAGAAAAAGAAAACAACAAATAAATACAGGTCCACTTCCCCTTTGTTCCCCCCAAAACACAGTGTCTGCAGGTGCCTTAGCTCCCCGAGGAGCCCAGGTATAATGGCATTAAAGATATTTTAAATAGGTCCCAACTAGATTGCCTTGTCTTTCATCTGCTTTTCTTTTTGAGATACTGCAAGTTTCCTTTCCCTTTAAAATTTTTTTCCCTGCAGGTCTATGGTGCTTGCACTCATTTCCAACGAAGGACGTGAACATACTTTGGTATGGCAAGGTGAAAATAATTTTATTTTCATCACTTCCCTCACCTCCCCCCACCCCAACCTTGTGATGGATTTACTTGAAAAAAAATAATGACGGGGCTTCACAAACTGGCCTGACAGTTGTGATGCGAGAGCGAGCCGGCTGAGTAGGGACGGTGAGGCATCTCTGTACCTATTATGGCAAAAATCGATAATGCTTTCTGTAAATTGCTCCTCCCAAAGGAGCCGAACAAATGCAGGAGACAGGGGAAGCCATCATTCTGTGTGAAGGCTCCGCACACTTGGACCAGTGCAATTATGAACAGGAGGGTGGTTTGTTTGGTCTGTGTGTGTGTGTGCATTCAGAGCAGGAATTCTGGGGGAGGAGGGAACTTATTCATCATAAAATTTTAATTGTCCACTTCTCCTAGGTGCATCCTTCCATCTGTCCTTTGTAGGTGGGAAAGCCTGGAGTCCAGTTGCCCCAGTAAACCCTCTGGAAGCTGTAATAGGTGGATTAAATAGCCAGCCTATTTAATTGTTGATTTCCTGGCTGGGGACTTATTGTTCTGGCTCTTTTTTGGAAATTCTCTTGCTTTGAGAATTCTATATTGGATCTATGACTGTAAACAATCTTGTATATTTGGTTGTTTCAAAATTTTCTTTACAATCTAAATCTCTCATTTTAGTGATCTTTGAAAAGATATCACAAGTTCCTTTAGGGACTATTTGTTCCATAAGATTATGACTCCCTCCCACCCCACCCCACCCCATCCCACCCCACCCCACCCCATTTCATCACTATGAAAATGGGAATCATTTTCATAGTGATGATTCTTGTGGCCCACTGCTAGACTTACTGTTTTTCTAGCAGGAGGAGCCTAAAAATTAATTACTGCCATGAAACACAAGTTGATATCAATAAAATCATTTTTCAGCCAGTGGGTTGGAGATGTGGAGTACCTGAATGCAAACATTTTTATGCAGCTTGTTGTTTAAATAGCTAAGATTGGGAGGAAATATGCTCTGCTGGAAAGACCACTGTATTTAGAGACCAGAAAACCTACCTGTAAGGATCAGCAATGCTACTTACTAACATGACCATCACACATTTCAGCCTCAGTGTCTTCATCCATAAAATGGGGATGGTGATACCTCCTGAAGCTCTCTCACAGGTTGTGAGAAAGTTGAATGAAAATTTACTGCTAACATTAGGGTCATATAAATTATTATTATTAGCATTAAAGAGCATAAGGTCAGGCCTCGGTATTCTTGAATGGGAAGGCCAAGTAGGTTGGTCTGTCCATGGCCCAACAACGCCAGCATGCTTGATAGTATTTGGTCTTGAACACTATTCACTAAAGTCAGTTTCCTATGGAACATGATACTGTAAGAAAACTAGGTTTCAACCCATGTTAGAACTGAACCATGTATGTCAGTGGGAAGTGAAACTGGATATTCAAGTAGCTGGAATTTTAGCTGAACACCACCATCTGACAAAACCACATTTTCCAAGGCATTCAGCTTGAGTCAGGCAGGTAGATTGGGGGTTGATATTTTATCTTCAGTTAAGAAGTAGTTGCAGTTTCAGTGAGGAGGCAGGCAGCAGAGAAATATTTATATGAGGAGATGAGGCCATCAGTATTTCCAACTGTTTTGTTAAGCTGTTTCATTTAAATTAGTGGGAGGAGGACTAATAGATTAGTGAATGAGAAGAATCTGTATGAATCATGAATAAGAAAGTAAGCAACAGGAAAGGGCAGATGGTGAGATGAGAGGAAAAAAGGAGACTCCACAAAGACTAAAGTTTTAGAAATAAGAGAAGTAGACATGTTGGAAAGAATGAAAAATAGCCATAATCATCATGGCACATGGATATATTGGTTGAAAACTTGTTCCAGTTGATTGGGAGGTTGGGAATAGCAAGCAGTGCACGTGTTGGAATGAATTAGGCAGACATCTCCATGCAGTAAAGAATTTGCATGGACAGAAGGTGACTCAGAAAGTGGGGTGATTAAGCAGGCACTAGGATGGACACTTGGGGACATACTTCAGAAACAGAATCACAAATAGCCCAGGAAGGAGTGAAGTTAATAGAAGCCTACCAGCTTGGTAGAACTGTAAGATGTAGGAAATGAGTAGAGAGAGTTGAGGCAAATGGAGTCAGTCACCTAACCCATCACCATCTGGAAGTCAAGGCACATCCTTTCAAAAGGAAATGTCTGATGTCTGCCCCCTGCTGGAGGCAGCTGCCTTGATTCTTAAGGTGGGAAGAGGTAGCAACTGCAGGGGGGAGAAAATTGACCTATTATAGTCAATAATCCCAGGATCCTAATGGATCCAACTGCATCTGAATAGTATATTAAAATTACCAAAATTGTCTTTTAAAACCTACTGATGTGGGTCACCCAAGCAGCATGCTCCCAGTTGTTAATAATTAATACCGAGCATCCTGGGGAGAAATCACTGTGGATAATTGTAGCCAGTAAGTACAGTCTGGCAGCCCAGTGTGCTGTGGGTCAGAAAAGGGCAGCGAGGAAGGAATCGTACATCAAGCTGGTGCCAGTCGCTGGGTATCGGTGGTCCGCTTCCTTTGGCTGTACTTATTCTTCTGATGGGAAAGCCTTCTAAACAAGGCTGTGAATTGGTTTTCATGCTCGCATTGACAGATTGGGAAAGCAGTTTGTTCTACCAAATTTAACAATGATATATCATTATCACAACTTTGGGGGAAATCTATAAAATCAATAAGTTTGTAGCCTGAACAGGATTTGTATCGCTTGCTTGCTGTGCTGGTGTCAAAGCGTGAGCATATGGATTGAGTCACAGCCTGAGATCAATGGAATTTGTGGACAGTGAGCTCAATAACAAGCCCTTCTGAAAAGAAATAGATGTAAAAAGCAAATTTACTAGAGTATAAAAAAAAAAGCTAATATCTTTTCCGCGCCTGGCTGTAAGTGCTGTTTGGCTGCCTTTGGCTGCGGGTACTTTGAAAGCTGTCTAGGGTATGTGCTTGCAATGCTGAATGCTCCTGCGCCAGTTTCATGCACTGCATGTACAGTTGGGTGCTTCTATTTGCAGGGTTTGTGCTAGGAAACTCGCCAAGAATAGGAGGGGGAAAAATAGCCCTTTATATTGTAAACTGAATAAAGAATAAAAACAGTCAGTGTGTCTGCTGGGGAAAGACCACGGTGGCTTTATTTACTTTGTGCTGGTAGGACTTGCTAATGGAGAAAAATAAAAAGGCATAATTAAATAGTTTAATGAATTCGCAGCTCTTTTGTTTGAGTGGGATGGGAATGCATGTTCCAGAGAGGCCTCACAAAGAGCTTGGCTGGCAGTGAGTTAAAAGTAGGAAATCAGTTCTTTGAAGGCATTTTTATACTTCATTATCCCAGCATGTAAAATGACTTGTACTAAACAATTGAGGATTTTATTTTTCACTCTCTCTCTTTCTCTCCTCTTTCCTAAACAATAGAGAGCATGGGGTGGCTGGTGTCTAATTCCCCTTTGGGTCCTGGAGCTGGGACATCAGCCAGGCTGATCGCCAGGCTGGTGGCCAGTCCCCACCAAAGTGTAAAGTCCAGGGCTCTGAACCACTGTGGAGCCTCCCAAGCAGCCAGCCAACCCTCCTTCTCCGCCACGCACAAGACCCAAGGGCTGGCAACAGTGGCCCCTAATCTCCTCCCCATTGCTGGGCTGTGAATCGGGGTATCCTTTATGTTGTGTTTTTGAGCAGCCAAGATTACTTCTCCTCTCTTCAGGTGAAACAAAGGGAAAAAATGCCCGTGGGTGATGAGCAAAGCTTGGAGATCACTGACTCTACTTATCAGCCCTGACTTGGTTTCTGTCTATCCCATGAGGAGAATATGCTGGGGAGGTCTGGTCCCTCAGAGAAGCTGGCTTTCCAACAGCACCCAGCTGTACCCCTCTGTCCAGCTGCTCAAATTGGTCAGCTGGGCACCGAGAGGCTGGTGAGAGGTAGGCAGGTTCCCAACAGTTAAGAGTCAAACAGGGCTTGTGCTGCCTGCACAGATAGGTAGGTTGAGCCCGCGAAAGGTAGTAACTTTGGATGGCAACCCCGGGCAGAGAGATTTCAGTGATCTGGGTTTGTGTTGAGACTCTTCCTGGTGACACACTGAGGAGAAGGTCAAAAGGAGGGGAACTTGGACCCCGGAGTTAGTGGGGCAGTTTAGACTTTTGACCACGAGGCGCAGCATGGTGGCTGAGGAGCAGCATGTGGGATCTCTGCGCAGGCACAAGCCGCTTATTCTAAAACTGTGGTTCAACCTCACGAACTTGGGGGTAACATAGCTCGTGTGAACTGAGGTCCTGGAAGAACCAGTCCTGACTGCTCTTCAGCTTCCACATGAGCCTTGTGTTTATATAAAGAGAGTAGGCAGAATGATTGTTTTTTCAATAACTTGATTATTTTAAGTGCTTGACAGGTTCCTGCCTTTTTCTACTCACCTTTTCTCCCTTCTCACACTGTTTGAGCACATAGTTTCCCAGAGGGTGGTGGCCACTGACAGGGCCACAAGGGATGTCCCTGGAACATGGCAGCTAGCAGAGAGCCCCTCTATAGATTTGTTATTTCTTCCTTCCAGCCAAAGTAAGGGCTTTTTCCTGAGCCTTCTGTGGCACTTGGAAAGCCAGTGTAATAACCACTTGGCTGAGGTGGTTCTAGGTGACACACCTAATCCATCTTTGGGAGAAGAGGTCCTCTTGGGTCTGAAAATAGTGATTGCTTCTTTCTGTCAGCCCCTTATTTTCTCTCTCTCTCTCTCTCTCTCTCTCTCTCTCTCTCTGACTCGAGCGCATGCCTGTGACCTGTCTCTGCTGTACTCACTTTAGTCTGGCCTCCAAATCGAGAGCCCAGTGTGTGCTTGCTGGGCTTAGTCTTTCCCCAGCTCAGTGGTGTGCCCCTAACACCCAATAGTGTACTTCTGCACCCTCTCTTTGGACGACTGGTTCCTTCCTGGTGGCCTTTTTGCTCTGTCACCTTCAACATGCCCAAGTCAGCTGGCAGCAGCAGGGAATTTCCATGTGGTTATTTGCCAGGTTCTGAGATTTGCATTTATAAAGCCTCTCTATGCCTTTAAACAGCTCACATTTGCTTATAAACAACACTCACTGTTTTTTTTTTCTTGTTAAATTTTACCTCGTAAACAAATATTACTATGTGAGCCCCAGCCAATAATTGCTTAATCCTGATTTTTTTAATACCTATAATGCATTGACTGTAAACCCAAGACTTAAACTTTATAGAATGCCCCCGCTACACACTCTGGAGAGCTGATTGTTTGGGAGTAGTTGGACTCTTACCCATAAATACAGATAGAGAGTGCATCTTCAGGGGTGAATCTAGTTAAGCAGTTTACTTAAACCAACAATTCCCAAATGCACAAGCTCCACATTCTCTCACCTTCTTTGATTCGAGTACTGAAATGCATGAAAGAAATTATTTTCACAATTAGCCCTAACTTTTGAATTACAGCATTTCTTTGGGTGTAATGACCAGGCTATGTGGTAATTTACAGCCAGTCCCTAGCCTTGCTGAGTAGCAGGGAAATGCTGTGAAAGTGACTGTTAATATTGATCAATGAGGGCTAGAGAGAGTTGCAGACCCTCAGCACTGCCACTTAAAGTGGGCAGGAAACCCAAATTGACCAGTAATAAAGTGTTTGAGGTTGTACGAGGCGGCTCCTGGGGAAACTGCCTGCTCCAAGAGGGGAGGCTGGAGGAGAGAAGCTGTCAATTACTCTTGTTTGATGCCCGGTTACTGAGCAGGGCTGAGCGGGCTGGGGCCCGTGGCAGGCAGAGGACAGACCGGAGGCAGGCCTGGCCGGGATCTCTCTGGAAAGCCAACCTTTGTCGGTGTAGGAAGCCAGACACATTCCTCATGGGTCCAGAGGTCTGGAACTCACTTGCTATGGCCCAGTTTTCTTTGCAGTCTTTCCCCTGCTTCTGTGCTGGACACTAATCAATGACTGGACTTTGGTTTTGGCAATTATTGGAGTTACCTGGGTGAAAGACAAGAAATCTAAAAAGATAGATTTGGGAATAAAAATCAGCTTCTGTTGTGGGCTTTGGGTATAAATCTCATTTGAAGCGATCACATCGTCGTTACCGTTTTAAGGATAATTAATAACACTAACAGTATGAGCTGTATGCTCTGATTTCAGTGCTTAATGTATTAACTCATTTAATCCTAAACACAGCCCCGTAGAGAAAAGTACTATTATTTTACTGAGGGAATAATATATTATTGCAGTTTTGATAGTAATTCTACTACTTAGAAGGGGTGAATTAGAATATTCTTGGGATAAGACATTGTTTTAGATGAAGAGCTCATGAGAAATCTTTTACCCCCACTAGTTGCTGCTGAGGTAATAGATTTTCTTTAGTGACCGATTCATGGGGATCTTTTGTCACTTTACATCAGCTACATATTCTTAACTGAGAGGTGAGGGATTTAGTTAAAGGAAAAAAATGAGTAATCAATTGAAAATAGATGACTGTAATCAACTTAGTTAGATTAAAAGATCAAAAAGTATTATAAAACTAAGACTTCAAGTATTTGTACAGTCATTCTACTTTTTATAGTCTTTCCCTGTTTTATGCAAGAGTTCTTTGTTAAGTTACAAATCTCTGTAAAACCATTTGATAACTCTTCCAGTACAAGAAAATACATTTTTTCAAATTATGAAATATTTCTACTGTACAGAAAAACATAGAGAGATTAATATCTACTTTACTCACCCAGCTTTGTCGAATATGAACATTTGCCACATTTATTATTTGAGGTTATGTTTTTCAATGTATAAAATGTTCTGAATCCTTTTGAAAATTTCTCTGTGTGTCTCCTTAATCTCATTGCTCTTTCTTTCCCCTTTCCTGCCCGTGAGAATTAACCACTCTTCTGAGTCTTTTCTTATGTTCACACGTGTACCATTGTAAATAACAAGTAGTTTTGATTTGCTTGTTTTTAAATTTTACATATGTTATCATAAGGTATGCTTGCTTTTTTTTTTTACTCCTCATTACATTTCAAAAATAGCTCCATGTTGGTGTGGTAAGGACTTTGACACCTGGAGAGTATTCCAAAGGCCTTTTTCTAACAATTCACTGTCACGCCCTCCAGAATATGGGTTACACTTGTTTCCGTTGGCTCTCAAGCAAAGGGGGGTTACATTGAGTAAAGTGGTTATAGCTTAAATCACAAGGGAAACCAAATCCTGAGAAAATTGGGCAGAAAGGTTTTTGTTATTGTTGTTGTTTTGTTTTATCAGCTTGACAACTTCTAATAAGTTGAGTTAAAAATTGTTAAATCTTTGATTAATACACATGAGATGTATTATAAGATATATTGGCTGCTGAATTAGGTTTTTAACTTCCAAAACAGTCTTACCTGATTTATTTGGATTAAAATGGACACAACATGTTAACTCAACAAATATTAAACTCCTACTATGTGCAATACACAGTTACAGGTGCCCCTGGGGAAGGAGAAATTGTAAAGTAAAAATAGCAGAAGATAAGTAACTAAAATACCAGTCAGAATAAACCCCATTAAAGTGAGATGACAAAGAATTCAGATCTTTAAAAGGGGAAAGATTCTGGGTTGGCATTGGGGGAACAGGAGATGGTGCACTGAAAACCTGGTCTGTGAAATAACCTTTTGAAGGATCAAGAACTATGTTACTTATGAAGACAATACCTTGAGCAAAGGAACAGAGACAGAAAAACTCCAGGTATTGTTATGGGACCAGCAAGCAGTTCACTTTGTCAGACCTTCCAGGGTATGAAGAGGTATATGTGGAATAGGGCTTAACGGGAGGTTGCCCTGAACCATCCAGAACCCTTATTCCTCGTTTAAGGTGTCTCCTTGGTAGCCATTGTTATGCTTTTGAAGGTACATGGGAAGGATTACCCCACAAGTGATTTCTAGATGGCTTAGAACCACAGGAGACTGGAAGTCGTGGATAGACTTAGAATGCATTTGGCAGAGTCTCTGTGAAATACAACATTGGGCCTGTACCATTATACTGTCAAAGGAACTGTAGCAAGCAGTTGAGAGACATCTTTTGGGGGACTCACTGAATAGGATACCTGATTGGCTATGTGTTCAAGAGAGAGTCAAAAGCTGAGGGTCAGTGCGGGCTGCGAACCAAAGTATTGCAGGTTCAATTCCCAGTCAGGGTACATGCCTGGGTTGCGGGCCATGACCCCCAGCGACGGCACATTGATGTTTCTCTCTCTTTCTTTCTCCCTCCCTTCCCTCTCTAAAAAATACATAAATAAATCTTAAAAAAAAAAAGTTGAGGGTCAGGGCAGACTCACTAGGAGAAGAGCAGTTCCTCAAGAAAACAGAGATGGCAGGAGGAATAATAATCTGTGGGAAGGGGAGAGTAGAGTAGATGGAATTGCTTTGGACACACTCAATTTTAAAGCACAAAATAGGACCTCTCAGTAAAGAATATGGGGTTAGAACTTAGTAATCATAGAAGAAGAGAATGTGTGGCAAAGGCTTCAGTTGCTCCAAGTGACAAGAAGCAACACTACAGAAAGCCATAAAGAAATATTACAAGGCCCTACAGGAAATATGGCCAGCCTGTGAGGCAGGGGGGTAGCAGACTGTTGATGCCTGCTCATCTCCTCTCAACCGTCCTACTTCAGTGTACACTGGCCAAAAGTCCAGCTGCTGGCATCGGCCTTGTCTGGCCTCTGGGGTCCACTTTGCTGTCCATACCCCAAACCTGAAGTACCAGGGATTTAATTTCACCTTGGGAGCATCCTTCAACCAATGACTGAGGGGAATCTGTACAGTGGTGGGTTGGCGTTGGCTCATACTGTCCATTGGTTAAATTTTCAGGAATTTTGCAAGTCTCTTGTTAAAACGCAACTGTTATTAAAAATTAAATTGCATATACTTATAATTAAGTAAATTATATTAAAAGTAAAGGTAATTAACCACCACTTTCTAATTACTTTGCTTCATTTTATGACTCCCTATGCTCTCATCTTACATATCTGTAGTCAGCAATACTAGGTCATGGTGGCTCCTCTGCTTCTGTCCCCTGCTTCTTGTGTTCGATGATGTTATGCGGATGGCTTGAAATCAGCCATGGTGGCAAAGTATGCCATGGAAATTAGTAAATGCTACCAGTCATCCAGCCCCACTCCTGCCCCTGCTGGAGCAGTGAATTAGCAAACTAGTGAATTGGTAAATACATACTAAAACTTCTTCACCCCTCATGTGGGACATATTTGAGGGGCAAATCCACACTGGCTAAGTTCCCC
The DNA here is from genome assembly GCF_004126475.2 of Phyllostomus discolor. Taxonomy (NCBI): domain Eukaryota; kingdom Metazoa; phylum Chordata; class Mammalia; order Chiroptera; family Phyllostomidae; genus Phyllostomus; species Phyllostomus discolor. Next base: position 62,691,577 of record NC_040914.2, read on the forward strand.
AGTAAGACTGGGTCTGGTTTCTCACCTTGATAACTTCCTTGATACCAAATCGTTTTCGGCTGCTTCTCTCTCTCTGTCTCTCTGTCTCCCTGTCCCGCTCCCTGCCCAGTAATTCTTGGACCACTTCTAAAATAAACTACATACAAATTAAAATCTTTGTTTCAAGGTTTGCTTCTGGAACATTCAAAACTAAGACAAAAACCAGAATGGTTCTTTCTGGTAAAGATAAATGATAAGGTAGGTCACAGATGCCTGTGACCCAGTGGGTGGCAGCACCTCGGCATGTGGAGGACATGAGCTATGCATGACCCACTGGGGACTGGCATCAACAGATTTCTTTTCTCAATGAAGTGTACTCATAATAACTTTAAAACAGTTCGCTTCCAACCTCATTTTATTTTTTCAATCTTGCATTTCCCCTTTTCTGTGTTAGGGAGCACTCTGTAAGTGCAATTTCTTGTTCATTCCTTGAAGAATAGTATGGTGAACAAATGATTGTTCGCTCTTCAGGAGCTATGAATTCCAATCTCCCAACATGTATTACTGTGGGGAGAAAGTCACTTAATAACTGCATGTGTCTTTTTTCCTTTAAATATTGGGATTTATGCTTTTTAAGTGACCAAAGTGTTGTCACTTTTTCAGTCTGGAATTGTGTAGTCTGAAATTATATAATTTACATTTCTCTGTGACAGCTAATAGTAGATGCATTCACATATACTCAGTTCACATCTCACAGATATTTCCCACTTTGTATGTAGGAAGGTCTTAATTCCATGGTGTACTTTTAAATATAGGTGGGAGTGATGAGAGCTAGGCAGCGAAGACCGAATGGGCTTGCTGTGGCCACTGAATGCTCAATTCGATCTTGCTTTTTATTTTCCTACTTTTAACTCACTCACTCTGACTTGTGACAACAGGGGTCCCTTGAAAACTTACCACAGTGAAGCAGAAAATTTTTAGTGCATCTTAAACCTGAAGATTGCCTGCCTGTGCTTTCCTATTCATCTACCTGTGTGTCCACCTTAATGTACTTTTGTTTAGTTATTGGAATGTCCACTCCAGTGTCTGCCTTGAACCTCTTGGGACTCTTAAATCTTTGTTACTAGTGAAATGATTCAGGTAGGCACAGTCTACCAATCTCTGCTCACTTCTTTATTACTAGTTCGTTATGGATACCATTTCATGGCTCTCTCTGCTACTGCTATTGGAAATTATAGACCTCCTTCCTATAAACTTTCGCCTTCTCTTCCCCATGTCCTTTTTTCTCCCTTCTCTTGCATTCTGGATTTCAATTCCTAATTGAACCTACAGAACCTATTTTTAATGTTATTGGATAATTAATATATATCTTTTTAAAAGAATGACTTTTTTCTCCCTTAGGTGGGTTGTTATTTTTAATGATTGTTTTAATGGTAGTCGAGGATGTCCCCGCCTGGGGAAGCCCTTTCTTTCTGTCCATAATGAGGAATAACTCATTTGCACTGTCCTGAGATTTATGGAGGGACTGTGGGTGGTGGTGGGGAAGTAGCTTTTCAATTTATTACATCTTAAATGAACTGCTCCCAAAGCAAAAACAAAACAAAACAAAAGGGCAGTAAAGCTGTGCCTACTGTTTAGTTTGATGTTTATTGAGCTGTGTAGGGGTTTGCTGACTAGTCTAAGATTGGTAGGCAAGAGTTATCATTTCATTTGGATTGCCTTTTTTTATTCTGTTTACCCTTAGCTCTTTCTCCTTGTGTACCATCACACCACCATCACTACATCTATCTCCTCTACCAAGCAATCAAAATGTTCCACATGTAACTATACCCATGTCTTTAGATAGTTACCATGGGGTCCACTTTGCTGCCCACACCCCAGACCCGAAGTACCAGGTATTTAATTCCCCATGGGGAGCATCCTTGAACCAAAGACTGAGGGGAATTGGTACAGTGGTGGGTTGCAATTTGCTTGTACTGCCTACCAAGACCTGGTTGGTTAATATTTCAGGAATTTTGTGAGTCTGTTGTTAAAACACAGCATTACTAAAAATTAGATTTCTTCATACCTGAATTTGGGAGAGGGCAAGATGAAAGAGGGGCTCTCTTTATTTCAGACAGTGAGACCCAGTAGACTAAGCTTACATATTTGATCTCAAGGACATTCATAATTTAATAGAAACCCTTTGTCTTTCCCCCTTTTGGTGGAAAGGTAGTAGGGCATTGGATTCCATTTTCCACTAAAGTGCCATTTAATTTCATCTATGTAGATCGTAGAATTCACTCCCTGAATTCTGTGCTGCCCTGTATTTTCAGGTCACATAACAATAGGAATCTCATACCAGCACACTGACTTTTCTCTTGTACCATTGAAGCACATTGTCGGGGGCTGATACCTGCATAGGTGGGGCAGTTGTCATTTCTTGAGCACTAACTGAATGAAATTTATATTCCTGTTATTGGGAATTAAAGAACAGGTTAATTTTGAGGAGGGATCTGCAAACCTGCTCTTGCCTGTTCTTTGTTGTTGGTTTATCTCTGGATGAATTCTGGAAGGAGAGAAAAGCCCCACCATTCAGCACAGTTTTGAAATGTTTCTGGGGAAGCTAAGTTGTTTTGATATATATACCCCAATCAGGCTTTGGGGATGCTCTCGATAAAATGTTTCCAAGAAGCCCTTTCTCTGTGCTACATCCTAACATTCCACCTCAGGACTCTTCTACTCTGACATTTTGGTTCATTGTCCTCCCTTGTTTTTGCAGCCCTTCCCCACCCAAATCCTCCTATGGAAACTGTGAAAAGAGGGTGTGGTTTTTATTACCCCAGCACTAAAGCAGACTCCAAACTTAAAGAAATTGTCCCTCACGGCAACATTGTTCTCTCTGCTCCCTTGATTTGGGAAATGAGGCATTTCATTTCTAACCATGGTTTGAAGACTATATAAATACATTTCACACAATACAAAACACCAGCTGTATGTAGATGCTAATATTTTTTTTTATTAAAAACCCTTTCGCTTCTTTCTTCTTGCCTCTCTTGGTAGGTGCAGCGATAGAAAGCTCCCACATACCTAAGACTTCCTTTTTTTTAGACTCAAACTTCAGAATATTTTCAATATCTGCAACATTATCTTTTGAATAATAATTATCTCTTATATTAAATTATAATACAGCAGGATTCAGGATTAGATCTCTCCATATTATTCTAGTGAAGGAAATTATGACAGGGGTCATTTTTTAGAATTATGTAGCAGGGTAAAAGGTCCCAGGCAGCATTAGAAGGCAAAGGCGTTTATAATTAAATTGTAATTTAGGCCAGTGATTTATCGTTTTCTCAATGAAAAATTTGGTGCTGCCGAGAGATCCTAAGAGGAACTTTAGTGAGATACAACTTAATGAAATAATAAAAAGAAAAATTATTCTGGAATAGATTGTATTACAGTGGTGGAACAATTGCAGCCTGCCTTCTGTGGGTACTTCCATTATCAATCCTATTTTTCAAGGATTTCTAATTTAACTATCTATTTTTTTCAGCATAAAACATAGCACAGAAATGTTGAGTTTTATACCTAGGACATTTTTTAAGACTTAAAAAATATAATTAAAATCTTTTGTTTGTTTTTTTCATGTTCACAAATGCATTTTAAGACATTTGGCAATTTGCTTAAAAGCTATTGAAATTGAAGAAATGTTGTCTCTGTGACAATTAAAGAAACCCTGATTTATTTATTGAGGAATAAGAGATGATTTTCCTTTGTCTGTTTATCATGGAGGTTTATTTCCACAAAGGTGGGCCTCTGGTATTTGTTTATTATTTTCCTTTCTGCCTACAATTCTGCATCTCCCATGGGTGAGATCTGATCTGTGAGATAGATCTACACAGACCAAATGAGAGGCTGCAGAATGTGAATCATTTTTCTCTTGTAAAATAAAAAAGTGAGGGCAAGTTTAAAAGTAAAAGAGTAGAGTTCTTTCCTTAAAAAGTTCTTTCACAGCTTTCATGTGAAGTCAGCAATTTTACAAAACCATGACTAATGTTTTGTCTCTTGATAAGGCCAACTCAGTTGGTGTTTTGAGCTGAGAGATTAAACAGTTGAGTTTTAAAAAAAGTACACCTTACACTTTGGGTGATACTTGCATTTATTATAATTCCAATTGTTCACTTACTGTTGTATTTCAGTTGTCTCCATATTACCTTGATTACTTTAATGATGTTGGTGGTGATTCTTTAAAAATAATCATGCTAATAAACTTTTAATGACATGTGTTTTAAATAATTGATTGAAAATGGTCTAACTATCTGTTTATCCAATAGTCTGTAATAGCTTCTTCACTAAACACCTAATCTATTGGGTAAATAATGTGTGTTTCAAAAAAATGCACTGTGCATTTACATAATAGACCTCAGGTATATTGAGAAAACAATGTGTGTCTCACAAATTCTTTAAATATGTTTTTTCAATAGCAGAAATCATTACCATTCATTGAGTAAAGAACACACACTTGAGGAGTTATCTAAACACATGTTATATGAAAGATCATAATGTCTTGAAAAGATCTGTTAAGGTTTATCTTATCAGTCTCTGATCACATAGTAAGGTTTGTCATTTTTACTCCTTAAAACAGAAATTAAACTTTTAGGAGCGCAGAACCGTAACATTTCAGAAGAGAGGAAGGCTTTTTCATTTTCAACACGTGCTATGTAATGATGTTCTGAATACTGTATCAGGATATTAACCTGAATTTCTCATCTTACAGCCTTTCTCTGTCCTTCAAATGTGAGGCAGAAGTGACCTGGTATGATGGCCCTGTCGTTGCTCTACAGACACAGTTCAGTGGTAATTGAAAGAACAGGTGAGCAGAATGACCTTGGGCAATTGACTCAGCTGTTTCTCACTTGCAAAGATAGGAATAATAACAGTATCTGCCATTGGGTTATTAAGTACATTAAATGAGGTAATACTTACAAAGCACTTATAGCATTTTTTGGCAAGTACTTAATAAATGCTAGCTGGTCTGTCTGATTACTTGTAATTATAAAGCAGGACCATCTTCACTGGACAGAAGTTGGCAGAAATGTTCTATTAAAGGCCTGCAATAAAAACTTAGCAATCTAAATTTTTACCTACCTATGAAAAGCTTTTGAAAGTGAAACCAATAATGAAACACAAACCACTTAGAGAAGTGACTAATCCAGAAAGCAATCCACAAAACATTGCTCTTTTATTCATGTGAAATATATTAATCTATCATTTTGTATTCAATGCTCATGTCTCCTTTATTTTACTTTGTATTTTCAAATAATTTTAGACTTAGAGGGAAGTGTAAAATAGTAGAGAAAGTTCCTGTATACTTACAACCCAGCATGCTCGAATAGTTACGTTTTTGCCTGAGTGTGGTACAGTCTCCAAAACTGAGAAATTAACATTGATAGTTAACTGAAAAATCAATTAGACTTCAGACTTTATTTGCATTTCACCATTTTTCCCCACTAATGTCCTCTTTTTGTTCCAGGACCAAATTTAGGGGCCACACATTGCATTTAGTTGCCAAATCTCTTTAGTCTCCTCCAGTTTGTGACAGTTCCTTCCTCTTTCTTTGGCTTCCGTGACCTTAGCAGTTACTCTTAGAAGAGTACTGGTCAATTATTTTATAGAATGTCTCTCAATCTGTTTATTTCTAATTTTTATGATTAGATTGAGGACATATAATGTTGGTAAGAATACCACAGATATGATGTAACCTGAGTTTACCATATCATTGATAGATCTTATTACTGATGACATTAACTTTGGTTACTTGGTTATAATTGTTAACTGCTGCCTTTCTTCACTGTGAATTTACTGTTTTCCCTGTGGTGATACCAACATAAATATCTTAAGGGAACTGCTTTGACATTATGAAAATATCCTATTTCTTCTCAAATTTTCACCTACTAATTTTAGCATCCATCAGTGGATCTTACCTGGAACAGACCTTACTTAGATGTTCTAATGTGATTTTCTGTTTTCCTAATTTCTTTCACATTGAATAATTGGAATTCTTCTGAAAGTAAGAGTTGTCCTTACTATTTTTATTTATTCAGTTATTTATACCAAAATAAGTTCATGGATATTTATTTTATTCTTTAGATGATAAACCAATACTATCATTCTGTTTTTTTCTTTGCTCAAATCATGCCAGTTTTGGCCATTGGGAGCTGTTCCAGGTTGGTTCTTATGTTCTCTCAACATACTCATCATCCTATTTTAGGACTTTCTTTCTCTCTGGCACCGCTAGATGTTCCAGACTCATGCTGGTTTTAAGGAGCCCTGGTTCCTTTTACTGGATAATGTTATTTAGACATCAAGATAAGTGTGCTCACACTACTATGTAATCATTGCTTCTAGGCCACCTCAGCAAATAGAATGTAGTCATGCATATATTCACATCTATATTTGTTTATGGATTCTTTTTTTTATTCTATTTTTATTTTCATTTATTTTTTTAGATTATTTATTTTTAGAGAGGGAAGGGAGGGAGGGAGAGAGAGAAACATCAATGTCCGGTTGCTGGAGGCCATGGCCTGCAACCCAGGCATGTGCCCTGACTGGGAATCGAACCTGCGACACTTTGGTTCGCAGCCCGAGCTCAATCCCCTGAGCTACGCCAGCCAGGGCCATGTTTATGGATTCTTGAGTAACTTAAAATTGTCTGTCATTTTTGTTTGTTTATAATGACAAACAGAAGGAATGTGATGAATGTGTTTTAAGAAGACAATTTGTATGTTGGTATAGGTAGAAAATTTTTAAGTGGAATTCAGCACATATCCAGGTAGGACTTTGAACCTATTGTAGGATTTTAGACAAAGTTCGGATTCTTTGGAATATGAAACAGAATAAGAACTTTCTCACAATCTTTGCACACCAGTGACATAGGGACCTGGTGATGACTCACTTTGAATTCCATTGTCAGGTTATTTGTCAGCTTGGGAACAATATCAAATTATTTATCTGATAAAAATGTAATAAGTAATTAGGAGACTATTTTAATAATTGGGTGACAGTTTAATGTTTATATGTGCTAAACAAAACATTTTGCATTTGTCTTATGAAGCTATCATTCATCTCTATTCAAATACACATGAATTTGTGAAAAAAAATCAGTAATTTCCAAAACTTCATTTATATTTTAAACATCTTTGTGCCTCAAGGTGTTTACAAGTTGAAAGTCAAGTTAGTCACTATGACAGACCCTGGTGCTGCCCCACCTATTTTTATTAGTATTTATATTTAAAAAGTTAAAACTTCTGAAATAGACATTTTTATTCTAAACTCAAAGTAATTCTCTTTTACAATAGCAGAAACAAGTGATCTCAACTGGTTTTTCTAAGAGTTAATATAATTAAAGTACTTTTTTCTATTCCTTATTTCTCCAACAAAAACTTTATAAATAATTAAACCTTCCTTTTTTTTTCTTTTTTCTACCTGTTTTTCTTTTCTCCTTTGGTTTTCTACGTTAACAATTCTGTTCTTTTTTTGATGTTCTGTAAGCAAATAGCTGCTATTAGCATTAATTACTGCATGCTAGGTATAATGGTCACTACTGATTGTCATACAATTTAAGCTTGGAGTTTACCAACACTTTATTTCTACCTTACAGCTTAGGTTTAAATAGTCCTTTCATTACTTCCAGAAGTCTCTGGAAAGACTGAAGATATGAAAGCCACAACCCAAGTAGATAAATAGACATTAAGGAAGGGCTTTTGTGTGGGATTGCTGTGGGAGAAGGAAAGTGGCTAGAGAATAAATCAGACTGCCACTTACTGTGTTCACAAACTGATGGCTTTGATAGAGCTGACATTATGCCCAAACCCGCACAAAGGGAAGCAATGAAGTTAGAGCTGAGCAATGCATTGCTTTCAGTTCCTGTTGGTGTGTCTTAAAAACCAAATCATTTGAGGTGGGTTCCAGGCGAAAGAATTAAAGATAGTTTAACACATCTTTTATCAATGGCTCTTTGATTGAGAATTCTTGATTTAACATACTTTTTCCTTGGTTAATGGCAATCCCAACAGCTATCACAGAAGTGGCAAGTATTGCAATGTCAAGCTCAGGAAGAATCTCAAGGTGCTATTCTTTATATCAACCTCTTTACTAGTTGAAAGTCAAGTTAGTCACTATGGCAGATCCTGATGGTGCCCTATCCACATCCTATGGCACCTGACCTCTTGACACTAAGGCTGCTCATTGAAAACATCTGTGACTCTCTGCCAGAGGATATTATTTTTCTGATTCCATGCTCACCTTGGTCAGCATGTAGTGTAAGCCAGAACTGTCAGAGTTGATGCCACCAGAAGCAACCATCAACCAATGACAAAAAAGGACTTGGTGGATACACCCTATTCCTTCCTTTATTTGGTATAACTATAGGGAAAAAATATATTATCTCCCAGAGTCTGCAGTGGGTTTAAGCTTCCAGCTGTCCAGTTACTTGATAATGTGCCCTTATTGGCCTCCTTCCCTTTCATGTCCTACTCCCTAATTGCCTACTGTTTTTTTTTTTTTCCAGGTCATTTTCCCTGATAAACTACTTGTAATCTAATCCTTGTCTCACGGATCAGCTTCTGGGAGAACCTAAACTATCCTTTCCCCCCTCATTGCTGTTCCTATAAGTCCACTTTGTTTTTCTGGCCTCTTGTCCAGCTGATTCTTTCCTAGAGAGCTTGAGGATGTGCAGGTAAGCCAGAGAGAAGGCAGAGAGGATGCTGAGACAAATAGGTATAGAGTTAGAGCAGGGGAAAGGAATCATGTATTTACTGAGCACCTTCTGTGAACCAGGCATTGGACTGTATTAGGTGTTGAACAAAAGTTATCTTGTCTCATTCTCTTGACCTCACTGGGAGAACAGGGATGTCAAGGATAGGGTAGTATTATCCCTTTTTTGGAGATGAAGGAAGCTGATATGCAGAGTGCTTAAGAGATTTGCATAGGGTTACAAAACTGCTAATGAATAGAACTGGTTTAGAACCTAAACTTAAACCCTTTCCTACCTGCTCTGTTGAGCTGCTGGAGAAAGACCTGGACCAGAAACAAGGGAACCTGGGTTTGAATCCAAGATTTTTTTTTTAACCAATTGTGTGGTCATCAGCAAGTAGTTTATTTTCTTTGGACTTGTTTTCTCATCTATCAAACGAGAAGTGACAGGTAAGGGCTGATTATCATTATAAAACATTTTATTTAGCATTAGCCAGTTGGGTGCACTGAGATTATTTTGAGACAGAGAAAAAATTAGTATAGATATACTTGGCTGAAAGGACTCTTGAAAACTATTTACCAGCTGGGACAAATCCATGGGTGGGAAGGGATGCAGTTGAGTAGAGAAAAGTAGTTTACTCTTAAATATATGGCATTTTAATCATCACTTGTGTAAATGGCTCTTCAGTAACGAGGCAGAGTTGTGTATCTGTGCAAGTTGCCTTTGACTCTCATAGTGGCCACACCATGGGTCTGAACTGCTTCAGCTTAGTGAAATACTTGGCTTTTTCACTGCTTGGGTCAGTCATGGCTGTTTTTTCCATTGGCCAGTAAATGGCTTAATCATCATATGGTTTTTCATTTCATATTTGTCACTGTCAAGTTGGCTTCATAGTTTGGAAAGCTTCCAGCATTCATTACCATAAGGAAAAGAGAAATGCAGTGGGTGATTGGGTCAATTTCCATTGAGAGAAATTCCTATTCCCAGGAGAAAGACTTGGAAGACTGCTCAGAGGGGCCATGCCTGCTCTCAGCATTTATCCCTTTAAGAAAAGGAACCTACAAACATACATATGCATTAAAAAATAATCATTGTTATGTGAGTCTGCAGAATTGGAGCCATAACCTTGTCCAGAATTGGCCTGTGAGATAGACAGTCGATAACAGCGCTCCCATTGGCACTGATTCATTTATACTTTTGTTTCTTTTTACCTTGGGAGCCATGTGTGTTTTGTAATAAGTCACAAGACATGCAAACTCATAGGCTGCTTCCTTAAGTAGTTGTAAAACAGGTAAAAGATTTCTTAGAAGATCTCATAAATGAAAGACCGGCATTTTATTTTATATATTGTAATTAGGATCCTCACTTAAGAGAAGAACATTTTGCACTAACTTGCAGGGTTTTGCTTTATGTGACTCTGAGAACCTGAGTTTGCATTTATAGACAGAGGCCAGCGTGGCTTTCACGAGGAGGAAAGAGCCTGACTTTCATCTTTCCCTTTATGATGTGGGGTATAAAGTTGGTCTATATTCTCACTTGTCATTTTCTTGCCTGCTACGGTGTTGGGAGCTGTCCAGGAACACTTCATGATGCAGCTCAAGCACAAATGTCTTGAGAAAGCCCTAATCCAAAGTGAATCTTCTATAAATAATAAACAGCAAATAGGCTCCATTTAGTTGTATTAACCCCAAAATAGTTCAGGCGCATTGCTTAAAAATGCAAACATCACAATAAAATAGATTCCCTAGATGCAGAATTTGATGTGTATGTGCAGATTTTGTGGATGTGGTATGGGAAAAAATAGCCCACACCTATGCTTCCCTACTTAAAATATTTATATATTATCTCTGAAAAGTGCTACTTTTGAAATGCTATTTATTATAAACTGATAGAGCTCCAGGGCTCTCCATCCTTATAGAAGTCCTTTTTATGTTTCTTGATTGCTGACTAGTTACTGCTAACTTTACTTTCTGAGACCTGTGGAGTCCTCAAGAGTATTGTAGCTCTTGCCATTTTTTTGTGTGTGTGATTTCTTGCTGAACAACTTGACATTCATCTGCAGTCCTCTTTAGTTTCTTCAATGGGTCTAATTTCACACGGTAAGAATCTTATTGTTTGCCAGTCAGAATAAAACATCATAGTTCAAAACTATTTATACAGTTCAAAACATTTCTTTCATTTGGAGCTCAGTCAGCTTGCCTTTCTGCATTGATCACATGTTAACTTCATTTCTTTTATGCCAGGAATAATTAGATAATTAAATTCTGATGCTCTGGAAATGAAATGGCATAATTTTTTTAAAAAGATTTTATTTATTTATTTCTAGAAAGAGAGGAAGGGAGAAAGAAAGGGAGAGAAACATTGATGTGTGGCCGCCTCTTAAGCGCCCCCACTGGGGACCTGGCCCGCAACCCAGACATTTACCCTAGACTGGGAACTGAACTGGCAACCCTTTGGTTTGCAGGTCGGTACTCAATCCACTGAGCCATGCCAGCCAGGGCATGAATTGGCATAATTTTATTGAAGCTCTCACCTACAAAAATACCTAGTCTAAATCACATCCCCCCTTAAAATTAAATGGGTAAAACATTTCATTGTGAACTCTAACATATAGATCCCAAAGTATTTGCACCTGGAGGAAGATATGGCACTATAATTCAATTGAGGAATGGTAGTAACTACTCCCCCCACACCTGGGAGAATAATTCCTCTAATTAACAATATTTAGAAGTTAGATGAGACATTTCTGTACTTCCCAATTTGCTTGTGGACACAGTCATTATTCGTGCCAATCTGTGATTCTGTTGTAATGATTTCAAGAGTAAATAAAGATGCCTGAAGTCCCACCAGTATTTATATAGACAGAGGAGACCTTCATTATTGTGTTGAAATCTTCTGACCCTTCAAAACTAGTTATCTCATTTAAATCTTTATTTAGTTATTTCCCTTTTCTACATATCCTAGAATTGCCTCTATTAAGAGATGAAATAGAAGCTGGGTTAAGTTGGGATCTGACTATATAGCTGATTTCACTTATATAAAAAGAATGTAATGCAACACCCAGCCTTATCCATGGGGTCCGTTCTGTATCTCCCCATATGAAGATTACACTGATCTCTAGCAATCTCTTAAAAAATGAAACTCCTCAAGTTTCAGGAATGAGTTGCTACCTCCTCTCCCCCAGCCATGTCTTCTTTACACACTGTCACTTTCACCACTTTCTGTTCATTAGAAGTGAGTCAGTAAGTCCAGGCCACCCTCAAAAGTAGAGAATTAAGCTCTACTTTTTGAAGGGAGAAATGCTGAATAATTTGTGCATTTATTTTAAAACTACCAGATTCCTGGAGGATTCTAGGCAAAGAAGTGATGTGGATCATCAGCTTAAAAAAATGGTGTGAAAATTGGGTCTAGAGTATGTTAATACAAGGAGAGGCTGTTATTTGATTATAATCTCCTTTACCCATTAAATCTGTTGCCCTGTTAAGGCCAGAACCACATCACCATCAATTCCCTAGCACTTGCATATAAGAAGTGCTCCTTGAATATTTTTAAAATGACTGAATCAATAAATCCATATCTCAATAAATGAAAAATGTATGATGAATGAGTGACTTGCTTATATAACTTAAGAGATAGCATGTCCAAATCATAAAAATGTTCTTTGGAATCATACTTCCTGAGTTCAGATCCAAGCTTTACCACGTACCAGGTTTGTTTTCTAAGAAAGTCACTCAGTCTCTCTAAACCTCAGTGTAAAAATGGAAATATTAATAAAGTCATCCTATAGAGTTATTATTAGGATTACATGATACTGATTATTATGTATAATATTTGATGCTCAATAAATGTTAGCTGTTATTATAATTGTTTCAATACTCAAGTCTTCAGCTATTAAATGGTAGATGCAAGATTTAAATCCATATCTGTCTTATTCAAAGGTCCATAGCCCTAACTTTTGCATCTTCAGGATTGGAAGTAACATTACTCTTTCATAGTCAGTAATATTTAAACCCAGTGTGTCCCCTTCAGTCACTATTTTGATAGAAGTACTCTAATACTTGGTTTTTATCCAAGTTTTGGGCTTTTTAATTCATTTGTGGAAGAAGATAATGGAGTTTCTTGTGGTTTGCTGATGCAGCAGATTTTTTTAAAGGTTAATGTCTAGAAAATAGCAGGTAATACCACCAGGACCACCTTTAGAGAACACTTGTTTTGATTGTCTAAGCTACATAACAAGAACATTAGTCACAGCAGGAACCCACTCCAATTTGTGTCTGATCACTGAGAGACCCCATGTAACTTATGTTGGCAAACAAGTGAGAAACCCTTAATTATGGACAACAGTTTCTTGGGTGCTTTTCTTTTTACAAAGTTTAGTCTAACGCAGGAAGAAAGATGGGTCTATGTGTCAGTCATATATTTATGATTAATAAACCACCCCAAACCATAGAGGTTTAAAATAACAACCATTTAATTTGTTCACCAATCTTTAAGTCAGTGATTTAGGCTGAGGTGCGCTGGGCAGTGCTGCCAGTCACCCCAGGGGCTGAATGGGTGGAGAAGAAACAGAGAGAGGTCTAAGATGGCCTTACTTCCATGTCTGGTGAGTTGTCAGCTGGACTGCATGTTGCCAGCATCTAGCAGGATCATTATTCATACCATGCCAACCAAAAGAGGAAAAGTCCCAAAGCACAAGTTCTTTTCAAGACTGCTTATGTCACACTTGCAAATATCCCATTGGCTAAGAAAGTTGCATGGCCAAGCTCACATTCGAGGAGTAGAGAAATAAAAACTACTTCTTATAAAAAAATATTTTTTAATTACAGTTTATCTGTGATATTATTTTATAATTGTTTTAGGTATACAGCATAGTGGTTAGGCAATCATAAACTTTACAAAGTGATTGCTCTGATATTTCAAGTAATTACCTGGCACCATACTTAGTTATTACAATGTTATTGACTGTATTTTCTATACTTCTTGATGGGGAGGCAGAGGGTCACATCTCAAAGAGGCATGTGTTGGAAAGGGATGGGAGGAATCATAGCAGCCATCTTTGCAAATAATTACCATACTGTGGAAGACAGTTGCAAGTTCATATTTGCAAGGTGTGAAGCAAGTCCTTAAAACTCTTTTGAAGGATTTGCAGCTCAAAATTATATCTGGCACAGAATGTATTTGAAATGTGCTGCTTATGTAGCTGCTTCAAGTAGGTTGCTAGTGGACCACACGGTGCTTGTTGGTGCTAACTGCAACCTTAATGTACATACGCTACACATGGAGGCTAAAATGCAAATAGATTGGTGAGTTTACAGTTCCAGCCTGGGACTGTTGGGTGGATGCAAGAGCCTTGTTTATGCTTCTTAAATACTGAATGTCTCCAGATCTGGGTAAGCTTGCAGCTCCCTGACAAGGCTGTATCAGGAGTTCTATGGTATAAGTGAAATGGAATAAATAACATTTCTGAGAGATTCCTGGGGTTTTTAATTTTCTTAAGAAACCATGGAAAACATGACTATGAAGTGTCATTAGCAAAGCTTACCCGGATCTGGAGACATTCAGTATTTAAGAAGCATAAACAAGGCTCTTGCATCCACCCAACAGTCCCAGGCTGGAACTGTAAACTCACCAATCTATTTGCATTTTAGCCTCCATGTGTAGCGTATGTACATTAAGGTTGCAGTTAGCACCAACAAGCACCGTGTGGTCCACTAGCAACCTACTTGAAGCAGCTACATAAGCAGCACATTTCAAATACATTCTGTGCCAGATATAATTTTGAGCTGCAAATCCTTCAAAAGAGTTTTAAGGACTTGCTGGGCCTAGACTCTCTCTCTTTGACTTCCTACCCTCTTAGCTTCATGTCTTAGTGAGGCAGCTAGTTAGATGCTGAGCGAGTCAGGGAGGAGTGGGAGGGAGATGAGAACACAGGCCTAATTCTGCCACAGCCAACAAAGCATCTGCATGGCACCTAGCCTGTTCCCTTTTTGTTATTAGAAAATGTGCCTGCTGCATCCCTTCTCACTCCTCCTTACCTTGACCTTGCAGCTCACACATGCTGCAAAATCAGTCACCCCAGGAAATCAACCCGTATGACCATGTGGCTGCTCCCCTGGGATGTTTTGAGTGAATTTAGAAATTTGGGGTATCCTAAAATAATCCTGTCTCATGGCATATAGTGTGAAATCACAGTAATATACATAATAGTGAAATAGAACCTTGAAGTATTCAAGTAACTAGATCTTATTTTGATATTTTGAATTGAAAGAAATGCAATATCATCAAGATAACCTCTCCTAAATTTGAGCCTCTAGGTTTAATTTATTATGTCTTGGAACAACCCACATCAAACATTTGGCAAATATTTCCCAGATCATTTTAAATGGGTTGATTTGTGTTAAGCTCACTGAACTGTGTTTGCCATAGTGTCACGTGTCCCATGAAATGTACATGTTATGTTCTCTTGGGGATTTGTGGTTTTAATTGGGGAACAAACTCATTGTTTTAAAGAAAAAACTGCACATTGTGGGAATTTCGGGAGTAATAAAAGTATGCTCTTTGATATTAACAGTTACTAAATCTTTAGAGGATGTTAATAATGGTATTTCCCTTTCTGTTGTACATGAACAGAAAACACACTATATGGTCATTTTGTACATTAGATTTAATTTTTTGACATTTAAAGACAAAGTATAAATTAATAAAATATTCAGAATTTTGGAAACCCATGAAAATAAAAAACACAACTCAAAGGGAAATGTATAGTATGTCTCTTAGAACATCCCATTATCTTTCTCTAAATAACGATTCTAAAAATTGAGCTCCTCCTTTCTGGAGATGTACAAAAAGGCTCTTTTGGGCCAAGGCCAAGACCCCCATGAACAAATTGGCTGTGTTATATTCCTTTCCTTTGTTGTAAGACCATAGACTTTGGGACTCGCCTAAAGACAGCGATCTGAGTCCAGAAATATGTGCTATGAATGTAATAGTTATTTCACTGGGCATCCCACGAGTACAGACATGCCCAGTTCCATGGTTAGTGCAATGAATTAGCATATCAGACCTGCTGAGGAAGTCCTGAAGTTATCTTAAATAGAGGAAAGGCTCAGCCTGGATGCTGGCAGCACAGATGAGAGGCTGAGACCCTTGTGCATTAATCACACTGGGCAGCTCTGAAGACCAATCACTGAAGTGCAAAAGGCATTAATTTCCTTAACTCTTGGAGAACATGCAAGAATTCTTCCCTAAGAGTTTATTGGGTTTGTCTATCACTGTAGGTCAATATTCAAAAATGGGCTATGCAGGATACAACACCCATGATACTCCCAGAAAAGAAACAGGATTCATAGCTAGGATGGTTTGAATATAAAATATTATTATCCTCTTGGAGATTCATATAAAGTTCAGAGAAGTTTGACAAAGGCAACTTTAACCTTGTGTAAGCTATCTTTTCCTACACATATGTGAACACAGATTTTCTCTTGACACGTAATATCCCAGCCCTCAACAATGTTTCTCTAGGTACTATAAGTTTGATTTTCACATTAAGCCAGACTCTTAGAGAATGACATATCCGGATCTCATGGCACTGGCTTCTTGTAGAAGAGTATTTGCTCTGCTGTAATTTGCTACTGCCCATCATCCTACTTAAGGATCACTTCAGGAAAGAGATACAGGGAACTTGCCATTCTATTCATTGTGGGCATCTCATTGAGTGCGTAACCCACATTAGTATGTAATATACCCATTATAAAGACCCACAAAGAAATTTCTATTTTATATTATGGGCCCATGTGTTAATTAATTGATGCTGTAACAAATTACCACAAAGTAGATTAAAACAATACACATTTATTATTTTTCTGTTCTGGAGGTCAGAAGTCTGAGATAGATCTCATAGGACCAAAGTTAAGGTGATGGCATGGCTGCATTCCTTTTTCTGAGGCTCTTAAGAAGAATTAATAATAATAATAATTAATAGCTCAATAATAATAATGATTATTATTGCCTTTTCCATCTTCTAGAGGCTGCCTGCATTCCTTGGCTCTTGGCCCCCCCCTTCATATCCAAAGCCAGAAACACCTAGTCCAGTCTTTGTTCTGATTCCAGCTCTTTGATTCTTGCTCTTCTGTTTCCCTCTTCCACAATTAAAGGACCCTTGTGATTACATAGGGTGGCCAGATCCTGTTCTAGATACTTGGAGGCTTAACGGTATGAGGCTCTCTCTCTTTCTTTGATGCAGAGGTAGAAGCTGGGTTGCTTAAAATCCCCGAAACATGTTGTACAGTCAGCTCTATTGTCATTTTTAGGTTTTCATTTTAGCAAAGGGTTGTAAAATTACCCAGGGAAGTTGAGACAGCATGACTATAATGTCAGTCATTTGAGGAAATAAAATGACATATTTCCTTTTTTAAGTCAGATTCTATACACATAATTTCAAAAGGTTATACAGTGGCTTAAGACTCTGATTAGGTTTTGTTTATGGGTGGTTGGTGCGGCCTTGGCCACACACATGTACACACGTGCATATACCCTGCTGTCCTTCTGCTCAACCACTAGAAGCCTGAGAGGGAGGTGACTGTGGTCACGGAGCTCATCTTAACATTTTACAAATCTAATAGCAATTGCTCACTCATAATACACATCCTTGGTGGTTTCAAAATGGAACAACAACATTTTAATAAATACCATTTGTTTACTAGACAAAATTATAATAAGAAACACCTGTGAGAATAAAAATGTTGGAAGTCTCTAGAGTATAATCCATTTTTACAAGTCATGCAATTGTTATTTACCTTTTTTAAAAAATCAGTGTATGTAACATAAATTATAAACTGTGTAGATGACATTCTTTATGTTCATTCCAAATGAAGTAGATTTGAATTTTCTCTGAAAGGATTTCTGCATTTTGAGCAATCTTTCTTTACAGCAATGTTCCCATGTGCCTTATGACTAAAAACCTTAATTTTATGTAGTTTGTACATGGAGGGAAGCACTGGACATTACATCTAGAGACCAGGGTTAGTTACCTGTCACAGAGAGCCTCCTATCTGAGAGTACCTAAATTACATAATACTAACTAGGCTTAGCACTTAACAAAGTGTTTTCTTTTTAAATCTTTTTGGAGATATTGCTACATAAAAATACACACATTTAATGTATACATCTTGATGAGTGTGGACATATGCATACACTTGTGATAGCATCATTACAACCAAGGAACTAAATATATCCATCCCCTCCAAAAATTTCCCTGGATCTTTTGTATTTTCTCTTTTCATAAAAATACTTAACATAGCATCTATCCTTGTAACATATTTTAAGGTGCACAATCCCAACACTGTATTGTTAACTATAGGTACTATGTCATACAGTAGATCTCCAAAATTTCTTCATCGGCATACCTACTGAAAAAAATCCCCCAATTCTTCCTCACCTTAATCTCTGGCATGTACCATTCTATGCTTCCATGAGTTTTATTATGTTATATACCTCCTAAAAGCAGAACTACGTAGAATCTGTTCTTCTGTGACTAGCTTATTTCACATAGTATAATGGTTTCTAGGTTCGTGGAGGGTATCACAAATGTCAGGATTTCTTTTTTAAAAGGCTAAATAATATTCCATAAGGCGTTTTCATCTTTATAATGACTTAGAAGTACTAACCAGAGGCCAAGGCTCCATTTGCTCTAGACTTTTGACTATTCTGAATTAAATTTTATTTTCTACCTCTTGGCTCTCTCTCTTCCCATTTTGGTTAGCCCCGCCCTTTTAAATTTCATTTTCCCTATGTTTCCAGGAACTGTAACTTAAGGTACATGTTTTAGTTTATAAATTGACTCTAATCCTGTTTCATTCATTTGGCAAGACTCTTTTACCTTGATTCTTAAGTCATGGTCCAAACTATCAGTCTTCTAAAGCAAGTTACTTCAAATTAAAATGTTTTTTTCTTCCACGCTCTCCTAATTTAACATGCCCATTTTAGTCTGGAAATAGTGGCAAGATTGCTATGGGACCATTTTCTACTACCTTTGAGCATCTCAACTTTCATTTTTCTATTTACATATAAATAATAGATTTTTCTCTCCTAAGACTAGAGATACCCTGAGAGGTAGTCTAATTCTGGACTAACGTGTAGAATATGTAAATTATTTGGTCACTTTTTGCTTTTGCTATTCTTGCTTGATTTCTGGACTTTTTATTTTTTCCTTGATAGTCAGTCTTTACTATATCTTTTCCCTGTGCTCCATGTGGTCCTTTTTGCACGATGCTGGTGACAACACATGAGCCATGCTAGTTTCCACACCAGACCTAAGGCACTTATTCTCCTACAGAATTGTAAATTGATTGAGGCAAAGGTACACTTAGATTCAAATATTTTCCCAAAAGTGAAATAGTTTTAGATTGGCTATTCTTATGTTAACACTTTTTGCTATGGTTAGGCAAATAAATTTACACAATGAACTCCTATCACTGAGTTTCATCCTCAACTTAGAACTCCTCTCTAATTACTTTTTGGAGAAGAAATGTGCTGTTTCTTACTTTGTATATTACCCAGATAGAGACTTCTGAGAAAATCACAAATTCATTTCAGTCCTTTCCTACATAATGACATAAACAAACTACTAATAAATTAAAATATACTCATCATTAGTAGTTTATTATTTAATGTGAAATGAATTTCTAATACCATCAGTTTTGGGAGGGAAGGGCAGTGAATAATACTTCACAGGCTTTCTTTCCCATTGGAGACGGTGCTTCCGTTTTGAGGGGTGGTGAAGAAGGTGATGTTCATTCTGGCCATGACCTCCATGGCCTGTGGAACTTTATCAGTGTCCCACGCAGAATGCTTTATTTTTTAGCTGAGCACACAAGAACTCTCAGTTCTTGATCCTTTTGGTTGCTAATTTCTAGATATTTTTCTTAAAACCTTTTTTTTTTCATTTACAGGCTTCTGGATTTCTTGAATTTTTCTGTGAACAGAGAATAAACCAGTGAAGAACACTTATCTTGGTATGTACACACATCCCAATTGGGATGCCCTAGAATTGCTCATGCAATGTTCTTCAGAGTACTTTGTTTTACTCAAAGTAGCTGAAGGTTGATTCCAACAAGGAGTGTTCTCCTGTCTGATTTCTTGACGTACTGATTTGGAATATATATGACACGAAAATAAGCAACTTAACCACTAATGGCTTCACTTCCCAAACTCATTATTATTACTATTATTATGGCATGAATTTGACTTCTGTTACTAGAGCTTTGATGCCGTCTGCACACTAAGATGTACTCACCAACTAAACTTTTGTTCCTGAAGAAATGAGTCCGGTTGCTAAAGATTGTGTTGGTAATGTAGGCAGGGACAATTCAGTGATTTCTAAGGAAGATGATGTCATTTTAAGGCACAAGCTTTGATATTTTCTGTGGTGAGTTATGGCTGGTCTTGGTGAGTGCCATGTGGATGGCTCAGAGATATGTTCCTTGTTGAGACTGAGTATACCTCTGGATCCACATTATTCTGGAAATGAATGAAACACAGTGATGGGAAAGTCCAGAGATTAGTGAAATAGGATGATGTTTGGAATTCATTGGCTGTTTCTTGGAATTCATTTTCATGGCTATAGCTAGACTTGAAGATATGGCAAATGTGCTCACCAGAAGTTGTGGTTTGAGTTTTTCTACATTAGGGAAAAGAAGGGAAGAGATGGAGAGTTTGAATGTCAAGGTGTGTTGGAAGCCAAACCAAGTTGACATTTGTTGTTCCTATGCTTCTTTGCTATCTCAGAACATGTTTGACCCTGGGAGCATTTTATTATACAGCAAAACAGCTTTCTCTTTGGGCTGATGTATACAAGGCAATATTCTATATTGCTGGGGAAACATACTCCTCCCTGCTATGATCTGAAAATAGCGATTACTGTTAAGAGCAGGGACTTAGGTGAATGTATCAGACATTCATTTGATGAGGTGTTGAGTAAACCAGATGGTTTGTATCAAATGCCTTGATAAAATATTTTAGAAATCAAAGCTGGTTCCCATTAGAAAAAATAACCCCCTCTGGAAGGATTGCTTATGACTTGCACCATTTTGTTTTCATTTATTTCAAGTAGTTTTTAAAATTAAGTATATTTATGAGCACAAGCTAAGCTTGGACTATTGATTTTTAAGTTGATGTGCTTCACCAAGGATATTTGATCCCAAGCGTGGTGGCTGGTCACCTGGTGCCCTCATCCTAGTTATCAGAGCAACATGTGCTTAGATGGAATATTGATATTTGTACACATCGAAGCCCAAAACACTTGCATTTTCCAAAAATGAGAGCATTGGGTGATTCTCTTTGTGTGTGCTAATGGTATGGACTGATTTTGCAGAATCACTGCAGCAAGTTGTAAATGATGTATGAAATGAAAAATTCCTGTCCAGTGCACAGAGCGAATATATACAGTTCTATGCAATCACTGACTGCAGTGCTGGGCTATTTGTTTTAATATTTCCTTCAGACATATAGTAATTTTTTGGTGAGTCATATCCAGATGCTTGCCATTGATGAAGAGCACAGATTTCCTTTATATATATTTCAAATGAATTTCAGTCACGTATATTTCAATTAGTAGAATGCTGAATTTTAGAGGACTTGACCTTTAAAAAGTACTTAAAAAATAGTGATATATTTGTTTTTTTTAAAATTGGGGAAATATTGGAGATAGCAAATAGTAAAATTAGACATTCTTTAAATATTGAAAAATATCCTTTGTTTACATTTAGTATATATTTTTTATGGTTTATAGCCCTGTGATTTTTTCCTATCAACTTATTTGTAAAGTTTTATTCACAACTACCAATAAGACTTGAGCATCTTCCTGTGCTCTTCTACAATGTCACTTTTAATCACTGTGTATTATTCAATTACACGAATGTAGTAGCATAAAGAAGTTTTAACTGCCCTGGCTGGTATACCTCAATGGATTGAGCGTGGGCTGGGAACCAAAGGGTTGCCAGTTCAATTCCCAGGCAGGGCACATGCCTGGGTTGCAGGCCAGGTCCCCAGTGGGGGCCAGGTGAGAGGCAACCACGTATTGATGTTTCTTTCCCTCTCTTTCTCCCTCCCTTCCCCTCTCTCTAAAAATAAATAACTAAAAATTTTTTTAAAAAGAAAGAAGGAAGTTTTAACCATTCCCATTGAACAGTAAATATGTAGGTTGTTTCTAATTTTGCTAATATAAATAATGTCCTATATCAAGGCTGTGATGTTTATGTGCTTTTTGTAATTTGGTTTATTATTTGGTAATGTCAAATTTGCCTCTGTTCTTCTCATTCAAATTTTTTTTGGCTATTGTATTGTTTTCCTGTTTTGGATTTTCATGATGATTGGATGATATTTATAAATCATTGGAGTCAGCTTGGCATCTTTGTAATATTGTCATTCCGTTACTGAACATATTGCATCTTTCCATTTATTGGTAGATTTTCTAACATGGATTCATCTTTGAATAGCAGAAATAAGCCTTCCTAAGTCATGATAATTTCTTGTTAAGAGTTTCTTCATATAATGCCTGCATTGTATCTGTAAAGTTCTTTTTGTACCATTTTAGTTAATTTGTTGAACAAGGGTGATTGAAGATTCAATAGTAATTAACAAGATTTCCCCATCCTCTCCAGGCTTCCTACATCCACACCATGTCCTGGAACAGTTTAAAGAGCAAGGAGTGGGAGTGACCCCTCCTCTTCTTTAAATGTGATAGAATTAATGTCTGTGTCTGGGTCATTTTGGGGGGATAAATTCTTTGAAACCTCTATCTCCTTTCAAGGTTATTGAAGTGTTTAGTTTTTTTATTCCATATTATATCAATGATGTTTGATAATTTATACTTCCCTATTGAAATATCATTTCATCTAGGGGTTAGGTTTGTTAATTTAGATGCGTATAAAATATTCTTACAACTTTAAAATAATCATATAAATATATGGTTAAATAATTTCCCTTTTTCTCAATGTGAGATTTCTTTTCTTGATTTGCTTTGCCTTAGGTAGTTTTGAAGAACTAGCTATTAAATTTACTATTTCTGTAGTTTTTCTATTTTCTTAATAGTTTAAGTTACATCTTCAGTTCATTTATTTTTTTTGCTTGTTTACAAATAAAAATATTTAAAGCTATTTTCCTATGATTTTTACTTTAGCTATATCATATAATTTTATTTTATTTTATTTTATTTTATTTTAATCATTGTTCAAGTACAGTTTTCTCCCCCCTACTCCCATTCCAGCCCACCTACCCAACCCTACTCCCTTCCCCCCCATTATCCCCCACCCCTAGTTTTTGTCCATGTGTCCTCCAAATTTGTTCCTGTAAACCCTACCCATTCCCCCCTGAAATTGATATGTTATATTGTTATTTTATTCATTGTAAAATAATCTGAAGTACCATTTTGATATCCTCTATGACTCAAAATTCTTTTAAAATAATAATTTAAAACTTTAAAGTGGCTCAATTTTAAGATTTCATTTGTTAATATTAATTTCTAGTTTAATTTAATTGTGAAATATACCTGCTATGACTTTTACTTTAATTTTATTGACATTATTCTTATGGAAGAGTATATAAGATCATCTTTGGGAGGGAGTTCATGGGCACTGGAGATGAAAGTTATTTTATTTAGAGCAGGGAATTTAATCTTACTAATTATATTATCAAGGTCTTCTACATCATAGTTCCCTTGCTGTCTTCTTTGATCTTCTTTGGCCAATTGTGAGAGATGTTGAAGTTCTTTATTAATTTGTTCTGGTTTTCCTTTAACTCTTACTTATAGAGATATACGCACTCTGACAGTGCAGTATTATTTGACAAGTTAACATTGTCTCCTTGCTTTGAATTGTATTTCCTTAATGTAAAAGCTGTGTTTGAGCATTTAATGTGTTTTGCCTTGAATTTGTCATTGTCTAATGTTAATATTAAAATTATATTTTTCTTTCTATCTCTTTACTATATCTTTGCTTATCTTTTTACTCATCCTTTTGGTACTCATTTGCCTGAGGTGTATTTCTTGTAATAAGTGGATTTTATTTTGTGACTCTACTTTTTGTCTTCTCACAGAGAAGTTTAAGCCATTTACAAATATTGTTATAAACAAAATATTATCCTTACTTCTTTCATTGTTTTCCTTTTTTTTATTGTTGTTCAAGTATAGGTGTCTCCATTTTCCCCACATGGCTCTCCCCCACCCCACAAACCCCAACCTCCCACCCACCCTCAGTCCTTCCCCACCTTTGGTTTGTCTGTAGGCCCTTGACATGTTCCTTGATGACCCTTCTCCTTCTTTCCCATTATCCTCTTACCCCTTCCCTTCTGATTAATATCAGTTTGTTCTTAATTTCAATGTCTCTGGTTATATTTTGTTTGGTTTTTTCTTTTATTGATTATGTTCTAGTTAAAGGTGATATCATATGGTATTTGTCCCTTACCACCTGGCTTATTTCACTTAGCATAATGCTCTCCAGATCCATCTGTGCTGTCACAAAGGGTAGGAGCTCCTTCTTTCTTTCTGCTGTATAGTATTCCATTGTGTAAATGAACGATAGTTTTTTGATCCACTCATTTATTGATGGGCACTTAGGTTGCTTCCAGCATTTGGCTATTGTAAATTGTGCTGCTTATGAACATTGGGGTGCATAGGTTCTTTTGAATTGGTGTTTTGGAATTCTTAGGGTATAATCCCAGCAGTGAATTGCTGGGTCAAAGGCAGTTCCATTTTTAGTTTTTTGAGGAAATTCCATAGTGGCTGTACCCACCAGCAGTGCAGTAGGATCCCCTTTTCTCCACAACCTTGCCAGCACTTGTTGTTTGTTGATTCATTGCGTTTTCTTTGGTCAGCAGCCCATGCTCAATCCACTGAGCTATACCAGCCAGGGCTCATTGTGTTTTCTTATTGATTATTTTGGTGCTTTGATTCTTTTTCCCATTCTTTTCTCTCTTTGGGCATTACAGACTATACCATTCTTCATATTTCAGAGTATATGTTTGGTATTAAATTCTGTTTTCACTTAAGTTTCTCAAAAGCATTCTTTACCCTATATATCTCTGTGAAATTTAAGAGCGAACAGCATTTTTATGTTCTCTAATTAAATGGAAGAATTTAGCACATTTCTGCCCCCACACACTTACCACAGCTCTTCCCGAGCCCTCTATCTCAGTCTTTGTTAATATAATCTCAGGTTTTAGAAGAGGTGTTAGTTTAAAAAAAATCCTTATTTTTATAGACTATGCTTTATTTTTCAAAAAGAATTTTTATGATTTCAATTTAGCTTTTAAATAGATTTGCTATAATTATTTTTCTATTTCTATATTTAACTGATTTTATTATTTCCAATTAGATTATTATACCTTTCTTGTTTTATAAAGATTTTATTTATTCATTCATTTATTCATTTGATAGAAGGGAAGAGAGGGAAAAAGAGAGGGAGAGAAACATCTATGTGAGAAAGAAACATCAATCAGTGGGTTCTCACACAGGCCCTGATAGGGGACCAAACTTGCAACCCAGGTATGTGCCCTGACTGGGAATTGAACTGGTGACCTTTTGTGGGATGACACCCAACCAACTGAGCCACACCAGTCAGGATTTATATTCTTATTTTTCTTAATCTTTCAGTGAGTTTGAGTATGGTTTTGATAATTTTTCAAGAAGGATGCATGATTGGTATGTTTTCTCATTTCATAGATTTCTGAGGATTTTTTTTTATTCTTTGCTTATGTATACAATTTTCAAGTTGCCCCATTTACCCTAAAAATTCTGTAATTTTATTACATTGACTTCTGCATCAAAGGAGAAGTTTGAGGCAAGACTGATTTCTTTTTAATGTGGTTGATTGATTGATTGATTGTGCATGTGTGTGGTTTGCCCATGCCTGGATGTTTGTGAGACTTTATCCTTATAACTCAAAAATTTTGACAGAATGCATCTAGGTATGGGTTTGCCTTGATAATAATCATTCTTTCCATCTATATTCACTGGATTTTTTTTAGTTTATGAGTGTTGCCATTTATTTTAGCTTAAATTATTAGTTTTATCCCATTTATCCAGATCTTTTTAAGAATCCCATTGATCTAGGTGTTGAAGCAGTAAGTTCTATGAAGCAGAGTCCACCTCTGTTTTGTTCAGTATTCTAAACCTACATATATAGGTCCAGAGCCTGGTGCTCAATAAATATATTTTTTAAAGGATAGATGAATGAATGAATGATAAACCCCATCTTAAATTTCATATGTACTTTTTTCTCTCTGATAATTTTCATTTTGTTTCTTCCTCTCTTTTTAAGGAAGTTTTGGTAAATAGGCTTTTCAGGATAGCATAAAGGTAAAGAATATACTTCAAGGTTAATTTGCTCAAGATTACTTGGTATTCATTTTGCTTCCCTTGTCCACCTTTTCTGCCTTCTAATGAGGACATTGCTATAATGCAATTATCTTTGGCTTCAGAACCAGCAAAGTCTCATAAGTCTGAAACATTCCCTCTTAACATGTAACCACTTTAAGTTCTCCCTAAGTGATGACTAAATCTATGTATAAGGAGGAGGTAGTGCAGACTGAGCTCAGATCCAAAGGTCTCCTTTTGGGCAGAGCCTATCACTGACAGCTGTCTATCTGTCTGGCAGCTAATTTTTGCTGTATAACAAACCATCCTCAAAGTTAATGGCTTAAAACTTCAGTTACTTATTAACTCAGGATTCTGTGGGCCAGCAGTTTGGGCTGAGCTTAGCTGGGAAGTTCTACTGTACATCTCATACATGTGTACCCATGTCACTGCAGTCAGCTGGTGGGTCAACCAGAGGTGGTCCTGATGGCCTCATGCATGTGTCTGGTGTTGGAACCACACGTTTGAGAGTTACAAAACAGCAAGTGAGAGCAAACCCCAATGCACGATCGCTCTTCAAGCCTCTGATTGTTATTACTAAGGTTCCATTGGCCAAAAAAAGTCATCTGACCTTCCTGGATTCAAGAGAACTAGAGAAATAGACTATTTCTTACTTGGAGGAACTGTCATGTCATATGTCAATGTCATAGATGCAGGGAGTGGGCAAATTTGTGGCCATTTGTACAATACACTATATTCCCATTAAGAACCATGGAAACTCCTGGCTGGTGTAGCTCAGTGGATTGAGCGCAGGCTGCAAACCAAAGTGTCCCAGGTTTGATTCCCAGTCAGGGTACATGCCTGGGTTGCAGGCCATGACCTCCAGCAACCGTACATTGATGTTTCTCTCTCTCTCTCTCTCTCTCTATCTCCCTCCCTTCCCTCTCTAAAAATAAATAAATAAAATCTTAAAAAAAAAAAAAAGAACCATGGAAACCAAGGGAATGCTCCGCCATATCTGTTCTTTACTGTGTTGCTCTCTCGGCCAATTAAATTGAGTTTATTGTAACCTCACATTAGGTGTTTAGTCTCTTCCAATTGATTTGTAATTTCCCTTGAAATGTTCCACTGTATTCTTTCCACTTTGTTTTTCTGGTATTTATTGTCTTTAGTGTAGATTTGAATTCTGCCAATGTATTTTTAATTATATATAGTCTCTTATCTCATTTATCTTTCTTCTGTCACTTTTTCTTATTTTATTTCTCGCTAAATTTTTCTGTACCATTTACAATGAGGTCTGTTTTTTCTCTCTGTTGCAGATGCTAATTGGTTTAATTTATTAAAAAATAGTCATTATTTATTTACTTCATGCCAGGCACTGCTTGAATGCTAAAAACACAGCAGTTAACAAGACTTGGCCTCTGCCTTCAGAATTTACAGTTGGGTAAGAGTTCTGATTTCCTCAAGTATAATATTTTCAGAGGCAGTGACCTTCCTCTGATTTTGTGGAATAGTTTAGTTCCCTTCTTCTGCAGTAGTTTGTTATGGATGTTTTGTTTGGTGTTTGTCAACAGATTTCGAGGTTTCTCCTTATGTCTGTCCTCTTGTGTGATGGTCAGATTTGTTTCTTGCATCTATATGTAGAGGATGTGTAAATGGGCATCCTTCCTTGTTTAATTCCCACTTTTCAGGGAGCATCATCTAGAGGTCTAAACCCTGAAAATCTAGATCTCTTCAAATGGGATATGTTAAAAAAACAAACCCCCCAGCATGAACCCCTGTTCCTGTTCTGTCCCAACTTCAGTACTTCAATGTTAAGGATAGTATTTCTCTCCTGCCTTTTTTCTTGCTGTACTTAGTGTCTCTCAGTAAACTAAGATTGGATGGCAGATGGGTTAGTGGATACAGTTTTGTGGAAAAAACATTCTAGCTCCTCATAACACAACTCTTGGTTGGTTTAAAGATAGCAACTGGTCTTCTGATCTTCTTGGTCTATAGACTATGAGGCCCTGATGAGTCCCTCACTTGTTGGTGATGAGAATGGGCAGGGTCATTTGACAGAAGGAGAAATGTGAGGTTGCTTCCTCTGTACTCTGATTGTGCGTATATGATTTACTGATTTTTTAAAACCATTTTTATTAGTAATATTTTCTATGTACAAAAGGAATGTGTAATATATGTTTAAGTTATAAAGCATAATAATAAAATGAATAGCCATAACCTTACTATGCAGCATTAGAATCAGAACTCTAGAGGGGCCATGGCTTCTCCCTGTGTGCATCTTCTCTAGTCCTTGCCCCACCTTGTCCCTGCCAGCAGATTACCACTATTCTGAATACTGTGCTCACTACTCCCTTGCCTTCCAAAAAAGTTTTACTTTATATATATGTTTAATTGAATAGTATGTATTATTTAGATTTTTAAAACTTTTGAGTGTTATAAAAATTGTATCATACTGAATGTAGACTGATACATTCTGATGAATTTTTATTCAATATTATGTTTTCAAGATTCATTCATGTCGATGCATGTGAATGTATTTTATTCATTTCCACAGCTGTACAATAGGCCTTTGTGAGAATACATCATTTTTTAAAAACCTGTAAATTAAATTTAAAATGTTTTTTGTTTAATAAACATAATACTGCTTTGAATATTTTGGTATTTTCCTCCTAGTTTTTACATGTTAACAGTTTCATTTGGATATACAGATTTTCACTCATAGAACTGTATCATTATAAATGTATAAAAGTATAAAATATAAATAATTATAAGGTTTTTCTTATGATCATTTTAATGTCTGTAAAATCTTAATATTGATTATATAGACTTTTTCTCTTTTACTATTCTGTCTCATCATGTGTTTGTCTCTTTTATGCTTTTTTGCAAAAATAACAGCTTTCAGCTTTGTTGATTATTTTCTATGATGTTTATTTTTCATTTTACTAATTTCTGTTCTTATCTTTATTATTGACATTGGTACTGGTAAGGGCAAGGTAAAATCTGGCTAATTTAAGAACAGAAAATGCTTAAATATTTGTCAGACACAAAATGTTCTTAATAGCATTCACAAGAATATAGGAAATACTGTTTTAATGTGTGTTGTTAAAGTAGTTCATTCTATCTGATACCCTGAAGTCAGAAATGTTAGAACTGAAGCCTTCTGTGCTTTGAATGGTCTGATTTCATTTAAGCATGACTCATCATTTCTGAGATATTGATGATATTTTAGGGCTTTTATTTATCTCCTAGGTTAACCACACTCACAGTATTCACAGAATCTTTTTTGCTCCTTTTCTAACTTTTGATAAAATCAAGTTCTCAGATGGAAATATGCCACTATGGGATGCTACATTATAAATTTTGTGATACATAGTGTTTTTCTAATAGATTTTATCTGTTATATGAGCCTGTCTTACATACACTACTCTGTCCTAAACAATGTCATTGAGTTTTGTTTGTTTTGGTTACCCATATTTCTTACCATACATCCCCCCTCAAATCTATCTCCCATTCTTGAATAGTAACAATTTTCTTCCCCTAATATCTCTGTCTTTGAAAATGGCAGAAGGATGACACTGTTAAATGGGCCATTTAACTGAAGAATGGCATGTCAGATGTTCTTTTTCCATATACATAATGAGAGAGATGTATATAGGTTAATGTATGTATTTATAGAGATGAATATTATAGCTATTTTAAATTTAAGACTAAATGCCACAGTTATATTTTTTTTTAAGTAAGTCTAAGCTCCCCTTAAAGGAAAGCTGAGAAAAGTAGTAATTTGGAACTAGTTGGCTTAACTTAAAAAGCTCCCCTGTGACATTGGAGTGTGTTTCATGCAATTGCTTAGACTTCCTCATTAAAATATTGACTACTCTTTTTCTTCAGTAAATGCTAATCCTGGCTCCCATGTACATGTATTTACATTTCACTGCAGGCAGCCTGCCAGATTAGAAATAAAACCAATTTGTTAATATCCCTATTTCCTTTTCAGCAAAGAAAATATGCATTAAATTAAAGGCTTTTTTGAAAAATAATAAGAAACAGCTCCTGTTGATACCCACCATTTATTTGTCTCTCTGGCTTAGGTTGTGATGGCTCATCCTTCTTTGCTTCTCTCAGCTCTGGCCATTTCTGTGCAAAACTCTGGATTCTCAAAGACCATCACAGGCCCCTTCTCCTCACCTTTCCCACTATTGCACTTTTCCTACTCCCTGTCAGCACCTACCTGAGAGTGCAAAACACCTTTTTTTAAAAGAATGTGAGCAAATGTGGTTAATCCTGGCTGATAACATGCTGTTTTGCTGAAGCATTCTCCCCAGAATCTTGGAAATCTTCGAACTGCAAGAAAGTTCCCATTTGATTTATGATTCATTAGTGGATCAGGGTTATTAAAACCCACAGGAGGCCTTTGTTCATTTAGTCATTCTGAGGGCCACCCATCATGCACTTCCAAATACTGTTTTGCACAAGAACATCTTCCCAGAGCCCATCGCTATTTCCTAAATAATCCTTCTGTGGAAAGCAACTAATTATATAACTGAACATCAAGTCACATTAGTAACCATCTAATGTTTGTGCATGCTGGGTTATCTAAACTTGCAAAGTCAAGTGAATTTTCAATAAAGCTAATAAGTTATTAACCTTATTAGCATACTTTGCCTGGCTGGATGCTACTCTTTACTTAGTTGAATATTTTATTTATAAAATGGATTAATTGATATTTGCTATTGCTCCTGTAATACATAAGGAGAAAAGAGTCATTTATAACTGCCACTGTATAGTTGGTGCTGGGAGAAGTGAAATCAGACATCTAAAAATTGGTGCACATATTTTGTTAGTTTCTCTTGATTTTTTTCTCCTTATTTAATCATGTTTTCCATGTTGTTTTCCTCTCTAGTCAAATGTTGGCCTTTGTCCTAGCAAGGTTTGAAGAATAAGGTCTTGTTAATAAATGTTCATGTCCATTTCTACTTTGGGGAAAATATTAAAGAAAGGAAAGAGTTAGCGTAAGTAGTAGACTGATTACCTCCTATCCTGTTTTGTCTTAACTTCAAGATTTAGGGTCCTCAGTTCTTCACTGCAAAGTTTCCATAATGGCCATCACAATTAGAAACTGTCTGCTCTTGCACCCTTTCATCTTTTGTAATTGAATTCCATCTTACTCACATTCAATTTGAATGGCGCTGTTGGCCTCTCTCTTGAATCCCTGCTTTTGTGCTTTAGATTGGTATAGTATCCTGTCCATCTTCTAAAATCCTGAACAACCTTGAGCCGAGTGCATACCAAGAGCTTAATGGTCCTTCTGCTCTAAGTCTTTGGTCCTTACAGTGGTCAGCACTGAGATACTTCTGAAGAAGACATGTTTAGCAAGTGCAGGGTTGTTCTGTGAGGAAAACCGCCTCATCTGCGGGTAAGCAATTTATGCCCTGAAGCATGAAGATTTCATAGCCTTTGTAATTTTATCCTTCCTGGTGTCGCTGCAGGTGCTATTTTTATTCATATAAATATTTAATCTTCTATAAAACTTATTAAGCTGTTGGCCTCAATATTTTTTTTTGGCAGCAAGTTCCCTAGGTTAAAGGGACACAGTCAAGTACAACAGCTTAGCTCAAGATCACAGTTTTAAGTAAAGGTATAAAAGGTGATTTTCTGAGGTTTTAAAAAAAGACTCCAGCAAAGCTGCTTGAGGGTTGGCTATGACATTTCCCAGTAATACTGCCATGGACTCAGTAGCAGTGAGTTGGCATCTCAGAGACCAGGAAGCAAGGTCAGTTGAAACTAATGTGAAAGTAGTTAACATGTCTTTTTCTAGACCTAGGGAGGAGGAAATGCAGATAAAACATGAGTGATGTTCTTCACTTTCTTAGCATTCAGCCCTTCACATTAATATTTTTTTCATGGAATTATTTTTTCTGTTAGTCTTCTCTAGTGCTTTTTAAGTATTTGGCTTTTTTAAAATGGGTATTTCTTTGCTTGTTAAAACAGATGAGCATTCCTGAGTCTATTGGTTGGCGTACCAACTGATAATGTGTGGTGGCATCTTCTAATTTCCTTTAGACAATTATCTGAAGATGAAGTGGCGATTTCTCCAGTTGAATTCAGTTTAGCCAGATCCTATAAACATAAGCAGCTTGACTTATGCGCATTGACTACTGAGGTTTATGTGAGTTAACTCTGGAGTTATCTCTTTGTCTTCCTGGATATTTAGTGTGGCTAGTGCATTTGACCTTGAGTATGGTGGGCACTTGTACCACAAAACTGTCTGGCATACATAGACCTATATAGGCTTAGAGCGTTGTAGAGATGACTTGATGTTTTTTGGCAGCCTTGATATAGGAAGCTTATGATTCTCAAGAAGGAAAAATGAGCATACATCTTATTAACAGAACACAAGCCATGGGATATATAATGAAGTTATAAAGTATGAGGGATTATAAGGGCTGTAGGAATTCAGAGAAAGAATTGGTTATTGTTGCCCTGAATGCTTCAAGAGAAGGTGGTCTTGACCTGGGTCTTCAGGGCTCCTGAGATTTGGCAAGTGGTGTAGAGGTGAGAAGAGAGGAGGGGACAAGCAGTGTAAGTTAAGGCAAGTCACCCAATCAAAAATAACAAAGAGCCTTTGCTGGTGTAGCTCAGTGGATTGAGTGCGGGCTGCGAACCAAAGCATTGCAGGTTTAATTCCCAGTCAGGGCACATGCCTGGGTTGCAGGCCGCGGCCCCCAGCAACTGCACATTGATGTTTCTCTCTCTCTCTCTCTCTTTCTCCCTCCCTTCCCTCTCTAAAAATAAATAAATAAAATTTAAAAAAAGTTTTATAAAAAAATGACAAAGCTTCAGTGTAGTAGGTTTTTTGACTCTCAAATAGATTCTCAACTAAAGAATCATTAGTGAGATTAAGTGTTGGCTCTGTCTGTATTATGTGAAACTAAATTTAGTGCTAATCTTTCTTTTGCTGATTGTTCTCCTTACTATTGTTATAATTCTTTAGGGCCAAATATCAGGGCCCAGTATTTTCTTAAACACCTTTAACTCATCTTACTTAGTAGTTCCTTAGCTTCTTAATTCACTAAGTAACTGTCATATATGCTGGTGGAATGCAAAATGGTACAGCCACTTTGGAAAACTGCTTAGCAGCTTCTTGTAAAGTTAAATATGCATGTACAATATAATTCAGAAAAGCCACTCCTAAGGGTTTGCTTAAGAGAAATACAAACTTAAAGTTTACACACATACCTATTTATGAAAGTTTATAGTGACTTTATTTGTAATGGCCCAAACTTGAAAGCAGCCCAAATATCCTTCAACTGGTGATTGGGTAAATAGTGCTACATCTGTACAATGGAATGCTACTCAGCAATCAAAGAGAATGAACTACTGATGCATACAGCTGTGTGCATTATGCTGAGTGAAAGAAGCCAGACTTAAAAATCTTCATGGTGTTGATTCCATTTACATTGCATCCTGATAAAAGCAAAACTATAGGGGTAAAGGGCAGACCAGTGGTTGTCAAGGACTGGGGCTGGGGGAAAGGGTTGGCTATAAGTAAAAGGAGATTTGGGGGGCATAATGGAACTTCTCAGTATCCTGGTTGTGGTGGTGGTTACCTGACTATGCATTTGACAAAACTCATACATGGTACACTAAAAAGGGTGGGTTTTATTTCCTGTAAATTATATTTCAGTAAACCTGAATTTAAAAAAGAAGTGACTAGCAGTCTGATGTTCACATATCTGACATTATGAGTTCCCCACTTTGGTGCTCTCTGGTAGAATATTACTATTCTTCACATAATAACATCTTCTCCATCTTAAGAGATTTTCTTTATAAACTACATCATCCCTTGAAGGAATTTTGAAAACTCAGCATTTTGAAGGTAAGAGCTCTCTTTGAGACACAAGTATTTCGTATGTAAATAAAGAAGGACTACTTTAAAAGGATTGACTAACAGTTAGCTCTTTTGAGGTATAAGTACGACATGAGGGAAGCCCGTGTAACTTCTTGGTAGTGTGAGTTAACAAATTTACAGCCTTATAGGATGTGGAGGTTTGAAAACTTTACATCCATCTACACCTCCACTTTTCCAGATAGGAGTCAACTCCCTAGTTTATTGTCTCTAAACTTCCACTCAGGATGCTGAAAGGTTTTTGAAAACAAAAAACAAACAAACAAAAAAAACTCAGCACGTGGTACAATAAAATAGCACTTGTTCTTTAATGATGCCAAACCACTGCTGTATTTATGTATGGTTTAAAAAGTTATTCGTATCTCATTTGCTTCTAAAATAGACTTGCGGTGGCTCCTCTTAGACAAGCAGATATTCTGAAATTTATCTGTTTTGTTGGACCACCTTCCCACTTCCATACGAGTATTCTTCACTGTGCTAACACCATCTCTCTGTATTACCTTGGGAAATGGTCTGTCCTCTTTCTGGGTCTCAGCTTCTCTTCTCAAAAGTTAAGGGGGGAATAGATGATCTGAGAGATCATCTCATCGGTCCCCAAGCACTCATGTCCCCTTTTATTGCATTTGCACACTACATTTAATTAATTACTTATTCGTTCATCTTCTACGTTAGACTGTAAGTTCTGTGGGATCACGTTTCTCTTATTCACTCTGGTGTTTTCAGCAGACAGGTGGCACTAGCAAAATATTTGTTGAATAAATGAATAAATTAAGGGCATCTGCCATCCATAATGGGCCCCAATTGTGTTACTGACTACATGTTTATAACATTCTACATTTCAAATAAAATACCTGCAGAAATAGTTTAACTATGTATCATCTATCTGCAGAATATTATTGGTAAGGAAAAGCAAAGTTATTGCTATTATAATTATTTTTAATGTATCCAACTATTGGTTAAAATTCCCTCTTTGGTACCTGATTTGTGTTTGTGTCCATTTCTGTTGTCTGGGAGGTAACCAGGTGGCTGCTCTTTCAAATGAATGGTTTTTTCCAGTTTGGGCTGTGTCTCCTCCTAGCACCAAGTTTTTAGTCTTATCATGTGAATAAACATGCATGTTCCTTAGGAAGGTAAGTCCAAGATGGCAAATACTAGGGAATTTCAAACTTCAGTGTAGATCTGAGGCTAGTTGTGGATATTGATTGACTTGTCTAACCAGTTGTAATCACTGAATCAGGGACCAGCATTTTAAAGAGTAGGTTTCTGCAAGGATGCCAATATTTGGCTGTTACATAGACCTTATATACACTGTCCATATAGTACTGTTCTGAATTTAGAGCCTTTAACTTTAAAATTAAACATCTTGAATCTTTGTATTGTACATTGATGCAATCACCAAACCTAGCTCCTCCACTTACTATAGGTCTTTGCTCTTAATGGGAATTTAGGTGAGCACTAAACAGTGCCAGGGCACCCCAAGAATTTCCCCCAGAAGACAAGGTTGCCAGGCATGCAGAGAAGGTCAGAAACACTGGCAATGTTACGTTCCCCCTAGTTGGTGGCAGTATCTGGTTCAGTATGGAAAACAGTGACTTGCCAAAAGATTTTCTTTTTCTCCTATTGTTTTTCTTTTCCTTTTAAAACACTTTTCTTTCCCTAAGTAAAATGATTTTTATTCACTTCCCTCTGAAAACAGTGTATCTATTTAGAGAATAATGTAAAAATCACTATGCAACATTTCATACGGGCCATGCTCTCTGTCGTCCCACTAGGCTCTGCAGCCTTTCGAGTCTTTCGAGTCCAGCGATAAGTGTGTAAGGGCAAGAGATTGGGCTTAATTTCTCCAATAAGAAAGAAACACCTGCTACATCCTAAGCCAGTCTGGTGCACTCTTAAAGATAGCAGGCTCCATCACCGATTACACTTTAGTGTCCACTATTATAGTTTTATTCCGCATTTCATGGCTTGTGCTTTCCAAACGGCATTCATTCTTTTGTTAACAAATGTTTACTCACCACCTTCTCTGTCCCAGATACTTTCTGGGTCTTGGGGATGCATCAGTATTTAAAATGGGCAAAGTGCTTTTCCTTTGCTGTTTTTTTGTTATCCGTGCAACCCTAGGAAACCAGTAGGACTTTTTATTATCCCCATTAAGAAATGAGAGCAAGTATGTGGCTTTCCTCTGAGATCACACAGGAAGTTACCGACAAGATTAGAACTGGAAACCTTACCTTTGTGCTCCCTGCTAACTAACCCCACCCTTCATTATGCGGACAAGCCCTGAGGGTGGGGAGTGGAGGAAGTCAAGGTTCCCTTTGGGTCTTGGCTACTGAATTCGTCCTCGGATTGTGACCTTTCGAAGGACCATCTAACAGCTCGTCTTTGAGAAATGACTTGCCATTTTCAAACAGCCTCAAGGAGAATCCAATTAGACAACAAGATGGGAAGCAAACTATTGAGTTAAAAATTTTTTTAATATATATTTGGAAAGGAAAATACATGTACAATTGAAGGAGAAGGTATAAAATGAAACAGTTTTTTAAAACTCATGTCTGTCAAGATGCTACTAATCAGAGTGGCTTTTTCTCTCCCCACTTCTTTTCTTTTATTTATTTTTTTTATTTCTGGAAGGGGAGGGATGACCCTGCTGAGTTTTGGAGTATGCCTATTGCAGCTTTTAGCAAATCACAATCCCAGCAGCAGGTTCAGCTTTGAAGAAAGATTTACAAATCTCTCACTGCTTTATAAATATCTGCATTTATATCTTAAAGAAGGAGAAGAAAAAGCCCCTCACGGTTGGTCTCAGCCTCCTCACCCTCTCTCCCTAGCACTTCCCCTCTTCTTGCTTTCCTCTTTCAGAAATTAAAGATTGTGATGTGTGCAGGAAATGAGGGCCTATAAAATTGTGATAAAATGTTCCTGCAAAATTGCCTTTGAATTTTCGCCTTGAATTGCAGGCGAAATGAAATTGTTCGCTTTCAGCATTGCTTTGTTTTTGACCCCTTTTTGTGAATTCTCAAAGGAAAGAAACATATTCCCATCTTTTATAGTAATCAAATTTATCTGGCATCTCTCAGCCTCTTGAATTACTTATGCTAGAGTTGGCCAGCCTCAGGAAGGCTGTGGCTGGTTTATTTATTTATTGTTCTAAAGTGAGGGTTTTTGACATGAGGTTCCCTACATCATCCTAGGGGAGTGTAGGAGAAAAACTGAATGTGCTTTCTGGCATTGCATATGTATGTTAAGTATCTTTGTGCATATATGCTGTAAAGGTAAAAGATATTATCTAATGAGAAATAATAGGGGACTTCATGATCATAGGTCATAGCTGTTTAATATTTTCCCATGAGAGGGAAAACATTTCATGTCACTGATACAAAATTATATGTAAAAAAGCAAAAAAAAAATCTGGGAAAAGGCTTTGCATTTGAACAAAAATGCTAGCAATAGTGGCTGTCAACCTGTTTACTAAGTAGTTGGTTTTAACAAGTATTATCTCTATAATCACAATAATTTTTGGCATTGAATATGGCTCTTTCACATGAGGATGCAGGAACAGAGAGTGGACACCAGCCATCACCTGCAGCTGCACTCTGTCCAGCCCAGCCTTGTCTGTAACTCTGAGTTTTGTGACATGGTTCATTTCTTTCTTTTCATTTCTGGTCTCTTGTGTCTATACTCAAGAAAACCTAGGCTACAGTTGCAAACCTGCAGAAATCAAATCTGAGTCTTTAAACCAAATCACTCTTATGTTGAGAAAACAACATAATATACAACTGTCAGGGAGAATACATAAATAGTACTTCTTTGTGTGGCCTTAACCTCTACTGGGCTTGAGTTAAAAATTAGCTAGGAGAAATTATTTGTTGAAACCATTATAATTTTCTCACATATCCTTTATTCAAACCGATGCTTAGAAAACTGTGATGCCTGCAGCTGTCGAACTTCTTTCATGATGTCCATTTCTAAATTGTAAATCAACTCTGAAACGCTCTAAATAGTTACCTAATTTTTTCCAGTTATTTTTTACAATATAAGCAAAATATGTTCATGCCACAGTTTACTCTCTTCATACTAATTTTTCAAAGGTTTTCATTGTGTATTTCTGGTTTATTACTTATATGTTTTTTTTAAATAGAAACTCACATAAAAACCAAGACCCCTTCTGTAAGATATTCTTATTTAGGTCAGTAGGAGGCCCATATAAGTTTAAGAAAATATAAAATAAACATCCTTAGGGAAAGGTATGGTATGTGCACTTTGGGTGTCTCTCATATACACTGCTGCAATATTGTGAGATTTCAGACTCTTTGGAATACAGGGGGGCATGCAAGGTGCTTTAACAGATCATCTCTCTCCATGTCAGCATCTAAGTAGAACAAATCTCAATATTCAGCAAAAGTCAGCAAGTTCAGCTCAAGTAGAAAGGTTTGCATTGAGTTAATTAATAATATTAAATTTATTTTAGAGATAATTATTTTAAGAATAATTGCCCATGGCTTAATTTCTGGTTAATTTATGCAACCAGAAGAAGTTAACTAACTCCTTTGTATAGTCAAAGGAGTTAACTAACCCAACCACACATTTTCTTTTTTGGTGAAAAAGAGAAGAGAATTTATGAAGATTTAAATGAAAAAAAAAAACCAACACAAAAAAACAACGAAGTCCTCACAGTCTTGGTCACGGGGCTACAGGTTTCACCAGGATGCAGCATCCTCTATGAGTTGTGCACAATAGATCAGCACCTTGCATTTCCGCTTCTTTTTCCTTGATGAAAAAATTCTTAACATTTATATAATACTTTAATACACAGAAGAGTGGATTAACATGACTCTTAATTGTGGCAGTTAAGGAAATAGCAGGATCAATATTTATTTGAAGTAATTTTTCAGTCTTCTGTGCTCTCGGAGAAGGCAGCACAGATACTTCTCTGGTTTGGACACAGTCATTTGAATGTGTCCAGTTTTGCAGTTGTGCCTACGAATCAATTTAGTGTGGGTTTGTTCACATCTAAAGGAAAGTTAAATGCTGACTTTGAAAGTAGGGAAACGTTCCATAGATATCCTTTGCTTTCACAAAGCACGCGTTTGACTGTGATCCTTAAAAGCTTTTATTTAACCGTTTTCTTTTTCTGTTTGCAAAATTCACAAAGGGCTGTTCTGTAAGCCCTCTTCATATTTTCCCCAGTTTGTCCTAAATTTTGCCTCAGGGGAATAAACAGCAACAGTGTTCAATTTCCCATTCTGAATGTGTATGCCAACACAGAGAGCTTTTATTACAAGGGAAGAAATCAAATCATTGTCACCTAAAGTGCTAATTATGTCTGATAAATGTATGGCATACACTTAATGCAAAGAGAGCTTAGGAAATGATACACCTTCCGTAATTACAGTGACCAACCTAGCTCCATCAATCTAAATTTTTTTTTCAATCCATGTTCATTTGGGTGGCTTTATTTTTATTAAATGGCTTTCTTAAGCTTGAACAGACCCACTTGCTGCTAATAAGGAAGCTCACATTAAGTATTTTGGAACTGCCTACAATAAGAAGGTGTGTTACATGATACACACCCAGATGAGTATACACAGATAAACAGAACCCGAAGGCGAATACAGTTACATTCTTCTCCCTTTGGGGCATAGAACTGCAAACTGAGGGTAAAATTTACCGTTCTTTGCTTGCCTAATGAATTTCTGTATTCGGTTAACTAAGGATACCACATTTCTATTCCAGGGGAGCCTGAAATCCTTCCACACAGCTCACAACAAACCCTTTAGCCCCCTCCCCAGGGACATTAATGACCTCATGAGAGGGCATGCTGCCCTCAGAACCTCTGATGATAACATTTAGGAATTACTTCTCTTCCCGTTTCTCTTCATGAAAGAAAGCCACCATTCTTCTCAGAGCCAAAATGTATATGGCCTCAGATCAAACCTGACACCCTTATACAAATGAAATAAAAGTACGTTTTAATTAGATTTAAGGATGCTGATTTTCTTTAAAGCTGCTTCAGAGCCCCTCTTCTCCCTGAATCCTCTCTCTAGCAGATGCACTTGGTTGTTTCACACAAACATCTGTACATAGCTGTAGACATGTTGCTCTGGAGTGTGTGCATTCATGTCTGTCATTGGGGCCATTTGGCTAAACATGATGTTCAGTTTTTTGTTTTGCCATATCACTATTCTGAGTTTGTCTATTAATTGCAGTTCTAGCTGCAGTGGGAAGCATGTGTATCTGGGCAGACTTTCTCATCATCAGTGAAATCCAACCAAACCTTCTTTTTGTTGTTTTTACCTTTATTTTTTCTCCCCTCTCTGTTTCTTTCTCCTTAATTCCCCTTAACTCCTAGTCTCCTTAACCTCTCATTTCTCTTTCTTTCTAGTCATTGTTGCTTTTTTTTTCCACTTTGAATTTTTAGCAGATAGCTACTAGTTCTAAACCCTATTTTTGAAGGCAAGTGGAGAGGCTCAAAATTCTTTCATTTACTTTTAGTTACCTATCTGAGGATCTCCATAGGTTTTGGTGAAAGTTATTGCTACTTTTGAACAAAAAAGTTAGTGGTAAATATTGAATTCTCCATTTATTTTTACTTTTTGTCATAATTATAATGCCAGAATTCAGTTTTGTTTGTTATAATTATACAAATACATAAATCTTGAACAAAGATATAGTTTCATGTAATACTTCTTTTTAGTCTTAGTTAATAGTTTAGTACTAAATTTTCAAATTTTCAATTTGTTTTTGCCTACTTTAAAAAATATTCCTAAATTGCAGGTACCAAATATTTCTAAACATTTGGTATCATTAAGGTGGTAAACTTCTTTGGACTTACTCAGTTGGATTCTGATGATATAGGTGGGATGATAGCCTGGAAAATTCTCAATGTGAGAAATATTTTGAGAAACTTTCCATGAGTTAAAAGACTACTATTTCCTGAAATTTATATGTTATAGTTGAACATAGTTAATTATAGTGGTCAACAAATAAATGTGATGTTAACTGTAACACTGCGTTATCACAGTAAAGGTGATAAGTACTTCTCAGCTTTAGAAAACTAAATGTTTATTTTGCAAACCAACTTCCTAGAAGTAATAAAAAGGTGCTATAATTTAACTTCTTAATTACACAGTGTGTCGTAGTCAGGTGTAAGTCAAATATTAAAATAGGATTAAGTACACTTATCAGTCTACATCTAAGGGAAATAAAAATGTATTCACACAAAAATTTGTACTCAAATCTTCATAGCAGTATTACTTATAACAACCCAAATGTCTATTGACTGATGAGTAAATAAGCAAAATGTGGTGTATCCATATAATAGATCACTATTTGATCACATAAAGGAATGATGTTCTGATGTAAGGCATAATGTGGATGAGCCTTGTAAATATTATGCTAAGTGAAAGAAGCCAGACACAAAGGATTACATATTATATGATTCCATTTATATGATGTGTTCAGAAGAGGCAAATATATATAAACAGAAAGGAAACTAGAAGTTGCCTATGGCTGGAGGAAGGAGGAGATGGAGTGTTTTGTGGTGATAGCTAAAGGATACTGAGTTTCTTTTTGGGATGATGAAAATTGTTGCATATACTCTGAGTATGCTGAATTTTCTTGTTAAATTGGGTAAATTATATGGTGAATGAATTACAGCTTAATAAAGCTGTAATAAAAATATTAGGACTTGTATTCATATATTTATATCTTAAATGCTAATGAGCAAAGAAAAATTCAATTACCTTTGAAAAAGAAAACTGTCATTTGCTTAG
The DNA here is from genome assembly GCF_004126475.2 of Phyllostomus discolor. Taxonomy (NCBI): domain Eukaryota; kingdom Metazoa; phylum Chordata; class Mammalia; order Chiroptera; family Phyllostomidae; genus Phyllostomus; species Phyllostomus discolor. The sequence goes on from NC_040914.2 coordinate 62,733,318, forward strand.
CTATTTTGACTATAGTGGAATTACTGAGTTCACATTCTAGCTTATATACTATGCATATTGACATTCTATTCTAGGACTTGCATTTCTGTTGCAACAGAAATAACTTATTTTGTGAGTGAAACTTTGCAAATAATTTCTTCATACTGGCTGTTTTGAACATTTTGATATAAATCATGTTGAAATTTAGGAAGATTGAGAAAAGAGTAATCAGAACTTGAGTCAATTGTTACTTCTAGGGGGATTAGTGGGTGTAGGGATTGAGCAAAAAGGAAAAAGGACTCATTGACATGGATAACAGTGTGGTAATTACAGGGAAGAGGGGGTATAACAGGGGTGAATGGTGATGGAAAAATTACAATAAAAAGTAAAAAAGGAAAAATAAACATGTATATAGTACTAAGCTTCTCACATTTAAATTTGAATATAGTTAGAATATTTTTATTTTTAAATTTCATTTTTAAAATTACAAACTAGATAATGGCAGCAATACTTTTTTTTTACACTGGTGATAAGGATGCTCAGAGAACTCACTGATTACAGCAAACTCATAAGGGAAGAAATGAAGGCTATGCTAAGTAAAATAAATAAAAACTAAGACTAATCCACAGGAAACTAACTGTGAAGGGAAGGAAACCAGAGTTCAAATCAATGAACATAAGGAAGAAATAAACAGTCAACTAGTACAGAATGAAGAAACAAGAATTCCAAAAAAAAAGCAAGGAGAGAATAAGAAGACTCTGGAACATCCCAAACATGCCAACATCCGAATCATAGGGATACCAAAAGGGGAAGAGGAAGAGTAAAAACTTGAAAACTTATTTGAAAATATAATAAAGAAAACTTCCCTAATTTGGTGAAGGAAATAGATATACAAGTCCAGGAAGCACAGAGAATCCTAAGCAAGTTAAACCCAAAGAAGACCACACCAACATGCATTATAATTAAAATGTCAAAGGTTAAAGATAAAGAGAGAACCTTAAAAGCAGCAAGAGAAAAGAAGAGAGTTTCCTACAAAGGAGTTCCCAAGAGAGTATCAGCTGATTTCTCAAAAGAAACTTTGCAGGCAAGAAGTATTCAAAATGATGAAAAGCAATGACCTACAACTAAGATTACTTTATCCAGCAAAGCTATCATTTAGAATTGAAGGACAGATAAAGTGCTTCCCAGACAAAGTAAAGCTAAAGGGGTTCATCATCACCAAGCCTTTATTATATGAAATGTTAAAGGAACTTATTTAAGAAAAAGATCAAAATCATGAATAGGAAAATGACAACAAACTCACAACTATCAACAACTGAGTCTAAAAAAATGAAAACAACAAACTAAGCAAACAACTAGAACAGGGACAGAATCACTGATACGGAGATCATTTGGAGGGTTATTAGTGGGGAGGGAAAGAATGGGGGAAAAGGTACAGGGATTAGGAAGCATAATTGGTAGGTACAAAATAGACAAGGGGATGTTAAAAATAGTATGGGAAATGGAGAAGCCAAAGAACTTATTTGCATGACCCATGGACATGAACTTAGGAGGGGATTGCTGGAGGGAAGGGGGGTAACCAGGTGGAGGGGGTCAAAGGGGAAAAATGGAAACAACTGTAATAGCATAATCAATAAAATATACTTTAAAAGATTCATCATCTTAGCCACATGAAATGTCAAGGCAAGTTTACCAGTTGTCCTTGCTTCCCATCTCTACTTCCCCCAAACTGTGGTCAACTGATTTATCACACCAGTAAGTTGGGTATCTGTCATCAATCCACTTATTCCTTTATCAAATAGATTTTCGTGCTAAGCCCTGCTGTGGGCCCTTTGAAGAAAAAGGTTATGTGTATCGTGGCTTTGAGGAAAGTGTCACACACATGTAAACTCTAATTCCAGTGGCATGAGAAACACACTATTATACAAGTTTATGTAAGGTGTATGGAACACGATGAAGGGAGTCTCCAACTACTTGGGAGTATTGGGGTGTTTTCACAGAGATGGTCAGGAGGAATAAAGCATGCAAAGTCATGGAGATGTGGAAGGGTATGTTCTCCCTAGAGAACTGTTCTCCTTTCAACTGATTCTGTTAGGTTTTCAGTACCTGTGATATAACCAAAGGGGTGAAATGCACAGTTGGAAATATGCTCCAGAGCTTCAAGCAGGGAATAGAAGGTTTGGGAGACATCAACATGTGTTTGCAGTTCAACACATTAAAAAAGAGGGTGTATAGAGTAAGAGACAGGGATTGAACCAAAACTCTGGAACTACCCATGTCAAGGATCAAACAGAATAGGAGTGTTATTTGTGGGTGAGTTTTAGGAAACTACAATGTAATGGACAGACATAACCTGTAGAAAGGTCAGTTAACCCATCTCAACACAGCCTGTTGAATTTGGCTGTTAAAAGTGTTATTTAGACCATGATGGTAAGGATGCAAGCCAGATGGCACAACAAATTTGAGTAGAGTATTTGAAGGGAAATGACGTGGATAATCCTTTCAAGAAGCATGCAGGTGAAGAGAGAAGGGGAATATAGGGTACAACTCGAGAGAGGCAGAACCAAGGAGTGCTTCTGTTTTAAGGGAAACTTCAGCCTTCTTGTAGGCAAAAGACTAGAGGGAAAAGAGGTGATGAAGAGATACAGCAGGGAGACAGGATGTTGGAGCTCTGGACATTCTGTTAACAAATGTATGAAACATTCCCTCAACTTAGCCAGGACCCCGTATTGATGGAAAAACTGGAACTGCTGGACAGGAACACTAGGGTAACTTTTCAAATTGCATTTTGAAACAGTCTTCAGCAGGGCAAGAAAGGTAACTTCGCCTTAACAGAACATGAATTTAAAGTATAATTCAAATTGTTGCTGGCTACAAATGAATGGCATTTAAGAAAATTGTGTTGTGCTTTGCATCATAGCCAAAGCAGTAGGCAAAATAATTTTATGCATCAGAGTCTAGTTCATTTGTTAAGTTGATGGTCGACTTTGGGTACTGGTTATAAAGTCTCTCAGCATAAATTCTGTTACAATTGAGCAAAGGGAAACCATTACCTTAAAAAATATTTCCAGAAAAGGATTAATTTGTATTTGTAATCTTAAAGGACTGATTTCATTTACAATTTTAACTAATAGCCATTTCCAAAAAATAATATGAAGAACTAAATCTCTTGATGATTTCTTCATTTACTGATAAAGACTTTTGGTATGTGCCACAGTGCAAATGTCTTAAAACTGTTTTGTCTGAAATACTGTGTTTAGTTCTTTCGCAGAAGGTGCTCACAGAACCTCCAGATAGCAAACCCTGAGCGCCGAGCACTCCTTTTACGTGACCCTAAGAGTTAAACTGCTACACTGGGGGATTTTTCTTTAAAATTAATTTAACTGAAAATCTCTTCAAATTGTATTGTTGGCTTTGGTGCAGGGCATGAAATAATTTTCCATCCTACCCCACCATTCCACGAAGGTCAGACTTTGAATTGGGCTGTTACTGTCTTGCCGCAGAGTTTCCAAGCTGCGTTAATTTTGGTTCTGCTGTTGATGGATGGAGCAGTTTGAATTCTGACATGTAGCAGGCCGACTTGAATGACCTGCAGAGGCAGATGTCAGCCTGTTATTTCATGCCCGTTTGTCAGGAAGGAAAAACAACGTCTGTTCAGGCTGCTCTATTCTGGGGAGCCTACGTGGAAGGGTGCGAATGTGTGCTGCACTTAATATAGGTTATGGGGAGGAGATGTATGTGGTATTTATATAATATATTGACACATAAAGGAACATGAGAATGGTGTGCATATTATGTTTTTATTTGGCATTTAATATTTTTGTATGTATGAATATTTTGCGTGGCTATAAGTAGAGCTCTATCTCTGAACACATACACTACAAAATCCCTTACAAGATGTGTAGAGGAGTGTGCCCATTGGTTGAATATTCACACATCTTTCTATGGACATATGTTCCTGCCATTGAGATCATTTAGCATATCAATATGGCATAGGTAAAAAGAGGACACAGAAAGCAACATTATGGAGTTAGGAGGGTGAAGCTAGGAAGGAGGAAGTGGAAACCAGAAAAGGTATAAGAGTGAGGCTCTGACTACACTTATGTCCTGGCAAAGTCTTAGAGCAGAGCTGAAGGCAGACAACCAAGCATAAGGCAGGAATTGTCCGATGAACCAGCTGATAAAATATAAGAAAATGGAGTGTCATTGGGAATCAGAACTGCTTGCATGAGTGACTTGAAATTACCTGGAGTTCACAAATCAGAAACCTGTGACCATCTGAACCCAAGGAACCCCTTCCCTCCTTAAGCAGCTGTCTTGACAAGGAAGAACCCATGAGGCAGAAGGGTTCTCAGAAACTCCTTGCATTCAGTGTTCTCTGAAGAGTAGTGGAGGAAGGTTTGGGCTAGCCTTCCCAATCCCAGCTCAGAACTAGATTTACCAACTTCATTTACATCTGGGGACTTTGCAGAGAGACCAGTTTGCAGAGACTGGCTTTCGTTGATCAGTTTTATCTTTGTAAAGTAATACATGCATATAGTTTTGAAAAGTCAAATAATACTAAAAGGCTTATGAATATAAATTGCAGATCCATAATCCACCTCCCACCCCTAATCCTATTCCCCACAGGATGCTACTTTCCATTCATTTATCTGTGTCTGTCTCTTGTGGTGTTTATATACTTCCACATAATGCTACTACATAGTTCCTTAATTTATCCACTTTATCCATCAATGGGCTTCTCTTTTAGTAGATGAAAATTTAGTCTCCCTGCTTCCCCCCTCCCATCCTCTCTAATCAGCATTCAGGTGTGTATCTTTATGCTAAGTACAATGTATTCTTTAGTTACATTACTTTTCTTATACAACATTTTTTCACTTGTTTAATATTCTTAATTCGCTCAGTAATTTTTCCGTGTGCTCTAACGTATTCCCAATGAAATCTTCCATCCAGGTGTACCTATCAGATACTGCTTCAGTTGTGTTTTATCAGGAGCCCTGTGCATTTCCCTCCAGTGTGGGCAGTCACTTTCTAGGCCTGCTCCAAGACCACTTAAGTTCATTCTCAATCTTTTGTTGTCACCTTGAAAACACCATTGCCCTCTTTCCTGTTTTTGGTCACTTTTCCTTGATTTTATGCTGCTTCATTTTCAGTTTTGTCCCTCATATTATGAGGGTACCTTGCTAATAACTTCCTCAGAAAACATGTGTGAGGAGTAAATGTTTTGAGAACTTAATATCTGGAAATATCTTTATGCCACTCTCAAATTTGATTGATACTTTGGGTATAAAATTATAGTTTTGAAATAATTATATCTCATTGGTTAAGGCATTGCCTTGTTGCCGTCTAGCCTCCAATGCTGCTGCTGAGAAGCTAGATGCCACTCTGGTTGCTGTTGTTTTTATGACTTGCCTGTGCCCTTCTGGAAACATCTAGAATTTTCTCTATGTTCTCAGTGTTTTCTAACTTTACAAAGATGTGTCTTAACATAGATCTGTTCAAATTGACTGAGTAGGACACTTAATTGGAACCCTTTAATCTAAAGGTTTTGTGTCTTTTAATTCTGGGAAATTATCCTGAAATATTTCTCTGATAATTTTTTTTGCTTCTGTTTTCATTTTTCTCTCTTTTAGTCATTTTTGTTCATCAGAAGGTAGACCCTCCTGGATGTATTCTCTGATTTTTTTATCTTTTCTATTTTTTTTTTTGATTCTTCTTTCATGGAAATTTCCTAATTTTATCTTCCTACTATTTGATTGGATTTTTTAAAAAAAATTTCTGTTAACATGACATTCTAGGGGTTTTTTTTTAAAGATTTTATTTATTTATTTTTAGAGAGGGAATGGAGGGAGAAGGAGAGAGAGAAACATCAATGTGCGGTTGCTGGGGGTCATGGCCTACAACCCAGGCATGTACCCTGACTGGGAATCGAACCTGCAACACTTTGGTTCGCAGCCCATGCTCAATCCACTGAGCTGTGCCAGCCGGGGCCACATTCTAGGTTTTTTAAAAAAGATTTTATTTATTTTTAGGATGGAAAGGGAAGGATAAAGAGAAGGAGAGAATCATCATTGTGTGGTTGTCTCTCACTTGTCCCCCACTGGGAACCTGGCCTGCACCCTAGGCATGTGCCCTTATTGGGAATCAAATTGGCAACCCTTTGGTTCTCAGGCCAGCACTCAATCCACTCAACCCACACCAGCCAGGGCACATTCTAGGTTTTTGATTATTCATATCTGTATAACATTTTGGTTTTGTTTCATAGATATAATACATTTTCTTATCATTCTGACAGTATTACTTCTTTTTAAAAATTTTCTTTTGTTCCATAATTTTTTGTTTCCTCAGAGTTCTTTTTTAGAAATTTATTTCAGTCCCTGTCATTCAGTTTTGCAAAAACTTATGTTCCTTGACTTCCTGAATTCAAGAGTGAGGCACTAAAACATTGGTTTCCTGGGTTGGTCTACAGTAGGGAGGGGGAAGGATGAGCCTTTTTATTGGGGTACTCCCAAGTGGTAGTTACCTTTTGGTGTGCTGTTCAGTTTCTCTAGAGAAACCTCTAATTCTTTGCTCAGTGTTCCTGTTTCAGTCCAGAGCCCAGAATCTCTGGGCCTAGAGCCATTTCAGCTTAAGTACTCCCTAAGTAAACCTCCCATCTTCTGTAGAAATGAAATAGGAGTTAGTCCTGGCTCTGCAGGATGGAGGAGAGAACAAAGAGCTCTAAATGCTCCTTCCACAAACTTTCCACCAACTCTTCCATTTTTAGCCTTTTTAGGATTCTACAAGAAGAGTTGGCTTTCTTCTCATTCCCCTGCAGAAACTTATTTCAGCTTCATCTGCTCTGCTAAGGCAATTGCTACTCTTCCCATGGCTTGCTTCCTTCCAAAAATCTGTTGACATTTTTGATCCACTGTTGTCTTCTTTCCCATTGTCCTTTTCCTTGTGAGTTTATTCCATTTCTTATTCTCTTATTATCATTATTTTTTGTTCTAATTGCTTTGTAGGATTGGGAGAGGAAGTGGAGATAAAACACATGTTCCGTCTCTCATGTTTAACTGGAAGTTGCAAGGCTTTGCTTTTAAACCTGCCTTTAATGCCATTGGATTTGTACAGGGAAACTCCTGCTTTAAGAGAAGAGACAAATCCTCATTTCTCATTCTGACCTTGCTGCTGACTCTAAACACAGCCCAATAACATGGCATGTTAGTGCTTTAATATTAACTTTCATGAAAGGATATGATTAGAACTACTCTGCTCTCAAGACTGTGCCAATAAAGATTCTTCAATGACTGTTGAGTATCAGGGGACTACTGTAAACCCTTGGGTTTAGAGATTCTTGGTTTGGAATTTTCTGTTTGTGAACAAATGGGTTCTAAAACATATGAATGACTTTTCTTGCATTAACAACAATGAAAAAAATCAAAAAATACTTCAGTGTAAAATATCTAAGCATGGGAGCTGGTATTTGTAGATTTAGCCAGGACTGTAGAAGGAAAATGCTACTGTGAACTTGACTGGGCTATTGATAGAGGTTCTAAGATGTCCTGGAGTAGGTTCTTGCATGTGAAGGAGGAGTAGGAGTAAGTGAAGTAAGAGAATTTTTCCCCTTCACTTACTGGAAAAACACCATGGCATGGTAGCTCTTCCTCATGGCTTCTGTCAGACTGACCACACGCTCACCTATTTGTGTGCCTGGAAGTCTAACTAATTGCTACTATACAACTCCTTCTTTTTCGTTTTGCTTCCCTGTTCTCTTTTCAACAGGACTCAATGAAGCCTTGGTAGCTGTCATCAAAGTTAAAGCCCATAGCCTCAGATCTACGTTCAGATGCCTTCATTATTACACCAGTGTTTTAGAACATAGGTATAAAAAGTCCATGTTAGGAGAAATAAATTGGGTTTCTACTTCAGTCATTCATTCAACAAACTTTTGTTGAATGCCTCTTACGTATCTGGCAGTGTGCTTTGTGGTGGAGATATAGAGAAGAGTGAATTATTGGCCCCTGTTCTCAAAGAGCAGTTTAGTGGAAAATACAATATAGCAGTTGCTATAATAGGTATTTATGAATGTCCTCAACAAATATTTATTAAAGGCATATTATATTTAAGGTATACTAGATGCTAACATGCAAAATAGAACCCTTCCAAGGGCTTGTAGCCATTTGAAGTCATTGGAAGGATTTAGGGGAAGAGTACAAGTGAAAGCCCTTGACCATATGTCTAAAAGATTAAAAAATCATGAGTAAAAAACAACTTGTTAAATAAGATACAGTATTTGCAATTTGCAATGCCTAACTGGGTCTGATTTTATTCTTGCTTCTTGCCATTACATTCTGTATAAAGCAATCAGGACTTCTAATAAATATATATCAGGTTAAATCAGTTACCTGCCTAAAATCAAATCAATCCTATGTTACTTTCTAGTTTGAGAAAAATTAAAATCAAACTGTCATTAAGCATTCTTATACATATATTTACTTCACATTCATGATTATTTCCATGAATAAATTTCTCTAAGAGTGTGATAATTTTATAGCTCTTGAAGGATATTGCTACCTTTCCTTCAGGATGTCATGTATAAGTTTACACTCACACTAACAGTGTATGAGAACAGTGTCTGAGAAGGTCAGTTTTCCTGTGCCCTATTTGGGTATCTGTAGTTCTTAGTTATCCTTGGATCTTAAAAAAACATTATAAAATTGACAGATAAAATGACATGCCCATGTTTTATTTTCAAGTCTCTGTTTATCAGAGAAGCTGATAACAATTTCACATGTTTTCTAGTCTATACTTAACATTCTTTTACTAAATTGCCTAAGCTGGTTCCTGTCTTATTTTCTATTGGTGTTCATCATTTCATAGTATGTTTAAGCACTATTTATATTTTGCAGACTTTTGTCTTTTACACAGTATACTGAATATGTTTTCAATTTGCTCTAGTTGTATTTTTTAATGTGTGAGTTTTACATCTTAGTTAGGCTAATCTATAAATCTCTTGCTTAATGGAATCCTCTATTTTTTCATTCTAAATTATGACATTTTTAATATTCAAAAAATCATATAATAGATACCCATGTGCCCACTACCTAACTTCAACTCTCTCCCTTTCTCTCCTTCCTCCTCCTCTTCCTCCCCCCACCCTTCCTTCAGCCTATCTTTGTGAACATAGAAGATAACGGCTTTCACTTCATCCTTCACAAGAGCCAGTGATCTCCACGTATTTATTGTATACTGGCTACTTTTTCTATTGATTTGAACTGCCACAGAAAACTATACAAATTTATATATATTTAAGTATATTTTTACAGGTTATTTTGTTCCAGTAGTATGCTATAATTAATATTTCAAACCAGAACCGTATTGCTTTAATTACTGTAGCTGTATGCATTTAAATATTTGCCAGAACAATCCTTCTCTACTCCTTCATTTCTCCCTCAAACTTTCTAGTTAAACTTCAATTTTTATTTTTTAAATGAACTTTAGAATTATTTTATCAAATTCTAACCCCCTCAAAGGGGGATTAGAATTGTAATTGTGTCAGATTTATAGATTCGTTTAGGTGAGGTTAGTAGCTCTATAGTTGTATATTTTTCTCCATATGGCTAACAAACATGACTTTGTCGCTATACCTTTCTTTATGTTTCATTGTAAAATGTTGCACTTTTTACTCTACAATTACCATGCAATTCTCATTAAATATATTTCTAGTAATTATATTTTCTAATTCCCATTGTGAGTGGGATGTTACCATTATTTTTTCTAACTGATTATTGCTGACATATAGGAAAGCTATTGATTTTTTTAAATTAACTGAGTCTTACAGTTTGCTACCTTGTTGAAAATAGTTCAGTTTTCATAGTTTCTCCATTCTCTTAAATTTATCAGGTAGGCAATCACAACACTGGCAAACGGTGATGCTTCTGCCTCTTGCTTTCCAATGCACACACTCCCTAGTTATTTCTCTCATCTTATTTCTTTGACTGGAACTTCCAAAACAAGGTTGAATATTGATAATAACAATGATAAAATCAGGCAATTTTGTCCTATTATGTTTCCAGGGTTTCACCATTACAATTCTGTGCATAGATTCGTAATTATATAAGGTAGAAATGATATTTAGCTACATGTCTGTATATACATGCATGTCTATATACACACTTATACACACACTGCATGGTGTCAGTAGTGCCAAAAGGGAAATGCATATGTTATATGAAATTGGGAAATTATGTTTCATGAATGAACTAAAATATGAACGTTATTTTCTTTTCTCCTAAGAAAGGAGAAAAGGACTAATTCTACTTCTTTCCCTCAGAGAAGTTTTCACTTCAAAAAGCTGGCTGAAATTTGAGAAGTGAGTTTGTCATTTTGTACTGGGGAAAAACACAGGCATAGGGAAGGCCATTCAGCTCATGACATTTATATATATTTAATTATGAAAGTCATAACCTCATTAATACTAACATTTAAAATGTTAATATTTTAATATTTTAAAAAAACATTGGGATACTTTTCCAGATTTTTGCAGATACAGTTTTTACAACTATAGATATGGTGTTCATGGAATTTCATATCAGTGAGTCATTTAATTCATTTTAAAGTATGGGTCCTGCACATGAGAAGGGCACACAGTGGTGTCTTTCCTAATGTATCTTGGGAACAACCCACCAAAGGTTTCACAGGGCAGGTGCAACATGCTCTTTGAATGTTAATAAGCGAACTTTTTAGAGGAAGCAAGCCCTCTCACAGTTGTTGAAAGCAGAATATAGTGACAAAGAAGGTAGAAAATACATTGGAGAGGACTGATTTCTCCTTCATAAAATCTTGGAACTTTTATTCTAGGCTTTCAGATATATTTAATGATGTCAATAAAGATTATTTTAACCATAACAGTAAATAATTTAAGATGCTGGGTGGAGGTGGAAGAGGCAGGGGAGAAAACTCAAATTTGCAAGCTACAGTGTTTTATCCTGTGTAATCTTGTCAAAGTTTCCTCACTAAAACAGAAATTCAGGCAAGCAGAAGGTGGAGACCTCCCGAGGAATTTGTTAATGGTAATGGCGTGTGTTGTACTCTTGGGAAGTACTACATAATTAACGGATGTGCCTTCTTTCCTAAAGCCAGATCAAGCTATTGGATGAGTGAATTGTTTAGTTGTTGAGAAACCACTCAACTTTCTGCCAGAGGTACAGGGAACTGCATGCTGCTCAGGTTTGCAGCCCTGAAGGTGGCCCCTTTCCCAGGTATTCACATACAACACTCTTACACATGTATCCCTACACACGTATGAACACAAGTAGGGCCCACTGTTCCATTAATTTGTATGCAGCAAACTCTCATCCTCAGCTTGTGATAAGCTTCCAGTGGTGGGTTGAAAATAAAGGGATCGTGTATATTCTTATCTCAGAAGGATAGTCCCTCCTTTCTCCCTTCATCCTTTCCAAAGCTAACTTTTCACTCCATGAACTGACTCCCTGACTCCGAATTGTCTCCTACTGATCAATGACCATCCCGTCACTCCCACTGACTATCCATACTTACCAACTGTTCCCCTTCTCCTGTGTCTTCAAACCTTTTTTCTCCTTCTGTCAACAATTTCTATATTTTCCTTTGACTCTATTTCTGCCGAAACTATAGACCTATCTCCTTTACCATGAAACTGTTTGAAGGAGTTGTTTCTGTTGCCATCTGCATTTTCTGGGTATGTACTCTCTGAATTCTCTTCTGTCCTTATGATGCACAGCACTTAGTATTTTTTGGACTATAAGATGCACTGTTTTACCACATCTTTTGCTTCAAAATTTTTCCCCCTATTTTCCTCCCCTAAAGCCTAGGTGTGTTGGGAGTCCACACTATAAGATGCATCTAGGTTTTAGAGGAGTAAAATAGGAAAAAAAATTGAAGCAAAAAATGTGGTAAAACAGTGTATCTTATAGTCTGAAAAATACAGTGATCTGTTCTCAACATTCCTCTTGTCATCACCGATGACTGCAAATAGTGAAACTGAATAGCTTATTTTCACTCCTCATCCTATTTTATCTTTCTTTGCCATTTTTATGTACTTTCCATGGGTGAGCTTATGTGTTCCCATAACTTCACATCTACTTTCATAATCTCAGTTCTCATGTACGATAATGGAAGTCCTGAGCAGATCTCTTCCTTTAGCTTGACACCTCCCACTGAATATTCCCAGACCCCTCAAACTCATTATCTTCAAAACTAAACTTATTAAAATAAACTGGAAGAGAACACATATGCAACATAATAAAAAATCAGATGATTTCTGGGGTTCACAATCATGAATATATTTATTTTGAGAGAAAGCCTCCATTCATAAAGCATCCTTATTTTTCAAGTTGAGAAAAACAGTCTGCTAAAAAGGACTCTGGCCCAAATGAGCCTGTATTTGATCCTAAACAAGATTTTGTTCACCACCAACAAGGGGTCCCTGGGGAAGAGAAGGAAGTTACACCATTTAAATCCTGGGAAGTTAAGTTTTCTCAATTCTAGAAAGCTTTTTGTGCTCCTTATGATACCATTTACTAGGCCTGCTTCACCTGTAGTAGATAGATACTCAATAAATGAACACTTGATTTGACTAACTTTATAGCTTTGGAGAATATTTGTGTCTGTTTTAATTGTTCTGAATCATACCAGTGAACCTCTGAATTTCTTGTTGTATGGTGAATCTCCCTATTTCTTTCCGTTGATTTTCTTGCTAAATGTAAACTGTTTCAAAGAAGGTTGAAATTAGACTAACATTTTCCAAAGTGTCTACCTTTCACTCTCACTGAAGAAAACCTCTGGGTTTTTTTTCACTCTGCTGAAATATCATGACACCTGTCTAGACCAATTAGAGAGAGAGAGTGGTTGAGTCTCTGCAATAGAAATGATGGATGTGCTGGGGATGGTTTTAGTGACTCATTAGCCAAATGCTACAAAGATATAAAAGTTTTGTGGTTTTTATTTTCATTTACATCAAGAGCCTGCTTAAGCCTGTACCATTCTCTCCATTACTTCTTTCTTGTGCAGTAGAAACTATCTCTTCAAACCACCCTGTGTGCCTCGCATTTAGTATGCAACCTGTCTTGTTGCCAGTGCCTTTAGTTATCCCAATCATATTTCTAACTAGTAGGATTTCCAAGCTGGAGGAGGAAAGTGGCAGGAATTTAACTATACCTTAAATTCACCTCTTTATGTCCATCTCCCTAGCACAAATGATGGACACACTAGTGCTTTTTTATCTTTTCATTTCTTTTTTTTACTTCATATCAATTTATGGTGTTTGGGTTTGCTTTTGTCTTTTATTACCCCTATCCAGCCTCCACCTTCTCATTCCCTCCTGTGATTAGTCCTGTGGCAGGTGCATCTTTCTTTGGTGCCTTGGAAAACACTAGGCCTTTATTCATATTAAGCCCACAATATCATAAATGAAATTTCGATTTGGGTGTAGAGGTTTCCCTGCTTGTAATATGAATCATAAACACCAGCAATGCAATTTTAAGAGGCTGATTTTTTTTTCACAAGGGAAGGAAAATAAAATCTCAGAATCTGCTAGAGTCCGACCTCACCCCTCCCCCACCCCACCTCCTACTTCCTCTGAACAAAGGCTGGGCAGTCTCAATCATTCTGAATACTGTATGAAATTTAAGGCAACATACAGAGCATGTATGGAAACAGAATGTGCAGTAGGAGATAGATTGCCCCTCTTGCAATATTTACGTATCGGCAGCCTTGTTTGTGTGCACACGTTCGGCACATGGGAGGTGGGAGGAATGGCTGGCTGTTGGTACAGATTTATATTTCCCATCACTGCTCTCTATCCTTTGGGATCAACTTTGTTATGGGAACACCAGTGGGGGTTTATTACAGTGTGTGACAGCAGGTGTGGGGCTGTGTGTGCGTTGTCAATTCATTGTCCTCCAGGATCAGGATTTATACAGTCACACACCCCTTCTTTCCAAGAGCTTACTTTGTGCATGGACATCATGTCTCCATGGCACTGGGTGCTGCACAATGCCCGCTGAGTCAGTGACAGAATCCCACACATGTCAGGCAGGGAGTGCATTCGAAAAGATTTGGTTCTACAAACTGATAGATGCCAGAGGGGAAGGGGGAGGGGGTGGCATGCTGGTTGAAAAAGGGGAAGGGATTAAAAGTATGAATTGTTAGTTGCAAAACAGTCACAGAGATATAAAATAAAGAGCAGAAAATATAGTCAATAATATTGTAATAACTATGTATGGTGCCAGGTGGGTACTGGAACTATCAGAGGGACACTGTGTAAAGTCTATATGATTCTCTAACCGCTATGCTGTACACCTGAAACAAATACAAAATAATATTCAATGTAAACTATAATTGAAAAATAAAATTTAAATGCGTACTGCTTTTCAGTTTTAGATTTAGATCATTTAAGAGATACAAATGCCACTGAAATAGGGAGACTCACCATACAACAAGAAATTCAGAGGTTCACTGGTATGATTCAGAACAATTAAAATAAATACAAATATTCTCTAAAGCTATAAATTTAGTCAAATCAAGTGTTCATTTATCGGGTATCTACTACAGGTGAAGCAGGCCTAGTAAATGGTATTGTAAGGAACACAGAAGTGTTTCAAGAATTGAGAAAATTTAACTTCCCAGGATTCAAATGGTACAATTTCTTCTCTTCCCTGGGGACCCCTTGTTTGTGGGTGAAAAAATCTTGTTTAAGATCAAATACAAGCTCATTTGCGCCAGAGTCCTTTCTGACAGACTTTTTCTCAACTTGAAAAATAGCAATGCTTTATAAATGGAGGCTCAAAATAAATATATCCATGAATTGTAACCTTAGAAGTCATCTAATTTTTATAGCTGCTTGAGAGAAGTAAAAGTATGTACTTTAGGGGAAATTGAAATAACAATTTTTAAAAGATTATAACCTAATGAAAAGTTTATAAATTGCTTTCTTAATTCTCAGACATGGGATAAAAGGAGTAAAGGGTTGAAGGTATATATTTGGATAGTTTTTAAGTAGAATGAGTAAATAGATATTTCCCATTTCTGGGTGCCATGTTAGGTACTAGATATCAAGAGCTACAAGATAAAAATTCTTGACCTCAAGAAACCCATAATTCTGGGGTACCTTGTACTAGCCCCTTAGCTAATTCTTCTTTATACCCTTCTCAATATACTTCCCTTCAAGAGCTGTTTTCTTAAAGTGTATCAAGTATTTCCCAGATGTGATCATTAATATGAACAAATGGTTTAGGAAGACGTGTACTTATGCAAGATTCTTCATTCAAAGGATCTGAAGTCATAAAAATCAAAAGTCCAGTTTCTCTTGATTAGTAAAGTTTTGAATTGTCCTCTTATCTCAAACTCTCCAAGCTTGAAAAGGATACCGAGGAGTTTATGATATTCTCTACTTTATCAACAGACTGATCTTGCTGAAACACAAGTCTGATTACATCTTTCCTTAGCATAGCATATAAGACCCTGCATACATACCTCTTTATTTTTGTCACCCCTTCCTCCTGCCTGTCCCCAAATTCTCACAATCACGAACTGTTTACAGCCCCTGTATGCACCTTGCTTTTACCTACATCTCTGTCTTTGGATGTCTTGCCTGATATAATCTGGGGGAAATCTCCTCTGCATAATTGTTTTCCCCACCTGGCAAAATCCACTATCTCCTTCGAAACTTTGTATACGCTTATATTTTAGAATCATAACAATATATATTATTTTTGTTTTCCTGTCCATCTTCTCTATAATATAATGATGAGATTTTTTTGATGTATGAAACAAAGATATTTATGGCTACATCCCAAGTATTATGGTAAAGTCCTTCTGTATTTTTTTATCCCCTGTATCAGTCACAGATCCTGGAGAAAAATAGGTTCTAAATTAGTACTCACTGGGCTGAATGTTGAGGGAGATTGTATAAGCTAGATGAAACAACTGGAAAACAAAATAAAGCAATGGTATATATAAAGATGAAAAGTCCCAAATAGAGGTGCCATCATGGTTTAGAGGAGTGCAAAGGAGGTGCAGGGTTGGAGGCTACTGAGCATTCCAGGAAGATAGAAAGCCTCAGGTGGACATTAAAGGTAGAAGAGTGCTTGGCAGGTGGAAAGAAAAGATGACATTCCAGGGGGAAAAAAGCCTTTCAACAAAGGGCACTGGACCATTCCTTGGTGATCGTATAGCCTAGATTTTGTAGGTGGTTCTTATTTCATGTCACTTAATTCTTTTTAATGAAAGCTATTGATCAAATGAATGTCTAAAGGTAATTTAATCTGTATATCTTTGTAAGCTTTTTCCCATAACTAGATTTATGAAATGGAATATATATCCTGGTTTTAGATTGGAAAATATGGGTACAATTTCCTATGTAAATTTGCATCTGAGGGTGAAAATCTCCTGCTTTGGGGCACAGAGTCAAGGAAACCAAAGCGATGGCATTTTCTGTTTTTCTTGGTTGATGATTCCTATTAAACTGCTTCTATCCTGGCTATAGGTGATATATAGATATTGCTGCCCAATACAAAGTGAAAACCAACAAATTTTTTAGATAACATGTCAAATAATTATTTAGTCTTACACTGTTGTTTAATAATTATTTCATGGAGAATAGGGAGCTTTCAGAACTTTGCTAGCCAGGGGTTCCAGAGCCACTAGAATTCCTTGGGAGGTTGTTAGAAATGCAGAGTCCTAAGCTCCACCCTGGACCTACTGAATCAGAATCTGCATTTGAACACTCTGCCTCCATGACATGAATGCTACTGGTGTGCAGGCTATTCTTTGAATGGTGAGTCTTGCAGGCATTTTCAACTGGGGCTCCACATTTGAACCACAAAAACACACAAAAAAATGATTTGAAAGGCTATTTTCTCAATCTCCCAAAATTGGTACTAAGTAGTACATTCTAGATGCAGAGGCAAGAAGTTAATTCATTACATACAATGGATGCCTTGGAGGATTAGGGCTTAATTAATTCTCTTATGGATCCCCAGTCGGGAAAGCCATCCAGAATCCTGAACTTGATGGAGAATTCAGGTCAATTCTATTACATTTAAACTTCATTAAGTGTGAACACATTGAAGTAGGCAGGTGTGAGCTATAATCTTGTGAGATGTGTGCCTTCCCATTAGTGAAATGTTTGTTTTTATTCTGAATTATCAGAAATCATAACCAGTTTCATACAAACTGCCACTTTCTGAAATTTAGCAGACTTTTCAATGCCTGATTTACAAACCCAAATGGGGCAGATCTAGCTATGACTGTATAAAGTAAATAAAAGCATGGCACATTATTTTCATAGCTGTGTGTTTGTCTGTCTGCCCGCCCAGAAAAAGTGCAGCCATTGTTAATATAATAAGAATGGTTTATGCAGCATCCCTGTAACCTGGCAGCCAAGGAGAGTGGTGAACTTGAATGTGCATACATGAACACTGATGTCTTCACTGTACTAGTCAGTGGGGACACTAGATGCTGTTCAGTGAGCATGTGTACTGTGTAGCCATCACATTCAAAATGACTGAGTGAGCAGAGCAACGAATGTGCAACAAATTTTGTGTTAAGCTTGAACATTCCTCCTTGGAAACTATTTGGGTGCTTCAGAAGGCTGCAGCTATGGCAACTGGTGATTGGCAGCTTCATCAGGACAACACGCCCACCGATGCATCGCACCTCATGCAAAGTTTTTTGGCTAAACATCAAATCACCCAGGTGACTCAGTTTTCCTAAAGCCCAGATTTGGTGTCCTGTGACTTCTGGCTTTTCCTAAAACTAAAATCACCTTTGAAAGGGAAGACATAATAGACCATTGATGAAATTCAGGAAAATACAACAGGGTAGCTGATGGTGATTGGGAGAACTGTGTGAGGTCCCAAGGTGCCAACTTTGAAGGGGACTGAGGCATCATTGTCCTGTGTACAATGTTTCTTATATCTTGTATTTTTTCAGTAAATGTCTCTATTTTTCATGTTAGATGGCTGGATACCTTCTGGACATATAATTTAAATGACTTCAGAATTTAAAGACATTTTTCTCAGATACCTAAACTAAAAGTCACCTCATTTTCCCACAGAGTGTATACAGCAGCCACTGAAAATGTGGTAATAGGAAAGATGAAATTTTCCCATGCTCTGGGCCCATGAAAATGGGGCCATAATTGACATTATTTGGCAACTTTCTCCATTAACATTCATTATGACAGTCACATCTGTCCTGGGCATGTAAGTGTGTGTGAGATTAGATCTGGGAAAAGAAGAAAATGTCTTTGAGCATGAGGCAGTGTTTGGCTTCACTACCTGGAGTAAGAAATCAGAGAATGCTGAGGCACATTAACAGCCAGGGACTTCTAACGGTGACCTCCTACAAAATTGGATCAGGCTTTTCTCTGGCAGTTGTATTAAGCTCACACATTTGATGAAATGTGCTTATGAAGCCAGCATATTTGACTGCTTTCTTTCTTCCCCCCTTTTTTTTCTGGGGCATAGATTCTTTATTATCTGCCGAATTCATTTTACTCTGTCAATATTCCATAGAAAAATGATGGACATTCTATAATTTTGACTTATATACTAATTCATAATTTTGATGGCTCTACCTTAGGGCTGCTTTCTCTCTCATAGCCTTGTCTTCTCCTCCCTCCTGCCCCTGAGTTGGGTCTCTGGTTGTTCCATCCAGCAGTTCAGCTTATGACAGCTGCGTCTCTCCTTATTGCCTTAGCATACTGCAGGTCTTTTTTCATATTAAACCCACAATAACGGCAATGAAATTCAGATTTATAGCTGGAAATCAGCCTATTTGTAATATGAAACATAAACATTGGGGCATTTGAAAAAGCAAACAGATTTTTTTTTCCTGCTTTGTATTTTTCCTTTCTTGGAACTTCATGACTTGAGTCCCAAGCAAGTGCTATTTTAAAATTTTCTGGCACCATGTAATATAATTGATAATAGTGTTTAAGCAGCATCTAATATCATCCAGCATAGTGCAAAGTGAGCCATCCCAGGATATGAGCTTAAAAAATCGCATTAACACTTAGACAAAATGAAATTTTTATACTTGATTTGCTCATGGTTGGACGGATGCAACTAAACACAATTTGAGCTGTCACTTTGCAAAGGGGAAAAAATATGCAACTTTGGAATATTTCAAATGAGCCCAATATTAGATTCTATAACTCAAAGTGACACAGGAAATACTATTTGCAACATGATTGGTTCATTAATATTTGGTAATTGTAGTACATCATTTTAAGGGGGAAATAAAATGCAAACAAATGTTTGCAGCTTCCAGCCAGTCACTGCTTCTCAACCGCCACTACCAGGAAAGGTTTGGGAGCTAAAGGATATGTGTATTGGAGAGGTTATATTTTCCCCTCCCCATTTTTATTTTGGAAGAATAATTTTCATCATAAACCAACATGTCAGACAAAGCATCTACATTTAAAAAAATATTATTTCATGATTTTCCACATGCACATTTGATGTAAACCCTGGAGGTGTATTCCCTGAGTACCTATTAACTCCATTTTAGGGAAATTACATTAAATTATTAGTGACAAATTTACTTGTCTGCCAATGTATTTTTCTGGAATTTTACTACAACATCAATACTTGGCTGTTTTATATGGGCCCTCATTTACCTGTCTTTGAAGGCAGCAACCCCTTGGGGAGCCCTGTCTGTCACTAACAGAAACTGGAAAGAGTCTTTAAGTTTAACATTCACAGTTTTGAATTAGATGGAAAAATATGTTGCACTTTAAAAGTGTAATGCATCCCTCTGAATTTTACAATTAGGCAACTTTTTTTTTGTAATCTATTGTCTCACTCTTTGGACAGAAATAAAACAACACAGACCCATCATCAGGTAGTAGAGTATTAACAATGGCTGTAATCTTGGGGTGTAAAATATGTCTGTTAGGGACCAACAGCAAAATGGGGTTAGTCACATTTCTTGTGTTTATTTTAGGGGAATTAGTGTGGAGAGGATTTACTGTGCTGTGAACAGGGCCCCTCTGTGCATTGTTCCCTTCTGCCCTAGTTGCTTTCGGGAGCTGTGGAGAACTCCAGGTCTGGAGAGGGGTGGGAAGCCAGGTATCCTCAGGTTGCTGGCAGAAGCCTCAGCAAAAAGGATCTGAATGATTAAGATCCCAGCCCTTTATTGTGATCTGTTGTCTCATTTTAAGTAAATATTAATGCTGGAACCCAATTTCATATTCCTTTCTTACAGGAAACTCTCCAAATTCTGTAAGTTTTAGACCCCACAAAACATGGATCTGTTGTTAAAATTGGACACTATTTTTCTTTGCATCCCAGTTCATGAACAGAGTTCTGGCAAGCAGAAGCAGCATGTGTGAGGCACGGTACAAAAGTTACATCTCAACTGTAGTGCCCTGTTGAGGGAGTGTGTAAGGCTAGGTGAGCATGGAGTGTAAGGAAAGCCTGAAACAGAACCAAAGGGGAAATGAAGAATAATAAGCAAGAATGTAAGTCCAGGGGAGGGGACTGTATTCGTCTTTGCAGTTTCCCTCCCATGTAGAATTCTTCTTCATGAGAGTTTACTGAAGCAATACTTGACTCTGAGGACATTTAAAATCCTCCTGCCTGTACTGTATCTGGTTCTCTGGTTTGTATATTATTTTTTCTTTGAGACTGCAAAGTTGTCTAGTGGAAGATTTCAGTTCATTCTTAGCTGAAGATCTGGGGTCTTCAAGCTGATCAAGACCCTTCTGTGTCTTGGATTTACCAAAAGTATGCAAATATTTTTTTTATTGTAGATACGTGACTTGGAGTTGAGAGCTGTGCAGATTTTTTTTTCAGGAAAATATTTCAGGAATTATTTTCTTGTGATGTGTACTGCTCTGTATGGTTTAAACATTGGCTATTACCTATTCTCCCCCATTCTCTGTTAGCTAGGAGCCTCCATCTTTTAAAGGCCTTTTCCCCCTCCCCAAATAAACACAACCATTTAGATCAAATTAACTAGAATATCTGTTTCAACAGACCTAAAGTCATCCTCTGCTATGGTTTGCGAGGCTTGACCTTAATTAAACCTCCATTTTGCCAGAAAATGAGACTGCTGGAGGGGAAGACCATGTGAATTTCTACTTTCATTTCAGGTAGAACATTTGTAGCACCTGGGAACCGATTGTTAATGAAATATTTGTTTTATCCAGACATGTGTTGTCGAGATCTGAGAATTTGGCGGTTTGGTGAGTCTAAATGGGGAAGAATAGTAGCTAATTCCACAAAAGGGAGACAACAGACAACAAGAGATCAGTACCCCTAAGGGAGATATAAGGGGTAATATAAGGGGTAAGGACTTAGGACAAAATGCAGGGGACCTATGGACAACATGAAAGTAGTATTTCCTTTCTAACTGCCTTCCCAATTTCACTTCCTCACTTAATCATGATTTCTGGTGCTAGACAACTAAAATTCATTATTATATTAAGTAATCACAGCCACCCTATATGATAGACAATAAGGTCCCCACTTTCCCCAAGAGGATATCAAGGTGCAGGGTGATGTAACAATTTGCTTCAAGTCATCTAAGTGCCTGGCTGGGATTCCCACAAACTTGCATTTCACTCAAAGGTCAGGTTCATTTCTTCTCTGTTTAGTCATCTTCCTTCTACTCATTTACTAATTCTGGATGTTGAGCTGTTTTGAAATGTTTATTCTTAAGTGTTTGGCTAATTTTAGAATTTTTTTGAATAGTACCTTACATAGTCTTGGAATATATTGTCAAAAGCTGAATAAAGAGCAGTTAATAAATAAAGATGCAGATCAACTAATTTTGGTTCTTAAAGCATTGCCTTCATTAAAGGGAAAGGGATCAATGATGAACTAACTAGGAAAGGAAAAGGAACCCTGCAGAAAGTTGGACAAATCTATTTACACTCTGTCTTAAACTGCATCAGCTCTGGTAGTAAAGCACTATGTGTTCATGTTCATTCAAACCAGAGAGCCTTTATTCAAAGAAAACTTTTAGAATTGTTAGGCTGTCCTGAGTGTTGAGACATTACTGCTAACACCTCCTATACTTCCATCCCTGATGGCTACTGAAGTTTCATGATTACTTTAAACTACACCAAAATTTTGTGAAGAAGGTTGGGGTTGGTGACTGACAGTCACCCAGTAGAAATGTCATCAAAGCCTTCGGTTTTGTTTTTCACTTGTTGCCCTAAGAGCAATGTTTATGTTTCTTTGACACTTAAAATCAATGCTTCCATTGGTAAATCTCAACCTGAGAAATAGATGTGAGCTATATTACACCTGTGCTTTTGTTCTTAGAATGCAACCAAAATAGAACATTCTTCTTCTATCCCCTCCAAAATTTTGGCTGCCCCCACCCATTGAATGCAGTTGTAGCTCTAGGACTTTAAAGGCAGCTTGTAGGTTAAATTAAGTAATTGGATAATGACAATTTATTAAACCCTACTAGTGTGCTAGGTGTTTGGGGTACAGAGGAAATATAGCCCTGGCCCTAAGTGTAGTCAGAGAAACAACTAAGAATAAGGTCTATAGGGCATCACATGATGAAAAACTAAGTTGTAGGATAGTGACTGTTATGGATGCTCAGAGAAGCAGTGTGTGGTGACCAGGGACAGTTTCACCAGTGTGGGTGGGGTTTGGTAAGCAGGAAATGGCACAGAGCATTTCTGATGGGAGGCACAGGTGAGGCAGAAGGTGGAGATGTCTTGCAGTCTGCAGCTGAAGCTGAATATCAGAAATAAGCAGAAATAAACTTGGAGAGGAAAGCAGAGGACTCGATAAACTTTGTAGGGCATTCATCATGAGCCATTGAAAGAACATTGGCTATATGAGTTCAAAAAAGGTAAAACTATTGATAGAAATGCCAAGGTTTTTACAGACCTATAGTTTTATTTTCCCCATGCTGCCCATTTTTATTAATTTTTGTATAGCTTTGGGTAGAATTTTAAAGGTGCCCTTGTCTTGAACCTTCTCATAAGATAGGTTTTATATTTAATTTTTCTTAGCTTCCCATCTTAAACATCCATTGATATGGAACTGGTCAATGTCTTCATAGACTAGAGTATTCCTGATTTAAAATATGTTCTTCTTCTCCTCCCATAAGCCTCTTCTAAATTATCCATGGTAGTCAGCTGTGACAGGTTATAGTCCCATCACCCTCATGTCTCGTGTACATCCCAGGCCAGTATTCTGATTCAGAAAATGTGATCTTCTAAACTATAGAAAGCAAGCAACAGAAAATGAGTGGGAGTCCAGGACTGAATCAGTTGGATCAAAGATGTGATGCATCATCCTGGCATTACTGGGGACAACCTTAGTTTGGGGCACTGCTTCACTTTCAAATATTTAGCAGAGCTCATTTTGCATTTTTAAAAATTGAAAACCATTTCTATCGAGAGGAGTCTGTTTCAGGCATAAAACGTGGGAGGTAGAGTCTTAACGTCTTTTTGCAGGTATGAGCTGTGTTACCTTGGGTGAATCACTAAAGTTCTCTGAACCTTAGTATCACCATCTATAAATGGAGAATAACTACCCCCTACTCTCTATGGTTATGATTTTTTAAAAAGTACATAAAAATGTAAAAAAACTGGCAGTGATTGGCACATAGAAGATCCCCTGTACCTTCTCTTTGTGTTTGCGACTTGATAGAATTTTCTAATCCCAAAATGTGGTAAAATTTAATCTGGCAGCAAATAGCCAGCAGGCATTTAAGAGCACCAGTGGACAGTGATGGTGATCTTGCTGCCAACAGCCTGGGATTCTTGGATAATTCAGCTCTGAGGAGCTGCCCTAAATGCAGAATGCTATAATGATGATCATTATTGACTGAAGTATAGATGCCAGACAGCACTGTTAGTGTCCAGTTGTAACAAATTCATTTGCCAGGCAAAAGGAGGCCCTGTGGGTTGCATGGATTTTCCATTATGAGTGATCTGACAGTACCTGAACGTTAGTTAATGACTTAGAAAGAAGTGGCTGAATTGCCTTGTAGGCCAATGTGCAGAGCCAAGAGAAGTTCATGGGCAGCACCACCTTGGGAGCCAAAGAGAAATGACAAGGACATTATTTAAGACACCCAAGTGAGACTGTATGAATGGAAGGGGGAGCATCTGGGTAGCTAAAGGAAGGCACTGCCATTTTCCTACCCAGAAAGTATGTCAGTTCTAATGATTTGAATGAGCTTTTAAAAATTTAAAGCAGGGTAACATTTTTAGAGCCCTTCCTATGGTATTTCTTTTATAAAATGATTGCTTGTAAATGAGGGTCTTTTTCTGTGATTTTCTTTTGCAAAAAAAAAAAGAGTTCTAACAAAAACAATGCATTTGACTAATAACAGCTCAGATGATTGCATCTGTTTTTCCAGGAATGTTAATAAAGAAACAAATTTTCAGGCACCTCCGTGTAATATGTAAATCTGTTAAGTAAATTGTACAAATCTACCTTCCTAGTTTAAAGCATTGAAGTAGATGGTCAGTTATCTTGGTTTTGCTTTTCATGTTTTTAGTATGTTTTATCCTCTACAACTCAAAAATGATTGAGGGCAATTTATTTATAATCCAAATGATTGTTCTGTATGTCTGCATTCACCCTCATTTACCTGCATCGTCCCCTGTGTGTATTTCAGTAACTTCTCCTAGAAGAATTCACATCTTGTATTTGTCTTAAATATTCGATGCCTTTTATTTGCCCTTTGCTATTTCCTTCGCCTCACTGTCAGTGCTTGATGAGGACTCAGCTGCCCCAGCGGTCGCCAGCCAGATTCCACATTATAAGCAGCCCGTCATCTAAATTATAGCTGATGCTAGAGCCCCTTTTTCCTACCTGCAAGGGTTGCTAACACTTCAAAATGGTGGGGAGATAAGGGTTTGGTTTTGAAATAAAGAACTTCTCTGCATATTTGCTGTGTACAAACTCATCTGCTCCTGAATGTTTCATTTCAGCTCAAGATGGAGGGTTTATGATTAATACAGTTGACGCAGAAAATGGCCGAGTGCTTGGCTTCTTTTAAATATATCATGCTCAGTGCACACAGACTCTGAGCATCAGTTAGAGAGAAGTGACAGCCGACTTGACCTTTCTCTCTGAATCGTATGTGGAAAAAGAGAATTAGCTTGCTACAATAGTACTTGAACTTGCTTTAACTTATCGCTTTCCTCTTTAGAAGGAGAAATGCACATTAGAAATACAAAATCACCTTCAGGCCTCATGTTGTCTAAAATGAAATTAAACTTCCTTATAATATTAAATCAGAAGTGTCTTTCAAAAGGATTTACTAAGGTCTTCATAGTAGATAATATCCAAGTTTTCTCTCTCTCTTTGTCACTCTTAAACAAACCAATATTTACATTTAGTGTTGAGATGCATTGTGTATGTGTGTGTGGTGTGTATTGAATTTTTCAATGGCTATTGCACTTCCCCAGGAGAACATATGAACAATAGTTCCACTAGTGAGGTACCAGTTATAAAAGCTTTTAAATTGGCTTTCATGTAACTGGAAACCAAATAAATGGCTACGGCAAATGCAAAAAGAGACCTAGCAGGGTTTTTTCCATAGTTGCCAATTACTGCTATTAGAAGATCTAGCATGCTCTCCTTATACCCCCAAACAACTATGATTGACACACACCTTGGCCAATCATAGTGTTTCCTTGTCAGCTGTCATTAGCCTGTGATCAATTACCATGATTTTAGACTAACTTGAATGGAAAGTAAAAACACAGTGTTACCCAAAAGCTCATCAGGTAAATATGCCACATTAAAAAAATATATCTTCTCTGACCTCTCTGACATTTTCAAACTGTTTAAAAGCTGATGTTAATTCTTTCTGAGGGCCTTTCATCTTTAGTTGACAACAGAGAGCCCAAGAGTGGTGACAGCTCTTGTCAAGTGGGACTGTCTCATCAAAAACAATACCCTCTAGATCTTTCAATCCAAATATTCTAATCTAAAATAATTGCATTTAAAATTTCATGTAGCTTTTATGTTTCTCCTGAACCGTCCTGGTATGAAACCACAGGAATCTCTTCTGCAGTCCACTTTAAGCTTCAAATTTTCAATATTGCTAGTTTAAAATGCACTGTAAAGGTGACATGTGAGCACTGAGATTTTAAAACTGTAACTGGAGTGAACGGCTACAATTTGTTCTGCTATGTCTTTTATTTGTATCTACATGCTTGGAAGGTGTTTCCGCAAGTGTCGGTCCCTGTTCTGTGTTTATATCACCGTACTTCTTGTGCTCGACCCAAAGCAGCATAACATGTTAGCTCTGCAAACGCAGCAGAGATCCCAGATTTGGCTCCGAGGTGGTGTGAATCGTCTGTTGAATATTTGGGTTTTTATCACCATGTTTTAGTTATATCTTCCCAACTTAATTCAATTTGTGATTTAGAGGAACCTTGTAACTGACACAGAATTGTAAGCAGCTAGCAGTTTTATCCCATGTCTGCGCTGGATCCCAAGTCATTTGTAGAAGGACTTTGCTGGTTTATAGATTTGAAGGCAACTACTGTTACCAGCCCCTTGAGACAGGTACTGATGTTCAAGAGACTAGTTTTATATTTAAGGTTCAGAAACATTTCTTTTTTGGCAGAATTTTGCCACAGACTTGTGCTTTTCCTGTCCTCACGAGACCTGGAATCTCTTCTCAAGGTCACTGACCAAGCCCTATCACAAGCATCATCTCTGATCATTCTTGCATTCCTTCTCTTTCCTCCACCTTTTCTCTACATCCAACATCAGCACTCTGCCCTTAGTTGTGCCAAGGTTTGTTTGTTTTGCTTGTTTGTTTTTTGTTTTGTTTCTTTTTTAGTTTTGCCCTCTTTGAATAAGTTATTTAGTTGGGCTTGTCCTAAGAGAGGATCACATTACAGATTGGAAGGGAAAAGTTATCTTACTCAAACAAGTTTTCACTGTTAAAGCACAGCAGACTCACTTCCCATTGACACAGGTGAGGCAGGGCTGCCCACCTTGCTCTTGTAGATTCAAGGTTTCAGATATGAGCAAAAGAGAGAGACATAAGATCCTTTAAAATCTTCCCTGATTTAAGCCCTGAGAGAAAGCAATAAAAGTGAAAACACGTACTCCCTTCAGTGGTAGCTTTTCTCTTAGATATATGGTACCTGTAGAATCTTTTTATTTTTCATTTTAAGCTTTTACTCAAGAAAAAAAGGAAAATGGTGTTTAGATATTTCAAAAAACTGACATGAAAAAGAAATTGCATGTTTAAAATCAGAGGATCTGTTTCAGGGCTGCGAGTCTGTCCATTCCTAGGAAAATTATGTTCAGAATCGGAGCTGTGTTTCCACATTGCATGTAACCCCTGACTTCTGTTTTTAAAGTGACTGCAAGACCAGCCAGAATGACAGAGGCCCCATTGCCAGCTTCACTGTCATTATTCCATGCGTATCACAGATGTTAAGATGTGAAATGTTGCTTTAAGTTTGCTCTTTTCTCACCCATTCTTTTTCCTTTCTTTTGTCAGAAAGCATGCTTAATCTTTTCTTGTCAGACATTACTAAGATATTACTTAGTAATTACTGACATTACATAGATATTACTAAGAATATTATATAAACCTTATAATTTGGTTATTTCTTTCAGTTAGTGTAAGATGCAGGAAGCCCAGACTCATTATATAGCCTGATCTTTGGGTCTGAAGAAAAGTTCTAATGGAAAACAGCAGTGTGCCGAGGGTGTCAAATAGGTTAGGGTTCAAATCCCAGAGGCTGATATTATTAGGACATTAGTAGTTCTATGATGGCTCCCTTCCCCCGCCACAGGGAGAGGATAGAGTCCAGCACTTTTCTGCAACACCTCCTACAAGATGCACAAATGTGGGCAGCCCTGAACACTTTGTCCAGTTAAACCAAGCACAAAATCTCCATGGATGGGCTCTACAGACACATTTCAAAGTAGCTACCATCCCCCCATTCAGGGTCATCATATGGTTCTGAGAAGTTACTTTTAGGGAGGACAAAAGTCTCACTATGCTTGTATCAGGACGGTTTGTACCAACTTTATTCTATACAACTGAGAAGTCACCTTTGTCCCCCCACCCCCAGGAAAACAACCATCCCACTTCTAGAACCTTTCCCCCACTTCCCTAAAAATTGCATGGCTTGGTATTGATCCTGCACCAGAATCATTGTGAATTTCAGAATCCTGCCTCACTTCCGGAGAACAAAAGCAGAAACTAAAAATACGTTTGCTTTTCCTTATGTAAATGAAAATAAATAAGGAGTCAGCATCTCTTTATTATTGTTTTATTCAGATGCTTATCTCTTTTGAACATTAAGAAAAACCCTGGGCTTAGGGGAAGGAATTCATAATGTGCCATATGAGCCTCATCTTCCCCAAATGAAGATGCAGTTCAACAAATTCTGGTGAAAATGTTCTGACCCACAGGCAATTCTGAAAGTCTGGATTTGGCTGTCCACATAATAGTATACCAATATTAATCTTTTGAACTAGATATTAATTTTTACTAATGTAGGTGAAAATTTATTCTCTCTATTTCATCTGTTTTCCATATTCTAATAGAATGAAATCCTCTATTTTGATATTGATTAGCCTTTTATCTTAGAGAATTTTCTACTTAATTTTTTTCTTTCAGAATATTAAAGTATTAGAAGCTGCATTGAAAATACCCCCTCATCTTCTCTTGTCTTTAACTGTTTTAAATCTTTACTTCCTTGTTTTCACTGTATTGAATTTTGCTTCCTTTTTTTTGACCAATGCCATTCTTTGCATTTTCTCTTTAGCAAATACTCCCCCCCTTCCTTTCTTTTCTTCCTTCTTCCCTTTTTCTTTTTTTTAAGATTCAGATCTAAGTGTTTCCATTTAACACTTAGAAAATTATTCCAAAATGAATTTACTGTTTTTAATTATATAAAATAAAAGTTGTGATATTATGTTTAAAGTATGTGTTTCTTAGCTTGCAGGATGCAGCTCATATCATTTAACATTTGCATGTTAGAACTATTTTGTGAGTTACCCTGTCGGTTGAAAATCCCTAGTAGCCAAGCAGTACTTGTTTACTAATCAATGACAAGATGCCTCTCACACCTTCTCAAACTCCTTTTTGTACCAATAGAAATACATTGTTTTGTTTTGGTTTTAAACAGCTTTATTGAGATATAATTTACATGTCATACAATTCACCCATTTTAAGTGTTTTGAGGAAACAGAAGCTTCCTTCTCATTCAACTACATTAAGTTTATTATTTGAAACTGGAAAAGCTACAAAACATGATCAAATAGAAATCTTAAAGCATTCTGTGAACCCCATTCTGTTTTAATGCATAATTTTCCTATTACAGCCGCCTGTTTGCACCTCTGGAGTTAAGGTCACAGCAGCGTTTGCATTATAAACCCCTTTTTTCAAGGGTTTATAAATGCAGCTGCTTTTGTTTGCTCAGGACTGAAGCTTGCCTCATGAGGTTTCCATGCAATAGAGCAGCTTTTGGGGGTTGAGTTTTCTTTAACTAAATTAAAATTTTAAAACACCACATTGCCCTTTTAAAAAAATCATTGCAAGTGTTAAAAAGCCTAGTTAGAAATTTCTCCCCAAATAACTTTTTTTTAGTGTATATGCAGTTTTTAATTGCCTTTAGCTTCCAAAAATTCTCCACCATGCTCGGTTTGTGATTAAGGTTATTTGCCTCAAATATTTACAAACCTAAATCCAACTTGGTTTATAAACTAAAAAACATGTTATATACAATTGCTGTCTTTCAGCATTGTTAACAGAATTATTTCACAGTGCATAATAAAGTGCAACGATGGCATGAAAAGATAGAGAACCTGTCATACCCTGAGAAGTTATACATATATATGTATGCATTTGAGAGGACGTGTTCTCTAGGAGAGTTAAATATTGAGAAAGAAAACCGTTTACATTTTTAGGATCAGTGGGTGGTAGGGGATGCAGAAACAACCATAAATTATTAAATGAGTTTTAATAATAAAGAGCAAAACATATATGATCATTAAACAAAATGCAATATTAGAATGTCAGTTTAAATGAAGTATAATTGAGAACCCTGACTTTGCTTGGACACAATTGCCAGAAATTCCTAATCAGACCTTCACTTGGTAATTTTAGGAGGTGTTTTGTTTTTCAATCACAGACCAGTAAGTATGTGGCTGCCAAAATATCACCTTGTTTCAGGAGGTGGTTTCATTTTTGTTTACTTTTAATTTTTAAAAAATATTTTATTCAATTATCACACAAATTTATATTTGGTATGGAAATTATATGTAAACTCAAAGGCATAAGATTATTAATTAATACTATATTCTGACATGTACAATTTGTTAGGAAACATACACAGTTTTAAGGAAGAAAGACAAGATCATTTTTCAGTCAAGTGAGTTTCAGGGTACACTATAGACCCCCAGGAGTGAGGGGCTCCCTTTTTTCCCACGCCTGTGTCTTACGCATCCTGGCACAGTCCATGCCTCCAAAAGGGTTGTTGAATGGAGAAATGACTGTTCTGCTCACCCAGGAGCTTATAAGGACAGCAATTAAAAACTCAAAAACCCAAACTGTTTTTCTAGCCTCCCTCCCACTTCCTGACTTCCTAAAACAAAACAAAACCAGCAAACAAACAGAAAGGTTAAATCTGGATTTATGAGACCTAGCACGAGGGTGACAGCTTGAGCTTATGTTTCAGCTGTTTCAGCCTGAGTTGAGGTTCCAGCGGCGGCTGACAAAGGCTACAGCAGGTGCCAGAGGAATGTTGTCTCAGAATCCCTCCGTAGTCAGAGGCTGGGTAGCCGTCCCGAGCCCTGAAATACAGTCGCTTGGCTCCCCAACCTCATGGCCTTTGACAAGCCTTTGAATTCAGAATATATGTATCTAAGCCAAAATTTTTATAACTAAATAAATGCAGTTCTAAGCTAGCATTAAGAACACAACTGTTTTTGTTTTCTGCTAAGATATTTAGTAATCCTCCTTGTCTCTCCCAGTCTGATATTTTTTACTGGGAGATTCTAGTTATCACCCTGTTTCTTTAACAAAGAATTGTTTAATTGAATTGCACTATATTCAGGAACATTAAAGGAATGAGAAAAATAATTTTATAAATTCATTGCTAACAGGCTTAATCTTTCAACGTAGTGTTTCAGTTAACAGACTGTTTGTTTTTCCTGTGGGTAAACAACAACAAAAAGGTGACTTTGTGTGCTTTTATCTCCAGCAAAGTGAAGCATTGTCAGAGCAAGAAATGTAAAAACCAGGGGTGGGGGGCATGGGGGAGGGTATATAGTGATATCTCTCAAACAGACATGCTTTGCTCTATTCTGTAGTCACACGTGTGTGAAGAAAAAGGGGCATACCACACCCATAAAGAAAATACAATGATGGAGGTGTGAAATCACCTCCTTTTGTCAGTGAATGCGTCAGATTTTCATTCTGGAGTGAAAATGAATTCATCATGTCTAGCCCCCCACCAACCATTTCCCATTAATCCCTGAATAGTTTCTCTCTCCCTCTCTCCCCCTCCCCCGCCCTCTCTCTCAAGTTAATCTATTAAATGTGGGCACTTCAGCCCCAGAAAAAAATCCAGAGTGCAGGGCTCCCTAAGAAAAATTAAAATCTCTGTTCTTGGATGAAACGGTGAGGAATGAAGGGCACTGCCACTCGGAAACGTGTCCACCCCAGAGTGTCAAGAACAGCCAGGAGCCCACTTCCTGCCCGTTTCCCGGCACACACCTAAGCTAAATACATATTTACAAATTTTAAATACGTATGTACACATTTCAGATTGATCAATTCAAGTAATGACTCTGGGGGTTTCACAGACTAAGGAATTTAATAATATTGCCTGTTTTTTTCTATACAATTTGCTAGAATGAAATTAGGATTTGACTTTATTAGGTTTGAATTTATAGATGTCACCATTCTCATTTGGCATGTTTAGAAAGTTTTCTTCAATCAGTATACGTATCTCTACCTTTTTTATATTCCTGATATAGACAACAATGTCTTTAAACTGTTCCCCCACTATCCTATTTCCTCCCAGGCTCCCTTTTCCCTGCCTCCTTCCCTCTCTTCCTCTTCCTCCTTCCTCCCCTCCCCTCCACCTCCTCTCTGCTTCTCTCCCCTCCCTCCCTTCCTCCCTCCCTTCATTCCTTGTTTTCTGATCAAAGTACCTGTGCTTTTTATGTCAGGTAGCTCCCCAAAAGCTGAATCCTTAAAAGTTTTCATTTAAAAATAAAAATGTAGTGCTTCCAGCTGTGTCTACTTATACCCTCTATTTAATTCAGGGCATTCTAAAGGAAAACTTCTTTTCATTGTTGGCAGCACATTCAATTTACCTTCTGCTCCTCATAGGGACAGTAATGAAGGGCTTAAAACTGATCCTTTTATTTTTTGAAATGGAGGACGTGTCAAATATTTGAATTTGTCTTGATCATTTATTTCCCACAGGCGGGGAGTAAACACTGTGCAAGCGGTACATGCACATTCTGTAGGTGGTTATGAGGAATAAATTGGTTGTATGATATGCAGAAATCCGATGATGGAGGGATGATGACGATGAGCAAATCAAATGTCTTTGCATGCCTTCTCACTTCTGAAATGGCATGAAGTCAGAGATTTTGCAAGAGTGATTCCAAATGTCTGCCTGCTTTTCTAGCAGAATGAAAGTTGCAGTTTGTGCATATCAAGACTGGAAAAGCAGAGGGACTTGTGCCAATTTAGAGGGGAGGAAAACATCAGATTGATATAAAGTGTATGTACAACTGAAAACAACGTAGTTATTGCTGTAATCTATGAAATTTGGGTATCTGTGAGTATGAAGGAGAATATAAGTGGAAAATGAAACCTGAGTAGTAAGAAAGAGTAATTAAGAAATACTAACAATAGTTCTGGCCAGTGTGGCTCAGTTGGTTGGAGCGTCATCCTGTGCACCAAAAATGTTGCTGGTTCAATTCCTGGTCAGGGCACATACGTAGGATGCCGGTTTGGTCCCTGGCCAGGGTGCATATGGGAGGGAGCCAATCAATGTTTCTCTCTCATATTGATGTTTCTCTCTCTCTCCCTCTCTGTCTAAAAGCAATGAAAAAATGTCCTTGGGTGAGGATAAAAATAAAAGAAATATTGACAATAAATCTAGTTATATGTGTATTCAGTCGGCAGTTTTCATGGTCCGTTTTGTTCACTGATCTTTTTTTTTTTTTTTTGCAAAATACCTGTTAATGTTTATTAAATCTTAAACTAGAAGCCATAAAGCAAGAATTCTGCTTACAAACTAAAGTTGACAAACAAACCAAGTTATATTATATTATATCCTTTTCAAGGTAGGGCATGAATCTACTGCCATGTATTTAATTATTAGTTTAATACAGTATCATTTCAAGTAGAAGAAAAATCGCAAGAAAAGATTTCACCTGGAAAATTTTGTTGTTGACTACTTGGGAATATTAGCATTAACAAATATTTAACTCTGGAGAAATTTTTTCAATTTCACCAAAATGAAAGGCAGTATTTTTATTTTTTTCCACTTTTCAATAATCTCAGAAACTGAACAAATAGGTGATCTCACCTAGCCTGTATTTATAATATTTCTTCAAAGCAAAGAGAAATTATCCACTGACTAAAGAAAGTCAGTGGAATTAAACTGAATGCACGTGGTTTTGGTGCCTACTATTCCCAAATATTAATCAGCCAAGCACAGTTTCGAATATTCTGTGTACACTGAGCTGCCATGTTCGGAAGCTTTGTGCTGTCCTATGTTTTGGATTCACAGTTGGAGACAGGGCTACCTTCAAGAAAAAGCACACGGGAAAATGGGGGAGTATGTGGGGTTCTTGGTCAAAAAGAAGTTCTCGAGGCCTCAAGCTGATCCTCCTCAGAGTAGGTGAGGATCGCAGTGCCACTTCTCCAATGTCATCTCCGTGAAACGTGCCATTTATGAAACTCCCCCTTTCCTTGTTCTTAGGTCATAGTATTCAGACTGTGCTCTCATCCTTCATGGCCTCACCCAGTTAAACAGCCAACGTCAGGTTTCTTACCATGGCACCTGGTTTTAAATTTCCTAAAGAGCAGTGCTCACAGTGATGGTACCTTCTGTTGTTTAAATTACTTGTAGTTCTTTCATGTTTGTGTCTCCTTGGATCTTCAAAAACAATTGTGTTGGATAATTAAGGATGCCAGGTATTTTTCCATTTTATACAAGAAAAAACAATTTGCATTAAAATCACATGGAGATGTCTGGGACTGAGGTTCTCACTCTCAGCCAGAGGCTCTATCCACCGTCCTAACTAGAGGCCCACAAACTAAGGCCCAAGGGCCAAGACCAGTCTGTTTTATTAATGGCGCTTTGAGAGAATAATGGTTTGTACATTTTTATTTTTAATTTTTTGAACTTTTGTACAATTTGTGCTCCAAAAAAGCAAACTAACAAATCCTATTGTGATTTTGATAGTAATACATAAAAATATACCATACATATATTAATTCAAGAAGGATCAAATTATTATAATATGAAAGTTTTACCATTCAAGAGCACAGCATGTCTCTCATTTATTCAAGATTTTTGGTACATTTTTAAATGATTACATTTTAAATAGTTTTGTAAGTACTTACATAATAGCCTTCATTTTTACCTTTTGGTTCAGAAAGCCTAAACTATTTACACTCTGGTTCTTTAAGGAAATGTTTTCTGATGCCTGTAGCATTCTCTCCAGCCCGCCATACCCTACCGCAGACTACTCCACTTCCCAGCTAGATTAACTCTGTGAACAGATACCAAATCTTTTTTTTCCTTATATATTTGGCACACCAGTTGAGAAGCTCTATGTATGTAGGAATTTGGCTAATACTGTTTGACTATTTAACTCACAAAGACAAACCAGTTATGACTGGAATCCTGCCTTAATTTAGAGTTAAGGTTATAAATAAGGATGCAGTTAAAGCTGAAAATATCTAACTGCTTTAACTTTTAGTCTGATTTCCAGCATAAAATTGGTTTCAGTCGAACCAGGAACCCCAGCAGTAGAGTTTTCTCTCACATACTTATATCTTAAAATAAAAGGCAAGTGTCTATCAGGTTTAATTCCCTACCCGCTCCACAATGAGTAATTCAGCATGTTTCTTTTTAGCTCTTTTGCATTTTTTAAAATTCTCACCCAAGTTCTTTTTTTTTTTTCATTACTTTTTACGAAGAGAGGAAGGGAATGAAGAAGGGAGAGAGAGAAACACCTATTGGTCACCTCCCATACATATCCGGACTGGAGACTGCACACACCCTGCCCGGGGACCTAAAGCAACTGAGGCCTGTGCCCTGGCCAGGACCAAACCCACAACCTTCTGGTTATGGGACAACGCTCTAACCAACTGAGTCACACTAGCCAGGGCCATGACTATTTTTAAATAAAGGCAACACAAGGGCCTGTGTTTGCTGGACATGGGTTTCATTTTAAGAGCATATTGCCCTGGCCATTGTGGCTCAGTTGGTTGGAGCATCCTCCTGTAACTGAAGGGTTGTGGGTTCAATTCCCAATCAGGGCACATACCTGGGTTGCAGGATCTATCCTGATCTGGATGCCTCCTATCTCCTGTTGTGATGCATAGGGGAGGCAACCAATTGATGTTTCTCTGTCACACTGATGTTTCTCTTGTTCTCTTCCTCTCTCCCTTCCTCTTTCTCTAAAAGCAAATGAAAAAATGCCCTTTGGTGAGGATAATTTTTTTTAAAATTAAGAGCCTCTTAACAACAATGGTTTAGTGGTTTGAGTGACTACATCTGCCACCAGAAGATTTTTCTGAAGATGAAACTCTCAGACTAAAGCATCATTTTAGTTAAAGCAGAGCCAGAGCAGCCATTAGAGCAGAGTGTGACTCGGTTAGGCTATCACAGGTGGGTAGAGCAGTCACTCCAGGCTCAGCAATCTACAGGAGGGTAGGTACAAAATATTAAAATGAATGGGATTTTAAAAGGAATATGAAACAAATAGGTGAAAAATGGATTTTGTTTTTTAAATATATTTTATTGATTATGCTATTACAGTTCCATTTTTTTTCCCCCTTTATTCCCCTCTTCCCTGTACTCCTACTCCCACCAGCATTCCCCACTGGGTTCATGTCCATGGGTCATACATATAAGTTCTTTGGCTTCTCCATTTCCCACACTATTCTTAACCTCCCCTTGTCTATTTTGTACCTACCATTTATGCTTCTTATTCCCTGTACCTTTTCTCCCATTCTTTTCCCTCTTGCTCTCTGCTGATAACCCTCCATGTGATCTCTATTTCTGTGCATCTGTTCCTGTTCTAGTTGTTTGCTTTGCTTAGTTTGTTTTTGTTTTTTTAGGTTCAGTTGTTGATAGTTGTGAATTTGTTGTCATTTTACTGTTCATAGTTTTTATCTTCTTTTTCTCAGATAAGCCCCTTTAACATATCATATAATAAGGGCTTGGTGATGATGAACTCCTTTAACTTGATCTTATCTAGGAAGCACTTTATCTACCCTTCCATCCTAAATCATAACTTTGCTGGATAGAGTAATCTTGAATATAGGTCCTTGACTTTTATGACTTTGAATACTTCTTTCCAGCCCCTTCTTGCCCACAAGATTTCTTCTGAGAAATCAGCTCACAGTCTGATGGGAACTCCTTTGTAGGTAACTGTCTCCTTTCCTCTTGATTCTTTTAAGATACTGTCCTTATCTTTAATCTTGGATAATGTAATTATGATGTGTCTTGGTGTGTACTTCTTTGGGTCCAACTTCTTTGGGACTCTCTGAGCTTCCTGGACTTCCTAGAAGTCTGTTTCCTTTGCCAGATTGGGTAAGTTCTCCTTCATTGTTTTTTCAAATAAGTTTTGAATTTCCTGCTCTTGTTTTTTTCCTTCTGGCACCCCTATGATTCAGATGTTGGAACATTTAAAGTTGTCCCAGAGATTCCTAAGCCCCTGCTCGTATTTTTGAATTCTTGTTTCTCCATTCTGTTCTAGTTAAATGTTTCTTTCTTTCTTCTGCTCCATACTGTTGATTTGGGTCCCAGTTTCCTTCCCATCACTGTTGGTTCCCTGTGTATTTTCCTTTAATTCACTTTTCATAGTGAATTGAACCTTCACTTTTTCCTCTATGTTGCGACCACACCACTCTCAACCAATTCTGTGAGCATCCTAATTACTGGGGTTTTGAACTGTGTATCTGATAGGCTGGCTAGCTCTTTATTGCATAGTTGTATTTTTTCTGGAACTTTGATCTGTTCTTTCATTTGGGCCATTTTTTTTTTTGTCTCAGCCCACCTGTTACTAGTAAGGGGTAGAGTCTTAGGTACCCGCCAGGGTGGGGCAACCACGTTGCTGTGCTATGGTGCTGTATGTGGAGGGGGGGAGTCCAAGAAGGAACAATGCCGCTTGCTCTGCTCTCTGCCAGCTTTCAATTACTTCCTCTGCTACCCACAAACAAATTGGGCTCTTCTGGCACTGACACCCAGGTGGGTGGGTTTGTGTATGTTCTAGCACCCTGTGGGTCTCTCCAAGGAACTCTCCTGTGAGGCTGGGAATTTCTCCCACTGCCTCAACACTGACCCCCCCCACCCCAGGTTTTTTCAGTCAGAGGCTTTGAGGCTTTATTTCGTGGCACTGGGAACCTGGGTTGTACGGTCTGTTTCACTCTCTAGTTGTTCCTCCCAGTTTATCCACGCACACCAATGTGGAACCGTCTGGTGCTCCAGCCGCTGCCTTGCCCCAAGTCCTCTCCATCTGGATGCCATCTCTGCCCCTCCTACTGGTCTGGATGAATGTTTCTTCTTTAACTCCTTGGTTGTTGGACTTCCATACAGTTCGATTTTCTGGCAGTTCTGGTTTTTTGTTTTTAAATTTGTTGTTGTCCTTTTTTTGGTTGTGCGAGGAGGCACAGTGTATCTACCTACGCCTCCATCTGGGCCAGAAGTACTATGCATTTACTTTTAATCTTTGCCAATGTAATTATTTAAAGAATACCTTGATGGTTTAATTAAATTTATTTTTTTCATGGGCTTATTAACCAGTTGTTTTACCTTTGAGAGTTATTGGTTCATGCTTTTGCCCATTTTGTGTGGGGCAGTTATTCCTCTCTTTCTTGTTGACATGCATGGTATCTTAAGGTCATCAAAGGACAATATTTTAAAATTATTTTGCCAAGGAAAGTGAAGGGAACCAAATGGAAGCAATAGAAACTAAGAATTCATAGAGGCTGTTGTTTTACATGAAAGATTTAAATAAAAGTAAATGGTTCTTAAAAGCTTTTGGGGTATGGTATGAAAGATTAGGGCAGCTCAATGCTGGAAAAAGGCCTTGATTCTCTTCCCTGCCTTTTAGGAGTATGACTGCTTTTCATAATAGGGAGTTTGCTTCTTTGTATTTATACCTCATCACATCTCATTTAAAATCAGAAACTCCTAGTTTTGTTAGATTTGAATGTATAAACAAAATGCAGCCTGGGCATTGCAAGAGATAGATTTGTCTCTATGACCAAACTTTTTTTCTGGCCTCCCAGATTGAAACAATGAAAACATTATTTTTGAATAAAATATGTTACATATTAAAACCTACCAGCCAGAATTTAAAATGTTAACATTTTGCCGTAGTTACTTCAGACCATTTTTTTCTGGTTTTCCTTTATTACAAAATAGGGAGTCACTGGGCCCTAATCCCTTTTCCCTCCCTCTCTCCTGAAGTAGACATATTTTGTTCCTGATCATTTTATGCTTTTACTACCCATAGATGTTTGTTCCAGTATTTTTTTCTGTGTTCTAACATGTTAAGTGAAGCATCTATTTTAGCAACTCACTTTCCTTTCACTTAACATTATTTTCAAGATAGCATCACTTTTAAAATATTAAAGTGTACATTTTCAGATGTTGGATATGTCAAGGAATACCTGGTGAGGTAAATTAAATGTGGTGAAAGTGACAAAACTGAACAAAGAACAGTGAGGTGCCACTGACCCAGAAATCAAAGCAAGCATCTATTAAACGCCTGTTCTGTTGGGTTACTGTGGGGGGCAGGGGCATGCAAAATAATAGACTTGTTTTCTGCCCTCAATAAGTTTTATTTTAGTTGAGGAAGAAGGAAAATTAAAAAATAAGCACATGGCAAGTTAAAACAGCATGCCAAACAATTGCTGAGTGATGGTAAAGTAAAACTTTTAAATTTTCTCAAGGCAATATATGCTTAAGATTCAAGAGATTATTTGAGTTTTCGAACACTTAAAAGCCAGAATGGAAATCTATTTGTCAGTAAAACACTAAATATTTTGTGGAAAAAGAAAGGCTATCTATCACTCATGGTGTTGAGGTTTTCCTCTAGTATTTATTGACACTGACTTTGGGTAGGGCTCTATGGGTGACATTAAATAGATGGCACGTCAGGAGTCAGACTGGGTCCCAATCTCTAAGTCCAGACTAATAGTGCTTCATGATGAATCCGATTTGGGTTATGTGCTTCCTTCTTATCAACCCTAAAAAATAAAATAGCCATTTTTTAAATCTGTAAATGAGCTTGTTTGGGAATAACATAGAAATTGATGTCTAGGGCATGCAAACTGTGGTAAACCACAGGCAAGTCCAGAGGACAAAGGAGAAGAATGTTATTTTACAGAGAAAAAAGGGGGATGTTGGGAGGGGCAGTTATGAGCCAAAGTCCATTGGATGAGAGGGAGAATTTGGGCTCGTGGCTGCTTCTCATTGGCTGAGCTCTGGTAACTTCTCATTGGCTGGGAATGAGAAGTTAAAATATATGAAAGGGACTATATCAAATTTAAAAAGCTTTTGCACAGCCAAAGAAATCATCAATAAAACAAAAAAGCAACCAAATGAGAGAAGGTATTTGTGAACAATACTTCCAATAAGGGACTACTATTCATAATATATAAAGAACTAATAAAACTCAACAATGACCAAAACACCTAAACAATCTAATGAAAAGAGGACCTGGATACCTTTCTAAGGAACACACATAGACGGCCAACAGATCTATGAAAGGTATGTACAACACCCCTAGTTGTAAGGGAAATGAAAATCAAAACCACCATGAAATACCATCTCATACCCGTTAGAATGCCTATGGTCAATATGACAAGAAATAAGTGGTGGAGAGGATGTGGAGAAAAGGAAGCCCTTGAACACTGCTGGTAAGAATGTATATTGGTACAGCTGCTATGAAAAATAGTTTGGAGGTTTCTCAACAAATTAAGAATAGAACTACCCTCTTCTAGGTATCTACCCTGAAAAGTTGAAAACACATCCATAAAGATACATGTATTCTGATGTTCGTTGCAGCATTATTTATAATATTCAAGGCATGGAAACAACCTAAGTGTCCATCAACAGACAATCGGGTAAAGAAG
This sequence comes from Phyllostomus discolor, assembly GCF_004126475.2. Classification (NCBI taxonomy): domain Eukaryota; kingdom Metazoa; phylum Chordata; class Mammalia; order Chiroptera; family Phyllostomidae; genus Phyllostomus; species Phyllostomus discolor. The sequence continues at coordinate 62,773,638 of NC_040914.2, forward strand.
AGGTGGTACATATATATAATGGAATACTACTCAGCCATAAAAAGGTGAAATATTGCCATTTGCTAGAACATGGATGAATCTTGAGAGTATCATGCTAAGTGAAATAAGTCAGATGGAAGAGGACAAGAACCATATGATTTCCCTCATGTAGATATAAAACAAAAGGCAACAAATGACCAAACAAAAAAACCTAACAAAATCATAGATACAGAATCATGGTTACCAGAAGGAACAGGGGATAGGAGGTTTGGGATGAGGAAAAAACAAGGCAAAGGGGGTCAAATGCATGGTTATAGAAGGAGAGTAGACTTTGGGTGGTGAGCACATAAGGAGTATACAGATGTTATAAAGTTGTACACCTAAAATTTATATAATGTTATTGACCAATGTTACTCCAACAAGTTAAATGAAAAGAAAAGGCAAGTTAGTGTTATAATGAACTGTACTGTAATGGGTTCTACAAGCACATACAGGAGAAATGCTCGTCCTAGCCATGGAAAACTTTTAAAAGAGAGTGGTGTTAAAGCTGAGGTGGGAGGACAGGTGGTAAAGAGGACCCTCAAGAGTGCCCTGGGCAAGGTGTTTGAAGGCCCAGAGGCTGGGCCATTACAGGGGAGCTGGAAGGACTGCCCTGTAGGAGGAAGGGCAGTAGTTGCAGATGTTCAACACAGTGTGGGCAGAGGAGAGGGAGGAGGTCAGAACTGGACCTGTAGAGAGAGGCAGGGGCAGGTTGAGACTCCATCCTGAAGTCAATGACATAGCTAGACCTGAGTTTTAGAAAGGCTTCTGAGGGCTGTTTTGCGAAGAAATGTTGGAAAGTGGTGGTCGGGGAGAGCTACAGTGGTGGCCTGGCCCAGGTCAGTGGCCATGGGAATAGAGAGAAGACTGATCCGAGAGCCACTGGAGAAATATAATCTACTGGACTCCAGAGTGGTGGGATGTAATGTTGAGGAAGAGGAAGGAGAGGCTGCTGACCCTCAGGCATAGACAACCAAATGAGCAGTCCTGTGAGTTAGAGGCCAGAAGCAGGGGGAGGTCTGGAGGAGAAAATGAGTTCAGTGTAGTGAATTTAGGACTCCTGGGAGACATTTAGGATGAGCTATATAGTAAAGACACATGAATATGAATATCAGTCAAAATATCTGGGCTCAGATAACAGTGTCAAAGCTGTCATTATATTAATGGCAGTTGAATGTGAATAGAGTCAAAGTAAAAGATAACCTAACCTGAACCATAGGAGCATGAGCAGTTAACAAATGGGAAGGCAAAGAAGACCAAGGGAATGAAAAATGGAAGAGTGGAGTCATGGAGCCCAAGGGAGGATATTGTTTCAAGAAGAGAATTGTTGGTTCTTGTGAATGCAGCTGAGAGGTCAAGGAAGATGAGGATTGAACATTGTCCATTAGATTCAGCAACCAAGCAGTTCTTGGTGCCTTTGCAAGAAGTCATCATCTGGCCCATGCAACATGGTGACCTAGAAGAGCACAGTGAAGGAAGAAATAAATGAGATGATTAATAGACAATCAGTCTCTAGCTTAGGTAGAGAGGTGATGGTGATGTTACTGACAGAAAGATGGACACAGAAATTATTTACATGTGGGGAAGGGGAGATAATGAGCTCCATTAGTTGCAGTGAAAGCATCCTGAGGAAATCTCTTGCTTGTACAAGGAACCCTAAGACAGGTGTCCTCACCAGTGTTCCCTTGGAGACCTGTGCAAGAGCTTTTCTGGAGTATGGATGAATAATGAAACTGCCGAGTCACACTTAAGGATATTTAGTGCTAAATAAGGACTCAGGAGTAGCTCTTCAAAAAGGTTCTCCCATTTTATACTCCCACCAGCTATGCGTGAGAGTTCATATCTTTGCTAAAGCTTGGTATGATTTCACTTTCCAATGTTTATCAATCTGATAAATGTACTGTGGTATCTCACAGTCGTTTTCAAATAGATTTCTAGTGGGATTGTATCTTCATATATGTATTTATAAACATGAAGACTTTTTTCTTCCTTGAATTGCCTGGTCATATTCTTTGTCCATTTGTTTTTCTTACTGATTTCCTATCATTTGCTCATTTGTTTATTGTATAGTTTTGGTGTTAAGCCTACATTGATTTTAAGCATTGCAAATAGCTTTTATTTATTAGGAATCCATAACTTTGACATTGTCATACCCATTAATACTTTTGCTTTGTAATTTCTTTCTCCTACTGCCTTCCAACATCACAAACATTTTCTCATTCTTTTTTTTCTTTTAGTTTATATTTTTATTTTTCACTCTGCTCTTTTTAATCCCCTGGATGTCCCATTCGAATATGGTGTGACATAGAGATTCGCCTGACTTTTCTCCCTTTCATAAATAACTTTTCCCAAACCATTTAGTAAACAATATACCTGTTCCATTAGATATTTGTCTGTTCTGGCAACGCACCATATTTGTACCAGTTCCACACTATGTCACTGACATATACAGAATGACTCCCACATTTTTGTTCTACTTATACTTTGATATATGAATAAATTAAAGTATAATTTTATTCTTTTAAAACTCTGGTATAATTTTGATTGAATTAGAGGGAATTTTCAGGCTAATTTTGGAAAAATTCAAACCTTAACATTATTAAATTACTGCATCATGTTAGGATATATCTTCCTTATTTAAATCTATTTTGTGTCCATTAATAAATTTTAGATGTTGTTTCTATTAGGGTCTTGTGCCATTTGTGGTAGGTTTATTCCTTAATGCTCTTTAGTTTTGGATGTTATTGTGAATGGCTTCTTGTTTTCTGATATAATTTCTAGTTGGTAAGTTTTGGTAGAGAAATGTTATTGTTTTTTTTTGAGTTGATCTTATATCTGGAGAAAGTGCTGAACATTTTTATTATTTTAATAGTTTATGATGTTGTTCTGTTGAGTTTTCTGTTATAGATGATCATATCATATGCAACAAATGACAGTATGTGTCTATCTTTTCAATACTTAACAGCTCTTATAACTGGTTTCTTGAATGAGCTGGACTCAAAAGGGTATAAGCAGAAAGTATTTTTATTCTTCATATTTATTGCCCCTTCAAACCCATTATAGTAGATTGAACTGTGGCCCCCAAAATATATGTCTGAGTCCTAACATCAGGTCCCAGTGAATGTAACCTTATTCAGAGAAGGGACCATTGTAGATACAATTAAATAAAGAACCTTGAAAGACATCATCCTGGATTTAGGGTGGACTTTAAGTCCAGTGAGTGGTATCCCTCTGAGAGAAAGTTGAGGGAGACTGGGGACACACAGAGACACTGAAGAAAAGCCGTGTAAAGGTAGTGAAGCCATCTACAGGCCAAAAAACACCAAGGCCTGCTGCAGCCAAGAAGCTAGGAGAGAGGCAGCCCATGGATTCCTCCTCGAAACCTCCAGCAGGAACTAACACTAATGACATCTTTATTTCAGACTCTAGTCTCTGGAACTGTGGGAGAGTAAATTTCCATTGTTTTTAAGCCACCAAGTTTGTGGCTATTTTTTATAGGTAATTAGTTCTAGGAAACTAATACGCCCAATGGTGGGCTTAATCTCCCCTGCTCCTGGGTGAAATGTTGGGAAATTCCATAGCTTTTCCTGCTACTCTCTGTTTCTGCCACGTTTGCTATTCTAACTTCTGGAGTAGTGAGATGTTTAGGTTCTAAATTTTTAGACTTCTTTTTATGAACATGCACATTTAAGGTTATAAATTTTTTCCAGGGAGTTCTTCCTGCATTCTGCAAAATATACGCACACCAAATACATATATACCAAAAATAGACTAAATATGTAAACTATGTATACATATATATTTGATATATGTGATTGATATATAATATTGGTATATATTTTTTGAAAAGGTATAATATTAGTATATAATTTCTGATATATTATGATATATAATATTTGTATATAATTTTTGCAAATATTAGTGTATAATTTTTTGCAAGTATGTAATATTATCACCTAGTTCTAAGTATTTTCTAATTTCCATTATGGTTTGTCTGCTGAGCCATGAAATATTTAGACATGTACTCTTGTTTCCAAAATAAGATTTTTATTTCTTTTTTAAAATTTCTTATTGTTATTGTTTTATCCTTTTGTTACTAATATTTATCTACAGTCTTAGTGTATAGTTCAATTTTATTTTTAGCAGTATGCATAGTCAGTGGTCCCAGTATGACTTATTGAAAAGTCACTTCTTTGTGCACTGATTCTGCCATATCCCCTCTGTCATATGTCTACAGTGATGTATATCCAGATCTGCTTCTAGACGCTAGTCTGTTCCATTGGTCAACTTATCTTCTATCCACTGATATCATATTGTTCTACTGATATGGAACAATATGATATAAAAATTGGAACAGTAAAAATTCTGGTAGGAAAAGTCCCATCTCTTCCTATTTTAGTTTTATCTTAATTACTCTTATAAATTTCCACTAAAAAACCCCTGTTGGTTTTCTTTGTGGGAAGCTCTTAGTGTTCTTTGTAGGAAGGTTTTTGATTACTCATTCAATTGTTTTTCATTGGGCTTTTCATTGAGATTGCCTGGGATTGGAAGGTAATTGACATTTTTTTCATTTTGAGCCTTTCTATGAATGTAGCATGGTTCTCTATTTATTTAGTTCTTTTAAAATTATTCCAGTAAGTGCTTAGATGTATTATTGGGAACATTGTATTTTTATACTATTGTAAATAATATCTTTTAAAATTTTAATTTCATAACTCTTAATAGAATAATATAGAAATATAATTGTTCATTGTATGTTGATTCAGAATAACATTGCTAAGCTCTCTTAATGATTTATCATTATATTTCCTTTTAATTTTTTTGCCTTCACAACCATATCTTATTTGAATAATTTCATTTCAACCTTTCCAATCATACCTTTTATTTTTCTTCTTGTACTAGCTGTAACCTCCCGTATGATGTTGAATAGGAGTATGAGAGTGAACATCCTTTCTTATTCCTAATTTCAAATAAAAGGCTTTCAATATTTCAGCATTAATAAGATGTTTGACAGAGGTAAATACTCTTTATCAGGCAAAAGTTATTTGATTGTATTGCTACTTTGCTAACAGTTTTTATATTGAATAGATGTTGAGTTTCATCAGATTCTTTTTTGTATCTATTGAGCAAACCATAACATTTTTATCTATAATCTGTTAATGTAGTGACTTACAGTAATTAATTTTCTAATGTTAAACAAACATTCATTTCTGGGGTAAATGTTACTTGGGTATGGCATAATATTATTTTATATATTGCTAGATTTGGTTTGCTAATACTTTAGTTATAATCTATTTTTTTTAGTGAAATTTTCTGTAATTTTCTTTCTCATGTTGGCCCTCTCAGGTTTTGGCATCCAGTTTTGCTAGCCTCATAAATTTAATTGGGGGATTGTTCCTTTTTTTTTTCCTGCATTTAAGCACAATTTGTATAATTGTGAAGTTATTTGTTCACTGTTTCCTAAAACTCATCGGTGAAGACATAGAAGCACTTAGTTTTCTTTGCTGGAGGATTTTTGATTACTCATTCATTTTTTTTAATGTTTGTAGGATATTTAAGTTTTCTTTTTCTTTGAGGCCATTTTTAGTAGGTTGTATTTTCTAGGAAATTGTCAGTTTTATTACATTTCCAAATTTATTGATTAAAAGTTTTTCATGATATCCTCTTGATACTCATTATATCTGCAGATATTTCATATCTGCAAAATCTGTAAGCAATCTTCATTTTTATTACATATACTACTCTTTTATTTTTTTCTATTTTTGCTTAATCTATCTGACTAATTTTTTGTTGGTTTTGTTGATCATTTCAAAAATTAAAAATTATAGTTTTGTTGAATCCTTCTATTGCACATTTATTTACAAGTTCCATTTATTTTTGCTCTTATTTTTACGGTTCCCTGCTTTCTAACTTTTCTTTAAAAAATACTTTTCAAGCATATATAAAATAGAGAGAATAGTGAAATGAACTCTCAGGTACCCAACATTTGACTTCAACAATTATTGATATATGATTAATCTTGCTTCACCTATAGCCCTACCCACATTCCCCTGCCCTTAGATTATTTTTTAGGATATAGTACTGGCCAGCCTGCATTTCCCCATATATGATTTTAGTATATATTCTAAGTCACACTTAGCAAACACAAGGCCTGTGGACTGAATCCAGCCCTCCACCTTGTTTTATCTGGCCTGGCACCTTGTTTCTGCCCAGTGGCGGTGCCAAGCTCCTTGCCCCTAGTTAAGGAGTAGTTACATTTATACAGTCCTAACAATACATTTGGCCCTTTGAAGGCAACTGCAAGGCTGATGTGGCCCCCGGTGAAAATGAGTTTGACACTCCTGTTCTAAGTGATAAAGAGAGGTGGTTTTTAAAAGATTCTTTTATATTTTATTTTTTTTTAATTTCAAGTATACTAGGTAAAAATACAAGAAATAGTAAAATGACATTAATGATCTCATTATCCAGTTTAAGCAACTATCAATTTATATCTTATTTCCTCTGTATCCCTCCTACTCCCCTTTCCCTTTCCATTATTTAAAATATGCTCTCATATATTTAAGGAACTCCCATACATACCTTTCCATTTGCGACTGTCTTAATATACCTGTAAAAGCTAAGCACTTCTTTATACCATATAGACAGTAACATTTTCATACCTAAAAGTTATTAACAAAAACTCCTTAATAGCACCAATATCTAGCTATCTATCTAGTTCATTTTCCTAATTTTCTCATTTTTTAACTATTTTCTTGAATCCAGATCCGAATCCATATATTTCATTCATTGATATGTATCTTAAATCATTTTTTTAATCTATGGATTCCTCATGTTGCTCTTTTACTTCCTAGTTTTTGCATTATGTTTTTATTTGTAAGCTGATTGATTAAAAAAACAAAAACAAAATCAGGTCATTTGTTCTGAAGATTTATCCAGGATTTGGATTTTGCTCTTTTCATCTCCTTGTCGTTCAGGGAGTTCTGCTGCTCCTTTATTTTGTGTAAATTGATAGTTCTACAGCCTTAACCAGATACTGGCTTCATTTTCTTTAGAAAAATGCTTTATAGGGGTGAAATACAAGGGAGGAGCCCCAAAACACCAGAATTTATTTATAAAAAATTGTGTATTTATTCTTACATGTTTGAACTTCAGTCGTCTTCAAAGTATTCTCCATCTGATTCAATATACATACTGAGACTTCTTTTTTCCACTGCTCAGAATAGTTCTTGAAATTGTCAATTTTTGATGCCTTTTAGTGCTTCTGCCATTTTTTGTTTCACCTCTTCCACATCAGCAAAAGTTTTCCTTTCAGGACTCTTTTTATCCAGGGAGGGGAAAAACGTCACTTGGGGCAAGATTGAGTGAATAGGAAGGACAGGGCATGAGGGTCATGTTGTGTTGGGTCAATGACTTCTGTAACTTCTGAATATTCAATGTGGTGTGGGCATGTGGGCTCGTAAATCACCCATCATGAAATGGCGAAACACTTTGAAAGAGGCTTAAAAAAAATTCACTGTATCTAAATCAGCCTCTCACAACAGCACCAGTTGGTACACTGATACAGATGGGTTCCTAGAACACTGACCTAGCAGGGGAAACCTGTACTACAAGGGGCCCGCCCCCTAGAAGATAATTCCAGGTGTTTTGGGGTTTCTCCCCTTTAATACTTTCATCAGGAGACACATGATGTCTAATTTTCTCTGTTGGGATGTTATAGCTATTGATGATTATTGCCTTGACCCATTAATCCATTTTATCATTTGCCTTTATTAGCCAGAACATTTATTAAAGCACAATAACTTCTCAGAAATTATGCAGTTGCAGGTAAAGTTTATATAGGAAATGCTAGACAAATACTTGATTCTTTCTCTTTACTTACCAGTTTTCAAAATAAGTGTTGATTTTCTAGAACAGTAATGCTCTTTTGCGGGTAGTCGTGACTACCCGCAAAAGAGTATAATTATGAACTTGTAGAGTTAAATATATTGATAATATTTTAATATACTGAAATTATTATTATCATTATTATTATTACTGCTGCTGCTGCTCATGTCTTCCTATTTGTAGCCAATGTGAGCCTCTTTAAATTGGCTCTGGTTTTCTTTTGACATAACCCTTGTCATCATTGGAACTTTCCTTACTTTCTGGCATGACAAGATGTTCCGTGTTCCTTTTGTACAATTCTGTCCCAGATGGGGAGTCAATTATTTTTTCAGGGAGCCCTAGATCCTCTTAGTTGGAAATAATTAGAGTCCACAATCTCGATGTTAAACTTGCACATTGATAACAGGTTGGTCATGATTTTCAAGAGTTTCCAATAAATAAATTTAGGACATATTTTTTAAAAATTATTTTCATGCGCTCATACTGATACTCCCATTTCTAATTCAGGGCTACAGGTTTTTACTTGCCTTCATCAGATTTATACCTATATATCTTTTCTCTCATTCCTGAAGTTCCTGTGCCAATATGATTACCTACTTTCATTTTTTTCTTTTTTTAAGATTTTATTTATTTATTTTTAGAGAGGGGGAGGGAGGGAGAAAATAAGGGAGAGAAACATCAATTTGTGATTGCCTTTTGCACGCCCCCTACTGGGGACCTGGCCTGCAACCCAGGCATGTGCTCTAGATTGGTAATTGAACCAGCAACCCTATGATTCACAGGCTGGCACTCAACACACTGAGCCACACCAGCCAAGGCTGATTACTTATTTTCTTTATCCCACAATATACGTTAAAAAGTCTCAGCATAGCCCTGGCCAATTTAGCTCAGTTGGTTGGACATTGTCCCATAGACTGAATGGTTGTGGGTTCAACCCCTGGTTGGTGCACCTGCCAGAGGCAGCCTATCAGCATTTTTCTCTTGCATTGATGTTTCTCTCCCTCCCTTCCCCTTTCTCTATAGGCATGTCCTTGCTTGAGGATGGATAAAAAAGTTTTTCTAAAAGTCTCAGCATAACAATACCAACACTGCTACTAACAATATGATTATTGAAAGCAGTTTGACTTTTTAAAGAGTACATTCCACTAAGATTTACTGTCAACTTACTATGTTTTAAAGACCATATATATACTCTCTGAGGGTATATTTCTAACTAGTCACACAGTTTGGTGACATTGTCTCATTTTAATTTCAATGTTTAGGGATTACATTTTTAATTTAATGTCGTTTTATACTTTTGCCAGATTCCAAAGTCAAATCCACAGTACAAAGTATGTTCAGAGCTAACATTACAACTTCTTTTACCATCTAGTCAATTCCCCTTCTCGTGCAATAGGTAACCATTACTTTGAATTTTTTAACATGTTCTTCTGTTGTTTTTCATTATATTTTATATACGTATAGTTATGTGATAAAATTCACTTTTATAACATATACCTCCCTTCTTAAATACATGGTGGTATGATATATATGATTTCTTGAATTTTTTTACTTAAAATATAAGAAAAGATGTTGATATAATAATACCACTAACACATCTAAAAATTTAACAATATATCCTTAATATAAATATCCACTCAGGGTTCAGATTTCCCCAATTGCCTCATAAAGATTATTTTTATTATTTTTAAATCAATTTTAACATGAACCAGTTTTCTTTCTCTCTCTCTCTCTTTCCCCTTCTCCTCCAGCGATTCATTTGCTGAAGAGAAAACAGGTCATTTGTCATGTAGAGTTTTCTGCAGCCTGAATATTGCTCATTGCATGTCTGTGACACTGGTTAACATGTTCCTCCCTCTCTGTCTTCCTACACAATGGTGGTTAGATCTAAAGGTCTTCGGAGCTTTTCGATATATTTTGTTCTTCTATTTCTACTTTCTTCAGATGGATGCTTGTTGCACTGATATTTAGCCTCTCCTCCTTCTAAAGTAAACATTTAAAGTGATATATTTTCTTCTATATACAGTTTTGCCTTCATTGTTTAAGTTTTGAAGTGTGGTTTGGTGGTTTCAATGTTATTCAATTGTAAATATTTGCTAATTTTGATTGTGATTTTTGTTCTTGGTTTGTAGGGCTCTCTTTTAAAAATATGTCCTAAATTCTGAACTTATAGTCGTTTCCCTATTTATCCTCATGTTATTGACTTCTAGGTTGACTGCACGTAGTTGGAGAGCATGTGAATTTTGCTGTGATAGTAGTCTACTACTGCTGCGGTAGTATATAATTAGTTTATTATTTTAATTCTTTGACATTTGCTGAGTCTTTCTTTATTATTCATGACTCCATACATGCCCCATTTTTGTAAATGTTCCATAGGTGCTTGAAAAGAATGTACATTCTGTTTTGTAGTTGGTTGGTGCAATGTTCTATATATTTAAGTTATACCATATGAGATCACTACTTTTAGAGGTCAAAATGAAAATTCTGCACTTTTTGAGATATGTTCTTTACTTAAAATATATACAATTTTCATTGGTAATTTTTCTCTGAGTAAAATATTAAATGATATGTTTCATTTTGTTTAATTTGGCACTTTTAGGCTGCATAAATTATTCAAACCCTCCAATTAATGATTCTCCATTGGGAATGTTTTGTCTATTGGGAAGAGTTCCAAATCCTGATAGAAGTGGTAGAACATTTAATAGAATTTGATAAGAATGTTGAACACAGCTAACTTTTCATAGCCAATTCAATTCTTTTTTCTGTGGCAATTAGTGATGAGTGTGATAGAATGTGGACATGCAGAACTTTGGGAATGTGTCTGGTAACCAGTGTGGATTGCTTTTAGATCAATCTTTCGTGCTTAAGTTAAATTTTTGATAACATGTTGCTGCTGCTATTGTTTAGCTCAAGTTTTAAAAAGAATAATAAATGATGAATTTTTTCAGCCCAACATGCAGTCATGAGAACCATTTTGTAGTGTTTATGTTTTCAGCGCATATTTTGGAGCTTCATCCAGCCATTGTTCACCTCATTTGCAGTTGTCATACAGTTGATTTTTGTCACATATTATGACTTGCTCTAAAAATGGCTCTGCAATAATAAGTGGTAGGCATATCTCCAATTTTTTATTTTATTATCAGTTAGTATCCTCTCGTCTAAATTTCTTTTTTACCATCCCTTTTGTAGTCTGGTGTTGAGAACCTGTCACAGATCTCAAATTGTGACTTGTGAATTAGCTTCTACTATGGCTCTGAAATGACCTTTCAAAACAGAGTTGGGTCTCCCAAGACCTTTGAGGCTCAGATCCCCAAAATATAATTTCTGAGCCACCAGCAAATAGCTCTTCAACAGAGCAATCTCTAAAGGCATAACTAATGTTCCAGCCTGTTTCAGGTGTACTGTGTCTATTTAAATTCACATATTAAATAGTATTTCAAATTTCTTTGAAAATATCATAATGATTACATAGTAGGAAAAATAATCAATAGCAAAAACAGCTCAATTATCAAAGACCACTAAAGAGTAGAATTCTGTTATAAATTCTAAAGAGAAGTTGAAATTATACTAGATACCAATTTTACTAATCACAGACAATTTTTAACTCATCTAATACTAGCTATTTCGTGTAATATAACCTAATATTTGCATTGGGTCAATTTTGGTTTTGTGTTTTTCACTTTTTTCCATATCCTTATTGATTGTCTGCTCAACCTATCAATAACAGAGATATGAGTTAAAACCTTCATCAGTGGTCAATTTGCTTATTAATCCTTATAATTCTATCAATTCTTACTTTATTCATTTTGAGGCTATGTAATAAAGTACATATATATTTTAACTTTTAAAAAATCCTTATGAAAGGACCATCATTAGGAAATTTTTTACATAAAATCTATTACATACAATAATAGCATATCTGTGGTAGCCTTTTCCTTCATAGTGTTGCTTTCATTTATATTTTTTCATTTTTTACTTTTAACTTCTCTGTATATTTTAATATGTCTCTGTATATTTTAATATGGTATATAATTATGTTTCTTATATTGCATTTTATAACTTTATAATTTTTAATCTTATGTCATCTTATTTTGTATTTTTATATACTTCTTTTCCCCCTCTCTTGCCTTCTTTTGGACTAATTGTTATGTCATGTTTTTTCATTAGTTTGGAAACTTTACATCCTGTTTTCTGTGTGTGTTCAACTACAGATGTTAACTAATGAAATTCCAAAATTAACTAATATTTTCCCTATTCCTCAATCATATAAGACTTTAAAAACATTTGAACTGTACTTGCCCTCTACACAGTATAATTACTATGTTTTATTTCTATGTTTCACCCCACTTGTTACTAATTTTAAAATCAATGTGTCTTTAGACTCACCCACACATTTTCCACTCTGTGCCTTTCACAAATATCACATCTTTATCTTCAACCTGTAATAATTTTCAAAGTGTTCAGGTATATTTTTTTAGGCTTTCCTTTAGTAATTGCCTAATATTGAAAAAACTCTACTTTTGTTTTCACCCTAGGTCTTAAAAAATATTTTCTTCACTATTGGCCTGAGTCTGTATGTATTTTCTCTTAATACATTGAAAATTTTATTCTGTTGGCTTTTCATTCCCATCATTGCAAATCAACAGTCAGCTGTCAAACTGTTTCTTCTCCTAAAGTAAACGATATGCTTTTAAGACCTTCCCTCTGTCTGTTCTGTCGCTCAGTTTTACTTTGATGTGTCTAGATTTACTATCATTAGTCCTTCTTAGGTTTTACTAGGCCTTGTGAATCCGACTTCCAATACTTACATAAAATTCTCCGTGATTATTTCAAATGTAACTTCTGCCTCATTCATTCTCATTCTCTCTCTCTCTCTCAACTCCAATTAGATGTATGTTAGAATTTCTCCTTCTAAATGCCATTTCTCTTAACTGCTTTTCACACTTTCTGTTTTTTTGTTTCTGTGCTACACTCTGTATAAGTTTTTCAGATATATTTTCCAGTTCACTAATTTTATCTTCATCTATTAACAATCTGCTTTTTAGGTTGTTCTTTGAGTTTGTACTTTTTGATAACTAAGCAAATTTTCTTTTGTTTCAAAAAGTTCTATTTAATTTGTTTTCAATCTGCCTGCTCATTTCATAGTGAGTGATTACTTGCCTATGCTTTTTATTCTCTAATTTAGTATAATAAATTTATATATACTCATATAACAGTTTCCTTTTTGTTTTTTTTTTCTTTTTTATTATTTATGCTATTACAGTTGTCTCCACTTTGTCCCCTTTTGCCCACCTCTACCCAACCACCCCCACTCAGGCACGTCACAGTTTCTGTCAGACTTTGCTTAGATTCTGTAAGATTCTGTTAGAAGTTCTAGAGAGTCTTAATATTTTGTTAGATTAGTTTTGCTGATTCTCCTTTAAGGTAGTTTTTTTTTCATGGTATATTTTATAAATTTGTATTATGTGTTTATTTTCAGTGGAGGCATTTGTCACCAAGATTGGGGCATATCTATTTAGCAAGACTTTGTACTACATTAACTTCTAGAATTTGACGTCCTTGTGCATATAACATTTTTGTCCTACCCAGACCCCAGGTAGAGATAAATTTCATTGTTCTCTCCTTAAGTAGGATGGCAAAGTTTCTTTCTAGCCTATCTTTACCAAGGATGAGCCCTCTGAAGATCCTAAATTATGTGGGAGTTATTTTAACTTCAAGCACACAAGGCATAGTCTTATTTTCTGTCTCTCCCTGGTCATTAAGTCTGAAATCACTGGAGTCCTAAATCTGAAACACATGCCCCTATCCTCACTGCACCATCCACAGTCACAGCTCCTATGTTTACCTCTCTGGTTTTCAGCCTATTCTTTCTCTCTGGTACCTCAAGATTTTCTTCTTCTCTTTTATTTTTTTGTAAGATTACTTGTAGATTTTTAAAAACTATTATATTTTATTTATATTTTCTTGCTGTGTATCAAATGGGAGGACTTCCAGCAAGAACAGGTATTGTAGGCTCACTTTTGCAGGGGAGAGAGCCATGTAGGTATGCCAGGAGATGAGAGAGAAAGGGGTTTGATCAGCCCACATGGAGTCAGTGCATGCTGAGATTTTTCAGAAGTGTTTTTCAAGACTATGTCAGGGGTCCCCCTGGGAAAGCTGTGGTTTATAGGTGCTCCCCACATCCTAAGAATAGTACAAAAAATAATTGGCATGACATTTTATATTTGGATTAATCAAATACTGCAATTTATTAAAAATAAGACAGTTTGATAGTGACTAGGGCTTCACAGAGTTGTTAGTACCTGAAACTAATCCTCAAATCTCAGCATGTGGATTTTATATGGCTGCTTCAGCTCTCCTGCTGTGTGTCATTTGATACCACTCCAAGGCAAAAGTTGGGACCAGATGGGAAATCTGGATAACAAATAGTTATCATTAGATTTAGGCTTAATTTCCTACCTTCCTGTATCTTAACTGTGAAGAATGTTGGAAGTTTATAAGAATGAGATATGTGTCCATTTGGGGTTTTATGGGCATGAGTACATTAGAACTTTGGGTTTATGAAGATTAGGGACAACCTCATGGAAGGCGAATGAAAGCTAATGTCAAGGGCATACTCGCAAGGGTTCCCATTTCAATATGGCCTAATCTCTGTATTGATTGTGTCTTGGAATTTCTCCAGAACTGCTTCAGGAAGGATATTCTCGCTTCTAGGGTTTCATGCTATGATTTTTCTTACTCTAATTTTTCCCAACAATCTGTAGCTCCATTTGCTTTCTATATTCCAGGATTTTCTAGTCTTTGTCTAGATCCATATTTTGTCTCATGCTATCACTCATTTGAAAGACAATGTTTCAGTTATTTCAGAGAGAACTCGAAAGGGAGGGAAAGTCTATGTATGTACCCAGTCCACTACTTTAAGTAGAAAATTTGTTCTACATTTTATGGTGGATTGGTGACATGGATGGTAATATAAACATTAACCCTTTACAATGATTGTAATAGATTTAATAACTATGTAAATATAATACTTTTTAAAAATTACTGCTTATACTTAAGTACTTCTAACTTGATACCTGGGACCTGTTTTAAAGTAACTAAAGTCCATTTATGTGAAAACATTTTTGTTCCTGCTAATAAGCCTGATTTTACATGTAAAGAGAGGATACAGCACTATACTATTTATATAGACAATATATCAATAGAAATTATTATGCTTAATTCCCAACTACTGCAGTTGAAATATTAATATATAAGGCTTCAGGAGGAATTAACATATTCCATATAAAGTCATGTATATAAACAAAGGTGAACCACTTAGGCTGGTGCCTAAGTTTTAACATAAAATTCCCTTCTCTTGAAAATACTTGGAAAAGCCAATAGTCTGGCCATTGTTTAATGCAAACAAATGAGGAAATTGTCTTTAAAAGACAATATGGGTATTTTTTAGACCTATCCACTGAACAAGCCTAAAAAAACAATGGTATTCCAAAAGTAATGTATACATCTAGTGTCCAAATTGTGGTCTCTAAATACTTTTCCCCACTAAAAGGAACTAGGGCTTTTTGAAGTGTTGGTTGGTTCCAGTTTGGGGCAGGAAATATATGAGGTCACAGCTAGATATCTTTTTGTGCCAGAAAGTAAATATCAAAGGATCCTATCAAAAGATACAAGAATTAATACAACTGGGCTCCCATTGGTAATAAATTGGATACTGCTAGCATCAAAAAGAATAAAGAATGAAAGTGGTTGAAAAACACTGAGTCCAATAACCCTTAAATGAAAAACAGGAGAGAGAAACAACACCAAAAGCTACCACCACGATCATCACTGAATGGATACCATTAGAATTAATTCCTTACTCCGAAAATCGGCAACTAAATGGAAAGAAATAGTAAGCATTTTTCCTGTTTTCTCATATGAATTGAATTTCTGGATAACTAAATAGTCCCAGTTAATGAGAAAAAGTTCTTATGTACAGAAAAAAATTCAACTCACACTTAGGGAAAATATTATAAAATTAGATAATTACTATTTTAAGACTTCTAGTGAAATAATTGATACTTCTCAATGGTAAAGATAGAATGTTTTCATTTAATCCCTTGAAACATATAAGTATTTCATACATTGTCCAAGGAGAATATTATATATATAATATATAAAATAAGATATATACATATACATTTAAGTTATACATACATATATAAAGTATGTGTGTATATATATGACAGGTAAAACAAAATCTAGAGAATTATTCAATTCTCTAGAATTAATGGGAATATGGAGATTATTGACTGTTTTCTCTATTTTTGAATATGTTTGAAATTTAATAATAAAAAGTAAAATGAATATATTTTGTGGTTCAGTCAAAAAGACTAGAGTTGTAATTTAATGGCCCAGATCCCAGTTTTCACTTTATATAAGGGAGGTATTTTACATAAGACAAATTGCTTCTTAGAGTGTGTTCCTCTATTATAAAATAGTTTTTACTATATCATAGCATTTTAGAACTTGTTAATTGGGATATGATCTGGGGAAATAGGAGAAGAAAAGGATTCTGTGTTGTATGTAAGCTTGGAAGCTTTTATTCTGTTTCCTCTTTTAGAGTAAATGCATATTAGCATTTTAAAGCCTTTGAGAACTTTGCAAACAAGGAAATGGCTAAACAATTGAATCTCTTTAGTTCAGTGTTTCCCAAACATATTGAATGAAAATACCCTTCCCCTTGATTTTTTAAATTTAACACCTATGAAACTTTGGGGAAAATTCTGAACTATATGATTTATAAGGAACCTTTAGGCTCTAACATTCTAAGAGTCTATGATTCTGTAAGTATTTTAAATGTCTATAGGAAATCAAAATACCCAGTTGATACTATGGGGAAAAAATCAATCAAATCAGTTATTTGACAGAAGTGCCTATTTAATTTAGTCCAAATGTTTTATCAAGTAGCCCAGGTAGACCAGTTTGAGTGTTAAAAAATAATGATGATGATCTTGGCAGCATTCTTTGAATCCAAGTGTTGTTACTTGTGCAATGTTGAGCTTGAGCAAAGCCTCCACATTCATTTGGTCTATCACAGTGATCAGTGCAGACTGGTCAACCAGCAAATTTTTAAAGTGATTCATGTCAATCAGAAAGCTCAGCAATGGGTGAGTTCACCGTCTGTGTATCGCCAAGTGTCCCTGAAATGACCGCTTTGGCCTAATTTGTAATGGGTTTGATACTTAATCTGGAACATGTTTATAACTACCACATTTCCTCCATAAAAATAATTTGTTTAATCTTCACTCAATTATTAAAATTCATAGGATGATAATGATAAAAATGTGGAAGATATAAGGTCCACAGTTGACCATCATTTGAATAATTAATTTTTCTAAAGGATACATATTATCCCTTTAATTATCCTGGAAAATAAATTAAGAACTTTTAAAATAGAAGTACACGCCCCTCAATCTTAATGAAGGAAAAAACTGCTGTCAACAGTTTTCTCATGTTTGCTCTCAGTAGAAGTTTTTGGAAGGTTGGGATATGGGGGAAAGGGGACAGGCACTTGAGTGGAAATGATTAGTTAATAACACACACACAAACTCTGCTCAGTTCTGTGTCTGTCCTACAACTATACAATGTATGAGTTAAGTCAGACTTTTAATTTTGAGATTAAAAATTTGAGATAATTGTAGGTTCACATGCATTTGTAAGAAATAATACAGATAGACCACATACACTCTTTAGTCAGTATGTCCCAATAATAACATCTTGGAAACTATATAGTACAATATTGCATTGAGGATCACAATGTATAATTTTTGAAGAACTCAGAGGAGACTCCTGAAGTAAAGAAATAAGAAAGGAAGGGGCTTTCTATATGAACTTTATCTCAGGTTGCCTACCTATCTCCAATATTTTAAGAACAGAAATCCAAATTACTATTTATTATCAGTAATGAGGCATCCTGGTGCTTTCTCTTTCTGCATGTGTATAAGTCATGTTTTATGCATACATAAAGTGTTAGTATGACTCAGCAGTCACATTTAGAAATAAGCATATACAGTATGATTTTGCATATACTCACACACGCACCCTCCCCACCCAAAATATGTAAAGTCTCAAAATTTTTTGAGTTGCAAACCAAAGCAAATCTATCAGAATCTAGACCTAACAAAAAGATCATGTGGATTGAATTTGCTATCTTGTGATTTTTAACTTGTTATTTATCTTAAGTGTTATAGGAAGGATACGTGAAACATATCTATGCTTAGGACATACTAGAATGTTAAAAAGGAGAGTGGTCAGGGTTGCTGGGTCCCTGTCCATTTACTTTTAACTGACTTACTTCCACGTATGCATCTATGATGATGAAAGAATCGTTTCTCTTTTTTCCTCCCTTTGTAATAATTATTTGTCCAAATATTGGTGTCAGATGAGACCTGCTGCAGCCCTAGGTGCATCATCTATTCTTGCCCATCGCTCAGATCCTTGGGTGATGCAAACGTGTGTGTGCCAAGGGTAAATATTTGACTGCTGTTCCAGCCACCGTTGCACAGCCCCTGAGTGACCCTGCATTAATTAGCTGAGAATTTCAGGGCTTTGAATCTGATTGAATCAAAATATTGTTTTTACAAGTTGATGAAGGCCCTTGATTGATATGGGCCCTGCTGATTCTTTAAAGGATTAAATTGTATGTACAGAGTACAGAGTCCTGGCTGTCATTGCTTAAAAGGGGATTGTTTTTTAACAAAGCTTTTAAAAAAATAGTGCTATGGTGTGTTTTCCTCCCAACGGAAGCCACGGTCACTTTAGTGGGCATATATGTGTTTAAGTAGAAAAAACAATTAGAAAAATCGAGGGAAATGGTCAAGAAAAATGCCAGGTAGAAATTAAGAGACAGAAGAGAAAAAGACAAAAAGAAATGGATAGAGTGGGAAGGAGGGGCTTGGCTTCCATTCATCTTGAAAGTGTTTTGTGTGCACACCTGCCATGGTGAAGCCTGCTGTGTTTTACCCTGAGTGCAGGAAAGGAGCACAGTCATCAGGGTTTGAACAGGCCAGGGCTTGGAGGAATTGAGTGACACACAGCATCTCCAGTGACATACACTTACGCGACCTGTGTCACCTGGCTCTCTGCCTACTGAACCTGAGAGCTCCCCTGCACACTGACACCTGCATGCATGAGATATGACAAGACCCAGAGTCAGGCCTTCATCCTGGGAAAGGGCAAGACAAGAAAACCTCTAGGGGGAAGCTGGCAGGAACAGAGATGGAAGAAGGAGGAACCCAGATTTCTCTTTCTGAAAAACCCTTCCATGTTAATAGGAAAGATCCACAACCCCAACAAGGCAAGTCTCAATATGTTACACTCATATTTCTCTTACTCAAGATCTCTTATATTGGTCCCATGTTGATGTTTATTCCACCTGCAAATTTACAAAACTCTAATCTAATTTCATCATGCACCTGTTAACTTGAAAAATGACTTTTCTCATGGACTCCGTGTTGTGTAATGAATCAAAACCAATCAGCACACAGAAGAAACAATAAAACGGAGCACAGATCATCCTGGGCCCCGCACAGGGAGATTGCCGAAGGTCCCAGCCGGCAACCCCTCACACTGCTTCTGAAAATGAACCTCTGGGTTTTAAATACTTCTGGGAACATGCTGCTTCCCTTCAGTTCCTTTTGGGACAAATTAGCTAGAATCCTGGATGTTTTTTTGAAGTTTTATTCTCCTTTCACTTGTATCATAAAGGTGGTCCTGAAAATTGGTTAACCCATAATGTGTTATGTGGTGGGTAGGACACGGTCACAGGTAATAGTGACATGGAGCATGAAAAAAGGGAAATCTGTATGTAAGCCTATGGCTTAGGTGTTTTTTGAAAAATCATAGAAATAAAACTGCATGTGGATCACTTAAAAGAACATGTAAGTACTGTCTTAGTCCATTTGGACCTCTGTAACAAAGTACCATAGATTAGGTGACCTCTAAACAACAAGAATGTATCTCTCACTTCTGGAGGCTGGAAGTCCCAAATCAGGGTGTCAGCACGGTTGGCTTCTGGTGACAGCCCACTGCCAGCCTCTCTTGTATCCACATGGCAGACAGCACAGAGGGTAAGCAGGCTCCCTTGTGACTCTCATAAGGGCACCAATCCCATTCACACAGCTCTATCCCCATGAGCTCATCGAGTCCTTGTTACTTTCCAAAGGCCTCGCCTCCGAGGAACATTACGTGGGGAGACTGGAAGTGGGGGACACAAACTTTTACTCTGTGACAACTACAGAGTAGTAGCTTGAAAATTAAGCACATGAAGATAGAAGATAAGCAGAACAAAGCAGAGTGCTGAGCAGGATGTGGTCCGCGGAGAAGACCGTGGGGAGGCATGGCAGATGTGAGCGCACTCAGAGCAGAGGACCCTCTCCTACAGGGCAAAGGAGAAGTCATAAGGCATCAGGGCAGTTGGTGATTACTGAACTTGGTTCAGGCAGGAGAAGGATGTGGGTACAGGAGCTGAAAGACAGTTGAGAGAATTGGCCTCAGGATGGAGGACCCTGAATCTCAGACTGAGATGCCCGAAGCAGAGGCAACAGAGACCCACTGTGGAAACCTGAGCAGAGGGATGACTGGAGGAAAAGCCCTTTGTCCATGCAGCTGTTAGAAGCCATGGGTCAAACCTTAATTTAGTGGGTCTTCTGTTTGGCTGGTTAGCAGAATCATCTGCAGAATTTTAAAATATGTACATTTTTGGTCTTTAATCTCAAAGAATTTGATTTAGTAGATCTGAAGTAGGGTCCAGAAACAGCTAATTAAAAGTTCCCTGGGCTAGGGCTTCTAAACTTTAAAGTGCATAAAGATGACCCAGCACCTGGTTGAAAAGCAGAGTCTGATTCTGCAGGTCCAGGTGGGACCTGAGATTCTGCCAGCCTAGCAAGGTCCCCGATGCATGGTCTGCCAGCCCAACTTTGAGAAGCAAGATCTAGATAACCTGATAACCAGGTGTGTTTAGGACCTGCTTCCTGAGATGACTTAAAGTCCAAAGAATAATGTAGGTGCAGAAACCTATCCAGATGAAATTTTACATCATTTCTTTAAGAAATGAGAAATAAAGAGGTGATTTTTAAAAATGGAAATAAAAGCATGACTGAAACAATGAAACTATTTCAGTTTTGGATAATGTGCAGTGAGACTGATTTCACATCTATATGTACTTTAGCCTCACAGTTCGTGAAAGCGGTAAGAAAATAGAAGTCTTCGCGTTTCCGTAGAAGATGTGAAAAATGGATTATTCTTCTCAGTTTTTCTTCCTGTCTTCAGAACCAGGCTGGCATTATTTTAGAAGAAAGGGAGGAAGGAAGAGAGAAAAGAAGGGAGGAAAGGGAAGGAGAAGGAAAAGAGGGAGGGAGCAGGGCGGAGAGTCACTGTAGGTATTACTTGACCAGAGAGGGCTGTGGTTGTGTGGGAGAGGAGATAGAGAGCCACACCTAAATTATATGGATGTGTGTGCATGGGCATATATGTATGTATCTGTGTATATAAATATAAAATGATATGTAATGCAATTACATTATAATGTGTATGTATACACATATGTGTATGTATAATTATATAGTATGTGTACATATACATGTGTCTGTGTGTATATGCATATATGTAATGTGAGAAACAACTAAGCTAGTGGAAAATAAACTATTAATTCTAACGTAATAGTTATAAATTTCAGTTATCTATAATATCAATATATCAATATGTTAATGTAATCTAATAGATTATAATAATCATTATAAAGTTAACCTTACTTGATACCTGCCAGTGGTAGGCAGTGTTGTGAGAACCACACATGTGAGAATGACACTTCATTGAAACAAACACTTTAAATCAAGTATACAGCTAAAACCGTTGATCGCCCTCATTCCCACCATCTCATTTATGTGTAGGAGAGGCCTGTCTTCCCTTTGCAGGCAAAAATCCTGTTCTTTTCCCCGGAAGGGCCAGGAGTTGTCTGTGCTGTGGCTTCAGATGGTATGAAGCCTCAATTCCATGACCCAGAGCAGCCCAACAAGAATACAACCGACTTTCAGTTCAATTTTAGAAACGAGGCTTGGTTGTCACTGAGAAGTCTAGGCACCCCTCAGTTTACCTTCGCTTCCCTTCAAATTGGGGAGAGTTATGAGGGTCTCAGCACTGGGGCACAAGAGGAGCATGAGAGTGAGGCATGGACTTCTGGGGTCTCCTGCAGCAGATTAAATATTCTTGCAGAGGAGCAGTGCATAAAATGCAATAAAGTGCACCCTCTCCCCTCACTCCCTATAACTCTCTTATTATCTTGGGCTCAGATGTGTTGCATGAACATACAATAATGGGGCTAACAAGATGGTTTGAGGTCACAGAGGGATAAACCATGGCGTAATCCAGCACCGAGGGCTGTTCTGGTAATGAAAATTGTAGAGCAGTCTTGTGGCTACTTTTGTAATAAAGATATACAAAGATGAATATAGGTTTCCAGGAATTAATCTGAGAGCATTTGATCCAATTTATACTGGAGTGGCTACAATGAAGGCAGCTCGGTAGACAGGATTCCAATTTAGGTTGATGGAGTGCTGTGGGGTCCCAGGGAGGAAGGGTTCCCTGTAATTGGGAGATGATTTTATTTTTGAAATGCCCATCTCTTGGCTTTGTCAAAGACCATGCATCTGGCTGCCTTGTCTGTGAATGCGGTCAGGCTCAAGGTACTGGACCCCGCAGTGTAAGCTTCTGGTTCAGTATTCAGCATGACAGACAGGCTTCCAGTTTCATTCTTTCAGAAAGGATCCTGGGACACACTGCATTTTATTGTTGTGATTGTTCTGTGAACCAAGCAACATTAGACCCATGGAGAGGGGAGGCTCAAGACAGCTTTATGTCGCCTTCTCCTTCTCCCTTTCCATTTTGGACCTGCTAAAAGCTACCAGGTTTAAGACTTTTGTGAGTTTTCACTCTGAAGCCAGGAGCTTGGGTCTGAGGAGCATGGAGAAGCTGTTCTTACTTTGTCCTTGAAAGTGTGTCATTCTCTGGCAGATGGCCATGCTGGGGACAGAACTGGAGACAGCTGAATTCAGGCCATGACTCTTGAAGAACTGAAATTCCTGGCACACTTTTAATAAAACACCCTCAAACCAACCCAAGAATGTTGACTGTGCCTACCTTATTGTCATTCTATCTGTTTGAATCTCTGAGCTGCCAAATCAGGAAAATGTTTCTTTAAGAATATTTAGATTCAAAACCCATTTGATGCTTGCCATTGACTTTTCTTTTTTAAAGTGGCATTAGGGAATTATTCTCTTCAAATCCTGCCTTGGTAGCTGTTAAGAGGCTTGTGTTTAAACTCCTGTTCTGCTTAAGATGAATCAGAAAGCACTGAACTTCTGGCACTGTCCCTCAGAACTTCTGGCCTCTTATTTGTAATTTTATTTAGTGCTTTCACTGATTTAACTTTGAACATACATGAGCTCATACATATATGATAAAATATATGTATGAGCTTATGTATTTACGATTCACATGAAAGCATATCATGGTTATGGGAACACCTTTTTAAGCTCAATTTGAAGACAAAGATTTGTAACACATTTTTATTTGTGTCATGAATTATCACTTAGGATTTTCATATTAGCATTAGAAAAGCAGGCTGTTACGGGAATGAAATTTAATTATTACTAAAGGCTTTTTATATTTTCCATTTTTAATTCTATTTTAATACCTCCTAAATTTCATATGTTGGCCTGTGGACTATACACCCAAGGTGGTGTGAGATGTGAACTGCCTTTAATAGCAAATAAAAAAGCAGTTTGTATTCAGCTTAAAATAGCCCACAGCTCAAGTGAAGGGTGGAGCTCTGCAGCCGGTGAACCCAGAGAGAATTTAATCATTTAGCCTGCAGATTACAACTTGAGTCATTTTTAGAGCATTTTCAAGTATGTGTTTTTGTTTATTTCTACAAACACACACATAATATGCACTAGAATTTGCTTATTTATATAAATCACCTTTTTGTTTAGCACAAAAGAACCAAGATTTTTAGTTCATTTTTACTTTTTTACTATCTCAGCTTAGATTATCTTTGATGGGAGGTGGGAGTGGTATTTCTAGATGCAGCAAATGAAAAAAAGTGTACTTTCAATTGTCAGTAATATTTAATTTCTACCAACAGTTTCTTAATTGTTCTTCTGTAAAGCAAAGCTTTAAAGTGTCAGCCTAAATTGCAATACAAAAGAAATCAGAAATTATGCTGTTAACATTTCCCATTTTCAGATATTACTGATTAGATTAGAGAAAATTATTCCTTATAATTTCACCATAGAAAAGCTATATATCTAGTCATATCACTATATTGAAACAAAATTAGGGAGAAATGGTTTCTTAACACTGTTTGCTGATTTTTTTTCTTATTTTTTAAAAAGGAAAGGTTGCAGCATCTAATTTTACCCATGATTTGTCTTTATTAAAAGCTCTTGTCAGGGAATTAGATTTTTCAGTTCTGGGCATTGCCTTAAAAATACAAAACCTATCATGATGTTGGTCTTATAATAAAAATTAGTCTGATTTTAATTTAAAGAGATTTATAAGTAGTTCTCTTAGGAATTTTGTTGTTTTATTCACCAAGTTAGTAGACCAATAGAAACATACCAATGACGTTTAGCTTGCAAGTTAATGAAAAACAAATCCCCTATTGAAATAAACTAGATTTTTTTTTCTTTTAATATAGAGAGATCAAGTTCATGCCTAAGAAACTTTCAAAGAAAAACTCAACCAAATTTCTTTCTTGCGTTTCTAAGATCAAATGCCTTCTGCGTCATGGAACTCACCATACTGAGGGGAATCTTGCCTTCATAGAATTCACTAATGCCACTTGGTGGGTTTGAACTTTTTTCAGTGTGACATAAATGTCTAAAACAGAAAAAAAAAAAATTGAAGGAGCCAGAAAAGCATTTTAATCTGAATGAGTTATATATAGACATCTTAGGAAATGCACGTATAGTGCATGAGAACACCATACCTACCTTGTAAAAGATTCTAAATCAGTGTGTATTTACCTCCTGATGAAAGTTGCAGAGCAGAAACAAGCCTCTGTTCGGGAAACATGATATGGGGTTGCGTCTGTGATGGGAATCCTAAGGATGTTTCTGAATGTGTTAACTTTTTTGGCTAACTCAGTGATGAAAGCTTAGGGCAGAGCAAGTGTATTTCCTAACACAAATTTGTAAGGATGGTTTTGATATTTTTATCTTTAATGTTTCAAAGAAGCTTTGTTAAAGTCTAGCTTGTGTAAAATGTATACTTGGAAAGTGTTAGATCAGAGGAAAAGACGACTTTTAAATATTCAAGGAATATTTGTTTTTTAAGTCAAGCTTGTAGAAACTGCCTGGCTCACCTGTTTTCAGGAGACCAAGGACTTCTGCCCAGCAGCACACTCTGCCTCTTCAGAGCGGAGACAATGCGAGGGAACTGGGCGATTAGGTTTCTCACCGCTACTTACAGCAAATCATCAGTTTGTTATTTTTCTTTCCAAATACACAGATTAAGATAATAAAAGAAGTGACAGTGGATTCCTCGTGGAATTAACTGTTCTTCTCAAGCTCCATCCAGTCATCAATCGTAGCATTTGTGTGCTCTTCTGGCCCTTCCTGCGAGTGTACATGTTTGTATATCCAGGTTTCACTGGCAGACCTAATTTCAGAATACATAATGCATGATTTTGAAACCAATTTGTTATTGTAATAAAATATTTTTTAGGAATGCATGGAAGTACTCGAGAGGAGAATGTTAAATTATACATGCATTGTGGCCGAGTGGATTCATTTAGCTCAGTCTGCAGGTGAATCTCCTGTGACCTTGGCACTTGCTGGCTAGTATAGAATAACAATCAAAGCTCGGACTGGAAATCCGACCATTTCCAAATATTAACAACTTCTTTCAAAGGAAATGCTGATTTCAGCATTTATGTTAATGGCAACATCAGTATCTCAGAGTTTTTAGGGGAGAGGAGAAACAAAAATCCATGATCTTAATAGGATTAAAAGCCAGGCTTTTATTTTCAAAATGCTAATTTGTTTTCTGCATTCTGTTTTCATATCAGGGCTTGTTATTCACTACCCTAGGACCCACAGGCAACTGAAGACTCACGAAATTGCATTGGTAACGATAGGAAAGTGACATAAAAGGTTTCTGTCTGAAAGGAATTCTATATTCTTTCCAAGCCAACTTCCTCCTTTCTTCTAAGTCAGCTTGGGGCCGGGCATTCCGAGATAGAGGGTGAGAGAGAACAAAAATGCTTTAGGTCCCTGGCCTGACTCCTATCTACTTCCCCTTTCACATTAGGGAACAAACTTTAGTCATTAGAGGGGCATTAATTGAAACAGCCTGTGACCCATATGAATCAGATGAACTGCTTGGGCTGAAGAAGTTTGGCCGTGAAGTTGAGTCGCCTGAGGCACATGACCGTCTGTAATCTGCTTATCTTGCAGGCTTTCACCAGCAGCTCACCCACTGCTCTTGGAGCTGAACAGTGGGGCAGAGAGAGTAGGCTAGAACTGAGACTGTAATTTACCATGTAATTTGTTTTGAGATTCCTTTGATAGATTTCACTACCAAAGAAATTTGCAAGAGAAGGGCACCCTTACACTCTGTAGCCTGCTCCATCTTGTGACATGAAAAGGTGGCACCATGCCTGAGCCCTGTGATGACCTTGTTAAATGGGACTCACCTGTACTTACCCAGGTTTAAAGAGGAATTCCCCTCATTCTCTCTTTTCTTGCTTTTTCCTTTTTCTGTCCAATTTGGGGAGGAAGAGAGGATGCAGAAAATCAAGTTCCATGCAGGCTGATGAAAACCGGGTGTAGCAATCCAAAGAGGCAGGTAATTTTAAGTTCAGGTCTGTTTGGCAAATGAGGTGTCCCATTTGGAGTAATACACATTCATGGTTTGACCCAGCAGGTGTGCTAATGCAAGGCAGGTTTCCTCTAGCTGCCTTATTTAGGGGATGTTACAAATGGAAAGACTATTTAAATGCCCACAAAGACATTAACAAAAAATATTCCAACTCTCAAAACCCTTTTCTGAAAACTAGAAAAAAAAAATCAAAGGCAAAAGGCCCACGCGTTGGGTTTTGATCACTTGTGTTTTTAATAGTTGTTTAATGACCTATAAAGTCACTTTTCTAAGAAAAGAAACATAAAGGAATTTGGTAACTAAAAAAAAAAGGGAGGGGGCTGCTGAGACATTTCCTCCCAGCTGCTGAGAGAAACCGAAGTGGCTATTTTCTGTGGGGCTTTGAATGGTATTTGCAGTATTCACCTTTCTTCCTTCCTCACCGACTTCATTGGAGAATATAAATATCAAGGCTATTTCTTTTTCCTGCCAGAACAGTTGGTTTGGTTGGAGTTGTGTTTTGTTTTCTGTTTGAAGGAAAAGCAGATAAAAGGAGAGGCATCATCTACATTTTGCTTAGTACATTGGTTTCTATTCAATGTCCTTTTGGGGGAAAAAAAAATCCTTCAATTAGCATTTCTCACCGAAACAAAGAGTTTGTTCTGTTCAAGGCTCGTTACTGAAATATTCTGAGTCATATAATATCGCGGCCTGTTGCCATGAAAATGATTTGTGAGTCGTGTCTTAATTAAGGGGGTCCTTAGGCTAGAAGATATGCAAGTAAATCCTGACTTGGAATAGGAGCAAAACAAATGGACGAAGCCTGTAAATGTCCTCTCCAACTTTCAAAGGTATTTTCCATCTTCCCATGCTGGTTGAATTGTCCTATGGAATCTTAGGAAAGAAAAGACACTGGACATGGATTTAATGGAATGACTTTGGTTTATGGGAATGTTCTATTTAGAGAAAATGCAGATGAAGACAGCTAGTGTTATCCTGATAGAGGAGGCACCTGCAGAGAGTCCAAGGAAGGTAAGAGAGGGACTCTTCTAGGGATGACAGTGGCTGTTTGCTGTCTTCTTTAAGTGCAGGGCAAGAGAAACTGGGCTTCGGCTTAACATGGGAATTAGTTCAAAGGAAGGAAAATTGTGAGTGCCTAACTCACAGTGTAGTGGGTTGAATAGTGTCCCCTTCCCCAAATTCCCATCCACTAGGAACCTCAGAATTTGACCTTATTTGGAAATAAGGTCTTTGCAGAGGTAATTAGTTAGGATCTCAAGGTAAAATTATCCTAAATTTATGGTGGGTGCCAGATGCAATGATTAGTGTTCTAAGAAGAAGAAAAGAAAGGGAGATGTGACGCACAGAGACACAGGGGAAAGCCTTGCGAGGATAGAAGTGGAGAGGGGAGCACTGAGCCCGTAAGCCAAGAAATGCCAAGGGCCGCTGGGGCCTCTGGAAGCTAGGAGAGAGGCATGGAACAGATTACCGCTCAGAGCCTCCAGGAGGAGCCAATCCTGTGGGCACCTTTGTTTGGACCTCTGGCTTCCAAAACTCTGAGATAATAAATCTGTTGAATTAAGCCACCAAATTTATGGCAGTTTGTTATGGCAGCCCTCAAAATCTACTACACCCAGAAATACAGCTGGTTCAGAATCACAGTGACTCTGAGCACAATGCTTCCACAGAGGGTCTTCCACCCTAGAATGTGGCCAAGGAATCTTGAGCACACAGAGAGATTCACCAAGTACTCATGATTTCCCAATCTACTAATGCAAGTTGGGCACACAGAACTTCCCAGATTTTGGCAGATTTTGATGACAGCAACCTTGGAGCTGGTGTTTACATAAAAAAGTGACTAACCTTGTAGTAAAGAAGACAACTAAACCTAGACATGAAAGGAAGGCCTAGACTGGTGTGGGTGATCTTGGACAAGTCATTTAACCCAAAGAAAGTTTATTTTTGTCATCTGTAAAATGTGAGGCCCCTTATTCTTCCCTAGATTCTGGGTAAAAAACAAGATAATGTGTATGAAAAGAATATGGAAACTATTAGGTGTCCTACAGTAAGCCTTAAGAATCTGAGGTAACCTATGGGGAAATAGACCCATAGTTAATTTTTTACCCCTTAGCACCACCTTGTGTTCAAGCTACAGCTCTTGGATTTTAGAGTTCTACATTGCAAATTGGGCTGGGGTCACTGAAGAATTCATTGGAGTTTTTTCCCTATTGCCATCAATGTGAAAACAAAGATAAAATTGAATAAATTATCTATGACCCTCCCTACTCCTTAGAATTAGCACCAGATACATGTCTGACAGCAAATGTTTTCCTACTACTCACAAGGCATGGTAACTAAGAGATATCCCCAAAGCCATCAGTTTTAGTATTTTTCCCCCCTAAAAGAACAAAAAGGAACTCCAGCTGCAAAACTCTGAGGTATGGGGGTTAAGACAGGGCTAGGCCAGAAGAAAAGACCCAGTCGAAGGTCTAATGCCATGTAGTGGCCAGAGGTCCTAATTATAGGGTACAACGGTGTGTTGAGTCTGATCAATATCCTTGTCTGTACTGAGTTTAAAGTAGTTGGGGTAATGAAGTCAGATGGGTAGGAAGGGGGGAATATAGGAGCCAGAGTCTTGGGGGAGTGGCAATAACTGTAATTTAATCTAATGATCTTAGAACTCACATCTTCATGTGGTGGGCTACTCGATATAATTTGAGGGTAGTGGGGGAAGTGAGTCCCATCTTTAATGGAGAACACTAAAGGCTGATGATAGTGGAAATGAGACAGGGCTATCATCTTAGAAGGATGTAAACCAAGGTGCAGGGTGAGGTGTGCATTGTTGCCATTGAGTGAGATGGCTGGGCTTACTACGTCTGCAGGCACGAAGCCCTTGGTCCAGAAAAGCTGGGTTGTTGTGAGGAATAAGGACAGAAATAATGACACATTGCCACACTTATATTCCATGGACTCAGGATGGGGCTAGTTTGAACCCAGAGGTCAAAAGTCTTCTACATTTCTAGACAGGGACTTGTAACCAGGTAGGAAGTACATATTTGACTCACCCTACTTCCGACCATGCCCTGACCAAGTGACAAAACCGGGCTCTAACTTATGAACATGATCTGTTAGATTTTGCCCTTGGCCTATCCCTAGGATGTGTCCTGTTTTGAATATAATTGGAGTCATCTTTGAAGAACCTCATCCACTGGCTTTTTTACTATAAAGAGAAATGCTTTGAGTCACTTGAGGATTTAATTTAGGGGTTTTTGTGTGATTCAGTGTTATGTCATATTCCTCATCTTCCCACCTAGACTATAAGCTCAATGAATTTTTTTTAAAGTATCTATACCTTTAAATGTTTTTTTCACCATTGAAGAAACAACCCTAGGACTTGAAAACAAAACAGACTAACAACTGAAGCCTGGATACATGGCCTGTTCCAGGGGGCAATCAATTGCTTTCTGCAGCAAGGGGTTGGGGAAAGCAGGATGGGGGAAGGAAGGTAGGTGTGATATTATACTTAGATTATCGCTGTTTCACTCAACATGAAGCTAGGCGGCAACCAATCACAATCCCTAATACTGTAGATTATCATGTGTGACATTAATGCATGTGAAAATTGCACCTTTAAGACCGCACATTCAGAGGATAATCACCCTTTTTAACATTCCCACCATCGACCAAGTCTTGGTCTTCGCTTTCATTTGTAAAGACTCTGGACACCCCTGGTTAACTGAAAATTTCCAGAGCAATATTTTGAATCACTGGCATTAGTACTGCAACTGAATGGTTTAGAGTATTTCAGGCAAAGGTCTTCTTTAATGGAGGCAAGGATTTTCTGCTTATCTTCCTGTAATAGTGCAGTAGATTTGCCAGGGGGTAGAGTCTGAAGTATCACTTAACAGCAATCTATTTCCTTAAGATTCTTGATAACATGGTTTGTATTTCACTGCTAATAAATAGGACCTCTTTCACAGAAAGGCTTTTAAAAACACAGAAGCATTGGATTTGCCTATCCTTTTAAAAAGTATATGTCATCTTGTTTGTTGTGTTTTGACCCTCTCATTGTCATTTTAAAGCTGTCTTTGCAAAGGGAGACATCTCCTCTGTCTTCTCTGGTGAGACAAGTGAACACACATTTTTCTCATGGCCTCTTCCGAGCTGCATCCCATCCTGGCATGGCCTTCACCCTGGAGTATCTTAGCGACTACTTTGACAGAGAAATTCCCAAGACTGGTGCTAACTTGGTACCTCCTGGGAAATATTTAGATTCACAATAGGTTCTCCAGTTCTGGAATATTCTGCTTCAGTAGATAAATTTGCAGAACTACTGTATTTTGCCATGAATCATGCATACTTTTTTGCCCAAATTTTTGAGGGAAAAATAAGGATGCACATTATACGTGAGTATAATGATTACATACCATGGGTCTAATAATCCCACATATAATGTGCACAAAATGTGGGTGCGCATTATACACGGATGTGCATTATATAAGGCAAAATATGGTACCTCTGAAAGAGGACATTAATGACATATCTCATTTGGATGTTTACAAATATGTCCAGTCTTATCAAAAGAATTATATATGTTTTTATCCTGCTCTTTTATTTTTTTAACATGTATTCATTCATTCATTCATTCATTCATTCATATCAGCACTTTTCTCTTACCTTCCAAGTGACCTGGACCCACTCTAAATCCAAGGAAGTGGGTGGGGCACTCAGGTGCATTAGGAGCCTTGTTTTTCATCTCTCCAAGGTGAAGTGCAAGCCTGCATCATGGTACAGAGGAGGCCCAGACAGCCCACCTCAGTCACCCCAAAGCCCACAGAGATGGATCAGATACGCTGGGAAGGGGCGCCTGGGACAACTGACCTCAACTTTTGATTAAAATTAGTGTCTTAGAATTTGGTGTTTTGTTTCCTTTTTGGGAATAAGCCTATTAAAATATAGAGGGTTTGTTGTTGTTGTTTGTTTGTTGTTGTTGTTGTCTGTAACCTGAAGGGGAAAGTGATCACTGGGGGAAAAGTTCTTATCTTAAATAAAATATAAGAATAATAAACCCTCCAAAATTTGACCTGGTTAGGAGAAAGCTTAAGTTTTGTTACCTTTGCACTAAGTTTGTAAATATAGACAAAAAATGATGGAGCATTTATAAACTAAAGTAACTGTTCTGTCTTTAAGGGTTTATTTAATTAATTGATATGCAAGTATTTAGCACTTGCTATCTATATATCTTTTCAAGGTCCTTCCTTTAGTTAGAAAGAGTTCTGTTATTTTTGGTGATTTAGGTAATTGTATATATAGTAAAAGTGGTAAAAACTGTTTTTTTTAAATGCAAGGCAATTCTAAAATTTAGATTTTTCTTGAAGAATGAGCCTATCATATAGTTCTCATATGCACAGGTATAGAAACTGAAACATGTTACCTGCTTTGGTCTACTGTCAGTAGAAAATTCTAGATTTCTTGCCTCCTGCAACTGAAAGTCAAATTAGTTCAAAGTCTGTATGGGGTTGCCAGATTTAACAAATAAAAACACAGAACATCCAGATAAATTTGAACTTCAGATAAACAACAACTACTTTTTTTAGTGTGTGTTCCATATTTGGACATATCATAGTAAATATTTTATCTACTAAATACACTTAAATATTTTAGTACATTCCCTGTTTATGTAGTATATCCGTATTTTATTGGATGACTCTAATTAGGAAGAGATTTAGATTGTATTTATTACTTTTTTCTAATGATTTCATACTGTTTCACCTATTTAATCAAACCTTCCAAGGTTTCTGTATTTTCTGTAAGGAACAAAGTAACATTCCCAGTCTCATGTAGCATTTTAACTTGACCTGTCTCTGACCTGAGGAACCATGGAGTAGAAACAACTCACCCAAGTGAAATTTCAGAGGCCATATCACAGCTCACAGCCCTATCGCCTTTCCATCTCCTCCTTATGGGACCTTATTTTTAAATTGCAGATAGTATCCATATGTACCATGTGCTGCTGATCCAAGTCGAGTTCAGAGAGTACTACTGAATCCCCATCCATGGCCACTCCTTAGCACCCTGGAATTCCACAGGGAGTTTATCATTCTGACCTGGACCTGCTCCAAACCCGTGCCTGGCAATTAAGATGATAGCAATGATAATTCAGGCTTTATGAAGTCCTGATTTGATGGGGTAACATAAGAATAGAACTACATAGCCATAAATGTAAAGAGCAAGCATGAAATCACTGGGAATCTTGGCATCTAAAAAGCATTTAAGAAATCAGCCTGGTCAGTATCTTTGTGATAAAATAGCATTGACTTTTGAAAGGACTTCGCAGCCAGAGCACTGATGGGTCTAATGATGGGCTCTGTTTTTGTTTCCCCTGCTATCTGCGTGCAGGGTGGGGTGGAGGGGTCTTGTTGTGGTGGTTGTTTCATGTAATACTCACCTAGGGATTACACTGAAAACCTTTTGCATATCTGTGGCCCCTGAAATGGGCTACAAAAAGATTTTTGTAATTGGGAAATCGTCAGCATCTTGTGGCTTATTTAACATTTGGTGCAAAAGCCAGTCAGTGAAAAACAAGTGAAAGCAAAACGGGAAAACTGGACAGACAAGCTCTGATCCTCCTCATGACACTGGATTTTTCACCCCCGACCCCTACCCCCCAGGTCTTCAGTGCATGAAATGTCAAACGAAACAAGTTCTTTTAATTCTTCTGTTAAATCCAGCTTTTAATAACAAGCATCCTGGAAGAGGAACAGATATTCGTCTTA
The DNA here is from genome assembly GCF_004126475.2 of Phyllostomus discolor. NCBI lineage: Eukaryota > Metazoa > Chordata > Mammalia > Chiroptera > Phyllostomidae > Phyllostomus > Phyllostomus discolor. The sequence continues at coordinate 62,807,219 of NC_040914.2, forward strand.
TGAAGTGTAACAGCCGGTTCCCTTCCTGTACACAGACCTGCTCGCAGGACTTTGTCTTGGGCTCGGGCCTAACAAGTTTGCAGATGCTCCAGCTTGTCAATTAATCAGATCCAGATGCTTCTTCCGAACAATTTTCTCACCATCCCTGCATCCCTTAGCATGGAGGGGATCGCAGCAGGGTCAGGGATTGGGGGAGAGCGGGAGCCCACCTAAGGCCTTTTTACTCCAAGCAGTTCTGCCACGTTTTCGTTAGAATTCTGTTTGTTTCAAGCATGGAGCGTTTGAACCTCCAGTGAGGAAACATGATGGGAGGAAGGAAGGGCCTGTCAGACGCAGCTGCTTAAATTAGATGCAACATTCTAGACCCAAGAGGAGTATGTTTGTCTTCATTTCCATATTTCACTCTTCTGACAACTCATTAGGTGGCCCACCATCTCCTAGGTTGAACTTGGGAGGATACAGAGACCTGAGAGAAGATCTGAAAGAGGATCGTTTTTTTTTTCAAAGCCTAGCATCACACAGCTATTTCCATCCGTGACCAGCCAACAAAGCCCTTGACTTGTATTTGGAAGTGGGTTTGAGGGAGGGCAGGTGCAGGGAAGGGAGAAGAGGAAAGTGGAAATAGAGGTGCTCTCTTCTGTGCAGGGGGTGGGGTGGTGACTGGAGAGCTCATCCTCAGGGGTTTTGGCTTCTCCCCGTCACAGTGGTCTCTCCAGGCACCACCAGCCCATCCTCACACCCACCACCGCCACCCTGACACTGGATATTGAGAGCACTGCAACTTTCTGTATTTAATCGACGTGTCCGCATCTGCTTTTCCAATGAGAAATAAGAGGCCCCGGCAGTGACTCCAGGCACTGTGGTAAAAAATCTCGAGCTTCAATATTATTTGACAAGGGAAAGAATTGCCCTCTTACCACATGGCACGAGTATTTGGAGGAGCTTTTCTTTAGAAAGTTCCAGGTGCCTTTTCTCTCTGAACACACAAACTGTTTATGAGGCAAAGTTGTCCTCGTTTATAGGGGGTCTGTTTTCTTTCTTTCCCTCTTGAAGAAACCTGTTATTCACTGGGCTGTAAAATGAAAAATAAAGATCAGAGGTAGTAGAAATAATATAATGTATGTGGGTAGGAACATTAGAACTCTCTCATAAAATGTAAGGCATTTAGACATTTTCACCCTATTATTTCACCGTGGCCTGCTGGGGAGCTGTTCTCCCTACTGGTCCTTTTGGCCTTACTCTGGGGCATCTTCCTAAATCGATGTTCTCCGTTCCTTTAACTCTCAGCTTCCTGGAGGAGGGAATGCTTAAACTGGGTTTTTCTGATGATAATTGCTTGGCCTCGGACTGCTGTGTCGTCTCCACCGAGAGACTCCAGAATAGCTTTGGTCTCTACTAGGCCATCCTGAATGGTGCAATTTGGGGCTTTTCACTGAGCAGGAAAGTTTTTTTTCCCCCCCAGTCCACAAATTGTCCATCAGATAGTATAGTACTAACAGATTGCTTATGTTCCCAAAGCCTCCTCTCTCTCTGTCTTACAGTGTTGCTTCTTTGATTGTGTCAGGAAATCCTTGTTCACTGGGTATTCCCTACCTTCTGGGCAGTAACATCGCATTTGTGTTCCCAACAGTTAGCCTCCCGCTACAGCTGACCAGGCAAGAGGGTCGGCCGTGCCCTGGGCCCGAATTCATCCTGCCCATCCTTGAGTCATTCATGAGCTGTCTCAGGGCAGCCAGACCTTCCTAAAGCCAGTCTTGTTTTAAAACAAACCCTCTAGTGGAGGGCATTCAGCAAGCACTCACTCAACATAGGACATCAACCCAGTGTGAATTAAGTTGCCTTTGAGAACACCTTCCTCTGGTCCCTACCTCTTTCCTAACCATCTCCTTCCATCCCAATAAAACCCCAGTCGGTTTCCCTCCGGAGAACAATGCACCTCCGTCTTTGGTGTGGGTCCAGAGCTCGGAGGGAAAGTTGAGGTCAGCGTGGCAGGCTGTACAGCTTTCTTTTGAGGCAAACAGATGGTGAAGGTTAAATGACAGCTCTCTGACTGCCTCTTTTGAAGTAATTGGAGATAATTTGTATTTTGAATCAGAACTTGACCATTGTCAGAAGGGAAGAAGGTTAATATGGAAACGATTTTACATTAGCCCCTGTTTCTTGTGCTGCCCCCTCCCCACTTCTTTCTTTCTGTCCTTTGGATCCTTGTTTTTTTAATCCTTGCTCCAGGCAATTGGTGAGATGGGCCCTGGGCTGGATGTGCCTTGTTTTAGGCTGGGGCTGTTATGAAAGCCAACAACAGCTTATTAAGGCCAGTGATAATCTCTTCTATTGATGCATTGCTGCTTTCCAGAGGTCCAATTAAGGCCACACATCGGAAACAAGATCTTGTAAAACCTAAGGCTCCTTACCTAGGACAGTTTGCAAACAGATGCACAGACTGTTTCCTCCTTTCTGCGTCTTGAACGCAAACTGACTTCCTATCACAGAGAACAGTGTGTCTGAACTGAAGAAAGGGATGTGCCTGTTTTTCCCTGCCTGCCACTCTTCCTCTCTAGTCACTTAAAAAAATATTTTAATTTCAAAGCCTGGCTTTGGGCCCCAACTCTGATGTGGAGCATGGTATTGTTTACCTCCTAACTGCATCCTTTCAAAGAATTTACAGTACTTCCTGAAACCCCACTCAGTGGGGGGAGGGGAAGAAAGCCCCTGAAAAATAAGAAATGCTTTGCATGTTTGAGAAAAGAGACTTAAAAGAGTGGCATGTGGATTTTCCCTCTTCTTACCCCGATCACGAATTTACCGAAAGCCAGCAGGCTATTAATGTAACAGTGAGCTGGGAAAGAAGTCTGATATTATTGCACTGGCCCTCCCAGGCTTCTCCAGAGGGTGCTGGTAAGGAAGAGTTAGCTACCTGTACATTGCCCATCTCCTGGGTGTCAACAACAGGAGGGAAATCTGACCACCAGCTGCGTGAAGATGAAACTCAGTTTGTCCTATATTGAGGTCTGAAAAATCAAGAAATTAGCAATCATTTGCCATGAAAAAAAAATCTGGATAGACTAACTAACATTAAAAAAAAGAAAAAGAAGTTTTTTTCGATGCCGTGATGAAAAGTTTTAATCCAAAGAATCCAGAAAGAAGGAGTGAAAGTGAGGACTGAAGTCTGTCTACAGCATGTTTAAGTGCTATTTGCAACAAAAGTGCCGAAGGCAATATTGTATTTTATTCATATACATCTGGTTTATTATAAAGCACATTTTTTTCACTAACTTGGAGAAAGAAAAGAAGATATTGTCGTGTTATTCCTGGCTTTTTCTTAACTACCCGAAGTAAAGAAATGGCTGCAAAAGCTTTAGAAGCAATTCAAGTACCTCAGTGGCTTTCATCAGACGTTCTCTGTACAAGGAAAAGAAAAAAAAATGGTCCTATCTTTTTATTTTTACTTTGCTTTAATCTTATTTGATGCTGTCTCAACAGGCTGGGACATGCTTTCTTGGATGGCAATTTCATTGCACCATATGTGTCTCTCGCAAGATAGCAGAGTGAGATGAATCTTGGCAGGAAGAGAACTAAACACATCGACAAAGAAGAGAAAAAATTTATTTACTTAACTCCCTGTTGCCTGCATACATTTCCCCCCCTTGTACTCTGACTCCCGGTGCAGTAGTTCAGACTTAGTTTGTTATAAACAGCTGTGTGAAATGCAGGCCCCCATTTATCACTTTTTTCTGATTACCTGCCCTAGTTTTTCTGAAAACCCACATTAAGCATTTCAGTGACCAGATGAGGAAGCACAGTGTATAGAAAGAGAAAACCTGGTCTCCCTACCCGCCTCTGACCCTCTACTTGGAAAAAGCCACAGGCCTACCCCTAGAAGCAGCAAAGGCTCCACCTTCCCCACCCTGCACTGGGTGATGAACCCGGGGTCTACTCTACCTTCTAGCCAGGTGGGGTCCTCAGTTCTGGCAGATACCCTGTCACCATGTGGCCCTCAAGTCTGCTTTGCACACTGGCTTGCCATCAAATCGTCATAAATTGATGAACATGACCGGTCTGTACAGGACAGACTACAGCCTAGTAACTGCCATATAAATAGAAAGAAGTTATCGTGAGTGACATTGGAGGTAACCACCTGGTTGGGGCTACATTGGGAAATGGTTATGATATACCAGAGTTTCATCACTTTCATCACAGGAAACAAGGCCTGTTTCAAAGGACAAGCCAGAGCCTTAGTCACCTTTAGATGGGGGAGGGGGTTTGTTTTCTGTCATGCATTCAGGTCATGGGGGTTAGAGTTCCTGATGACAATGTGGAAACTGTGGAATAGGTATATTTTTATATTGTGTGATGTTCCTGGATAATAGCCGAGTGACCTGACCTTGTTGTGACTTCTGGTGACACACAGCATGAAGAATGCAGCTCAGTAAGCTATTTCAAAATGTGTTGAGATTTCAGTGAAATCCAAAACTTAAATTTAATAAGGAATACTTTTTATCAGCCATCTTTGAGAAAAAGAACCTGTAAGTTTTCTTTTCCAGGTATCAATTTAAAGCATTGGGAAGCATTCTTCTGTTGGGGTAAAACTTCTGTGCTTGATTCTTGATAGGGCCAATGAATGGGTGGAATACATTCCACTTGTCACCCCTTGGGTCAGATTCACAGGTGATATGATGATTAGGGCAGGTAGCAGAGTATGGTGACATGTGACAAAGATTCTTGAATAATACAATTTCCCTGGAATACTTAGGCTTGGGGACACAAGTGGGGATCATGAGCAGACTTAGATCACAAGGAAAGAGAGTCAAACTCAGAATTAGCTGCCTTCATATATGCATGTTGACTGGTACGTTATTTGTAAGAATCTTAGAAAATAGAAAAATCATTCATGGGCAGGAAAATTTAAGGTTTTTTTTTTCTTTTTAATCCTAGTCCAAAGATATGTTTACTGATTTTAGAGAGAGAGGAAAGGAAAGAGAAAGAGAAACATCAATGTGAGAAAGAAATATCAATCAGTTGCCTCCCATATGTGCCCCAGCCAGGGATGGAACCTGCAAGCTAGGTATGTGCCCTGACCTGGAGTCGAACCTGCAATCTTTTTGGTGTATGGGATAATACTCCAATCAACCAAGCCATCTGGTCAGGGCTAAGGTTTTAATACATTAAAAGGAATATAAACACAGCATGTCAAACAGGTATCTAATATTCTCTTGCTATTAGACAAAATGTCTTTCTTTTTTTTCACTTATACTGAGGTCCTAAAGAACAGAATTCAGAGAAAATTCAGTCTTCTGGTTGTCAGAAAAATACCTAAGATTTGGGGGTTGGCAGAACCCACCCTACCTATACTTATTTTTCATTTGGAATTCTAATTGCACTAATAAAATAAAATTGCAAATGTGGAATTACATAATTACAATTCGTAATTGTTTTAAAGCTAATTTTATTAATTTAGTGGATTCCATGTCTTTAGCAGTCAGCTTCTGCCTCAGAAATTTACATTTGGATCAGGATAGAATGGTTTCTGAATGAAATGGCAGAATGTTAGTCAATATGGATTTCATGACTAGTTTTTCAGTTACTAATGGTATACTTATTAGGTGCTAAAAAGATGTATAAGGCATGATAGATATATATTTCTCTTAACCATGCACTTTCTTGGCTTTGCAAATTGAAAGGAAGAGGTGGGAAAAATTACCGAAAGCAGGGTGGAGAGAGGAGGTTACTGGCAATGATGTAATTTCCCTTTGGTACCTTGTCCCACTAAAAACTCAAGATTGCCCCATTATAAATACCAGATCAATGCAATTTATTTATTGAGTTAGGGCTCTAGTTAGAAGTCTATTTGGATGAGTTGGGTAGAAGATGTATGGCCATGTGCACACACTGCCTACACTCACACACACACTCAGTCACAGACATGTTCACAGATATATTTGCGCGGGGATTATTTATATCCTGTGAGCATAAAACATCGAGATGAAGTTAGCAGATGTTGATGATAGTTGTGCGTAAATACACATTGTACACACAATACAGATTGTACATTGGAAGAAAATGAGTTACTGTAGCTACTCTCCCAAAAAGCATACCAAAAACGTAAACCTTCTTAAATCATTTGAAATCTCTGAATCCACAAGACTTTTACTTTTGAGCTTCAGGAACAAGATAGGATAACGCAGGGTGTAGGTGTGTGTTTTAATTTATCCAGTTTCTCTGGAATGAAACAGCACTGAAATCAATATAAAAATGAGATGTAACCTGCATGGTTTTGATAAACTGACTGCTTTTATAAGAAATAATTCTGAGTTTTAGCAAGCTCTAAGGGTTTCAAACTGCATTAGGAGACAAAGCATATGAACTCTGGAAAAGTCTCTCATGTTTGGATAATGCGAAGCAGACAATGAGAGCCAGACGCTGGCTCCGCCTCCCTCACTCTTGGTTAAACATGTCCCCCAGCTGCTTCCTTATTTATCAGAAGGGTAGTTAATAGCTCAGTAAATAGATTATCTTTTTAATTAGATTTCTACTTTTAAGACAAAACAGATGCATAATTTGGTCAAATTATTAGCCTATTTGTACTAACTTTTTTTTTCTAATTGTGTATTACCAACTAATGTTCAAAGAAGGAAAGGCTGTTTCTGCTGAATTCAGTTTTCGATTGCAGGGGGCATGTAAAAATTCCCTCATTTTCCCTTCTAATGCAATATCAGTTAATTCTCAAGAGGAATCCAGGCAAGGTGTTAAAACTAGGATAAAAGCATTGTAATACCAGAAAATCTGCTCTGTCAAACCAGAGGCCGCTTTGCTGGTGGGAAAGCAGAAAAAGTAAACAGTAGCAATCTCTCATGTAACAGAAGATTTAGGTATAATTTGTTTAAATAGTAGCAATAATGATTATTAATTTACCCTTTGAATGTTAACAAAGACCTGGTTTTTGTTAGTATGTGCTTTCGATTCATTTTCAAGCTGAAGTTTGTTTTAGGCTAATGCTGCCATTGATGGGAAATGCAATTAACTTTAGCTTCCCACTTCTCCCACCCCCAAAGATATTTGATGTTTGATAATACAAAATAAAATAATTCCCTTCCAGAACACTGCCTTGCAAATGCTGTGATCACAATGGAGTGAATTTTTGTCCAATTCTTCTCTACTTTCTTGGGAAACAATAAGGAATTCTTTTTGTTCTTTGCCACACAAGGTATAACAAATGGATTTGGAAATACCTGCACTATATCAGTAGTGCTTAGAAGAAAGAGAAAAATCAAAGCAAGAAATAAAAATTGCAAAATGGTAGAGCCTGACCACTTTATCCACAATTTGTGTCTGACCTCATTGTTGAAAAATTTTGTGAAGCATCACGGTGGCTAGTTTTTCTCCCTTTGATGCTCTAATGTTAAAACTAGTTTGAGGTATATTTTTTCCTGTTTCGTATAGAAGGGACCGAATCCCTAGAGGACCCGACCTTAGGGACCCCTTGCATTCTCCAAAAGGCAGTGCTGCCCTGGGCCTGCTGTCAGCAGAGGCAGGCTCGAGAGCAGGGTCCAGCTTGTCCCGTCAAGTTTATCGTCCACTCCATCAAAGGGCCTAATGGTCAGCAGAGGGGGCTAAATGTGTCCCCCGTGACCTGACATTAACGGAGTGGACTGGTTTAAGTGTTACTGAGGGTGTCTCAGAATGATTTGGACGCCAATACCCGTTTCCCTCAATAAGCCGTCATTCGGGTCATGACTCAATAGAGCTTTGCACTGACACGGCCCAGCCCCGAAGTGCTCCTGGGGGACACGGCCTCACCTCTGAGACCAGCAGACAGCAGGGCTGATCAATGCCCTCTGACAACAAGTGAAACAATCACCTTTTCCCTCACCCCTCCACCTCTTTGCACCTCCCACTCCCTAGCCCTTCTGACCAGCTTGAAAATGATAAAGATAAATTGTTTTATCTAAACACAGAGTCTGACACTGAGAAAAGACAGGAGGAGTGAGGAGAACCGCCCAGTTGGTTGAGAGTCATAGATTCCAGCTTTTTGCTTCCTCATGTAATTTTGATGGAAAATAAAAATCCAGTCTGTATATCAAATGTAGAGCTTGACTGATCCAGGAAAAAAAAAAAAAAACGACAAAAAGCCTGGAGTTGTGGTGAATATTTTTCCCTCAGATTTAAGCTGGCCTATAAACACCAGCTTTGTAGGTGTTGAGACACAGGGCATTTTCTATGTTTGGATAGGGATTTTGATAAAACCATATGCATAGGAAATAAATTTAAATTACAAGGTTCTGTAAAAAGCACAGTATTTTTCAAAAGGAAACCAACAACATAATATTGATGTGAGAAATCTTTAGAGAAGGCTTGAAATACTTTTAAAAAGAAGATTCCCTGCAGAGTTCTAAAATAACCATTTAAACCATTTTTACATTTCTATTTATTTGTATTTGAAACAAAACTAAAGGAGATAAAAAAGTACATATTCTCTTGTTATCCTGACTGTCGTTCTCTTCATGATATAAAATAATATAAGCCTGTAATAATTCCCAAGTAAGAATGGTGATATGTATAAAAAATATACATGAAAAAATATTTTAAATGAATTTAGAATACTTTAAATATGTGGATTAAAATGTTTAAAGAATTATGTTCCATTTACTAATGATAATGTCATTTTATATTGATTTTAATGTAATATTTCTCTGTGAAATAACTTTAAAATCATTTTCCTTTAGGCAGAAAAGGAAAACACATTTCTATTAGATCCAGACTTGTATCTGAGAGTGTGGCTACTCCTGAATATTTAAAATAAAAAAGGATATTGGAAGAAAATTTCATTTCTAAGCATTACCCTTTCAACAATTTCTAAATACCCCTTTTGTAATTTCTGAGAACTAAAATTTCATATGCATTTTTTAAACAGATACTTATTTTCATTTTTTGGCTGATGAGAGCTGTCTCCTTTCATATTTTTCATTTGCTAAAGCAAAGTGGGAATGTAAATCAATGGGAGTCAAATAGTTTTATTTTTGATAGAGAATTATAATTTTGAAGTGCTTTTTATCATTTAATGTCTAATTTGTTTAAACAACAATTCAAAAGCACATTTTACTTACAATATTATTTATATAAGTTATCTTTTGGTTTTGGTTTTGTTAATTTTTTTGTTTCTAATTTTGTTTACACCTTCTAGTGAGGTAGAGAGTAAATATTTAGTATACACATTTCAATGTGTTATTTCAAAAATTGTTTATACTATTGCTTGAAGATGATGTTTAGAAAATGTACATATTTACGTGGGTTACTTATAACAAATGATTGAAGTACATTTTATTCCTTGTACACTAGCATTAACAACAGATTAATGTTTCTTTTTTGGAAGCACAAATATTTATTATATAATTGCACTTTGAAAAAAAAAAGACTAAACACCCAAAAGTGTCAAAAGTTAAGCTTAAGAAATTTAAAAGCAATGAAATGAAAACTCAGTTAAGCACAAAAGGTCTTTTTGAATTTAGTGAAAAGCTGTTGCAAGAACTAAAGAAGATGAGAACTGTGCCTCCAGAATTCAGTTTATTAGGTCCAATGCTCGTCTTCAAAGGAATATCACAGCCATGTGGCATTTAAGGATTTAGAGGAATTCTGAGAATTTGAGTGCTTTTTGCCAAAATGGATTCCGTGTGCACTTCAGCCATGAAAACTGGTTTAGGCCCTTTTACTCACATTGTCCTCCAGCTCTGTTTGTACACTTAAATAACCACAAAATTATCAGTCAGCAAAGGTAGAAAAATTAAGGAGGGATAGAGCTAACCAAAAATTATACATCTTAGCAAGAGAACAATCAGAATCCTCTGTTTACAGTGAGGAGCATGCAGGTGTGGTTACAGAGCTGGCCACTGAGCTCAGAGCCTGTAAGTTCCCAGATGCTAAGGCAGGATCTGGGTTTATCTTTATTTGCTCAATGCATATAAAGATGTTTGTAAAGGTTTTAAAGTAGCATTGGGCATTGTCTATGTTCGGAAATTCCAAATAGCCAATCAAAAAATCGTATGTTTATTGAACTTTAGAAAAAGTAGTAGTGACTCGAGTTTGGTGGGGAATGAATGTAAGGGCCTGGGGGGGAGTACAGAGACAGGACATGGCACCAGGTGTCCATCCACAGCCAGTCCTTTTCTTCACTCAGGCTTAAATTTGGCAGTTTAGACCTCATGTTAAATGGAAAGAGCACAAAGTCAATCTGGTATTATGAAGATCAAGCCCTATTCACCATCAAGATCATCACCAGAGCTATTTCTCCCTTTCGAACCCACCTTTTTTCCCCTCCTTCCACCCATGAATAAAACCTGGTTCTAGGGTTAGGAAGGAAAGTGACAGGGATCTTAAGAGACCTAATTTGAGAGTGAGTGAGGGCTTCTTGTCCTTGGAACTAAAGGAATAAAGCCAAAGAAAGGGACTGTTTCGGGACACAGGCTGAGAGGAAGAAAGTCTGAACTTGGGACAAATTGAATGAAGTAAGATTTAATTTAAACCAGGGTATTACTTTCTTTTTATTAGCTTTGATTGTACATAAGATGTTGCACAGTTTTCTTCTTCCTTTCCTCTAATCTTTCTATTTTTAATTGAAAGCCAATTTGGTAACATGGGGCTTGTTCTGTAGATATAAAAATAGAGTAGTACAATAGCCCATGTGCAGAAAGGGGTGGGGGGAATGGGGGCATGCACCCTAGCTACGAAGATCACTGCATTTTTTACACAAAGAACAAATCTCTCCATCCTATGTTGTCATTAGGGCAGAAAGATTTCTTTCTTTCTTTTTTTAAAAAATCATTTCAATATAAGAAAAGGACCCCTCTCAAGATGAGGTCCCTGCCTTTGCAGTGTTGGATATGTTATTATTATAAAATGTGGTTATATTCTCTGCCTCTTACATTAACAATGGGGCCAGGGGTAGGGGGTGGGTCCGAGGGGCCTGAAATGACAGAATGAGGGACACACAATAGGATGGCCGTGACTCTGAACAAATAAATAAAACATGTGAATCACAGTCTCTGCTCTACCTCCCTCCCCCCTCACCCCCCAACTGTGATTAAATTTTCTGTGGTCATTTCCCAAATGTCTGCCTGATTTTAAAAAAAAAGAAGAAGAAGAAGACGACGATGAAGCAGCAGCAGCAGCAGCAGCAGCAGCACCCAGAGCATCTCCTCACATCGGGACTTAAAGCGAGGGCCCTTCCTGGAGCTGGCAGTCTCCACTGCTGCCAGTCATTCCCACCAGCGCAGACACGCACGCCGCTTTCATTAGTGAAAACGCTGCACGTCTGATTGCTGTCCTCCCCCAGCCTCCTAAAAAGAAAAAACAAAACTAGAACTACCAACCCTATAACACCAACTCTGCCCCCTTAATAAACAGCCTCCCCAACTACCCCCAGCATCACACTGAAACCCTCGGCGCCCGGGGCTCAGTAATGGGATTTCTCATACCCCTTCCTACAACCACCAACGCAGCTTCCCAGCAGCCTATTGAATGCACAGGGGGAGAAAAAGAATACATTTTAATAAATCGAGGGGAAAAATGATTTGGGTCCTGTAGCCCTGTTCTTTAGTAATAGAAAAAGGTGAGGTTGTTGGGGGGAGATGGAGAGGGGGGAATTTAATATTGCAAGAGATAATAGCAACTATGTTAATATCCGGAATTTTCAATATACCATAAGTACATTTTGTTTTTCCTTTTAGCACGATTTATAATTAAAGATTTTAATCTGGCTTCACATTGAGTTAATAAGCCCTTTGATTGATTAGGATTCATAAAATTGCCATTTCCCGCTGATGCTTTGTGTTTCTGGGGATGTTCTTTTGAAAAGCTGGGTTAAGGTGAATAGGAAGCAGCCATTGTTTAGGCTGAGCTGTGCCAATTCTGGGAACTCGGAACTGCTTTATTCAGAGTTTGTCCCTTGCAATATCTTGTTGTTCAGCCAAATTAATGCAGATAGGATCTGCTGGGCTACAGTTTAGCCGCTTTTAGGGGAAAACTTTCTTTTAATTACTATTATTTCAGCAGGTGTTCCATGCAATTTCTGCCTCTGTCTTCTGACCTGTTATTTGGCTTAAATAAAGTGAAATAAAATAAAAAGCACGATGAAATAGCATTAAATTGATAAATAGATTGTTACAAACTGTTTCCAAGATAAAAGAGAGAAACGTACAAACCAAATACATATGAATGCAGCAAACCCTAGAAAATCGGGCTCCAATTTTTCTTTTAAAAATTCAACTTCAGAGGCTGTGCAACCAATAAATTATCCATTTGCATTAATGGCCAATACTGCAATATGTGGGAAGTGTCCTCCTTCAGCTAAAGGGATGTCTTAGAAATGTAAACACAAATGAATAAATAGGAGAAAGAGGCTGAGGGAGGGAGGCAGCGAGGCAGTGTGCTAATGCTGTTTATCAAGTTAAATAATATATCCTGCCACCCCCTCCCTCCAAAACCAAACCAAAATTAAGAGCGAAACCTAGGAACAACGATAAATTCTGTGAAGAAAAAAGAAAGGAAATGTGAGAAAGAGCCCGTGATTTGAAATGTCCCGTCAAAGGGCCTCTTTTCTTCAGTTCATTGTGCCCTGCATGTCTATACGGGAGTGTGTACAAGAGAATTCTGGCCCCCCCCCCCCCCGCCCCTTATTTTTAGCAGGGGAAAAAAAGTGACTCTCTTCAGCTTCCGAAGGGCCTCACTGTGGGGACTGAACCAGAGCAAATTCCCTTTGTGTTTCTTGCTCTGAAGGGACCTGCTATTGTTGAACTCGGGGCCTCTTGTAAGATCCAGCCGAGCTGTGGGCTGTGGGCAAAGCCTCTTCAGATAACACTCAACTTGTTTTGGAATCGATACTGCCTCTCCTCCCCTGTCATCCACCCCAGCTTACTTGGCAGGGCTAGCATTTCCATATCCTTGTATTATCATTCAGATGTTTCCCAAATGCAAATATTTTTAGGGCTTAGTGAGGAAAAGTAGAAGCCATGTCCATGGCATGTCCAGCCCCAAGGAAGCTCCCAGAAAGCCTCCCCCAAGGTGGGCTGGGAGGTGATGCTGGGCTCATTGCTTTCCCACACCTTTGCCTGGGATTCTGCCTGGCTTTCGTTCCCAACGTGAAAACCCATCTGATGCCTGTGGTGCCAAAGACCTTGTCCCAGCCCGCATATTCAGTCCTTTTCTCACCGCATCCCCATCCCACATCCGCACCAGCCCCCTGCATGGTGATCTGTTCCCCCTCCCTGGCCCCCCTTTCCCCAAAGGGTTCTGGTTTTGCCATGAAACAGAAAACACTAACACGAAGTAGATAATGGCCGACCCACCGAGTGAAACAGTTTTGGGTTTCCAGACAGAGGTGGCGCTACCTGCTTCCAGAGTCCTTGCTTTGCCATCGCTGACCTCGTGGGTCCCAGACCCGCAGGCCTGATCGGTGGGCTTTTAAATGTGGCTAATGAAGAAACTTTACCCCGGGGCAGCAGGTGGGTGAGGTGAGGGACCCCTCCCTTCAACCAAGTAAAATGTGTCCCGATGCATTATATTTTTTTACAAGAAAAAAGAAAACAAAGCCCAGCACCCATGTTTGTCGCAATGTAGAAATAAAATAAATTTAAAACAAACTCCTTTTTTTCCTATCCCAGGTCCTCGGCAATGACAGCAGAGAATGGATAATTCCCGGCACAGTGTCTTACATCAGTTAAAGGTACCTTTGAATGAATGTCAGCTCCTTTCTACCTTAGTGCCAGTCGATCGATGCTTCATTAGGGCCGAATTGTCTTTTGCCCATGCAACCTTGAAAACAGTTCCTTTAATTACCTGTGAGGAAGTCGGGGACCCTCTTTTTTCCCTTCTATCTCCCTCTCTCCCTCCTCCCTTCTCCTGCTCAGGGAACCGGGGGTGGATAGGTGGGGGTCACTCACTCATGTTCACAGTCAGTGCATTATTTTTGATAGAAAAGATGGGAGGAGAAGAGAAGGTAGGGCCGGGGAAAGAAAAAAAGGAAAAGAAAGGAATATCAGACCCCAAGATGAGAGGGCAGGGTTCAAGTCCAGACTACAGATCTATTGAAGAGGCTTCAGCCAGGCAGGCCTCCACTTGACTTTCTCATCAGCCAGCTTTATGGATTCTCAGCTGTTCCCTTTACACCACAGCTCCTTGTATCTCCCCCCTGCTAATTACTGGGGGTTTCTAAATAAGGCAGAGCCTGGCGCAGCTAGGGACCCCAAAGGATTCTGGATGGGCTACATCCAGGTCACAAGAAAAAGCGAGGTCTGTTGGCTAAATGTTTTAGAGGGACTGGGGAGCCAGATACAAGGGGCAGCACAGCTTGCTGTAAACCCTCCCATTGAAACCAAAGGTGTTCCAAATAACTGTAGGCCTGGCGAGGTTGAATACTGGAAGAAAGTGCATAAATAATTATATTTGTTATGCACTGTTAAAAAATTCAGAAATATTTTAAATTCAAGTGATAATCTGGTCATCCTGAGGGATAGGCTTGTATTTAATATCCAGGAATTTTTACCTATTCAATTATGATGAGAAATATTCTAATAAACCTGCAAACCTCAGGAGAGGAATGTTAATCACCTGTGTGCTCTGTTAGCACCATGTTGAAAAACATACCTGCCCGGGCTGAGCTTCTTCCTAACATGGTAATTTAGTATCACGTTTGGAACTCTTCTTTCCATCAGTGGTCCCCGGGCACCTGAATGTATATGGCTAGAAACTACACAGCTTATCTGGTCTTCTCTCCAGTGACTATATTTCTGTCCGAGCAAGGAGTCAGAGGTCAAGAATGCATTTCCCCAAAATGTACACAACACAGTGTAGCTACATTGCGCTACTCCCTTCCAACTCCCCACCACTACTTCCCACAGTGCACACACCCAAACTCTGCAGGTGTAGGGTTCCCAGATAAAATAAAGGCCGCCAGTTCTATATGAATGTCAGATAAACAAGAAATAGTTTTGTAGTATATGTATGTCTCAAATATTTGCATGGGACATACTTGTACTAAAAATTGTGTGTTGTTTATCTAAAGTCGTATTGAACTGGGCATCTTGTACCTTCCTTTTCTTGCCAGGTTTGGAAACCCTATGTAGATTCTTCTCAAATCCAGATATTTCCTGCACACAAATGAGGGTAGCAATGATTTTTAAGTTCCTTTAAAAATACATAAACATAGAAGGATTTATTTGAATATGTGTGGGTCCAGCTGCAACAGAGAAACATAAGCTGTTGTACTGTGTACAGATGCCCTGCTCTGTCCAGAGTCATGTCATTTAGTGTCCACCAATTCGAGAGGGCAGGTATCTCAGTTTTATCCAAATGAGGACTCGGGATAAAATCATCTCTAACCCTCTTCTACACACTTGAGGCACTCTGCCGCCATCATCTTGCAGTTCGTGTGTATCAGCCCAGTCCTGCGAGACTGCATCTGAGGCGTGTGTATACACCCCCAGGCAGCCCTCACACAGGCCCGCATCTTCTGGTCCAGTGACGGGCAGTGAGCCTTCAGGGAGAAGGGGGGAATGCATCCTGCTTCCATGCTCAGCACTTGACCTCATGCAGGGCTCTGTGATGTCACCACATTAAGCTAAAATAATCACCAAACAGGAGATCAGGAGCCTAGGGCTGGAAGAGCAGGCAGAGGGCGAGGGGGAAACACTTCTGTGTGCGTTTTGCCAGCAGTGCTGTGAGCAGTCTTTGTGCTCAGAGCGCCCCACAGAAGGACAGGGAGATGGAAGCACCCAGGCCACACTCTCAGTGTGCAGGGTCCTCACGCCTGCTTTCAGCTGGGAGTCAAAGGGCATGCTCATACCCTTTATTTAGTCTGCCTAGTAAATAGAAGAATTATATTTCTATTTATGTATTTGACTACATGTTTTTAACACTGTACAGGGGGGAGGACAGTGTCAAATCTCACATGTTTGCTGGGCCCAATATAAATATTCATAAAGATAAGAGTGTGTGTGGAGATGCAGATGGGTGGGTAGAAAGTGAGGGTCAGGCTGACCTGATGCTTTTGAATAACTGCTGCCCGGCGGGCAGGGGGCAGCGCTGTCATTTCTGGGGAAAGCAGAGGAAATGTGGCCTTTGGACTGCCACCATCTATTCTGAAATAGCATTTCATTTGCCTGGATCCAAATTTTTTAAATTTATGAAGCATAGGCAAAGCAGTGTGTGCCCACACCTTCTCATGCGCACATGCCCAGACCAGCTTATGCCAGTGGCCACGGTGGCTTCAGACAGGGAGCAGCTGATGGATTCTGCAGGAGGCCGATTCAGGAAATGTGCAGATAGGTGCTCCTGGTCTTGGTTGCAATTAAGGTGTATGTTCTTCAACAAGCATGGTGTTTGATCTAGAAAACAGGGAAGGTGATGGTTGAAAAGATGATTTCTGGAATGATTTTTCTTAAGGAAGGAAAAGAGCAAGTGGCCAACAGATAGTTACAAAAGAAAATAAATGAACAAAATAGAACTGACTCAGAGATACAGAAACAGACAGACAGCTGTCAGCAGGGAAGGGGTTGGGAGCTGGGTGAGAAGGGTGAAGGGATTAGGTGAAGAAAACAAAATAAAACTCATAGACACAGACAACAGCATGGTGATTACCAGAGGGTAGAGGGCAGATAAAGGGTGATGGAGGGAGACTTGAACTGGGGTGGTGAACACACAATACAATATACACATCATGTATTATAGAATTTTATACTTGAAACCTATATAATTTTGTTAACCAATGTCAGACCAGTAAATTCAATAAAACTTCTTTGAAAAATCATTATGTGATGTATAGCATACAATCTGGAAAATTTTCACATGAATTAGGGACATCAGTAAAGCAAAGCAAAACAAAACAAAAAGAAAAGGGAAAGTATATGCGTGACATCTTGGGAGTTGGCAAATGGAATTTTCTCCAGAGGAGAAATAACTCTTCTTTTTTTTCCCTTCTGACTGATGGTGAAATGATTTATCCTTTTTCTCTGTTAAGATAGGAAAGTAAGAGTGTAGGACTATCTTCTTAGAAAATTTTGGTGAGACAGAAAGGTAGGTCTTTGAGATCTTCGAGGTCCTGAAGCAAAAAGGGGTTATCTTCTTTATGGAGTTTCTTACTGTGAGAGAGAACATATCTTCCCTGAAAGTAGATTGTAAAAGTGACCTTAACTATTAAAAAGAAAAAAAGGGTTGTACCTGCAAAACAGACTTATTTTGTTTCATTTTTACTCCTGTAGGAGTTTAACTAGGCCACACAGCCTTGGAAGCAGTTATTCCTGAGGGCTGTTGAAGCTTTTGTCCTCTTGGGCCCATGTCACATGAAAGCCAGTAGCATGTCACACCAAAGAAAAATGTACTGTGTTTAAATGCAATGTGTCTACATTATAAATTATGACTACGAGCTCCAAAGTCCTTGCCCTAATGTGAGCCACGGAAATACATGGCTTGTAGCTGCATAGGCAGAGGTGATTAACATCTGTAATATTTGGAATGTAGGCTTCTGCTTTCATAGCATGATATCCATCGTGTAGTCTGTGAATTCCTACTTCTATTCAAATAAGTGAGTGCGCAGAGCAAAACAGTGTCTGTATACACTGGGCATCCAAAAGCAATTTCTTGCTGCAGTGAGTTTAATGTATTCAGTAACCTTCTGTTTGTTTGGGTATTATTTGCTGAAAACACTTAGAAAGCTTTGGCATAAGAGTGTAGGAAAACCCAGACCAAGCGCTGATCCGAGCTTCTCTCTTCACACGCCAGTGGCCCAGACCCACATGGGCAGGTGGCGGAAGAGCCGTCTCTCTTTACTGCACAGCATCAAATAAGGTCAGTAATGCTGCTTGTGCTCCTTCGTCTTTTATTGTCCGTGTTATCGAGGAAACCTATAAAAGTTTCCTCTTTTGATATCTTGACCCACGGTGATACTTGCATGCTGCTTTGTGGTTTAGAGATTTAAAGAAACAGAGAGGGAAAAGGAGTGAGAGAGAGAGTTTGCCTTAGGTGATAAACAGCAGTGTAAGGCCAGAGGCCTTACAAAAAAAAAAAAGAAGAAGAAAAAGAAGAGAAGCAGCCATAGCAATGAGGGAGTTAGGAAATGTGCAGGGATTTGGGAGGGTTGCATGGAGAGGTGGGGGCACATGATCGAGGATGTAAAGTCAGCCTCACCACATTGCCTATGCTCCCTGCCTCATCTGTTTACCAATGGTTTCTTTGAGTAAGAGGTCTCAGTGCCTTTGGATTCAATGGATGTTGTTGGTTTGTTGAAGTAACCATTTTCCATTCCACATGGCTTGCAATGCATATCTACCCAAAACAATGTTCTTATTGAAAAAAATGGCAGAAGGAGGTGCTGGTGTTGTTGGGAGTTTGTTTGGGGACCAAGAAGGGCAGGCCCATGTATGTTTTCCAACTGCTAACCAATGTGGTGGTTCTAAATTCTCCCGTCTCTGCTATATTAGCCGGTGGGTTTGTGCCAGGGAGGGGGGACCCAGGGGCTGTGTGAGAAACAAGAACACTTGTGTAGGACAGGTGACAATTGTGTGTTTTGTTTGTTGTCCAGACATCTTGTCTGATCCTTGCTTTGATGGGAAATTGGATTATTTCCTTGGAAAGGAGAGAAATTTATGTGACTCTTTCAGAGAGATGTGATTTTAGAAGCAAATATTGAGGTTTTTATTTCTGGAATGTAGTCAGTCTGTACTTCTTGTTGATATATCTGCAGACCTGGGGTTTGACTTTAGTACTCAAGTAGAGGATGGCTTTTTCCTTTTTCATGGACTTCTAATTAAATTTTATTCTAATATTTTTTGGTGATATTTTTTTTTCCAAACCATTTACAGCAGAAGAAATAACAGGGCATAAGACGAAAAGCTAGAGGCAGTGACACGAAGGTTTTTCCATTTTTTAGATTTAGTCTGGTTAGTGAAAAAAACAAAAACAGTGATAGAAGTCACTGATGCCAGGTGATAACACACTACTCACGTTCGACCCTCCGATGTTCCATTGTGGTCACTTGGGCACTCCACCTTTCTTATTCCCACAGTTTACTCAGAACCTGCTCCCCATCCCCCCCCAAAAACACACACACACACACACACACACAAAAACAGAATGCAAAAATGACTATTTCATATCATTCCAGAAAACTGCAGAGCAGTGAGACCAATATATGAAGAATGAAGGCAGGGAGAAGTTACTTTAAACAATGGCCTTTTCACCACTGCTTGAACAAATACCAAACTCTGTGCACACTGAATGTACTACTTTGTGGGCTGAAAATCCATAGAACTTCATTAAAACCAAGACCCTTCCTGGTCAGCTTTGGTCCCTTTACATGTCAGTTTTTCCTGGCAATGTGTAAGAGAAAGCTGGTTATGCCCCATCATTATTTCGTGGGGCTCCTTGAAAAGTGGCTGAGCTGCTCCAGGTGTGGAGAGGGGCATGGCCTGGCTGGTCTCAAGCCCTTGCATATCACTGTCCCGTTAAGTACATTTGTGGCCTTTGTATTTGCAAGTCTCGGAGGCTACCCCCTGAGTCATTCAGAAGTGACTTTAGAGTGGGAATCAAAACATAAGAAAACATTCCTGAGATTTGTTCTCTCGGGGCCGAAAGTAGTGCTGGTGATGCTGAACTCTGAGCCATCAGCTACTGAAGTTTTGAAGATAAACATCAGCCAGAAACATCATATCTACTCAGGGCCTGGATCCTCTGTGTTGAGTAAATTCAATTGGTTGTTACTGAGTCAGGCCTCTTTCTTATTCACCCAGCACGTGATGAGATCTATACCTTATTGCTGGTTATCTTTTGGATATCCAGGGCAGATAAATACTAGGACAAATTAACATGAACTGAAAAGGCAGGGTTAGCCAATGCTCACCTTTTGAGTTTCGTTCTTTTTCTAATAAAGGATATCATTGAATTAACCTATGAAAATACATCTTTCTAAATAATAAAACATTGATCCCTTAGTTAAATGCACCAATGCATTGCTTTTATTTTAACAATAGCAGATTAGTTCCTCTCATCTTGGAGCCTCAAAATGTAGTCCTCTGATGAATCCAGAATCTTATGGGCTGTGCAAAAGTGACTGGAAGAAAACCTTGTGAGAATGGGAACAGACTTAGAGAATCTGGCCTAAGTGGTGTTCCCCCCATTGTGTCCTGGGTACTACTGTTGGTGGCACACACAGCAGCATTTCTCAATTGTTTATTCTGAAGTGCATTTAAATATAATCAAGACATTAAATCCATGACTTTATAGATATTTTGGCTTAGGATGCAATGAAGTGAGGTTACATTTTATGCAGATTGAATGAATTGCATTTTTTTTCTGTGATGCATTGACTTTGATTATACACAGTTATGGCAAGAATCATAAAAGTGGTACCAAATGTCTGGAGTTGGCATATGACAACCTTTTCTCCAGTATAAACTGAGGCTGTAGCTCTTTGATATTTTACTTCTGAACCTATGCTATTTATTTCTAATATAAACTTTATATATTGTTACAGAATCAACTATAAAGGACACATGGACAAAAACAAGGGGCGGGGTGGAAACAGGGGAGGAGGTGGGCATTGCTGGGATGGTGGGGAGCGGTGGGGGGAAAAGGCAGAAAACTGTACTTGAACAACAATAAAAATCAAAAGTATTTAATAAAAAAACTTTATAAATTGAAAGATTTGTTTTAGCTTACACAAATACACTCTATGTAATAAGTTACTTTTCTATATGAAGATATCTACACCTGTTGGTAGGCATGCTCAGTGCTACTGACTGAATTGGTGTTAACTCCAGCAAACCCTAAACAACCAAGCATATTATGTCCTTAGGGCAGTTGTTTTCAAGTATTGGAAACCACCTCAAGCTTGCCCAATGATGGGGAGTTTATTTTAAGTATATAGGGACATCTCATGGAATCCAAGGGCCAATATCAGGAACAGTTTGATCCAGAAATTGGGAGGTGACCAAGCACCCTGGGAGGTCTCTTACTGCATCTTTATTCTCTCTCTCAGTAGACTGCCTTTTCCTGCTACTCTGTCCTCATGGGAATGGAAGATGGTTGCCCACAGTTCCCAAGTTCATGTTGCAGCAATGTGAAGGGCCTGTTCTCTCAGCTCTGATTCCCCATCTCTGGGGGAGAGACTCTGATTGGCCCTGCTTGGGTCAGACGTCCACATGGATCTCATCTCGAGCTGAAGCTCACTCATACCAGTTCCTGAAGGCGAATGGTTAAACTGTCAGGAATTTTGGTGAGCAGGTTGTTCAATGCAACCACTATTAAAAAGCAAATTATTTAAATTTATGGTCAAATATATTACATTCTAAAACTAATTACATCCTCAAAAATAATCACTTCACTACATTTTACTATTATTTATGCTCTTGAAGTTATTTGTGTCTGTTTTGTCTATATGGTAGGGCACTACCATAAAATGGTGTGCTACTATACATCTCTTCTAAACTCTCTGTTCAGTGATACCATGTTGAGAACTTGGAATCAGCTGTGGTGTGAATAATCACACCACAAAATTTGGCAAACACTACAAGTCAAGGTGGTGGTGGTGTTTCCTGAAAAGGTGGTTGTTGACCATTTATGAGCACCCCGCTGAGTATAATCCACCCCAAGATCCTTTTCTCTGTAAAAAGAGTGGTGACGACATCCCACCCCACTGGTGGGCCCAGGGAATGGGACCATTCAGAGAATCACTATAACTGAACTCAACCCACCAAATCGAAAGGTCTTGCTTTTGTACAAAGCAAATATGTTGGTGTTTATTCATTTGTTTATATACTTTCTGCTACAAAATGTCATGAGAAAGGCTCAGACATCATTATTATTTGGCAACTGTAATGATGATGATAGCTAACACTTTAAGCACTTTTTAAAGACTTTTTATAGATATGATCTTGTGAGATCCTGTCATTCAAACTGAACTCATTTTAATTCAACAAATATGTATTCAGCACCTAAAATATGTTCTATTTTATGCATATAAGATATATCAGTGAGCACAACAGGCAGAAATCCCCAGTGTTTACGTTCTATGTGGGGCAGACAGACAAACAATGCACAAATGAAGTCACCCATTATAGAGCACAGTAGAAGGTGATGTATACAATGGAATAAACCAAAGACAGAGCTGGACAAGGGGAGCTGAAATGCCTGTGGTTGGGGGTGGGGATGGGCTGTGATTTTAAATCGAGTGGTCAAAGTAGAACTCAGTGAGAGGATATTTAAACAAAGACTTGAAAGAGGTGAGAGAGTGGCCTTTGTGGATATTTGAGGGAAGACTGTTGTAGGCGGAGGGAACTGCAAGCAGCAAGGCCCTAAGGTGGGAGCGTGCTTGGTGTGTCAAAGAAACATCAAGGAGATCAGTGTGGCTGGAGCCTAATGAGCAAGAAGAAGAGACATAGGCAACCAGAGAGGTTAGGGAAATGGGGGTATAGACCACCTTGTAGGCCTTGGCAGAACTTTGGCTTTGACCTTGAACAAAACAGAGCACCATTAGTAGGGACTTGAGCAGAGGAGTACTATGACCTCACCCAGGTTTCAGAGGACCACTCTGGCTTCTGGGATGAGAATGGGGGGTAGAAGTAGAAATTACTGCTGTAATCCATTTGAGCAGTGACATTAGCTTTGACCTGGGAAGCAGCCATAGGTGTGGTGAGAATTGGTTGGAAGTCAGATTCTGTGTGCATTTTCAAGACTGGGCCAAAAAAATTTCCTGATGATTTCAGTGAAGGCTCTAAGAAAGAAAGAACTCAAGAATGACTTCAGGGCTTTTGTCTCAGGCGATCAGCAAGATAAGTTGCTATCAACTAAGATAGTTAAAGCTGATTTAGAAGATGGACAGATTCAGAGGAGAAAATTAGTTTGGTTGAGTTGACTTTCAGATAGCTATTAAAAAATGCAAGTGAACATGTTGAGTTGCTCATCGGATATTAAAGTTTGAATTTTACAAGGAAAGCCTGAGCTAGAGATGCAAATGCTGGAGTCCTTTGGATATCGATGGTATTGAAAGCCATGAAACTGCATGTGATCACCAAGGCAGTGAGTATATGCCCTGAAGAGAGAGGGAAATCAATGACGCAAGAGGAGAAGGGGGTAGCTGGAGAGATACCCTTCAGTGGACAGGATGCTAGGATCTAATGTGCAGCAAAGGGACTGGCTGTGGGGAAGAGTGTGAGCAATTTATCTATGGTAACAAGACAGAAGAATATAAAAGATGCTGATTGATGGGTGGATGTAGTCGTCAGGAGCCTTTGGGACCTCACTTCTGATTGTTTTACTTTTCTTGGTGAAGTAGGAATCAAGGTCCTCGGCTAAAAGTGAGGATGGGGAAAAAGGCCTTAATGGTTTGAGAGGAAAGGAGAAAATGCCGTAGCCTTCTTGGAGCATGAGATAGTAAGTGAACTATGTAAATACAATGTCATCGCCAGGCAGCATAAAATGTCTGCTTGAAATTCATGGTTATGACATGAGTACAATTATTGTTTTTCTCTGACAATAAGGAAACCTAGGCTCAGAGAGGTTAAATGACTTGCCTAAGGTTACACAGCTAGTAAATGGCAGAATCAGGATTTGAATTCAGGCAGTCTGGTTCCAGAATCCATCCTCTTTAGTGCCATGAGATACACTTGAGAGTTAACTAATGAACGACTGTGATTCTGCTTCTTATAATGACTACTAAAATAACAGCATTCTATATATAGAATATAGCAAATCCACAATTTAGAACCATCAAAGATAATAGCCTTAATTAAAAAGACAAAACAAGTCCTATATAAAAATGGTCAGATAAGAAAGGCAGCAAAGTAAGTTCTGGATTAGTGTTACTTGAAGGGAATGTTATTATTGAAAGGTTTTCAAAAGCATTTAAATAGCAGAAGCTGACCTGGAAGGTAGGAAGGGACCAATATAGACCCATTAGGCAGCAGAGACCTGTTAAGCAGAACTACAGGGCAGAGAAGGATGACCTGGGCCACACCAGGCTTGAGCCCCAAACCAATTATACCTGAAACAAAGATTCCCACGAGAAAAGGCAAAGATATCTTAAGCGTTGTGAAAGCCAGGCAATCTGTAATTTTCCGAACGAATATTGGTAGTTGGCATATTTGACCAAAAATAATTATAATTCCTCTTTCCTATTAATTAGCAGCTTTAACACAGCTTTTAGAGTCTGAGCATGTTGGCATGTTTCTACCCTACAGAACTCTCTCAGTTGGTGACTGGATGTTTAGCCTTCACCCAGGGACAGACTTCAGTTCAAATCCACACCTGGGTGTCAAGCATTTTCTGTGCCAGACCCTGGGGCTATAGAGATGAATAAAACGCAGGCCTGACCTCAGGAAGATCACAATAAAGGGATAATGGAGATAAGTGAACAGACAACCATTGTCTGGTATGAAAGTGCACTGGATGGCAGAACGAATAAAAGGTGGCACCTCAGAAGCCATACCTAATGAGCTTATCTTAATGGAAGCTTCTGGAAACATAGCAAAATGTTGATAGGGTTAAAATCATAGTTAGGAAACTTTTTTAAAAAGCAGTTCACACACCAGTAGCATTGATATCATTTTAACAGTTTTGTGTGCATATTGCAATCTGAGAAGCTTTGATTTAGAAAACCGAAAAGCCAGCCCTAACTTCTGGGGTAAGGGCAGCAGATTTCCAGCCATGGAAAGGAACCTTCAGAAGTTCTGGTCACATGAGAGCTGAACTGCTTAGGGAAGATAATTAACCTGAGACACAAGTAATACATTTCAACAGCCAAATACGAGGTAGCTGTTCCACCCTGCCTAAAAATTCCCTCGTAGAGCTGAACCCTGGGTATGAAGGGAATTGTTTTGCAAGACGTTTCTGTTGCCAAATGGTTGCATGCCATCATGCAGCCTTAAATTGCCTAATTGAGCCACAAGAAGCAGGTGCATCACTTAGCATATAACAGCAACGACCACAAATGACACAATTATTTTCAGCACTCAAAACCAGAATTTTAGAGTGTGAAAGATTATTTTCCACTGAATTACAATCTAGGTGAAGGCATAACGTTGGGGCACGATTGACTTCTCAGAAATATGCCTCTTTCTGGACTTTTGCTGCAGATTCTGATGGGTGCTTTCTCATTTGTCACCTGGATACTGGGCAGGGGGTGGAGAGCAGGTTGGCTGAGGCTGCAGGTCGACCCCAGCAGGCTCCAAGGATGCAGGAAGTGCCAAATGGGTTTATGTCGGCCTCTTCCTACCTTCCAGGTCAGCATCTCCTACTATTTCAATGCTTTTGAAAATCTTTCAATAATAACATTCCCTTCAAGTAACACTAATCCAGAGCTTGGCTTCCTTTCTTGTCTGACCATGTTTATATAGGACTTGTTTTGTCTTTTTAATTAAGGCCATCACCTTTGATGGATCTCGTGGGTGCCAAGCTGTTTCTCCCAGTGGGAGGCTGGTTGAACACATCACACGAGTGAAGCCTGCTGAATTGGCTTCTCTAGAAAGGCCAGAATATTTTTTTATTTGTCCTGTTCCTTGGCACCAAACTCCCTGATTTCTTTTTCTTTCCTATATAGACTTTTGTATGAGGCTAACTGGAATTAATAGCGAATCTTTTGAGCAGGGCAGCTTTTCTCTTATCAGCCACTCTGTCCAGTGGGCAAAATTATTATCTAATACAGGGGGTCTAAACAGTGAAATGAAATGTGTGTGGGTCCCACCAGTGTCCAGACAGCACAGACCTCCAGTATATTTTACTCTGTTTTGAAGTAGAGGAAAAGCTACTCGTGCTGCAGCTCCGTCACTTGTATTGTTTTCATACAACGCATTTGTGCTGTGTAACCTCTTCCTTGCTATGCTCATATTTTATTCTTTGCTGTCTTCAAGGAAACCCTAGCTTATTAATTGTTAAACATGTTAAGGAACTGGGGATTCATTACACACCGTTCCCAATTCAGAAGGTTGGATAGCCAGATGCCTATCCTATATCCAGGAGGTTGATGTTCAGTCATGTATCATTATAATGTAGCTGGTGTAATGAAGCCGTGGTCCTGGATGTGATTCCCAGGGTGCCAGTTACCTTGGCTGCCTGGCTGCAGACCATAACTCTATTCTGATACTGCACTTCAGATGTATGGTGGTGGCCAAAGCGAGCCGGTATGAGAGGCTATGATCAACACATCATCGATACTTGAGGAACAAGAACTCACAGCACA
Source organism: Phyllostomus discolor (assembly GCF_004126475.2). NCBI lineage: Eukaryota > Metazoa > Chordata > Mammalia > Chiroptera > Phyllostomidae > Phyllostomus > Phyllostomus discolor. Next base: position 62,833,431 of record NC_040914.2, read on the forward strand.
TTCCTTACTGCTAATGTGTATGTCAATTCCTTCTGTGAGCCACCCCAGCCAGAGCTGAGTTCTCCCCCTTCTGAATTCCCACCACACTTTTCTGCTCTCAGGAAACTCATCACCTTCTATTTTGGATTCTAGTATAATAATTAGTGTCCACGTACTGTCTTCCCTGCTGGATTGTAAAGTCCTGGAAGACACAAACCATATTGAGTGCCTTTTTATATTTCCTACAATGCTCTTGCATACTCAATAAATATTTGTTGAAAGAATGGGTAGAAGGATGGGTAGTTGGAGAAATGGATGGATGAATAAGTGTGTAAGTTGTTTTTGCAAATTTGTTGGCTAGTAGCTCTATTGATATTCGTCAAGGACAGATAGCTCAGAGATGTAAAATATAGCGTAATAATCGTGCCTGGTAATGATACTACATCTTCCACAAAACTGATAAATCTGATAAGGTAGTGTACATTGATTACTCATAATATGCTGATAATGCATAGAATTTCCCTTCCCACCAACAAAATCAAATCCTTGTAGGTATTTAATTCATGTCCAAAGCCTCCCTGGGGGACTGCTGCCATTTTAAAGCAAAGGAAACTAAAACACTGAGTTGTTCTGCATAACATCATGAAGTACATAGAAGTCAGTGGAATTCATGGGTATGTTAATTATCTATCTATATGGAACAAGTGCCCCAACATTTATCAGCTTAAGGCAACAAGCATTTATTATCTCAGTCTCCTTGGGGGAGGAACTGGGTGCAATTTAGCTGGATACTTCTGACTCAAAGTCCATCATAAGGCTGAAAAGCAAGGGTCAGCCAGGGCTGCTGTTATCTCAAGGCTGCACTGGGGAAGATCCACTCCAAGTCATGTGTAGCTGTTGGCTGGAGTCATCAGCTCCTGGCCTTGAGTTCCATAGGGCAGCTGACACATGGCAGCTTGTTTCCTCTAGACTGAAGGCTCCAGGGGAGAGCGAGACCAAGCAAGCAGGAAGTCATGGTCTTTTTGCAAACTAACCTTTGAAGCAGCACCCCATCCCATTCGCTTGTTCTATTTGATAGAAGTTGGTCCCTAGGTCCTACCTACACTCTGGGGAAGGGATGGCATAGGGGCCAAATACCAGGTGTAGGGATCACTGGGGGCTAGCTCAGATGCAGTTGGCTACAGTGGGCCCCCCGGCCCACAGAAGGACCTTGTATGAGCTGCCTCCCTCCTGTCTGTACATACAGCAGTGAGTCAGAGGCGGTGCCAAATAGGAGATCACGAAAGTGACCTGCCTCCAAAGTGAAATCTCTTTTCTCCATTTAGACAGAACACATAGATAGATGTGGCTTCTTGCTGGAAAGCTCTACCAACAACCCCTCCCTTTCTGAGTGGCATGTAAGCCTCCTGCCTTCACGTCCTGAGCTCACTTTAATGGTTGGCGCTGGATTTCTGGAAACAAACGTATAGCCTTGCTCTGCGTCCACAGTGAACACCTGAGGCTGGGCCCTGTGAGACAGCAGGCTTGCTTTCCCGGTGGGACCAGTGATCAAAATGGTGAGTGGGTGGGTGGAGGAAGAAAAAATCTTTCCTGATGGTTGGTGGAAAGGAAACTCTGTTCTGAAACCATTTGTCTCTTGTGTTGGAAATGAATGGTTCGAATTGACTAAAATCCCCTAGGAATTTATTCCTTTGTGTCTTTTCAAGCGAGACTTCAGCATAGATATAATCAAAGAGACACAGAGTACTGGAAGGGGAGCTCAGGGTGTGTTTAAGCCCCTTTTGCTTCGAATGGTCATTTGCCCTGAAAGTCCCCTGTTATCGCCAAATCTCCTTAACTCCTTAAGCAAGATAATGACATTTTATTAAAGAGCAATTGCTAGATTATTAGCCACTGGGCTTAAAACACTGAAGTGTCATCATTCTCCTGCTTCCCTTGGCTCAGATTAACATGGTTTAAGCTGCTTTTGAGATGTGAAGTTCATAGCAAGCAGTTCTTTCCATCCCCACTCGGAATTAACCAATAAATTAGAATAACTAAGTGAGAAAGGGTTAGACAAAGGCAGTGTCAAAACTGGAGGCCAGGGCCTGGGTCATTTAGAATATAAAACGAAGCATGGTTTATGTTTTATATTTTATAGGTTTTAAAACAAAGCTAAAGTATAGCATTAAAGATCAAGGTCAGGGTGTTATCTTTTGTGGGGTGAACAGGGTGGGGGTGGCGAGGTCACAGCTTATGCCAAAGACTTGGCCCCTCCTTTCTCTGTAACATTTATTTTCCCGAGCTTCTGTCTAATTAATATAAGGCCTTGCTTGAGCACACTGGCCCTCATTGGGCCTGTCACTCGTTAATCAAGTGACCCTTCTAGCCTTGGGTAATGACCTTGAAAGAATATATCAGCCCATGATGGCGGAAGTGAGGAATTAAATTGTTTCTCTGAGTGCTTATGGTCATTGCTGACAATTTATATCTCACAGCTGCCCTGGGCTGGCCATACTGGCCATTGTGCGGCAATCATTTTCTTGGCCGGGAATGGATTGTGTGCCGGACAGGGACCAAACCGGCCTCCTGTACATCTCCATCTTTATGTTATTTCCCTTCCCCCCACCTTCTTTTAATCATGTCTTTGTTTGAGAGGCAGGGATTGTACAAAGTTAAAAGCTTTGTCATTAAGGCCACCAAGAGCCAGAAGCTTGGGGTGAATCGTGTGTCTGGCTGTACCCTGCTTTGTCTCCGAGCGCACTGCTTTCGTCTCTGCTGATGTAAGGCTTAAAAGGGAAGTGTCTTGAGAATTACGTTAGCTCAAAACTCATAAGAAAAAATTACTGGAAATATTAAAAGGCCTGCAAAGGGTGTATTGTGTACAAGTGATTAAGCCTGAACTCTTTCTGGGTCTTTCTAAGAGGTCAGGGAGATATTGGCTGCTGGTCCTGAGGGGAATAGGCAAGGATAGGGACTTTCATCCTTTTACCTTTTATAGTGGTATATTTAGACTTAGTGGTATCTTGGGGTACGCTGGTGTGCAGCTAAAATCATGCCCTCATACCAAGATAAATGTTATCTGTACCACATCTGCACTCAGAACCTGTATGCTCCTTCTTTTGTTCCGTTTGCTCTTCTTGAAATGAAGTGAATTTTAAGAGCTCTTTTCCTATGAAAAAAATCTTTTTCATTGTTTTAGTATACCAGTGTTGGGTTTGCAAAATAATTAAGGGAGTCTTTCCATTAGCTAAAATTCACCAAAGGAATAGCATACCTTTGCATAGCTCAAGCTACAGTTACTTGATTTTGTACGTGAAGTTTTAGAAATACAATGGCATAACTTTGGTTTTTCCTGGGTTTTCTCTTGTATATAAATTTTTACTAGTTATTAATAAGTATGTGTGCTAAAACTTCAAAGATGAGAAATCACCAACAGGAACCTCCAGGGGTAGGGAGAGAGACAAGTGTTTATAAAACCTCAGTTGTTATGCCTTCGTCTCACTGGCCTCTGGTTTGGCACCTGGTCTGTTTATTGTTATTGGAAAGTACCTTCCAAACACAGGGAAATGTCTTTCTTCTGAGGTCTATATAGCATGAGAGCTTCTGTAGGTCACAGCTTCCCTTCCGTCTTGGGGACTGCTTCTATGTGACCACATTGCATAGAATGGTTGGTGGAAGGGAAGGGGAATAAGAGCTTCCAATTGCTCAAGCATGCTGGCCCTCCATGAAAATAGGGCAAATATTTATTCTGCCCTCAGCCATTTGGGGGAAACACTGTGTACAAATGTGGAAAAGCAAGACTTCTAACAACACAGGTGCAAACGAAGACAGATTAATAGAATTTGTACTGATCCTAGTAAAATTCACATCAAGATGTTTGCCCTTTAAGGAGAGATCTCATGGCAGGCAAGGGCCACATTGTTTTATTGTCAGGTTCTTTACCATACCAGGGATAGTATAGGGGGGAAAAAGATTTGTTGAGTGATGGTATTAATTAATTTGTTCCTTGATCTGAACACTTGAGTCAAGCTGGTTCTTCAGCTCTTTTGGAGATGAGACAAAACTAATTGCCATAAAGGTTATTCTTACCCCTTTGTCTTTCTGTTCCTACTGCATGAATATATTCTAATGGAAAGGGCACATAACTGAAATTCAGAGGCCTCACTTCCAGTCCTGATCACTCATTTGAGTGTCAACTTCCCAAGTCATCCTTCTCTGGGAGCATCAGAGTTTATAAATCTTAAATGAAGGGGTTGGACTTGCTGATCTCTCTGGTTCTTTCCAGCATGACAGTTCTGTAATTCTAGAGGATTGCTTGTCACTTTCCAGGAGAGTAAGCCAAGTCATAAGAAGAGGATGTGTTTATGTATAAAACATGGTCAGGATTGACTGTTTGCATGGCTTGCGCCTAGTAGGTGCCCATAAAGGTGTCTGGAGTTGGTTTGTGGACAGAATTAGATGACAGACAAGAAAACTCTCCATTGAAGTCCATGTTCATGCTCAGTCTTCTGACGCTCCCGCACTCACACGTTCATGTCAGCTACTTACCATGGCTTCTGGCACAATGCCAAGAGGTCGTTTTTTCCAATTTATAATTGTAGTGCTAACGCTACTGTTTACCTAAAGAGTTTGCAAACTGAAATGATGGGGATTTTGGAAGTTTCATTTGCAGGGTTTTTTTTACCTATGCTCTCAAAATCAATCGATCATCTCCTTTGTACTGTCAGTGAGTTGGCTGGACTTTTATTTAACCACCCACTCTTTTGTATTTTCAATGACAGAAATGTTAATTGCTACATCTAAATATTATAGGTTTGGTTAGCTGTTCCTTTTATAAAGGATGAAGTTTCTTCAAGATGCAATGTCTTTTTTTGTGAGGACCATGCAAGAGGTAAGGCGAAAATCAAGGAGAGGAAACTTCAGGAAAAGAGAAAAATTCATGCATAGCCTTTCTTATTTTCTTTGTCATCTCTTCCTTCAGAATACACACATGAAAAAAACCCTGACTTTTCTTTCCCCCAGCACCATAAAAATTGCAGTGAAATATGCCCAGCATCCAGCCTGAGTGGTCATTTGCAAGCCATCTGGGCATGAGAAAATGCCACAGGCATGAAGCATGTTCCCAAGTATGTCAGTGAACTCTGCCCATGGGACAGGGCCACCATTTCATGGAGACACAGCACAAAGCCACCCCTACGGGCACCTCAGATGCTGTTGGCAGTGTGCGTATCCAGGAAGGGCACGTGTGGTCACCGGTGCAGAAACCACTTAGTGTTAGGGCTTCGATACCAGGCACATACTGTGCCTAAAAGTTCTTTGCTAAATAGTTTTCATGTGTTTTTGCTTTTTTAGCCTTAATTTTTTTCAAATTGTAAATAATCTCAAATCTCTTCATAGAAAGTCATGTGTGTTTGTTATGCTCTGATACCAATCTTCATTGATTGAATGATAATGAATTCTTCTTCCTATATTTATTAAGCATGGACATATGTAAACCAACAATAAGAACTTCTGTGAATCACTAGACAACCAGTGCTTTCATGAAAATTTGCTATAATTTTAGGCAGAGGGAAAGGAACTTGGCATTTTCATCAAGGCTTGTGAAATCTTTTTCATTATGGGAAAATACTACCTTTGCAAACTCAGGATCCTAAGGACCTATGGCTGGAAGCCACTGCTTTTACTGCTGGAATTTTAGGCACTATAATAAGAAGTGAAAAAAAATTAGTTTGAGAATTCATCATTTTGAACAGGGTCCCAACTAATAGAGAGACCTATTCTTACAGTTTACCCAGTTTTCACAGATTTACACCTTTCTCTACTTTTACTGCACTTTCTAATGGTGGCTTCCACAGGAATCACCAGGGCAGAGGGGGGTGGTATAGGGATTGGGGATACGACAATATGGGGTTCAGTGTGAATCAGAGATATCCCCCTTCCCCAGCCTGTTCATAGAGCTTTCATGATAGGAGTTATGCACCAAACTGTATTCTAAACTTTTCATAACCTTTTAAGGTAGATATTATTTTCTGTGTTTTATTGTTGAGATTCCTCAACTGGAGAGTAGCAGAGTCATTTTAACATCTGCTCTCTCACCTACTGTAGTATGTCCCACCCACCCAGCAGCCAGGAGACCTAGTTTAAGAATGAGTATCAGAGGCTAGGATTCCTTAACTGCTTTGAAAACCAGGCACCTCTTTGGGATTTGTTTGTTTGTTTTTGTCTTATTTTTTACACTATGATATTCAGAAGTGCTCTATCTAATAATCTGAAATTCTTAAGTGCCCAAATATTACTTTGTGTATTGTACTCGGTGGTAGTTTTTCTGGCTCCTCTAACCTTAATTGATAGGCCTTTGTCAAATGTGTCTTTTGCCAATATTTTCCCCTAGTCTGTGGTTTGTCTTCTATAAAGTAACACTTTTAAAAAGGATTCATTATCTTAAAGAAAACTTCTCCATTCCATCCCAGACTTGAGTTTGTGAAAAGTGCTCAGCATGAAATTAAATCAAGTATACAACGAGTCTTTGCAAACCAACCCTGAATGGCAGCGGTTTCCATAATTTCTTTTATCTTTAAATGTGTAATTTTTCATGTACCTAAAATACTATAATTTTAGCTTCTAAACTACTAATAAACCTACTTCTTTCTGTAGAAATCTTCATTTTGAAAATGAAATAGCCTAATCCCTAGCAGTTTGTGAGCAATACCACTTTAAATATCTGAGTGCAGTTTATAACTCATTCGCTTCTTGCCGCTAACTGCTGGTATAAGAAACTGACCCAGGCACAGGGGTGCCACCATGTCATCCTGCCCAAAAGTAGAACAGAGAAGTGCTGGGCCTGCCTTCCGACCCCTCCACCATTGAAATCCCCGGGAAGAGAGACTCTGGTGGAGTGAGAACAGAAGAACTAGGCAGGTGACATGTGACCAGGAAGAACCAGGAGCAGAGAAAGGTGATCTCCTTTGGAAGGCCGAAAATGAAAAGGAAATAATTGACCAGGATAAAAGCTCAAGTACAGCATCAGGTACATGATTCTGAAAGTAGGACAATTTACAAATGAGAGTGAATATAATAGGCCTAAGGCAGACAGGAATGGAAAGGAGTTAAGAAGGAAGGAAAAATTACTAAAAAGTATGGTAAGTGATAATTTCAAAATAAATAAGATTTTAGAGAAGTATAGACAGAATGGATTTTAAAAAGAGAAAATTCATAGAAAATCTTAAAAAGAGACTGATTAAATGTTGTACATGTAATCTTAGATAATGAAGAGAGAAAGAAATGGGTTTATAGTCCCGATAATAACTGATAATGGGGAAAATGTCTTCTTTCCAAGGGAAACCTTCTGTCTTCTTATTTACTAATGGTTTGACTATCACAAACAGCTCAGAAATACTGGAAAAATGTTCAGGCTTGAGTCCAAGAAAGATGGGTGATTTTGAATCCTCTGGAATTCAGCAGATTACCCTCTTTTCCCCCTAAGAAGTTGATGGGTTTAGACATGTTTATCTCCATCTGCTTTCTTATATGAAATTTGGGAAATTCACATTTTCTATTAGAAGACAATGAACACCACTTAGTGTCCTTAAGACTTCCTTGGACTTTGCAAATTCTCCTTGCTTTGGCTGCTTTGCTTCTTTTATGCCACAAATCTCGGTGCTGTTTGCTCTGTGGCATAATGGCCCTTGTTTTTGTTTAGCTGGGAAGACATGATGACCTTTTAATGGCAAGCTGGTCACCAAGTACCCATCGTATGCTTTTCAACTACCTCTTTGGACTCAGAAATGAAGGGAGGCAATAGAGCAGAACAGGAAACAAACAAAAACAAAACTCTAGCTTAAGGATCTTTTAGGTTAGATAGATGGAACTTTTTTCCATGTAGCCAAATCTATTTGAACACTCAAGCTTCTTATTGGAGGAGTTTACTGCATGTCCCTCCATGGAGGCCCTTAAAGTTCTTGTGTCAGTGAGGGTGTTGATGTGTCTTGCCCAGGGCAGGGTCTCCCAGCTGCCAGCCCCAAAACCAACAGTCTCCCTCTGCTGAGACCTGATCTGGGATTTCCCCCTTGCTCTCCTCATGGGGAATTCATAATCATTTGTTCCTTGCAGAAGGCTAGGGACCTGTGGATAAGGTGACTTCTGAGACTCAATCGTTTGGCAAAAGCTAATTGAATGAAATAATTGGAAAGGAACTGATGAGAAAGCATCACAAGTAAATCCTAGAAGTATACTTCTTTATTCAGGGAAATAAGACGTAACCACATAAAAAAGTAAGTAACATTTCTAAGCAATGTATGCTGACTCTTAGATCAGTACTTAGGTAGTCAGTCAAAAGAAGATAATCTCAGTGACTAGAAACCATGAAAAGCAGACACTCTAAGTGGCCTGCCCACGTGCCTGAAGCCTGTGCTATACCCAATAATGGCAGCCACTAGCCACATGTGGCTATTGAGCACATGAAGTGTGATTAGTCCTAGTTGAGATGTGCTTTAAGTACAAAATGCATACCAAATTTCAAAGATGTATTACCAAAAAAAATGTAATAATCTCAATAATTTGTTTATATTAATTACACATGATGATAATATTTTGAGTAATAGATTGAGTTAAATAAAATATATAACATTGAATAATGATGAAATTCATTGCTGAAGGTAATTTTACCTGTCTCTTTTTACCTTTTTAAATGTGGCTAGTAGAAAACCTAAAATTATATATGCAGGTTGCACTTGGGACTCAGATTATATTTCTATTGAACAGCACTGCTTAAGCCTGAACTATTTCAGGATTTACATCTCTGTAGGTGAGGCTTTCTTCTGGAGTGGTGGCAGATGAAAACAACTGGGAATTAACATTCTTCCAATAACATAACCAACAGCCCAGCTCCCTCACTTCATGGGTGAGTTAGCTCTAAGTTACATGCACCATTTCCAATACTTTTCCCACAGTTGCCTGCTGTGGTCCTACTGCCTTGCTCTTCCCAAATAAAAACCGTATGCTCTGAGATTTCTTGCCTCACATCCCGAGACTACTAACCCAAACTCAGGCAGTCAGGGAAGGCTGAGTAGGGTTGCACATGGCATTTGAAAGGTAGATGGGAAGGGTCTATGGCCATACCACCCTGAATGCGCCCGATCTCATCTGAAAGGTAGATGGGAAGGAACACTCACTATAATTTGTCCACCCATGAAAGACATTGTGAAAACAGAGCTGACCATGCTTATTGGGGGAGCAGAAGAATGGAGATTCAGGTAGACAAATGTACAGATCCCCAAATATGGATAATTACAACATTTTTGGAATGTAATAGGCCACAGGGAGCTTCTCGTTGAAGGTGTTGGAAGATGAAATAACGTAATCATGACAGAGCTTTAGGAGTTGTTACTTTAATGGGGCTATGGGGAGGATATGAAGGAATGATATGAAGAAAAAAAGCAGGCAAGATCAGCCTGTTAAATTTGTGAGATGATAATGATCTCAACGGGGGTGCTAGCAGGCGGGAGTTGAATGGAATAATTATCCTAAATGTGCATGGCATTGTAGAGTTTAGCAAGCATTTTCATGTGCTTAATCTCATCTTATCCACCCTTAATCCATTGAGAGAAATAAATGCAAAGAAGCATTTGAGGAAAGACATGATGGGGCGTGGTGTGTAACTAGAAAGTAAAGTCTCAGAAATGAGCCCCAAAGTGGGGAGGTTAGTAATGTCAATGTCCCACGCATCTGTCCATCCACCCAAATCATTGACCACATGACTACTTAGCACCTACTATGTGCCAAACATTGCTCCAGGCCTTGGGAATATAGTTGTGAGCAAATTAGATGAAGCTCCGTACCCCATAATCAAAATAATGGGGAATAGAAGCAATATTGTTCAGGGGAGGAGATGATGATTTTATTTTTAGATACATTGGTTCCAAGACACAATTTTCAAAGGAAAATTCCTAATGGTCTACAGGTGCTTTGAACTGTCATTCCTAAGAAAGTGCTGAGCTGGTGGTATGTCTGAAAATTACCTGCGAAGAGGTGGTGTTTGAAACTTCTAATCACAGCCCTGCCACAGCTTCATGGCATGCGTTAGATCATTCAAACAATTAAACTTGCACATGGTGTAAAGATGATGAAGTTTGGGTATTTAATATATATTTGCATGTATGAGAATATGTGTCATCTGTTGTGTACTGTTGTAGATACGTGTGTGTACATGCACCCACACTAGTATTGTCCTTCCTAAACGCGCATTCCATGGACATCAGCCATGGCAGACTGTAAGCCCTGATTACAGAGGGGTACATGCTGCTCTGACTTCCTCTGAACAGCCACAGATACCTGAGAACTTTAATGCTGTTGCTTTTTCTAGCTGTGATCGTACTTAGTACTAGGATTTTGTGTGACTTGTTTAACTTTTCAAAAGATGTTCATATAGGTCGTGGCATTATATTCTTAAAAGAACCCACAGGTTAGTGTTTAATGATGATGGCCAAGAGTGCACAATGAAGGTGCTGACATGTGTTCCCCTGCCTTCTGCCTTTGAATATAAATTTACTGCACAGGGATTACTTAGTTCTATGTTATATCCCACAAATGGCAAATGACCAATGGAAACAATGTGTTTGCGTTTGCACAGAGAATGTAATATTTTGACTGACTCTACATCATCTTCCAGATGGGCTTGTTTGACTGATTTAGCCCATCAGTCCAGCCACACAATTATTTCGTTTAAACAGCTGGTCAGATGATCAAAATGGTTAGACATAGATATAGCTCAAAGAAATGTCTCCCAAATAGAGTCCCAGATTCCTCCATGACAGATTTTAAATGGTCCCAGTTCCCTCTAGCCATAAATCATTTCAAGGGGTTATTTTCCAGCCCCTTCTCCATTACATACTTCTAAAGAAACTGTAGCCTCAGATTCTCATTTTTGTTCTCCCTCTACTTTCTTTTTCTTCCTCTCTGTCTACCTCCTCTCTTTTACCTCCCTCCCCCTCTCTCTGTCTCCCTCTCTCTACTCTTTTCTCCCTTCCTTTAGCTTCTCCATCCTAGTTTAAGCCCTATCTTATTGTCTTCAGACCTCCACTCCATCTTCATTACCCAGGAATCCCTTTACATATTTGACTTGCTTATCATTAGCCAGTACATTCTGTTCCAATTTAATGTGCTGTGTCCTGCACATCCCCGAGTGCACAGAATTGGTAATTGGCAGCCTGGGAAGCTTAACAAAAAGACGGCAAGACTTGCCGAGCCTCAATTGTGCTGCCCTTCTGCACACACAAATCTGATTTAGGTCAATGAAAGTTATGTAGATAAAGGTGTGGAAAGGGGGCCTTCAGAAAGCAGATATCCTGGCCTGTGTGAGATTCAAAGTATTCTGGGAAGTCACATGGAAAAGCTTCAGAAGCGGTTGGGATGCATACCTTGCAATGAATGCACTATAGTTCTCTTTATTTTTATTTATTTATTTCTCAAAACATTAGTCTTTTTTACTTATGAGGAAAAAACAAATTGGTATAAAATAGCAAGAATGTAAAGATGACTTAAGACCAGCTCAGTTGTCATTATATTTTGTCCATATCATCATACATGTGGGAGAGGGAGAAAAGAAGGGGAAAGAAGGTCAGTGCCAGCAATCCTCTAAGGTAGGTCAGGAACACTGGCCGTTTTTCTCATTCATTATTTCATGCATGTATTCATTCGTTCACTCCCTCACTCACTCACTCATAACAATTTGATCAAGCCCAGTGGTCTACCGTCACCAACTTCCCACCCCTGACTTTTAGGCAGGGATAGGATTGACATCAAGAACTTAGGCAGAAGGTAGTCTCAGATATTGGTAACTAAGGCAGACAGATGTTCAGTTTCTTTGAGCTTCAGTTTGCTCCTTGTAAAACAAGAATAATAATACCTATCTTATGTGGTTATTGATGATTAAATTAGATGATAGATGCAAAGTTTGTTTTTTACCAGTGGTTGTTAGCAGCATTAATGGAAGTATAAAATGATAATAAAAATAATAGTTCAAGATATTCAACTTCATCATATGTAAAGTGGTGATTCATAATAATTGGACTTAATTCATAGAGTTATCATAAGGAGTACATTTGAAAATAGGTATAAAATGCTTAGCATAGCATTTGGCACATAATATACCATCAATAAATGACAGTCAATATTATTACTAGTAGTAGCCATCACCTACCAAATACAGATTCATTCATTACAGCTAACATGTCACTTCCTCTGTGAAACTTCCCCCTCCGTTATGAACCCCTCCTGCCACTGCAGAATGAATCGCCTGACATCGCCAAGGAAAGAGCATGGCTGATATCCACAGCATGAACCCTCCTGCTTATTCATTGCCTCCCCTGAGGTGGGCATGAGTAAAGGATCCATGTACTTTGTGCTCCCTCTCATAAGTCAATCCATATGTCTCCTTAGACCTCCTTGTTTTCAAACTTTCAGTTTTGCTCATTTAGGCTCCTGACCACCCAGGCATCTGCCCTGCTCATGAGCAGTTGGATAACTTATCTCAGGCCATTGTTTCATATTCACCCCAAGTCAATGACCAAATGTACTACTCAGAGCTCTGCCTTGTAGGAGAATGACCCATCTCTACTGTCTTGTCAGCCACTCTTAAATGAAGCTGTCAGATCATTTACAGTTTACATCAACATATCGTGCCAACATATCCATGAACTAATCCCAAGTTCCTTTCTCCTCTGTCAGCTGGTCATAGGGAAATCCTGCTCCCGTGAGGCAAATGGTGTAGACTGAGGGAAGGTACCAGTGCAGCAGATTTAGTTGACGTGGGGATCTTGGCCTCCTGTTCATGTAACTCCAGACCTTCCCTGCCCTGACTCTAAACATCTCTGCCATTTCCATTGCATGACGGTATGTTAGTCTGCTCATCTGCCTGTTCATCTTTGTGGGTCTACTAACACCCAGCTCATGAAGGGCAGCTTCAGTCACATAGTCACCAAGAGCCTGTGGTCAGTCACTACTAGGGTTTAGTTGCACACCAGAGGCTGATTTTCAAAGAGCTTTCTGTTTATCTCACCCATCAGAACATGATTTTTAGCCATCTCCCCAAATCTCTGAATTCCATCCAGCTCAGCCTGCTGCTCATTGTGGTCATTATAACCATCCTGCCTTGAAGTATCAAGTACCACTACCACTCTATGACCTCTGCCATTTCAGAATCCTCTAATCCCCTCATTGAAATTAAGGAAGTTTGTTCCATGCTGGCATTTCCTTTTGTCCACCCTGAGCTACAGAGGATAGCTGCCAATGAGTGTCATAGAGAAATCAGTGATCATCTAACTAGCGTGTTCTTTACTGATTTAGTGAAGGGAGTGTTCTCTGGGCCTTCCCAAGCAACGTAGTCAGGTAGGGAGTTCTATAGTCTTGGGTAATAAATCTTTTCTAACATTTCTACCTCCTGACCCTTCTGTCTCTTCCCTGAACACAGTGTCAAAGTAGCTCTATTTCTCTACCTTATTTGCTACAAGCTATCGCCATGCCCAGGCTTTAAGAACTAGCCCAGGCTAAAGAAACTGGCTGCAGTATCTTAACCAGATCATAATAGAGTCTTCTTATTCCATTGAATTCTTGTCCTACCCACCTTATTTTTCATCCCTCCTGTTCCAGCATCCTTAAGACTCATTGCCATGGATGCTCCACGTTCCACCCCGAATTTACCATGTTCTGCAGTTCCTTCAGTGTGTAAGCTCTTTCTTCATGGAGCAGGTACTTTATTTCCTTGCTTTTGTCCTCCCGAGATCTAATCCTGGTTGTCAGGCCACAAGCAAGAAGGGATGGTAACAGTGAGTTCTGAGTACCATATGTGTTTTTTTTTCCTTAAAAAGAACCTGTCTCAAGTGAGGTCTTAGATGAGTCTGGGTGAAGGGAGATTGCTCTCTGCCAGCAAAAGGAACCGGGCCGCTTCTGTTGATTGTAAAGACTCAGACAAGTCCAGAAATTCAAGATTCTTAGGATCATCCACCCGAATTACAAACTTCAGTTTTCTTCAGATAGGGATGAGGAAGGTGTTTTTAAAAGAAGGAACATAATTGACAAAGCCCAAATATGAAAACATTCTGTTCTAGTAGCTACCATTACAACCAGCTTGTACTCATGAGAGTCAAGACCAAAGTCAAAGTAGCTATACCAGAGAAGACCTTAAAAATATCTAATTAATTATTATTAACTATGTGAGCATGCATTCCTTTATGAAACTGAATTTGGCATTTACTTGATCTGTCGGCACTGAATTTCTCTGTCAAAGAGTCTAAAAGATGCCTTAAGTATTCATATTTGAGCCTTTGTACAATAGGTACAGAGCTATCTTTTCACAAGATTTATTCAAAAGACATCACAGACCCTCAGCACAGATCTTATTTTGGTAGCTGTGTCAAAGGCACGCAGTCTCCTTTGACAAAGGAGGAGAGACACACTGTTCTATTTTTGCCATTTGAGGCCCAAGTCTCACTAAGCCCCGGTTTTCATTCATGTCTGGACAATAAGGCACCATTGCATCTGTGTGTATTTCCAGCGTGTACTGTCCTCCCCAGACTGTATTTTGCCTGTTTTTGGTGATGACTTGTTGGAGGATGGAGAATAAATTGAGTATGATTCGGGGTGTCCAAAGTTCAGCTCACACTATTTCCTTTAACTGGTTCCATGTGATAAAATGAAAGCTCTGTGTTTATGCTGTGCTCTGCCTAACGCACATATGTGTAATGGCAGTCCTGAAGAGCTGCATGTCTGTGTGTGCTTGAAGTATAATACCCTTCAACCGGCATGGAGTAGTACACGGTAGCATACTCAGGTCTTTTCCCCTGGAACATGCCTCTCCCCCTGTTTTTGTTAACATGTATGAAGAGGAGCAGCAGCATGAATTCACTAGCCCTTTTGGGAGCCTTGGTAAATACCCCTAGAGCTGTATGTGGGTTGTAAGGGGTCTGATTAGCTAATAGGATCAATGGCACTTGGGAAAAGTCACTTTATATCAAAACCAAATTATCATATTTAAGCATTTCCAAAACAATTGCATATATTATTCTGCACCCCCCCAACCCTGCTTGGTGCTAACAGTTGTTGAGCATCTATTATGTTTAGTTACTAATTTAATAAAAAAACTTGTAAGCTCATTCTAATTATTCCATTTTATTGATGGGGTGGCTGAGGATTAGACATGTTAAAAACTTGTCTGCAGTCTCAGAAATAAACAGTGGCACAGCTGAATTTCACACCCATTCTCTGCCACCAGGTTCACTACTCTTTATACTGTGTCTGATGCCAGGATATGCTTGGACTGCCTGGTTTATGTAATTCTTCTAGGAGTCACTATGGAGTGAGAGGGATTTTGCGTTGAACTGAAAGGCCTATAAGCCCAGGATCTGTCGTGTATACAGTAGGCACTATACATTCGTAATCCCCTACACCACCTTGTTTCTCTATTTTATTCCCCTTCCCTTTACTAAAACAAGTTCACTCTTCTCCCTGAAAAAGAAAACACCCAAATCAGGTCGTGCCTATCTGAAGGAACAAAAAAACTGTAGGCAGACATTAGAACAAAAAGGTTTGCTAACACTGGAAAGGGTACTGAACCCGTCCTGGTGTGAATATAAAACTGGAGAACCTAGAGGCGCAGGGAGACTGAGAAGGAAGAAGCGCTCCATGTGTAAGTCCCTGGAAGGGGCCAGGTGAGAAAAGTCATGTTCAAATCCTTTAGGAAATGCTGAGTATTCCACGCGGCACAGTTTACAATGGATTTCTGGACACGAAATATGCATTATCGCCTTGGGTCAGCCAAGAAGAGGGCTCTCTGAGGCCACATGCATATTAAAGTGTGTAATCTTGCCGTTACTATGGGGAAATAATTTGCAGGATCGTGCAACCTGCTGCCTCCTGTCATCTGCTGGGACCCTGTGGTTGCCTTGGCTGCGCGTGGGGACTCAGCTACCGAGTTAATGTCACCTACTGTGTAAAATTGCACCTCAGCAGAAGGAGAAGGCTGATTGGTTTTGGTCAGGGCTACATGTGGTGAAGGCTTAACTAGGAGAAAAGCCATCTGAACCCCCATGGCTCCTGGTGAGGGGGCGTCAGAGCCAGGCCTGACATGGAGACCTGCTCTGGTGTCATAGTGTAGGCTCTTTCTGGCTAATACACATGGACATTCTGTTAGCAGGTCTGTGCTCAACTTCAGAGCATGTTCTTGGGGCATCGTGTTAACACAAGAATGTAAGCATTCAACAGGGGAAGGAAGCCTGGAAGTGAGGTCTATATGTTCACAATGTGCTATTCATTTTAGGGGGAACAGAGTTAGATAGGTATCCAGTGTAGTAGGAGGTGCGACGGAGAATATAAGAGAACTTGGCGATTGGATTTATTAGGCATCCCTAAATATCTGGAACAGGTCCAAGCAAAGTGGCACTGTAGGGGTTTTAGAATCAGTAACATTTCACGAAAAGGCAGATAAACTTGCTTTTAAGCATCGTGGCATCTCAGCCCTGGTTGGGTGGCTCAGTTGGTTGCAGCATCATCCCATATACCAAAAGGTTGTGGGTTTAAACCCTAGTTGGGGCACATACAGGAGGTGACCAATCGATGTTTTTCACTCTCTCTCTTCCCCCTTCTTCTCTCTCTAAAAATCAATAAACATATCCTCGGGTTATATATATATGCGTATATATATAAATCAAGATTTATGTATGTATGTGTTTATATATATTTATATATATCACACACATGATATATATAAATCCAGACATATATCTGTCTTGATTTCTCAGATCAGATCAGGCCAGGCCAGGGCTTAGGAGAGTCTGTGAACTCCGTCCGGTCTGCAACAACAACAGCAGCACAACTGATGAGCTGAAGCAGATCCTTATCTACTAGGGTTTCCAGTGTCTTTGTCTGCAAAATGTTGACGTGTGGACAAGATGAACTTCAAGGCCTCAGCCTCCCTGACCCCTCCCCCCTCAGCCTGTGATCATACATGATGACACCCAAAGACATCCTCAGTCTTTGCTGTCTCCCTATCCCACACACACTGTCCTGCACATAGTAGGAACTCAGAAAACACTGAATGTGGCAGAGTGCCAGTCAGTCCTTGGGCATCAAGCGGGAAAGATTCTGCTCCAGTGAGCCCACTGGTGTTAATGTGGCCGTGCTCCTTGGTTATGCTCTGCAGTTCCTCAAGTTTTCCATCGTGAGAACAGTGACAGTATATTTCAAGGCAAGCAGTCAAGTCTCCCCGTGTGAGCCACTGGGAGTAAAATGAAAAGCAAAATCTAGGATTCAGAGATGACCAGGTACAGCTGTGAACTTATAGCACGTACCAAAAGTGAAGTCTTAAGGACCCTTTAGAATCACAGCCAAATGAACTCTAATCTCTTCATGTTTATCTTGACTTTGTGGACTTCTGATTATATTTATATGTATTTTGCTTTTTCTTTCCCTTTCATTGTGCTTCAGCTTCAGTTAATGCACAAGGGTGACTGGCTAGGGAATTAGTAAATGGGATTCCTAGGAATAAGGAGATAGATAGCTCCCTTAACTTTGCAATGAACCCAGGCATTAGAGTTTATTATTGAAGGGGGTAAGAGAAGAAGCCAGTTAAAGAGAAGGTGAATAAATGGTCAGCCCCACGTTCATGCCTTGCCCCCCTGCCAGGTGACACTGGCCTTCTTAAAAGGGCAAGAATTTTTTTTATTTGCTCATCTCCACTATCAGGTGGTATACTTGCTGCCTCCTGCATTTAGACAGCTGAACAGGGAGGATATACACATATATTTATATTTATTGTATTTTTTCAAGCACATTCATCTGAAAAGACTTGGGTTGATTAATATTTTCCACTGTCCGGTAACCATGGCAATAGGGTCAGCAGATATAATACTTAATTTAATCTTCCAGCTGCCTCAGTGTGCTTCACGGTGTCCCGAATAATAGAAAGCCTCTGCCTCTCTCTCTCTTCCCTACCCTTGTATATTATTATCTTTGCCAGTGGCTCCCTCACATGACCCAAAAGGAATACAGTGGGTTTTTTTCCTTATTTCACTTTGTGTATGCACTTAAAATAAATTCCTGTGTGATTCCACTTCCCACTCAAACCAGGTCCCCTTCAATATCCCAATACCTTCCTCCCCCTCCACCTCCACTCCTCACCGCTCCCCCCACCCACCACTCCAGCAGCCAATCTCCACAGAATGACAGGAAACGTGGGAAGATCCTGATAGCTTTCATAGCTGCACCGTAAGGTTTATGAAACACACTCCTCGGCCAAATGAACCCATGCCGACTCTTCTGCCGGTGCAGGCCCAGGCGATTGGCTGAGAGTGCCTTGCTGGCCCAGGCTGCTCTCCAGGTGGGTCAAGTGCATTGCTTTGTCTTCATTTGGCCTAGTTCCCTTGTGTCATATCTCTTTATTTTCTTTCTTTTCTGTTCCTCCTCCTTCCCTCTGACAATTATCTTTTTCTTTTTTAAGCTACCATCTTTTTGCGCACACTCATTATTTGGTTGGTTCTAGGAAAAAGGAGAAATTGGTTTTGAAACCTGAGTACACTTTTATGCAAGAGCAAATAAAGAAGAAGACAGTTTGGGGAGTCTAAGGGGGTTGAGATTTGAGATGGATATTTTTGGGTTTTTTCCACTTTCAAAAAGGCTGATGCAAACTCTCTGATTTGAGTTCACTTGTTTCTTTCCTATTTTTTGTTTATCATACTGCCACTGTTTGTGCCACAGATATGAAAAGAAAACATTAAGATGAAAATAATACCTTCTTCCCAAAGCTGGGGAGTAGGGAAAGATGGAGTGGGGGAAGAGAGAGAAAAAAGAAAGAAATGGTTAGAATATGGATTACTTAAAAACTGTAACATTTTCCCATTTTTGTATATTTATTAATCAGACTTTTAGGTAACCCTGTCATCGACTCAACAACAAGCATATTTTCCCATTTATGCCCCCTTCACCTCTTATTGTGGTTTGGAATAAAGAGCAATTTCCAGAGCAAAACTGATTATTTTTAAATGAAGAAATGCACACTATCACCCCTATTTCTTCTTCTGAGTAGCATAAACCTCAGTTTATTCCTTCAGGATTTTTTTTTGGAAAGTACAGGTCAAAAATATTAGCAAAAAATGTCAATTGTGTACTCATTAATGTTAATCTGAAACTGGGCCAATTCCATTGATTACACTTTCCCAGAATGGAGGAAGCACCTCCCATCTCTCTTTGACAGTGTGTTTCATGTGGAGATGATACGGTCTCTTTGCTCTTCATGGGCAACTCCCCGTTCCTTTTTGACCACTCTCCCATTCAGGAAATGGTGCCTCCAGTTCAGTCATAACATTGTCTGTAGTTGACACATTGGCCATTGAAAGCTGCTGGAGTCGGGCTGGAACCTGGAGGAGAATGGATGGGCACCCGTTAGTCTCACGAAGTAGGTGCCACTGTGGAGCCGCCACCACCGGCAGCAGACAGTGCGGTCAGTGCCTTTTGCACACGGGACTCATGTTGAGCCATGTAACATTTCTCAGGCAGGTCCTGTGTATGCGAACAGTTGTGACTCAAAGCAAAAGGTGTTGTCAATGCACCCGACATCCCAGACATCCTCAGAGACAAAAGTGCCTGTATGTAGATTTACCCTGGGCTGCTAATGCTGTTCACCCAAATGACCATGACATACAGACCCTGGAATGTGTAAGGCTTGCAAACAGCTAAGTGTAGATGTTTAGACAAGTGCCTCTAGCTCATCACCATGGCTACAAATACCTCCCTGATGAGATTGTGGATATCCACAGGCCCCAGGTCCTGTGATGTGTGTGCTGACTCCTATTTTAGGTCTGCATTATCTGGCTCTGATTAGGACATCCCTTGAGAAAGCAGGAAAGGGGACCAATAGTTCCAGGTAAATATGACGCAACAGGCTTGATCATCCCGGTCTAGTAGTCACAGGACACACCAATGAATGAACTACGGTGTGGCCATCGGTTTAACATTATTGTGCTAGAGTATCAGGGAGTTGCTTTGGGGTTATACGGAGCCAAGATGATCTGAGTTTGCCTCAATTAATTGTTTGTTTTAAAAATAGCCAGGGACATGAGAGAAAAGGAAGCCACTTTACAAGCACACAGCTAAGGATCAGAAAGAACTAGAGCATCACGTGGGGAGTTCTAGTGGTTCAGCAGCCTGTCTTCATCTTAAGGGGTTTCCAGGTCATCTTCACTCTCCTTCAGCAGCTGATCCCATTGCCCCTACCCCAGCAAATCCATCGAGGCTTGGACTGGGGGTCCAAGATATCCTCGACTCTCTCTCCCTTCTTCTGTTTCTGTTTTTCCCACTGGTACCAGTTCCCTGTATTCTGCTGTCCCGTGGCTTCTACCTTCCTTCCGTCCGGTTCTCAGCTTCTGCACCACCTAACATCTTGATATATCCAAAGTCCGCATTCTCTGTGACCAAGTGTCTGGGTGCTTAGTCCCCACGCAGTATAGAGCAGCTTCTCAGGCCACTTCATAGGCCACTGTCCCAATATCAGTGATTGTCTTAGGAGCAGGGGGCCATCTCTGACCCCTTTAATTGTGGTCAATTGTTGGGGCCGTGAGTTACAAAGGATTCCTGATGACGTCTTCAAAAGGGGTATGTGGGTGTGGTGCGCCCCCGGGTTTCTCAGCCAGTACCTCTCACATTAAATATCCCAGGCTCCTCGACTTAACACTGCCTGGCAGTTCCTGTTGGCTCCAGACACAAGGCTTTATCAAAGAAAACCAAGAAAAATAAATGCATTTTCCAGGCCGCTTTCCTTAATGGCCTTTTAGAAGTTCCCATTTATATTCAAAATGGACGAATCACACGTTTCTTGATCTATGGCCCTTTTTTGCCCAATCAGTGACTTTTAATGCTGTATCTTCAACCACTTTTCAGTGGTTTTACCTCCTGGTGGAAAGGAACAGAAAAGAGAGATAACCTGCTGCTGTGAGAGGCAGTTTATCAAAGTACACAAATGGCTCTTTGTTTTGTTTTTGTCTTTTTTTTTAAGTCCTATATAACAGCAACCAAACCATTTCCCCATAGGGTCTCTCCCGAGAGGTGTCAGGAAGGCATTGCCGTGGCTCTTCACGTCCTTACGGCAGGGACGTTGGTGCGTCTGTCATGCCAGGCATGGCTTCCTGACTTCCATCTTCCTCTCACTGCAGCCTTTCTTTCAGGTTTCTTTTAATTTTTGTAATTAATTTCGAGAGCTCTTTGAGACATTTTCCATTTTGTTCACAGTTTGAGTCCTGTTCTGAGGTGTTCTCAATAAATGTCTTGGTGTCTTAGGCAGAATTCTTTCAGTGTAATGGATCCTTCGAAAGAAACTCATATTCTTGTTTAATTTAGATGCCTGATCTGATTGTCAGTTTCAACCCAGAGATGGTTTTGGTTATCGGCAGGGACCTATAAATCATAAGCACTCACAACACAGTTCAGAGATGGAGGAGAGAGACTGCTCCTTAAATGTGCTAGAGTTAAGGAGCTCATATATGATACGATTTCTTCCTGTGAGCTGCTTCCTGTGTGCTTTTCTTGTAAATAGGTGGCGTATTTCATGCTGAAGACAGGTCAGATCCAGAGTCTCACACTGGGAGTGGTGTGTGTGGGGGTGTGTTTAAGGAGAGACAAAGCATTGAAAACTTTCAGTGTAGGTTTTTGAGACTGTGGTATATATTTTTGTTTTCATATTTTCTTCTTTTAATTACTGAGATCTCCTCTTATAATAGCAATAGTCTTCACTCATCAAGTTCCTATCTGGATTTTCGCAGACATGGTTCATTTGGTTCCAGCATAAAGCTGTGACTCTCATGTTTGCACATCAGGTGGATATTTGTATCATAACATGAGGAACTTAGAAGGCAATTCAGCTGTTTTCCCAACTGTGTGACTTGGAAAGATCCAGTATTCCACAGTGTGAAAAACACAGATGTCCTCCTTTACTTCAGAGAGTGCCTGTCAGCCAGTTGTCACGTGTTCGGAAAGGGAATCGCCAAATGCAAAGTGGCAGCTTGTCACTAACTTCCCAAACCTTCGTGTACTAATACACTCACACCCCCTCATGCAAGCTCATTTGCCACTTGCACAAAGATGCCTTTCTCTCTAGCATGGTGGCACTCGGGCACGCCCCATGGCTGGATGAGCCTGCAACTCCAGTTGTCTTTCTTGGCTAGGACCCAACAAAGGAGGTCATGGGCATGAGGGACCAGGACAGTGCCTCTGAGTTTGTCCAGTAGGCCATCCGATTCTCTTTAGTTATAGAGTATTTGCAGTCTCAATATCCTGCTACCTATGAAGCTAAAGGGAATCCTTGGTTAAATTAGCTTGTTCTGCAGTTTTGCCCATGACCACAACCCCAACTCCAGGTCTTAGAAGCACATAGCTCTCATGTTGTTGGGGGTAGGATATTATTAGGGGTAAAAGTGGTACCTGTTCCTTATTTTCTGCCTACACCCTGTCGTGGAATCTTCCAGCACTACCCACGTCCATCCCCTACTTCAGAACAGAAGCGTTTTTTCCCCTGATGGCTCTCAACAGAGTCCCCTCTCTAGCAGTTGCCCCAGGTTAATAAACCTCCTTCCCCAGGGGCAGCTACACACCAGCTCTGGAGCTCCCTCTCAGATGATGCCTTGGTTTTGTACCCATCACAGTTCACCTTTTTTCTCCCAAGTCCGCTACCTTCACCCCACCAAGGCTGTGTTGATCCCAAGCACACTTCTCTGTAAACTTCATGCATGAGAATATCCCTCACAGAGTCTCCATATCTAAGACACACTGCCATTAAGACCTTCGGTGTGGTGCCCTAGAGGCAACCCAGGCATTCCCAGATGACCCTGAGACCCGAGAGACCTGGTCCATGTACTTGGCCCCTGCTTACCAAGTAGATTTCCCTTGAGCTAACTTGTGTGTCTACTACAACTGCCACATTTTGTGAAAATTGCTCATGTTTTTAAAAGGTGGTGTAGCCATCATTCTTCTTTGTATCCCTCTTTCAACTGTTCAGGGGCAGAGGTTGTAGCCTTTTGAAAAATGATTATTTTCACATTATTTGTTGATCTGTGCATACATACGGTAAAGAGCACTTGTCTTGAGTGTCCAGCTTACAGGTCGATTTTTACATAATCCTCATGCTCATGTAACCAAACAAATGACAGCATGTCAAGCCAGTCCAGTTCCCCAGGAAGCTCCCATATACCCCCGGCCAGTGTTCCTCCACCAAAGCCAATGTTGTTCCAACCTAGTCCCACATTACTTTCAAAATGACCATTTTGTGCATTTTGAGTTTTTACCTTTCATTTATGGTCTTCATAACTTGGTGAGTACCGGTGGAGGACTCACCATTTCTGTTATGCTTTTAAAAGGCATTAAAAACATTTAGGAAGCAGTACACACAAGGGAAAAACTCACAACTCAATATTTATACTAAGCACTTAAAAGTATAAGCAACGACATTGTTAATATTATACACATGTATAATCGAATAGGCATTTATAGTTTGCAGAGAAGTGGTTGCAAAACACTACATGACCAGGATGTCAAATTATTTATAACTTAGTCGGCAAGATGGTTAAGTCGGAGTTGGAGGAGTCATTAGGTGGGGATTTTGAAGTTAAATTAGGGTGAGCAATTTAAGCTCTAGATATATTGCCATTTTTTGCTTTCTAAAGGAGTCATAACATTTTACAAGATATCACCTGTGATCCTTATAATCCGTCTTTCCCCAGGGCTGTTGAAGTTCCCTCCCCTTTTCTAGCCATATCCTTTGGGGTGCTTCAACCTTCTGCCCACTCCTTCCAATGCATTTCAAGCCTTGTTCATTGAGATCCACAGTTGAGGCTTTCTTTCTCCTGGGGGAAGAGGAAATAAAGGTAATGTGTAGTAAATGCTGCTGTGGCAGATTTGTTAGACACTCCTCAGGCGGCTGTGGACTGAGTAAGGCTGGAAGCAGACTTGTATTTTGCTCATTGTCTGCTTGCTGCTAGTTGAAGATGGTGGTGCAGTCTCCAAACATCTGTCAGGTCTGAGCCAGAAAAAGAGAGCCTGTGTACTTTATGCTGGGGAATTAACATGGGGTCTCATTTCAGAGGTGCCAGAATGGCAACTCAGAGATTAGCAAGAGCAGGAAGCTGGTACTATCCCTGGCCTAGAAGAACAAAGGGAGAAGGTGATGGTGGAACAGAGCCGGAAACACAGCTGTTTGGAGAAAACTAGAATCACAAGAGGGCTATTTCACAAAAGCTAAAGTACCAAGGGGAAATAGCAACCTCCAGGGGGGCCACCCAAGGCATTGGCAACAGGAGAAGGGGAGGGAGAGAAATACGTGGCTTCTCCCTTACTCCCACCCTGCAAGCTTCTGCCAATGCCTTGATGCCAACCAGAAGCCATTTGGCCAGGGAGCTCTGGGAGTTTGCACAGGATGCCCTTGTGGAACATGGAGCAGAACGGGGGAGGGGATGGTTGGGATCAGACAGCAAATAGGCCAATGGCCAACTGACCCCCTTTCCTATCCCTCTTTAACTGAGGTAGAGAAAACCTCCCTACCATTTGCTGTAGCACTTATTTTTTAAAGATGTGTTCCTGGGTAAGTGAAGGGCTAAACGTTTAGTATGCCTTTGTTTTCAGGGCTTAGGGACTTCCAGCTGGAGACTGTGCTAACGGGCTCTGTCTCTTGCTGTTCGGAAGCTTATGGATGCTACACCCTACTCTGGGATTTACAGGCTATCTCAGTTTCATAAATCAGTGATGTGTGCTCCGTGTGTGGGAGTCTGCAAATTCTAAACTAATATGTCGCTCCCCTTCTGTCTAGCATCATATTTATGTTAAGGCTCCATAAATCGTGCTCTACGTTTCTGCAGCACGACCATGATGAAAAGTGATGTAACCAACAATAAGAAAGAATGGAAATTAAAATGCAAGAAAACAAAATGAAATAAAAATTCATGCGACTCGCGATTTAAAGCTGCTTATTTCAGAAATGTGCATTGATTAGTGGAAGGAAATCAAGTATTCAGTCTGCATTTAGCCACTTGGCTGCTAAGCCATGCAACTTGTCCTTGTCAAATGTGCCCTTGTCAAGGCCTAAAGGGTTGTTGCTGGATCAGAGGTGAACGGGCGGTAAGCTTTTGAGCCTTAACGTCTTTCCAGGGGCAGAATTTCTAGAGGGATCTTAGGGGTCAGTGCAATGAGATGGGATTGTAAGAGAACATTTAGGAGACCACATTTCCCACCAAGAACTTTCTGAAGCGGGACTCCAGGAAGCATGTCTCAGACTTGGGTCAGGAATTTTGCTTTTTCCTGCCTAGCTTAGCAGACCAGAACAAGGTGGATTTCAGCTGTTCTATTTTAACCGAAGCGGTTCTGTCATACAGATTTTAGTGTATTTTATGCATACACATTTCTTCCCTTTGTGTGAAGCTCTGAGAAGGCCTGAATGTACCAGAGCTAAAGAATGAGCCTGCTAAGTGCCTTGGCTGGTAGAGGGCAGTGATTTCAAAGGGAAACTACTTGGATACAAAGCATCTTCCTTTTCTTTAGGGGTATTTGCTTTAAAAGTTTGTTTATTACATTTGAAAACTGACTGAAACATCAGGTTATGCATTAGATCAAGGAATAAAAGTAATATTTTAACATGCTAAAGGAATTCTGCCAGCCAGTCATAAGTATCAATCCATCACAATTATTAGAAACAATGTACTCTGCAGTAGTAAAGAGATACAGCCCATATGCAGACAGGCACTAAATAAATTCCCTCTTAGACTGTCTGTTTCCTCCCCTGCCTAGGCAAAGCAGAAACTGTTTATACAAAAGAGAAATGTTGAGAGATGGACCTCAACACTACAACATCACACAGTTTTTTTTTTCCTGGTTTTAGTCATTCTTGTAAGTCTCCAAGTAGAATTTATATCAGCACCCCAGTTTCTCTCTTAAAAATATAGTTTAGCCCTGAACTTCAGGGTCTGACACATGCAGATTTTTATTACAATACTAATGATTGCATGTAAGCATCAACAAAAACAGCCACTGGGGAAAAAGAAATGAGGAGCGGGTGGAAGAGGCAAATTGACTCAACCTAGAAAACAGACTTCACCTTAGTGTTTTGCACACATGGATTCCCCACTTGTGTTTCTATTCACTTTCTTTTCCAGCCATATCTTCATTAGTAGGAAAAAAATGCTGGAAGCCAGTCCCTCTTTCCTGTAGCCATTTGCTTTACGTAAACCAGCTAGCAAACCGCTCCGTTCGTATTGATGTAGACATTACCACAAATCGCCACTTAGGGACCTGAACGAATTGACTAACTGGTTTCAGATCCAATACACATAACTTGATCAGACGCAAAGTTTAAGTACACTTGCAGGCATGCCAACTGCACCTACCGGGAAGTGACTTTTCTGCTGCCAGCTTCAAGAGGCCCTAAGGGAAACTGGGAGGAAGGCAGGCAGACCTAGGGGTGAGGCAGCAAGTCTGAAGATGTCAAAAAGAACAGCCCAAGGTGGAAAGAAATAAGGCATTCCCAGCAGGAAGCAAGGCAATTTCAAAAGCCACATGGACACATCAGTCCAGGGAGCACTTGATACGGCTTTCATTAATTTCGCTTTTTATCCTCCCTTCTAGCAGCTCCGAGGGTAGGAGACTGAGTGTCAGATGACATGAGAGATGACAACTCAGGTGAGAGAAATCCCAGTTGGTCAAGGGACCCAGGAACAATGGCTTTTTAGTTAATTGTCTTCTCAGTAGACAGGAAATTACCTGGGCAGAACTGGGCAAAGGGCTTAGGGAGAGGTCAGAGCTGGTCCTGCTGTGACCAGGGCTGAGGACCACATGAGCCAGTTCTGCTGGTGCACAGCCGGCCAGCCACCCCTGACTGGGTCGCTGACGGTGCTGGAAGTGGTCGCTCCCGTCTGACACAATCTGACTGTTACTGTATTAGCTGCTTCTCACTCCTTTGGATGTAAGTTTTTGTTTTCCTTTAGCCCCCTTGGGAATAGGAATGCTGCCTTTCTGTGACACAGAACTTTCCCTTCAAAAATTATGTAATAAAACTTAGAAGGTTGGATGTGCAAGTGGGGGGATTTGTTGGGCAAATGGAAGTTTCTGGAAAAAAATAAATGAGAAAAATCTGTCAGTTCAGCTGACATGTACAAATCTGTCTGTATATGTGTGTGTATATTGGGGTGAAGGCAATATAGATAAGGGTGAATGAGATAGGACCCTAGCAAGAAAGGAACATATAGTTTATTAGAAGCAGACTCAGGAAAGACTGAAAGTTAGAACATAACAGAAAGGACTGATTAACTGCAGGGAGAGGGGTGGATATGGGTAGACTGCAAGAAAGACTGTTTTAGAGTTCGAAGTCCTTAAAAATTGGTTTAAACATAGATAAAAACACATATTTATATTATTAAATGTATATTTAACATGTTTATTATTCAATTATTTAATGTATACTATGGATCACTTACTGTGTGGTCAAAGCATTGTGGACATACTGAGAAATAACATAGACGTGACTGCTGATCAGGTAGACTTTGCAGTCTCATGACAGTTGTCCAGGAGCAGATTAGAGAAGGTAAGGCACTGGCAGTGAAAACCTAATCCTTACAAATTGAAATAGTTTCATGTCAAAGGTAATTTTGAAAGTAATATAATGATAACAATAGCAAATAATAATGAAACTTAGATCAAGGCTACCTTAATAATAGCACACACAATGAAAAATGAAAAATATGCTGATATGAAGTGGTAAAAAAGCTAAATATTTCTGAATGCTTTGGTACCAGTCACTTGCCTATAGTTTAAAATCTAATGAGGCATGTTCACTTAATTATACAATGTGATCGTAGTGTCTGGGTCAAAGAGAGTTGGTGCTCAACAGCACTCCATGTGCTCTCTTATATTTCTCAGACAGTTGAGATAGAGCCAGGCGACTTGTTCTAGTCAATGGATTGGGAGAGAGAAAGTGACATGTATCACTTCTGGGCTAAAATAGATAAAAGCCAAATGCCTTTTCCATCTCTCTTTTTTTCTGACACAGTAGCATTACAGGCTGTGTTCCAGATGCCTTAGCTTCAAAGTCACCTACTGCCTAGACTATACCAGACTTTGCGTGGATATAATGTGTCAAGCCACTGAGGCTTAGGGGTTTGTTTGTTACCACAGCAGAGGTTACCACCTTTACCCTTACTAACAAAAATCCCATTCGTACAAAAGGCAGAATGAGCAAGAATATTTTAAGGAGATTCTGCCAAATGTATGTGTACTTTATGGGAACATGTCAAACACATATAAAATCTGTACCTAACAAGATAGTAAGATAAATGTTAGTCACAGTGAGAAGTCTGACACCATAGTGTATATTCATTCAAAAAAACATCAGTTAGCCATCATGTCTGTGGTTTCCTGGTTTCAGTGGAATTGTTTTTATTTTATTTTATTTTTTAAGAGAACATGATTCTGTTACACAGAGCTTGTGTCAATGAAGGGTGGAATTATATAACATCTGAAATAAGTCTTGATTTCAGATGTATCATGTCCACCTTGAAACTAATTTTCACATTGCTTAAATCAAAATTTTCACTAGTGCAAATAGTAAGAAAATTACGTATGACTTTTTCCTATGTACTTAAAGTTTTACAATAGGAATTGGTCAAAACTCAACTCTGTGCTATAAAAAATATGATAAATTCCCTGTCTTCAAAAAGTGTATTTTTGGAAATATTGGAGTTAATGTGATGATTCTTTTTTTAAAAAAGAATTTTTAATTTTTATTTTATATTTTATTGATTATGCTATTACAGTTGCCTCAGTTTTTCCCCTTTGCCCCCCTCCACCTTGCACCCCCCACTCCCTCAGGCAATCCCCACAGAAATATCTCACTACACTAGATGAAGCAACTAATGTCATTTCTTATTCTGAGCTACAGCAAAATTCTTTTTAAAATATATTAATTATGCTATTACAGTTGTCCCATTTCCCCTCTTCATTCCTCTCCACCCTGCACACCCTCTCCCACCCACATTCCCCTGCTTTAGTTCATGTCCATATGTCATAAGTTCTTTAGCTTCTACATTTCCCATACTATTCTTGACCTCCCCCTGTCTATTTTCTACCTACCACCTATGCTACTTATTCTCTGTACTTTTCCCCCTCTCTCCCCCTCCCACTCCCCTGTTGCTAACCCTCTATGTGATCTCCATTTCTGTGGTTCTGTTGCTGTTCTAGTTGTTTGCTTAGTTTCTTTTTGTTTTAAATGTGGTTATTAATAGTTGTGAGTTTGCTATCATTTTACTGTACATGTTTTTTATCTTTTTCTTAGATAAGTCCCTTTAACATTTCATAAAATAAGGGCTTGGTGATGATGAACTCCTTTAACTTGACCTTATATGAGAAGCACTTTATCTGCCCTTCCATTCTAAATGAAAGCTTTGCTGGATAGAGCAATCTTGGATGTAGGTCCTTGCCTTTCATGACTTGGAATACTTCTTTCCAGCCCCTTCTTGCCTGCAAGGTCTCTTTTGAGAAATCAGCTGACAGTCTGATGGGAACTCCTTTGTAGGTTACTGTCTCCTTATCTTTTGCTGCTTCTAGAATGCTCTCCTTCATTTTAATCTTGGATAATGTAATTATGATGTGCCTTGGTGTGTTCCTCCTTGGGTCCCACTTCTTTGGGACTCTCTGAGCTTCCTGGACTTCCTGGAAGTCTATTTCCTTTGCCAGATTGGGGAAGTTCTCCTTTATTATTTGTTCAAATAAGTTTTCTACTTGTTGCTCTTCCTCTTCCCCTTCTGAAATCCCTATAATTCGGATGTTGGGACATTTAAAGATGTCCTGGGGGTTCCTAAGCCTCTCCTCATTGTTTTGAATTCTTGTTTCTTCATTCTTTTCTGTTTGATTGTTTCTTTCTTCCTTCTAGCCCACTCCATTGATTTGAGTCCCAGTTTTGTTCCCATCACTATTTGTTCCCTGTGCATTTTCCTTCATTTCACTTAGCATAGCCTTCATTTTTTCATCTAATTTGTGACCAAATTCAACCCATTCTGTGAGCATCCTGATCACCAGTGCTTTGAACTGTGCATCTGATAGGTTGGCTATCTCTTAGTCACTTAGTTGTATTTGCTGTGGAGCTTTGAGCTGTTCTTCCATTTGGGCCATTTTTTTTTTTTCTGTCTTGTTGCACCTGTTATGTATGAGGGGCGGAGCCTTAGGTGTTCACCAGGGCGGGGCAACCCAGTTGCTGGGTTGTGAGGCTGTATGTAGGGGAGGGGTCCAAGAGGGATCAATGGCACCTGCTCTGCTCTTTGTCGGATCCCAGGTCCCTCCACCACTTCCCCCAAGCAAACTGGGCCTTTTTGGCACTGATTCCTGTGTGGGTAGGTCTGTGTATGTTCCAGGACCCCGTAGATCTCTCCAACAAACTCTCCTATGAGCCTGGGAGTCTCTCCCTGCACCTCAACCCCCACAGGTGTTTTCAATCGGTGTTTTGAGGCTTTATTTCCTGGTGCTGGGACCCTGGGCTGCGTGGTCTGTCTTGATGCCCAGTTTCACCTGGTTTATCTGTGCGAGAATGTGGGACCTCCCGGTCAGCCAGCTGCCTGGCATGCAGTGCCTCGCTTCACAGTTGCCGCCTCGCTGGGTCTGCCCATTGCCACCCCACACCCAGGGTCTGCCAGCCACCACCTGTGCACCCAGGGTGCACCCGCTGCCATCTTGTGTGCCGGATGCCTTGTGTGCTGGGTACCAGCGCTTTTTGTGCCAAGACGCCTCTCTGCCTGGCCATCCAACTCTGCCCTGCCTACCGGTCTGGATGAATGTGTCTATTTTAACTCCTTGGCTGTCAGACTTCCATACAGTTCAATTTTCTGTCAGTTCTGGTTGTTATTTTATTTCTAAATTATTGTTGCCCTTATTTTGGTTGAGTGAGGAGGCACAGTGTGTCTACCTATGCCTCCATCTTGGCCAGAAATCCAAAATTCTTGATAAAATTCTTAGTATGTTGGCTGATAGTATTTTAGTTAACTATAAAGGTATAAAATATAAAGGTTTTAAGATATTCTTCCACAAATGTTTAAGTAAATGCAATGGAATTTTGTGAGAATTGGTTGTACAACATAAATGGTGCATCTCATGTTTTTGCATTTGATCTGTTCTTCTAGATGTGTGTGTGTGTTTGTGTGTGTATTAGAGACACTGTTCTCACATTGTGATTTTTATTGAAGTACAGTTAAGACAAATTTTGACGTTGTAGAAAATGATCTGATTCCTGCTCTTAAAAGAATGCTAATAATGTGTGATTACTATGAGCTTTGTTTTATTCAGTTTGAAAAAAAATCTGAAAAAAAATTTAAGCATTCTGAATCAGAACTTTGGTCCTTTTTACAGGGTGAAAATGGAGACAATTGTACTTGAACAATTAAAAAAAGTGTTTTCCCCCATAATTCTATGTTTAAGAAAGCAAGGAGAAATAATATTAAACCCAGAAGCTATTTGTGAATATTTTCCCTTAGAATTGAATGTAGAAGAAAGATTTCTAAGATAATGCTGCTTAAAGTAAGAAAATTGTAGAAGAAAATTGCTAGCAGTGGTTTTGTTGCAATTTAGATCCAGTGCATCAGGTAATAAGGGTGTATGATGTTAATTGTTAAATTATTCCAGAGCTTTGAAAGGCAAATCTCAGTGCTTCCATAAATTATGCTGGATTCAGTTGGAAAAAAGCCCTAAATGGGATGATCTGGAGAAGATATGGAATCATTTCTATGTTGTTCATCTCACTTTGTCATAAAATGATCTTTTTAATGAACTTTCAGTTCTTAAATCATATCTTAATGAGAACTTGCTAGCTGGATGGGATAGAAATAAAGATCAAATATAGTTGAACATGCATATAGATTTTCATCAGGAATACATTAGAATCCCAAACATAAGGGAAGTACAGAACTTGCTTCTCTTCCTGCCGAATTCAAATGCTGTGATCAGGAGGCCATTCTCCCTAATTAATATATTTTAGGTATCACAAAAGGTAGTGATGGTATTCAAATGGTAAAATCTTTCTTGATAATTCTGATCAATTACTCATAACCTTGAGAAATTGTGAAGGACTAAGTAATATTAAAAATAATGACAATAATATTGAGTTTGCTGTGTACTGCATACTGTACTGAACACTTTGAGTTTATTTTATTTACTGATGACAACTATATGAGATAGGAAGTACTATTATGTTCATTTTACTGATGAGAAAACTAGTATTAAGTAAATCACTCAGGTCCATCAGCCAGTATCTGGTTAAGCTGGCATTGGATTTTAGAACAGGTGCTTTCAATCACCACTGTGTCTTGACTCCTGACAATTGGACATAAAATTGGACATCAGCTTCAATAGTGGTTGAGGTGATGG
Organism: Phyllostomus discolor; assembly: GCF_004126475.2. NCBI lineage: Eukaryota > Metazoa > Chordata > Mammalia > Chiroptera > Phyllostomidae > Phyllostomus > Phyllostomus discolor. Next base: position 62,865,813 of record NC_040914.2, read on the forward strand.
AAATAAAAACAAAAATACTATCTAGACTGACAGACAACTTCACTGGCTTTTGTATATCCTGTCATACACCTTTATTCTCCAGGCATCCATGTTTCCCTAAATCACCACCGACTGCCTGGAAAACTTGCCCAGTGGACCTTTTCCCAGTAGGGTTGAAATACTACCCTCCCTGCCCCCCAGTGTTTTCCTGCCCCAACAAGATTCTAGGAGACAGCCATTGAGATTTGCCTGCTGTATCCATCCATACCCATATCAACACCTACTCTGCTGTCCCTGTGGCTCCACCAGTGTGGACAGACCTTGCCATGGACTGTCATTTAGCTGTGGGACCCTGCTGACGTAGGCTCTGTTATTCTTTCCTTCCTCGTGTCTCCCTTTATCCCCATGCCAGCCAGTGCTGGCCCATATTGCGCTTCTCATCACCGCCATATTGGGCTGTCCCAACTTCCTCCGTCTTCCTCACAGCTGCTGTCCTCAACGTGCCATGGTGTTGTTCCCACTCAGAGCAGGAGCTCTGAAGTATGGCCCCATTTCTTTCTCTTTCATAGTGTTTGCAGCTCTTATATCTTTTCCTGGTAGCATGGCCTTGTTCTCACAAGTTCTTCTAGGTGCTTCTCTTGAGGAACTTGTACCTGTTATCTGTGGCTAAGTAATGAAGTATACCCCTCTAGATGAGAAGCTTTAAAAAATAGTACATTTTTCTTATTCATCTGTAGGTGGATCAATTGACCTGGGCTCATTTCTGTTCCATGTAGCATTGGCTGAGCTTAGTTGGGTCTACTGGAGCAGCTGGACCTCTCTCCCCCTTGGGGCTCTCATCCTAGGAAGCTAGCCTGTGCTTTTTTCACATGGTGCTCAAGGGATTCCCTGCCAGCAGCAAGAGAAGGCAAACTCCAGCTCATGAGAGCTTTTCAGACTTTTGATGACACCACGTTTGCTCAAGTCCCATTGGCCAAAGCAGCTCAAATGGCCAAACCCAGACTTACTGTGGGAAGGGACTACCAATCATGTGGATAAAAAGAGATGCGATTCATTGGGACATTTGCTATAACAAACCTTAATAAGGGTCCTCCTGGAATTGGTTCAGAGGACATTTGGGTAGCTCTGCCCTATTACAATACCACACCTAGCTGTCTGCCGTCAACTAAACTCTTGTTTGATACTCAAGGCTCTCACTAATAAGGCTTTCTTCCAAAATTGTCTTTTTATAAATTTTTTCAGGAATGCTGTATTCTAGCCACTGTTCCTCTTCACCGTCTCTTCCCATTTCCTCAAGGTCAAACCCTTGCTGTTGCTAAATAGCAAGCTATTTCAGCTTAAGGAACACTATTCTTCTACCAAACTCTAATCTCTAGCCCCATTTCTCATCATTTCATCTCTTCTATTGCTATCATCTTATAAGCCTTATTTTTTCAAGTAGGTTTTATGCTCTAACACATATATACCGAAGATATAATTACTCAGTAACCTGAATTGAATTGGGCTTATGATGAAAGGAATTTGCCTCAGTGTTTGTGAATTCCCTGCAAAGGTTGAAGTAGTCTTGTTGTTCTGGGTTATGGGTAAAGCCTGAGATCATGAAGTGTACAGAGCGGAGTGCAGTATATTGAAGGATGCATTCTTTGCCATATTTACAGACATAAATGAATTTCATTTCTGAAGAGAGAAAAAAAAGAAGAGAGGCCTTACTTTCAGCGGGAAAGTGAGGGAAGGTCTGACCTAGAATGAAAACTGCAGGACAAACACCATAAGGTCAACAAGCACCACTGAGTTAACTTGGTATTTGGAATACAGGCTGCTCTATCTTTCTGTTGGGGCCCACTGGAATTCCAGAGTTCATAGGCCTTCCCTGGCAAGCAGGATGCCCCAGTGCAGAGAGTGATCGACAAGTGTTATCAAGTGACACTACAGGACCTCAATTAAGCTTCTGGATAGTCAGATGACATTCATTCGACATGTATTTATGGCTCAAGTACAATGTGCCAGGCACTGTGGTGGGTACTAGGGCACAATGGTGAACCAGAGAGGTGGGGTCCCTGCTTTTATGTGCTCCCAGCCCTGGGAAACTGAACAGACCTTTAGAGAGTTCGGTAATAATTTCTAGCACCGAGCACTGTGAGAGTGCATAGCGGGGGACTTAGCCCAGACATCTGGGGTCAGAAAAGGCTGTGAGAGGAAGGAGCATCTAAGCAGAGATCCATCCTGTGGGATGTGTTTGTGTGTGCACTTGTGCATGGTGTCCATGTGTATGCACGCAGGTGCTTGGGTGACAGGGTGCAGCAGTACCCAGGGACATCCTGGAAGGCAGAGGGCATAGTTCATGTGAGGGTAGGAAGTGAGAGAAGGCGTGTCGGTTTCCAAACCCCAAGAAATGTTTCTTGTGGCTGAAGTTGTGAGGGAGGAATAAGAGTGACCCGAAGCCTTGATTTGGCAGCCTTTGTCAGGAAGTGTCAAGGGGCAGGAGGATGACAGCCCAAACACCATGCCAAACTGGAAGGGCATTTTCACCAGAAAAATTTTTTCCTAAAAAAAATTGTCAGTGCCAGCATTTTTTCCACTCTTAGGTTTCTCTTCAAAGAGACTTGAAAACCTGGATTGTACCTAACAGTCGAGTGTTCTTTATTTAAAATTAGCCAGGAATTTGGGGCCAGAGAGGCTGCGTAGAGAAGCATGGGCCAGTGGGTCCCCCGTCTGCTGACCCAGGGCGCGAACACTGCGGAACGGAAGCAGCCAACAACACCTCAGGCCCTGCCTGTCCACTCAGCTCCACTCCCTAGGTCATGTGCTGGTCCTGTCCACAGGGACTTGTGCCAATGATTTGTCATTTCCTCTTACTCATTTTTCAACCCTCTTTTTGACTTTGCTATGACCTGACCTATTTTTAGTCTTTCTCGTGTTTTTGTTAATTTTCCAAATGTGCGCAACTAGCCATTTGTTCTTTATTTACCCTTTGTAGGACAAAATTGGCGGGATCCTTTTGTAGCTGTGTCTCTGAGGACACTTCAAATCTTATAAAAATTCCATTTTCTTCTTTTTTTTCCCTTATGGGAAATGCTGTCTGGTTTTAAAGGCATGTATGCAGTTGTCTTTCCAGTTACCCAAGTGGAAGGTTCCTCGTCCTTTCCACGTTTTAACATTGTACATTTTTATGAAATGTAAAATAAAAATAAAGCGCCAAAGCAATGCATGAAATGTTCCTGTGTCACTGGAGGGACATGAAGAAAAGACATTGTGTTTCCGGAGAGGCCTTGTTCATCGAGGGCATTCCTCTGGCAGAACAAACAGATGCTAAAACAAGGGAAATTGGAAATTGATTGCTTTAAAGGAAAGAGTGCTTTTGGAAGTATGATCTTTCACAGTGTAGCTTTTGGGACACGGTTTTAGCCGTCCCCTCTGATGCCATGCCTCTCATCTGGGGCAGTTTGGCCCCCAGTTGACCGGTCCCCTTCCCTCACTCATGCCACACAAAGGGGTGAGCTCATCCTTGCGTCATCTGATATTCCAGTGGCCCATCTGGTCACTCCTAGGGAAGTAAAATTAGGCTGTCTCAAGGGAATGCCCAGGGCGAAAGTCTCCAAACCTTTTGCGTGAGTTTGGAGCTTAATGCATCATGACTGGAGGGTCTTGGGCTGGTGTCTGAACTGTCACAAGAGTACAGGCAGCCAGAACTTTAGACTCTGGGAGTGAGATGGAGACAAAACCCAGCGCTGGTCCAGGAGGCCAGGTTCTCCAGACTGCTGGAATAAAGAGAGGACTCTCCTTGGAAATACAGGCTTCTCCGACACATCACTTCCAAAGCTTCTCTCCTCACCCAGGGCTCTGGGCCACAGTTTTTGCCCAGGACATCTGCACCTTTCTTACCTGCAAACCCTGGCTCAAGCACAGAAAAGAAGCTCCTCACCCAGATGGTGTTCTTCCCCCTGGCAAACTTGACATTCTTGCAATCAAGTCCAGCACAGTCTAGTGGGGGATTTCAGACTGTTTTCTTATTACTAAATGGAGAGGTATTAACAGCACAATGCAGAAATTTTTAAAAAAAATAAAAGGCTGAGGGTAAGGAGTTGGGGGAGAAAAGAAAAGACAGCCGCCTGCTCTTTTCTTCTTGGTATTATTATTTGTGACAAAGCCCTGGGTCCATTTTTCTTCATAATTTGCAGGACTCCTAATGGGAACAGCACCTCCCAATTACCATGGCTGCCAAAGGCTAATTTGGTTACCCTCCGGATCCACAATAGCGAAACTGTGTCGAGTCTTTGTGGATATTTGCATACTATACATACCAGGAATGTAAAACAGCTGCCTGGCCCCTCTCCCACTATCATGGCAATTATGGGTCATTAGCTCCCCCCCCTCCCTTTTTCTTGTTCTCGTCTTCCAGGATCTGGTAGGCAGTGGTAGGCAGCTGACGGATTTGCAGAGACAAGAAATGAGAGAGCCGAGCTGCGTGCCCTATTTGTTAGGAGTCGAAGGCTGACGGACTGCCACTTGAATTACGCTAACGCAGCCCTGTGCTTTTTATTCATGATTACCTCCTCCTCTTCTTTTCTTCCGCCCTCTCCAGTCGTCGCTTGCACAGCTCCCCCCACCACCACCTCCCCACCCCCGCCCACCCAGCCTGGGTTCCTTTTTGGGAAGTCTCACCGAGGGTCAGAGCTGGCCCCGCACGTGTCTATGTGTATGCGTTTGTGCAGGCAGCCAGGCCTGGGCCTGGGCCTCTGTGCGAGGCGTGTGCCAGCACTTGGCACTGGTGAGGGCTGCTCCCAGGACACACTCAGCTCTGAGCGATCAAGACATGCAGACCCAGCCCCAAATGCCTGAACTGATCTGCATCAGCAGGAGGGGATGCTTCACTTTTAAGTTTTCCGATTGAATCTTAGCCCCATGGAGTGGGGTAAGAGGGGGAGGCATAGATAAGAAAGAGGCTTAACCATGACGTAGTCCCTTCTTTGGAACAATGTGTTGTATCTTGCGGTAGTTAATGGGAAGTTATAGTTTTGAATATAATTTTTCCCCTTCAAGCTGCTAATTTTATTGACAATATGGATAGATTGAAAGACCCAAAGCTTTTGTGTTGTTTTGTTAAAGCAAATAAGTGAGGCACAAATGTAAATTACATCTCCAGGTTCACATTAGAGGTTTGCAAATAATACTGAGCTAATGGTTATTGCAAAGGAAAATAGCACTGGGATCAATATTCTATACAGTGGAAGGCGATACCTCTCTCTCTTTTAATCACCTCATTGCAGAAATGGCACTGAAATTTGAAATCTCATTTTCTCCATTTGTACAAATTGAACATAAATCACTATGAGTGAGGGGAGGCAGTTTCACTCTTTGCGGGATTGCATTACTAATTAGTGTTGGGCTAAAGCAGTGCACAGCCCAGGAGAGGCTTTGCTAGACCTCTGGCCAAATGCAAGACGCTCTGGAAAGCCTGCCCATGTGGGGGACAAGCCCAGCCTGCTAGTGGGTAGTGGGTGAGGCCAGGGTCAGTCCTGCAAAAGGACAAAAGGTGGAAGGCATTTCAGACCCTTGTTGGCTGACATCATTTTCTGTGTTGCCAACCCCCTTAGATGTCAGTGGGGTCAGAATGTGTAGGGCATCACATTCCCAATAAGGAGCGAGTGAGATGTCAGCTTCCAAGCCTTGACATTGTCTGTGTCTGAGGGGTAGGAGCCGGGGGGCCCAAGGATGGAAAAGCTCTGCTCAATGCGGGCACCACTGAGTCACCTGTAGAAGCATGCCTCCTGCCTACTCACACCTGTCCCTCCTTCCTTCCCCTGTCCTTCCTTTCCTTCATTCCTGGACTTTATATACTTGCCCTGAGTGGCTGTCCAGCTCTAAGCTAGGTAGCAGATATTATCTACCAAGAATCTTCTGAGATGCCAAAGGGCCTCTGGTATTGCACCCACTTCAGCTACATTTTCTTAGCGTTACTTACAATATACTCAACTTATTGCCTATGGGTTCATCATGGGAAAGAGTTCAAGTTCTTCTTCTCCCTCTCTGGGCTGAAATATCTTATGGCCATGCATTTCTGGACTGAGCAGAGCAACAAGGTGAGGAGAACGCCTTATATTAAAGGTGACAAAAGGTGGGTGAGAAAGTTGGGTCTGAAATGTGGTAACGAGGGGAGAACAGGACAGCGGAGTAAAGTGCCAACCTGGCTTGTGGAAATAGCAAATTTAGGACTTTGTTCCTGAAGATTTGGGAAGACACAAGGTGGGGAAGGGTCATGCAGACAGAGCCTTTGACTCATCTTTGAAGCTGTCCACTTACCCTCTCACTCGGAGTAAATACCATTCTGCTGGGTGATTAATGGGGGATGTTTAGTTCATTAGACCTGATACCCTGAGGGCAGGATGGACTGGGAAAATACTTATATATTTATATTGGACACTGGCCCCATAAGGGCCAGTGTGTGCAGATTAGCCCAAGATGGGACAAGCTGGTGGCCATCACGGTGGGGCCTCAGCAATGGCCATGGACACCAGCATCCCCTGATGCAAACAAAGGGTCAGCATTAGAATGAAGACAGACATCTTTTCATTCCCAGCCAGGAAGGCCATTAAGAAGGCCTGCCATGGCTGATGGGACAGCCAGCCAGTCTCAGAGACAGCAGGGCACCTGCAGCCTTCCAGGCTTCTGCTCAGCATTCCCCACTTCCGCCCTCTTCTGCCTGCCGCTTCTTCATGCCTAGGGAGAAAGGAGGAGGGGGGAGTCCCGTAGACTTTCCAACACCCCAGGGACTTTCCATCCTTCTCCTCATCCTTAGCAGTGGAAGGAGGAGTTAAAAACAGGGGAGGTAAGGGGAAAACTGGAAACAAGGTACATTACCTAAGGTTCTTCTCATCCATTTCAATAGATAAGAGCAAAGAAAATACAGCAAACCCCATCCAAACAGTAAGCAGGTGGTGGCTGCTAATAGAGAAGAAATAAAAACCTTTCAGAAATCAGAGCCGACTACAAAAAACACTGACAAAGTGGAGTAAAAGTTCTGAACACTCAGTTCAAAGAAAAGGGTGTTTGAAATAAACCCTTAAAAACATTTCAAATACCAAAGAAAAACTGCTGCCTTAGATATTTGAAGCCCAGATGACTTAATCTGGAGAGAGGAGTTTTGGGATTCTACTTAAAAAAAAAAGGGAACTGATGGGTTGTTGGAGGTAGGGTGCTGGGCGGACAGGCACCCATCAGGGGCACGTGGATGGCCTTGCCTCGATTGCCAATCACAGGTCCGTCATCAGCTCCTGGGCTGACCTGGGGCTTTTAACCTCTGGTGCCTCCATTTGCCCAGCTATAAACTGGGGTTACTAATAGGTGTGTCCTTTCACCCCCAGGTCCCCAAAGAAGTATAATAAGATAATGGACCCTATCCTATTGATGGCGAATGAATTACTGCCAGTTTGTGACCTCTTGCCTTTAGAGGCCAAGCAGGTATCCTCCCCAAGACCTTTAGGAGGTTCTCTCCTTTTTGGTGAGCTCTCACATTCATTCATTTCACATGAAGTGTGTCTACTTTGTCTCAGGTGTGGGGCATGATGACAAAATGAGGTAAGCACACTGCTCCCGCCTACAGATTGATCACAGGTTGAAGGAGGCAGACAGGTTAACAGGTGATTCATGAAACAATCTGAGGGTGAGAGCACGGAATGTCTCAAGAGCCCAGCTTTGAGAAGCTTTCTGGGGGAGCTGATGAGTAAGCTTGTTTCTAGCAGAAGGGTAAAAGTGGCTGGGTGTCAAGGCTGGAAAGGCGTCTCAGTCAAGGGAACAGCATGCACAAGGGATGAGAGGGATGAGTTTTGAGGACATAGACAAGACTCTATGGCAAAGGACTTGGGAGGCACGAAGGGCAGAGTGGAGATGGAGGAGCCAAGAGTGGGAAGCAGGAACTATTCCAATGGTGTTTGGGTAAGTTGGGAATTAAGTTGTGGGTCTGGAGGTTGGCAGTTCATAGTTGTGGAGGCTCCACAACTCATTGGCGAACCAGGATCCTTTTATTGTTTTTGAGTCACCATCCTTAGCAGGTGGCTGTTGTCTTCATGTTTGCCTCAGTAGTAAGGCAGAGGGGTAGTAGAAACGTGGTATAGGTGCTGAGCGGACTTTAGTACGGCCTATCCCAGCATAGGAAGGGGTGTGGATTTATCTCAGGTGTGGTCCGTGATCCTTGTCTCGATGAGACTTGCATTCATCTTGCCTGCACACCCTATCAGGTATTTATGCCTCACTTTTCTGTTTTATGGAAGGGCTAGGAATCCTAAGGGACGGACTGGTGCACAGAAAAACGCTTAGCAGAGCAAGGGATAAGAAATTCAGAGATTTGCTGCAGTGAAAATAAAACCCAAGAGTTCTAAAACATAGGGTGACAACACATCTGATTTGCCCAAGGGAATCCTGGTTACGCCTATTGTCTCGTCATCCTGTGCAGTTTAGTATTTGTCCTGTATTTTACTTGTACTGTTATTTTCAACCAAGTGGCATTATTGTTGGATTAAAATAAAACAAACCAGGGTAGACTGGTGGGCTTCCACTTTGTTTCACCACCTCCTTCCAAGATTTCATCCGGTTGTATGGGAAATGCATGTTCAGTGAACAGAGTTCTTGTTTTAACTTGTGATTAGGGCTGTAAAGAACCAGGGATAGCCCATCTGTCTTTTCCCAGTTTGTTCCAGACCGAAGGCAACGGATGCCCCCTTCTCAAATGCGGCATGCAGAGTGCTTGCTGATGATGCAAAGCATGCTTAGCTGTGAGCACTGGAGTTCAATAACTCCCCTGGGTTTTGTTGGTGGGGAGAAGTGGCTGGTGTTGCTGCACCTACTGGCTGTCGGTACCTTTGCCAGTGTGCAGAGAGCACTTAATTCCACATTTAACAAGGGTTGATGTATAGGAGGGTGTCGGCAGGAAACAGTCTATAGTACATAGTACTATAGTACATAGTACATAGTACATAGTACATAGTACAATACTATGCTATAGTACATAGAAGGCTCTTGCAATAGCAATTTTGTTTTTTTTATAGTTTAAATCCACAGCATTTCTTTTATATGATAATATCTTTATTTCAAAACAAACACTTTTGGCAATAATGAGATCAAAATCAGAAAGTGCATGCTAATGAGAACTTAATTGTTGAGTTTCCATTACTTAAGAAAGTAGATGAATGTGGAACTTGCACAGAATATTTACTATCCACTGTGGCAAATGACCACAGGAAAAACAGAAGACAAAATTTGCTAACAAAACATGTACATCTAATTTTAAAAAATCAGTAGTTGTTTTGGGAAGACTCTTATGGATGATGTAATCACATGAATCTGTCGCAGGTGGGTTTACAGATTCCTCTGCAAAGCATGATTTTCCATTTCTACCAAATCACTCTTTTTTCTTTAAATTTCACTCATTTTTTAATTCCAAGTCTTCTTATGCATGTGCAAATTGTGAAGAGTTTGCAGTTTATATGTTGGTACTTTAACCAGAGGAAGACCTGCAAATAGTTCAAAGCTATCAGTTTTATTAGTGTTGTTAGATGCTTCACACACCAAAACAAATCAGTTAATTCTAATAATTGGGTCAAACTATCACTTCGAATTGAGGAAATCAAAATAAAGTTTTTGGAAGTTCGTTTTGAGGAAGGTGAAATACCTGATCTTATTGTTAATACTAGTTTCAAATTCATTTCTTAGATGAACTTTTTAGTTTAACACTGAACATTAAATCACTAGTTTTGTAGTGATAATACACATTCTAATTTTGGTGAAGTACAGCTTCATGGTACAAGTCATGTTATTACAAAATTAAGAAACTTATGAGGCAGAAATAAGCTTGGGATTTGTTTTCGTGTTCATGTAATTCATACTTTCCTCCCAGTAAGCTGCAATGTTAGATCAATTGAAATAAAAGTTGTAGTTGTTTCAATTTACAAATATTTTTGTGTCTCCTGTGAGAGTAATCAGACCACAGAATTTTTCTGATGAGGTTGATGTTGATAATTTAAAAAATACTATGGCAATATGCACTGTCTCTTTGTTGCCTACCACCAGTGGGGTTATTACAGGTTTTATACCTTTGAACAACTAGTTTGTGAATCAACTAACATGTTGCAGTGGTATTGAACTCCTTTCCTAAGCAAAGCTGTAAGTTTTGATTGCATTTTATTCAGCATCAGTTAGATAATCTTAACATAAGTCTTCCAAAAATGGATGTTTGTAAAATTTTATTTTAAAGCTTTTAAATAATTGCACTTGTTGAAAACAATGCTTGCAAACAGAAAGACAATGAAATATATCACTAGAACAGAAAGAAAAAAGTGTATAAATGAAATGTTGAGAACTTAAAAACTATAGAAAATTTTACCTGCAAAATTATGATTGCCCTTTGAAATATCTTGATCTATTGGATGACTTTTAATGGTATTTCCATTTTTAATTGCATGAAGTGATATTCTTGCCAGAGAGAATGAAAGTGAAAGGCTTATGATTTGGAATCATGGAAACAACTTATATGAAGAGTCACAACTGAAAAAAAGTACTCGCGCAAGACAGGTACATAGGAGGTACATAGGAACTACCTGAGCAAATATCTGGGCCAGAATATTTACACATTTTAATACAAAAAAACAGAGACTTGGAATATACTCTGATAGAATTTGCTTTGTACTTGCAAGGCATCTCAGTAACTTTAGAGAAAGTATTTTTCTCAATTAAAGATAATATTATAATCTACAGAGAAGATTCAATTGAGGATGTCAACAATTTCAAATTTATTAACAATAAAATGCAACTTTAGTACTTTTTGGTATGTAATACTTCAAAAAGCTTTAAAAATGCAACTTTGAAAAGGATTATATTCAATTTTATGAAACAAAAAGATTAAAAAATAAATCCATGTTAAAAAAAATTCTTCAGGAAAATACCATGATGTAGTAATATTAGAAATAAATATGACAAAAAACCCATTAAAGTATATGAATATATGCCAAACACCATTATTCTACTAATGCTATTGTTTAATTTTTGAATAATAGATTGAATAGAATAAATTAGTTTGCTTTAATGAACACAGATATGTTATATTTATTTGATGGAAATATTTTTTTTGAAAATAGGTTTTATTTTTTTATTCTTTCCAAAAAGCTTTATTATTATTGACTAAGTGCTCTCCTTTCACCTTATATCATAAACCCAATGTGTGTGAAAATCCCGGGGATGTTTAGGTGCTCTTTTTGCCCCATAGACTCCTGGGATGTTCTTTCCTAAGATGCTCTGGTTCTCCCAGCAGCAACACCATCTACTTCACATGCTACATAAATTCAGTTTTTCATATGGTTTTTATCTCTAAAATAGTGTTTGTTTGTTTTTTTATTGTTGTTCCAGTACAGTTGTCTCCATTTTCCCCCCTACCCTAGCCATCCCCACCTTCCACCCTCTACCCTAACCCCCTTTGGTTTTGTCCATGTGTCCCTTGTAAATGTTCCTTGATGACCCTTCCCTTATTTTCCCCTATCACCCCTCTCCCCCTTCCTCTCTGGTGACTGTCAGTTTGTTCTTTATTTTAATGTCTCTGGTTGTATTTTACTTGCTTCTTTGTTTTGTTGACTAGGTTCAGCCATAGTTGAACCTAGGTGAGATCATATGGTATTTGTCTTTCACCGCCTGGCTTATTTTACTTAGCATAATGCTCTCCAGTTCCATCCATGCTGTCACGAGGGGTAGAAGCTCCTTCTTTCTTTCTGCTGGGTAGTATTCCATTGTATAAATATACCACAGTTTTTTGATCCACTCATTTACTCATGGGTACTTACACTGCTTCCAACACTTGGCTGTTGTAAATTGTGCTGCTATGAACATTGGGCTGCATAGGTTCTTTTGAATTGGTGTTTCAGGATTCTTAAGGTATAATTCCAGCAGAGGATTTGCTGGGTCAAAGGGCAGTTCCATTTTTAGTTTTCTGAGGAAATTCCATACTGCTTTCCACAGTGGCTGCACCAGTCTGCATTCCCACCAACCTCTCTGGGGTCCTAGGGAATATGTACTAGGGTTCCCTTTTCTGCACAACCTCACCAGCACTTATTGTTTGTTGATTTGGTTATGATGGCCATTCTGACCAGTGTGAAGTGGTTTTAATTTGCACCTCTCTGATGGCTAATGATGTTGAACATCTTTTCATATGTCTCTGGGCCCTCTATATGTCCTCCTTGGAGAAGTTTCTGTTTAGGTCTTTGCCCATTTACTAATTGGGTTGCTTGCCTTCCTGGAGTGGAGTCGTGTGAGTACATTATATATTTTTGAGATCAAACCCTTGTCTGAGGTATCATTTGCAAATACATTTTCCCATACAGTTGGTTCCCTTTTCATTTTGCTGATGCTTTCTTTAGCCATGCAGGAGCTTTTTACTTTAAGTCCCATTTGTTTATTCTTTCCTTTATGTCCCTTGCTCTAGGGCACATATTGGTGCAAATATTGCTGTGTGGAATATCTGAGATTTTCCTCCCTAAGTTCTCCTCTAGGACTTTTATGGTGTCATGACTTATATTTAAGTCTTTTATCCATCTGAAGTTTATTTTTGTATATGGTATAAGTTGGTAGTCGAGTTTCAGTTTTTTGCACGTAGCTGTCCAGTTCTCCCAACACCATTTGTTGAAGAGGCTATTTTTATTCCATTTTATGCTTCTGCCCCCTTTGTCAAATATTAATTGACCATAGAGACTTGGGTTTATTTCTAGGCTCCCTAGTCTGTTCTATTGATCTATATGTCTGTTCTTATGCAAGTACCAGACTGTTTTGATTACCATGGCCTTGTAATATAGTTTGATATCAGGTATTATGATCCTTACTACTTTGTTCTTCTTTCTCAAAATTGCTGTGGCTATTCAGGGTCATTTGCAGTTCCATATAAATTTTTGAAATGTTTGTTCTATATCTGTGAAATATGTCATTGGTATTTTAATAGGGATTGCATAGAATCTATAAATTGCTTTGGGTAGTATGGACATTTTGATGATGTTAATCCTTCCATTCCATGAACACAGTATATACTTCCATTTGTTTGTGTCTTCCTTAATTTCTTTCTTCAGTGTTGTGTAGTTTTCTAAGTGCAGGTCTTTTACCTCCTTGGTTAGGTTAATTCCTACGTACTTTATTTTTCTTGTTGCTATATTAAATGGGATATTTCCCCCCCGATTTCTGCTTCTTATATTTCATTGTTGGTGTTTAAAAATGCCTTCAATTTCTGAATATTGACTTTGTATCCCACTGTTTTCCAAATTCACTTATTAGGTTGAGTGGCTTTTTGGTGGAGTCTATAGGATATTCTGTGTACACTACCATGTCATCTGCAAACAGGGACAGTTTTGCTTCCTCCTTTCCAAGTTGAATGCCTTATATTTCTTTGTCTAAGTGCTGTGGCTAGGACTTCTAATACTATGTTAAACAGAAGTGGTGAAAGCAGACATCCTTGTCTTGTTCCTGATCTTAGTGGGAAAGCTCTTAGTTTTTGCCCATTGAGTATGATGTTGGCTGTATGTTTCTCATATATGGCCTTTATTATATTGAGGTATGCTCCCTCTACTCCTACTTTGCTGAGTGTTTTTATCATAAACAGGTGCTGTATCTTATCAAATGCTTTTTCTGCTTCTATTGATAAGATCATGTGATTTTTGTCTTTCCTTTTCTTTATGTGATGTATTACATTTATTGACTTGTGAATATTGTACCATCCTTGCATCCCTGGGATGAATTCCTTGATCATGGTGTATGATTTTTTTTAATGTATTGCTGGATGCAGTTTGTCAATATTGTGTTGAGCATTTTAGTGTCTATGTTTATCAGCAATATTGGCTTGTAGTTTTCTTTCTTTGTTGTGTCTTTATCTAGTTTTGGGATTAGGATGATGCTGTCTTCATAAAAAGAGTTTGGTAGTCTTCCCTCTTTTTGAATTTTTTGGAATAGTCTGAGAAAGGTAGGGGTTAGCTCTTCCTTAAATGTTTTGTAAAATTCTCCTGTGAAACCGTCTGGTCCACAGCTTTTGTGTGCTGAAGTTTATAACCTGGTATACCTTATGAGGATGGGTAACAGGAAAGAGGAGATAGTGAATCTCTGAAAAGGGCCCCTTGATGTCATAATATAGGGTCTCTTTGGAGGCAAATATGCGTCCACCTTTCTGAAAGAAATAATTCATCAGCCAGACAGACAATGCTATTAATTATTTACTCTTTCATTCACTGACTTTTCTTTTTCTTATTTATTCATTCATTAACTCATTTACTCAAACAACCAAGCAGCATTTGTTGAGCGCTTATTATGCACCAAGCATTTTGTTAAGTACTGGTGAGGTACAAACCTCAAATATGTGCATAGTCCCTAGTTCCAGAGCTGGGCAAGGAAACTGCCAGCAGAGTAGAAGCATGTAGCAGACCTGTAGGGGACTTAGAGGAAGCACTTGTGTAGATAGGAGCATTGAGAGGATGATGCCAGATTCTCCAATAAAAGTAAACCTTGGCCATCGATGCCTCCTCCTTACCCTTTCCCCCTTACTCCACACCTAGGAATGCTTTCTTACCTGGAGGGGTTTTATGTCAGAATGTAAGCCACTGCTCTTTGCTCTTGATGTTTTTAATAACAAAAGAAGAACAATAATTCATACTCCCCAAGAATGATTCCTTTTGATCCCTTGATGCAGTTTCCAACTGTTGTTTCATTCCTCTCTGGTCTCAGACATATCCTGGAAAAACTTTTAGGACCCAGTAGCTGTTTCCTATTCCAGATTTCTTGTGTGTTGTTTCTGGGAATAGAAACAAATTCAATTCAAGCAAATAATGCTGTCATCGGGATCTTGTGCAGGCATTGGAGTAGGTAGGCCTGGCCAATGGAGTGCTATGTTTAAAATATCTTGAGATCTTCAGAAACATTTGTTTTTATTCAGAAGTGTTCAACTGATGTTTCCCTGACCCATGCAGTTTCCCTATGGGCTTAAGCTCCCATTTGTTAAAGAAACAGATGGGAAAACCAGTTCAATTTGTGTTTGTTTTAGCATTTAAGACAGCTTACCATGAGTTGATAGAGTTTGGACACTTCAGATAGCAACATTATATTTAGCAGGCGTGCAAGGGAACAGATCATTTGACCAATTTAGCGAGATGGAAGCAGGGTCCTACCCAATTCCACAGAATAAACCAGTGGTGGCACTGGAAGTGGAACCCTGTGATTCTACTGGGGACTTAATTGAATTTGAGTGGAATGATCTACAAACAGTAGGCCAGGAGAATCTCAAGTGTCAGGCAGAATTTGCCAGCTGCTGTTACTTTCCCATATACCTCCTACCTTATTTTTGCCCTTTCCCCACCATTGAAATGCAAGTGGCCCCATAGTCAAGTCAGCTAAGTAGGATATTTTTTTCTGATAGAGTTCCACCCAAGGGTACCCAGGAGAGCTGAGGAGTGCCCCAGCCCACAGGGATGGCCCCTGTGATAGTCAGGGTCCTGGCAACAAAGAGACAGCATGCTCAATGTGTTAATTTAATAAAGAGAGTTTAATAATGGAACTATTTGCAGAGGTGAAAGGGTGAAGGGAACTGACAAAGAATGATGAAGCACCTCAGAGGACTGAAATGGCAAGAAAAGGAACAGTGTTCCTGATCCCTGGTGAGACCTGTGGCTGTGAGGGAGCCATGGCCAAAGGTAAAGCAATGCAGCCACTGCCAAAACCATGGTGAGGCAGGGAGGGAGCTGGAACCACCAATGACCTAACCTCTGGCCTCTCTGGGGCTTCCCATTGGTCAAACCCAACTGTGAGCTGGAGGATGAGTGAATCCAGGTGAAGGCCAGTCTGCTAGGACACAGAGTGTAGAAGGGTGGAGGATGGCAGGTGTGCCTGGAGAGGTAAATAGAAAAATCATCACAACTCTTACTTTTAGGACATCCTCTTGACCCAGGCAATTATGCTGTGTCCAAAACTCAGTATGCTGTTTTTTAGCATCTCTGGCAGAAGTAGAAAATGTGCTCTTTCAATATGGTAGGGCTTCTGGCAGCAAACTGGAAGTTTTGTGTCTCTATCAGAATCCACAGTATAGACAGTAGCCTACAAGCCAGCTAAGTGTGACTTCACATTGTGCCACCAGAGGCAAAATAACACAAGAGCTCTTTCTTTGGGTCTTTGGATTTGCCAAGTTGTAGAGATTTGCAAAATAGAATCTGGAACAAGGAGTCAAAATCCAGTTGGCTGTGAATGATCCTCTCTGGGTGTTGTTTCACATGTGAAGTGAGGAAATTTGGTTACAGGGTGGTTTAAATCTCTTTGGCTCTAGCATTCAGTAGGTCTTTAAATCAAAACTGAAAGACTGCTAGGTGGAATGGAGTGTTTATACAGGTAAATGTCTGAACCATCCTCAGACATGAATGGATGGGGAGGCAAGAGGAGGTTCTGAAATGTTCAGGCCACCGGTTCAGGTGGGCATCACATTGTCAGAATCAGAAGGTGGGTGGGTGATTTATCATCAGAAGTGGGCTAGCTCACATGCTTAAAATCTTAGATGCTCTCACATATCTCAGCTTGCCTTCCGGTCTTTCCCAGGCTAAGACTAATCACAAAGATTCAGGCAATTTCTTAACTCTGCCCTTCTCTACCCAGAAGAACAGGAACATTTGAGTTTTCCTTATGGGAGCTTATATCAAGGGAGGTTGCAAGGAAAATACCTTTCCTATAGTTTCCTCCAACCTAGTCCCAAAGGGTCTCAGAACCCATACAGGATCCTCTGAGATATCCCTTTACTACCGGACTTGCAGTGCAGTAAGAGGTAGACCTGAAGACAAATGATGACGAGAGAGAATCACAAAGTGGAGATCTCTCTTGCCCATGTGTAACAAGGGTAGGGTAAGAATAGCCCACCTTGGCCCATCTCTTTGGCTGTGACTCAAACTTGCAGGTTGCCCAGGGTTTGAAACAGCCCTCAGAAAGATGCACCTGTGCTACCCTTGCCCCTTTGCAAAAACAGCTCCAAAAGCAATGCCGGTCATACACAGATCCTAAGAGCAATCAAGATTCCTACGTGGCACAGTTAATTGTTGACTATGATAACATATCTCGTTATCAGTTTTTCCTTAATGAGTTCCTTAATAGATGTCATTAGACGTTAAGTGCTACATTACTTCCTCTAAGAAGAACTATTTAAGGAAGCTACACATGAAAATTCTGTGTCCTAAATCATCCCTGAATGCTGTCCTTAGAAATCACAAGCCACACTGTGGATTCATATTCTCCTTAGTGATGTGCTCACATTATCATCTTTGGCTTCTGAGAATACATGTCTTTCACAGCAAATGTGAAGCTGTAAGTAGTTGTTTGTCCAAAAAAGTGAGCAGAAGACTGCATTCTAAGAAATTCACTGGATCCCATAGGAAACATGGAGCTATGATGAGAAACGGGTAAACAATTTCAGTTTCTCAGCACACTGTGTAGGAAATTAAACTCACAACGTCCATGTTAATGACAATTGCTCGTCTAAATTTTCTGTGTGCCACACTGAAAATACATCTGTTGAAAGTAGAATTTCACTCCATAGAGCTGTCTTATTAAGGGAATGTGTATGAGGTTATACCTATCAAAACAAGATTCTGGAAACTCGTTTAGAACTATAATTTGGTGGGGTGGGGGAGCAGAGGGGATTGTACCTTGTAGGTCTAAAGCTGTTTTCTCAGTATTAGTATCGGCATTAGTAGTTGGTTACTCATTAACACTAAGCATTAATTATTCATATTGAGAGTGTATTGAGCACCAGCAGCCTGCTCTCTGCTGTGTACAACATGGGCCATTTCCAGATCATCAGCTTAGTGGACAACAAGCTAAATGTGAAGGCAGATACAGACCAAGGGCAAGAAGCAGCCCTGGAGTCCTGTCAGAAAGGGTCTTGCTGCAGGGGGCAGACCTCTGGCCTCCAGACAGCAAAGCCCCCACAAAGAAAGTAAAGTGCACATTATCTGTAGGAGAAACGCAGGAGTCAAATTTGCTACTCAAGGTCAAGTGTGCCTGAAAGATGGGCAGCATCAGCGTCACCTAGGAACTTAGTAAAATGCAGAGTCTCAGGGCCCATTCTGGAAATTATTAAATAAAAATTCAGAATCTGCATTTTTACATAATCCCAATGTGATGGACATGCACATTAAAGTTTGAGGACCACTGCTCTAGATTATCGTGATTCTCCAACTTTGCTGCATGTTAGAATCTTGTTGGGGGCTTAGAAAAGTCCTCATGCCTAGGCCTTATCCCAGACTAATAAAATCAGAATCTTGGAGACTGGGGATAGGCATTGGCATGTTTTCAAAAGCCCCAAGTGATTTCAGTAGCCTGCCAAATTCGAGAGCCACTGGTCAAGGAGACTGTGACACTAGATTAACTTAAAATCCTTCAAAAACTTTGGGAACTCATATGCTAGTCCTTGCAATAAATCTGAGACTACCCAATGCGTACGTGACTTACACCAACCTGGGCGCCTCCCTTTGACAATTCTCCCCACTCCTTTCAATGCCCACATCCATCCTCTTCATAGAACCCCTAACCACTCAAGAATTCCTGGCTGGACTTTCTTGGCCCAGCATTCTCCTACCACCTTCTTCAAGTTCAATCCTCGCTTTTGTTGCTCCAGATGAGATGTTTCACCTGTTTCAAATTCCTCTGCTCTTGGGCAGCCTCTGTGATTTTCATGGTTTTGGTTACCTGATGGAGGTAGTGGGGCTGGGTGGTGGGAAAGAGCAGGCAGCCTTTGTCTGCAACCTTATGTACTTTAACAGGGGCCCCTAAGGAGGAAGACCTCACCACTCTTTTGCATTTAAGAAAGCCTCCATTTCTTATTTCTAACATGATGATACTAATACCTACTGAACAGCTTGTTTATTAAATTCTAAAACACTTAACACACAGTTTCATATTTCCTTCTCTTCCTTACTATGTGATCAGGTCAGAAAGGATACCATTGTCATGGAGGGCAAAGGACAAGGTCAGAGCTGATCCTCTAGGAAGGCAGAATAAGTAGAAAACTGGATTTGTGATAGGAGATGCTAGAGAGACATTCTCCTCACTCTTAAGAGAAATCATTAGTTGTCCCCCGACACCCTTTCTTTCTTCTTTCATTGTAATATAGTTTCTCTGCTGGGCACATTGCTGAGAATAAGGACTACATTCCAGAGACACCTTGTGCATGCTGTTGTGCCCCTTCTTCTTTCTTCCTTCCAGCTATATTCCTTCCTTCCTCCTTTCTATATTCCAGGAATATAGGTGCAGCCATCTTGGGCCAGGGAGATAGGGGACCATCCCTTAGGGATGTTGGAGCAGTGAGCTGGAAAGAGCTAGCTCGGTGTTCTTGAGATGTTTGAAGTTCAGTATCTTGGCCTCTTCCATTTGGACTTCGTTGATGTGGGCATGAAATGGACTTCCATCTTGTTGAAGTCACAGTTGTTTTGATCTGTCTGACACTTGCAACCAAACCTAATCTCAACTGATGTACCACCTAACGTTCCATATTCCACTTCTGAAGATTTACTTCTTTAGATGTTAAAGGCTTGTATCACTTATCAGGTAAGATCAGGTAAAAGACAAATTCCGTTGAAGGGGCTCCTAGCTTAAATCTTCACAAGCAACATTCTCAGCAGGCTGTTGTCCAGCACCGGGAAGGTGTGCGGACAGCGCTGATGGGCTGAAGGGCAAGGTGGGAGAGTTGAATAAAACCTTCCCTTTCACCGCTCCGCCAACTGCTCTTTTGGAACGACTTGCGTTGGGCTGATCACCTTGGCTATTGTAATCTCATTCTTTTCCATTTTTTATTATGAAAATTTACAAACACATCACAAAGTTGGAAAAAAAGTTTGCAGTGAACACCCATACACTCACCACCTGTATTCGGCTGTTAACACTGGAGCACACATGCTTTTATCAGTGTGTCCATCTATTCATCCCTCTGCCCATCCATCAATCCATCTTTTTTAAAACTTCATTTCTAAGTAAGTTGTAGGCATCAGTACACTTCCACTTGAATACTTCCCCACTACCTAAATTTTCTTCATTTTCACAACTTCTCCCCTGTTTCTGTTCAAGCCCATTTCCATGTAAGAAGGGAGAGCCTGAGCTCCAGGGCCAAGAATCATGACCAGAGACCTGCACAGGGCTCCACAGGCCCCTTCCAGCACCTGAAGGAAAGAGGCAGTCAATGGAAGTAGCTACTAAAGCCAGACAGAGATGTTCTTCTGGAGAGTCCATGCTTCCTCATGCTTACTCTTAAATTTGCTCTAAGATTGTTCTCTAGATTTCGGTAAGCCCCCTGCAGGTCTTCCTTCTTGCCTGACTCTTGCCATTTACTCTCATAGCTTAACTAAGGTCCAAACATTATTTCTCGTTAGTCAGAATCTTCTGCATTCTCAACTCCAGAGGCTCCACATTGAAGCCTGCTTTTCTTTGTCTGCTCCTTAGGGCATCTGGCCAGTTGTTCTGTATCTGCCAGGTCCTGCCTGTGTCACCCTAGAAAACCAGTTCAGAGCCCATGTTTTCCTCCTTGCTTCCTATAGTTGCAACTCAGTCCTCATCAAAGCCTCAGTCTCCTGAGCATCCTCCCCTGTCCACCCTCTGGAAACCCCAAAACATCAGACCTCCTGGAGCTGAAAAGGGAATGAAGAATTCAGGATTCAGTCTCTGAGTTTTTTAGAAAAAAGACAGGTACCTAGAGGGATTTGTTTGACAAGTGCTTCTGCTAGGACAATGTGCCAGGAACCACCTGAGCACTTTGTACAACGGCACAGTGCCTCATCTTACCCCTCCAGTAACACCTGGGGGTAGGCACTTCCCTCCTTTCACAAATGAGGCAACAGAGGCACAGAGATGTTAAGTAACTAGCCCATACTTGTACAGCTAATAAAAGTCTTCTAGATGTATTTTATGAGTCAGGGAAACTCAGGTGAGAAGGGACAATTTTGTTTTTGTGTGTGGGGAACTTGGACTGAATGCTTTGTAGAGCTACAATTATGTTTCTATTTTCATGTTGCTGGGTTTTTGTGTGTTTATCAAGGCAGTTCGTTTTGAACTGGAATCTTCAGGGTTCATGAACATTCTTGTGTTTTACTACATTTTCTTATGAAGGGTTCTGTGCATTTTTCCAGGTAGAAAAACACTGGCTTGGAGGCCAGAATGAGGTCTGTCCATTTCAGTCTGTCCTCTCCTTATTGTCATGGCCCCAGACTATAAACCAGGCCATTTAGGTTGCTCTGTCCCAGAAACTTTGTTTCACAGGCCATTGGAGTAATTTTGTTATCTATCTCATCTGTGCTTTGGGCTAGAAGCAGAATCAAGAAAAGAAGAAAAGGGCTTGGGGAGGGGCGGGGTTGTATTCCAGGCACGGGAAAGGCCTAAGCAAAGGCCCAGAGGCAAGACTGCACTGGAGTAGTCTGGAACAGGGGTAGGCTTGTCCCCGGTGTGGCAGGACTGGGCAAGGTAGTGGCTGCAGTAAGGTGCATGGACAGCTTATCTGCAGAGCCTTGAATGCCCAGCTAGGCAGGTTGGAGTATGCTACAGGCAATAGGGAGCCAGAACAGGAACAGATGAGAAGGGCCCTGCTAGGGGTCGAGTCCCCAGTGAAACCTCAGACGTGCCTGGCAGAAACAGGCAGGGTTGCTTCCTAGATGGGATGAAGCGAGAGGACAGGAGGTGTAGCCAGGGCAATTCCTGCAGCCCAAGCCTCTCCTGCCCAGCCCACCTGGGGAGTGTGTGGGGGAAGAGGCCCTCTGGTTCTGCCCCTTTGCCACGGGAAAGAAAACACCAGCACTGACAATGGCTCAGCTCTTCTTTGAGAAAATGGTTTGATTCTGCTTCTTGAGCTGCCCTTTGCTTTGGTGCAGCATAAGCTGGAGAGAGGGAAAGTAACTGTTAGCTTAGAGAAGTGAGAGCAGAGAAGTGCGGTGGATGGTTCAGTGTTCTCACAGGCACTGCTCCCCTCTCTGTACTGCTTCTGCCAGTGCTGGGGACCAAGAGCAGCGGGGTCCCCTGACCTAGTGACCATGCCAGCCCTCTTGGGCCTGTTCTTGTCCAGCCCTGCCTGCCCCTCTGAAGGTGAGAGCCCCCACTCCTGCCTCAGTAACTCCCCCCTACCCACCGTATGTCCCTGCTATCATCATGTGCTTGCCTCCCAGGGAGCCTGAGTTAAACTGGCCGGTCAGTGGTCTTCGATGGTCGAGGGACATACCAGGAAAGCAAACTTTTCCATGGGGACAAAGGAAAGATAAGGAGACAGGGACGACCCAGAGGTGGATCAGGGACTAAGTAGGTCCCTAAGCCCCTTGGCGTGACTGAGCCCCAGCACAGCTGTGACATTAGCAGCCAGCATTTGAGGCACAATAATTCTTCAGATCAAAGCAGCTCCGTCTTTAGACAATTATAGTAAAATTGAAGCCCTCCTCTAAAAGAAACACATGCTCTTGTTGTATTTTCCCCCTCCCCTCCTTATTTTATTCTTTATGAACAAATTGGTTTTCAGGGCTATAGAAAGAATCGATTGGAAGCTTAAATTCTCACTGTCTGCCCAGGGGTGGATTCACAGGGGTGGACATGGAACATCTGAAAGCTGACTTTTTTAAAAAATTGATATCCAAGAATAAAAGAGAGAATGGTAAGAGAAGCTGATCAGGAATGAATAAAGTCTCCTTTTAAGCTGAAATAGCCCCCTCCCCCCATCTTCCCTCCAGAAAAGCCGGACTGTAATTGCTTGCAATCACTCGGCACAAATTGTCTGCTCGTATTTGCTTTTTAATTTTGTATAATCTGGTCCATTTCACTCTCTCTGCCTTTGAGCTTAACCTCTCTCTCTCTTTCTCTCTTCCTCTTATTCCTTCTCTCTTACTCTCTCTAATTCTTCAGGGCTGCTCAAAAAATTAGGAGTAATTCCCACTGATATTTGATGGGTTTTACCAAGCAAAGGCACTGGGGGGGGGGGGTGCAGAAAACACACACACACACAATGGAATGAATCTGGGCTGCATCTGCTTAAATGCCCATTTCTGCATCCAAAGTATTGTTTATTTCAATGCATTCATACTGTTTCTTAAGGCATGGCAGACATTGTAATAAATAAATAACTGACCCCAAAGTAAGCAAAGAAAACTCCAGAACAAGAGAGGTGATTTCTCAAAGTAACTCTGCACAATTTTCTTCTGGTTTTTAAGGTTTACATTTGTTGGTCTTGACATGTCCCCACTTGCTCTTGCTCTAATGGACATGCCCTCTGTTTAGCATGCTGCAGTATCCATCTTCTCCAGCCATTGCTCACTTTCCAACTCTACAAAAGGTGATACGGAGGTGAGAGGTCATTTAGATGGACACATTCAGGATAAAAATCCTCAGTGGGCAGAGAAAAGAAAAAAAAAAAAAAAACAAGGAAAAGATGTGGTGTGAAGGGAAAGCAAACGAAATGAAAAGCACAAGTTATACTGGAAGCCATAGGTGGACCTCAGACTCAGATATATGCTTTCTGCCAGCACCCTATGTCCTGGGCATCTGAAAAAAGAAATGAGAAGTTCTTCTGAGAAGGAGCTTCAGGAGGGCAGCATGGCTAAGAGTTTGATTCCATCCTGCCTCTGATCATTACTGTGGGCCTGTTTACCAAATATGTAACCTCTCAGGACTTCTGTTTCCTTTTCTGTATGATGGGGTGACAAGATAACCTTCCTTATGGGCTTGTTCACATGAAATAACACATGTAAATGCATGGCAGGTGCTTGGCATGTTTGAAGTGCTCAGTAAATATTAACTACTATTATTATTTCTGTTTACTAGCAAATGGTTCGAGATATCAGTCAGGGTTCAATCAGGGAGGCAGATGCTAACAGTGTAATGGAATAAGGAATTGATCGTCAGCAACAGGCCTTGCTTGCTTATGGAAGGAGGTGGGGAAGTAAGACCTGGAAGGAGATTTGGAGAAATAGAAAAGTTTCTGGCCCAGTAGTTTCACTGGGGAATTGTATGAAATGTTTAAAGAATTAACACCAATTTTACAAAGTTTCATCCAGAAGGAAGAAAAAGAGGGAATACTCCCAATTTATTTTATGAAGTTAATATTACCCTGATATCAAGATCAGAGTAAGACAGAACAAAAAAAAAGGGGGGGGGGGACTAAAGACCAACATTCCTCATGAAAATAGAAGCAAATATTTTAAACAAAATGTTAGCCAATACAATTCAGCAATATATAAAAAGAATTATATTCCAGGAATGCAAAGTTGGTTGAATATTCAGAAATCAAACAATATAATCTCTCATATTAATGGGCTAAAGAAGAACCCTATGATAAAGAGAAAACAATGACAAAATTCAGTACCCATTCATGATAAAAAAAGAAAACCTCTCAGAAAAATAGACTTAGAAAGGAACTTATTAAACTTTATAAAGAGCATCTTCAAAAAACTTAATGATGAAAGACTAAATGCTTTCCCCTAAGGACTAGTTCTAAGGCAAGGATGCCCACTCTCACCGCTCTTATTTATACAGTGCTACCAGAAGTTGTAGGCAGTGCAATAAAGCAAAAAAAAAAAAAAAAAAAAAAAAAAGAAAAGAAAAAAGAAAGATAAAGAAAAGGATTCTCAAAACTAAGATCATAATTAAAACCTAAAATAAGGGTAAGCAAGTTCAGTAAAGTCACAAAACATAAGATAAACATGCAAAAATCAATTATATTTCTATATACTAGCAATAAATACATGAAAATCAAAATTAAAATATACTGCCATTTATAATAGGTAAAAAGTAAATGGCTAGGTATAAATCTGCCAAAACATTTATAGGCTGTGTATGTTGAAAACTACAAAATGCTGATGAGAGAAATTTTGAAAGATCTGAATAAATGGAGAGAAATAACTGTGTTCATAGTTTGGAATATTCGACACAGTAAAGATGTTAGTTCTCCTTGAATTGTTATAGGCTCAACATAATTCCTATTGAAATCCCAGCAAGATTTTTTTTTTGTAAATATGGGCTAGGTTACTTAAAAATTTATATAAAAATTCAAAGGAACTAGAATAGCTAAAACTGTTTTTAAAAAGAAGAGTAAAGTGGGAGATAATCAATGCTGTGTGGTATTATCCCACAGATAAATGGAGGAGAATAGAGAACCCAAAAATAGACCCACACAAAATATGTCCAAATGATTTTTGACAAAGATATAAAAGCAATTCAATGGAGGAAAGATAGCCTTTCAGCAAATGTTGCTGGTGTAATTGGATAACCTTAGACAAACAAAAATGTACTTCAACCTAAGTTCACACTGTTTATAAACATTAACTCAAAGTAGATTGCAAAGTTAAATATAAATCATAAAACCATAACAGTTTCAGGAAAAAATAGGAGAAAGCCTTCAGAATCTAGGGGGCTAGAAAAAGGTTTCACTGACTTGATCCCAAAAGTCCAATCCATATAAGAAATACTTGATAAATTGGTTCAACAAAATTAAAAATTTTTGTTCTGTGAAAGCCCTCTTTAGGAGAACTAAAATACAAGCTACAGACAGGGAGAAAATATTTGCAAAGCACATATCAAACAAAGGACTAAGTTTCTAGACAATATAGAACTCTTAAAACTCAACAGTAAGAAAAGCAAACAACTCAAGTCGAAAACGGGCAAATGACAAGAAGAGACATTTACAGTAGATGGTCTACGAATGACAAGTGCGTACATGGAAAGATGTTCAATATCACTAGCTATCTGGGAAGTACGTGTTAAAACCACAGTGAGATATCATCATACCCCTATTAGACTGGGTAAAATAAAAAATAGTAACACCAAATGCTGTTGGCAATACAGAGTAATCAAATCACTCATACATTAAAAGTAGGGAAAAATATAACTGCTCTAGAGAAGAGTTTGGAAGTTTCTTTAAAAATTAAAACTAAACATGTAGTTTATACAGTCTAGCAGTTATGTTCCTGGACATTTACACCAAATAAATGAAAACCTATGTCATACTGAAAATCCTTTACATGAGTGTCTATAACAAATTTATTGGCAATAGCAAAAAAAAAACCCAGAAACAACCAGATGTCCTTTAACGGATGAACAGTTAAACAGCTGTGGTACATCCATGCCCCGGAGTTCTGCCCAGCGATAAAAAAGAACAGACTACTGGGATACACAATGACCCAAACAAATCACCAGAGAATTACGCCGAGTGGAAAAAGCCACATCCAAAATGTTACATACTGTGTGATTTCGTTTATGTAACATTCTTGAATTGACAAAATTATAGAAAAGGAGAAGAGATTGGCAGTTGCCAAGGATTAAGCAGAGAGGCAGGGTGGGAGGAAAGTGGGTGCGGCTATAAAAAGGGATGGGAGAGAGAGGTCCTTGTGGTGATGGAAAGGTGTGTATCTTGACTGTGTGGTTGCCTGTGTCCTGGTTGCGATGTTGTACTGTGGTTTTGGAAGATGGTATCATTGGAGGAAACTAAGTTAAAGGTACATGTGATCTCTCTATTATTTTTTCAACTGCATGTGAATTGATGATGATCTCAAAAAAAGGGTTAATTTTAAAAAGCAGGAGGTCAGTGTATTCAGCGACTCCACAGTCTTTTCCACATTTAAAATAAAATGAACTTTGTGTGTTTTTTCTGGTCTTGTTTGGAAGAATTATCTTGATATATCTCAAATGTGTGTTTGGTCTTTCATTTCTCTTAGCTTACTGGTATCCATGAACAGGTAAATAAGTGTGATAGAAAGAGTGGAAGTGTTACAAAAGCCAGTGGATGAGTTTGTTTGATTAGCTGCAGTAATTATGCAAATAAGCTTCCTAAGCCAGCTAGTTAGAACACTGTGGACTGGGATATTTATTCTCCCTGTCATTGTAGGCAGGTTTAGCTGCTACTAATATGAAGCCTTACTGACATGTTTCAATATGTTGGTTCCTAATTGTTTAAATCAGAGAAAATAGAGAGTTTACAGGGCAGATGATCGGAAATCATTTACAGAGTTTTTACAAAGAGGGAAAAATATGCAAAAGTATACAAAAACCAGATGAAGACTGGGGGTAAGGAGCAGGGGGAGGTGACTTAAGGACAAAACCAAGAATCAGAGGAGAAGCTTGAAGGTCAGGTAAATGAATTCTCCTTGGGCTTCTTAGATAGCAGGCAAGACATTGTGGGGCTGAAAACAGTTATCTAAGAGGAAAAGCGAAAAACAAAGAGGAGGAAAAATGAGAAAGAAAAGGAAGTTAGAAAGAGGGAGGCAGAGAGATTTCTTTAAGGATAGATTTTTTTTTCTTTTAGTTGGCTAAAGAGGGGACAGAAAAGTGAACACGAACAGCCATCAGCAGAATAGGTAACAGGGGTTGTGATGACACAGGCCAAAACGGTTCAGGCACTGTTCTGTGAAGCCACCTGGTAGAAAGTGACAGAAAGACCTTTTAAACAACTGAGCTTGAGTGCCCCCTTCTTTAGCTGGTGTCACAGTCTTCCCAGGAGGAGCCGGGATGGAAGGAAACTACTACCAGACTAGGCTTCTGAGCGAGGCTGTGTGCTGAGAACCTGCAGTGCTTTATCTCATTTAGGCACCATAGTGAAGCAGGTATCGCTCTCTCATTTTGTAGGTGACCAAAGGAGGCTCAGAGAGGTTAAGTAGCTTGCCTAAGGTCATCCTGCTAATAAGTAGTGGTCCACATGGAAGGGAACTTTCCAGCTCAGGGCTGCCACGGTGGGGGTGGGGTGGGAATGACATTCCATGAAAGGAAAGGCCAGGCCTTATTGTTTCCACCTCTGGTGCTCAGGATCTCTCGTTATTGCCTCTTGACCGGCTAGGCCCGGTTTAAGGGAGCTGCTATCCCATGGAAGGAGACTGTCAGTTTCTTTAATAAAAAACCTCCAAAATTGGAAAAGGACCATGTTAGCTATAGAGGGAAGGTACGGGAAAGGGAGAGCTGGGGGTCTTCCAGTCTACTCAGAAACACAAGGTTCAGGCCCCCTCCGTTTGTGGTAGTGCCCCTCCATTTCTTCCCTAAAGCAGCCAGTGCATACCCTTCCTTCTGAATGTCATCTCTAGTCTCTCTGAGCCCGGAGCCCATGATCCCTCCTTTACGCCAACCCTCTGACTGACCATTCAAGCACTTTTGCCTGAAAGGTAATTAGGAAACTTAAAGGGGAGGTAGTCAGAGAATTATCAGTACTTAGAGTGTATGCATTTGGTTTTCAGTAGTTGATGCTTAGTAATTCTTTGTTAAATAAATAAATGAGCAAATGCAGCTTGATTCAATTTTTCATCCAGATAGAAGGTAGAATGACATCTGGATCCCATTCTCTAGGCCTTAGAGCAGCTCTTCATTTTGAGGTTGTAATTTTCATTTTGATGTCAAGGCAGCTACTTTTAAAACCCAAATAGGAGAGGTAAAAGGTTGTGATGTTTTGAGTATCACCTGCTTTCTACCATAGCTAGCTGTGATCTTTTCTATCAGAGCACACAGGCTGGGGCAAACGTAGGTTTATAGTTGTTTGTATGGAAAATAATACAGCAATTAACAAATAATTACAAGAATAAACTTGTGTTTCACATATTCATAAATGTAAACCCGTGTTTGCCCCACCCAGTGTGGTCCCCTGTTTTCACAGACCATTGTGGTAAGTGGTCTATGTCAAGAAAATAACACGTCCAAGGGGGTAAATGGTTGCAGATATTTTGTAGAGAATGTGGCCCCTGTGAAACATTGGTTTGTCTTTATCTTTTTGCTTTGGGTAACGTGGAAGGTAGTCTGTGTGACACGTGGGCCTTCCTGTGCTGCATCTGATAAAGATGGAAGGCAGGAAGGAATCTCTTCAGTTTGGAAATTAGTTCTAGTTTCTAGCTACTTCAAGAACTTGAAAAATTGAGAAAGCTCTCTTTTTTCTTTTTCTTTCTAGGGACTTGAAAAGGGAAATGGGGAACAACTGTAAAGTGTCCCTCTCTCCTGACCCTGCCGTATTCTCAAGGAAATGAACAAATGGGAGGCTGTGGGACATCCTAGCAAAAGAGGCAGAAGACTTCTGACTCCTGGAAAGAGCGCCGCCCCTCACTTCCCCCATTAGAGGGAGAGCGGCTCTGGCGCCGATCTTCCCTGGACATAGACAGCAGCACAGCTTCCTGGACTGAAAAAGTCTGACGAGCAGTTTTGCCCAGGTAAGTGATACTCTTACTTCAGTTTCTAAGCAATATGAAGAATAAAACAGAAGCAGTGCATTGTGGTTTATGAAGGGGTACCCACCACCTGGGTGGTAGTGCATGCGCTACAAAGGGAAGTAATGCTGGGAGCCCCTACCAACCCAAGTCAAAGGATTCCTCCAGTTGGGCGCTCTCAGGTCTCCCCAGATCAGTTTCCTTCCGTAAAATTGGATTGCTCCCTGCTTCTTAACAAACAAACCTTTGAGAGGCAAAAGAAGGCAATATATTCTTTTTAAAAGAAGAAAAAAATTACATGTGTATTTTCTCCTAACAGTTTTAAAAGCTGTTTACAGCTGATTTACAATGCTCATAGTCTTCAGTTTTTCATTTGAAATTCTAATAAGTCCTTTAAATTGGTTGGAGCTTGTTAGAAAGTAAAGGGAACAAAATGTCTTCCTTGAATTGTGAGGTTTCACTGGCTTCTTCATGGACATCCTGAGTCTGTTCAGAGTCACCGTTCTTTCCATGGAACGTTACTGAGTTGATATGAGGAACAAAAACGAATACGGAGTGGGAAGGACTGTGTAGAACCAGCACATGTGTTCCATTTCTGTAGCCACCTGGGTCTGTATTTTCTCCCCATTAATTTGCATATGCCTTTGATGTGTGAATAAATTGGAAGAATTATCTTTTCCATTCTCCTAAGACATTCTCCTCTAAGAATGCAAGTGCAAAGTTTCCAAGAAGTGTTTGGACCTCTCAGATCAGAGGTGCTATTTTTATGGACTAAAGCACTCACCTTTGTTCCAAAAGCAAATATTAGCTGATATGAAAGCCAGGCTGTGTGGATCTTCTTTCCTTCCTCGCAAGAGGCCATGCGCTGACTGCATGGGCTACCCCATCTGTGATGGGCACCGAACAGCGCCACAATGGTTGAAAAAGACAGTCAAGTCAGAATTCAGAATGATGAGCATCCATTTGTACATCATTACACAATAAGTAGCATATTCTTGGCATAAAAGGTCTAATTCTCATTTGGTCTGACCTTGGCAATGGTAAATCAGGGCCCAGGTTCGTTTTCTATAGCAGGTTTTTTTTTTTTTTACTACTTTATGCTCTGATATCTTAGCTCTCCCAACACCATTATCATGAATGATGGAAAAGTCTTGAATATTTGCATAACATCATAGAAGATTTGTGACTGAAAGGATAAGGTGTTCCTTATGCAAACCAGCTGTATCTTTTCTCATGTGTTTGTAGTCACTTCTCACTCCTTGTAGCCACAACCCCTACCCCCTTTGGGGGGAAGGGGTGGCATTCCTTGAAAAAGGAAACAGTAGTTGTGAAGCTTTGAGTGGACTGAGGAATGAATAGCAAGTGAAGAAATTAAAACATGTGTAAATTGCTCTTTTGAGAAATTTGGCTGTGAGCATGAGGAGAAAGAGTAATTGGTAACTAACCTGAGTAAAATTTCTGGAGAACCTGCGGACTTTGGTAGTTCTAATGGTTCCATCACTGTTTTGCGAAATTCAAAGAACATATAGGAAATCTTCATGAAATATTTATTCCCTTTAGATTGTTACCCGGTTCAACATTGGTACTAGTTTTATTGAGTCAGCTGCGTTTACTTCAAAGAACTGAACATCTTCATATTATTTTACATATCTTCACATATAAAATAATTTCTGGTTGAATAAGAATTTTCTCTCTAGAATCATGGTAACAGATATTTGAGATAGTGGCAAAATCATGGCAGCATATTCTATAGTCTCTTAGGATGTTCCAGCTTCTATCATTGTCTTATAAACCCCTGCAAAACGTAGTTGTGTAAACAACTATTAGATTGTGCTCACGGATTCTGTGGGTCAAGAATTTGGATAGGACTCAGTGGGGATGCACCGTCTCTGCTCCTTAGCATTAAGAGCTCAACACCGGTTAATTGAGAATAGATTCTTGGATGTGTTGGATTGAACTGCCGCCTCTTCATGTGACAATGTTCCTGGCACCTGGAGAAGTTGGGAAAATGTTTTTCCTAACTCAGATTTCTGGCGTGCCTTAGACTTTACAGTGCCCTTCTGCCAGCTAGAAGAGTTCAGTATATTTTTAATGCGATTAAAAAATTAAAATAATATGATTTTTATATACAGACGTTGATGAAAGATGTGTTTTTAAAGCAGTAAATTAAAATCTCATTAATATTTCAGTGAGAGTATTTTGCGCTTCTGTTTCATCTCTATTTTTGACCTATGGCTTAGAGTTCACAGCATGAAGGAGATGGTGAAATCTGTTCACCATAAAATGTTAATTATAAGTAAATTACAGCACAAACGTTCAATCAGCCACATTAATTCTACATAAAGTGAATTATTGTAGCAGAAAATTTTGAAATGTGACTGAATTTTGTAATCTTCAGTTTTCTTCTTCTACCACTCACATCAACCCTGATTCCCATGTGTTTACCCCAGAAACTCTGAGCTCTTTTTGTTGTGTTAAGCTTATTCTGCTCGCTGTGTTTTGAAAGTTAAACACAGTGTGCCTACCCATCTCTCCAAATGCTTCTGAATTGTACATAACTCTGTTTGCCCCATGGCAACTTAAATGAAAGCTTTGATATTTTTCAAGCAGGCTTTTGAAATGAAGGTGTTGGGTTTGTCATGTGAAACAAATCGCTCCTAAAATATAAAATGTCCTTCTATATAAGATATATATATATTATTGTTATAATGGTCATTTTATATAGTTTATATAGAAAATGCTTAAAACATCCATACTGCGCGTGGTTCATTCTGTCAACTAAGTTCATTGTTCATGAATGGCAAAAAGTACTGGTACTTCCTTGAATAAGAATGCCTCCATACACTCATTTTGTCATTAGAAATGGGGATACTGCTTATTATAACAGGCTATTTAATGCAATGACTAGATGCCATTATGTTCTACACATAAGAGAACCCACAGATTTTGAAAAATACTGGTTTGGGGAGACTTTTTATTTTTTGGTGTAACTAACTGAACTCAAGTAACAAGTCGTCTAGAGGAATTGCGCAATAGGGGTTCTCGACTCCTAGTCATCCCTCCAAGCTAAAGTATAGCTTGATGGTTCTGGTCTGTCCCCTGTCACTTGTCAAGGCCTAATGTATCCCTAGTGTATCTAAAATGTTTATGTTGAAAATGTGGGTCACATTCTGGAGGATCGCCATGTCTGATCCCCGAGTTAGTAGCTGTGACACATCTAACCCACTGTGGCAACATTATTGCTCGGGTATCTGTTCTGTGTCCTCATGAGAACTCTGTGACTTAATGGAACATGAAGCAATAACATGTGTTGCTGCCTACAATGTCTGGCTTCTGGATTAAGGACCAGTGTTCCCATTAGTTGAAGGTAGAGTCTTTGCTTTGTTCCCTCAGATAAGCCATTACATTTAATACTCATGAAACTCAACAGAGGGCTGAAGCAGACAAGAAAAATAGGAACACTTTACAAACTGCATTAGTAAGGAAGATACACAAATGGGAATCATAATACTGTTAAGAGAAAGAGACTCCCACTATAAGAGGGATGGGAGAAAGAATTTTCAATTTGCTAATGGCAGAAGCTGTTAATCTGCAAATGCATGCAGTCATTGGTGAGTCCTCCTCTGACATGCTCATACAACTTGGAGGATTAAAATATCAGAGAGAGCCAGAATTAGGGATCTAGTACCGTTAAGAGAAAAAGAGCATCAGTTTCCTAAGAGACTAGATCTTCTAAAGAGAATAGAATAAACAGCCTTGGCCACTGTGGCTCTGTTGGTTAAACATCATCTGGTACACCTAAAGGTTGGAGGTTTATTTCCTGGTCAGGGCACATACTTAGGTTGTGGATTCAGTCCCCAGTCCAGGCATGAATGGGAGGCAACCAATAGATGATTCCCTCTCCCATCTATGTTTTTCTTTCTTTCTCTCCCCCTTCCTCTCTCTAAAATCAATAAATGTATTTTTAAACTAGAATAAACAATGTGGTAAAGTTAAATGACATCTACTGTCATTTGAAACCATAGGCAAAGATTTTTTTTAAATAAAGATGATGTGATAATTCTATTATAATTTTTTCCTCTTTGTTTATGCTTCAAGTTTCCACTCTGGCCTCTTAGCATCTTCCAGCTTCTACTTTCCTTTTCTGTTATGTTCAAAATCACAAACATATTCACAACAAAATGTTAGAAGTCTATTTTTAATAGAATGACTATTGATTTTATAAAAATTATACATGTTAACTTTACAAAGTTAAGAACAGTAAAGTAGAAAGAAGAAAGCAGAATTTCACAAAGTATTTCACCACTCAGAAATAGTTATCTTTCAGATTTGCTGACTATTCCCCCAAGCATTTGTTTAATATGCATATATAAAAGAAAAGAGAGAAGGTGAGAGAGTCAGAGACAAAGAAGGAAATTAAGAGACTGAGAAAAACTGAGATTTAATGACAGGGATTATGTAAGACAAAGATAAGAAGTATTGAATGTAATATTACTTTGTTGTATGAAAATTTAAAAAAATATATAGTGGAAGCTGAAAGAATTTCTGTCCTTAGAAAATAATATTTTATAAGAATATAGATCTTAAATGATTGTCTCTGATTAAGGAAAATGATTAGGAAAAATTTTGTTTAGATCCATTATTCTTTTATAACTTCATGTTTTTGGTTGACTCCTGCTTAAAATATGAGAAAATTAACACACAGCTACCCAATTTCCTTCCCCTACCTCCTGATATTTATTGGTTGTTGCTTTACTTTGTCATAGTTTATAACATTTGTCCTCTTGTTCTGAAATCATGAATATTGCATTTATTTTGTCATATTTTTATGCTGCTATGTTTGAATAACAATTCAGTGTCTAACTCAAGTTTTTTAGACCAGTGTTCCCCATTCTTGTGGTTTTTAATTTTGATTTCTCTTTTACTTTAATGAATTTTATGTTAAGGTAGACTTATGAGAGGTTTTTAGATGTCTTAGTCTATGTTCTTGCATGCTCAAGGATGTCTGTTGCCTTTGTACTCAAGGTGCAGTGTGAAGACAAAAAATAAAATAAAAAATAAACAAGAAAAAATGAGTAATTGAAAGGACACTTTAGCTGGCTATAAAATTTTCAAGTTATACTATATTTCCTCAGGAATTTGTAGTCCTTTGGTCGTTGTCCTCTGGCACTGAGTTCACTGTCCTTTAACCACAACGTTGTCACTCATAGTTTGTTTGATTGGTAGAGGGGTCCCTGGATTCCCTGTTCTGAGTCCCTTCCTATTTGAGATCCTCACTGTTGTGATTGTATCTGAACATCAACTTGACTGAATATCATATTCCACAGAGCCTCATTTTTCCTTTTGAATTTTGTAAACATTGCTTCCTTGTCTTCTGGGACTAAATGCCATGGAGAAGATTGAGGCTCATACAGTTTTTCAGTTTATAGGGAACTAAAGAATTTTTTTCTCTTTAAAGTCAGCAACTAAACCAAGATGTGCTCAACATCAACTAATTTTTATGTGTTTTTCCTAGAACATACTGTGCCCTTAGATTCATATATCTCTTTTCTTCCTTTTTTAAGGCACATATATTTCTTACATAGCTGACTCCCCCCCACCCCCATCTGTTGTAGTCTTTGCTCCAGGGACATTGATTATTCCTTTTCTGTTATCTTTCTTGTTTTCTCTCTTTTCCTTTTCATTCATGAAGATGATCTCAAGCCTTTTGCCTATGCCACTAATTGTATTTTCAGTCATGTCTATTCTATTTTACCTGTGCTAAACTATTTATTAGTTATACAATGATGTTTTGATCCTCAATTTGTCTCCTAAGATACACAGTCTTTTTTTTATCCCATTGTTATTTTAATAGCTTATCATTTAGCAACAATTTCAGTAAATTTGTGCAGCTATTTTAGTAAAATTATTCTAGAGCGTGAAATACTCAAAAAGAAATTTTATTATTCCTTGGGTTGTATTTTACTCCAGCTGGATGTTTCATCTCTCTTTTGCATGTCTTATTTCCTTTTTAAAAAATGTGTTCTCAAGCCCTGGCTGGTGTAGCTCAGTGGATTGAGTGCGGGCTGGGAACCAAAGTGTCCCAGGTTCTATTCCCAGCCAGGGTACATTCCTGGGTTGTAGGCCAGAACCCCCAGCAACCGCACATTGATGTCTCCCTCCCTCCCTCCTTCTCTCTCTCTCTCTCTCTCTCTCTCTCTATCTCCCTCCCTTCCCTCTCTAAAAATAAATAAATAAAATCTTTAAAAAAAAATGTGTTCTCCCCTGTTGTATACATCCTGAGTGTTTTGAAGGAGGGAGCATTCTGATGGGCTTTATCTCAGAGAACCAGGGGTTTGCTCCTTCTCCTGAGATTTTGTCAAACATCCTTCATCAAGTTCACTTCACCTCATTGGTAATATTCTATATATCTTATTACCCTGTAGTCCTCCTTCTAAAATGTTGAGCCTAGACAGTTATTCATGTCACTAATAAGACTCTGAGGTTTTATAATGAAAGGAAGAGGGCTTCTGTTCTTGAAATGATTTTCCTGATTCTATCCACCTTCTGTTTGTTTCTCTCCAAGCTGTGAGGCATTCAGGAAAAGTATAAATATTTTCTCGACTTCCTTCTACCTATTCTATGGTCCTGGGTACAGTTAAATGCAGCATTTACGCACATCAAAATAATTTTCCTCCTCTTCTCAAGCTGATGTTTTTGAAGTTATAGCTTAAAGTTATACTATTTTGTTTGTTCAACTATTGCTGGTGAGCATCTTGCTGATTTTCACTACTTCTTGTTTCTCTTATTGGATATTGGAACAGGGAGATTCTGTGATCCAAGTTCACATCATCATGTTCCCCCCAAATCTAAGATTCTGCGTATTAATAGCAGATACCAATAGCAGATAATGGCAATCAGTGTCTTCATTTGGGTCTCTCAGAAAT
Source organism: Phyllostomus discolor (assembly GCF_004126475.2). NCBI lineage: Eukaryota > Metazoa > Chordata > Mammalia > Chiroptera > Phyllostomidae > Phyllostomus > Phyllostomus discolor. The sequence goes on from NC_040914.2 coordinate 62,901,886, forward strand.
AGACCCTGAGACAAGGTAAGGTAGTTTATTTGTATGGTGATCCCAGGAACTGGAAGAAATGTGGGGTAGCAAAGCAGGGAAGAAAAAGATGCTAATAAAGACTATATTAGCAAGCAAGTTACCATTTTGGGCAAATGGAGTTTAATTTCACTGGTGAAACTTAGGGTAGAGTTTAGAACACAAACTTCAAAGTTTTTCCACCCAAGGGAAAAGGGAGCTGGTGTATTTACACACTAACTCCTGTGATTCATTGGTTGAGACTGGGGTGGTAATTTGCTTTCACTTTGTACCTACCATTGATCATCTGAGATGCACAGGCAGTGCATCTCAGGTGATCAAAGAAAGATCTCAATAAGATGCAGGCTCTAGATGTTAGAACTTGAGCCGTTATTCCCTGAAATGGTAAGATCCAAGGGAAGATGGCCAGAACATACTGTGACCATGCATTTTAGGCACCTGGGAACTTGGGTAGAGCAATACTGGGAGGAAGGAGGATCATTCCACCGCTGCTCAAAGGCACTACTTGGATGGTCTCTACTTGATACCAAGCATATATCTTGGGCAATGGTCTCTTATAATTTATATCATTATAACACCTCTTCAAATTTAATAATGCACCTATAGAAGAAAACCAGGGGAAAATATCTTGAAAGGCCTACATACAGGTGAGGAAGAGCTATGTTAGTCAATAAAATTGAACAAATTATGGGTGTGTATATATACATACACACATGTATATTACATTCATTATATATGAAAATATTTTTATAAGAAGTGAGTGTAGAGTGAGGGACCACCACAAAATAAATGGGTATGATGATGTATGTTCATGGGTGCTGTGTGATATGTCAACTGTGAGCATCAAGAACGTTGCTGAGTTACATTCTCCTCAGTGCCTATCTTCCAGGGAAAGGACCACCTCGTTCTTGTGGAGGCCCCCACGTAAATCCACTTACCTGCAGCCCTACTTTCACATAATCCCGTTTATAAAGATGTCATACTGATTCCAGTTTAAAAGGCACATGACTTTTGACTGCTGTACGTGTCATGTGTGGGACTGGAGTCCCCACGTCCATGCCTTTTCCGCTGGGAAACTGTCTAACCTGGTGGTTACAAAGTGCTGAGTTACATTAAATCTAAGGTTAAAAAGCTAGAAAAGTTCTCCCAGCTCCTTGATTAAGGTAGAGAGAAAATGATCCTATGAAACACAGCAAATTAGGGAATTCCAGTGAGCTATTCTGTGTATAAAGTGTATAATAGAATATTATATTTTAAAAGGCAAGTGTACTTCAGAAATCCTACCCAAGTTTTTAAACATGTGTATAACTCATGTTATAAAGAATACCAACTTGTTCACTTTGTAGTACATGACAAAATTATCCATATCAAAAATCCTTATTTAAAAATTCCTGAGTTCTGTCTTATGTTTTATTGAGGAAAAGCTAAAGCTAGGATGTCAGGTGGAGGAGGGGAGAATGTTTGATAATTTTTTTGGCTAAAATAAGAGACAGCTAAGGAGTAACTTAACTACTCAAATATATAGTAGAATTTTCTGTGGATATTTCTGAATAAATATTCTCCACATACGTAGAGGGAAGAAGAGGAAAAAGGACGAAGAGACTAAGATAGACTGAAAGACTAGCAGGAAATGTGAAAGAGAATGAACTCACCAAAGTCATGTGGCCTTGCAATGCTAAACTGGCTTCCATTAGCAAGGGATTTTGGTCAGACATAAGAAATAACTTCTTAGACTGAGTAGATTTCTGAGTGGGTTTCTTCTTAGAGAAGAAACTACCATCACTTAGGAAAGATTTACATGAAAGGTTCAGGCCAGAGTTTGAACATTATTACCATGTTCAGAAGCCTGATTATTCTCTGAAAGGGGTTTGGCTGTTGTTTTAGGGAAATGGATACACAGAAATTTAAGTTCATCCACAAAACCATTTGCATCCCCAAACTCCGTAGTTTCCAAATCTCTATAGTTATGTCACTAAACATTTAGACTGCTCCATATGGTCATAAATTTGTTTCTGCCACTCTTCATGTTTTGTTGTTATATTAAGTAAATTCCAAATTCATCTATGAATTTATATTTTGTTATGGGCTAAATTATGCTCCTCCTTCAATTCATATGTTGAAATCCTACCCCCAGGACCTCAAAATGTGACTGTGTTTGGAGATTGTGGCATTTAAGTTAAAATAAGGTCATTAGAATGGGCCCTAATCCAAAATGACCAGTGTCCTTATAAGAAGAGGAATTTGGACACAGACATGTACAGAAAGGAGAGGAGACGACCATCTACAAGTTAAGCAGAAAGGCCTCAGGGGAAACCAACCTGCCGATGCCTTGATTTCAGACTTCTAGACTCCAGAAGTATGAAACAATTGATGTCCATTGTTTGAGCCACTCTGTCTGTGGTCCTTTGTTTGGGCGGCCCTAGCAAACTACCACAGATGTCCTCCTTTTGTAGCTCTCCTTTCCCATTGCCTCCTCTGGGATTGCATGCCTGGGCTCATAGTTTCTTTTTCTTGTAGTCTTCTTTAGAACCCATCCCACCCTTCCTTCTTCAGTTTCCTAGTGATGTATCTTCACCGAGAACTGCCGCTTCTTTGCTGTGCTACCAGGCCCCCATCAATAAGAATGAGACCCGAAGTCCTGTTAGGAGAGAAAACAGTGTGTAATCCCAGCACTGACTGCTGAGCCGGCTTTCATGTGCACAAGAGGTTGCCTTCCATTATTTCCATGTGTTAAAAAGCACATACTTTAGAGAAACTTTTGTATTTGTGTTTATATGGCACATCACAGTTTATAAAGTATTTTTGCAGCTATAAGTTTGCTCAGTTCTTCCCACATTTCAAGTCAATGGTTTTTAAAAACCCTAAAACTCAGAGAGGTTAAGTAAAACTTGATCAAAATTACACAGCTAGTAAATGGCAGAGCTAGAACGTGAACCAAGGTGAAGATAAATGTCGCCGTCGCCAACTCCCGGTGTGGATGGTCAGTGACGGCTGCCCCGCAGCGTGGGGGATTCCTCTCTCCCCTGAACTGGACTTTCACAGTCTTCCTGTGGGAAGATATTATCGCCTCTGGCTAGGTGTTTGCTAGGAATCATTTTCACCTCAACGAAATTGGATGCTCGGGAGAAGTGGGTTCTAGGCTGTGCTTTCTGTTTAGTTACGGTGTTTGAAAAACATGTGTTGATTGATTGGCTAGATGGGCTATTTTACCAGAGATTTTGGCAATTCTCTTGATATCTGGTTTTCCAAAGATACACACAAAAGTGACAGGGCTCTCAACAATGTCTCTCTGGTCTTTCTAGACAAATATTAGGAAAAGGTATGTGTAAAAATAATACTGTGGATTGCCATTATATTACAATAATTATAATGATTATATCCTGTATTTATATAGCTCTCTCACTCTCTTCTCCTCTCCCCCCACCCAAGGGGCTCATAGTCATTTGTAAGCAGTGGGCCTTATCCTGCTGCTAAATAGAAAATAAATTGCTTATCTCTTGGAAGAGAATTAACTCTTTCAGGGCACTGGGGTACCATTTAGTAAATTAGTAATCCTCTAAATGGCACTCTAGATACGTAAGAGCCCCCACGCAAACTGGAAAATGAACCTGTGCCCAGTGCTTAAGAGAAATCAGGGCATGCTAGCAGAAATCAGACAGCAAGCTTAAAATAACATGTGATGTGCTTAACTCTCTCCTCTGATAACTTTGTGTTTATTCTCACAGAAATCTGTGACTAAAGATGAATCTATTTGCTAAAAGCTGGCACTTCTGATCTTTTAATCTACTAATACGAGAGCAATAACGGAGAAGGCGGCAGACGATAGGAAGAGTAGAGTGCTAGTGTTTATACACATGGGGTCAGTGGCAAGTTGTTCAGCTAAACAGATTTTGAGAAACTGATGATTTTTTTCAAAACTATTTGAAAGGCCAGTCTGATAGTTTCCCTAGGTCCTGGAAATGCTCAACTATTGCCAAAATAGTAGTTAGTGAATTAGAATTAGCCTCGTGGATCTGCTTGAAACCATTGATAAGGTAGGTAGGGGCCCACGAATGAATCAATAGTAGCTTTAGAAATTTAAGTCTCGATCATTCAGAGATGAAGTTGAGGAAATTAACACAAACTCAGAGATGATACAGATTTTTCATGGTGGATGTAGGGAAACATACTGTAATGGATCATATTTTTTTTTTATTCTTTTTTTTTTGCATTGAAATTCTCCACATTTTCTTTTTTCTTTTTTTTTTAAATGATTTTTAAAAGATTTTATTTATTTATTTTTAGAGAGGGAAGGGAGGGGGAGAGAAAGAGAGAGGGAGAGAGAGAGAGAGAAAGAGAGAGAGAGGGAGAGAAAGGGAGAGAGGGAGAGAAACATCAATGTGCGGTTGCTGGGGGTCATGGCCTGCAACCCAGGCATGTACCCTGACTGAGAATCGAACCTGCGACACTTTGGTTCACAGCCCACACTCAATCCACTGAGCTATACCAGCCAGGGCTTGTGGATCATATTTTTAAAAAGCATATTGACTACAGCCTCTCTCTGCCTCCCTCTCTCTCTCGTTTTTACTTAATTTCTCTTACACTTCCCTCACATGTTCTCTTTAAGATGTCGCTCCCCCAAATTATGACCTGATCACCTCATCCCATTAAAAAATTTGGGAGTTCACTCATTGGCTCAAATGTCTCTTGAACTCACTTGCTTGTCAAGGTGTTGCTACAACTGATTCTGATTGTAATTCAGTAACACGCTATTGATTGTTGAGACTTTCGGTTTCTGTGCCGTGAGATTGGATTTGGAAACTGGTGGTGTCTTATTGACTTCCTGATTTGTGCTGCTGGGAAGCTCATTGGATGGTCAGACAGGCTGCTGCCAGGCAGTTTGGCAGTTCAGTAAACACTCTGTGGTTATTCCACCAAATTGTACAGCATCCCATCAGTGTCCTCTCACTTAGATCCCACGCATGTAAGAACAACACATTTGACTACTAACTACCATCCTTTTTCCTCTCCCAGCCCCATGTCCAGGACTTACCCTGAACAGCTTACCCTTAAGCTGAAGCCTCATGCCTCTCCTTTGGTTTTTTCTTTCCTCTCCTTGCCCCACTGACAGCCAGCTGCCAGGGGCCTCTTTCCGCAAGCCTCAGCTTTTCAAGGTAAATATGCCATGTAAGTTCAATTTCAGCAACCCACACACCTCTGAGCCCCTCAAATTCCAAGGAGTCCCCTTAAAGAGAAGAATCAGCAGGCTGCTATAAAAGAAATCAAAGCAGATCAGCAAAATGTCTTGAAAGGGGGAAGGAAGGATGAGCCACATAGACTAACGGCCTTCATTTTCCAGTAAGCAACGTGTCTGGCGACAACAATAAACACTAATGGGGAAAGTGTGTAGTCAGTCTAGTTGTATAATTGCAAGTCGCTTTCTGTATATTACGCAGGGCTTGCAGCAGTGTTGCAGGGGGAGGTAGTGCAGTGGTCTCCCTCCTGCGTACACATGCACTTTGCACTCAGTGCTGCCCTGGCTTGAGGAGAAGTCCGAATGCACTGGGTTGCAGGATTCTACCACCATAAATTCCTAATGCTCCTCATTTGAAGATGAAGGTCACCTGCAACAGTGCTGTGAGCTCAAAGGAGGCAAAGTGAGATGAACAAAGCTGGCATGAAAAGCAGAGCCACTAATTCATCTCCCAGGTGACCCTTTTAATATTCCAAACCGCATTTAATCATCAAGCAGTGTGTTGAACCAAGGAGCCAGATCAGCAGCGCCCTTCTGTTAACTGACTTCTCAAACTTCCTAGCAAGTAAGGAAGCTGATGGATTTCTCACCCTGCCTCAACTGCTGACACTAGATCCTTTTCCAAGGGTGAGAAGCTGGATTCCATCCATTTCCTTCCGCTTTGAGAAAAGGGCAAAAACACCAGAGGTTGTATTTATTATGGTGCGAGACAACTGTGCTTTTCTTTTCGACATCTCATCCCTTGCTTTTTGGCATTCTATTGCGCACAGATTTGCACTGTCCTCAGCAAACACCTCCACTGGTGCACTGCTCTGAGCCTCTGTCACCTTTGTCTCCCATCCTGGCAGCCACTTCCTTTGCCTTTTGTGACTCCGGTTTCCTCTCAAACGGAAAACACCACCACGTTTTGGGCAGGTAGGAAGTTTCCATAAACAGGACATTTGTGCTGTGGTTGTTGAAGTAATTACCACACATTTTATTCTCAAATTTTCAAGAGCAAGCTGGAAATATGGAAAGAGTTTGAGGTTCTGAAAATTGTGATTTAACACAAATGTAATAATCATAATTAAGGGTTATCATTAATACTTGTAATTTTTTCTACTTTATAACCAAGGAATTTTTTAATCCCTGAATTTTGTATGACCCAGAGGCAATGCATAGATAAATAATATGATTTGCATTTTTTTTCTCCTGTCGACATAGAAAATTACTAATCCACTAGAACTTAAAATGCATTTGGATGATTATTTCTTTCATCTAGTTATGTGCATTTTATAATTTGCTTCACACCCTCTTCTTTCATGATTTTTGTGGCTTTGTTCAAATGGCCCACACTGCCGTTGAGCCATTATGATGGATGGACTTATCCCTCGGACCACATTATCAGCATCTACCCTTCTGCAGGGAAACATCTTTAGCAGAGAAGATCCAATTTTTGTTTCCCCCTATTTGTTGTTAATCTGACCTACTCTATACTTTTCCTTGATGAACTGGAATTCTCTGGAGCTGAGAGTTACAGGCATGGGAGAGAGTGATAAACGGGGACCACAGAATTAGGCAAAAACACTTCTGACATTTCCATGCCTCAGACATAAAAGGTGGACTCACATTTGTCATTGTTTAGGTTTAGGATAATCTCAGAAGCACTTGTTTAAATCAAGCTCTGTTAGAACAGCCAACTCAAGAAAGAGAACCCAAATGGAAAGTTCAACACTTATGTTAAAAGAGAATGTTACTTTTACTTGCCTTTTTCTTTGGTACCAATTGGTTTAAGAAAGAAATGTTGGAAAAAAAATACCAATGAATTTGCAAGGACCAGTTTGGTCTGAAAATATTTTGAAAAATTCACAGGTTAGTATTAATGCTTAGCAGGTAAAAACTGCAAATAGGGCACACCTAGGAAATAGTGAGATCTGACTTTCTTTGGATTAATATTTCTCACTTGGAGACAGTTTTATTGTTCAAAAACTGGTAAGCATAGACTGGTTGGTGAAAATACTAATAATAAACTGTCACTTATTCAGAAATTACATACAGTAAAATTAACTATTTGGGACAAAATAAAAAACTCAAAAGTAACGGCTGGGGATAAGTCTTCTACAGAAGAGAAAGGTATGGCTATGTTAAAATCTTTTGCATATTCTTATTTAATGTATTTTTGAAATGTATCATTAAAATATTTAAAGTGCAAACAATGCTTTGGTGCTTGGAGGCAAAAGTTTCAATTTCCCACCATGTTTATACATGAAAATTCCTCACTCCAACAGTGAATAAAAAGGCACTATTGTGCGGAAACCCTTTCCTAAAATTAGTGTAATAATTTCTGGAAACTTCTTTGTAGTTTATAAGCTAAAACAGCCACCAAGGAGGGGCTGCGCATCTTATCCTTACCTCTGTTATTGGTTAGCTGTGTGACCTTGAACCAGTCATTTAATCTCTCCAGCCCTAAGGCTTTCCATCTGCAGAGTAAGGTATTACTCCAGAAATTAAATTTCTTTCATTTTTAAGAAGCTGCGTTATTCTTATGCAGCCTTGGTTCCATTTGATCATACCAGTCAGCTGGTGAGATCCAGGTGTCGCCAGAGGCTATTTGGCCAGGAGACTGAGGGAGCTTTTGTCTAAGAGAAGTTAGACCAGCTTGAAAGAATTATAAGGCATCTTGGAGGGAGGAAAGGTGTGGTTTGGAACTCAGGAAAGCCAGGGACTTTTAGATGTGTGCTTTGAGCTAGCCTCCTGAAGGCTCTTTCAGGAATCCAAATATCTGTTTTCAGTGAAGCTCTGTGCTACCTAGAGACAAAACCTTGTCAACTGGATTGCTTTGCTGTTCATCTACTAGAGCATGAAATATTTAGGGAGGGAGCCAGGCCTCCCATTTCAGTCAGGTTATACTTCACAGTATCGATGGCCCCGGAGAACACGGTAAGCCAGACATGAGAAGTCCAGACTGCCGCAGCAGCAGCGGCAGTGGGTAGCCATCACCCAGTGCTCTGGACCATGAGGGGACTCACCACCCATTTGCAGAGCAACAGCAGATGCACCTGCTGTGGACACAGGTGCTGGGAGGGTACACCGAAGGTCTGCAGGGGTGGCCCTGATTTCAGCAGCAGATGTCACTGCTGGGCCAGAAGAGCCCAAGAGGCAAATGGCGGATTTCAAGGTAGCTGCAGTGACTCATTTGCAAGTACCTGTGAGAACCAACCCAGCCACAGGGGAGACGAGCAGAGGCAGAGGTTCTGTGACAGCATGTGACGGTGTGAGCCTGGGACATGTAACTCAAGACTATGACTTTATCTTGGTAGTTCTCACCTAGGACAGTCTGCCCTTCGGGGATATTTGACAATGCCTGGAGGCATTCTGAGTTGTCATAACCACGGGGAAGGGAGTACTGCTGGCATCTAATGGGTAGAGGACACAAATGCTGCAGTATACAGGCCCCTCCCAACAGAGAATAGCATGGCCAAAATATTAATGGTAGGAGACTGAGAAACCCTGTAACCCTTTGTGCAGGTGTGACAATGGAAAATACAGGCTCCAGTTTAACAATGAGGCTGTTCTATGACCACAGTACCACAAACGCTATCTCTAATGATGGATAACATGTACTGAGTACTAGCTACTACTTACAGGACTGTTTTAAGCATTTCACAGATATTCACTCATTTAATCTACATCATAACTCTAGGAAGGAAGGAAGGTTCATATCCACATCTTAAAGACAACTCTAAAATGTCAAACTGCTTATTTGGCCCATTTGAGTGGTCAGTCACCTCAGGCAAATGGTCCCCGCAGGAGTGACAGTTGAAGTCATTGGTCTCACTCATCCCCACCACCGTCCCAGCACCTGGAAAGCAGAAGGGGCATCTGCATCTGGAGATCAGCCCCAAAGGCGTCGTCTGACCACCTCCAACAACACATTATTGTTTTCTGCGGGAGGGGGTGGGGGAAGAAATTACAAAACCACAGACAAATCAACACAATATAAGGTCCCGTGAAAAGGGGTTGGCAAAAATCTAACAACTCCATGTATCTATTAAAAGCCCCCAAAGTTTGTTTTTGTCTCAATTAGTCAAACACGTGCAGATTGTTATTAAATTATCCAGCTCTGCCTGTTTCCATTGGATTTAGCGGATAAACTGAATGAGATGGACTAATTAGTCCTCTGGCCCATGGTTCTGTGGCATTGGTTTCTTTAGAGGAACCCCACAGCCCTCCTGTTCACCTTTTATCTCAATCAATCGTCTCGTATTTACTAAGCGCCCCAGGAGTGGGGCACAAAGGTGTAGATCATTCAATTTGTTGCAGCACATATTTTCAATATTATGATAAGAAGACAGGGGACTCTGCATTTTGTCAACTTGCAAGGCCAAGATCGATCAGCAAATAGATGGGCCTTCCCGTATTCTGAATTAAAGTGTGTGTTTTGGCGGTTTATTGACAGTTGATAACTACTGACCACTAGTCCTGATAGAGTTACAAAGGTCGGGTCAAGGCAGGTCAGAGCCACAAAGAATGCCTCCTGCTCTTGGAGCCTGCCTCCCTCCCAGAAGGGATGTGCAGGTCAATAACTAAGCCACCTGTGGGGTCTGCAGGCTTTTCCAGTCTTTCTCCTTCCGGCTGTGCTGTGACCTAACTCTGACCTGACCCCCGTGCAGCCCCTTCCTCTTCTGCTCTTTGCCCCAACGCTGCTGCCCTGGGAGTCGTGCAAGTGCCAATGAAGCTGCAAGGGAAGGAGGCACCGTGCCATGCCACGAGAGCTCAGCCCTGCGCACCCCACTGTAGACGCTCTCCTGAGAGGGGTGGCCTGCAAACACAGGCCATGCCTCTGTCCCATGACCTCAGAGAGGTAAGGACACATAGAGGCAAAGGAAGTGGCTCTGTTTATGGCTTCCCCTGGGAGTGCCTTCCCTCCTGTGCATATGCAAACCACTCTTGGCAAGCAGAAGTTTAATTAAAAGCCTCTCAGAATGCCTCTCCAGCTGGGGTGGGCCTCGTGGGCCAGGAGGGGCCTTATCAAGTGGATGTGAAAACCCACAAAGGATAGGCCTTGTTCCCAGGAAATGTCATCTGGTCTGCCTCACTTGATGCCTTGTGAGGAGAAGAGGAGGGGGGCTGTGCCTGTGTGTTTGATGCAGCATCCATTGTCTACCTGGAAGATGCAAATGATATTCAAATTTGGTTCCAGTGTACAGGCTGCTTGCATATACCCCACAGCAACCCTGAAGCAAGTGACTAATGGGAACATGTGTTCTTTCTATTTTTATAAGGCAGGGAGAACAAGGGGATGGAGGGCTGAGCTTGTGGGGTTTGAAATCTCTCTTTCAGGCGACGTGCTGCTGTCTGGAATGACAGTAATACTCAGTGGCAGCTCCGTGGCTGTGGGCCCGACCTGCCTGGTGCTGCGCTCCATGGAGGCCCTGGTGCTGCCTGTCCCTGCGATCCAGCTGGAAGGAGAGGGTCCAGGGGATGAGACAAGACTCTTTGGATAGTGGCAGAGCCACCAGCCTGGCCGTCCTGAGGGCTTGCCCAGATGTTAGTCTCAGCAGGGCCCTATCTCAGTGGGCACTGGTGGGGTGACCATCCTCGACATCAGTATTGTTGGTACCACATCTGTATTTAATTTTATGATTCAGGACCTTTCTTATGTAAGGTTCACTGGGGAGTTGCTTGAATGTGACCTAAGTAAAAGCTGGGTCTGCCAAAAGCTTCTTGTAGCCTTTTAGAGCCCAAATTGGAAAAAATTGGAAGAATAATTTCATTTCATTTTGATTCTATTTTTGCTTCTTAGTTCCCATCATTGATTCTGTTGTGAAGGCCACGGTGGGCCTCCCACATCTCAGCCGCTTCTGTTCACACCCCGATCCAGCGAACAGGGTCATTCGGTAAAGAGGACAAGCATGATGCCGAATGAGATCTTTTATATAAAAATGACCTCCTATGATGTGAATAACAGGGTGCAAGAAACTTTAAATGTTTGGATTTGGAGGGATCGGAACAGATCAACTAGCTCAGTGGCCATCAACCAGAACTCTAAAAAGTCTTGTCTGAGGGAAGGAAGTGGTTTGGGCTCTGAACTCCTCATCTCTTCATAAAACAGTGTAGCTCCAATTGATTTGTTTTGTTTGCAGATTTGTTTGTAGTTTTGTTTGCAGATTGTTTGATTTGTTCTGTATCCAGACTGTAAAACGAAGTTACATGCTAACTGCAGTCACTCATGTGGGCTGCCTAAATTGCTATGATGAGAACCCTAAGGCTGAATCCAGGACCTCTGAGAGGGCCGCACTCAACAGGCACCGGCCTGCAGAATGACGGCACACAAACCAGGCATGTGCTCTCTCTCTAGTGTCAACCTTTTCGGAAGAAAGGATTCTGGAATTTTTTTTAAGTTTAAAGATCATCAAACCCTATTTTCTTGCATGTAGTACAGGACTCTTCATCCAAACCTAGGCAGATATATACATTTTGATTTTAATAATGGATTTCATAAACGCTCAAGATAATCCGTGATCAGCTCTATGATTCTTAACATCCTCTTAGGGTAAGGAAAGCAACCAGCTGCCTTCATAAAAATCAAATCTCAATCTTCTGCTTGCCAAATGGAGGAGCTTCTGGGAAATGAGATTCGGGTCCCAAGGTCCAGTTGCTTCTCCTATGTTGAGGCCCATCTCCGTTGGCTCTGTTGGAGGTCTCAGCTTGTCTCATCAGGGAAGCAGGGCGTTTCCTCACCCTTGGTTATAAGGATTCTTAGAGGTCAGGTGCTTTATATGTTTCAAGGATCTTGACCAAACTTCTAGGATTTTCTCTTTCAGGAAAATAGACCATGGAATTTTAAATAAAAGATGCACATCACACCATTATTCTAAATAATGAAAAACATGGGATCCACTAAATGTCTAACAATAAATAATTGGATTTATAATTAGGACATTGATGGATTTTACACATATATACATACATAAGGAATATTATGAGGCTTGTAAAGATCTTATTTTTTAAAGAATGTGAATGATTCGGAAGATTGTGAGGGGAAAGAAACAGAATACAACGATTACATAAAGTAGGATTCCAAGTTATTATATATACCTACAGGGGAGCAACACACACACAACACAAAAAGGGAGAGAAGAACATGCCAGATGTTGACAGGGGCTATCTATCCCTCAATGGTGGGATGCAGCGTGCATGAGTTTGGAGGCCTTTTGTAACTTTTCCTTATTTTACAAATGACTTTTATAATCAGAAAACATTGCCTTAAAAAAGCCCAGGCTCCCATAAAAATTAGGATGCTTTATATTTTAAGGGCATCTCTGTCCCAAAGTCCCTAGAAACAAGCTGCCTTGCAGCATCTATGAAGGGAAAATAAAGTGAATTTTCTGGTAGTATCCACTTGGGGTTAATATGCAAACTGCATCATTCATGCTGAAAAGAGACCCAGTCTTTCTCTGCAATTAAGTGTTTGGTCTTCTTTATTATGAAGACAACTTGCTTCATATTTCTGTTTCTCTTTTCCTGTATGGAGACACTGCAAATCCATGCCTTACCATGTACTGAAGCAGTCATAACCATGACCCACTAAACTGGCCCACTGAGTCCCTACCACGTACTAACAATGTGCTAGGCACTGGAAGTACAAAGATAATTAGGATGCCATTCTTTCTTTGGAGGGACATTGTGGACTAAGGCAGATACAGAAATGTAGATAGCTAAAGGTCAGTACCAGGTGTCTATCACCTGTCACAAGGCATTGCCACCTGCTTCGTGCCAGACACTGTTCCAGGACAATACCTGTGTATGTCACCTCACATGTTTCTATCAGCCTGCAGCATAGGCATCACCTCCCCATCTGTGAGACGTGGACGATGATCGCTCTGAGGCTCTTTGGTAGGGGGTAGGGCCAGGACTCAAATACCGATCCGTCTGTACTTCTAGTATAACCCTCGAGCTGAATCAGTGTTAGGATAGAAGAAACCCTAAATTCTAACTACAGAATGTTCATTCTGTATGGAAAGGGGTTTTATTTTGGTTTGGGGTTTGTTGTTCTTTTTTGGTCCATTTTGTCTCCTGCTGTATCCCTAACACCTAGGAAAGTGCCTGGTAAGAATATGGGGTGGATGTGCTATGTAACCAAAGTGAGGTTGTTCAATTTCACAGAAAAAACAAGACACCATGACTAAATAATGAATATTTATTAGTTTAAGTATGCCCCATGCAATATTTAGAACATAACTGAAAATTATTTTTTGTTACTAAAATTCAGATTGTCCTGGGGATTGGGTACAGCTGGCAACCCCAAGCCATGGCAGCCAGGGGCACTGGGACTGAGCTAGACTGAGAGCAGATGACAAGGCCTTTACTAGTTACACAGGACAGAGCCAGAGCAGGGCATGGAGTGGGGAGGACACTCAGTTTATTCTGGGAACTGTTGGGCAGCGTCCTCCAAGTAGAAGGGGAGCAAAGTCCACAACGGCAGGTGTCAACCAACATGTGTTGTCTAGCCTCCTAATTTTAATTAGTTATCAACATTTAAAATCTAGCCAATTATTTATGTACATGTGCTTTTTTGGGGGGAGGGCACATGGGTAAGAATCTAAATGTTTTTATCTCTAATAGGAAGTGAGTAGTAGCTGTCCTTGTGTCCCTGTTGTCCCTTTTGTAGGGGTGAGAAGAGAGAGGCTGGGCTCTGCCATTAGTTGCTCTCTCCTAGCACTTGCTCTGGATGTATATTCCCTCCTCCTGACCATACAAGCCTCCCTGATGCTACCCTGTCAGAGCATGATTGGGACAACTGTTACCCTGGTGTAGGGTGACTGGGGGGACTGCTACCCCTGGTGTAGGGTGGTTGACAAAAGATGAAAAAGCAAGGAAGGCCCTGTCCAGGTTGTCAGGGACCTGTAAAGTATGCTAAGGAGTTTTCTTCTATAGACAGAGGGATCAAGTGGCTGTTTTGTAAACCAGGCAAGCAGCATAGCCTCATGTCTTTAAGAATGTAACTCTGGTGACCTCATGGAGATGGATGGCAGCAGTGACTGGGTCAGGGCAGTGAGGATGACAGGGAGGACACAGCATAGAGGACAGCTCAGATAATTATTAACTGTCTTCAGATCCTGTAGAAGAACCTGTGTACTTCCAGGGCACTGGATTCCTCTCCTGAGCCAGTTACAGCCTGGTGAGTTTAAATGGAGAACCCAGCAGAGTTAAGGGATAATGACATGTTGTGATCCACATTTATTCAGTCTGTCTGTCTGTCTGTTAGTTTAGTTAGGTGGTTGAAAGAGGAAGACGGCAACAGATGGAGTTAGAAATGGACATGACCCCCCATTTGTTCTGCCAACTCCCCTTGGCTTAAGGAAATGTAGCTATTTCCCTGCCCCGCATGTCTGGCTGACCCCGCTGTGCTCGCTGGTCACTGGTTGCTGAGGCAGATGCATCCGTAATGGAAGAGAACTCAGCTTTGGGGGTTAGAGGGAGGGCTTACCCGATCAGGAAGGAGCAGAGGGAGGTGTTTTCTTTTCCGGTAATAAGATTGTCAGGGCCCCTTCCTGGCCTGAACCAACTGATGGAGGCTGCCAGGATAGCGAGCTTACTCTTCTTAATTAGCACTAATGCAGTCAAGGCTGTTTTCCTAGTCTGACCAAAGGGAATAGTAATTAATATGGTGAGGGAGACAGACGGAGAGTTCAAGGCCGGCAAGTATGCCCCCGACCCTGGGGTCACTGGGGAAGGAGAGCATAGAAGACAATAGCCCAGCTCCTGTAGGTCTTGACAAAGGCTGGCCCTAGTTCTTGAACCTCAGTTCACTGCAACCTTCCCATTAATGAAAAACTCTGTCCGTCCACTTCTGGAAAAGAGACTGACTTATTAGACATCTCAGCTAAGGTGTGTGGATGTGTGTGTCTACGTATGTGTGAGTATGTGTGTTTTAAGGGATAATTGTTTTCCCACTTAAACTGCTAATTTCACAAAGCCTTGGGGGATCCTTTGCTCTCGTTGCTGGTATGTGGCTCTTGGTGGTGGTAGTGGTGGTACAGGGCTGGACATATACCCCCAAAAAGAGAACACAGATTCCACAGCATCCCTTTCACCCAGAAGCCTGCACAACATTCTGGGCCTGAGACCTTAGACCTGAGAATGGCCTTTTGCAAGCTGGGCATCTGAGAGAGGCAGGTAGCAGGAGCCCAGGTGCATCTGTGGTCAGTGGGCTAGATAGCAGGTGGGCTGACCCGCACATGGCAAGGGCTAAAAGCAATGGCTGCACCTTCCAGAGAATCCCTGAAGAGAGACAGAATGGGAGCCAGTCTGATGATGGTGAGTGGGATCTAAGCACCTGTCTCCCTCATTAAGGATGACCTTAGCACTCCAAGTGACAGGTGGACATGCAGCCCTGCGAATAAATGAAAACACATTGGACACTCACTGCTTCTTTTTTGTTCTGAGGTGCTGATCTTCCCAGAGATGAATTTGGTTCTTTTTGATTTCGCCTTCGATTTTCCTTAGGCTGGTTCTTCTTCTTCTTTTTTTTCTTTTTAATTAAATATTGCTGCCTAACTCTTTCAGGTCAGCAGCAATGTCACTAGCATCAGCCATGAATCATGGCCAAGCTGACATTTTAAAAATGGCATCGTCAGGGCAGTGAGTGCAGGCCAGACACCCAGGCACAATGGCTGGACCCCATAAATTACACTAAAAGTCTAATCAGAATAATCAACACACTGACATCTTTATGCATGTGGGCAGATCGTGGGGATGGAGCCTCTGCCTTGGATTTCTCTGCGATGTCACTTGCAGCAGATTCTGGTGCTTTTTGAGTATGCAGATGGAATCTTCAAGGTGTGTCATTTGAGTTTTCAGTGACCTCTTTCCTCACGTTTATGTTTTGTGATAAGCACAGATATAAATGAATGGCTCGCAATAGTGTGTTGGTTTATATGCAGCTCAGGCAGCACAGCCATATGTTTTTGATTTCCTGCAAACATCCCCTAACACATATTTCTTCATCAGTACAGGTACATATGAGTGGCTCTCATTCTCTTGCATACACCCCCCCCTTCAAATATGATTGGAAGACATTTGTGGGTGCTTCTGGCTGCAGAAGTGTATTTGAACTCTTTGTATATGAGAATGCTTTTCATTATTCTGACCCAGATTCTTTACTGATCCCCATGAATGCGATTTCCTAAGGCGAGACAGGACAGCCACCATCTGGTGAGACCATTCATCACCTTTGTACCCCATTTTAGTCTTTTAACCTTTCCCTTTCTTTCCTTGAGTCCTCACTCTGTCTCTCTCAAACTACCCCCACCACCCACTTCTTGTCTCTCTAGTTTGAAAAAGAAAGTTTCTCCAAAGCTTTGGGCTCCCTGTCTCTGATAGGAAGTCAGGGATGCTCTTGGCCATACATATGCAGAAAGAGTACCACCCAGTGATTAATTAGCACCACCAGGTCACAGGCACAGAGAGCCCATTCGTCACTGGCCCAGCTCTGGCCATTACAACCAGACTGCTCAGGGCTTATGGGCGGCCCATTGCACACCAGCTGGGACTAGCCAGTTAGTACCCAGTGAGGTATGACCAGCCAGGCCGAAGGGTGAATGCTATGGACTGGCTGGTATCAAGGAGAGGATGGGAAATGAAAGAAAGAAAAAAGAAAAAACGGAAAAAGAGGATCATGATCGAAAGATGAGAAGCAGAAACATTTTTTAATGGTACAGAAGTCGGTTCTGTTTTCCTTTGATTGATTTCTTAAACATGCATTGAATACCTACTGTAGGCCAAGAACAAAAAAGCCATGGCTCCTTAATCTAGTGCTAGAGATTGTTGATGCTACTTGAAATGTTTTGATAGATTTTTGCCCATCTGGTTTTTGCAGTGTTCTCAAGAAAAAAATACATGGCTGATATATATATATATATATATATATATATATATATATATATATATATACTGACTTTTCAGATGGGTACACTGAGTCAGGGTCTCTGTGATTTGCTCAGGGCTGTACCGGAAGTGGTGATTAGACCCCTTCCTGTAGTGCTGCTTTGGTTCTATCACAGGACAGCATCCAGCAGGATGACCTGATCTTGCCATGCCCTTGGGTCTTCCAGCATATTCTGACCACAGACAGTCCTCAAACCCTTTGACTCCTGGAAATAAAAACATGGGATCTGGTTTGAGTTTTGGCTTTTTCACTCATCAGCTATACAAGTTTGGGCATATCCTCAGTGTCTCCATCTATAAAATGGGCTTCATGCCCTTAGAACGGTAGTGATTAAGTGAGATCATAAAACGTGGGACATTGTGCCTGACAGAGATTAAGCAATTAGTAACGTACTAGGTGTGTAAGGTACATACATAAATTTATAGATAAACATTCTGTTCTGGCTGGGCCATCTGGGCGCCCCCAAGTGGTTTCAGTGTGGCGTGCACCCTGAGACACAGTCTGGGTCAGAAGTTGAACCCAAGGACAAATGCCCCACAATGCAGTTTGCAAAAATGTGACTTCTCCATCTCCTCCCTGTCAATCTTTCTACTGCCAGTCTCCCCTCAGCCTTTGTTACAATGATCCCTACAACCAAGCATTTGTTAAGTATGTACTTATCAATAATTATTAGTAGAAAGCACTGTATTAGGTGCCATGGGGCAGGGCAGGTGAGGTAGGAGGAGGGACGGCAGTGAAAGAAACCAAGTACAGGAGAGAGTGGGGACAGGCAGGACATGTCACAGGACCCCAGTTATGAGACCACCGAGCAGATGTGTCCTGCTCAAGAAAGCTGCAGATAACAAAGTCCAACCCAGTGAACAGTCTTGGGGAAGGGTGATTCCTACACAATAACATACACTTTTTTGCTAAAGCAAAAAGATAATGGACTTTTGGGTCCATAGTTCACACTACTTGACCAACAAGCCAGTTGCAGACCTTGTGGAAATGGAAAGCTGCCTTGGTGAATTTGATTATAACTCTGTGGACAAAAGTGTCAGTAGCCTGAACTGTTGGCCCACTCTGTATGTGGGAAAGACATGGCAATTTCCAAGATACCAGGGGCCCCTGAGGATTGAAAGGTAGTGAAGGTCCTTGTTTATTGAGCACTTGATAGGTGCAAGGCAAGGCGGTGAACACTTTACATGACTGATCTCACTCAAGTGATAAAGTGATGCTGGGGTGTAATTGTTATTATTTCTGTTTTAACAATTAGGAAACTGAGGCACTGAGAGTGACTAGTGAGTGATTAGTTAGTGACTAGTAAGTGGCCTGTGGTCATTCTATTTGTTAGGATGTTTTAGGCTGAACATGGTAAAAATCTCTTTCAGACTGGCTTAGATAATAAAAAACAGTATCATTTCACTAAACAACACCAAGTTTAAGGGCAGGGCAGATCATTGATGGGTGGATTTGGTGGCTCAATTATGTCATTGAAGACCTGGACTTTTTCAGTCTCCCTTGAATAATGCTGTCCTTATGTTAGTTTGCCCTTGTTTCAGGTCCCCTTCAAGTTGCAATATGGGTACAGAAATTCCAGGTGTTACTCTCAGACCCAATATGGTCCAGAGGTAAAAGGGATGCATCAATTGTGAAGTCCCTTAATAGCAAACCTATTCCCAGAAGCCCCAAGCACACATCCCTTCCTCTCAGCCAGATTTAAGTCACATGACCAGACCTAAACCAATCACTGGCAAGTGAATGGAATGACCGAGACAAGCCAGACTGGTCAGCATCAGCACAGCAGTGTCGGACAAGGATGGAAATGAGGGCAAAGTCTGAGGAGGAGGGGGGACTGGGAGTTTGGAGGCAGCATTCCAACATTTTCTGATAGCAAAAGAGGAAAAGTTAGTCTTATATCTACAAATCGGTGTCTAGCTGTACTTATCAAGGTTGCAGGACTTCGAATATTTTTTCCTAACAGCTCTTAAATAACAGCGGGAGGTGTTCTAGACTATTGTGTTCATATGTTCATATCCCAAAACTCATATGTCGAAGTTCTGTCCCCAGCACCTCAGAATGTGACTGTGTTTGGAGATAGGGTTTTTAAAGTGGTAATTAAGTTAAAACAAGGTCACGAGAATGGGCCCTTATACACGATGGCAGTGTCCTTATAAGAAGAGAAGTTGGGACACAGACACGTACTCAGAGGAGGGACCACATGTTGACACTGGGAGAAGATGTCCATCCATAAGCTGGAGAGAGAGGCCTCAGAAGCAACAATCCTTCTGACACCTTGATATCAGACTTCTAGCCTCTAGAAATAGGAGAAAATATGTATCAGTTCTCTCAGTCAAATCAGTGGCATCCATCGGCTATCATGAAGGTAGAGAGAGTTTAGGGGGATGGCTGCTAAGAAGTAGAGGGAAGATGCAGAGGAAGGACCATGCACTAGTGGTCGGTAGGAAATGCGGATGTGCTTCAGCAGGGGCTCTTCAGGCCGTAAGTGGAAACCGAAGCCTGGGCGCCTGGAACGTTCATGGCGTCACCGACCTCCCATGAAGGTGAAAGGGAATGTTGCTTTGGTTGGAAAGATGAATTTGATTTGGGGAATGGCCTCTTCACTCTTTTGTAACTATAAAATAATTCTTATGTTTCCTCTGCGTCGGTCACTGTGCCAGGACAGTGAAACGCATAGACAAGGTGACCCGTGGCTTGAGGGAACTGGTATTTACTCAAACAGAATGAGTTTAGCTTGAGTAGTGTAGGGAGGATTAGCATTAGAAATCTGATTGCCCAGCTCCAAGACTCTACCATCAGAAGGTTTGTGATGTGCGGGAGTCATGGCTGTTTGTAAAGACGTGGCCCCATCCAAAGGTTGAGCACAGGAAAACATCCGTAGATTTCACCTCCCAAATGGAAGAGAAAAAAGCCATCTTGTTAAAAGATAGCTATTCTGTTTCATTCCTATAAATTATCTCCTCAAGATTCCTAAATGGAGGGGAAAAGATGCCTGGATTTGAAGTACTCAGTCGAAATAGGCAGAAAGTAAGGGCGTCCAGGAGACAGAATACTGAATTTTAGGACTGCAAGTCGCACCAGATCATAAGATGCATCAAGGTTTTAGAGGAGGAAAATAGGGAAAAAATTTTGAAGCAAAAAATGTGGTAAAATATTTACTAACATAAATAACGTAGGCCACTGTCCCGCTGACCCCCTTAGCTCAAGCTCTGCCTTGGGTATGTATGTTCCCAGAGTGGAGACGACATCCTGCCCGACATCCCTCCCTTGCCAACCTGAAGCCCTGCAAGGGTACCCCTATCCACCCATTAGCAATGGATGACCCATCCATTAGCAAACCCGGGTCATCTGGAGCCCCACGCAAATGCAGAGTCTATCTTAGCCTAGCCCAGAGTTGGGGAGGGGGGAGGTTTATGGCAGATCCATAAAGACGACAATTTATTTAGGCTTTCCTACCTCAAATTTCTTGTCTTTTTTTTCCCGTTGTTTTTTATTGGCATAAAATGTTTTACATTTACTTTTGCCTATTTATCACTATGACAGGGATGTTTAGATGATGACTGTGAGTGAAATATGTATACATCCTCAAGATATTTATGTAATTTAGCAAAATTATTTTTCAGGTGTATTCAAAAGAACCCACTCGGTTCATGTCTTTCTAGCACTGCAAAACATTTTACTAATCGCACCCTAATGTGGGAATGCACACACATTACTTAAACATACCAAGTATATGAACATATAAATAGTGTTTAAAATATCTCTTACACAATAAATTATGATCACTATGTTAAAATACCAATTTCTAGAGAAAATTGATTTCAGAAAAACAGCTAATCACAGTACCCTGTGAAAGCAGCACTTTTTTAGTATCATTTAATTTTCAAGCCAAGAGACTTGGACTGTTGTTTCATTCTGTGTTCCATTATTCTTTTTCCATTCATTGCTGAACAATCATCTTCTAAAACATCCCACTTCTGCAGTGGTATCAACTGGCGCGATACCAAAAAAGATGTAAATGATTTAATTGAATTAGTTTAATTAGGTAAATTAACAGTTAAGCATATCACACACAAGCTTGTTCTGTTTATACTATGTTAAGGAGATAATTTAGTGCAGAAGGAGAATGGGCATGACCAAAATTCCAATGCAGTGAGCCAGATTAGCTGGCAAAGGAGAAAAACACAAAGATAATAGTTGCTGGAATTAAATCTGGGTAAATAATTTATGTGCTGAATTCATTACATGGTTTGGGTGGTAGCCGATGACCAGCTGATAGTCAATGAGTGTGCAAAAGCATTGCTACTGAACAAAGGTGTTTCTGACCTTTCCAGAAGCATATCCCCAGGAAAGTTTCAACATTCCTTGGTATGACAAATTCAGGCAATGGAAGTCAGTCTGGCTGACCAAAATCTGAATTAAAGCAGGAAAAAAAAGCCATAGTTTGATCGCTTTCAAACATATGACATTAAATTAGATAAAACAGAGTTTCTTAACCTGGGCACTATGGACATTCTTTGTTGCGGTGACTATTTCGTGCATTGTAGGATATTTAGCAGCATGCCTGGCATCTACCCACTAGATGCTAGTAGTAAACCTCTGCCCCCAGCTGTGGCAACCAAAATGCCCCCTATCCAGGTAGAAGGAACAAAATCACCCTGGTCAGGACCACTGAAATAAAACCACTGAATCCCCTGGCTGGCGTAGCTCAGTGGATTGAGCGCGGGCTGGGAACCAAAGTGTCCCAGGTTCGATTCCCAGCCAGGGTACATGCCTTGGTTGCAGGCCATAACCCCCAGCAACCGCACATTGATGTTTCTCTCTCTCTCTCTATCTCCCTCCCTTCCCTCTCTAAAAATAAATAAATAAAATCTTAAAAAAAAAAACAAAACACTGAATCATATCTAATATGGATCTTTAGGAATTCTGTCTTAGTGGATCATTCACAAAGAGTTGTAACATTCATAGCACTTACATATGATACTATATAAAATTTGAAATATAGTTATTACCAAAGTATTTGAAGCATCCTGTTCTTTCTCATGCATTTATTCATTCATTTGGCAAACAGGTAGTAAGCACAGCACATAGAGTATCAGTAGATCAAGCATCAACACCTTCATGGGGAGGACCTGTGAATGAAGAGAAGAATCATGTAGCATCAGGTAAATGCTGGCTGATGGAGGGAGGCTCAGGAAACTGTGTGCCTTTGTGAGAGAGCCCAGCCTTGGGTAACTTGCTTTTCATTCTGTGTGGCCAAATACAAAGCCAGAAAAGAGAGCAGATGCCACCTTCAAGACGTCAAAAGTTAGCTAAGATATTAGCTAATGTAGTAGTAATATGAGAAATTGGAAGATTTTAAACAAGGGAGTGTTACATATGGTCAGTGTTGACTTTTGGAAAGAGCAAAAATTTTGAAGTCATACCCACACAGGTTAAATCCCGACTTTACCACTCACCAACTGGGTTACCTAGGCACACTGCAGATTCTGAGCCTTATGCCCTTAGCAGTAAGATGGCAATAATGGTTACCTCATTGCAAACCTTCATGAAATAGCATATAATATGTAAAGCACCTGGTGTAATATCTCCCCCATAAAACTTATCTAGCAATTATTAGTTCTTCTTTCCTTCATTAGCCTGTTCATCCCACTTACATTTTCCTCATGACGAATGCAATGGAAAGCATGCATTTGTGAGGTCTGCATTCCCTGACATCTGGGTTGTATTGTTGAACGTCGCTGAAGTTGTCTAAACCTTGCCACTGGACTTTGTTTACTCGAAAGTTGAGTGTTTAAATCCCCTAAATTGGCAACGTCAGTTTGACGTCCATGTTAATCTTCCATGAGATTTAAGGATCTGGAATCTGGAGGTGGCTTTCTTTACCACGTCTACAGATCTGGAGCTAACTGTGGCCATCGTTACCACAGGAATTAGGGAGAATGAACATGGAAAAGCACCCACTGGGAGAAATACTTATTTTTTTATACAAAGGAATTGAAATGTTTTGCCAAGCAAGTTTCTGGCAGCATGTCTTGAATGCAGGCATTTTCATTCTGTTGGGAAACAGCGACAACCAAACAGGGGGAGGGAGACCTGTTTTGCATTTGGAAATAACAACAAAACCGCATCTCCACCCCTTTGCAAATTTATCACTAACATATTCTGAGCTTTGTATATATAATGGAATGCAGGGCTAAGCTGTTTTCTTTGGGATTCTGGCATGTTTTTTTTCTCTCTCTCACATGCACACTCCACAGTGATACATCTATAAATGAGGAAGATGTTTCCAAGAACACAATTCATTGTTAGAAATGTACATACATCATGTAAACACTGTGGGCAAAGATGTCCTCTCCCCTCCACCCTGCTCCTGGCTGGCTTCTCCCCTCCAGTCCTGTCCTGTGCTGATGAGACCCCCCTTCCAGGTGACTAAGCCAGCTGAGCCTCTGAGGGTACAGTTGGTAGGGCTTGACGTCACTCCCTGCTGCACTGGCCACCGACTCAGCTGATGAGGAAATCAGGAACTTCTTCAGTTCCTTTCACACCCAGAACTTACTCTCAGAAGTTTACTTAACTTATGTTATAGCTATAATAATGCACGAGTTCAGATTAACCCAAGAGGGGAATGGCAAATTCCCAGGGGCCTTAGCTTCTAGAAAATGTTAGAAGGAACAGTCAGCTGCTATGCTACATCTCTATCCCGTTACCCACCCTCTTTCCTTTCCCTGGCTCACACAGGTTTTTTTAACTCTCTTTTCAAGAAAAATTATTTTGAAATCATTTTAGACTTAATAGAAAAGTTGCAAAACTTGGTTAGAGAATTTCCTCAGCACCCCCTAAAGTTAACATCATATATAACCATCGTGTAATTGTCAAAATTAAGAAATTAATACCAGTATGGTATTATTAACTGTGGTCTTTTTTGGTTTTCAACCATTTTTTCCACTAGTGTTCTTTTTCCATTTCGGGATCCAAGCCAGGATCCCACATTACATTTAATTGTCATGTCTCTTTAGTCCCGTTTAATTTATAACAGTTCCTTAGCCATCCCTTGTGCTTCCTGACCTTGACACTTTTGAAAATTGTTGCCCGGTGGTTTTATAGAATGTCTCGCTATGACTGTGTGTCTGATGTCTTCTCATGATGAGAATGAGGAAACGCATTTTGTGTAAGAATACCCCAGAGGGGAGTGGACTTTCCTCCGTGTGTTGTGTCAGGAGTTCATGATGTCCATCTGTCTCATTACTGGTACTGACTCTGGTCACTCGGTTAAGGTGGTGTCTGCTGAGTGTTCTCACTGTTCAGTTACTATTTTCCCCTTTGTAATTAATAAATATCTTGGCGGGAAATATTTCGAGACTCGGCTAATATCCTGCCTCTCCTCAGACTCCTGTCTGCGGCTTTAACGTCTGGAGCAGCATCTTTCCTGCTGCGCTCCTCACTGGGGTGATCTTCCAGCAGCGTCCCCCATCTCCACTCCTCCTGCACTTGCTAATTGGGCCTCTCAAGACCTTTTGTCTAAAAATCCACAGAATTCGTACCCTTCCCTTGTAGGATTTTGCCTAGCCAAATCTGAAAAGGGCTCTATGGATATGTTTTAAAATGAAAAGGATGAGGAGGGGAAAAATGACAAAGGAATAAGAGCGCCGAGGAGGATTCTCATCTGAGCTCACCATGTGACATTAAAGAAGCCACTGTCCCTCTTTGAGCTTCAGTTTTCTCAAAATGCCATCTCCGAGGCCCTTCTCTGAAACACTACGACTCCATGACAGCGGGCCGGGTTGTGACAGAATCCGCAGCTGGCGTCACCAAACTGCCCAGTGGTGAGAGGAGCGCAGGGTAGCAGCCGACGGGGGGATTCAAGCAGGAGGGGAGGAAATGGCCCATGAATCTTTTACAAGCACTAGTGATACTGACATTAATAATACTTTCCACACCAGAAACACATCGGAGGGAAAGACTAAGGTTTGGGGAGGAGGCAGCCCCATTTGGGATGAGGTCTTTTATCTTTGCCTGGCCCTTGAAACAGATGAATCAGCCCTTTCTCCCCAGATTGAAGAATGCATAGTGTGTGTTTCCACTCTTGGCTTCATTACTTTGCATCAGGCTTAATACCCATTTAAGGCTTAATGGTTGCAGAATTACACTGGATGTAAAATATAGTTTTTAACAGGATTTTTTTAAGAGCTGAAGTTTCACTCTTATCCTCTCTATAAACCTCACAAAACATCCAGTTCTCAAGACTAAAATTTCCTCTAATCTCTTATAAGTCTGTTTCTACTGATTTTCAACCCAGAGCCAATTTTTATTGATATTTTAAATATACAATTAAAGATTACAGTTTATTTTCCCTATCTTTTAGGAACATCAGACATTGTTTAAAAATGTTAGAACATCAGGCATCATTAAAAAAAAGATGGAGGGAGAAACCTTCACGACCGTAAAAGAGATGGCTCCCGGAGTTAACTGGGATACTGAAAGAAGCAAGATGCCCAGAAGCTGATCATGGGCAGTGGTCTCCTCTGTTACAGGGGGAGAGGGTTGATCCAGAGAGAAGTAAAAGCAAAATTAGTCCCCAACTCGTTTTATTCGAGCCAATTCTTATTAAATTCCTTTTGCCAACTAGTCTAGTCTCAGATCTGCTAACAAATAGAGGAAGGCACTGGTGTGTTATCCTACTTCTTAATTCCCCATTTTTAATAAGGAACTTTTGAAATTTCACTAAAAAATTGCTTTCTGTAAATACAATTCAGAAGATTACAGGGAAAGTGATGGTGGGAGAATGAGTAGCCAATTTATCACAAATTATTATGAAGATTGTGTGTTACTGATTAAACTATGCATCTATTTCCTCACAGGTAGAGACACATCTCTCTTAGTCACTGCTGTATCTCTAATGTCAAGCACAGTGTCTGGCATATAATAGGTGCTCGATAAAATAAGTGGTTGATGACAGAAAGTATTTTTGTGTGCATCACACCGTGAGCTATAGCCCCTTTCATTTACCTTTGAGGTGATAGTTGTAGGTACAAAATGATCTAACAGGAATAATTGCATGCAGAGGTCTATACCTAGAATTTATATAATACTTGTAACAGTGTTTTTCAAAATGCATTTTAAAAGTTAATAGAGATGAATCAATAAAGAAGTTCTGTGGTCAAAGTCTGAACTGTGAAGGTTTAAAGTTGTTGCTGTTGTTGTTTTGAACTGCAGGACTTCTCAGGGTCCTTACTACTTCAAGTGGGTGCTGGGACCTCCAAGGGAGACATTAAGCATTTGACTTCTAATCTGTTCCTTTTTTTCTTGGAGCATCTTTCATGCTAGTAATCAAATGGGTGATCTGAGAAACACTAATATACAGAGCATTTTATCTGGGTAAATCATGATAGAACAATTGCTTTCTCCTGTGTTTGACTTTGTAGTGTTGTGTGTGAATCAAAGGTATAATACGAAAAAAATGTCCATAGGCACTTAAATACTTTTGCAAAATGCAAATACTTTTGCATTTTGGAATGACTGAATTAGTAGTTATATAAGAATAATATTGCTGCCCTGGCTGGCGTAGCTCAGTAGATTGAGCGCAGGCTGAGAACCAAAGTGTTGCAGGTTCAATTCCCAGCCAGGATACATGCCTGGGTTGCAGGCTATAACCCCCAGCAACCGCACATTGATATTTCTCTCTCTCTCTCTCTCTCCCTCCTTTCCCTCTCTAAAAATAAAGAAATGAAATCTTAAAAAAAAAAAAAAAAAAGAGTTCTCCTCCAGGAGGTTTCCCTTTAAAAAAAAAAAGAAAACAAGAATAATATTTCTAGAGCCCTGACCAGCGTGGCTCAGTTGGTTCAGCGTCATCCCACAAGGCAAAAGGTCACCAGTTTGATTCCTGGGCAGGGCACACACCTGGGTTGCAGGCCGGTCATTGCTTGGGACATGTGTAAGAGGCAACCAATCAATGTTTCTCTCCCTCTCTTTCTCCCTCCCTTCCTGTCTCTCTAAAAATAAATAAATAAACATTTTTTTAAAAAGAATAACATAGTTAGATAAACGATATAGGGATAACATCGTCATTACCAATATCTAAGAAAGTTGAGATTTCCCCGTGCCACAAATATTCTCCTGCGTAACTTGTTTGGTCATTCCTATTGCCACTCCCTCCCTGCACGCCACCCCACCAAAGTTATTTATTATTTTTTGTTAATTACAGCAGCTTTTAAACCAGTTTTTCCACACCTTGCCCTCTAATCTATCACGCCCAGGCCCCAGCATGCCTCTGTGTCAGGCACGTGGCAGTCCTTGGTGCCCAGGGCCCCTGACAGCTTGACCACTCCGCAGCCTAATCTTCCACCTCCCCCTTCTGTGCAGGCTACATTCCACCCAGACCAGCCCCCCCACCCCGTTCCCTGAATACGCTCAGAAAGTTTTCGCTCCCATGCTGTTGTTTGTGTTGTTTCCTGTCTGGAATGCTTGGGAAATCCCACATCATGTGTGGAAAGGGCCTCTTGAAATATTACCGACTTTTCATTTTCATTTCCAGCCACCTCTTTCATGAGGCTATCTCAAGTCCTGCTATTTTCTGAATCTCCATGGCATTCTTTTATATCACTCATAATTACCTAGTGTTCGGTTTGTTCCCTTTGCCTCTTTTCTGCCCCGCATCACCCCCACCACACACACACTGAATTACAAACTCCTAAAAGGCAGCATTTCACTCTGTCTCTCCCTTTTAGTACCTAGCTCAGTTCCTTGAATGCAGTAGGCCTTCCGCTGGTATTTGGTAAGTTGCATGCTCCTCTTAAGATCTATATGTGTATCTAAATTGTTGCTTTTCAATAGAAAAGCACAGAGACACAGGTCTCACCCTAAGAAAGCTTTAAGTTCCAAATGGGAAGCCCAATTATCGTCTAGAATTTAGAAGCATTAAATTTACTAATAGGCTATGTTGCAGAAGTTCATTTGTGAGTCTGCTGTTGGAAACCTCAGTTAAATTTTCTCTTAGAAACAGTATTATGTGAGGTGGTTGTATCTCCCAGCCAGCCCACAAAAGCCTATTTAACTTGTAATGTGTCTAAAGTCCGATACTAATAGCAGCCCCAGGGGCTCATCGGCCTCTTCTCTCAGGCCATTGCCAGTCTTAACACTACAGACCTTGCCCTGAGGCAAAGTGCTAGGCAGGGATGGGATGGGATAAGGGGCCTAGTCTCCAGCAGCTGTGGATGATGGAGGGGAAGGAGGGAGGAGGAGAGGGCAGGACTGAGCCAGAAGGAGAGAAGGGGAAGGAAAGGGGCCGTGAGAAACCCAGCTGGGGCATCTGATGCACGGTGGTAGCCGTTGTGGAGTGGGTTCTGTGTGAGCCCAGGGCATGGGACCTTAGGGGAGAAAGGTGTTCTCTGACATTTATTTCTGTTGGAACGTCTTTGGGAGGCTGCCTGCCTATGTCTGCCTTGGAGGTTTTTGATTATTCTTTCTATAGTTTTGACCACAGTAGGAATTAAGTACATCAACCAAGAAAACAAGGAAAAAGTTATTTCAACACAGAGAGCACCTGCTGTTATATAGACTGGAGGCCACAAACTTAAATACCTCTGGGGGTGGCCAGGCCAAGGAAACTCATGATGCAGACACAGTAAGGATGTTGGGGACTGTGGCAACCTGACCAGCACATGCTCATCAGAAGGTAGAAACTTCTACAAGCTGAAACATTCACCTAGTGTTCAAAATATTCAGCTTTTCCAATGGAAGCCATCAACCTGAATTTGTGTACAATCCCCAGGATTTTAAATGACAGTTAATTTAACATTTTAAATGTTACATATGGCAAACACACATACACACACATGTACACACATACATATTTATGGGTCCCATCCATGAAATCTGGGTTATGCACAGTCATAGTTCACTTAATGTGGCCCTGAAAAAAAAAGAAGAATTATTAACAAAATTTTTGTATGTGGAATCATATATTTCATCTGATGGACATTAAAATTTCAGAGGTGTGTTTCGACAGAAAATTATTTCCATTCAACAACACACTAAAAAAAAACACACTTCAGGGAATAGTTTGTGTCCATACTTCAAGGGGCTAGTGCCAACTTCTGAAAAAATTTTAAGAACAAGGCACCAATCTCTATTAAATTTAATTACCAATACCTCTAAAACCTTGGGTGAAATGACTCAGAAAACTGAGGAAGTTTTCAACCAAGGACTGGGCCACTCTGAGGTGGAACTCACGCCAGCATCTCTGAGTCAGCTCCAGCACATGGCCTTTCTCATTCTCTGCAGAGTTGCATACGGGATGCTGTCTTGAAAATTCTGTTTCTGCACAGCCACTAGGGTCATTCACCCAGAGTCCAGGGGCCTAGAAGTCCCTGACTATGAGCTGTTCACCCTTTGGGAGTGTCCACCAGCATGAAAGCTCTTCTGTTGGTGGCCATCAAAGATGTGTTATGAAACCCTCAGTGCCTCCAGCAGCTACACCAAAAACAACAAGAGCAGCAGCAACAACTCCACAGCTCTGTGCTGTACCTGTGGAGGGACAAATGGAAATGAAAAGCATGGCATCTTGCCTAGATTTAAGTGCTGGATTCTAGTTCTAGAGCAGCCACTGTGCTGGGCAAGTGACTTAAACTCTTTGTACGTTAGCACCCATGTCACCAAAAAGGTGTCTACCCTGTGGGTTGTTATGGGAATGAGATGAAATTTGCTTGTGCATAGCACATAATTTTGTACTTCGTGGATGGTAACCATTGCCTTCATTCATTCCTAGTAATGTACTTTGCATCACCAGAGGATGCAGCCTCTCCTGTTAGAGTCTTCCTCTGTCTGGTAGCTTCTGTCCCTTAATATCACACAGGTCAAGGAGCAGGAGATGGGGTCAGCGCTCACCTGTGCTATGGGTACACACAGGAGACACTTCTTAAAATGAGAGGTACAAGTGTTTGTCAGGAGCCAAGATTTCTTACTATCTCATCTAGGGCATAGTTGTCTCCTCCAGACCAGATGTAACTATTTTTTCTTGTCTCTGGGCATATTCAGAGTCGGTGATTCAGCCACGATGTGTTTTCTCTGCACACAGACGCATCGTCGGGCTCCCCTGGGAACAAGAAGTTTTTTAAAGGACCTAGCATACCCTTCTGTCTTGCTGTCTGTAATGCCTAGCTTGGCACTATAAACAAAAAGGTACTTATTAAGTTGCTTTTTTTAGAAAGGAAACTACTCATTTTGGGTGAAATACTCATCTAGGGGCTGAATTAACACTTTCATTTCACCATAGTTGGCTTTAGCCAAATGAATGAATCTGTACTGAATGCAGGGAAAGAGCTATTTAAACACACAGTGGGAATCCCTCACACAAAGCCATGTTGAAATGAACGGGAAGAGAGCCAATCTTTTAGGGGATCCATAGAGCTTGTGTCTGTAAAATTTGACCCAGTCTGGCAGATGAGGACTACTCTGGCTGTCTCAGCTGGCTTTAATGTAGCTCCTGGTCCTCTCTCGAGGGACAGTTTGGATAACACATCAACTCCTTGGGAGGCCATCCCTGTCTCCTTTCTGAGCAGAGGCTCAGCCATTCTTCAAACATTGACACACAGCAGCATCTAGGCCAATGGCCTGACCCACTGGTCCACCCAATGGGACCGTCAAGGTCACCACTACCCTGACTTCAAGTCTAGAGGGCCCCAAGGTCAGCTAGTTAGAAACCAGATTTCCAAAGCACTGTTCTGTTTGTACTCCTCTCATTCCCAAAGGACTGAGTATTTCCAGCCCAGAGGCTTCCAGACACTATACACCAAACCACCGCCAGCCCAGCTGTTGGGATTCTGACTTGCCTTTACTTCTTGGCCAGACTGCACTGGGATGAGAAGGAAAGGCAGATGTGTCAATGAGGGGCCACTAGCAGCTGCGCCTGCTGCTGGTTAGAGTTTTTGGCATCCAAATCCCTTTTTCTGTCACCCCGTTGGCTTTATACCTCAAGACCCTGTTGGGGACTCAGGCTTGTGCTATTCTTCGCCAACTTCATCCTCTCTAGTCAATTATCCTCCAAGATCATTGTCTCTGCACATCTCTCTTTATGATCCATATAATAGTCTCTTTCCTCTGTATCTGTGCTGATAGAACTAAGTGCAGAAATGCCTACAGGGGCCTTGGAATGAATGATATCCTCATAGGTCCCAGGCCAAATCCCCCCGCCCAAGCAGAAAAAGCAGCTTCATGAACTTCTGTAGTCAGAACTTCTTCCCCCATCCACCCCCACCCTCACCCCCCACAACCTTTCCACTCCCATCCTTGGCC
Source organism: Phyllostomus discolor (assembly GCF_004126475.2). NCBI lineage: Eukaryota > Metazoa > Chordata > Mammalia > Chiroptera > Phyllostomidae > Phyllostomus > Phyllostomus discolor. Next base: position 62,933,361 of record NC_040914.2, read on the forward strand.
ACCTCCCCTGTGGCCCGAGTCTCCCATTTCCATCAGAGGGAAGGATAGGTGCACTTCCCTCAGCTGCTGTTTGCTTTCCCCCTGCCTATGGGAATCAGAGGTTGGGGTAGAAATTGATAAAAGCAAGCATTTTGCCATAAAAAGAATCTAAGAGGGCAATGGAAGGCCATCCGTGTGATTCCCCAGGCTGTCTGTCTTTGAAAAGGAAGATCTGGCCAAACCTACAGAACTTGCTGCCTCTGGAGTTTACTCTTTATATCTCTCTGTGCAGCACGTCCTTGTGTATGAATTAAAGATTAAAGGCAACTTAACCTGCATTTTGCTATATCTCTATATACAGGAGAGGAAGGGAGGGAGGGCATGTGTGTGTTCCACAGGATCTCCTGGTTCTCATTCCAGACTAGGAACTGGGAGACTAAAGATGGAAAGATGGGCAGTTTCTTCCTGACCCTGCCGCTCCTTCATCAGTGACCTCTGGCAAGTCACTGAACTTGGCCTGTGCCTCTGTTTCACCAACCACAGAATGAGTGTGATGACACCTACATGGACTACTGATGTGTCCTCTGCCATACTCTGTGGGTCTCAGAGTGCTGATGCCATCATTGTAGCATTGGCCATTGTGCACAGACATAAGGTGTACATCACCTTTCAGTGGGAAATCAGCATGCGGGCCCCTCTCTCACTTTGAAATGCAATCAATTTTGGATGGTGCACAGCCAAACTTTAATCCCAGACACTTCTAGTCACCAAGCATAGTGGCTAACTTTGTAGTCCCTTAAGACAGGGCTTCTAACCTCAGCATAACTGACATTTGGAGTTAGGCCATTCTTTGTGGTGAAGGGCCTGTCCTGTGCCTGGTTGGGTATTTAGCAGGATCCTGGCTTCTACTCTCTAGATATCTATAGCAACCCCCAGTTGTGACAATCAAAAATGTCTCTAAAACATCACCAGACACCTGCTGCAGGACAAAATCGCCCTCTGTTGAGGACCACTGCCTTAGAATCAGCCACCTTGGAGGAGGCATCACCAAAAATCCTGATCCAATTAATTGTTACTCTAAGAAACTTAGACATAAATACAGGAGCTAATTCACAGCTTTACTCAGGAACTGGAATGTCGTCAGAGATTATAAACCAGTTCTAACAAAAGTTCAAGAAGATAAGGCTGCAAAAAGAAAATACATTCTCAAAACATTCTCTGTTATTCTGTAGGCATTCTTCATGCCACTCATGTCCGGTTAATACAAGCCATGGGTCATTGACCTGATGAAGACCACCCTACAGGCCTAGCACTGTAGTGACATCTGTTGGCACTCAGTTTTTCAGGCACAGGCAGGATGTGAGCAGAAAAGTATTTTACAGATGCACGTGGGCTAGGTGTGCCCATTTGGCTCTGGATCTGTAGTTAAATGTCTATGTAACAAGCGTTAAACAGAATTTATTGCAATCCGGATGAAGGTATGAGCCTGGAGTAGTGACATTAAACTATCAGTATCTGCCAAAATGGATATGTCTTTAGGATGAGGCTTTTTAAATATCAAATGGGAAATAGTCAGGGGTGGCCCTAAAGGTGGACACTATTATCTGTGGTTATGTGAAATTGTCTTCAGGTCCAGCAAGGTCCCACCAGGTCCTGCCTTGGCTGTAATTCTGTGCTTACACAAGAAAGGCTTTAGTAGACACATATATTGGTGCCTCCATTGTCTACCAGGGATCAGAGAACCCACAGAGTCAGTAAGGTCTATGTCTCACCCCAGAATCGCCAACAATGTGCCACTGGGACAGAAGGAAAGAGCTCTTGGTGCCCTCACGGGGTTGACTCTGAGATGAAGAAGTTAATTCAGGGCGCTCTTTGCAGCTGACACTCAACAAGGCATCTGGCGGGGCATCCTGAAGCCAGCTTTCCCATCCAGATGTTTTTGCTCCTCTGCCTCGTCCTAGAGAAAATGGAATGTGTGTCCCCGGCACGCCCTCCGCATGGTGCTCCCCCTCGGGCATCTACCCTGATGCCTTGTGGAAACCACATTCCTAGGAGGAATTGTTTGTGTGGCACTTCCCAGCCTCCCCTGGAGCCAAGAAAAGATTTACATTTTGCTGTCGGTGTTCAACAGATCCCAGTCATTTCCGCTCCTTTCAAAAGATTCCACATGAACATAAATCTCACCCCAGCTCTGACAGCCTCCAGTCATCTGTTTACCAAAATAAACTTTAAGCATACATGGAAAAATAATTCCTAGTGAAATATGCATCCCTGTGGCATTGAAGTCTGGTATTTAATGCCTTTTTTTATGGTTAATAATGCATCAAAAGCATCCCCTGTCTGAAGCTGTCATTACATCACATACATGATGTGCAGGGCCCATTTCAATGACCGAACAACTTGGAGTCAGTTTTTATTTAAAAAAAAAAAAACAACTAATGTGTAATTACAGTGGCCTGTTTCCCTCTATCTGTATTTCTTTTTAATAAACCTGCTTTCTGATTAGATCAATCCACTAAAGTTACCTAGAGAGGTTCTTTGCTTTATACAGATAAAGAGACGTCCTATATAAGCCCTGGCTGGCATAGCTCAGTGGATTGAGCGTGGGCTGGGGAACCAAAGTGACCCAGGTTTGATTCCCAGCCAGGGTACATTCCTGGGTTGCAGGCCATAACCCCCAGCAACCGCACATTGATGTTTCTCTCTCTCTCTATCTCCCTCCCTTCTCTAAAAAATAAATAAAATATTTAAAAAAAAAAAAAGAGATGTCCTATATAAACAAGTCCCAAATTCCCTCATTGGAACTTGATTCTATGGGGAGAGCACCTTGGTCTTTTTTTATTATTTAATGTTGCTTTATATTTTTTCCCCAATCACCCTGTATGGTATCAAGGTGTACAGCTAAGTCTTGTCATCCAGGTAGACACAGAAAAGTAGAATATTTATATCAAAACATTGGCATTTATTTCATTCTGGCTCCCTAAAGTTAAAAAGAAAATCAGGAAAGCCCCATTTGCCTTCTGGTAATTGCAAAGTGAACATCACTTTTAAAGTCTTTCCGTATCTCTGATCTGTTTGGTCACTGATGCTGAGAACAGTGTGGATGGAAGGAATGATGTGGGTTGAAAGCTTACTTCCCATGTTATCTAGAGGCTCCTGTCACCCTTGAAGTACAAGACACCCAGGCCCCATCATGGCCATCTGTAATGACCACATTCATGCCCTCAAGTGGTTTCTTTGCCACCCTGGACCACTTCAGATGGCCTGACAGGGATGAAACTCTGTGGGAACGGCCAGCGCACAAATGCTTGGGGGTTGGAGGTTGGGTCTGCTTACCTCGATTTGTGGCTTTGAGGACCAAATGAGATAACGAGATAATGTATGCAAAGTTCTTAGCACAGGTGTGCACCTGGGAGGCACTCAGAAAAAGGCAACAGTCGGGAATTAGAGGGACAGTGGAGTGAGTGGCTCAGATCCCTGGGGCTAGGTGGGACATCAGGAGCTTACAAACTTAGTGCCCTCATGTGTGAAATGGGGGTAATCATTGCTAAAAGAGTAGCTATTAAATGTTCTCACCACAAAAATGAAAGGGTAGTTATGTAACATGATGGAGGTGTGAGCTAGCACTATGATGATAATCATTTTGCGATATATAAGTGTATCAAGTCAACACATTGTACACCTTAAACTTACACAATGTTATCTGTCAATTATATCTCAGGAAAGCTGGAAAAAATGGGGGCAATAATAGTAACTACCTTACTCTTTCACAGAGTTATTGTGATGATGACAATGAGACGATGACAAGTATTATGAAGTACAACGTACTCAGTGAATGGCAGCTATTAACGATACCAACAGCAATATCTGTAATCAGCCCTGATATTTGCAAACACTTAGGTAATGTGATTTAATAGCATTGTGACTCTCCCTACTTATGATTTGCTAATGATGCAGAATTAGGACCCACAGTACTAAGTTTGAGCTGAGGTTCATCTTAGGAGATGGAAGAGTTTTTCCTCTTCATCAGATATGATGAACACGGGTTTTAGGAACTAGAGAAGACTAAAGGAGACTGCTGTTGTGCCTTGTAGGACTTACATTGTCATAGTTCTAGGAAACCATTGCAAACCATAGAAAACAGGTTGAAATTAAGCCTACTTGTTTTCTGAATGGAGGAACCTCTGTCCAGAGACTAAAAGCTGGCATTGCCCGAGGTCAAGCTGGCAGACAGAGTTAGAGGGTAGGGAGGTTGGAGACTTCCCTCAGATGGCCTTAGATTTTCCCCAGCCCTGATACTGGCTTCTTGGCTGCTCCCAAAAGGCACAGTGCTCCGAGACTGAATCCTGAGAGCTCCCACGAGCACAGGAAACATTTTGGTGTTTTTTTAAATATACTGTAGTGCCTTTTCTAAGATCTGAATTGTGGGATCCCCAAAGGAAGTCCTACTCCTTTAAAATTCCTCACATGAGTTTTTTTCCTTCCTTGCCTGGAAAGGGCCATCCTGAGAGCCAAAGCAGCAGCGACTCTACATTGCCACCAGTGCCAAGGCATTTGGGCACTCTGTTCATTTGGCGTATTCACCCTTTATCCCTTCCTCACTCGCCTCTGTAACTCTAGTTCCTGTCGTTACCTCTGCTGCTCCCCCAACCCCGCCCCCCTGCCCCCACCTTCCCCACCACCAAGGGCCGACAGGCCTCACAGTCTGGAGATAAATGCTGCAAGCTCTGCCTTTCAGAGGCGGTTTAAGAAGTTACCATTTGGATGTGTTCGCCACTGGCTTCTTTTCACTTCCCCAGCGGCCCCACCCGCCCAGTTCAAATCCTTTCTTGGTTTCCCCATTGTTCACCTCCACGGTACTTTTTAAGTGTCAAAGCAAATTTGTGTTTCCAGTAAGAAAGCACCTTTTGCTTTTTGCCTTTTTTTAATTGCATGTGGCCCTCCTGATTCTAATTCCCATGGAAAACTTAACTGTACCCCTAAGAAAAGGCACAAACACAACACACAAACCCAGCCAGCAGACACTCCCATGCCCTCACACACCCTCGCACACCGCACAATTGCACACTGCAAAGCTGGCTAATGTTGATGCATCCAGGTTGGAAATGACAGGATATTGTGGAGGGCCAGTCACTTAATGAACCCCTGCGGGACCAGTCTTGGTTACTAACAATTTCTCTCCAACTCATCAGGCAGGGGAATCGCAGCCCTCAGTGTTTCACTCCATCACGTCCCCCCACTGCCCCCATCTTCCTGCTCTACACAAACAAACCAATTACAGCAACGGATATAAATTGGACCCCCTTTCTGAAAATGCTCCTTCAACCTTTTTTTTTTTTTGCCCTTCCTTACTCAGCTCCGATCAGCCTGCCCACCAGGCAGACGGTGTACACACACACGCACACACGCACACACTCACACACGTGTGTGTGCCTAGGCGTTCACTTGGCTGTGCTCCCTGTCTCACAGCCTTCACAAAGTTCCTGTTCCTTCCTCCAGTCTGGTTTGATCTGTCTTTATATCCCCTTAATCTATTATCATGTAAAATACAGATTAAAAATCACTTCAGTTTTTTTTTTTAATCTTCTTTTTATACTGCAGCCAGCTCGAAACCTTCCCCTTCCTCAACCATCCTTTAGAGTAACTTCCTGATTCATTCTTGGTCAGTGCCTTGTGTCACTCACATCGGTATTAACTATGCCCTCCATCTTCGTTATCAATTGATTACTTAGCTTAAAGTCTTTTTATAAAGATATATCCCTGTGATTACTTAGCTTAGAGTCTTCATATAAAGACCTATCCCTGCTTAAATAAAACTACTATTAAAAATCAGATTTATAAACTCTTGTAAGGGGTGAAAAGTTGCATAATGGGAATCTGACCCATTATAAGTAAGATAGCAAACAGTGCATTGCCTCTACATCAGTGCTTCTCAAAGTGTGGTCCGCAGGCCACTCCTCCGTGTGAACTGTGCTCCTCTGTGACTTCACTACAGAAATTCAGAGTAAGAGTTTAGAAACTTATAGCAATCTGACCTGCTACAACATTCAAGCAACACTTTATTTTCCTAGTAATCCGTTTTTATGTATTTTATAAGGTACCAGTTCATGAAGGATTGGATGTTGACAATAACAAGTTGTCTTTTAGCACAAATAATTTAAGAAGCAGTTGTCCATCATCAGGGAGATGTTCAAGTTTACTTAGAGAAACAAGGGATTCCTTTGAATAATTAGGTTCTTCTGATGCAATTAAATATGTGTTTGCAGATCTCTGTTTGTGTGGCTAGTGTGATCAAGAAAAGGCAGAAAAAGTTAAAGTGAATAGGTATCTAAGGAAAGACCTCAAAAAAGGGAATCTAGTCTTGAGTAAATGTAGATATGTGGGAAATAATCATATTGTGCTACACTTCCGTTTTGAAATAACTTTTGGGCAGCAAATCTGTCCTATAGAGCTACCTTGGATTCTAGGATGTTGACCCTCCGTTCATATTCTGGAGGGTGACTGTTTTGTGACACTGGACTCAGGTTATCCTACTAACTTTTCTACTAAAAGCTCGATGCATTGCTTTTTGAAGGATTCTGTTAGTCCTTTGGTATCCACAAACCTCCATGGAGTCGAAACCTTGTTACAACAGGGTTCTTTCTGTGTGCTTAAGCCTCCTCACAGACACACAAACATTTCAAGGAGAGACTTGTTCCCTCTGGTCGAAGGAACAATTACCCAGTCATCTAGATAGAATGATAGGTGTCCATGACAAATTGTAGGCTGGAGACATTTTAGAAATAATAATAACTTGCATTTTTAATGCACTTTCCCATTTACAAAGAGCTCTCACCTCCGTTAATTCCCTGGATGCTCAAATCCAGCCAGCAAGGGAGATCGGGCAGGGCTTATTGCATCCTCCATTTCAGGCAGGCACCTAGTACCTCAACTCACCCTCTCCACCCTGTCTGTGTCCATCCACGTGCTGCCCAAGGCTTGAAAAGATCCCAAGGGAACAGAAAACCTTTCCTTACAGTCTCTTTTTTTTTTTTTTGGCATCGTGTAACTCTAAGAGAACCTGCAGAGTGACACTGGTGGATTCCAACTGTCCTGTGAGCTTTCAGGTGTTTTTTAAAGCCAAATACCCGTGGCTTTTATTGGCTAGACTGTGACTGGAGACAGTGGGGAGAAAGGGAACACCAGGCATTAAAAATGACAAAGCACTTTCATTTGTGAGAGCCATCCAAGGAAGGTGGAAATGAACATATTTTTCTGGGGAAAGCAATTTCACAAGCCCTTCCTGTGTACAGATGATTGGGACAGAGGACGGGCTCAGGATGGCCTCCGACATTCCGGGGAAAGACAGATGATTGATGTTTTCTCATTATGTGGACTGGGAGGGAGTTTTATGCAAAATTCAAAAAAGGACAGAAATCCCAGTTCCTGCCCCATTCTCTTTCCCGAGGGCCTTCCTGAACTGGCGACAGACAGACATGGCCATGGAGCTGACCCAGAATCACGCAGAGGTGATAGCATCATTTCTGCACAGTTAGATGAGCCAGACGTAGCCAGGCCTGGTCGCTGTAACAGATCATGTTCTCTCTGGGGAAGAACACAAGGTAATAAAAGGCTTCTGCAACAATTAAACACGAGAGTAAAAGGTGAGCCTCCAACTCCAGCCTGTCATCCCCCTTTAAGAACAGTAATGAAAATGACCATGAGTCACCAACTCGAGATTCTTTTTTTTCTACATGGGCGACTGTCTGTGTTTTCTCTTAGTTTACTTTCCACTGCAACTCCTTGTGGGTTTTGCAGATCAGATGTTCAGTAGGAGCTGAGAGAGTCACATTCCATCTTCATTTGCTAAAATGGTTTCAGAATCACATTATTATAGATTATGTGAGGTTGGAACATGGTAGAGATGAAAAAGTAGCCTTGATGCTTCTGAGAGAAGTAAGTTAGCCTGACCCCTTGGAGAGTGAGCTACTGGCTCTTTGTTTTTTCACAGATCTGCTCGCCTAAGGGAATGGTTCAGCTTTTCCTTCCTTTTAATTCCTGTCTTGTGGGAGATGTGAAAACAAGAAGCAAGGAGAGAATATCCCTGCAATCTCCCACCACACACCAACAGCACTATGCACAGGGACACACACTCACATACAGTCACACACATGCACACATATACGATGTATAATAGTTGAGGTTTTATATCACTACTTAGATTCAGCAGCTTTTTATGGGGGAAAGGGTGCCAGAGTTGGAGATAAGGAAGGCAGGGACTCTCCTTTGCTCTGATTAGCTGTGTGTCCTCAGGGAAATCACTTAACCTCTCTGAACCTCAGTTTCCTCATCTGAAAAAAAAATGAAGCTTTGGAATTAATAACCTTTGTGGTTCTTTACAGGCTCAATATTCTCAGATTCAATGAATTCATTTCTAAATAAAAGACTCACTCAGGAAGGCTCATGGGTTTTGCATGTGTGTGTGTCAGGGGGGCACATGACCCAGCTGTGCACAGCAGATAATGCAAGGACTCCATTTGGTTCTCCCTGGAGTCCAGCCTCCAGGGGTGTGCTCTCTGCTTTCCTTCCCTCGTAACCTTCCATGCACTGTTGATGGCCCCGTTATATCCAGACAGCTCTATGTCCTGAAAATCATAATTAGAGCGATGCTGCGATGACACATCTCTCAAGCCCTGAGCACCAACGCAGACCAGCACTTAATTCCTGTTGGAGGCAGCGAAGGTAACCACAGCCCACTCGAGCGTGCAGGGAGATTGTCTGCATGCTCCAGTGCACTGCAGCATGTCAATACTCCCGAATAAACTAATCAACCCATTTGCACCTTCGTGAAAACGCATCTTGGAGTCAATGAAATAGGTGTGGTACAGACAATATCAAAGAAGGAACAGAAGGGTTACAAAGAACAAACTTGCTGCCTTTCCAAAGGGAAGAGGGGTGCTGTGTGTCTAGAAACTTGGGGTTGCAGAAGTGTCCCAGACATCCGAGACACCAGAGTTCCCCCTGCCTTCTTGCCTGCAGGCACATGTCCATCTCTGTGTTTCTACCAAGGCTCCAGAGGGAAGAAACTCCCCAAGTCCCCAGTTCTTTTGCAGCCACTGTTTAGCAGAAATACTCTCTTACCTTTCTAGGGACTCATTCCATGAAGCGCTGGATACTCAGATTCCAAACCTTTCCTTTGACCTTTTCCAGGACTGCTTAAGATCCAACTACTGCTTACCACCCATCTTGTGATGGCAAAGGAGCCGTGCTGGATGGAGGGTGAGGGGTTACAGGAGTACCTGATTGAGGGGCCCCTGTCGCTGTGTGCTGTAAATTGTGTGCCATGTGGCTCAGCTCTTGTAGGCATTAGGTCCTGTGAGTGCGCACAGGTGGTGTCTGGGGATCCCATGCCAGTCCTCTGACAATGTTGAATACTATGCGTCCCACCTAAAGTGGGGAGGGATCAGTGGTGTTCCGGTAAACTGGCTCTCATATTTTATAAAAAAGGTCCTGATTTGGACTATTTACTGACTCCAGGGTAGAAATGCCACTGTGAGTTTCACAATAATGGCTGTAGTTAACAACTGGCCCACACAATCCCTGAACATTTAACAACCAGCTCCCATGAGCCAACAGGCCAGCCACTGCAGCGCCCCCCCCACCCCACCCTACTGAAAGGGATTCCTGTAGGCTAATTGGAATGACCAGCCGTGGCATGATCTTCTTCCTCCTCCTAGAAGTCTGATGGGTTGTTTATCCCAGAGATTTGTGGGAAAATGCTAAATGTCTGCTAGGCCAAGTCTACTCTTCCTGGACCCCTTCTCTCTCCATTCCCATTCCCCAGGAGGACACATCTAGGCTCATACCTTTAAATTTCATCTGTTCTCTGAAGAATCCCTAAATTATCTCTCCTGAATGCAATATTCTTCTCTTCATCATCTAACAGGCATCTCAGATTTACAACAAGCCTCTTAAAGTCCTCCCCCATCAAAGTAAACTTTCTTCCCCAGTTCTGCCCAGCTCAATAAATGGGCCCACTGCCCAGTTGTTCAGGTTAAGAACTTGCCTTCACCCTCCACATCCAATCCATCAGTAAGGCATGTTTTCTTTGCCTCCAACACACATCCTGAATCCAGCCATTTCTCCCGTCTGCACCACGTACACCCTGGTCTCAGCCTCCCTGAACCACTGCAGTCACGTCTTCACTGCTCTTCCCCTTTCTATTCTCGGCACCTGTGATCCGTTTTCTATACCACAGCCGAAGTGATCTCCAGTATTCAGATCAAATGACAGCCCTTTCTGTTTCCCTCTCTCTACACAAATGCACACACCTATACTCAGTTTAAGACTCTCTGATGGATTCATATCACACTTAGAATTGCTTCTAGACTCCTTATTCTTATTCTGCCTCTTCAACCTCATCCAGTCCTGCCATCTTAATCACGACACTTCAGCCATGTTACTCTTCTAGTCCTCGGGCCCTAGGTAGCTTCTGCCTGTGTGTTTGGTTTTCCATCTGCCTGAGTCCCAGATTTTTACAGGCCTGACTATCCTTTCCAGTCAGGTCTCATCTTAAAAGACTGTCCCTAATTACCATGGGTATTCATTGTCTGTCTGGAATGTAAGTTCCTTGAGGGCATAGACCAGTATTGTGTAGGCATACATAACAAAGGCTATGACAAAGAGGCCCAAATGACAGAGTAGCTAAAAGAACAAAGAAGTTGATTTCTGGTTCACAAGAGAACTTTTCAGGTTCCTTCCTTCATGTCACTCCACTGCCTTTCAGAGTTTTGTCACCATCTGTAGGGTCAAAGCTGGGTCCCCTTAGGCTCCCCACAGTGGAGAGGAATCAGGAGGTGGGGGCATGACCACTGTCTGAAAGTCTAGGCACAGAGCTAGCACACCCCTCTGTCACTAATCTGCCACTGCTGAGACTAACTGTATACAAGGCTGGGAAATGTAGCCTCTCCATGTACCCAGAAGGATGCCCTGTCACTTAATACCTATTAAATGAATGAGAAATTAATCTTCTAGCAAGTAAACATTTCAGTTCTCCTTTGGAAACCATGAAAACTACAAAAAAAGGTGAAGAAGGTAAATACTGCCGTCCCTAGTTCGATCCTACATGACACTCTTCCACCATGGAAGACATTTATGAGCAAGCCAATCTTTGGTTGCCTTGGGATTGACCAGATTCTCCATCCTCTCCTCCCTGGAAGCCTCTGCCCACCCTAATAGAAAGGAATGGCAGAAGATGCCCACTTGGAGGCTAATAGAGAGTACTGTGTCGTTTCTTTTTCTTCACTCCCTGTTTTCTTGTTAGACCCCGGGCTACTTTTCCCCAACTTCAATGGAGCACTGCATTCCTCTAAGGCCCTGTCCTATTTATTACAGGTAGGGTGATGATTATGAACGAACAAAGGGAAAAAAACAAGAATTTTATGGCAAGCCATTGCTTTCTTCGAAGCCTCATTAAAAGTCTAACTCTACCTAAGATGTGCATGTGAGCATATTTAACAAAGTCCTGGGGGACAGCTGGTAGGTATGGGAATGAATCCATAGATGTCTTATACATCAGCACTTAATGTGGGAAATTGGGGTTTATTAGTGGGATTTCTGTACTCTTCTGTAGTGAGTTTTGTACATCAGGGCCCCTATTCTGAGCATCTTCAGTGAAGTCCAATCTATAGACCTTTTAAAAGTATTAGTCCCATAACGAAAGAAAAACAATTAATGCCCCTTATGTAGCAGTATAGGGGCTTTCATAATTTCATAAAAGTAAACTGTTTGGTAACAGTTGTAAGACCACTGATAGCAACTATGTTCCCGGCACTATTCTAGGTGCTGGGGAGAAGGCAATGACAATTAATTCAGACTTTTTTAAAGAAAAACAAGTATAGCAAGTACAGGGCTTCTCGGCCTCGACCTGTTGGCATTTAGGGAAAGGTGATTTTTTGCTGCAGGGCTGTCCTCTTCACTGTAGGGTGTTTAGTAGGATCCCTGGGCTCTACCCACTAGATGCTAGCAGCAGCCCCACCCCTCGGGGTGACAAGTAAAACTGTTTTCAGACATGGCTAAGTTCCCCTGGCAATTTGAGAACCACTGCTCCAGTGGGGAAGAGCATAGTCATTGTCATCAGATAGGGGCTCTCAAGTCCTGGCTTGGCCAGACATTCACTTTAAAACCCTGGGGAGCTTTCTTTACCTTTCTGGGCCTTGGTTTCCTGATCTGTTAACTGGGTTCATAAGAGGATAGTATGACATAATGCATATAAGATATTTAGGTCAATGTTTGGCTCATATAAAGGCTCTAGAAATATTATCTAAAGGACACACAAAAAAGCTTCAGTTAATATAAAATATAGACAGTTATTTATTGTGCCAGTTTTCCATGATTTCAACAAGGCTTTGTGTACCACTGTAAGCACATCTGTATCCTTCTGTCTCTATTTATGCAGAGGACAGCAGTGGTGTTGGTGACAGAGAGATGGGAACTACTAAAGAGCTCTTGTTCTTAATTGACAATTCAGTATTTTCTAGTTCTTTCCTTTGCAACAGTTCTTTGACCTACTGGTTATTGTGGCTCCCAAGAGTATATGTTTTCCTGCAGGTATCATTGTCTCGTTTTTCCAAAAATCAGGTCCCAACTTTCCTTACCTGATTCATCATAATTGGAGCTGGGACACAGCACAAAGTATCAGAAGGAAGATTCATATGAGAATAAATGCGTACTTCCAGTAGAAACTGGATTTCCTCTCTAGTGACTTTAAACTTGTGAATAGCACCAATTACTTTAGGTATGTGTTCACCTCTGCTTCAAATTCAAGATCATAACTTTGGTAACAGAGGAATTGGCACATGAACAGCTGGCTGGTTAGTAGTACTGAATGTAAAGTTTTATGGAGGAAGGGGGAGAACCAGGAATTGTAGTACCATGGTGGTGAAACACTGTTAATGATCGTGGGGGAGATCATTAGAACCAATCATCAGACTTTGGGGACAGAAAACAATATAATGACAAGTGACATGCTGATTTCATCAAAGGAGTATTAAGCTTAAGTTGGAGAGATGGTAGGGAAAATAAGCAGCAAAATATATTCTTTTTTTAAATGTATTTTTACTTTTTTTTAAAGATGGTTCATCTTTTTAAAAAAATATTTTTTTTATTTATTTTTAGAGAGGGAAGGGAGGAAGGAAGAGAGAGAGAGAGAAACATCAATGTGCAGTTGCTGCGGGCCATGGCCTGCAACCCAGGCATGTGCCCTGACTGGGAATCCAACCTGCGATGCTTTGGTTCACAGGCCAAGCTCAATCCACTGAGCTATGCCAGCCAGGGCTGCAAAATATATTCTTAAAAATTACATCTGTAGAAGATTATAAAAAGATATTAAAAGAATAATAGAAGTCTCTTGATATTTTAAAGAAAAACACAGGACTGGTAATCAGATAGCCTTTATGCCTCCAGTTACCTGTGTCCTCAATGTACCTTATGTGACTAAGAAAATGAACTTGAAAGTTTAATGCAAGTGTGAAGAGACTCTGTAAGATCTTGAAAACTGAATGGCAAGGCAGGGGATCCTTGAACCAGTGGGCTGAAATGTGGTAGAGACTGTGTACATCTGGATAAACAGAGAAAGAAATGGAAGTGCCATCCTTGTGGGAATATAATTCAGACCACCCAGACAGACAGATCACTTGGCTCATGTTTTGTTACCCACGGTTATGAACTTCACATATGCAAAATGCACCATTCTCAGGGTTTGTCAACTCTCCCCAGATTTGCTATGTGTCTCGTCTGTCAAAGATATGCTTCCTGAAACATTCTCGACCTCCCTTGTTTAACATTTCATCTATTACAAGGGTGAGAAAAACAAGACTTGATTCAAATAAATCTGGAAGAACTAATGATGAAATCATTTGGTGGGACACATATTAGTATGAATTTTAATTCTTTTAATTTAGTTTTATGAAAGTTATTCATAGACATACCTTTTAGATTCATGTAGTCTTACCGGTCTTATTAAAAAAAATATGCAATCACCCCTGAAAATCTCCCACCCAGTGCCTACTGCCCACAGACACTCTTTCAATTCTTTTAACCGATTCCTTAAAAATTTGTCTCTGCATCTCTAAATACAATTTTAAAAATTTCTATACCTAATTTTTACTTACAGGCACTATCTTTTGACTTCTTACTATGGAAAATGAGGACCCAAGTCTCTTTTAAATTCCCTTTAAAAAACCACATAAAATCCCCATCCTCCCAATATTGAGATATTATACTTCTCATTAGGTCAATACTCAGCCTAGCTGAGCCATGTGGTATACTTGAATTACCCTTCCTTCCCTACACAACTCTGTTTTCAGTGGTTCTGTTTTGGCTTTTCTATAATAATTATGGGCATGTCTATAAACTCTCCCCCATTTACTCTCTATATTCAAATACACTGGGTGTTATACATTTACTCTCAATATATTCAAATACACTGGGTGTTATATCAATTTTATCTTCTTATAAAAATCCTCCTAGAGCTTTCTGATCTGTTCCCATCAAGACTGGTTGATCTGTAAGCCCAGAGCCCATCTGTTGCCTTGGGATATCTCTCCCCATCATCCCGGGCCTCCTTTCTCCTCCATGGTACGTCGGAGTCTCTGTTGTCTGTATCCCGTTTCATTTAATCCACACCCAGTAGTAGGTACTATTATTAGTTCCATTTTGCAGATGAACCAAACTGAGGCATGGGGAATTTAAGTAAAATTTCCCAAAGGCATATGGTTTGGGCACAAATGGCACAGCCAGACCGCGAATCCAGAATCCAGCAAACCCATGCCCTCGGCTACTCACTGAACAGTCACAGCACCATCTGCGGCCATCCTGGCTGAGAGATCAGCTAAGGCATCCTGGCTGAGAGATCAGCTAAGGCGGCAGAAGCTGGAGGCACCCACAGGTGGCTAAAAGCCATGTGTATGCTATGCTTCATGTGTTCAAGTCAGTCTGTTGCAACATTCCTATTTTAAAACACTTTATAGCCCCTGACTCACTGTCCCTAATGGCCGCTTCTTATTTCTGGGATTAGCGGGTAAAAAAAAAAAACAGCTTCTGGGCATGTGACAGTATTCTCAGGCCTTTAATGTCAGAAATAATGATCGTGTTAAATTGGAGCTCATTACCACGGAATGAGACCTCATTGAGCCCTCTTTTTGGGGGGTTGTTTAATGATTTTTTTTTTACTTTTTTTTTTACTTGCTCCTCAGTAGCTCTGACATGGTACACTGGGGGGATGTGGGTATTTGGAGTGTCAAATTTTTAAATAATAAGAAAGCTCTCCTTTCATCAATGGAAGGAAAAGGGTCCATCCTCCATTGTTCTCACCAAACACAGGCTGTTCTTTTGTTATGGTCTCTCGGAAATTTTCTGAGCCCCTTAAGCCACTAATACCAGTTGTATCCCCAGCAGCCACCACATGTACTTAAAGCATTATATTCAGCACAGCCTTTTCCATAATGAATCTGACAATCCTGTTTTATGATTTCTGGAGTGGTTAATTCAAAATGCACCATTCTCTAGAGCCAGCTCTCTAGTGGAATCCCTGCTAGGCCTCCAGCACAAGTACAAAGGCTTGGTGTGACCATTCGCAGAGGGCACTGTGAGGCCTGATCAGATCAGGGTGCTACCCTGTGCCTGGGACGCTAGGAAGAGAGTGGCCAGCCTCTGCCTTCTGCCCTCTGCAAGCTCCTCTGGTGAGCTATCAGAACTATGACCATCAATAAATGCCCCACTTGAGGACGGATCCATGTCCTCACAACCTAAGTGTAAAAAGGACAAAGGAACGGTGACAGAGGAACCAGAGAGCTTACATCACACCACACAAGGAACAATGAAGGGACTGGGGACACTTAATGTGGAGAAGCAGAATACAAAGGGAAGGCTTGTTAGTTGTCCCCAAATACTTGATGTGTTATTTAAAAGGGTTTGTTCCCCCTCATCCTGACCAACCCCAAAAGGCAGAATGGGAACCAATGGATACAAACGATAGGAAGTCAGATTTTGATTCTAGATTAAAAAAAGAACTTTCCCACAGAGTTGTTGAGAAACATTGTGGGCTTCCCTGTGAGCAACTGTATGTTTCCTTTTATTGGAACTGTTGAGAGAGATGGGACATCCACAGGTATTCCAAAAGAGAATCACACACTAAGCTTTGGGTGGGACTAAAATCTAAAATATGCCTTCTAATTGTAGGGTTCTATGAGTCTAAGAGGTGAATGTCCATGAATCACTTTAAAAATGAGGAAAAGTGGGGGGTTGTTGGGGGGGGGGAGAAAATGCAGACAACTATAATCGAAGAACAATAAAGTAATTTTTAAAAAATGAGGGAAAGACCTTTTAAAAATTAAAAAATTTTTTCTATTTTCTAAATATGAGTGCTACTTTAGAGTAGAGGTTAGCGAACTTTTTCTTAAAAGACCAGACAATATTTTAGCCTTTGTGGGCCATACAATCTCTGCGGTGGCTGACCACTCAATCTTATTATAGTGCAAAAGATAACACACAAATAGGCAATACATAAATGAGTGTGTCTGTGTTCTAATAAAGCTTTAGTGACAAAACAAGCAGTGGACCGGATTTGGCCCATGAGCCATACTTTGCCAACCCTCACTTTATTTAGACAGTACTCAGAAGCCCAGGAATAAAAAGGCTATGGTAATACCACAAGCATGCTCTTGAGTGGCACACTCATGTGTGGTGCACACGTGTGTATCTTTGTGTGGGGGGATGCATATTTGTCTGAGTCGTGTGGTCTGGGGAGTGGCAGGAAAGAAGGAGACAGAACACACGTCTGCACCCACAGAGACCAGTTCTTTCTCAGGCTGATAAAAAGATGTCAGCCCCAGACGTACTGCAAGGGAGTTACACATATTTCTGCAATTCCTACTTCACTCTCTTTGCACTGGGCATCTGCCTGGGGAAGGAAAAGGCCTAGCTCAGTGTAAATCTGTTCTGAGGGAGGGAAAACACAGTCACCCAGGTTGGTCTGTCAGATTGACTGGTTGTCACACAGGCCTTCGGAGAGTGATGTCAAGCCTGATTGGTGCCGGGTGCAACTGGGAATGTCAAGGAGTCCTCCCCTCTGGAAGGAAGGTAGCCAGGGAGCAGTCAGAGAGAGGAGGTGGTGGACTGCCCGGGTCTGCACCACCTGCTTGGCAGGTTTGCCTGGAGATTGCCCTGTGTTTGTGCCTCCAATCTCCTGCCCATTTATCTGGAGTAGTGTTGGAATCATTTTAAACAGATTTTAAACCTGCCAATGAGCTTTTACAGAGCTGGGATATTTTTGTACCTTTGATCATCTGGCCTAGTTATAGTTCAGGGGTTTAAAATACTGAAAATTCTGTTTCTTGGAGTCAACATACTTTCTGGAAGGTTGCTTCTCCCAGATCACTATCCTTTGCTGTTCTCTGACCACTTTCCCTGTTCATGGTCCCGTCCTTCTGCGTCCCTTTTCTCCACCTGAATTTCATACGCCTCCTAGTCCTCGTGACACACTCCCCAGTCCCAGCTTGGGCACACACACACATTGCCCCAGCACCTGGGACACACACACACACACACACACACACACACACACACATTTCCTCCAGCCTGGGAAACCCCTCCACCACCATTTGCTGCTGCTTTAAGTTTCCACTGCAGCCATTTTGTCACATCTGAAGAGACGGAAAGAACAACCTCCCCGTTCCTTCCTGAAGTGCCCTGTGTAGTGCTGACTTTTTTCCAATCATCTCTAAATAGAGGTTTCTCTGCCCCCTCCCACCAGCTCAGCACCCGAGCGTGCAATGAGCGTGCCCTGCATTTGAAATCTGACATCTTCCTCTCTCCCTCATTCACTCCGTCTTCAGCTTGGCAGAGCGCTTAAAAATTGGTCTCCCTTTAACTAGGCGAGCTGTTCTTCTGCTGGGAGATGACCTTTTACACAGAAGATAGGGCTGTCATAAGTGATCTCTGATATATGGAAGTTTCCTGTGTGTTCCACCAAGGAAGGGTACCATGCCGAAGAGCGGTGGGTGTGTACGGCGTGTTTCTGTGAAATGTGTGTAAAGATATATGACTATATATGGGCCTGAATAAATTACTACTGGTTTTTGAAAATACTGCCAGCCCTCTTGAGTCACATCAATGCATTTTTTTTAATTGAAAAGAAAAATGTCCAACTGAAAAGCTCTTGGGAGAAAGATGAATAATCATAAAAATAGGAATATTGTCCATGGGTTTTATAAAAATTAATTGTACTCAAAGTTATAAAAATAATCTTTAAATAATTCTTCCCATAGCCTTGGGAAATGAAAACAATGAATGGTGTTTTATTCTCTAAGATAATGTGCTGTCCTGAAGTCTTCAACATTACCCCCCTTTTCTCATCAGAAGCCTAATATCTGAAATTCCCCTAAGCAGAATGTTACGTGTTTTATTTTTTTCAAAATGTTAATCTATATTACCATGGAATTGTGGAATTCATGAAGCAGAATGTAATGTGAAATTTCCAAAAGGGAAATGATAAGGATTTGCTTGTGTGTTGTGAATCCACTGGGTACCACACTCAGTGTGAATGAGTCTTAACTTCAGGACCTTGTCATTTGCTCACATAATGCAGGTACATGGGCTATTAGTATTCCTAGGAAATGGGACTCACACGTGATATGCTGTCTGCTGGAATGGAAATTCTGGGGATGTGCTGATCCCTGCACTTCCCTCTGTTTTCTCAGTGAAGGTGGAATTTTGGGATGACTGGTCTTGGAGTGAAAGAACTACTTCTCTTTGCTACTGGGCCCTTTCTCTAGGCTACTGGAAAAATGGATTCTGAGGTTATTCCTAGTTTATGTGAAGGAGATTACTTATAGATTTACTCACTGGATGATGTCGCCTTTGACCAAATAGAAGGAACGCCTACACGGTAAAAGGCTCATGGCTGTCCCACCATAAACCATTTCCAGGGTAGTCCATCAGAATCCACTGATGAAAAGGACCTCCAAGAACTAGATATTTTAAGATCTGAGTGTCACCTGATGGCCACTCCAATATCTGGCATTGCTCTTTTGACTTCCACATAAATGGCTTGTGTTTTTGATTCTCAAGGTCATTGTCTAAGAACCTTCCAGGCCTCTTACCTTTATTAAGCAGCCACCTTCTAAGATACAAACCTAGGAACAGTTCTGTCACTGTCACTGAAATTCTAACAGAGCTCTTAATTTGGGTAAAGAATCAATTATTCCCTATGAAAACATGAATACCTCTGAGGAGCTAAAATAACATTAATATTATGGTCATAGTATTATTTTTATTATTTTAGTCAAAATCTTACAACTAATCACTATATGCATTATCTCATTTCCTTATGATACCTCAGCAAGGTAAATATATTAAGAATAAGAAAGGTGGGATTTAGAGAGTTTAAACTTCTTATCCATACTCACACATTTAGTAGGTGGTGGGCCTGGGATTCAAATCCAGATCTGTCTGATTTGAAAACTGATGGAGCTAGCCCTGGACCAGTAGCTCAGTTGGTTAGTGTCATCCTGATACACCAAGGTTGTGGGTTTGATCCCTGGTCAGGGCATGTACAAGAAGCAACCTATGAATGCATAAATAAGTAGAACAAGAAATCATTGTCTGTCTCTGTCTTTCTGTCTGTCTGTCTCTGCTTCTCAAAATCAATTTAAAAAATTTTCAGAAGACTCTGTGACCTTGATCTTGGATGCCAGATTAAACAACTTGTACACCATCATCTCTAATTGCTTCACTCTTACACTTTCCAGTCCCTTCCTTTGGTGCATGCTGCTAGGATTATACCAGTAAGCAATGCTGATGAAGCAAGGAGAATGGATGCCCAAGACTTTCTTTGACTGTGGTGTACTCAGGTTATGTGATGCCACAGCTTTAGATGCATGTCTTATACATGGTTGGTACTTGATGTATACTAGTTCATCATACTTTTGTTTTGTTTTTGAAAAGAGTGTCCTAGAAACATGCCACTCAAAGAGTGGCTCACAGACTGGTATCAGCATCACCTGGAAGCCTCTTAGAAATGTGGAATCCTTGGCCTCACCCCAGACCTACTGACCAGGTAGTGGCCTGGAGCATGGTTTGACAAATTTTTCTATAAAGGGCCAGATACTAACTATTTTAGCTTTTCAGGGTATATATCTCTGTCATGACTACTCACGACTGCCTGCTACTGGAGCTTGAAAGCTACCCACAGACAATATGTAAACAAACAGGTGGGGCTGTGTTCCAGTACATAGTAATTCAGGCCAGATTTGGACCTTGAGCAGCAGCTTCCCAATTTCTTATCTAGAGGACCAGACGTCATGGCAGGGGTTGAAGTTCCCTGGTTTCCATATCTGGATGGATTGTTAGAGTATGACTTAAAAATAATCTGCTCATTTATTTGTTTCTTCAGGATGTGCATGTTGAGTATCCAGTATTTGAGAGGCATTTCTGCAATGAGAAAATGATTGAAGGGTTTCAAATTTTCCTGAGTGTCTTCAGCATGGCAGTACTCTCTGCAAGGCACGCACGCTTCCCGGTGTGCAGAACTGTATGCTTGTGTGCAGTACACGACTCTGCTGTTTTGTCAGAGGCCAGCATATTTGATGAGGGGGACCCTTTGTGCCCATCTCCTTGAAGAACCAGACACAGGCTTGGTCCTGGAGAATTGGACATCCTCAATTTGCCCAGAGGCAGCTGTGAGGTGCAGATCTGTAGGAGAACTGACAGTATCCACCCCACCCCTCAGTTCCTTCAGATCCACTTTCCTTTGCCTGCTCCACAAGGGATTGCAGGCGACAGGGAGGCCCCCGCGAAGATAAGCCGCACAGAGCTCTGTTGCAGGCTGCAGGGTCCCTCTGCAGAGATGCTATTCTCTTCCCTTTGCAGCAAATGTCAGCTCCACGGCCTCTCCCCGGCAGCTCACGTCTGTGTGCGTTCTTTCATTTTTCTCTAGAGATCCCTCCTGTCCAGGATGTTTTTTATTTTACATTTGAAAAAGCAGAGCCTCTGCACAGAGCCTGAGTTACCAGCTCCAGGTCCACTACTGCTATGCAGTCTCCGATTTTTGCCTTGGGCTCCCTAAATGTTGCACTGGGAGGGTGGACACTCTTTTGGGTGTCACTCCAGCTGCAGGTCCTGCTGCTGGCTGTGTAGATCCCACATCCTGGTTGAGGAGAAGCACATTGTTATGTTAGTCAGACCACGTATCAGATAGAAACCCTCGGCCTCACGTGTAGAGAAAATGACTTGCACCCAGGTTGTTAGGTTGCCACACCTCCTGAGCAGAGAGGAAACGATTTGGTGCAGCCTTCCCCCAGTCAGGGACCACAGGCACATGTCCTTGTCCCCTCCTATGTTTGTCAATCTTCCCTCTTCCTTCTCAGGCTCATCCTCTTCCTCCCGTTCCTGGCTTTATTTGGCCAAGAATTCCCCAGTTCCTCAAGGTTATAACAAGTCATCTTGCCTCCCCTCAGCCTCTCCCTATACCCAGAGCCAAGAACAATCAGACAACTGTGTGGGCCTGGAAGGCAGGATTATCCACACTCACCCTGGATTCACATTCACTTACCTAGAAAAAGTTAAGAGTCATACCACATTCTGAACCTCACCTTCCCTCAGAGAAAGGATCAGGAAGTCAGCTCAGGAACCCTTGGCCTAGATGCCATAGGCAGCATACTATAGATGTTTTCATCAAAAGCCAGCCCACATTTATTGAACACCTATTAAGCCTTCTGGAGTCTGCAAAAAATATCCCAGCTGGCCTCCCTTTTTCCATGATTGCCCTTTGCCCCTGGCAATCCATTCTCCATGTAGCAGCCTGAGTGGTCTTTATAAAACTGCAAATCCTATCACTCTCCTGCTCAAAACCTCCAATGGCTTCCAAATGCACTTAAACTAAAATCCATACCCTTTGCCCATTTTTCTATGGGGTGGTCTTTTTTCTTGCCTATTGGTAATAAGAACCCTTTATACATTAGAGGCATCAGTTATCTGTGGTGCAAACATTTTTCTTGAATCCATTGTTTTGTCTTTAGAGTTTGTTTCTGGCATCTTTGTTGTATAAAATTTAATATTTTTATGTAATGAAATATGTCCAACTTTCTCTTATGGCTTCTGGGTTTCTTGACTTGATTCAGATGGATGCCCTGCTTCATATGATCAGAACTGTAGTCCATCTAGGCTTTTCTTCTATGAGTTTTTCATGGTTTATATTTTACATTTAAGCCTTTACTCCATTGGAATTTATTTTTGTATTTGTTCACAGACAGGGAGCTAATTTCATTTTCCTCTAGACCAGAGGTTGGCAAACTATGGCCCACAGGCTGTGTTTGTAAATAAAGTTTTATTAGGACATCAGCATGGCCACTCGTTTACATATTGTCTATTGCTGCTCTTAAATTATAATGCCAGATTTGTCTAGTTGTGGCAAACGCAATAACGGCCCCAAAACCTAAGATATTTTATATCTGGCTCTTTACAGAAAAAACTTGAGGCACCCCTGCTCTAGATGGCTAACCATTTGTGCTGGCACAATTTGTTAAATAAACCACTCTCTGCCCTCTGAAATGAAATTCTGTCTCTGTCATATATGAAATTCTAACGTGTCCTAGGATCTTTTCCTGGGCTTTTTCATTCTGTTCCACTGATCTCTTTGTCTCTCTCTCTGCCAATACCACTCAGGTTTGATTGCTGTGACATTCCGTTCTGGCGGGCCGTATCCCTCCTCACAGTTCTTCCACTGTACGCTTTTCTTGGCTGGTCTCATGTGATTACTCTTCCATTAGAATTTGAGATATTTCTTATCTATTTCCCAAAATGAAAAGTTTGTTGGAATTCTAATAAGAATTGGATTATCTTTATATATGTATTTTAGGAAGAATGGATATTTTTGTAATATTAAGTCTTTCTATCTAAGAAAATGCCTTTCTATCTTTTTGGTTCCAGTTTGGGATCTTTTAATAAGATTTTATAATTTTATTTATATAGATCTGTATTAGTCAAGGTCTGGTCAGAGATAGAAACCATGTCAGTAATTTAAACACAGTGTATTTATAAAGACTTATTAACTAATAAAAGGTGGTTAACTTCTAAAAGGGTTAAAAGGAGACTCTAAGGAATACACAAATAGCAAATGCAGGAAGCAGCTACTGTTCCTGGGTGAAGGAAAGAACATGAGGATGGAGCAAAGACCTTGGAAGAGGGACAACCCCCATTCCCCAGAACCCAAGGCTGAAATTAAGATATTGCTAGAGAGGCTGTAGCTGCCATGGAAAGATATAGCCTGGGTTCAAGCTCCTTTCATGTTAAATTTGTTTCTATATATTTTTATAGTATTTTTTAAATCCCTATTGTCATTTTTTGCCTTTCTAATTTCTTATTCTATTAGAGGGTGCTTATTCTATTAGAGGGTGAAGCTATTGATTTTTGTATAACTATCTTTACTATTTTTACTGAATTGTCTCATTTATTTGACTAATGTTTTATTGAGTCTCTTGGATTCTCTAGGTATTTACACATATCACTACAAAAGAGATATTTTTATCTATTTTTCACTATATTGATATCAGCAATTGCATTTTCTTGCCTCAGTACATTCACTAATTCCTCAGATAATGTTAACTTTAGCAATTTATCTATTCTGTGAGTTTTTATATTAAATTCCCTATTCTTATTTTTTCTCCTAGATATGTCCAATCCTGAGATAGATAGATAGATAGATAGATATCTTAAAATCTTATTTTATTTTAAAGTCTTCTTGTGTATGGAATAGTTTTTTTCCTTTATGTATTTAACTGTTGTGTTGCATGGTACATACAGGTTTATGGATATTATATCTCCTTTATACACTGCACTCTTTAACATTATACTGTCACTCCTCATTCTGTTCTGTACCTTCAAGCTTACACCCCACCTTTTCCGAAACCCATACTGCTGCATTTACATTCTTTTTCCTGGTTACTCTTTACCTGTACTTTGCATTTCAACTCTCCTTTCTCAATTTCTCCTTGTAGATCCAAAGAATGTAGCTCTCACTGTTGCATTTCTCCAGAAGTTCCCATAGTTACTGTGTTTTCAGACTCTGATGCCTCTGGCTGTTGTTTCCACTGGGTCTCAGTAATACTGGATGCTGTCTTCAGTCGGAAATAAGCATTGTTCATATCTCTGCTCTTTCCATACTATTAACCCCTAACACAGCATGGTAACTAGGGCCCCACTAAGTGGGATAACTGCTTTAGTGATAGCCTCCAGATAAGACCCCAGCCTCCATCCTTTACTGTCCTGGGTGTGCCTGTTTTTATTTTTTCTCATGTTGACCCAACCTGTTCATTGATGCAAACCCAGAAATGACCAGCAGAATACTAGTCTTTTCTGCTTATATTAACACTAACTTTCTTATATTGAGTCTGGCTCTGTGGCAGGCTCTTTGCATACTCGAGACACACTAAATTACATAATCCTCACAATAATCCTGGAGGATATATTTCTATCCCAAGTATATAGATGAAGAGCATTAGGTTATGGAAACAGCCTTTAAAGAGCAGAAATGAAATTTCGTATTTAAGAAACCATTAACAAAATGAAAAGACAACCCACTGAATGGGAGAACATTTTCACCAATGATACATCTGATAAGGGGTTAATTTCCAAAATAATTAAAGGATTTATAACTCAACACCAAGAAAACGAACAATCGAATTTAAAAAATGGGCAAATGACCTGATACACAATTCTTCAAAAACGACATGTATATGGCCAATATATATATATGAAAAGATGCTAGCCCTGGCTGGCGTAGCTCAGTGGATTGAGCGCAGGCTGTGAACCAAAGTATCACGGGTTCAATTCCCAACCAGGGCACATGCCAGGGTTGCAGGCCATGGCCCCCAGCAACCACACATTGATATCTCTCTCTCTCTCTCTCTCTCCCTTCCCTCTCTAAAAATAAATAAATAAATCTTTTTAAAAAATATGCTGAACATCACTGATCATGGGAAATGTAAATTAAAACCACGATATGATACCAGCACACACCTGATAGTCAGAGGGAAAGGGGGTATCGGAGAAATGGAAGAGGACAAAAGGGGGATAAATGGGGACAGAAAGAGACTTGACTTTGGGCAGTAAGTGCATGATGCAGTATGGAGATTATGTGAGAACAAATTTTAAAAATAGAGCAAAAAAACTTGGCAACTATTTTGTTTTACTCCATACACTGCTGCTTCCTTCCCCAGAATCCACCAGCCCACAATACAGCCCTACCCTGCGCTGAGATTAGGGCTGTGGGGACAGAGGCAGAAAGTGGAAGTGTTCCAGAATGGCCCAATAATGTGTATTTCACCAGCTTCACCACTGGCACTGAGTAATGCCAACATAACCTTTACTTGAGCTTAACACCTTTACTCCTCCATGGCTTAGAAACCAGTCCATATCATTAAACATCTGAAAGTTCTCTGAAGGTCAGAAATGTTCTCCCAGGGAAAGATTTAAAGAGATAATGTACTTGAGCTAGGCTAAAGGGAGGTAAGAAACTAAACAAATGAAAAGAAGGAAATTTTAAGAAGAGAGCCAAAATATGAAGAGGGGAAAATATCTCCATGAGAAGGAACAGTGAGCAGACCAAGTTGGTCGAGATCAAGGGTGTGTGTAAGGAAACCCATGGTGGTTTGGTGGAAGGTTGCGCTACAGCAGTTTCGGTGCAGGTCATGGTGTGGTTAAAGACTTTGGACCTTATCTTGTGGGCAGCAAGGAGTATATAAAAGTATTCAGGTAGAGGTACCAGGTACACAATGGTTGCTTAAAAATATTAATTTCACAGTGGTTATGGTGGATTCAAATGGTGTGTGAGAGAGCATTTCAGCAACTGGTACAAGAATAAAAACAAACATTTCACAAAAGAAAAACTACAAAGGGCCAGTAAGCATTTGGGGAAAAAATGGTTAACTTCATTTGTCATTAAGTAAATGCAAATTGGAACAACCATGAAGTACCCTTCCTCACCCCCTAAATGCAAAAAGATTTTAAAGTGTATATTCAGTGTTATCAGAAGAGGTGACCTTGACTCTTTCATATACTGCTATTGGGTATATAGACATTTCAGGGAAGACTTTAAAAATGTGAACCAAGATTTCCCAAAATATCCAAACCCTTTGACCTATTACTTCCATCCAAAGAATTAATCATGAGGAAAGAATACATCTATGTTCAACATTTTAGATGCAAAAGTCCCCATTACTGCACTGCTCATAATAGCAAAAAATAGGAGCAGCTTAAATGTTAAGGGTTAGGGAAATGGTTAAATAGATTATGGTACAATGATGTCATATTCATACAATGGAATATCCTGTAGCTATTTAAAATGTCTGTGAAGAGCAGTTGAGTTGGAAAGATGGTCATAAGAGAGTGTGTTCATCCTTTCTTATTGGTCTCTAGGACCATATCAATCATAAAGCAAGCATCTGCATTTGAAAGGGCCTGCATATGGGCTCTCTCTCCTTTTCTATTGGTCTATTTGTCTATCTTTATGTTGACACCACACTGTCTTAATTACTATAGCTTTATAATAAGTCTTACAACCTAGTAGGCCTAATTCCCTCGACTCTAGCTGTTATGTAAAGAAAAGTTTTGAGTGGAGGGACAAGGGTAAAGCAGGAAAACCAACTGGGGCACTGTTGCAGTAATTAAGAGTAAAGATTCCAAAGAGTGGAAATGTTTCTGGGGGGGAAATGACATTACTCTAATACTCTACAAAGTCCATGGTATTGAAGGGCACTATTAAGAACTTTTTTATCCCATATATTGGCAGCTTAATAAAATACCTTAGATCTTGGACCAGTTTTATAACCATCAAGGAAGAAAATATTGAGCAGAACATTGAATTTAAAGTTCTGTGTCCCCTGGGCCGTCCACCATGTCTTGCATTTGTTCATTTAGATGCAAAGGAGGCCCATCTTCCTCCTGCTACTACTCCAGTCCACCAGTCTCTCAGACGCGTTTTCCAGAAAGTGTGAATCATTTCGTGCAGTCACTGCCATCATAAATACCATGAATTAAGACTTCAGTATCGACTCAAGTCAGTGGTGAAAGAAGGGCAACATTGCTACTCATGTAACAAATGTTAAGAAATCCCAAAGAGTTGTGCTCTTTTAGAGCGAACAAATGACTTCAAAGGGTTTCCTTTCTTCCGTGGAAACAAAATGAATTAAAGTTTAACAAGTAGGTACTGAAAGCCTTGCAGATGTGGCTGAAAAATTCTACAGAAAACCCATTGGTTCTATACTAAACATTATGTAAAGTGTACAGTGAAAAGGAAGCTGCCCATATCTTTTAAAAGAATCCAAATGGAGTATCAACCATAACTTTTTTAAGTTACTTATTGTGGGAAGGAAGGAACATAGGGAAGAGGGCAGTGACGAATGCTAGGGGTCACACTTCTTGGTATATACCTTGTTTTGTGTATTTGACTTTAAAGCAGTGTAAATATTTACATAATTATAAAATAAAAATGAACATTTAAAAGCCATATTCAACCTGCTCAATGAACTCAATCTGTCACTTCAGGGGAGAATGACAGCTGCATTCAAGTTGGCAGATAAAGTGACTGCATTCAAAGCCAAACTGGAATTAAGGGGGTAATGAGTAAATACTGGGATTTTTGACATGTTTCAAACTTTAGCAGAGATTTTGAAGGAGACTGAGCCAGGGCCTTCTCTCTCCCAGCTGAGATAGGTGACTAATCACCTATCTCAGCTTTCAAGAGTTTGAGCATTACGTCCCAACCACAAAAGACCCCCAAACTGGGAAGGGATGGATCTGCGATCCATTTGTGAATAAGCCAGGTGAATCGAACTTGTCCGTGCTAGAAGAGGGTCAGCTGCTGGAGATCGCAAATGACGGTGGCCTTAAAAGTATGTCTGAGACAACTTCAAATCTCTGTACATTCTGGATTAAAGTCAAGGCAGAATATCCTGAGATTGCCATTAAAGCACTGAAATGCCTGCTTCCCTTTCCAACATCCTATCTTTGTGAAGCAGGTTTTCTGCAGTGACAGCAACCGAAACAAGATTATGGAGTAGACTGGATATAAGCGACACACTTCAGGTGTCACTGTCTCCCATCACCCCCAGATGGGACCATCTAGTTGCAGGAACACAAGCTCAGGGCTCCCGCTGATTCTGCATTACAGTGAGCTGTATAATTATTTCATTATATATTACAGTGTAATCATAATAGAAAAAAAAAGTGCACGATAAATGTAATGCACTTGAATCATCCCAAAACCATCCCCACTCCCCAGTCCATGGAAAAAGTGTCTTCCACGAAACTGGTCCCTGGGGTGCCAAGAAGCTGGGGACCACTGGGCTACAGGATCTAGCTGCATCCCAGCCTACCCTGTGCAGGTCACATTCCATCCCCATTCTCATCCCAACAGCACACCTGCTGTGTAGTTTTGATTTTGCATATGCCACCAATCTCGTGTACAATAATGTATAGTTTATCTTAGGAGCCATAACTTCTTTTAATAGCTTTGTAAGCCATTGTCACCCGAAGTTCACACAATCATTAATCGTCTGAAGGGTTAATGTTTTTAGTTACATTTATTGTATTGTAGAGGGAAATCTTACAGTATTATAGTAATGACAAAGATAGAAGTTTGTGACGCTCTCTTTGTAAATTTCTAGACCAAAGATGTATTCAGAGGCTTGGCCTGAGGCATAGAAGGAGAATTTTATCATGTACTGCCTCATTTTGTTCTTTGAACATGAATAATCTTGTGCATCCATCCTTAGCAGAACCTACACTTTTTGCTTTAGATTCGCCATCAGCTCTTCATCTGGGCTGGCAGTGGCTTGATTTTCTGGCTAAAAGGAATTGAACAAAGGGGTAAAAGAGACCGAACCCCATGGTGTTTCTACATCCTCGTCCCCTAAGACTCTTGGGGTTTACCCCTGAATGAATCTTTCTTCAGGACAGTGTTAAGATAAGAGGCTCTTTCACACTGTTCAGCAGAGGCCTCGGTGGCTCCTGGGTCAGTGGGAGTGGGGTATAGCTGGACTCAGCTCATCCAATCCATCTCACTCAAAATTCCCAACCTGAGAGCTATGCGTCGTGGAAAAGGGTACTGATGAGCCAAGAATGCCATGGAAAGACTAGCCACCCAATTGGTGAGAAATGGAAGCTGAGAAGCAATCTGACAATATGTCTCTTAAATTAGAGGAAATGGATGTAGAGACTTTGAAAACCCCCAGCCCCACAATTTTAAGTCCCCAGGCCCAAGTGTCTCTAATTCTTCACACTGGAAAAGTTAGAAGCCTAAGGACAGGCAGCAACTACAAGTCTGTCTCTGGATGCTCAACTCATTAAACTCTGTGAAAGCAATTTGACAGCATCTGGGACGTGTTTTGTCATTAGGGGTGGGATTGGCGGTGTTATTTATTTTAGCCAGGAAGAGGTGTGTGAGAAGGTGTCTGCATGCAAGGGTATGTGCTTCAGATGCAGGTGTCACTGAGTTTGTGTGTGTGTTAGGGATGGGTGTGAGTTTTTTAAGGCTTTGGTTACCGTTTCTGCTTTGTATTGTTTCTACAGAAGAAATGCCCCTCAGCCCCTGAGTGTGGTTTCTCTGGAAATTCTGTGCTTCTCTACTGTGCTACTGGAATCATCCAAAGCACCCTCTTTCCTTTGAACCATTCTGACCAGCTCATTCTGAGCAGCCAAAGAGAATTGTCTCTACAGTTCACATTTCCCTTTCCTTTCACCTAGAGGAGCAAGTCGTCATTCTAATTAAACAACCTTATGACTTGATGCAAGGAATAACATCTCTGAATTACTCTCACTAAATTCCAGTTTAAATAAAGCCTTGCAAATAATTACTTGAACATAAATTATTTACCCACTAATTCTTTATTTGAATTTGGGGGAATTCAAATATGTTTTCTGGCAAGTGCTTCATGATAAATGACTTGCTTAATTAGCAGTAAGTGTGTTATTCTTACAATTCCTAACGTATAATAAGCAGAACCGAGCCATTTCTGTTTCATGTGTTCTTTTTAAACCCTTTATCTCCCTTTTAAAAAATCTTGTTTAATAGATCACAGACATGATCTTTTAAACTGTTTTCAGTAGTTATGCAAAATCTTCACAAAAGTACTGGTGGGAAGACTACAGGGACTTCTCGACTTTAATCAGCCACCAGAGTACGCAGGATTTAGAAGTCATTTCTCAACTCAGGATCACCTGCAGAAAATGAAAAAGTCCCAGGGAAGACTGCTGAGTATAAAATGCCATTGTGTACATAGACTTTTATGGACTCTGAAAAGCCCTTTGACTCCTTGGAAATAGAAGCTATGCTGGAAGTGGAAAGAGTAGAAAAATTTGTGTGACATGTGCATGAGAACACAGCACTGATGTTTGGGCTTGAAAAAGAGCGCAGAGGTCCAGGAAGGGGGCTCGTAGCCACTGAAAATCTTAACTGCTTGCCCAGAGGGGCTGGGCTGAGACCTTAGATGGGAGGGAAAGGGCATCAAGATCAGTGAGAGAGACTTTGAACTATTTGGCAGTGACATTGACTTCAGAGCCCCAAACCAGACTGGAGCAATAATCCAAGAGCTGGAGCAAGGTATGGAAAGTGGGCTCAGCATGAGAGTGAAGAAATCATATTTAAAGGAAGCATGATAAAGGGTAACTACTGTTCAGGGGAAACTATGGGCCTCACGGTTGGTGGCTGCTGCTGCACACCAAGATGTGCGATGCAGGGTTCCAAAAATCGCACTGGGTTCTCCTGACAGATGGAGCTTCTAGTCCTGCCTATGGCACTTCTTATGTGACCTTGAGCAACTCATTTAACTTCTCTGGGCTTCAATTTCTTTGCTGGGGGTTGTGATGGCTGACCTGAAGAACATTCTGCAATTCAACAGTGATGTACACGAGGAAAGAGCCTGACTTCCTGAAAGAATTCCAATACGTAGAATATTATCCCGAAGAGCTCTTTCACCTCTCTTCATTCCTGGGTATCTTGCAGTTCTGGGTAGCTGGCTACCCATGCATCCACCATAGACTGCACAGAAAACTGGAGAGGACCCATTGAAGTCTGAGACGACAGGCAGGGAGAGAGAATGGCCTAGGCTTTCCTGTGGCTGATGAGGCATATATGAATTGACTTTCAGAGCACTCAGTACCAAGAAGAGAGAAACCAGCAGTCTTCATCCCAGCCCAAGACTCTGCCCCTTGACATGCCAAGGGCAGTGTGGTGTGCATGGCCACAATGGCAGGGAATCCTCTGCCAGCTGACCCTAATAACATGGCATTCACAGACAGGGCCCAGCCTACATGTCTGTGTCTATATCGGGGTTGGGGAGGATCAGAGCCAGGAAATTTGAGTGGAGCCCGAATCATATTATGGAGTTAGCACATGGGCTTTACTGTATACCAGCTAACCACTCCGGGCACCTCTGTGCTTCCTACTTATGATCATGTACCACCCAATTAACACCCAGTGAATGGCTGCACACATGCCCTGGCTTTGCCTTATCACCACCACCCTGCAGCTCTTAAGTACCCCCAACCTGCCTTCCCATATAACAGAACCTTGATTAATACTCCCATTCAGGCAGAACACAATCTGTTTGTTTTTTTTAATTAAATGGCTTTGATGAGAGGATGCATGTGACTCGTCAAACATAGCCATTCTGTTGTTTCTGGAAACAGACACTCAAGTGAGAATGCAGCTGAGTTACAGTGACATGTGCCAGGTGACATGAAAGCTATCACCACACAATCAGTTTTCTGCCAGGATTTAAAGTATTTCCAAAGAAAGGCCGCTGTTGCCTATCTTTTCTCCCAGGAGCTGGTCTTTTCTAGTTAGGTGACAACCAGAAACTGGAAAGTTGGTGATAGGAATCTGGGAGCTCACTGTGAGAACTTTGGCCTTGAAGTTACAGTTCCAAGTGAGGAATGATTCCTTGCCCAGTGGCATGAAAGGAGCCTTGTGTGTGTCCTAGACCCCTATCACTGACTGACCGAGTGATGTAGTGAAATGATTTTACAGGGCAAGTTTTGAGGGACTTGAAGCTTCAAATGTGCCTTGCCTATACTCCATCTCAAAACCAAGAAAGGGCCACCCTAATTCCAAGTAATTAACTGAATGTTTCTATACTAACTATCTTTTGCGCAATAGTGCACTGCTCCTTGATCCTGGCTGTGCAGCTGAATTGCCCAGGGATTGCTAATACTACAGACTGGAGCTCCTGGGTCTGAATCTTCCAGAGCTGCTAGCATCTGCATTTTTTCTGCATTTTTAACAGGCTCGCAGGTGGTTCTGCTGCACGGTCAGGATTGAGAACCACCAGCAAGGTGCTTTGTGGTTAAGCCAGGACTGTTTCACCCGTCATTGCTTTTGGTTCTTTCTATAGCCTGTGGGTCAGAAATGGTCTCCATTTCATTGATGAGAAATCAGAGAGAGACTCAGAAAGTTCCAGTGCTTTGCTGAAGGCTGCAGAGCCGCCAGGTAGCCAAGGCAGCCTGGACTCCCACTAGCACCATCTCCATGTCTGTGCAGTCTGTGCAGCTGCATAGGGTCCAGCGCTTAGGAGCCCTGTGCTGGGTTCAAAGCTCTGCTGCAGCCGCCATCTTGAAATTCTTAATACTTTTTGAACAGGGCACAGTTTAAATTTTCTGGTGGGCCACACAAATCATGTAGCCAGTCTTGCTGTGTAGACATTGTACTATGTTGCTTCAACCATATTAAATCCGTGCTGGGGAATAGGGAGTGTTTCTCTCCAAAGTGAATCCCAACTGTAGAGTTGTTAGATTAAGTGTGCTAGAACGGCAACCTAAGAGCTGATAAAAACAATATGTGATGATATTTCCATGCACTGAGCACAGTGTTATGACCTCTTCATAAATCATATCACTTAATTCACACAACCCAGTATAATTATTATCACCATTTGGTAAGTGAGGAAGCTGAAGCACAGAGAAGTTAAATATAAAAGCAGAGGTGTTGTATGTGATTGTATATGTCTGCAATGGCAATGGACTCTGGGTTGAAATCTCAGCTCTGTCATGCATTCACTGTGTGACCTCAGGCAAGTTACCTGACATCTCTGAATTCCAATTTCTCGACCAGTAAAACGGGGATGATAATAATTGTTGCAGAGAATTGTTTTGAGGATTAAATGAATTAATATGGACAGAGTGCCCAGCACATAATGGATACTCAATGACTGTTGAGGCCTTTAACAACCTTTGCACTCAAGAATATTACCCGTAACATTCTGAAATAGGTATTTAAATGGTACCTTACTTAAGGATCCGAAGTGTTTTCATAGCACTGGATAATATAGTCAAGGTGCAATTAGCCATACATTATAATATTTTTAAGTGATTCAAGTGACACTTCTTATGTCTAAGTGTAATCTTTCCCACTTTAGCATTTATCATAGTTTAATAACTACTGAATGCTGTTGAATTAAAATACTATTCTGTCTGGGGACACATTGACCCTTAGTGTAGTAAAGCTCATCCAAAGCTCAGCTAGAGTCTGGGAAAAAAGCTCACTAGAGCAAATGATGTCTTGTGCACTGAGAGACAAGAAAAAAACCATAAGAAAAATGGAGAGCCTCTGACATTTGGGAGAAGCCAGGCAGCTTCACACCCACAGGAGAAAAAGGCAAAGGCTAGGGGACGACTCATAATTGTAATATCTCTAGAACATTTTACTGATTTTTTTTGCAGTAATTCCATACTTTATGAGCTCACTTGATCCCCCCAATAACCAGTGTGGCAGAAAGGTGACCATTCTTTAATTATCTCCTCCATGTATACCCATAAGAGTAAACCTACTTTGTGCCTGTATCCTGTGTTTGCTGCTATTCATACATTCATTCACAGTTTTCATACAACCTGCACAGTAAGTAATACTACCCATTATACAGATGAGGGAAGTAAGGTAAGTAATTAGTTTGGTGGTGGATTCAAACCCAGGGTGGGCTGGCCAGAGCCTGTATTCCTTAAGATCCTTTATTCTTTCCACTCCCACGGCCATATGTTCTTGTGCTCTTTGAGAAGAAGGAAGAGGTCAGGCATAGGGAAGGTGGTCAGTAAATATTTAGTGAGTGAAGGAATATGAGCTGAATCAGAAGAACACTAGAATGTTTTCATGACCGTATGAACTGGCTTAAACACATGACCCAGTCAAGTGCACTATTGTTTTGAATTATTTAGAAGCTGTGAAACATTTGTTTTTCTAAGTGGCCATTTTTCTTTTCTTTATTGTACACTGTTCTTCTTCCTTCACACCATGAAATGAACCAGCTTGATTTAAGGGCATGTGGTCTTCTGGGCAATTAGCCACCTTGGTTCAATAGTCTCACGGGACCTCTTTCTGTCTTATGAATCACAGACTTGGCTCCAAAGCGATAGAGTTGGATTCTCCCAGTGACCATTCATTGGGAGGGAATTTAATATTTTGTAAAGCCATTTGAGTTCATTGAAATTATTTTATTAAAAATTCCTTTGCTCCTCAGAAGAGTCCCCTGATGAGCTCCTTGGGGCCTGGGAGACTGGATGGAAAGTGTTCACTGGGTGAAAGACACAGTGTGTGAGTACACGCACGCCCAGTGTTGAATCCAGCAGAAGGACGGCATGGGCCCCACGTGCAAGTCATTTATCATGATGGGCTCCCAACCGGGTCCTCTGGGTTGGGAGATAGATGTTAGACAAGAACACTTTCAGAATCCCAGCCAAAAGGAAGATCCCAATCAGGAGATTGTTTGTGATGCAGTATTTGAATGGGCCTCTGTAGCCTTGACATGAGAAATAGTGAAATCTTAGAGCCTTCACCTCATCCCAGAAAAAATTCACACGTGCACTCTACACACACACACACATACTTTTGTAAACATAACTGATTCGTGAAATCTGTGGATTTTCTTCTAGAACCACTGCTCCGTAGACTTTCTTTCCTGTCTCAAAGCAGTCTCCAAGTCCAATGTCTTTCTCTTTCCACCCATCTCTTTCTGTCACTTGTTCCGTTTAGAAGTCAAAACAGGGCAGGGTTTTATTTTACTTTTTCACTGTGTTATATCATAATCCTTTTTTGTGTTGCTACAAAGTCTTCCTAATAATCATTTGCAATGACTGCAATGACTGCCGAGACCAGTAGTGGTCTCGGAAATTTTTTAGGCAATTCCATATTGCTGGGCATTGTAGTGGTTTCCAGTGTTTGGCTATTTTAACTAATTCAGCAATCAATTTGCCTCCCACATTTCCTATTCCCCAGTTAAGCTGCCAAACCTTTTCCATTTTCTTGGAGTATCATGATGGTCATCATTTCATCCACTGGATCTAAATGTACTTCCTGCCCAACCATGAAGGCTTTCATCTGTACCTCCTCCACTGGATGCTTGTCTCCATCCCATCATCCCACCACCAGTTAGTCCTTTTATTCTTGTGTACTTTTTGTTCTTTCCCTTTCACCAAGCATGCCCAGGTCCTCCTTGTCTAGACAAACCTGCCTTGCTTGCATGAGTTTGCAGGCACTGGTTCCTCTGCCTGGAATAGTCTTCCCTCCCACCTGCCCTTGGGAATTCCCACCAAGCATTAGACTGAGAAAAGACATTGCTTAACGGGGTGACCCCAGGGTAGGAAGCAGGAGAATGTCACTTTCTGTGCGGACTGTG
Organism: Phyllostomus discolor; assembly: GCF_004126475.2. Lineage (NCBI taxonomy): Eukaryota > Metazoa > Chordata > Mammalia > Chiroptera > Phyllostomidae > Phyllostomus > Phyllostomus discolor. Next base: position 62,969,036 of record NC_040914.2, read on the forward strand.
TATTACAGTAAGCTGGAGCTAAAGGGCTGATGTTAAGGATGAGGATATCAACTCTGCCGAGGTGGGGATCATGGGAAACTTTGTAAGTTCCTGAAGCAGACAGAGTACTGTAAAGAGTGTACTGGTGTTTAGAATTGGCTGACATTTAATCAAGTCTCAGCTCCACCACCTACTAACTCTGTGACCCTGTATATGTTGTTAAAACACCAGTTTTCTTTATCTGTAAAAGGATTAATGAGATATTGTTTGGCCTGGTGTTGAGCCCCATAACTAGTGTTTCATAAACAGAGGTTTCTCTCTGTTACCAGCCTTCGTACCCTAGCAGTGTCTAGCCCCATGCCTGGCTCACAGTAAACACTCAGTAAATATTTGCTGAATGAATAAACATTGACTGATAGCTCCAAGATGTGGGACCGGCCCTCATCTGCATCCTTGCTCATCACAGCCGCCAGATGAACAGGCAGTGCCTGCTGCCGCCCAGGGCAAGCTCGGTGTGAGGCAGAACAGTCTGTGATCGTGAGCGCACACGCGGCCGGGCAGCAGCTGTCTTCAGAGAAGGTGGTGGCGCGGTGCCAAGTACCCATGGCCTCTCCACAGAGGCGCAATAATAATTATGATTCCCTCATGTTCCTTCTGGAGAGTGCCCCTCTTCTTGGAACATGTGGCACTTCACAGACATCGTCTCAGGGATTGTCGCCGCACGCCTGTAAGGAGTGGCTGTGCAGCGTAGCTTGCTGCATGCCCTGTGGGCACATGGCAAAGGAGGGATGATGACAAGAAAGGATGGGGAGGGGTGGAGGAAGCATGTCCTCATCCCACAGGTGGAAACACAACCCAGAGGGGTTTCAGTGGCTCACCTACCGCCAGTGGGGTACAGGCAACAAACGCAGGGCCTCTTTTTGGTCAGGGCTCATCTGGGAGCTGGCCTGGGTCAGGCTCAGGCTCAGCTGACCTTGCCCAGGGCTGCTGCATACAACTGCAGTCCCAAAGTCTAGGCTTTGTCTATGGCACTTCTGTGAATGGAAAAATGCCCACCTAGTGGCAACTGTGAGAGGGGGAAAGAAGGAGAATAAGCTGCACAAACCCAGAGTCCTCACAAGCTAACAGTTCAAGTCTGTAAACGCCTTCAAACTCAGTCTTTAAAACCACACAGAACAAGAATGTCCTACCTACAGCTCCCCAGCTCGAGTGGTAATGATGTCGTGCTGTTTGCCATGCCCAGAAGTTCCCCGGCTGCTCCACCCTGACTGGGTCGTGCTCCCCTATGATAAGACATTGAGCTTTTCCTTGGTGACACTTGGCTAATTTGTAATTGTTTACTAGCACGGTTACACGTATAATTATACACAGTCCCCCTGACCAGACTGAAAGTTCTGTGAAGTCAGAGAGTATTGGGTTGGCCAAAAAGTTTGTTTAGCTTTTTCCATACAATGGCTCTGGTAGTGCTTAGTTGTCTTTAACTCCATTCAAAACCATTTTGTTAGATTGTATTGTGACAGCTGTCATATCAGTGTGCATTTAAAAAAAACTTATCAAAATTTGTGAATTTTTGTGCAGCCATTTTAATATTGAAGATGGAAGAAGATATGTAACATTTTTGGCAAATTATGCTTTATTATTTCAAGAAAGGTAAAAAGACACTGAAACACAAAAATAAAAAAGATTTGTGCAGTGTATGGAGAAGGTGCTATGACTGATTGAATGTGTCAAAAGTGGTTTGCGAAGTTTCTTGGTACTGTTGATATTTTGGCCAAATAATTCTTTGGGCTGTCTTATGCATTAGAAGATGTTTAGCAGCACCCCAGCATCTACCCACTAGGAGCCAATAGCTGGAGATAGCCAGCATACTAAAAAAAAAACAACTGATCAATGAAGTTATTAGTAAAAATGAAAAATACGTCTTGTATTTTATGATAAAAATCATACAGACTTTTTGGCCAACCCAATACTTGGTAGGTCTGTCTTATAAATACTCACTCCTGAGCATGGAGCACTGAATAAATATTTTTTGAGTATATGAATGAATTATAAAATTTAATCAGATAGGAATAAATACACCAACCAAAATCAAGTTACAGGAAAGAAAACCTTGTACCAAGATGAGATGGCATTTTCTGTGGATATACCTACACATAGTCTTACTTACAATTTCTACCTACAGTTATAAAATGAAATTAATCAGTATCTGTGGTACACAGAATCAATGGTGTAACTTTCTACAGCTCCGTGAGGCCACAGATGCTATCTGTCTTGCTTATCTATTGTATCCTAGGGGTTAGCACAGTACATAGCGCAAATTCTGTACTAAATAAATATTTGTTGAAGGGAGGATGGAAGGAGCCTACAGATGCTTTAAAATTCATTCATCCATGCCCCATTAATTAAGAATATTGGATAATTAGGGCAGTCTAATTGGGGTTTTCTTTGTATTTTATTTATTTGTTTCATATTTATCATTATTCCCTTCCTCATTTAAAACAAAAAATTGAGGTGCCAGCAAGATAAGTCTATTTCACACTATTTTTACTCAGCAAATATTTAAGTACCTACTCTGTGCTATGCACAGGGGTAGGTAATGGAGATATAATGGGAGAAAAGACAGTTCACAGTGTCTGTTTTCATGGATGTTACAGTATTGAAAACATGGCTAAGCAAGTCAATAGAATTTGGAGCAGTTTTGAAAATACATAGCAATTAGCTTTTGGTGCATAGCCACCACCAAGACTATGTATTTTAAAACAACAACAGTTTATTTAATTTGTGGCTCTGAGTCAGCAAATAATCTGGTCTAATCTGGGCAATTCTGCCGACATGAGTCAGACTCAACCAATCTTGGCTGGGACTTATTCGGGCATCTACAATGAGCTGCCTGTTTGGCTGGGAGCTGGCTGGCTGTCAGCTGGAGCGCCTCAGTTCTGTTCCATGGGGCCTCATCCTCTAGTAGGCTAGCTGAGACTTATTTACATGGAGGCCTCAGGTCTCAAGAACTTGAAAGTAGAGGCTGCAAGGTTTCTTAAAGCCTGATCACCAGGACTCACACAGTGTTACTCTGCTGCATTGTATGGGTCCAAGAAGGGCCCAAGGCCAGCCCAGATCCACGTGGTGGAGAAATAGACTCACCTCTTGCTGGAATGAGTTATAAAGTACTGTGATCATTTTTTAAATCTTCTATAATATATATCTTTATTGTGATAAAATTCACATAACATAAAATTTACTGTTTTTAGGTGTACATTTCACTGGTGTTAAATACGATCATAATGTTGTGCAGCCATCACCACCGCCCATCTCCAGAACTCTTCATCTTGTAAAACTGAAACATAGGCCCATTAAAGAGTAACTATCCATTCTCTCCTTCCCCAGCCCCTGACAGCCCCATTCCGCTCTCTGCCTCTGTGATGTGACTACTCTAAGTATCTCATGTGAGTAGAATCACGCAGTATATGCCTTTTTATCACTGGCTCATTTCATTTAGTATAATGTCCTCAATGTGCACCCAGGTTGTAGCATGTGTCAGAGTTTTTTCCAGCCGAATAGTATTCCACTGTATAAACATACCACATTTTTCTTACCCATCCATCCATCAATGGATACTTGGGTTGGTTCCACACATTGGCTACTGTGAATAATGCTGCTGCAAACATGGGAGTGCAGATACCTCTTCGAGACCCTGCTTTCAATGTTTCGGACTGCCGCAACATATCTACCAAGGTATTCCTATGTGTCATTATCTTATTTTAGTAGTTCTTGTACATAAACTAAGCATGATACTGAGAGATGCAGAGCTACCAGGGACTTTATTTGGCAACTCTTTGGTAACTATCTCAGATTCCTTAGTTCTGAGAGCTGTCTGCCCTTCCCCTAAGCTCCCATTAGGGTAATGCACTTGTTCATTTTCACCTCTAAGAGAAAAAGACAGCTTTATTACTGGCTGGTGGTCAAAGGACTGATTTGCCCTACAACATCTTGCATCAAGCCACACGTCTTGGTCATATTCCAGCTACTGAAATATTAGATGAATTGATCTATGGTTTTGGATGTTTCTTTGTGACTCATTTGCAGGATATTCAACAATCCTTCTGAACACTCTGCGAAGTGTGCTGTGTGTGTCTAGTGAGGCCTGACACCCATTAGACACTCCTGCTGTAAATTTGATGCTCCGGGCCTTGTGAGCTGGTGCCAAGGTGTGAATTAGGTAGAGACGCATTTGAGTGTTCCTCTGGCCTCCTGCCTCTGTTCTTGGGCCAACCCATGGCAGACCAGGCCTCCAAGCGGCAAACCTGACCTCAGCTGCCCAAGGATAGGGAGATTCCAAAGTAGGTAACAGTAGGGAACGTTGGCAGCTCCCGCATCCTGTTTGCAAACTGACAAGACATAGCGGTCTCAGAGATCTGAGTGCCTGCTAACTCCTTTAAACAGATGTAAATCTTCCTTAGACAGGGAATGTGGTAGGGAACGGAGGTCCTGGGGAGCCAAGAAAGGCAAGGGGGCGCATGTAGCCCAGGATGGGAAGCCAGACCATTTTGGCTGCCCTAATTCTCCCAAGTCATGTTGAAATGTGTTGTCTGGGTGGGGTTTCTCCTCCTTGAAGATTTGACAAATGGAAGTTGCTCAAGTCCCTCTGGGAGCGTGTCCTTCTCTAAGGATGATGAGAAGGGAATCCACATGTTGATTTAGGTTGGTTACAAGCACAGTAGCAGAGGGATGTGTAACGTGGTTAAAAGCAAGTTGATTTTTTTCTCCAGAGTCAGTGTTTAAGGGGAGAAATCTCTCCATTGGCCAAGCTGTTGCCATGTGCTGATGGGGAGAATTATCACCCTCAACCTTCAAATAAATAATGATGGTCACTTCAGTACTGTCCCAAAACTGCCATAGAAAGTGGTCTCAAAAACCAATTAATATATTATTTATGAATGTATATCTTTATGTGTGAAAGTTTAAAAAAAAACATTTTTTTGATGGATGGACACCAAGCCCCTAATTTGTTTACTTCTACAAATGGTGAAGGAGACCAGAGTTAGGGATGATAATCAAAGAGAACTTCAGCTTTATTGATGGTATTCTAATTTTTAAAGAAAAGTGGATTCCTACATGTAGTGTGATTAAAAATTAAATTTAAAAGAGAACATGAGGGAACTCACTTCTGTTATCTATCTCCTCAAGACCTGGTGACTTAAAACCGCAGCAATCTATTATTTCTTATGATGCCAGAGGGTGGCTGCCATGTGTGACAGCTGGAGTCATCATGCTGCCATCCTGAACCATGGGCTAGGCCGGGGCTCCAGGGTCTGTGTCTACAGTGTCTCTCTCGCTTCACTCGAGCCTGCGAGGGTGGGCTTTGAGGGTGGCTGGCTTCTAAGGGGACAAGCTCAAGTACAAGCGCTTATTAAACCTCTACTTGCATGTAACATTATTGTTCCGTTAGCCAAAGCTCGTCACCTGATGTCAGTGGAGTCAGTGTAGGAGGGGCCAACAAGGGCATGAATCCCAGGAGGTGTGGCTCATTGGGGCCACCAATATAACAGCCTTACCATAGTCCTTCGGTTACTCCAGGCCATAGGATTCTCTTGGAAGCAGGGCTTACGCATGTGATGTGGCAGTTGCCAATGCCTTTAAGCTCTGATGAGCTTTCCTAGATCTCAAAGTCCAATGCCAAAACTACCCACATTTCCTCATTTGTCCTTATACTTGCGTTTACTTTTTCATTGTCTCTTCCTTTCTCTTTCCTTCCTCATCCGGTTTTCTAGGCATTTGAAGGTACAAGTGGGCAAGGGGCTCATGATCCTCCATTACTTTCTTTTATATTACTGTTTCATTGGGACACTAGAAAGAAACTAATTCCAGCAGCTTGCAAAGATTTACTGAAAGGGATGGCATGGACTTCTAGGTCCTCCATCAACCACACAGCTCTGGAACTCAGCATGCACTCAGCACCTATACCCCAGACACTGCTATACATACATTAAGGCCATGACCTCAGTGTTTAGCAGTGCCAGCTCTGGGCATAGACCACCTGGTGTCAAATGATGGCTCCACACTCTGTAACCTTCAGCAAGCTCCTGTACCTCAGTTTCCTCATTTTTTTGGATTCAGTTTTTTCAATAGCTCAAGGAAGATTATCCAGTGTTCAATTATCCAATATAATCATCTTGCTTAACTATCCTACCAACCTCATGTTTTAGATATTAGCTCTTTCATTGTACCTGTCAGGGACCTGAGGCACAGAGAAGTTGAGTAACTTGTTCAAGGCTACTCAGCTAATAAGCGATAAACCCAAGATTCAAACCTGACTAGACCAGGATTCTGTCTAACTTCAAAGCTATTCACTCAATCACAACATGATACCTTACTCAGGTTTACAGCCCTTCAAACAAGGTAGGTTCTGGTGGATGAGTTTTATTTAGTTTTCTACCAATAGTTGTTTGATCATTTAAAAAAAAATTCCATCTAACAAGACCTGCCCCATGATCAATACCCAGCCACACTGAATCTTTAATGCCCTGTCTTATCAAATTAGCACAACTTCTACCACAATCAGGGAAGAAATCAATGTTCTCTTGACCCTAAACATGCACCAACTTGCAAACACTCATGCCTCGGGGCTTCCGTGGCTTGTGGGTGAAGAGAGCCACGCTCAGACACATCCACTCCACCGTGGTGAGGCTGCAGCTGCAGATGCACCACACCGCCACAGGCCCCAGAGAGCCCAGCCATCGTGGCTTCCATCCCCAGGCCTCCCCGCCCCTTCTCCCAGGACCCGGGGTATCTCTGAATGTCCCTGAACACACAGTACCCAGCCAGGCAGCCTCTGGTCCCCACTTTATCCTAAACTGAGCCACAGTAACAGAAGGCCTCTCAGCTCCCAGGTTTTCTCCTCTGTGAACCTTTCCATCCTCAGCACTTTTCACAAACACTTAGCAAACCACTAAGTTTCCCTCATCCAATAGGCTCTCATCTCACACTTGTCACTGCTGTACAAGTTTCAGTACTAATTAGCGTCATTTTCTTCCCCATGCACATCCTCCACTCCAGCCCTTCGCTCTGCGAGTCCCCTGTTTTGCTCTCGTCTGGAGCCCACACTGGGGCTCCTTGCTGTAATTCCCTGTGCTTCCCCTGTAGGCCCACGTGGGGTCTAATCATCGTTCATGCCTTGTTCAAGTTTCCCCACGAAACATTCCAGGAGAGCCCAGTCCATTTTTTTTACCTCTTCTAAACTCCTTCAATTTTTTGAGTCTAAAGAACATGATTTAGCACTTAATTGTCTATTACCTTCTGTTTTCTTCCTTCATGAGCTGCGGCATCTCCCTAGGCAGAAAACAAGATCCTCAATTTCCAAAAATTATATTATACCTCTTCATATAATCTCCATAAAAATAATAATAGATAGCATTTATTAAGTGCTTACTAAGTACCAGGTAGTGTTTTGAGTAATTTACAAGTGTTGTCTTGCTTAATCCTCAAAGCTGCTTTACAAGGTAGCTCATTATTACCTCATTTTGCAGGTGGAGAGCCGAAGCCCAGGGGTCAGATGTGTGGCACCAGGTCATCTGGGTGGCAAGCAATGCAACCAGAAGTAAAACCCTGGTAGTTTGACCAGAGCACCTGCTCTCAGCCACTAGGCCTCCCATAGATTAGTACAGAGGTGTTTGTAGTTAATGCCTGCTGGGAAACTGTCCCCCAAAGTATACACTGTCACTGACTCTATGGAGTGACCACATATAATGATTAGATATAATCTGGGTTCATAGCAAATTGCCCCCAGATTCGAGTGGCTTAAAGCAACATTTATCATACATGTTTCATGGGTTGGAAGCCCTGGCAGAGCTTAGCGGCATGCCTCTGGTTCTGAGTCCCTCCCAAGCCTGCAGTCATTTCTCAAGGTTTGACTGGGGAAGAGTTTGCTTTAAGCTCACTCACCAAGTCCTTGGCAAGATTCAGTTCCTTGAGGATCTTGGCTGGTGGCTGCCCTCAGTGCCTTGCCACATAGCCTCTCCTTGGTGCAGCTCAGTTTGCTTCCTCAAAGCATGCCAGGGGGAGATGCAGAGACAGTGTGAAAGCAAGGCAGAAGTTCCAGTCCTTAGAACCTAATCCTGGAAGTGACATCTCACCACTCCTGCCAACCTTTATTCATTAGAAGTAAGTTCCTAGGTCCAGCCCCCACCTAAGGAGAAGGGAATTACACAGGGGTGTGGATACTAGGAGGCGAAAATCATTGGGAGCCTCTTCAGAAGCTGCCTGCCACAATCCATAAAAGCAACTAGGGGAAGCCTCCCTGAAGAAGGGGCATTTACGCTAACTGCTGACAGATGAGTAAGAGTTGGCCAGGATGTGTGCATGGAGTGAGGAAGCCAGGCAGTTGAAAGGGATCATGGGGTCCCGTGGGGGCTTGTGCAAGGAATAGCAAGACACTTCATGAGACTAGAGTGTGAGGGGTTCAGGGGAGGAGACTCAAGACGAGACTAGGGCAGGCCTGCAGGCAGGTCCAGAATCTTTCTCTTTCTCCTGAGAACAACCAGAGACCCTGAAAGATTGTAGGAAATGGGATACAGGTATGGAGAATGCACTAGAGAGGACAGGAATGGAAGAGATGACAGGTGGGGGGCTGTTACAGCTGGAGGGGAAGAGATCATGAGTTTGAGATATAATCTGGCTGAGAAATCCACTTAACCAATCCCATTGTCCAGGGAAAAATACCATACAAATTCCAAAGTACTAAAAAGTTCCTGGCGGGTGAGATTCGATTCCTCCCACCCTTCTGTCCGCTGGCCCTAGGTGAAGCTGTCATCCTTGGGCTCTTTTTAGGATGTGGAGGAGTAGGGGGCCTTTTAGAGTAAATCCTCTTGTTTCCTGCAGAAGCACCCCGGCATGAGGTGGCTCCTCTGGGACAGAGCGGGGCATGTTCTCCCTGTGGGCGCCTCCGTGGCTGTCTCTGTTTTCTTAGAAACAAAACCAGAGATACAAGTTTGGGAAATTATCTGTTTGGGAGGTAATCTCACAAAACAGTAGTAGGGGAGTGAGGAAGGGAAAGGAGCCCATAATAATGTATTATCGAGAACATTTCCACTGCAGACAACTGGAGCTTCAGCCTACAGGCTACTTCGAGAGACGTGCAGCACACATATTCAGCGTTGTCCCTGCCAAGAGGAGCGGAACCCTGGTCCATCACCTCTTGACTGATTCCTACTCTGTTGGCTCTTTGGCGTGTGCCAGCTCAGGTGTGGGGCCTCGTGTGACCGGAAAAGAAAGCCTCCAGGAAGGGTCCCAGGTGTTTGCAGCCAGCAGCCTTCATGTGTAGGGCGTTTTGAGAGGACATGAGTGGAACTTAACAAAACCTATTGTAATAATAATAGCTAAAAGGCTTTCATGTAATTAGTCTGTTTCATCCTCACAGATATGTCAGCTCAGTCCTTGACACCTGAAGATGCTCAGAAATGTTAATTAAACTTGTTAGTGTAGCTACTGTGTTGTCCAAGGTCGTTCAGCTTGTGAACGTCAGAGCTGGGACTCCCACCAGGTCACCAGTGCTGAGTCCATTGGCTTTAGATTACAGAGCAAAGAATGTGCCACTGCTGGAGGGGCCCTGACTCAGCTGTGGAAGCAGGTGGAGGAGAAAGGTGGGACCGGTAATACGGAGGGCTGGCTTGGCCAACATCACCCTCTTGCTCTGGGTCAGCCCAATTAGCAGCATTTGTCTGATAAAATTATGAAGAGGAAAACCCCAGAATGACCCCTAGGGATGTACATGAGAATGCAGGAAGAACAAATGAGGGTGATAAAAAGCATATATAAGCCGTCTCTTCAAGCCAAAAGTACCAGCTTGAAAAACAATCCGTTAGACACTGTCCTGTGTTTGCTTTTGGAGACCAAGCTAGTTTATCTGACTGGCCACGCAGGCAAAGCCACCATTTAGAAAGGGCCCATTCAAGTAAAAACTGATTGATTCCTTGGTGGTCTCTATTCTGGGCCATAATCTCTTCTTTTATTCTGATGCCTTGATGTTGTTTCAGAAATCTCTAGGGTAGATTCTAAGCAGAATGGCAACCACAGAATAGAAAGGTTGCTGGAGAGGCAACGTGAATGTGGGGGGAGAAAACCCACTGGACGTGGGAAGGACAACGGCTCCGAGCTGGGCTCTCTCAGTAACTAGCTGCGGCTCGAGTGAGACAGAGGAGCGCACTTCACATTTAATAACCCTATTATGTGGCCAGCACTGTCCTTGGCACAGCACAAAGGCCCTGTAAAGTAGACGTCATCACGCCCTTTGTACAGAAGTCTGAGATCTTAAACATCTTGCCCAAGGGCACGCAGCTGTTAAGCAGAGGAGCATTTGAATTCAGTTCTGCCTGACTCCAACGTCCTCACAATTTACTCCCTGCTGTGCCTCCATTCCCTTATGTGTTTTACAGGACTGTTGTATCCAATGGATGCAGAGTGTGTTTTTACAAGTATAATTATCTGTACACATCCACGCAATCTACTGGATGAAGCAGAGCACCCCAGCTCCTGCACTGCTATTTGGCACCCCTGTTTAGGAAGAGGTAATCCCAGAACATTCCACTGCCCACACCCCTTCTACACCGAAGGAAGGCATTTGTCACTTGGGAGAAGGGCTCCCCGTCAACTGTAAATCAGGGGGACACTATTTGGTTCTGGCCAGAGAGTTAGCAAAACCCAAATGGAAATTTTGAAATCCAGGTTTCCTTTTTATTGTTATTATTATTCATGCCTGGAGTCCACTGGGGAAATCTTTATCTGCATTAAAACATACATTAGAAGAAGAGAGACAAAAAGGCAGACAAGAGTGTGTCCTACAAAGGGTTTCTTTGAGCCCGGCTCTGTTCCTCTGTAAAGTTCTTTGCCGCGCTCTCCACAAAGATGGAATCTGGGTTCAAGGTTGAATGGAAGCTGGCTCCTGATGGAATGCGTATCCCCTGAACACACCTCTAAAAGATTAGCCCGTCATTAAATATTTGTAGGATAACAGGAGAAGCCTAATTTAGTTTTTGTTTCTTTCTCTCTGTGGTTTAATCACAGATGAAAGAGACTAATAGCACTGCAGAGCTTTCTGGTGATCAAAGGCCAATCAATCCCCTTTGTGGAGTAATTAACTATTTGCTAAACTTGCAGAATTGATTTCCATTTAGGACTAAGAGAGAGGGTTTTAAATGAAGACCGATTCACCAGGCGAGAGGAGGGAATCTCAGGGCTGATGCCAGGAGATACTCAGGGTGATGAATTGGAATCTGCTAATTAGAGACTGAAAAATACAGCCAGAAGCTGACCCTATTCAAGAGTACTTTAGAAGAAGGACAGGCAGGAGGAAGGGTGGACGCAGATGCTGTCTTGATCTGCCAGGCAGCTGTGCACACTTGAAGTGGAGAAAGCCTTGGCATCCTGTGTAGGGCAGAAAAGTCTTGATTGCAAGCAGACGCCAAGCTGAGAGAGAGGCAGAACGCATGAGGTTAGGAAGTCAGGGTGGAAGTGTGCAGGGGACCAGGGTGTCGAAGGGGCCCTGTGACATGAGGACCCCATGTGTTCCCCGGAGCACAGAACTGGTCGTTGTGTACCCCTGAGGTTCTCCTCTGGCACTTGAAACTTGCATTTGAAGCCAGCCAAGAATTTGGATCCTGCTGGCACCTGTGCAGATGCCCTGAGAATCTGACCACATGAATATACACGGGATCTTAAATTGAAAGTTTATGCCAGCTTAGAACTATAAAGACTTGAGACAACCTAATAATGCCTCTGTTTAGGGTTGCCAGATAAAACACAGGATGCCTAGTTCAATGTGAATTTCAGATAAACGGAAAATTTTTTTAAGCTAAGTATGTCCTGAATTATTTGTTGCTTTAGTATAAGTACATCCTAAATGATTTGATGTTTCTTTGAAATTCAAATTTAACTGGCTTCCCTGTATTTTTTTTTTTTACTTGATAATCCCACAGCCCTACTTTGGTTAGATTTGGGTCCTCTACTTCTTGAGTTGGAACCTCTCTGGGTCTCAATTTCCTTCTCTATGAATGAGTCTCATATGAGTAACTGATTGTTTTGTTGTGAATATTAAGTGAAATAACTGAATGTGAAGCACTTCAGACCATGCAATGCCTGTTACCTTATACGTTCTTTGCAAATGTTACCTATAATTGTAGCAAACAGGATTGATTTATTTGACAAATAAAATAATGATGTTAAATATTAATCATGTATTTCACTATTTCCTCCTATCCTTTATCTCCAGGCCCTTTTCTTTCCCTTTTTGTTCTCCTGTCTGTTTTTCTCCCCTTCCTTCCATTTTTCACTGTAAGTTTAGCCTCTACCAACAGCATTAGTAGTATTTCGTAAAATGCAATGTCTCCATTCATTTTCCTCCAGCAAAACTGCAGTATGGATGAGTGGCCATGAGCTGCCTCAAGATGTTAATTTTATGATCTTGGACACACTCTTTAATCTCTCTGTGCCTCAGTTTCCTCCTATGAAATGACAATAATGTAGCATGTCAGATTAAATTAACTCCTGTAAGGATTGTGCTTAAAATAGTGGCAAGCACATTAGCATTATTACTAACAACACATATGTTGCTTTGAGTTCCCCTGGAAAAAATGCAGTAAATGTTGGTTAGCTTCAGTGAGGTTACCTAAGCCAAGTGGGATGCTGGTTCATCCTCAGGGAGTGAGCCCGTGGATTTGCATTTGAAGCCAGCCCCGTGGATGCCGGTCCTCGCTTAGATTTTCACAGGTCCACTCTGGCCAGAGGTGCTTGTATGTAAGTAGAAACCAGAATGCCTTTGGTGAGATGAGGCCCTGGGTGGCTTCAGTGTTTGAAGCAAATGAGAACATTTTTCTCGTCACCCACAAACCAGTTCTAACTGTGCTTTAGCATTTGCCAGAGCAGAAGCTCCCAGCAGGTCTGTGGTGATTGAACAGTGTTTCTTAAGAACTTAGGTGATCAATTTCCCCAGTGGGCACTGCCACCACGGCCTCCTGGCCACAGCCTATGTGGATCTCCCCCACCCCCGAATGAGGCTGGGGCAGGCCGGGGTGTCTCTTCGGTGCATTTGCTCCACCCTCAGACCACCAGCTTCTGGGAAAGCAGCCATGGGGACCCTTACCCTGAACCAAGCCAATTTAGGGAGGCCAGGCTGGGTTGCGCTTCTAATTAATTAGCAGGCTATGGATTTTACAGTAGATGAAGTCCCAAATGAGGATAAGATTCAGGCAGGCTGAATCTATTGTACTCTCCTTATACTACCCCCTAAGTAGGCAATCACGTCCTTTACTTAATGCTTTATAGGTGCCAGGCCTGGTTCCAAAAGCTTGACAAATATTAACTCTGTTTATCTTCATAACAACCTGATACAGCAGGTGCTATCATCACCCCCGTAGAGCAGATAAAGAAATATAGGCACAGAGAGGTTAAGCTATTGCCCAACTTCACACAGCTGTTGGGTGGTCCTTTTATCATTATAAATCACTTGAATGGGACTCCACAAACTATTGCTGAGAATTACTGTAGACAGTACAGTGAACCAGGTGCTAGGTGACAAAGGATACCTTAGACCCCATTCCTGTGGAGTCCCCTCTGTATGAGCAAGAGGCATGGAGTAAAGAGATATGTATAAGATAGTCATAGCAGTATGGTGGTTCTCCAGACTGGGAAAAATATATATTTCTCAAGGGATGAGGGAGTGATGAACAGAAAGAAAAATTGTGGCCTTTTGAGCTATCCACTATTCCCACAGCCAGAGAGAACACGTTGTATTTGATTATCCTGGCAGGGGTATAAATGTTACCACATTGCATGTAACACGCCTTCCAGCTTTGCAGACCCATCAAGGGTCAGAAGATTTTGTAATATTCATCTAAAAGCTCAAAGGTCATGCTGTGTTTGATGAATTGGGTCCTGGGCCCAGTGTGATCAGAGTGAGAGTCTTTGGGCAGAGTACACTGCACTTGGGAGATCACCCCCCATAGAAGTGTCCCTTGCTGGCTTGACATGCAGAGGTAACAAACTGGGTTGCCCAGAAGCCAGAGAAGGGAAGAGGTCAAGCACAGTAGTGTTTTGAAAAGGATCCCATTTGACTCTTTATTGTAGGTTGAATTCACCTATGAAACAGCCAGGACTTCATATTCATTGGCCCACGAGACCAGTGTCTCCATAGCTCTCTATCAACAGGAGCAAGACAGTGCCCACCTAAGATGGTGCTGTGTAAAATCCCCACGTTCATGAAATTCCTTAGGAAGCGGGGAGAAAAGTACCTGGAATACAAAGGGTTTCCCAAGTGGAGAAGGCACCTCAGTGCTGGCCCTGCCCACCCAGGGCTGACCAGCTGTGTTTAAATGCAGGGGCTGCTGTGAACTGACTCACTGCTGGATAATTACGTTAGGGACCAATACGGCCTGTTGAAAATCAATTCTGTTGGACCAGTGTGTTTGTTCGGCAAGCCACTCAGCCAATTCAGGAGTATATTAGGCAGCAGGCCCAGTGCGGTGACCTCTTCCGGATTGGGGTTGACACTTGAACGAAGGCGTTTGTCCAGTTAAAGGACAGTACTAGCAGCAGGCTCTTATCTCCCCTAAATTGGATTACTCAGATCTGCTTGTTCTCTTTAAAGATAGCTACTCTTGGGCTTTTCCCCTCTCTTCCTATCTGTCTGAGATGGTTACCTAGTGATTACTGTTTAACTTGCCATCCTTATGTATTCTCGGACAGTTAACGCTTAACACCACCAGTGTCACTTTCCTCTCCTGCACTCAAGAGGTCATCTGATGCTGACACCTGCATTTTTCAGGTCACTGGTTGGGGCAGTGAATGGGCTGGGATCCAGGAGGGCTGGCCTCTGTGTTCCCAAAGAGTTCATGGTTGCCATGCCTGTGATCCACTTCCCAGGGAGCAGAACACAGACCCAGGGGTAACACACACTTCCCTTCCAACATGCCACTTCCCTCCAAAGGAATGACTCCCAAGACACATTCATTACCTTGAAAACTCTCAATCATGCTCACCAAACAAAGTCCCCTGAGTGGGGATGGCACCCAACTACCAGGACTGTGGACAGCAGCTGCCTCCAGGCCCCCGGAGTGTTACTGCCCTTGCTGGGACAGTTAGGGTGCAGGCGGAATGATGACGGAAGAGAGTACCCATGAGAAGCCTGAGAAATCCCACATGGGCCAAGTCTCTCGGTTGAGTGAATGCTACCTGGAGCTGCAACAGCTGCCACCACACCAACAGTGGTGGCAGGTATCAAGAAGACATTGAAAGTCCCAGTGCCTCCTGCATACACCTCTTGAAAGCATGCAGGAAAGACTTATTGCCGCAATTATGGTTCCTTTAATGACACATAAAATTAACCGCTCCACATATCTACTCACTTTGACAGCTGAGGATTTCGCTGTGACAAAAGTAGGGCCATGCACACTGTCAGTGATTTACACTTTCGTATCCCAAACCCTGTCAACCAATTAGACTGCAAGAGCGAGCGGCCCCATTTTCTAATGAAGCTATAATCAGGCTGCTCCTTCACCCAGAAAGAGCAGAAATTCTTGTCCCGGATGGAGAAGGTAATCATCAGGGGAAAGGAAGGGTTTGAATAAATCAGATGTGATATCAGTACAGCTTGCTATAGGTCCCTTATAATTGGAGTCTGGGCTGATGGACACTCAGCATCTGCTTCTAAATGTTTTGCTTAAGAGAAACTAGCCTTTTCTGTGTGGAAAAAAGGCAACATGGCTTCTGAGATGAACAGCTGAAGACAGAGCCATGGATAAATATCAGGCCTGAGCTCTCAATGACCCACTGAAATGTTAGGGGAGGAGGAGAGAAAGGGAAGAGGGAAAGAAACATGGGAAGAAGGGGGAGCGAAGAAAGAAGAAAAGAAGGAAGAAAGGAAAAAGAAAAAAGAAAAAGAGGAAGGAGGGAGAAAGGAAGGAAAAAGGGGACTCTGGAGGAAGGAAGATGGGGGAAGGAAGGAGGGAAGAAAAGGAGGGAGGGAAGGAGGGAGGAAGGAAAAAGGAAGGGGAAAGGAAAGATGTAGGAAAAGAGATAAGCTTGCTCTCTACCCAAGCTTCCTCACACGCAAACACTGATTGATAACATCTGTACTCCTTATCTCTTGAAATGATTGTGAAAATGAAACAAGATCCTGTGAGTGAAAGATATGATGCAATCGCCTTTTATTAGCACAGCTGCTAATCACACCTCCTACATGCCAGTACTAACCACAGTGCAGTGTGTTTGATGATGACAATTGCGCACTCGGCTCGGGGTAATTCTGATCAGTTAGATCAGGTGTCAGGATTCCAGCACTACTCCAGGAGAAGGAGAGGGGAAAGGTGTGGAAAGGGCTTCTGGAGCAATTCCAAGGAAGTGTGTTGGCAGCAATGACAGTAGAGCCTCCGAAGACCTTCTCCGGCACCCTTTCCAGAGTGCCAGCCTTTCCTTACCATCTCTGCGGCAGAACGAAGATGTAGAGGCCCTGGGGAGCACTGGGGACAACTTTGGTGGGTCCTTGGGTGGAAAAATTTAAAAAGTACTCTCTGGGAATTCACTCTGCTTTGATCTCTGTTATCGATGCTCTAAAAGGAAGGCCAAGAAATGCAAGAACCTGGTATGGTCATGATACCATCCCCATTCTTGCACCATATTTAAGAAATATATATATAAAATTTCCCCACTGTATTTTAGTGAAGTAATTGCTTCTGCAGCAAGCCAATTTTATTGTCACAAGAAGATTTCTGATTCCCTACGTAAACACTTCAGCCATGCACCAGCAAAGGAGAATTTCCTGAACTTCTGGCAGCTGACTTGGCAGGGCCAAGCTCCATGCCTGTGCTGGTGAGGGCTGGTCACCCACAGGGAATTTTCCCATCATTCACTGCAAATGTGGCTCCCACAAGAGCCTCCCAATGAGCACCAAGGGTTCAATGAGAAAAGATTTGAGTACATTGCTTGTGCCAATTTGGCTTGTGTGGCTAATTGCAGTGTGTGCAGAAAATATCACCTGCAAAGATCAGTCCATCCTCTGAACACCAGACTCTCAAAGTCAACGACAAAGCTCTCTGGGTGAAGCCCATCAGTAGAAACGCTGGTAGAAACATCAAACGCAGCTTCAAGTGGAAGGTGGCTGAGAGCGAAACTTTAAAGATCAAGGAGAAGGCTAAATTGAACCAAATTCTTTCAGGGTCTGAAGAGGAAGGAGGCTGGGGTTGGGGGCTGGGATCGAAACGGGGGAAAATGACACATCCTGAGGGTGAAGGACCCATCCAGGGAGGTGATTAACAACCCATTGCAGGAAGACTTACTGAGCTGATCCCAGTTGCATGAAAGACTAGGACAATACTGAGTTTCTCCTTAAGACCTTTTTTCTAAGCAACTTCAAGTAAACTTGGAGTAGTTGAGTGCTTGAGGTGTAATTACATGGGGTATGCCTTGACCACCAGCAGAAAATAAACCATGGCTTTGGCAGGTTGGGGGCAGTTTCCTTTCAAGCAGGCTGCCTGCCCAAGTTCAAGGAGATTAGTAAACAGAGAAGAGGCCTTGTTTATAATGAGAATGAAGCCAGACACACTGGTTCTTTAAAAGGTGTTTGTGAAGCCTGTTTTTTCCCCCCCTTAACCAGTTGACTGCCTAAGGAACAAGCTTGATATTCTGCCAGCTCTTTAAGAAAATACTTAAATATCAAAAGTTTTCACTCTTCTTGTGTGTAAAATATCAGCTTAAAACCCAATGGGAGTCAAAGTTCTTGCTTAGCATACAAAGGCTTATGAGTTTTATAGTGCTTGAGACTTTAATCTACAAAGTATAATTTAATCCTCTTTGAGCTATCTGCACCATGGAGTCCTAGTTGTAAATAAACCATATGGTTACAGTGGATGCAGCCACAGCTGCCTGCCTCCATCATTCACCCTTAGTAAATATTCCTTCAAAACATGAAATTAACTACTGCAACAGATAACTAGTGAGAGTAGTTCTCAGAGCACATGTTTTACCATACCACTCATGCTTAAATACAACCCATAGCTCCACGTTGGCTCAGCCACCTACAGGTGTCTCTCTCTTTCTCTCTCTCTCTCTCTCTTTCTCTCTCTCCCTCTCTCTCCCTCGCTCCCTTCCCATACCCCCTCTCTCTGAGCCCCAGTAAACCTGGTTGCTAGTACCTACCTCTGAGAAGAGTGAGGATGGCACAGAAATGCCCACTGGACGAGGGGAGTATGTGTGAGGAACAGTCTGACTCCTCAGTGCTCCCACATGGAACAGAGGTGGATGTACCGATGTGTACTGAGTTCTTCCACATTAAGGCCATTACAGGTTGCAGAAATACCCAGTTCTAGGCACTGAAACTTGGAGAGGGGAAGGGAGTAAAGTCAAGGAAAGGAGGTGATTCCTTGGGGCTGATGTTGCCCCAGGAGAGAAGAGTGATTGCAGTTGTGTCTTGCTGTATTGGGAAGGAGGATGGGAGAAGTTTGTTTGGGATGACCTATGTTGCCTACTTAACTGGTGAACTTGGGCATTGTGGTCATTTGAAAGAGTGATCATTTATTTGAGTGGGCCTCTTCTATATCACTGTGGTACTGCAAAGACTTGGATTTGAAACCAGATTCTTGCATCTAACCACTGTGTGACTTTGTGCTGGTTACTCACTCCTCTGAGTTCCTCTTCTCTTCTGCTGTAAAATGGAAATGATTGTACCTCCGGACAATTTGTGAGCATGAGGATTGATTGTAATAATCATCATTGCCATCATCATTGTTAAACAAAATATAATAATTATTTTTAGTTTTATTGTTGTAATGGCAGTAGTGAATGTTTAACCTCCTGGTATGGGGCAAAGAAGCTCCTATCTCCGCCCTGAGCTCTCTAAGTCTCGGGTCTTTTTTGCTAGGGCTGTAGTCCCCATTTCTAGGGTCTGAAGCTCGTGATAACCAGGGGTGTCCTGGTCCACGGCTTTGTCACTCTCCGTGGCTGTTCAGCCAATCGGCAGCTTCTCTCTTCCTCCTGTATCATGGGGCGTGGCCAGGTAAGCGGAAGTTTCCTGTACGCGTCTGTGCACAGGGGGTGGTGCCTACAGCAAGGGCAGACTGCCCACAGTGGGGAGAATCCAGAAGGTCCTAGACAGGTGAGGATTTCAAAGCCAAGTGTCAGTGGCCAGGTATCAGATGTTTACCTAAAGCCTGGGAAAGGTCCAAAAAGCACGCAGAAGGTCCATCAAATAGATCAACAGGCCCCTCTGTGCCACAGCGTCCCTGAGGCTTCGGGGAAAGGGACTGGGGCCAGAGGATCTGGGACAGGTACAGCACCTTCAGTTGGCCCAGGAGACCTCCTCGGAAAATAAAACAGCACAGAAGTAGCTCAGTAGAGAATCCTGCTGTTTTTATGGCTCAGGGCCAAGATGTTCCAAAGCCCAGTCGCCGAGTCACCACTGAGGCTGTGGCACATCCGGGCCCTGAAGTACTGCAGGGCCCGAGCTCAGGTCGCCGAGGGGTGTGGCAGCTTCAGAGCAGCTTTCCGCACTCACAGATTCACGCCGTATTTGAAAATAGCTAGGTCTAATTGGATACTATACTTTTCTTTAAAAGAATTTGAATCCAGGACTATAAAAAAAAATGCTGTTAACTGGCAACCAGATTTTTTTCCGAAACAGATCACATTTATACCCTGTAAGCTAAGAGTGGGGCTGAGTAATTCCACAAACAAGACAGGGAATAATGGAAAGTTGGTCCGGTTTGGAAAACAAAGGCCCAAGGGACCCAGGTTTCTGCAGAAATGTTTAAATTGAGATGTGGCATATACTAAGTGTCTGTAATTTTTCTCAATCATTTGAGAATTAATTGCTGACATTGTGCCCCTTTATCCTTAAACACTGCAGTGTTTATTTCCTAAGAAGAGGGACATTATTTTATATAATCACAGCACAATTATCTAAATTAGGAAATTGACCATTTATACAATATCATCAACCAACTCCACAGCCCAGTTTCAGATTTTGTCCATCCTCCCAGTACTGCGCTCTACCCAGGAGCACAGATGCCTTTGGCTGCCACATCTCTTTTGTTTCTTTCAAACTAGAGCAGTTCCCCAGTCATTCTTTATCTTCACCTGATCTTTTTCTTTCTTTAACCTTGACATTTTTGAAGAGTACAGGCCATTTGTTTTGTAGAAGGTTACTCGATTTGGGTTTGTCTGATGTTTCCTCGTTATTAGATCTGGGTGATGAATTTTTGGCAGAAACACCCCAGAAGTAATGTTGTGTTGTCCTCGGTACAACCAGCATGAGGGATCCGATGTCGGGTTGGTGCCATTATTGGTGACGTTACCTTTGATTGCTATGCCAAGTTGGCGTGTATCAGGTTTCCTCACAATTTTGCTATTTTGCCTTTTGTGATTAATAAGAAATTTATGGGGAGATACTTTAAAGACTCTGTGACTATCCAATTGTCACCAAACTTTCACCCACTCATTTTAGCATCCATTGACAATTCTTCCCTGAATCAGTCATTATTATGATATTTGCTGAATACTGATTTTTCTAATTTCATCATTTTCTACATGTACTAGTTCAGTTCTACTGTAATGAAAGGCCTTCCTTACTTCACATTTATCTATTTATTAATTTATTTGTATCAGTATGAACTCATGGATTGTTAAGCATTATTCAGTGGGTTGTAATCTATTACTATCACTGTTGGTTCTCACATACAAATTGTTCCAGAGTTGGACAGTGGGAGTCCTTTCAGTTCTTTTGACATGTCCTCTTCATTTACTGAGCTCTTTCTGGAACAGGATGTTCAGGCTCATCTTGTACCTTACCTGCTCTCTAACCAGCCGTCTCTCCAAGGGGTCCTGAATATTTGTGTGGAAGAGGGAATTTAAAAACCAAGATCTGGGCATCAGGTTCTGGGCCTGAGGGCTACGAGGGAGTCATCATTTCTAGGCCCTCTCAACGCAGACAGCTGGGGTCTGTATCTAATTTTAAAACACACTGGTACTTTCAGTTCCAGTCCTGTAGCATCCTAGGGTTCCCTCTTTTGTATATTGGAAAAAAAAGAAAACCTACTTCTCCAATACTGAGGCATTTGCTGCCATTTTTCTCAATATATTTACTTATTCTTTGTTCAGACCTAAAATGCATAGTAGTTTTCAAATTGTTCATGCATACCACTATTAAAACAAAACTATTAAGCAGGGCTGAATATTTCTCTGTGCTGCTTTTTGCCTGTAGCCTGAGGGTGCATAGTCCAAACACTGTCTTCAAAAGTTACTTGGAAGAGTTCTCCCTTCAATCTTTGTTCAGTGTGGTTATTCTATCCATTTGAAATATAGTTTGATTCATTTGTTTCTGTTAAGGGCTCTCTCCCATCCTTGTGGATTTTTTTAATAAAAGGTCAAAACTAAATTAAAAAGCTTATTCTGAAAAGTGTCTCCTGTCCTCCTAACCCTTCTCCCCCATGCCCACCACCCTTTACAAGTAACTAATCTCATTCATTTCTGGTTTGCCTCCCAATGGCAAAGGTAAGTGCTATTTCTTTTTGTTAAGGTGAGTAAATATACATGTAGTTTATTTCCTCTTATTTCTTATAGAAAAAGAAAACCTATTATAAATGATCTTTTGTACTTGGATTTTTTTCTCTTAATATCCTGAAAGTTACTCCCTATCAGTTTATAGAACTCTACCTTCTTTTTATTTTTTTTTAAGCAGACTAGTACTTCATTATGTGATTGCACCATAGTTTACCCAACTAGTCTTTTACTTGTGGGCATTGAAATTGTTTCCAATATCTTATAATTAAAAAACAGCAATCCGATATGTAATCTTGTATATATGTACTTTAATATAGGTGGGCGGCTGTGTGCAGGGTAAATTCCTAGAAGTGAGACTGCTGGGTGACTAGGTATACATATACACAATTTTGTTAGAATATTACAAAATCCCCTTCCATAACTGCTGTTCCAATTCGTATTCCCTCCAACAATGTGTGAAAATGCCTGTTTTCCCACAACTTCACCAGCAGAATGTGTCAAGCTTTTTAACATTTACCAGTCTGATAGGTGAGAAGCAATATTATGTCATTTTTAAAAACAGCTTTATTGAGATTTAGGTCACATACCATATGGGGTGGGGCAAGAGTAGGTTTGCCCCTATAGTTGTTCATATGAAAAATAATGCAAGAGTTAATAGATAACAATACACAAATAAACTCTGTGTTTTACATAGTCACAACTATAAACCTACTTTGCCCCACCCTGCACAGCGCACCTACTTCAAGGGCACAGACATCTGCAAACATCACCAAAGTCAGTTTCAGAAACCCAGTACCTGTAGCTGTCACTCTTCTATCTCCCCACGTCCTAGGCCTAAGCAAACGCTAATCTATCTTCTGCCTATAGATTTGCCTATTTTAGACATTTCATAAAAACAGTGTCATACAATATGTGGCCTTTTGTGACTGGCTTCTTTCACTTGAATGTTTTCAAAGTTCATCCATGTTATAGCATGTATCAGAACTTCATTCTTTTTTATGATCAAATAACATTTCATTGTACGGCCAAATCATATTCCATTTTGTTTATCCACTTATCTGTTGATGGACATTTGGGCTATTTCCACCATTTCACTATTAGGACAAATCTTGCTATAAACATTTTTATATGTTATATGAACATAACATATATACTTTAAAATAAAAACATTATTTTAAAATGTTATATAAAGATTTTATATGTTTTGTATGTAGAAATATGTTTTTATTTCTCTTGGGTCATATACGTAGGGATGGAATTGCTAGGTCTTATGGACACTGTATGTTTAATTGTTTGAGGAACTGCCAGAATTTTCAAAATGGTTTTAATTGAATTTTACTTATGTGTGAAGTTGAATTTTTTCTTACATATAAAGACTATTTTTATGTATTTTTTCAAATTATATGTTCATGTCCTTTTCCCTTTTTTTTAATTGGGCTGCTGATTTTTTCCCCTCTCAGAGTTAAAGAGGCCTTTGTACGTGCAAAAATTAGCCTTGATCTGTGATATATATTATGAACATTTTCCCCCTTCATCTTTTGATTTGGCTTATGGTATTTTTAATGCGAGCTTTTAAAAGTTTTACATGATCAAACTTATCAATCTTTTATTGTCTCTGGATATCGATTCAAGTTAGAAATCCTTTCTCCATGCCCGGAAACTTACCCATGTTTTCTTCCAGTATTTGCAGGGTTCATTTCTTCACACCTTTCTGACCCGTTCCAGAGCATATTCTGGAGTGCGGTTGGAGGCACAGGGCTAACTTTCCCAACTTTCCTAACTGGCTACCCAGCTGTCCTAGCACCGCTTATCAATCATCTGAGCCCCGGTGACCTTCA
The DNA here is from genome assembly GCF_004126475.2 of Phyllostomus discolor. NCBI lineage: Eukaryota > Metazoa > Chordata > Mammalia > Chiroptera > Phyllostomidae > Phyllostomus > Phyllostomus discolor. Next base: position 62,992,387 of record NC_040914.2, read on the forward strand.
GTGACACTTTTATATTTAGGCGATACCAATTTTCGTATGCGTGGGTCCCTTCCCAGACTGTCTGTTTTATTTCAGTGGTCTGTCGGTATATTCAGGCACCGATGCTGTTTTATTTCTTACAAACCTCTGTTCTTTTGCTAAGACCCTTGCCTTGGGGAAGTCTTTCCTTGTATCTACTTCAGTCTACACCACTGCAACTTAAGTCCCTTTCCTCGCTGAGTTCCTGTGAATACTGGGCTCTCATTGCACACCTCCCTCTCAGCTGTCAGGTGCTATGAGCTCTCTCCTTTTATGCAAATGTGGCTGCTGCTTTCTGGCCCAGAGGTGACTCCCTCTCATTGACAGCCCTGACTGCCGACTTTACAAGTAATTTGCTGAGTTTGTCAAGCACTGCAGAATCATGTAAATGCCATTATCATTTTTGTCATCATCATCAGCTGAAGCATCAGCTGCTTCCCTTCCTTCACCTATTGTTTAGAGCAAATGAAGTAGCTGCTGATGCTCAGAACAGCGGCTTTATTTGTGGAATGCCCAAAGTCATAAGCCTGTGTAGGTCAGTTCACGTCTTAAAGGTGTCAGATAGGCCAGGAGAAGGATCATCATACACACCTACTTTTCAGGGTTGAGGAGCTGATCTATCTCACAAGGGTTGGAAAAGGAGCCCTCTACCCCCACCCCACATGAATTTTCTTTCCTACTCCTGGTGTCACAGCAAAGAGTGTAATTGGAAAACATATCTGCGCTTGAGAACTAGCTGTTTAAAGAAAAGAAGTAGTTGTAGACTTTGCAAACCTGTTTTTGATTGTTATAAGGTTACTTGTTTGGACAGTTAACCACTATTTGAGTCCATGCAACAAATAATCTGGTGAGCAGCTGCTCTATGAACAGGATCGTAGTAGAACCACTCAAAGGGGAATAAGACGAGACCCTGCCCTCCACGAGTTCACTCACAACTGCAGGAGAGGATGGGAGGACAGAGGGATGGAAGGAGAGAGAGAAGCACAGCACTGGCTTCACAAAGCACATGGGAATGAATGAAAACAGAAAAGTTGCAAACTGTTGTGGATGCACAGGAGAAAAACCATTCTTGGGCCTCTTTGGAAGGGAAAAGACTTAAAATCAGACTCTGAAGAATAAATTGGATGGCCCAGGAAGATAATCTGGCATTTATAATGGCTTAAATGAAATATCAGAGACAAAAACATATATTGAATCAAGCCATACAAAATGACTGTTTCGTAGGTCAAAGCAGCCACATATGGGCAAGTGCATATGATTCAATCTAGTATATCATGTTTGGGGGTACTGCAGACTGGTTGTAGAACTAACACTAATTGAGCGGGGGTATGAGATTCTATATGGGAAACCAAGTAAAAGGTGAAGAGTTTGAATTTTATTAATATTTAGTGAGATTCATTTAATTAGTCATTCATGAAATATTTGTTAAGTCTCTATAATGTGTCCAGCCTTCTGGTTGGGGAAACTCTAAGAACGGAACCATGTTCCAGAAGGATAATTCTGGCAGGAGTGTGTATGATGGGCTGGAGACAGAGGAGACCGTGGTTGAGAAGACTACTTAGGGGCTCTAGAACTGAAGGTGAATGAGGGCCTGGGACATAGATGTGATGGAAGTGAAAGCCTTTCCAGAAATGGAACTGACCCCCGAGATTGTGACTAAATCAAAGCAAAGACAAGAGAGAAACAGCTGACCAAAAGTCTCTAAGGTGCCAACTCAGGAAAAGTGGAAGGCTCCCATGTGGTCATTCACTCATTCCACAAGTGCTTACTGAGCACCAGCTGTGAGGTGAGTAATGTTCCAGGAGCTGGAGACACAGTGGTGAACAAGACAGGCTCACGTGTCTAATGCAAAGAGACAGGCAATAAATTAATATGTGATGTTGATAGTAGAGAGTGGTAAGCACTATAAGAAAACATTATTCAAGGTAAGGGAACCGGAAGGGTGAAAAGTGTGTGCTCCCAAAGGCTAATCAGGGAAGGGCTGGTGGAGAAGGTGACACTGGAGCAGTGATCTGAATCATGCCAGGGAGGCAGCATGGCAGGACCTAGAGGACGGGAATCCCAGGGAGAAAGAACAGCAAATACAGAGGCCATGAGGTAGGTACAAGCCTACAGTATTTGAGGACCAGCTATAAGGCCAGGGTGGCTGGACTGAGTCACAGAAGTAGGGAAACCAGTAAGACAAGTAATGGAGGGATAGGGCAAGAGTATGTGTAACAAGGAGTTTGATTTTATTTTGAACATGATGGGTTTCGAGTATGGAGAGATGGCCTTTTAAAGTTTATCTAGCTCCTATATGGAGAGTTGGCTGTAAAAGGATATAAGAAAGGAAGAGAACTGATATGGTGGGGGCGGTAAGGAGTAGTCAGATTCTGCATAAGCTTTGACATTAGAGCCAACCGAGGTTGCCAAGGAATTAGCCACAGGGTGTAAGGGAAGAGAGGAATAAAGGATGACTACCGTTTCTAAGTTAGAGGAAGCAACAGGCTTTGCATAGAGAATCAAGGTTTCTGATTTGGATTTGAGAAGTTTGATATGCCCAAAAGATATCAAAGTAAAGAGCCTGAGCAGTCAGTGGGGTACAGGAGCTCAAAGGAGAAGTTGAGGCAGAAGGTGTAAATGTGGGAGTCACCAGCGTATGGCTGCTCTTAAAGCACTAAATGTGAATGAGATGCGTAGGGAGCAGAACAGAGAAAGTGAAGAAGGAGCAAGATGACTGGTCTCTGTGAAGGTCAGTGTTTACAGGTAACAAAGGGAAGAAGAACCAGGAAAAGAGCCCCAGGAGGAGGGGCCAGTAAGAGGGGAGAAAAAGCGAGTGTGGCCATCAGGAAGCACGCAAAAGAAACATTTCAGAGAAGGGGGATGACCAACGGTGTCAGTGCTGCCAAGAGGTCTCATAAGATGAGGACAGAGAATTGACAAGAAAATTAGCGAGAAGGAGATGTTGGTGACCTTGCCAGACAGTTTCAGTGGTCTAGCGGGGGGGAAAAAACCTGAGGAGAGAATGGAAGGTAAGGAATAGAAACAGAAAACACAGACCACTCTTTTTAGAGGATTTGCAATAAAGAGCAACGGGAAAGTGGAAAGGTAACTGTTGCGGGTGGAGGTTAGACATGGAGGCTAAGAAGAGCTATTGTTAAAGAAGGAACACCTCACAATATATTCATTTACAAAATGATGATCAGGATGAAGAAGAGCATGATAATTAGTAAATAGGGGAGGGGGTGGGATCAAGAGTACAAGTGGGGATGTTCAGCCAAGATAGGAGCTCGGGCTTTTCACCCATGTAATGGGGAACACAGAGCAAAGACTGGAGATGCAAAATTCGTAGATTGTGCAGTAGAAGAATAAGGAATTTTTTATTGTTTCTATTTTTAATGAAGTAGGAGGCAAGCTGAGAGTTAGGATAGGGGAGGAGGGGCCAGAATTTCAAGGACGGAATAGGGACTATGAAGCAGTCATCTGGCACAGTGTGTGAATGTAGTGGGATTGCCGAGTAGTACCGTGGTCATACATTTAAAGTGAGGTTAGTCCACCTGGCTGTGTTATATTTTTTATATTCTCCTGCTCACTTGCAGGTAAGGATGTTAAAAATATGTAGCTTTAAGCAGAGTTGGGGTTTTGACAAGCAAGGACAGTGGAAGATAAGAGGGTTGCAAGGAGGCTGAAGATGCACAAAGGAGTGGTTTTAGATATAAACCTTGGAATCGAAAATGAGTAACGAGGGAAGTGAAACACAAGGCAGACTGTGGGCATAGAAAAGGGCGAGGAGCCCCAGAAGGAGCTGAAGACTCGTCAAAGCTGAGATACTAGAGTGAGATGGGAAGATAAAAGGTTAAAAGGAAAGTAACAAAGTTGCTGGTAATGGCAAGGTCTAGGGTATGACCATGACAATGGTGATATAAGTGGGATAGGGAAAAAGAGCATTAGAAGTGAGGGGGTCAAGCAGCTGAGAGGCCAGTGTGTTAGATGGATCATCTATAATGACAGGCGGTGATGGACAGAGGCAGTAAGCCAAGCATGAAAAAATTCAGTGAATCAGCAGGTGTGCTGTGCAGGTGATCCATGACTGAAATGCAGAGGGTATTGGGCAGTACCATGTGATGTCCTGTCCCTCGAAGGAGGCTTTGGAGGAGGAACTAAAGAATAGCCTGGAGGCAGCAGTGAGGGGTGATGAAGAAACCCATTGACCTTCTGGCTCTATGGTACATGGGATATGGAAGGAAAACATGTCACCGCGTAAGGTGACTGTGAGAGAAGCAGTGAGCTCTGGATAATGGGGACACAAAATGGTGAAGGAAACATTTAGAGGAAAGGTTCAGGTGATAGGGGATTTTGGTGATAACAGTCCATGAGTTCCAGAGAACATGGTATAAGGATTTGAGGGGGTTAGGGACGAACAGAAGATTGAATCAGATTAGGAATGCACAGCCTTGGGGGGCAGGCATCTGGGAGTATGTGGATAATTTGGAGTCTTGGGCGTATAAGTAAACTGAGGTAAAGAGGGTTGTAAAACGGTGGTATGGAGCCTGATGGTCTTTTAAGGGAAAGTCCTGAATTACAGCTCATTCATGGGGCATCCCCTAGGCAGACTGTGGTGGCGGTGGTGGTAGAAAGTAGTGGTGAGAGACAGGAAGCAAGGCCAGGGAACCTTGGGCCTGCTTTAAATCTCTCTGTGGGTGACATCAGATCTGGATAGGGAGCTCTTGAGGAGGAACAGAGGAAGTTTGGGGCCAGTGGGAAGATAGGGATAACGAGAAAGAAATGTGGCCATTGTACACTTGGTAAGGACCGATAGCCCTTGAGAATAGAGGAGATGAGCTAACCAAGATGGCAGAGAATGGGTTTAGCCTTAGTGGATGGGAGGTTTGAACCCAGAATTTGTCAGGAAGGTCAAATGAGATAACTACCACCCACACCTACAAGGTAACTATAGTCCCTGGCACTTAGTAGGTGAATAGGGTTATAGTTTTCTCCCTTTCTGCCACCTTCCATTGTCTCCAGATGCACACAGGTGGACCCCACAGGACTAATGGGAATAAAGGGGTTCATCGGTGTAGATCCATCTCCAGCTGTAAAAACAGGTTAAAATGCAGGTACTGCTTCAAATACCTAGACGCAGAACAGGGCATTGAGTTAGAAGAAAAGGCATCTGTAATGTGCAGTTGGTAGAAATGTGACCCAGACATCTCAAGACAGGTGCAAAAGCTGACAATGTTGAGCCCAACTATTGGGAGAATTGAATGGCAAAACTCTTTGGTATATTCAGGGGCATTATTGTAAGTGCATGAAATTTAGCCAGAACAAATGCAATCAATACTCTGACCTTGAGTCTTCATTGGCAACCAACAGTAGAAATAGCTGTCAGAATTGTATTTGAGTTTGTTTTGATCACTTTAACTGTAAAGGTGGTTACATCAATTAAATGAGGAAAATATGCCTCATTTAGCTGAAAATATTCCCTTCTAGCTGAAACTTTGCTACTGGTAATAGTAGATAGATTCAGAAAACTTCTACACAATAAAAAAAAATAAGCCCTGTGTGGAATTCTTTATCACTTGATCTTTTCACCTCCAGTTCGCTCCAATGTGCTTTAAATTCAGAGTTTTAAAATTTCTAGAATGTTTGAAGTCATCAGAAGAAGTTTGTCTTCATGTATTTGTTTTCTGGGGAAAAACACAGGACCTAACACATAACACTTGGTAAATATTATTATTACTGTTATCACTACAATAGTTTGAATTCTTTTCTCACTTAAATTCACCTTATTAACATAAGGAAATGAAATGCATTATGTATTTCTTGGTTTTCCTGAAAAATAATCACATTTGAGATCTTTAAAACCATGGGTTTTGTCATGTAATAATTGGTTCTGCATTTGCTAATTGAATTTACCTTTAAATGTTTTAAACTTTGTTGTGAATAGAGCTGCTGAGTTTAGTTTAGTGTTTTTTTTATTCCTTTGTGAGAAGGAGGGAAACTCAAGAACAAAACAAGCCATCAACATTAGGGTGGAACAAAGAGAGTTCTTATGTCAAGCAGATTCAGAAAGCATTCATTTTCCAAAAAGGAGTGAGAAAGAAAAGGAGGAAAAGGGATCCCCTTATCCAATTTAATGGAAGATCATAGGACTGAGAAGGGGAGGGGCCAGATTCAAACTTGGCGGCAACACTGAGACCTTTCCACTTGCCCCTTGCTTCTGTCTTGGAGCCTCTTGAGCTGGCAGCAGCTCCTTTCTAATCTCTCCAAGCACAAAAGAGAGGACTGTGAGTGGCCACTCTCGGGCGGGCCTTTGAGGGGCAGGCAGAACAATGGGCTCTCTGCCACCCTCCAGGCCTGAAGGGGACAGGAAGTTGACAGCAGTGGAGGCACCAAGTTCCATTTCCTTCAGTTCTGAGAACTGAAGTGGTCTCCTGGAGGCAGCACCGTACTTCATTCTTGCCGCTAAGTTTATTATTCTCTCTGTCCTCAGCATTTAGGATAGTTAATGAGTTTTTTGCCCTTACGGCCTTTCTGCCTTCCCCATCCCCTCACTCCATAACCCCCTGCAGCCTGTCCTCTGTCCCCCACCATAGGTGATCACACTCAACAGCCTCTCCTCCCTTCCTACCCTGTGCAGCTTAAGCTCAGCACAGGCAGAGATGATGCTGACGGCTTGCCCTGGCCCCTCCGCCTTCTTCAGACTCCGGCTCTGGAGACTGTGTCCTCCTGGCTCTGCTGCCTTTTGTGTTAACCTGTCTCTTTCTACCTTCAGAACATGAAGCTCTTCTCCAAGTACATGTTCTCGACCCCTTCCCCTTCTCGTTCTGGTTTTGTCCCAAACATTGTACTCCACTCATTTCCGCGTGCATGTGCATTTTTCAAATCCATGTCTCTAGACTTCACCTAGATGAGACTTCACCTTCTAAACCTTTCACCTGCATGAGTGTCAGGGCCTTAAACTCACTTACTAGCTATAAGGTGGAAGTCGGCAACCTGTCCATAAGCTGCCCCTCCTCACGTGTACCTTCTTTCACATAAAGGTACCACAGTTTCTTTGGTCATTCAGGATATAAACCTCCTTTGACCTCCTGTTGTCCTTCATCCCACATCTAATTTGTTGCCAGTCCTATGATTTCTCTGTTAGGCAGCTCTCTCATCCTCTTCCCCTTTTCCATTCCCTTTGCCATTTACTCTTAGTTCAGGGTCCCCATTACCCCTGTAAAATCCAAATATCTTCTGACGATTCCCCCCCACACACACCTTTTTTTTTTTTGCACCCTGTCAACTCATCCTATACCCCACCATCAAATGAATATTTCTAAAACAAGGTCATAAGACAGCAGTAGGCACCATGTACATATATTTAGTCCCTTTCTCCCCTGAAAGTACACAGTAAGTGAATGTGGAGGGAGGATGAATAGATGAGTGGGTGGATGGATGGAGAGTGGATGGGTAGGAAGAAGGAAGGCAGGGAGGAAGCAAGGGAAAGGGAGGGGAGGAAGAAAGGAAGGAACTACAACACAGCAACCAGACATTTACTTCTAGGCTTGTTGTCAATTTGACCTCTAGAAAAATTGCTGACCTTCCCTGTGTCTCAGTTTCCCTCTAGAAAATTGTAAAAACCCCTGCTACCACTTTTGTTGCATAGAATTTATTCCTCGTTGACTACCTCGAGGGCTCCACTGGCCCTTCATAGACAGAGATCGCTCTACACTTATTCATACTGTTGCCTCATCACCTTTGTGTGTGGTTTTGTTTAGCCCCAAGTCAAAATAAGTGTTTGTTGGTCAAGTGATTTATTTCTATCTATAGTTATAGTCTTAAACACCAGCAAAGGATTTATCTTCTCCTCCTAACCAGATAAAAATTATAAGAAAACTTCAAAGAAGGTTTGTTTGGTAAATGAAGTTGAAAGAGGTAAAAGACAACTACCTAAGTTTTTCTCTGCTTGGTAGTTTAACCGGAGACCTGTGTTACTGGGACAGCACACAATCTTTTGTGACTTCACATGCTCCAGAGCCTTCAGAGCCAGTGTGAATGGGCAAACCACGTTTCCTGGCTCATCCTCACAGGAAAAAGGGCAGATTAGGCTCCACACTGTTATCTAAGTGATTTAATGACTCATGAACAAATTGGGGTTCTTTCCTATCCCCGGACAGTAGATAGAGTTGGTTATATAGTTTCCTCCTTCTTACATCCAGTTCCTGTATGTGTTCCCTATCTTCTGAAAATGACTTCCTACTTATTAAATAGCTCCGATTTTCCCCCAATTCTATTTTTATCATCCGACTTTACTGTAGAGTCAACTTTTCCAGGATACTGGAAATATCTCCCAGCCAGCCCTTCTTTGGGAAGGAATTTTGTGAGAATCAACGTGCATTTTTTAGTGTTCAGGCTCTATAAAATGCACCTTGTCGTAACCACTTACTTACTGTAAGGCACAGAGTCACATCTGGGCAAGAGAATTTCAGATTTCATTGCTTACTTCCTTTTTTCTGCTGGCATATGATACAGTATTTTAAATCACTGATTTACCAACTCTGCTCCCATGTGACCCCAGTTTCTCTCTTCTAGATCAAGGGGACCACTGCTGAGATTTAGTTATGGCAGTCTCTTCCCAACTCCCAGATATGAGCTATTGAATAGAAATATCATGATTTAAACTCCCCCATATTGTTCTTAAATTTCAACGTCTTCTCTGGACTAGATTCAACTTTCAGATCAGCATAAGTGTAGCAGAACTTGCATATCTGTTATTCTAATACACTATGTCAGCAGTCCGAGCTCTCGTGCAGGAAAGGCCAAGACTTCTAGGTAGTCTCACCACTGAAATAAGTCAGGGAGTTACTCCTCTTCACCACCTCTCAGGGATACGTCATGACACTCACGAGACCAAGGTTATAGATGCGCCCTCCATACAGACCAGATAGTGTGGCATTATTCTGTGGCAACAGAAGAATGGACTCCAGGCAGAAGGCCAGGGATGGCTCAAATCAAGGCACTACCGTTCTCACACTGGGGGATGCGGAAAACATTCTTTCCCATCACCTCTCTCACACATTTTCCACTCTTGTGATGCCCTTTCTACAAATGCAGCCCATGGCTTTTCTGTCCAGGATAACTGAAATAAGCTATGATCAGCCAGAACAGAGAAGTGTAGGGATTTCTTGGAATAACCGAAGTGAAAGAAGGAAGGAAGTACAAATGAGTATGGCTTTGCTGCTGCCCTTCCTTTCACAGGAGATAAAACCAGACAATGGGGAAGCCCATAGTATCTGAAGCCTGTTGTCTTGGTATCTGTCTTTTAGTTATCTCTCTCCTCTTCAACAAATCACAGTAGCAAATATTTTATAATGACCCATTTCCTCAACACCTGCACACCTTCAGCATCCCTTTATTCTGTGATCATATTACCTAAACATACCCAAATCTCCCCCGGGCCTGTCAGCTCCTCCCTGTTGAGGACTGTTTTCAAAATCAGCCAGGCCATCTATGTCTTACAGAAAGTCCTCAAATAACAACCACGGCAGTTCCTGACTACAAAGCGATGACATTTGTCTCCATCGCATTCTCCATGTGGTAGCCAATGTAATAAACTATCTCCTAACACGTACACACATTGCTTGCCCTCACTTTGCATTATCTACTAACAAACATGCTTTGCCCTTCACCACACCTGTAATCAGTCCCCATTTTAACATCTATATTAACAAGAGTCTGAATGATATCACCCCAATTACTATATCACTTAACATGCCTAAATTAATTAAGAAGTCCAATTCATCCACTGCTTCCACTTTCCTTTCCTCCTTCCCTTCCTGGTCCTTAGGTGGCTCAAGACTCTCTCCTGTCTTCCCACTTCCTGTCCTAAATGTGTGCTCCTGCTCATACAGCGGCTGCTTAGGATGACCCTACTTGATCCCTGTTACATTCCTCTGGGCTTGTCAAAGGTTTGCATTGTGTCCCTGAGTAGCTGGGGCATGCCATGAAGAGCAAGCACAGCCCAGCCCTAATCATGACAACCTCAGCCCCAGTGAAAGATGAATAGTAACAACTGCTCTAGCCCCATCTCAGAAGAGCCCACTGAGGACGTTTGTTTTGGAATAATGAATATGGAGATTTGGAATCCATAATAAACTGCGAGCAGTCTTTCAACTCGCTCGTGCCGAAAATTCACACTCGCCTTCCCCATAACTTGTCACTTGTGTTTTTTATTGTTCGATATGTAAACAAGGCCCGGAAAGCCTTTGTTCCTTGGTGCCTACTTAGATTTGCCCATTAATCCCAACCCCCCTCCCTTTCCCACCAATGCATGCAGGATTACACAAAGCAAAAGTCATTAATTTTTATCTCTGACTATCTGTAGGGTTTTTAATGTGGCCTGGCTTGCTTATGCACCACCAATTACATGTCATAAGTGCTTGTAGATGCTGGAGCAGTATCATGGGCTGATGAATCACTGCCTCCTCTCCTGATTAGTATGCAAGGGGCTGTGTTCCTCTTTGAGCAGCTGGCATGCCAATAAGGATCTGGCTCCGCCGGTCAAGGCATCTGGACATGAATTCAATATGGATTGCTTTAATTAAATGGCTAAGCGCACAAGACGCTAAGAAACAACTCCATCATTGAGTGAATCTTGAAAATATAGTCGACACAAGCAAGAGGGTGGAAAGGATAGGAAGCTATTTCATCAACACCGCCCACTCTACCTAAAATCCTTGAAATCCCCCTGTGTGAAGCATATCCACTTGCTAAAAGTGTGATGAATTGTGGAATCCACAATGAAACACCAGAGGTGAATCTAGTTCATCACCCTTAAATTTAGAAATCAAAACAGCAGAGCAAAACCTACTCTTCTGCCCTTTAAAAAGGTTTTAACTATACACTTGCTTGTAAGCTACCGACACAGTGGATTTCAAGAAGGAAGGATGCAATGAGAGGTGGGTAGAAAAGTCTGAATGTACCTGTTACCAATAGTCCTGGAGGAAAAGAACGAGCTAATGCAGCTTTGCAGATACCAGGAGCCCAGAGTGGTCCATCAGGGTACTAATTGGCTAAGGCAGAGAAGAGAAAAGCAGCATGGATTCACACTGTCCACTTGGGATGGGCTTTGCATAGATCAGAAAGATGAAGTATCTGCCAGCTCATGTTTGCTTTCAGCCTACCTTTTATTAGTCTCTTTCAATAAGGAAACAAATGGAATCTTTTCATAAGGCACAGCTATTGTAGCAATAACCCTAGTTTTGTTCTTCTGAGCACTTATCTTTCATTGTGTTGCAAGTTTCCTCTTATTTCCTTCCTCATTGTATGTGGTTTGCTTACATATTTCATTGGGAGGCAGGATAGAATGTGGCTGACAGTGAGGACTCAGGATTCAGGTGCATCTTCTTTTATTTCCAGCTATGTGGTCTTAGGCAAGTTATGGGACTTCTCTGGATTCCCTTTTCTCCATCTCTGAAATGGGGATAGGAATAATACCTACCTCCCCAAAATTTTGTGAAGATTTGAGTTAATCCACCAAATTCATAGCACACAGTGCAGACTCTCAAAAGTGATGGCTACTATTAATGTTTTGTAGACTATGGTCTTGTGAAGTGTTTTTACTGACCAAATACAGGGACTACCTGCTTCCTGTAATTGACTAGATTTACCTGCATATTACCAGTAAGGATTTAAAGGAGGCTTTTAGAATAGATTACAATGCAGCCACCACTTTTCCATTTCTACTCCTTCTCTACTCCCCTTCAAAGATATGGTACTTTCAATTCATAATAATATGCACTACAGATCGACCTAGGGCTCTATTTTCTTTTTTAAATAATTTATTAAGACACCATTGTTAAAAAGACCCCAAGGCAGTCTGCCTTTAAAAACAAAGAATATCAAAATGGCAAAACGGGCTCAGCATTCTGGCTGGTGTTCCTCACTCATTCTGAGCTGGAAGGTTGATGACCAGGGAAACAGTTAAATGCTAGTGTCTGTGCTTTCTCTGTCATTGCACAATGCACTCTCCAGGATCTTGTAAACCCATGGAGGATCAGGACATTCCATGCCAGCAAGATCATCAGAGCCCTAAGAGCCTCCAGGGGGAAATGACAGAAAGAAAAGTATCCGTGGTGCACAAAATTCAGTTCAGTATGTAAGATTGCAATAGTAATTAATCACAAGAATTCCTTATTAGGGCAACTCAACATTTGACACACCAGACTGCCAGATCTAAGTTTGACATAAAGGCAGTATTCTCGAGTATTAAGGCAAGCTGCTTGCTGAATCTAGTTATTCTCTTGTGGGTTTTCAAAAAGGAAAAGTCAGCCTGGGTTCTCCTTGGGGCATCCTTGTTTCATCTGCCAGGTGCCACCTTAGGGAGGAAGCATCTTAGTGAAGATGGCTGTCATACAAGGAGGGACCTGTGGTTTGTTCCAAGAATGGGTCATCAATGTTTTCAAAATGGTGGGCTCAGGTCTTCTTCTGGGGGAGGCGGGGATGAGATACAAGAGGGTTGTTTGGTCAGGCCCTGACTGAGGTTAGGGAACGAGTCACCAAACCTGGTCTCATGCAGTAACTGAGACATCGGGCAGCAGTCACTCCAGTCCCTGCAGTCATGGGTAGGATATGGCCACAGAAAGCAATTCACTTGTGTCTTAAACTCAGTTTTCCTGGATTGCATCTCCCTGTTCCAAGTAGGCAACAGGCATACACAGAACCCTAGAGCAAGTAAGCCAAAGGTTTATCAGAAAAGTACTGGGCCAACAAGTGAACACCAAAATGGCTTGAGCATTGAGACTTATAACTGTTTATTATGGCTTCTTTCTAGCCAAATATTCTGTTTTGTATTATTTAGACAAGGCCTTGAAAGAGCCTTTGTGATATATGGTCTTCTCAGGAGTGGGGCTTCTTATTTTCCTGTGAATTTGCAAGTCCTGCTTTAGTGCTTTAGAACTACAAATATATGTTGAGAACTACTGAAGGTGTCAAAACATGGAGTTTGTTGAGTTTGACAAAGTAATCAATTGCATTGTCTCCAAGGTAGGTAAATAGGTGAAACACCCAAATGAAGACTAGCTTCTTTAGTTTTTAATAACTTTATGGAGTTATAATTTCTATACCTTAAAACTTACCCATTCAAAGAATATAATCTGGAATGTTTAGTATATTTCACAGGGTTGCATGACCAGTACCACGATCTAGGTTGAGAATATTTCCATCACCTCGAAATGAAACCCCATACACATTAGCAGTCACTCACCAGTCTGTCCTCTCCCCGACCCTTGGCAATCGCTAATCTACTTTCTGTCTCTTTAGATTTACCTATTCTAGATATTTTATATAGATGGAATCATGTAATATGTAGTCTTTTTTGACTGACTTCTTTCACTTAGCATAATATTTTTAAGGTTCATCCACATTTAACATGAATCTGTACTTCATTCCTTGATAACTTTAGTTTTAAAACTCACGTGCATACACCATCCATTGGATGGAGAGCCAGAGTGTTAGCTCCAGACGGATTTGTTAACCTACTGACTATTGGACTTTAGATATACAATTCCATTTTTTCTGATCTCCCATTCAAATTCTTTAGAGATTCTCAAACCCTTGAATGATTTTATATAGATATAAGATACTATTCTTTATAATTTATCTGTGTTAGGAAATATAAAGTGTTATTGAAGAAAAGGTGTTTAAAAGAAGAGAATACATTGTCTAGTCTCAACATTCTGGAGTTTGTGAACTTCTTTTCACCAAAAACTGATTAGAGAGAAGATAGCTACACATTGTATTAGTGCAATGAGATTTTAAGGAGCTGTACATGAACAAAGAAGAGCTCTGAACCAGGAGTAAGGTGACCTGTACCTTACTGCTGCTCACACCACTGCAGACCTGCGACCAGGGGCATGTCACTTAGCCTCTCAGCTTGTCTCCTCATCTTTAAAATGACCATGTCTCTCCCAGCTTCTAACCTCTAGCAGCAGCCCCCATGCTCAAGAACCAAATGCCAACTTCCTAGCATTATCATATGAGGTTCTCACAATATGGTCTCAGCTCACCTCTTCGGCACAATCTCTCCTGTGCATTTGTAGTATTGGACCAAATGCCCTGATTCTATCACACATATGTGGTACGTCCAGAAGTAGTCTATCCATTGTCAATATAATGAGAATGGCTTGTGCGACATTGATGTAAACCAGCAGCCAATTAGAGTGAACTGGCATGTGCCTGTGTGCTGGCAATAACAACTTCACTGTACTAGTCAGTAAGGGCAGTAGATGCCATTGAGTGAGCATGTGTACTGTGTGGCTGTTGCATTCAAAATGACTGAGTGAGTAGAGCAATGAATCTGCATCAAATTTTGCGTTAAGCCTGAACATTCCTCTGTGGAAACATTCAGATGATTCAGAAGGCTTTCAGGGATGATGCAATGAGTGCAGCACAAATGACAGTGTAACACAAGTGCTTCAAAGATGGTTGAGAATCTGGTGAAAGTGATCCATGTTCTGAAAGGCCTGCAATAAGCAGAACACCTGAGAATACTGAACATGCATGGGCTGCAATCAGCAAAGATCAGCAACTGACAGTGCAAGAACCAGAAGCTGAGCTGGGGATTCCAAAAATTCCTCTATCCCAGATTTTGATGCAGGATCTTTGCATGAAACATGTCATGGCAAAGTTTGTTCTGTGGTTTCTACAACCAGAGCAGAAGGAACATCATGTTACAGTTGGTAATGACATGATTCAAAATGCTGCCAATGAACCAGATTTCCTCAAGAAGGTCATAACCGGAGATGAATCGTGGGTCTATGGCTGTGATCCAGAAAGGAAGGCCCAGTCGTCCCAGTGGAGGTCACCTGGTTCTCCACACCCAAGGAAGGCGCAGCAAAATCACAGCGAGATCGAGACCATGTTAACTGTGGTTTTTGATTGAGAAGGTGTTGTTCATCACAAGCATGCCATTCCAGGCCAAACAATTAATGAGGAGTATTACCTCAGTGTTCTTAGTCAGTTGAGAGATGCAGTACAACAAAAATGGCTGCAGCTATGGGCAGCTGGTGAAGGGCAGCTTTATGACAACAGCACTCCTGCTCATGAATCATGTCTCGTGCAGAGTTTTTTGGCAAAATACGAAATCATCCAAGCAACTCAGCCCCCTACAGCCCAGATTTGGTGCCCTGTGACTTCTAATTTTCCCAAAACTAAAATCTCCTTTGAAAGGGAAAAGGTTTCAGACTATCGATGAGATTCAGGAAAATATGATGGGGCAGCTGATGGCAATTGGGAGAACTATGTGAGGTCCCAAGGTGCCTGCTTTGAAGGGGACTGAGGCATCATTGTCCTGTGTACAATGTTTCTTGTATCTTCTTCAATAAATGTCTCTATTTTTCATGTTATGCGACTTGATACTTTCTGGACAAACCTTATCATATACTTCTGTGTGTGTTGCTCTCTCCCAGGAAAATCTCTTCTCCTCCCATTCTCTCAGGTATCCCAGTCCCCTATGAAGTGCTCTCTAAATTCCCCGGGAAGTTACCAGACCCACCCCAGGTCCTAGGGCACTTAGTTCATGCTTCAGTTAGAGTCATCTTATTGCGCCATACTTATTTGTGTCCACATCTACTTCAGTACCTCCCATGCCAAATCATAGGCAGTCTTAGGACAGTACCTCTGAGCACCCAAATCCTATCACCATGTCAGGACTGTAGTGAATCTCCATAAATGTTTGTTAAACGTACATATTAATTAATTTGAGAGAAGTTACTTTAAATTAACTATCCACTTCTTTCCATCCTCATGTCGCCATCCTAGACTGAACAACCACGTTGCCTCTGGCCCAGACTGCTCAATTCCCCTCTTTCCCTTCTTCCTGCCTGTAACCCACTCTCTACCCAGAAGTCAGTGAGGCTGTAAAAGCATCCAGTGAGACCTAATACACATGAAAGAGATTTGCAAATTCTAAAAGCACTATACACATATAAGGTTTTTAATTGTTTAATTTTATGCCTGTCTGGTTTTGATTTTTAGAATAAAAGTGATCAAGAAAAGGGTAAGTGTTGCATCTCTTGAGATAATTGGAAGCGCTCTGTCAGAGAACTGGGGCTGAGAACTACAGGACACTCGACTGCTTTCTCAAGCCTGTCTCCCCACCCAGGGCCTGGAAACCGACTTCAGCCTTCCAGCCTTTATGGATATCTGCACCCAAATTTCTGTAATTCCTGCCGGCAGCCCTGCAGTCACAGAGTTCAGGGGAGCCTCACTCCTCTCTGCATCTCCTACCGATGGCCTTTTCTTCTGTATGTAATATTGAGAGTAGCAACTGATGTCACACCCATCCTGAAATCAGCAGGACAATGTCCTTCCACCCACTGTCATCACTGCATTCTCTTTTCTCTTTCTCTAGGATGCTGTGAGAAAGCTGTGAGGCCCTCTTGACTTATTCAGGTTCCTTTGGGGAAACTACCATAAAACTTATTCTGTCCATGATCTTCCCACAAAACTGACCTTATTCTTCCTTCTGCTACAAATTTTGGCATCTTCTCATGATAAACTCTGTAAATAGGACTATGAAATGGTCAATACACTGTGACTCCAACATTTATAGCTATCCAAAGAAGCAGCTGCTGGAGTCAGAATGCCCAAATCCATCTGCCTCTCTCCATCCCAGACTAAGACATCATCATATCTCATGCCTGGACTCCCGCAAACGCCTCCCTGTTTCTTTTCTTCCCTCCTACAGCTCGCTCTTACACTGAATTCTGAATGGTCTCCTTAAAACAACATGAAACAAAAAAAAAGCAAAACTGAATCAGATCATATTACTTCCTTATTTAAAATCACAGAGTTTTCCTGCAGCAAATAAAATTGAGTCCAGACTCCCTAACCTAGCCTAGGATCTTTATGTGATCTGGCCTTGGCCTCTACCTTGTTTTTTTTTTTTTTTTTTTTACCTCTCTGCCCTGCCACATGCAAACCCAGGACTTTGTTCTGTCTATTTATTCTGTGTGAAATGTTCTTCTTCCAGACTCTCCCACAGTTACCTCCTGTTCGCCATTTAGTTCCCAAATTAAATGTCATCTCAAAGAGCCTGTTTCAGCCACCCAACCTAAAGTATCTCATTATATTAGTCAGGGTGAGTGAGGTTGTGCGGTGCTGATAAGCAACCCCAATATCTCAGTGGTTTAATGGAATAAAAGTTTGTCCCCTATATTATTTTAATATGGCTTCCATAACAAAATGGCACAGACTGTGTGACTTAAGCAACAGGAATATGTTTCCTCACAGTTCTGGGAGCTAAATGTCAAAGGCCAAGATGTCTACAAGTTTGGTTTCTCCCGAGACCTCACTCCCTGGCTTGCAGGTGGCTAATTGCTCACATGGTCTCTCCTCTGCGTGTGCACCTCCCTAGTGTCTCTGTGTGTGTCCGAATCTCCTTTTCCTGTAAGGAGACCAGTCACGTTGGGTTAGGGCTCACTGTAACAGTCTTAACTTTAAATTGATACCTCTTCTAAGGCCCTGTCTCCAAATATAGTCACACTCTGAGGCAGAGGGAATTAGGGCTTCAACACATGAATTCTGACCACACAATTTGTCCTGTACATCTCCCTTCCTGAACCTACTGAGAGTCCAGGTAACAATGCAGGGCTGTTGTCTTGGAAATCCATGCTCCCACCGTGCTTCCACACAAGCCTCTTCCATGGTGGCTACACCAGGATGAGAGAACTCTAGTGTCTCACATTGGAAATTAAATGACATAGCTAAGAAGTGGCATGAGTCACATCCATTCTCATTTCACTGGCCAAATCATATATGGTCATGCCTTACTTCAAGGCAGGTGGGAAGCACAGCCCTTCAAGTGTAGTGAAGAATAGATACTGGTAAATGTTAGTAATGCCCACCACACTCAAAGATCAATCCAACAAGCCTGCAGCAGAAAACAGACCACTGTCACTTTACCCATGATTAAAAATTGGGCTCTGAGCCTCTTGCCTTCCAAGAATAACATTGATACTTTAGGTGGGAGGAAAAGAATCCAGCAATATCAAGCCCTGATCCCTCAGTCAATTTCAGAATCCCTCTCACTCAGTTGCTGTCATGAGTATTAATTGCCCCCTATCCATCAGCTCCATGTGGTCCAGTCTGGCTATGCTTGGCTCCCTGCCCAACCCAAGTGCTCTGGTCAGCCACTCCAGTCCCTTCTCACTCAGGTTATAGATGTTCCCATTCGTTGGACTTCCTCCTGGTTCAACATCAACCTGAATCACCTCTACCACACTCTCAGTCCCAAGCCACAGATTCCTGCCAGGTGAAGTCATCAAGGCACATGGACATGGCTTCCCACAGAGGGATGCTGTGACACTTTAGGGAGATTTTGTAACTCCTGGACAGATCCTGTATTCGCTTGTCTCATCCCCTTGACCCCAGGCCAGCCCATCTGTGCTCTTTGCTGAGGTCCGTATGGCACAAGGGAGACCATGAGTCCAGCGTGTCCACCCCTCTCCACTGCTACTTGTTTCCTAGTTCCCTAGCTCCTCAGTCCCTCTATCGACTGCTTCCTCTTTTACCTTAAAGACATGCACAGCCTCCCCAACCCTGGCAAATTCTCCTCTCAATTTTGCCATTTATTAAAGTTGCCAAACTGTGTCCTCTATCACTTTTTTGGTCAAATTTCCTGACCAAGTGGTCCATACTCACTACTCCAGCACTTTATTTTCCTCTGTCTTTCATACACTTATTCTGATGAATGGTAGCCTGGGTCCTCTTTACTTCTACTCTCTACTTCTTACAAACTCACTGAGTGGATAAAACAATTATGAGACATTTACACAATGGAATACTACTCAGCCATAAAAAAGAAGAAAATGTTACCCTTTGCAACAATATGGATGGACCCAGAGAACATTATGCTAAGTGAAATAAGCCAGTCAAAGAGAGACAAATACCATATGACTTAACTCATATGTGGAATCTAATGAACAAACCGAACTAACGAGGAAAATGGGGACAGACTCATAGATGGAGAGCAGGCTGACAACTGTGGGGGCAAGGGGAGAGGAGAGGCTGGAGTGTTTGGGCAAAAAAGAAAAAGGACTCATGGACATGGACAACAGTGTGATGATTGCTGGGGAGAAGGGGTATAAGGGGACTAAATGGTAATGGAAAAAATACAATAAAAATTAAGAAGAAGAAGAAGAATTTTTTTGAAAAGTAAAAACAAAAAACTCCACTTCCTCCTTGGCTTTGGGAATCCTATATTCCTTTGACTTGCCTCCTGCCTCTCTGACCATCCTTCTTGCCAGTTGCTCTGGAATGAAACTGGCCATTCTATCCAGATAGCTCTACTGTTCCTCAAAGAATAATGACGATTTTTTCCCTGTATCCTGGCCCTTAGTGTTCCCCTCACCACATACGCCCCACCCCCACCCCTCTTGGGCTGTCCAGGGCCCACCAGGCCCTGTGAAGGGCCATCCTTCCCATTCATCCTTTTGTAGTTACTCCCAGCCACCAGAATCGCTCTCCTTCTGAACCTAGAACATCCAGACCAGAGGTTGGCAAACTCTTTTGGTAAAGGACCAGACGGTAAATATTTCAGGCAGGCCATACAAACTCTCTCACAACATTATAGGCAGAAAGAGTTCATAGACAAGATGTCAGTGAAAGGGCATTGCTATTTTCCAATAAAACTTTATTCACAGATGAAAGTCCAGTTTGAGCCTGCAGGTTGCAATCTACCAACCCCTGATCCAGGCCATTTCTAGCCTTATTCTTTTAAGTAGCTTTTTATTTTCCACAAATGTATGTCTTATTTTCCAACTAAATTATTAACTCCTTGGAAGTAGAAACTTTTTTATATGTCTTAGTACTTTGAAATACACCAAGGCAGGGTGTCAAACTCATTTTCACGGGACGGGGGGACGGGGGGGGGGGTCAGGTCACATCAGCCTCATGGTTCCTTCAAAGGGCTGAATGTAACTTTAGGACTGTATAAATGTAACTACTCCTTAACTAGGGGCAAGGAGCTCGGTGTTGCTGCCGGGTAGAAACAAGGTGCCAGGCTGGATAAAACAAGGTGGAGGGCCAGATTCAGCCCACGGGCCTTGTGTTTGCCACCTGGGCACTGAGGAGTCTGAAAGCATTTGTAAGTATTCAGTAGAAAATCAGTGAGTATGGAGAGAGGCCTTAGAATGATCTATAAGGGGTCCCCAACCTCCAGGCCCCAGACTGGTACTGGTCCTTGATCTGTTCCAGACTGCACAGCAGGAGGTCAACCTGAATGTAATGCACCTGAATCATCACAAACCCATCCCCCTCCCCCCACCCGTGGAAAAGTCGTCTTCCACAAAACTGGTTGCTGGCGCTACTGGGATATAGCTGGATGCTGCATAGTTGGAGCACCCAGCAGAGCTCCCAGAAAACATTAGGAGTTCAGTATTTTATGTTGTATTTCTTCCTAAAAACACTTCCCAAATCAGGGCTATTGGAGAAGATTGGAAACCAAAAGCAACTCTTCCTACATGACAGGAAGCCACACCACTTCTCTGGGCATGCCCTGCAGTGGCAAAGTGACATCCCTTTCCAAATTTCCTATTCAGATTCCAGTATGACAGCATTCTACCCGGTGGGGCCGTACATCAAGACATGCTGCATAACCTTATTATTCTGTTATGGCACATTTAAATGAGAAAGTTTCCTTAAACCTAGCTACCTTGCCATTAAATGTGTGAACAGTGTATCATAAACTGCAAAAACCAGTCTCTCTTTTCAGCGCCTTCTGACTGATTCTATCTGTGTCTGGGCTCCTTGTCTTCATTATGCACACCAGGCCGGTCCACCAGCAGGTCACCAGCCTCCCTCTCTCAGAGCCGTGTGTGTGCACCGCCCATGCGGCCTGCTTCCTGAGCAGCCAGGCCTGCCTGCGCCGAGCAGAGGGAAGCAAATGAGCTGTGAGGGCTGGGCTTTGATGCCTTTGGGTTGAGAATTCATGAGTTTTATTCCCAGCTTCTACCTCTGGGATTTTTATGTGTTTAACGATTTCATACACTTTGTAGTCATTTTGGTCCTCAGGAGGGGACATAAGTGCAGCTGTCATGGAAAGTTGATAGACACCAGACGGTTTCCCTATCTCTTTCTCTTTTTCTGCGTACAGTTTACCTTGCTCGGGAGGAGAAGCTCACCCACCATTGGGGGAGAGGGACAAAGCTGGATTTCTGTCAGTAGACAGAATACAAAACAAAAGGGAAGACGGCTAGCAGAGGAAGGCAAGTTGAAGTCCCTACTAGGCCTGCCTCTCAGGAGGCATCTAGGGAAGAAGGTTCTGGAACACATATGTCCAAGCTGTGTTCTGCACTGCAATCTTCCAAAACAGGTAAAAAAAGTAACAGCTATTGAACTAATATATAAGAGCTGGTCATCTGGAAATTATGCTTTGTTGCTAAAATAGCAATAGAAAGAACACTGCTTGCCACAGACTGGCTAGGTCAACAGGAAATAACAATAGTTAATAAAAATGTAAATTCCCTACATTAAGCATATCCTTTTACAACTATTACCTCATTCAATTTGCCCAACAATCCAAGGAGGTCAGGTATTGTTATGTCCCCACTTTTCAGATAAGAAAACTGAGGCTTAGGGAGGTCATTCAGCTAGCCAGTGATGAAGCACATTTCTCCTGCAAAGTCTCGGGTTGAGACTGGCTATCCTGACTCCTCACATTGGGTTTGTTCTAGAATCCTAGGAAATAATAGCCAGCAATGTTCTTTGGCCTAAGACTCAGGGCAAACATGGTGTTTGGCATGGAGAAGAGGAAATTTATGAGACCTGTGTGGCTTCGCTCACTGTTCTGGGACTCAGTCCTGTCTGCTGGCTTCAGAGTTCCATGTCACCTCTTCCCTGTCTGGGCAAACACTCCTAGGGCCCATGTCCTCTTTGCTGGCACCCATGCATACAAAGCACTGGCATACATTAGGTACCCAGTCACTGGCTGACATGTGGAACTGAATACTCTGACTACAGGGCTGTTGACATAAAAAAATTTGACAATGCCAAGCCCATCTTCTGCTGTGTCTTGTATCCAAAACTGAGGACTTTGGGGCTTGTGAGGCCTTTACTTTATGGTAATGATATTTTTAAATAAAGCACGGCCAGCCACAGAATGTGGGAATGGGGGCAGAATCAGTGAGGGGCATGGGAATTTGGGGCTCAGGCATCCCACACGTGGTTTACGATCTCACTTGGAGCCCACAGTGGGATTATATAGCCCCGTAACTCCTGGCTGTCTCATATATATGCCCGAGCAGTGTTTGCTAAACAGCAGAGAGAAATCAAGCATGGGTCGGTAGGAAGGGTTGTCGGGATAATATCCGCAGAATTATCGCTACCCTCTCAACATCAGCAGGGGGAAAAATTGTGACTCCGTTAAAGAAAACGTGAAACCAGATTTCCAAAGGAAATGTTTCCACTAGCTCTGATGTGATAGGATGTGGATCTGTGGCTGTCAATGGACTTTTATATTCAATAAATAAATGCTGTGTAATTTGCCACCTTCGTCTTTATTTGAGCATTTTATCAAAGCAGCAGTAGCTGGGCTATTCGTCATCGCAGCAGCTCATGATTTTGATATAGTTCACTGTTGATGTTTTCTGGAACCAAGGTACAGCAGGTTCATTTGGAATGTGTTTTTTAAATAAGGGGTCACTCGCCTGAGGGTCAAGTTGGATGATGAATTCCGTATCAAACAAAACTCATGTCCATCTTCTGAGTCTCAAGTCAGACAGAGCTGAGGATCTCTGTTTTCATAGTTACTATATCCCTGCAGTTTTTCTCTCTTCTACACCTCCAACCTTTTCTTCCTCTTCCTTTTCTCCCTCATTTGTACTGGTTGCTAGTCTCTGTCCAGCTCTCTCTGGAGATAAAGACTTGCTTTAGCATACAGCGTGCTCTCCTTAATGCAACTGAGTTCACTCTCATCATTTTAATAGTGGACCTAAGGTATGTTGCCATGTGAACAAGCCATCACATCACCATAGCAACCAGCCCGATTGCTGCACACCAGTCTAAGGACTGGACCTTTTTTTTCCCTCTCTCTCTCTTCCTCGCCGGGGCTCTTTCTTTTGTTAAATTTGCTGAAGTGCTCACAATAGGAAGATTCAGTCTGCTTTTTCAAGCAGGGTTTCGTTTAAACCTGTAAATTGTTGTATAAACAGAAAGGCCAGTGTGGCACTAGACTTACTTTCAAAGCAGACTTGATGAGGACTTTGAATGTGGACCCCACCCCCACTCTCTGCCATGCCTTGCAGTTTGATCAAAAAAGGGACGATCACACGTATTGGGGGCATTTGGACTTAACCAATACCCCGCCCCCGAGTTTCTTCTTACCTTCCCCCAGCAGGGACTCTGTGACTCTCCCGAGTGGGCCTGGTGACCACAGCTAAGCCCTCAACTATGCTCGGCAGCCCTTTACAGTTTCTGAGCTCGGTAGGACCCGAATTAGACCCAATTAAAGATGTGGATTCTCCTTCCTCGTTCCCTATTGCCGAGTAACCTGTGCTGGTTCCAATTCCAACTGCATGGGGAGAGCAGGGATGTTGAAAGGACAAATGATGAAGGGACGCATTTCGTGTCTGCCTGCCCATATTCATCAACGTTGCTTGGCCTTTGATGCTCCTAACCTCATCTTTGTTCAGGGAAGCATAAAGAATCATTCTTCCAGGGCCTCACATCTTTTCCCATTTTATCCCCTGCTCGCTTGTACATGGTGCGTCTATTACCTGCTCATGTCCTCGTGCGTCCCCTCCCCCACCCCCGAAACACCCCTCCCTTTCAGCTCTCGCCCCTTCCACGGCAGTCACTGCTGAGCGTGTAGGGACAAATGCACTGGCAGGCCAGGCTGTGTGTGGGCCCCAGCGAAGGCTCAGCTGCAGGCAAGTCTTGGGTGGGGTGAACTGCCCTCCACGGGCAAGAAGGACCAGTTCAGCTTTGTGCATAAAATTATAGCAAACAAGCTTCAAATAACACAGGACACTTTCATAATTGATTTATGCAGGGGCGCTGAAAGTTCTATTACCTTTTGTTTAGCTCAGGGGGCCTGACTCTGTGCAATCCATTGCTGAAACTAATTACAAGATATAATTAAACTGTGACACAAAGATATTATACCGTTAGTTTACTAATGACACCGCGAAGCTGTACCACCAGCACAGGACAGTGATTATGCTTCATTTATTATTTATCCTTTTGCTAAATGAGACGCTGGCATTTTCAAAAATTACTTTGAGGTTTCTTAATTGTCGGCAGCAGGATGGACTAGAAGGAGATATCCTTCCTCTTAGTTACTTATCCAAACCTCAGAAGCATTATTAGCCAAAAGAAAAAAGAATAAGGGAGAAAAAAAAAGAGCAAAAACAGTCACCCAACAGTAATAAGTAAAGCCTAATTGCATCTTTGGACATTGGTGAATTTTTACGAACAGCACTCCACGGTGGATGGGCCACTGACCCAGGATTTAGGTCCAGGGCAGAGAAGGTCATGTCATGAGATTGAAGGTGACTCTTATTCTCTAATCTGGACAAACGTAGGTGGCTCCAGATTTGTGTGGGAAGAGGCTCCAGATTTGTGTGGGAAGAGGCTGGGCATGAATGACTGGGAGGAAGCTGACCCCAAGGGTCTAGACTTTCCCAGGAGGCCATTTCAGCAAGGAGAAAGCAGGTAGGGCTCTGACGCTGTATTGTTTGGTTTTGAAAACAAAACAAAACAAAACTCCCCCTTATTCATTTGTCCAAACAAAACACCCCATTAGCAATTCTGACATGGAAACTTTTGCATGTAAGAAAAGTAAAGTCTACTTATGGTAGAGCTAATGTGGTTCTTGGTGGCCTTTTTTTAATATATATATACCTTCCATAGATGAGAGGATTTCCAGTAAGAACTCACATGCCCCAAATGGGTGCTTCTGCTTCATGAAATGGTTTCCTTCCTCCTTTCCTTTACCTGTCAGTGCCACTCTGGCTACTGGCAGACAGGACCCTGAAGAAAACTGGGAGTGGGAATTCCCTCTGTCATCTTTTAGGACTAAAACTCTTGGGGCACATTTATTTACTGTCTCTACATCTCCCTGCATGAACCTTGCTTTATTACACTCTCATTCATCACATTCTCAGAACAATAAAAGATTAATTTACTGGCTGCCATTTGATGAGTTTTTGATGCCTCGAATGTGCGTGCGCACGGGTGTGTCTCCCTACGGCTCATCAGGGTCAGGCATCGTACAAGGTAGCGCTGCTCCAAAAGGCCACTAACCTCTCCATAACCCCAGTGGTGATGCAATCACAGCAACCACTGGTCGACTTGAGACAGGGTTTAATTTCTTCTGAGTGTAATGGCATCCGGCATCTATAATTATGCTATTTTCTCTCCTGTGCTGATTAAATACGATTTACCCAGAGAGCTAAATGATGAATATTTGAGTGGAGTGTGTTGAGCCAATAGCTGGTAAAATAGCCACAATAAATAAACTTAGAAGGGGAAGGGGGCTGGGCAGCAGCTGTGACTCTGCCAGGTAGCATGGGCAGGTGCAAGTGGAAAGAAAACAAGATTAATGCTGAAGCCAGAACAATACCCCCCAGCTTCTGTTTAAGGGAAAAGCAACCCTGAAACCTGAAATCTCACCTTGGGATCTTACTGAACCTCAGCAGGAGTTAAACAGTCAGACCCCCGTCGATGTTGTGGTTGGGTGTTGTTTCCAGGGCCCCCTCCCCTTTCAGAACACACTTCACTCCCTAGCAGATAGCTGAGAAATGAAATTCAGTATCACCTCTTCCCATCCCCCTGGACCTGTTCATCTCACAACTCCTGTGTTTATTAAAAGGAGGCCTAGTTAGTCTCCAGGTTCCTCTTTGTATGTCAAAGACTCTCACAGATTAAACAAAATGTCTGCGTTCTTCTGACGGAAGGGCCAAGAGCCCAATACCAAAATCTCCCAAGAAATCCTTGAAAGATTTTTCCTTCTTTTAGCCCACAAAACAAAGGTTCTTCAGCAAAGACAGTTTCCTTTCTCACTTAGATCACAATTTTCATGCAAGATTATGCCTCGAGTGTTTGTATTTACTGGGCGGGAAGGCAGCATGAATGTGGAGGCTGACGTGGAGTGCTGTTTGAAAGTACAGACATGGAGGTGAAAGAGTTTATGCAGTTTCTCAGCAAGAATTTATTGAGGTTGCCAAAATATTAGATCTACTGAGAGGTGGGGAATCTCCAATCAGCATATAATGAAGTTCTTTCCTTCCAGGTACACAGAGTATTATTTGGTAGAAAAGACCCAAATAAATGGAACCATTTGAGAAGAACACCAAATAGCATCTACTGAGTATTAGGTTGAATAGTGGAGGTTACATAAGCCATGTGAGGTCAGATAAAGAACCGGTCATTGTGGGTTGGGGGCAGCGCATGACCCAGTGCCATCAATGGCCTTTGAGGTAGATGGAAGGTAAAGGGCAATGGGCTCGGGGCATGGGGGTGGATATAGGAAGGTAGGAATGAAGGGACTGGGATTGCAAGAAAGAGGCAACATATGCCTATATAGAAACCCATTATCCCATTGCCTTTGGATTGTATTGCTTAAGACCCCGCATTTTCTCTATTTTCCATTTGACCTTCCTCAGTGATGTTCACTGACGCCCGGGCTCTACTGCGATGGGAAATGGGTTCACACTGGAAAATGTGCCCTGGAGTGAGAAACCTGCTGTCTCAGAACACTGATGGTTCTGGTTAGACTAGGGTGAATTTGTTTACCCCTTGGCATCCACCTTCTTTGTGATGAAACATCTAAGAAAAGAGAAAACTGTCCTTTAAGAACCTCTCACAGTGGACTGGACGCTGTGGTCTGGCTGTTCATGGCCCTCACCGAGGCTGGGCCTGGCAGGGACTGCCTGGGCAGGGGCTGTGGACAGTGATGAGGTGGTGTCTTGCATATCTTTGACTTTCAGGCTTAGCATCTTCTACTTTAGTGGCAACACCTTCCTCCTTGAGACTCCCAGGGGGCTGCAAATGGATTTAAAAGCTTCCCTTACACATAACTGCAAACGGGGAGGGAGCGGGCAATGCCATCCTCATAGGGAAATACTCTTTGAGCATATGTTGATGCGTACAAAGAAAAGGCCATTTCCTTAGGCACTTTGCATGTTACTCATTTTACTTTCCTTCCCTCTTTTGCTAGCTTTGCTTTTTTCTTTCTTCTTTACTGCTGAAGGCTCATATAATGAAACCATTGTATTTCTGTTTGGGTCTGTTTCAATGCCTTTTTTTAAATACCTGGTCCCATGGCATGTTTTTATGCTGCTTTGTCTGTATTGTCTTTTTGTTTGAAAATTATGTGAAAGATGAGCCCCCAAAAGAGAGTATACTTTGGAAAGTCCAAAGAGATACTGATATTAACAGAAATCTGGCAACAGTGAAATTTAAACTGAGACTATCGAGACGGTTTTTTCCCCTCAGTGAAGGGTTTAGTAAACCAAAAGGTAGAAACCTTATCACAGGAATTGCTGAAACCAGGGAAGACTTAAAAACCTTTGAAAAACTAACAGCACATATGCTTTTGCTTTTTCACTAGATAGGAGAAACTGAAAAGAAATTTCATGTGGCTGAACTATTTTAAGTATCCTGTATTCAAAACACAAAATACCTGATGAGTGCGGAGGGTAAGGGTGGCAATATTGTTTCCTCTAACTTATTGAAAAATGAGAAGCGTTCAGTGGATTCTTTTCCAATTGAATTGAAGGATAACAGGAGAAACAAAAGTATTGGGTGTTCTTGCCTTTGCTCTGTCAAATATTGAGAGATGTCCTACAGTGAAAGGGCCTATTTGGAAGGAGTGAAACAGCCATTAGGTACAGGGGGAGCCCAGAGCTGCCATTCTTTCTCCCCAGCCAACAACTTTTCCTGCTTTAAGGGCTTACCTCTGTTAGTCTTCTAAGTTCATGTCGTCTAGTCGGTAAAATACGCAGCAGTCAAGAGAGCAAAGAGCTCCAGAGATTTCTTGCAGGAGCTCAGGCTATATAGCCAGACTATATAGCTCAGAGTTTCCTTCCTGGCTTGGCCATCTGTTAGTCGTGTGGCTTTGAAGAAGTCATTTGATGGCTCTAAGTCTCAGTTTCCTCATGTTTTAAATGGGGATAATAATTGGACCTACTTGTATTAGTTGGGGTTCTCCAGAGAAACAGAACCAGTAGGACTTGTATATGTTTATTATATGTAAGGAATCAGATCACATGATTACGGAAGCTAATGAGTCCAAAGTCTCTAGGATGAGCCAGCGGGCTGGAGACCCAGGAGAGCCGACAGTGTAGTTCTAACGCAAAGGCCAGCAGGTGGATACCTGGGAGAGCCTGGGAGAGCTTTGGAGCAGATGAAATCCAAAGGCAGTCTGCTGGAGAATCCCCTCTTGTTTGGGAAGGCCAGTCTTGTTGTTCTATTCAACTGATTGGGTGAGATCTGCCTACATTATGGAGAGTAATCGGCTTTACTGAAAATATGCTGATTTAAATGTTAATCTCATCCAAAATCACCCTCTAAGTGTACACATAAAGTTAACCAGCACACATGTAGTATGTGTGATATGGGTGTGTGACTACTATGACAGTGATGACAACAATGACAATGAGCATTATTAGTACCACTGTTACTGATCGCATTGTAGAGTCTGATATACCAGGTTTCAAAATCCAGCTGTACCACTTATGAGCTATGAGATGTTGACCTTCCCAAGCCTGCATTTCCTCACTTGTGGAATGAGGATAAATGAGGATAAAAGCAGGAGGTGCCTCATAGGGCTGCTGTAGCAAGTGAGTTTATATAGGTATAACGTTGAGAAGCATGTCTGACCCGTAGTAAGCACTGCAAAGGTGTTTGCTGCCGCAGTTATGATGACAACGATGAATAGTGCCATGATTAGCATCGCTACAAAACCTGACATGTTTCCAGTCTCAGACAAGATCCTCAATCTTCCCAAGGCTCACTTCCAAAGTGGAGATAGAGGTATAGCATTTTGAACTATGTTTGATGTATAATAAGCAGTTTATAAGTGTTTGCTGCTGCAGTTATTATGGTGATGAGTATTACTACCATTAGCATTACTTCAGACTCTGATATACTTATTAGCTATTGGCTTAAGCAAGGCCCTCAACTTCCCCCCGTCTGCATCTCCTCATCTGGGAAATGGGGTTGATCTATAATAGTACCTTCCTTACAAAGCGGCTGTAAGGAACAAGTTAGAGCATATGAAGCCCTTGGCACCATTCCTGGCCCATGGCCCACAGAAAGCACTCAGGGAATGCTGGCTGCTGTGCGCTGTAGTTCATGCTTCAAACGCCACGCACCGGGAATGCATTAGTAGCGACACTGCTCTCTCATTTTCTCAGCTTTCCGTCAGCTCTCTGTCCACAACCCTGACATGCTGTCATGAAGTCTATGATGGGGACCATATGACATCCCAAGTTAACAGCCCCATTTTTGGACAACTCTTATATTTAGAAGAGTTTTCTGTTCTTGTTTGGAAATTATGTGAAAAAAGATAAGCTATCAGCTAATATCAGTGATTAGCGCTAGATCTGTGGTCTGGGCCCATGCAGAACACATTTGTCCCTTTTCCATATGACAGCCCACCAAATATTTAAAGATAGCACTCACTTCTCTCCTAAGCATTTTTGTCATCAGACTAAACATCCCTAGATCTTTCACCCTTTTGTCACATAACACAATCCTCAAACCCCTCACTACACTGATTTCTCTCCTCTGGACCCACTCCAGGTTTTCAGTGGTCACCCTGAAATATGTCACACGGACTGCGTTCAGCACTCCAGATGTGCAGACTTGCGCCCGGAGGACTGCTACCTACCTCATCGCAGTATAATTGTACTTTATGAAGGTGTCCTGGGTTTGCAGTGACTTTTTTGGCAAGCTCAGCTGGCCTCTTCTGTTTTATTTTGACCTTCAGTTGACACACATCCTTTATACACTGACTGGCCCAAAGCAAGACTATGCTCCCCTTGCCCTTGACAGCTGAAGCTTTGAACCTCTATGTAAATGCCTCATGGTCGAGGAACTTCTCATCTTGTTAAGTTCGGGCTGTGTTTCAAACTACTGAGATGTTTTGACAGAAAAATTATTATATTTTATTAGAAAATTAATTTGTGCTTACTTTAAGATGTTTGGAAAATGCAGAAAGGTTAAAATCAGAGAATAGTATTTGTTTCTCACCATCTAGAGATAACCATGGTTGGCATTTTGGTGGCTTCTTCTTATTCCTGTTTCTTGCCTTGTTTGTTTATATTGTGTATGCATTTGTTGATATAAAATTGGGATTGCATTGTATATAGTTTGGGATTTTTTTTTCCATTTAATATTATACTGCAAGCAATTTCCTACATCATTAAATTATATTTGAAAACTTGATTGCAAAGGACATCCTACAGACGTACAGATATCCCATAATCTATTTAAGCATTCCTCTACTTATTGTTGAAATGAAGATTATTTCCAAGATTTTGTTAATATGAGTCAAGTTTCAGTGGGCATCATTGTCTATATCAAGGTTTCTTGACAGTGCTATTGACATTTTGGTCTGAATAATTGGTTATTGTGGGGGCTGTCCTCTGCATTGCAGGATGTTTAACAGCATCCCAGGCCCTGACCTAGTAGATGTCAGTAGCATGTTCCCAACCCCTGAGCTGTAATAACCAAAAATGTCTGCAGGTATTTCTAAATTTCCCCTGTGTAGAGGGGTAACATTGTCCCCATAGAGAACTACTGGTCTTTGTCTCTCCCACAGTGTACAGGGGGAGTGGGGCAGTGGGAGGAGTCTGTCCCAGCTGCAGAGTGCAAGGGAAGGCCTTGGCAGTAGAGCATTTAAAAGCATTAATAACCCCAACTAAAAACTAGTCTGGTGTTTATTACCATCATGTGCCCAAAATGTCCAAAATAAAATTCTCCTTTCTGCCAGGGTAGAATTCTACCACCACCATTCCACCATCACTTACCACCACCACCACGACAACCTACAAATGGCCTTGCCATTGTCTCTTTTAGAAGAAGCCCCAAAGCACACTGTTTACGCTCCCCAGAAGTTATACACAATTTTAACAAAAACCACTCTTGGTCAGTTTTGTCTATTTTATTGATTACTACTTCCCTGATCCTTACAGGTCTCAGGCCCACTGGGGACAAGGCCAGGAGACAGTGGCTATACTCACAGTCATCTTGTTTCTCTATTCAGTACTGTTTTCTTACTGCATCAGGTTCAAGGAGTCAAACTCCCTTTTCTCTTAGGGTGTGTTATCTCCCAGATTTCTGGGACCATGTGCTTGAGGGTCTGGAGCACCTTCCCTGGTTTGCCAAAATATATTCACACTAGAATACTACTCTATTTAAAAATCACTTTCTGTGTCTTCACTTCCTGCTAATCAAGTATGAACATTACTCTATCCTGTCCCCTTCCAGATCATCAAACCTTATCTCCCACAGTCCCCTGGCAGGCTGCTTGTGCAGTGTGGGACCCATCTGCTCCGCTGCCCTGGGAGCACACACTAGAATTTACAACTCTGAGGATGCCACTCCGCTTCCTTGGAATGCCCTTCCTGTTCTCTACCCAAACCCTACCCACAGGAAGCTTTTCTTGAGTTCAAAGCCTCACATCGGTATTCTCCTTCTCTCTAAACTCTTATCTTTATGATGTGATCTGTATCATATCATTTCTTATCCTTTGGCACTTAACTTACATATCTATGTATTTTTAGTTGTTTTAGTAACTTAGTCCCATCCCAACAATTAACAATATAAATTTCCTGATGGCAAGATGTCTTATACTTGCATATCTTCTCAAAAATGAGTCTAAACATATTCAATAAATAGCTTATGAAAATGTATCCTATGTTCTGTTCCAATATTACTTACTTTCACATTTTCTAGCTTAGCTCTATAAAATTCAATGCAAGTATTAAAAATATACATTTGTTTCACTTGGATACTGTAATTTAACCTTAAAATTAATTAGCCAGCCATATACAACTAAATCTCAAAAGAAGTGCCAGATTTTTCCTCACTCATCTATCTGATAAGTATTTTCTGTGGGAATCAAATGATCAGTAACTGTCTGTAATAGTTCTGGGTAGTAACTACCCCTGCCCCTTTAGCTGTTTATATCCTTCAGCATTCACAGCCAAGCCTCCGTCCGGCATAGGTTTAGAGAAATCATGGGGGCTGGCAAATCTGTGGGTGAGTGCTGGCTCTATAGAATCAAGAACTTTCCTAAACTTTCCATTCAGTGTTCCAGCAAAGGTAGTAACTAACCAGCAGGTGCCTAGTGCCTATTTCCAAATGTCAACCCACATTTCGTTTTCACTGAAAATAGTGCCTAGGACTTCTTGTCATTGTCCCCAATTTTTCAAACTCCAAACATTTAAGAAATTATCATCTCCATGTTATGGGTAAAAATGTTTAAGAACAATTTAAACTATGAATTTTAACAACCTAGAATACGAAGAAACCACCACAATGCTGTAAGAGGAGGAACGAGGGCCAAGGTGGGAAGGGAAGAGGAGGAGGATCTTATTTCTCTTCAGAATGAGCATATTGCTCCTGTCTATCCTTCTGCAGTACCCACTGCCATGGCAAATTAGGGGAGCTCAGAGAGCACATAAAAAAAACAAAGTTAACCTTGACTTGGTTACTGGCTTGAGAGATTCGAAGGGCTGCCTAGAGCAAACCAAATTCTATTCCGAGAATCTGTTTTGCAGAAAGAAGCAGATTTTCCAGTTTCAGAGAAGCAGGAGAGTTCTTTCAAGTCCAGCCTCCAAAAGCTCCTTGACCAACAACCTTCGGTGCTCACTGTCCTCTTGGGGTCAGCCCAGATTGATTTAGTGATTAACTCCAACATTTTTCTGGCTTCTCCGCTACACCAGCACATTTCAGGTTTCTAAATATAGGTCAACCCAGGCAATTAGGAGAGAGCTTCTGTGTTTGAAAAGTATTCAGCAGGCAGAAGGCCCAGTTTACACATGAGTGATCATGTCTGGCCTCAGATGACTTGACTGACAAGGACTGCTGTATTGTCAGCTGTATACTTTATTTAAACATGTTGGAATGTACAAGATGCTTCCACACGTACTGCTTCCAAGCCTAAATTAACCCCAAGAAACTTTAATTTCCCATCCAAAAATGCATTTGTCAGTCACCTTGTTGGCCACTTCCATTTAGGTTGACAGTTTTGTAATCCTGCTGGTCTTGCTGTGTTAGAAGGGACCTGGGGTATGTCAAATGAACCCATGGTCCTACTTACCGGTTGGTCCTTGGCTACTTAATCAGCACAGGCTTCCACTTAGTCCCCGCCTAACTCCACACCCCCCCTGGGTATTGCACAAGCTGAGAAAGTGATCACACTGCTTTGGGAGGCTAGAGATGATGATGTGGCACTGACTCAGGGACGGACGCTGTTGAGGAAGTCACCGCTCAAGGCCGGCCAACATCCGGCATCAACCATCAGTTTCCCTGTGTGTGGGGCCAGCAGCCTACCCGTGCTGTGCCAGAAGTACAGTGACAGACATCTCACTCTCAGAAATAGTCCTAAATACTGACCCTTGTCATTTTCTCCAGATAAGATAATGTGAAATTAGAAGTATTAATGTTGTAAGTGTGAATATTCACACTGCCACAATTTTTGAAAACATATTTTGATGTTTATTGATTAAATATATATGGAGAACAGAGAGAAATATATATATGGGAACAAAGAAACAGAGGACCCTCCCCTGGATTTGGGGCCTACGTACAAAGTTTTGAGATGGAAAGTAGTGTTGTGCACACGGAAACTTGGTAGAACCTAAAACCTTGTTTTCCAGCATGGGGCCCCCAGCATCGGCTGCACCTGGGAGCTTGTTAGAAATGCAGATGCTCAGACCCTGCCCCAGACCTGCTGAACCAGAATCCGAATTTTAAGAGCCCTAGGTGATTCCTAAGCACTTCGCAGGTGGCAGAACTTTGATTTAGAAATCTGCCTTTGTTTGGGGTTCAGTTATCAGACAGGGAGCGGGCAGATCTCAGTGTACACGGAAGCGAGGCCTGTGTGTTGTTCCTGCCAAGGCACTGATTGAATTTTACCCTCTCTGAAGAGGAAAGAGCATATAAAGCGAAATAATCTGCCATTGTGGGATGTTAACATATCAAAGCCGTATTTTCTTTCTTCTTTTCCTGTGCCCTCTCCCACCCCACCCCACCGTAATGGATATGGCTGGCACGTTAGTAATGCAGAACCTTCCTGGGACTTGGGGCATTTCAAAGAAGCGGAAATGCTCGGGCATCTCCGTGGTGAGTTTTGGCTCCAGCACAGCCAGAAGGTCTCAAGTTGCAGAGACGATAGCAAGTAAAACATCCCCAGCCATGTGGACGCTCCTTTCTAGATAAGCAGAGACATGCAAGTCAGTGAAATTTGGGAGTCAGCCGGTTGTTATTGCAAAGCTACAGTCATGTCTGTCTTCCTCATCCTCAGCTTTCAGACCACAGCAACTCATCTCGGACGCCATCTCCAGGCCATCCTGTTGTCCTCTTTTCGAAGACCAATTGCCTAGAATCTGACCAGTGTAATGACCACCTAACCGATGTTTGAAAATGGATCTCCATTGCTCCCCCTTATATTAGAGTATTGACTCACAATGGACTTTCCTCTCGTCCAACAGCTTTCCCCGGCAGAAAACCCCTAGGTGAAGTGCCTCCTCCGGAGGACTCCGAGTTGCCTGGATTACCCCTCCCCTCTCCTCCTTAGGCTCTGCGGTCACATTGGTAGCACCCTCTGCTGCAGTGAGGTGAGTGAGGCTCCTTCCCACTCATCTTGGGCCATTTTGCCTAGGCTGCTTTAAAAAAAATTTTTTTTTTGTTTTATTTGTGGTCTCTGTCATCCTGCCGGGGCAAGGGGGTAAAGAGATCTGACACTAAGTGCGGGGAAATGCTGAATCTGGAATCTATCTTCCAGACGGCATAAGAATAAAAATTCATGGCAGGACAGCAGCTGCTGACACACTTCCAAAGACATATTGCAGGTAGCATTATTTATTGTGGCAAGGAGTTCATAGAAGTGCTACCTCAAAGCACCCTGAGAGATCCTGAAAAGCCCATCTCCCATCACGTGAGGCAGATTTATGGGGGCTGCTCTTAGAGAGGTCAGGCGGTGCGGCTCAGGACGCAGGCTCCTTCCAGAAAGCCTGGATTCCCTTAACATATTCAGTGCAGTTTGATTGGTTCAAAGGAGGGCTTGAGTCTGTAATGTTGACCATAAAATTGCAGTGACACGCTGCTTTAGATAAGAGGGCTAGAGGAAGGGGGCAGGGATGCTGCGGGCGCAGGAGCAGCCAGCACAAGACCCGAGCATGCGCTCATATTTTAGGTTAATGCGCGGGGAAGGGATGGGGGATGGGACCAGGAGGATTAATGTTTGCACAAAGGAAAGCTGAACCCACAGCCCGGACACGGCTGACACCCTGCATCTGCACATAAAGCCACATGCAAAGGAACACACAGACACATGGGGACCTGGAGGTGCCACCCAGACAGAAACAGCCCAAGCCAGGCCAGCCATTATGACCTCCCCATTGTCCCAGAGTCACCCAGAGGAGGGACTGCTTTCCCCTTGACTGCTGCTGACTTGGTCAGGTATCTCGCAGACCCTCCATCAGCCCCATGTGTAAATTGTCCTTCCCCATGCTGCCCACTAGTCAGCCTTGGGTACACGAGTTCCTGGCCACTCCCTCCACCCAGACACCACCCAGAAATGAGGCTCCTCTGAAAGTTCATTGGCACTGAGACTGATGGGAGGCTGCCAGAGAAGGGCGAGAGTCCTGCTTTCCCCATGAGTGACGTCCTCACAGGGCCAGTGGGGAGACGGCCTCCGTGCCTGGTCCTGAGTTTAGGGTTTCGGACCCTCAACCAGGCGGGAGAGCACCACTTACTGATTCAGGACAAATGTCTCCTATATGAATTTGCTTATCTGGGTCATTCTCTACCAGTCATATTTTGGCGGTACCGCATTTGCAGTCCAAATCCATGGCCTCCTGTGGGAGGCTTGGTTAAGAGATTTAATTGCTGTCACCTTCCCACATCTGAGTTAGAGAGAGATAATATATAAGGGGATAAGATGGTCATCTAAATAATTGAGGTGATTATCTTTTTCTGAATTATTCAGCTAGGACCTAAATTGTCCTATAAATTCACAGAAAGGTAGGTTTTGGTTTGAATTATACAGATAATAGCCTCAATTCTTCACTTCACTCAATCCTTAGGCCCAGTTGAAAAGTTGCTCCCTCTCTTTATTGAAACTGACATCATTTAGATTTTTGACTCCATCTGTTTTCAAATTTTCCTCCGAACCGCATGTCCCATATACATGAGGCATTTGTGATATCCATTTTGGTCCATAAGGTTGGCTTCTAGAATGTGAACTGCAGAAGGTAGGGGCATGGAAGTTTTTTAACTTCTTGGGCTGAGCCTCCTCTGGTTACATTCTTAACAAAGTGGAGAAAGTATCAAAATTTATCCATTGCTTTTTGCTCCTTCAGAATCCTGCCCATCTAGAGACTCCCCATACTCTGTTGATCTCCCCCATCCATGATTTTTAAAAGATAAGCCCTGCCACTGTTTAACGCTGCCTACTCACCGCAGGTAGTACAAGGCACTGTTATTTTTCTACTTGGCTTCTTGATCTAGCCTTCTTGCAAGCTCTGTCCTGAGGGATGTGACCGGTGACTTCACTATATCCAGGAGGATGCTCAGAGCCTCTGAGCGCCACTGCTCAGGTGGTCATCCTTGCCCACTGGCCTGAACAGTCGTTCCTCCGAGAACCACTGCTGACCCCCTGAGGTCCAATGCTTGACCTCATTAATACAAAAGGGGAGAAAGCTAAGTGAATGTTTTCACAGTCTCTTTTTCCTCCTGGCCAAATGAAGGTTATCGAGGCCAGAGGCTGCTTTCTAGTTCATAAACCTGTTAGGGTATTCGGAGTCATGATTCTCTTATTCAACTGTCTGTGCTTTTCCTTGGGACAACTAATCCCTCAGCGTGACTGGTGGAAGCCGCAGTATTGATTTCTGTGTCTCTCTAAACCTCAGTTGTGTTCAACGCTTGTTAGACATCTGAAGGAATATCCAGTGGGCTCTGGGGGCAATTTGAGAGCGAGGCTCAATAGGCCTGCTCTTGAGAGAAGTTTCTGTGAGGTTCCCAGCAAGCCGATCGAACAAAATGAGAGAGAGGGGAAAAAGAGATCGGATGGAAGGGATGAGAAAAAAAGGGACAGGGGAGAGAGAAAGGAGGAAAGAGAAAGAGAAATGAGAGAAACAGGAAGGAGAGGAAGAAAGAAAAGGGAACTTTCTTCTGCTAATAGATATCTTGAAGCATTTTCCTCTTTCTAATCCTTTTAGTTTCAACTCTCCCTTTGTTAATAAAAGAGTATTTTTCATTTTCTGGTCAACACCAGCTGGAATGAGAAGAGGGTGTTCCTATGTGTGACTGGTACTCGTGTTGGGGTGTGGACTTTGTTAAGCCTTAGTACGAGTTTGGTTTCGTCTTTGCCCCTATGCAAATCAGGGGGCGTGGCTGAGGATGCTCCTGACAACGTGAGCTAAAGCTATGAGAGAGGATGATGCAGATTGGAGGACGGTCTTCAGAGCCACCACCCACCTTAAAATAGTGCTTCTTGTAACAACTACAAAAAAAAAAAGCTGGAATAAAATTTCTTTCTGGGAGTTATAATGACAAAGTAAAAGACTGACTTATTGCAATAAGCCATCAGGGACTTCACAATGATTTTTCTGTCATTCAATAACCAGATCTCTTAAGATGCCCAGGCTGCAGGTCCTTTAGGTCTGTCTAAACCAGTGGTCCTCAACTGCAGGGCAATTTTGCACTCCACACTCCTATGTAGAGGACATTCGGCAATGTCTAGAGACATTTTTTATTGCTGTGACTGGGGCGTGCTGCTACAGCTTAGTGGGCAGAGGCCAGGGATGCTGCTAAACACCCTACAATGCACAGGACTGCCCCGCACAACAGAGAATGAGCTAATCTGAAACATCAACACAGCCAAGGTTGAGAAACCCTGCTCTACGCTATAAAAAAGTATAATTTTCCATTTTTTCTCTCTCAGTTGCTTCCTACTTTTACCTAAGATATTTCCTCAAACAATACTATATGATAGTCACCTCTAGGGAATGAAAAAAAAAAAAAGCACAAAAGGTGCTTTTCCATCCAGGCCGCACTGGAACATGTCCTCATAAAGCAGCCTCCCTGGGGGTGTGGTCCAACCGTCTATATTCTGATCATTTCTCCTGGTGACTCATATGTGATCAGATTTGAGGCTCCTAGTAAAGAATAGGTGGCCCCTTCCAAATGCTGTCAAGTGTCAGATTTTTTTGCAATCAGAAATATATTTCCCGAGTTCCAGAACTGGAGGAAGGTCCACCAGTCTGGCATTGCACAGAGCAAGGCAGTTCGGTCTTACCAGGTGCTCTAGCACAGTGGTTCCTTTCTCCACCTAAGAATCAGATCCTGCTCCAGTATGTGTGTGTTGGACTCTTACCAATTCTCATCTTCCTGAACTGGGAAAGCCCCGACCATTGGTCTGTCAAAGCAGGGAACTCTCAGCTGTTCCTACTCCCATGTCCTGAGACCCAGAGCTGGTGCAGGACATACCAGATGGAGGCCAGAAGGGTCTGCTCAGGTGCTGGTGGGCTGCTTAGGACACATCAAACCCTGCCTCCATATTGGCCTCCTGGAGAGTCTTTGTTTTCTACAGTGAGGCTTTTGGAGGAGCTGTTTGTCTTACCAAGTGGCCCTTGGAACATATTTGGGAAGGGACATAGCAAAGGAATCACACCAAATCCGTTAATTAAAAAGAGGCAGAGCAATTCATGGTAGTATAAATAGAGCAGAGATTTCAGATGATGAAATGGATAATTTTGGAAAACCTTTTCTTCTGCCACCAAAAAGAGATTAGATTACCCCCAATTGTTGTTGGTGATTGTCCTGGTTCTGCACTTTGCTGGGTCTGTGGAAAGCTGACTTAAAAGCACAGAATGCCTGCCATCACCTTTCTTTTGCTTCCTTCAGCCCTTGCAAACCCGGTAGTCCCTAGAACAAGCCTGGTGGAACATGGGACAACCTACATCGATTGCACCAAATGGTCGACCCTTTCCACACCCAGCCTCAGCCTTCCCCTCCTGGGCTGAGGCATTTTATTGGTTTTCCTCTTCTTATGCAGCATGGGCTCTGGCCCCTCCTCATTATCATTACCTTTCTGGAGACTCTAGCCTGCCCCTCATCAAGATTTATATCGCCACATTCATTAGGTGATACAATACTGTCAACAGAATCAGCGGTGGCAGCAGCAGCCTCATTATCTCTGTGTTAACCCCTGCTTCCCCAGTGTTGGTCCCTGTCAGGGTTTTTAAATTCAAATTAAATTTTAATGCAGCAGCTTTGATGTTTGAGGTAGAACTGCCTAGTCAGGAGGTGGCTGAGAATGAAGTCTATTGTTACGTACCTTTCTCTCTTAGGAACTCCCAGCAAAACGTCCCTGGAAAACACCCTTTCTCCTCAAGGGATTGAACAGCAACATTCTCATACTGAAGCTTATTTCATTTTCTTGTTGGAGTCATAAGTTAAGGAACATATATTTCAAATGTATATAGATCATACCAGATTGTTGAAGGACTGGAGTGTTTGGGCCCAGATATTATATAAGACCCTAGGGGACAGCTAAGGGATCCCAGCCTATAAAATAATAATAATCATAATTTATATTTGAGGGGAAATTAGTCACTTTCAAGACTTTCTGACATTAAAGAGAAATAGCATGCTTTTCTAGACCTTTATCTTCTTGTAGATCTGTTTAACTGCACAGATATTGATGTTGTTTGAGGTCTGAAAAATATACACAGTTCTAATTTTGTGCGTTCCCAAACTAAAGTGAAGTTGTCCCAGCCGTATCTGAGGCTCTGCAAAGTAGAGACCTTATCTTATTCCAGGCATCATTATGAAGCAATGAAAGGAATTTTTGCTGTGTAACTGGCATGCGGTAGGTGCTCACTGTCTGTTATTTTCTCCCCCACCTACCGCATCTCCTTTGCCCACCCTATGCCTGTCAGAACGATGATCCTCAATAAAAACTCACCGGCTGATTCTGCTTAGCCCAGCTTCTATCCATGGGCCTCAGCAGTTAATAACATCACAGCTGGCCTTTTCAATCATATGGTAAGGTCCAGAAGTTTAAAATATACCCTGTAAGCTTTCTACTTAATTGCCCTCTATATCAGTCTGCAGTAGTCTGTCTTAAAATTGTTGATTGAAGGAGTTGAAAACAACATAAATAAAGTCTGATATTAATTAAGTTCTCACTACGTGCTAGGCATTATGCTAAGGGCTATCCCATTTATTCTGCTGAGCAACCCTACAAGGTAAGGTTGTTTTAATACAGACACTTTTCAGAGGAAGGAACTGAAGCTCAGAGAGGTTCTATACCTGTCCAAGGACCCCAGTTGCCTGGGGAATGATGGATTGCCCTAGAATCGGTACCTATATCACTAAACATTTGGGCTTTGAGACTTGGGTTTGCATCCCAATCCACTGCTTGCTAGCTCAGTGACCTTGGGCACTTACCTAACCTTTCTTAATCTCAGTTTCCATATCTAAAAATTGAATGATAATCACTTCTCTTTCACAATATATTCACTATTGACTATTAAAACAGTAAATGAGATGATGAATATAAAGCATTTTAAATTGTGCATAGTCAATCATAGGTGCCGAAAAGATGTTTATTATCATTATCATGATCAATGTCATTATAAGTAGCATTTCGGCCTAGGCAAATAAAGGCAAAGAACCTGCCAATAACCACACCTCAGTACATACCAGTTTATCTTGGGTAACTGGTCCAGGGCATGGATTCTGTTTTTGCATCTCTCTGAATAAGGGACTGAGAAAGAAAGTAGGAAGCAAGGAGGAAACCATTAACAGAATTATTGTTTGGTAAATTTTCTACACCTTGTTATGCAGAAGTCAACCCTGAACATGCTAAATGAGGGTAATTTTCTAACTGTGCTCATATACTATATTTTCTTCACATTAGAATAGTACTTTATTTTATTTTTAATTTTTTATTGTTCCATTAGAGTTGTCCTCATTTTCCCCCTCTCCCCTGCCCACCCCCTTACCACATTTAATCCCCCCTCCCCATTGCCCTTGTCCATA
The DNA here is from genome assembly GCF_004126475.2 of Phyllostomus discolor. NCBI lineage: Eukaryota > Metazoa > Chordata > Mammalia > Chiroptera > Phyllostomidae > Phyllostomus > Phyllostomus discolor. The sequence goes on from NC_040914.2 coordinate 63,033,652, forward strand.
GGTCCTTTATATACATGTTCCTTGACTTGACCCTTACTGTCTGTTCTCGATATATTTTCAGAGTGAGCCCTAGAACTGCAGCCATTTGGTGTTAATTTCCCACACTGAGGGTATGGAAGGCCCATTAAAGTTCTCCGATCCTTTCTTCCCAGGCTTTATTTCTGCGATCTTCATAATTCAGTTGTAGCATTGCGCTTACACATTATTGTATAATGTCTTGGCTTGTAGTGATGTTTTTAAATAAGAGACTTTGTACATTTTTGTGCTTTGTCAGTTATGTCTCTTAAAATGGAATTTCATAAGCATTTAGCTGGTTAATATGAACCAATCTCCTGAGTTATTTCCAAACAGAATGTACAAAGGTCAGGATACTATGTTTTGAAACACACACACATGCACACACACACGCAGGGAATTGTAATGAAAGGGCTAGAACTGTGAACCTCTCTGAAAATAATCCATGAACTGTGGCTGAACCAAAGTACCCCACTCATGGAGTCACAAGGGTGGCTCGCACGCCGATCCTGCTGCTGGTGCAACACAGAATGGGAAAGGAGCTGCAGGCAGTGACCACATACCGTGTCTGGAGAAAGCTATTTCCCACCAAGAAGGTCCCTAATGGGTGAAGTCCAGCCGAAGCTTTTGCCACCCTCTGCTCCCCATCCTTTTGCCATCCTTCTCTCTTCCCTCCCAGCACACCCTTGCCCCACCTTGGCCAGATGTGAAAGCGCAGCTACTTCCTTGTCATCCAGTCCCTGCCCAACCCAGGCCCTGCCTCCTTGCTTCCTCTCAGTAACCCCCCAATGGCCACTCCACAGCAGCCTCTCATCTATGTCATTAATTCAAAAGCAAATGGATTTGCTAACATTCTAAATGTTGTTACCTAGCTCTGGAAATGGAAAATGGGCAGCCCTAAAAATGTGGCACATTACTCGAAGAGAATTTCAAACACTGCAAAAAGGCTGTTGAAGTTCAGAAAATGTGCTGAAACCCAATTGTGTAGTCAGAGTTTAATTCTCAGAGCCTGTGAGAAAGGTTTAATAACTGTATAAAGTAGGCCTTTAGAAATACACGTGTTTCTTTAGACAATTTTTCCAAAGTTCTGCCTCTGATTAACCACAGACATCCAGACATAGGCAAATTTTTTCAGTCAATTTCACCTTTTAATTTCATAAATTTATTAAGGTAACATTGCTTAATAACATTATATAACTTTCAGGTGCACAATTCTACAGTCCATCACGTCTATATTGATTGCATTGTGTGCTCACCTCCCGAAGTCTAGTTTCCTTATGTCACCATATATTTAACCACTTTTACCCTCTTCATTATCCCTCCATCCCCCTCCCCCTCTAGTAATTCCTTAATCATTCTTTAGCTTAGGTGCTAAACAGTGAGGAAGGTGCTAAACAAGAAGAGACAGAAGGCAAGTTTTCAGCAGTCTCCCATCTGGTTCAGTCCCAGGACAGTAGAGAGTTAGCCGCTCTGGAACAGTGTGGCTACATTAAGACTAATACCCACCTACAGAGGAAAACCAGAGGGGCCCACACTCATGCCTCTTCCACGGCTAACACAGCTTTTCCATTTGGGTCCTTACTCCCACGCCTGCTGCAAATAAGCATGCTACTTAGGGACTTCTCCCTGTATTCCACTCCGTCTAAATTGAGTACATTACTAGCCCCCTCCTTTCTAGTTTTAAGAATTTTTGCTGACGTTTGGAGGAAACATGAGGATGGTCAACATGTCAGTACTATTGACACGGTGGAAAAGAGGCTTCCAGGCTCACTGTGTGGCATCCTTCACCTGGGCAGTTTTGTCGCCTCCCAGGCTGTGGTTCTCAACCTCATGGGCTCAGAAGCTGATGCCCCCTCACACTCCAGGAATGGGCCCTCCTCCTCTCAGGGACTAAGTCCCTTAAACAAATTTGTGAAATGAAATAAGAGAGGCTTACAAATTTACAATTAAAAATATATATAACCAGCTCTTTCTATCACTGATGGCCAGATCCAGAAATAAGTCTACATGGGAACCCAAATCATAATCACAATGTAAATATATCAATTTACACTAAGAAATAACTGTTCCAGAGACCAGAAATTGCAGATTTGTAAAAACTGAGCCTTGTTCTTATAGACATATGTACTTAGTAAGTTGAGGAATAATCCAAAGATTTTCAAGTGAGCATTGAATCCAATTGCAAGACAGGTTAAGCAAGAATATGTAATGGGTGGTGTTGCCAATAAGCCTACACGTTGGCCAACACTCACTGAGTATATCCACGTTGGCTTTGCCAATAAAACTCACACTGTTGCAGTTCTAGTCAATGGTTTTTACTAGACATCACCAGTGTTTATCTCCACGAGTATCTTCCCTCTATGTTGCTGCTTCATGAACGTTCCCTTTACATACGCTGACACACCCAGGAGGCACCGTCATGATGGCCTGTGTGTCATTCTGATCCTTTGAGATGACTGCCCACAAAGAGTTAAACTTTAAAATCTATATTCCTTTCATTCATTCCCTCATTTCCAAATTTGGGGCGGGGGGGGTTGTCTCACTATTGCCTTCATGCGCCAGTAGCAGAAAATAGGGTACAGGGGAATATAGTTAAACTCTAGGGACATCACAGGCACCGATCTCTTAAAAGTACTATGTATAGTAATTCCTGGCTTTCATTTAAATTCTTAATCCCCTTCCTAGAAAGTTAGTAGTCTCCTTCTGAAAATTAGTTCGTATTTACCCTATTGGCATCAGATGCCTAATTAAGGGCTCTATAAATTGGTTCCAGATCTAGTGGGATTGAGTCATTCACAACCTGTTTGCCAGACTTCTCACCAACCGCGACTCCTGGTATTGCCTAAGAATTCTCCCTCAAAGTTTCTAGCCTTGCAGGATCACACCTACCTGTGACTCCTGTCTTGGCCTTCCTCTCCTCACCCCAGACCTGTCTTCTTCCTCTCTGTAGGTTTACACACTCCAGCTGGTTTTTAAGGCTGATTCTACCTTTAGCCACTACTTGGTTTCTCTCCCTTTTATTCCAAGTTAGTTAGAACGACCTGTCTCTTGAGGCTACATGCTGTGCCACCCCTGCATCCCAGCTAAGTTGTGTTAGCTTCTTCTAGAATTCTCAGCAGACTATGGTGTCTACCACTTACAACATCCAACCCCCTATTGAACACACAAAAATGTCCCTGCTTCCAGCTGGAGGATGCCTTCTTTCTTCAACCCACACACAGATGTGTCTCTGGATCAGACCAGTCTGGGTTCAGGTGGCCAGCCCCACCCACAGTCTCGGCTCTCCCTGATGACCGTCAGGGGCCCATCTTCTTCTTAGGAGTATCCCACACAAGGCACACAGCAGAAGTCCTGAAGAGCCAGGCAGCTACTCTTAGATGCTTCAGGAAGACTTGAAAGAAACTGATGGCCATAAGAGATGAGCCCCTCTTTAATTATTGTCCAGTTACCTCCAGAATTTTAATATTTCTCATTTTTTATTTTAGCCTCCTAGAAGTGCCCTATTGAAATGAAGCCTGGCATATCTATAACTCACAAATGTCAAAGTGTTTTAGATTTGGGCAAGATATTAAAACTGCAGTGCCCCATCACCCTGGGTGTGGGGGTGGGGAAGGCTGGAACTTCTGTGTGGGATCCAAATCCCATTACTGCCAGTCTGAGGCATCTTAGCCATCTCCCTCAAATGTCTGTGCCCAAAGGTCACACTTGTGCTGTACTGAGTCAGCACACTGATCACACTGACCAGCTCACTGATGTACACTATCACAGCTAAGGCTATTTCCCCACCCTGATTCCGCTTCTCTCTGATGTTAAAAATAAATTCCCTTCTCCTGGATTTATAAATGGTGGTGGTCAATATTTACATTTGTTTTGTTTAAATTTTGTTTTAAGTTTTCTCCTCAATCTGTACAACTATCTGTAAGATAAATAACATGCTAAACTTAAGTCTGGGCCTTAAAAAGCATCTCAGAACCTCTCTTGTGTCAATACTTAGCAGCTGCAGCTCTGGGCATGCCCTCTACTTATCAGAAGGGAAGTTCAGAGAACACTGTACTGTAAAGACCTTTTCTGCAAAGGTAGATAAAACATCAAACAAAGCTAAAAGCAAGAAGCTTGACAGATGACTAGCACCCAAAAGTTCTTTCCAGGATAAGGGGAGTGCTCAGAGCCAGCTCCAAAGCTGGCCCAGTCCGCCTTGGCAAAGCTATATAGCGCTCTCGTGGAATGCAGAAAACCATTTTCACAAAAGCACATCGAGCTTTCTCAAAATGGCCATGATGAGTGATGGTGGATTCTGGTTCCAGAATGCAAGTAGTTAAAGGAACCTGCCTACCCTTCGGGGTCAACACGCCTGCTCCCCAGGTGCTCAGCACCCTTGGGGTGGCAGACCATTAGAGAAAAAGGGAGAGGCGAGATGAGCAGATGCTGTCCACGTTTCAGGCTTCCTACTCAGGGGCAAGCAGATGCTCTCCTGAACTCCATGTTGAGATGTCACTAATGTAAAAATTAGTGTTTTTCTCTTGCTGCCAGAATGCAGGATTTACATGATCCCTCACACCTAGCCCTGGGGAACTGGGATATAATCTCATAACCAGCAAGGAGCCAATAAACCTGCATTCAGAAGAAAATTCAACTCCCAGGAAACTCAGAAAGCTTGCTTCTCTGGCAGGTGCCCAAACTCCTCTGTTCCACATTGGGGAGATGCTCCCATTTGGTGGTTTGGGTCTCTCTCACTCCAGCCTGTCCTTTAATGGTGGCTGTGAGTCAGGCTTGCTCTAGACATTCCATGAAATTAGTGGGGAGGAGAATGGGGTGCAGTACCATAGAAACTGACAATGCACCTACGCTGGGGCCCTGGGGTCTGAATGTTGGGGAACGTAAACCTTGGGCACCTTTGGAAGGAGAGTGGAGTGACCCCACACAGCCCTGGACAGCGCTGCAGTCTGGCTCAACGCAGCGCAGGTTTGGGCTGTGGGGTTTAGTTGGGTTTGGTTAGCTGTGGCAGAAGAGCTCAGCCTGATGGCCCGGAGCATCCTCCTAGTGGTTTCACATCTCCCAAACTTTCCCAGTCAGCTATGGAGGTTACTCAGGCATGGTCAGAGCTTCTCCTGGGGCTACTCCTAAATGCCACATTTCTCCTCTTACTCTTGCCGTTCTGGGGCAGACACAGAGTCTACTTGGGTCTGTGGGAGTTAAGGTTTAGTGAAGGAGACGGCCTCTAACCAAAGGATGAAGTGAGTGTAAAACTGCAGTGTTTAGCACCTTGAGAACATGATAAGAAGACTGGACTCATCCGAGTTGTTGGGAAAGGCCTGGCACAGTGTCTGGCATGCAGTAGGCACTCAATAAATAGTGGCAGAACCCTTTTGATTTATAGAAATGAAATTATATATTTTAATTCATATATAAATATACTTATGTGTATCTGTGCGTGTGTGATTTTTTCTCTAATTAATACCTATAGTTTCTCCTTTATCATCTCTATACTACAGCTGATGCTTACAAACCACCTTTCCTCAGTGGTCCTGGACCAAGGAGGGGCTTATCCTAAAACACCCTGAGTAATTCTGCACAAGGTAGAGGGGACTTGGCGTGGACCTCCCCCCGGCAAGGCTCTCTGCAGGCCCCTCTCTGTTGCACCCCTCCCTTTGTCCTGGTGTATGTCCGAATCTTGATTCATCTGCTAAGTTCTTTGGCTCCCCCGACCCTCCCCAGAATGGTGAGTAAGTGGTGTGGTCTCTTTAGCCCCCACCAACTCATAGACTGGCCACCCTGGCTTTCCTGGGCAACTCTGGAGCAGGTGGGCAAGGGCAGATGTGGCTTCTGCATGTACAGTCCCACAGCCTGGGGCTGGCATGTACCAGCTGGGCCCCTCAGCCGTGGAAAAGAGACCTCTGCCTCTACGCTGCAAGGAATGTCCTACTTGCCCCTCCTCTCCCTGTTAGGGATGCGTGTCTGGGGCCCAGCATACAGTGCAAAGCTGGGCAGTGGGCTCCTCCATGTTGAAATCAATCACCACTTACATTCTCACCCAGATGTCTCGGTCTCCCCTTTGCTGTGCATACTGGGACAGGAACACACGTACAGTCGGGTTAAAGGAGCTTCGAATCAGCAACTAAAACTGCACGCTTGATTTGTTCCCTTTGGAAGGCGTTGGGCCAGACGCAGGCGCCCTCCTCCTCCCCGGGCACACAGCCCGTGTAGGCAGCCCTGGCCTTTAGTCCGTCCACTGCACGGCTCCTTTTCCAAGGAGCGGGGTTGATTCAGTACTTTTGGGACCTGGCGACATTAATGGATCTGTTTTATGTAACACAAAGTCATTATTAACAGCATCCTAGATCATAAAAAAGGTATAACAAGAGACAAGGAGGGTTTTTTTTTTTCCTCCTGGAAGATAATAGCAGTCAGAGTGAAGAAGAGAGGGGTCGTGGAGCTGCTCTCTGATTGGAGGCTTATACCCCGCATTGACATTTCTGCAGTTTCATCAGAAATTCTAAATAATCCATGTGAAAATGGACGGTTATTTACCGAAGATATACGCACTGCATGTGCCCATAATGCGCTGAAGACAGAATCTTGGCTCTGGGAGCTGCCTTTTGTGTACGGCTATGTGGCGGCAGCCGCTGCGAGCCTCCGATGCGGTGGATGCAGACATCTGGGGGGAAACTGAGTTAGTGGGTGACAAAGTACTGGGGTTCGATAACACAGAGGCTACAGAAATCCATCTCTGTTGTAGACAGCAGGCGGAGTAGCTAAGTAGGCACACCTGGCCAACAGCTTTATCTAGGACTGAGTCTCACAGCCTCCCGGCCCCAGAGCCTTTGTGATTTTCAAGCTGGTTCCCATTTTCCATACGTGAAGAAAAGCATCTTCAGCTATCAGGGAAGAGGCAGATCTATGGGAGTGTGTTTTGTCGTTAAAGAGCCGGCAGTGTGCATCAGCAAGGAGGTCTGGGCGCCTGGGCTCATTTTTCCTTTCTGTGCTAACTGCACAGGATGGAGAAGCAGAACGCCAGGGAGAGATGCTGAGACCGGCTTCTGTCTGGGGCTGGGAGCCCTGATTTCCCTGGTCAGATTTGCACCTGGGAAATGATTCTGGATGCTTTCAGAAGTTCCCTCCAGCCTCTCCACCCCCAGGCCCATGTTGCCCTGCTTCCCCTTTCTCCCTCTATGGGATGGTAGCAGGCAGGAGATATGGGCAGCCAGGCTGATAAAGAGCCAGACACCCAGGCTGCTCCTGGGCTCCCTGCTGAGCCTGGCCATCAACAAGCAAACTGCCAGGTCAATGCATTAATGGGGGCAGGGGCAGTCCATCTATGCTCAGTGGTATATTCTCAGCCCTGCGTGTGAGGGGAGGGACCCCGGACGGACAGCAAGTCTCCTCAGAGTGCGGCTCCTGGTGAATATGGATGTTCTCCCGGGCACTGAATGAACCTGGTGCTAGCTCACATACACACAAGCATCCTCACACATGCTCATAGTCTCGCACACACACACTTGTACACACACCCAGACCCCAACACTCCCACATGCACAGACATTTTAGGTGAGGACGGTTTGGACCCTTCTCCTATACACAAACCGGTCAATTTAATTTCAGACTCGGCTTTTGTTCTCAGAGTCATAGCGTGGTAAACCTGAGGAACATGCTTCTCAGGGGTTCCCAGAGGCATTTCCCTAATTTGTGGCAGCCCAATCTAGAGAATTCTGAAGTACTGCTTTTCATGAGGTTACCTCACCTAATGACTTGTGTGCAGGTTCGAAAATCAGGTTTATTCCTAACAGAGCAAGCATTCTTCTGGGGCTGTTGTTCCATCACAGTTGTCATTATTTATTGGTATGGGTGCGACATGCAGGAGGAGGGGGAGAAGGTGCATACGTGCACATGTGTATGAGAGAGAGAAAGCCGGACCACGGTAACTGCAAAGGGAAGAACTGGCTGGCTCAGTCGGCAGCATTTGTGTGGTAGTCCCTTCCAGAAACCCGTGTGCATGACAGACGGTTTCAGATCCAGCAAGGCGGAGGCAGCTTTTCCAGCACATATTATAAATTCCAAAATGTATAATAAATACACATTTTACAAAAGCAATATGTGTTTTAAAATATAATATATGCAAACAATCTTATAAATCACTGGGCTTGACACTAGTCAGCCGAAGAGGCTTCTGGGGAAATGGTGGCGTGCATGTGCGTGTGTTTTTAATAATGTAGAAATATGTGTAATATGTTTGAAAAACAACAGCCAAAAACCGCTTCTACCTGCCAACTTTACAATAGTTATTTCCCAGGAGCCTGCTGTATCCTAGACTCTCAGGAAAATAACAGGGGGCTTAAATAAAAGTATAAATATGAATAAGGTGGGAAAGCTCCACCCATCTTAGTATTTATTTCCCTGATGGACGTGACCAGCCCCAGTTTCATATGTCAGAAAATAAGCATTTTATGGCCTTCGTGCAAAGGCCTGTAATATCACTGCACAAGGCAGAGTCACAGACGGCAGGAGGGAGGCGTTCCGTCAGAGCCCCTGCTCCGGCGTGCCCCATGGAGCCTTACGCTGTCATGGTGTGTTAAGGACTAAATGTCAACCCAGACTCTGAGTTTTGTACACTTTGTCAGCTGGAGACACCCTTTGGATTTTTTTTCAGGCCTGGTTTTAGTACTTAATGGTTTAATGGAGCCCTCCTGGTGTTAGGTAGAAATAGTCACAATGGGATTTCTGGCTCTCACAATCACTCTCTACTGGATCCCTTAATCTCTCCTCGCCTTGTGGGTACCACCTCACAGTGCATCAGTATCCTAATCCTAATCCAGAGTGGATGGGTAAATGTTGAACCTCCCATGCTTCTTCACCCTGCCTCCTTCTCTTCCCACACAAACAACCCAAACCAGGGGAAGGAACAAGAATTTCTCAAGAGCTACAGCTAACCTTCTAACACAAAATTAAGACAAGTTCCCAGACAAGGAAAAATATATTTGTAAAGAAGACTCCTACCGCAAAGTACATACTGGAAAAAAAACATTAGAAGCATATAAATATTCAGATGAAATAATATTCATTCCAGGATTATTTATAATACTGGAAAAATAGAAGCAAAGTAATTTTCCCACAATGGGAGATCCTTTTAATGCGTGAGGGTACATATGTGCAGTGGAATACTATGTAAACATTAAAAAAGAAGTGAGTCTGGGAAAAGTTTCATGATATATTAGTAAATGCAAAAAGCAGGTTACAGAACAGACCAGTTTAAGAGCATTCTGTATTCTATTACATATATTATTGCTATCATGTATTACTTAGTGAAGGCTGCAGACAGAATGCTAGCTGCTCAATATGAGCCCATTTTAATGTTTTATATATAACAACATATAATTCCTGTACATTTAGTATATATTAATATTCAATATGCATTTATATTTATAGAAAAATAGTTGAAAGAACATACCTTGAAATGTTAACATTGGTTATCTCTGGAGGGGGGATTTGATATATTTTTATTTTCTTCTCTTTGCCTATCCACATTTGTTTCTGCAGTGACTAAAAACTGTCTTTAATAAGGATAAAAATGTATTTAAAAAGTATTTTAGTAGCCCAGGAAAAGAAGCCAACAGTAAGTGCTTAAAGCCTACTGTGTATAAAATAGCCACCAGGCAGTAGAAGAAACACCAAGTCAGCAGGTGGCATTGCAACGCACCCTCATCATCATCGTCATACTCCTTTAAGGAACTTTCATGGGTGGATGTCCAAGTTCTCTTATTCTCTGCCCCCCCACCTCATTAGTTGGCACAGTACCAGGCCTGCAGAGCTACAGGGAGAAGCCCGGAACAGATTCCAAACTTTAAGTTCTTTCACATCAGTGACCAGAAATGCACTGTGGCCAGATGTGACCCAAATGACCCTTTTCCCCTTTGTCTTGAACTACTTGTAAGGGGACTGGACTCAGCCCATGTAGAATCACTCGTAGCTCTTTCTTTATTTCCTCCTTGCTGGGTGGTCATTAGCCTTTTTTCTCATCACTCACCTTACCCAGGACCTTATACTTCACTGTCCTAAAATAGGTAGAGTGCCCTCAAAGAAGCAATACAAGGAGAGGATGAGAATACCATTGGTAGAGGGTTGCTCTAAACCAGGTATCCACAAAGTTGCATTGGAACACAGCACCACTCATTGGCTTACATGTCGTCCATAAGACTGTTTTTGAGAAGTGTCACAGCTGAGCAGATGAAACAGAGACCGTATGCCCCACAAAGCCCAAATGAATTATTATGTGGCCCTTTACAGAGAAAGTTTTACTTAATGTTTCATTATGTATTTGGGTTTCATTGTCTGACTTCTCTGTCTGGGATGTGATCTCTATGAGGGCCAAGAACTTGGTTTCCCTGAAGGTTCTCTCCCTAGCTTCAAGAATAGTGCCTGACACACAGTAGGTACTCCATAAATCAGTACAGAGTGAATGAAACTGAGCAGAAAAAGAGAAACCAAGAACTGAATATGGAAGAAAACATAAGCCAAGGAAAAGAAGACAATTTTATGCAATTGTATTACATTGTTAAAGATGTATTATAAACATATTTTTAAAGGAGCTCAAAGAATATAAAACAAGAGAAGGGAGAGAGCAAATTTAAATTGAGGACAAAAAACACTATTATAGAACTCAGAAAAATTAGAATAGCAAGGACTAAAATATAGCTGGCTAAAATAAAATTCTGATATAAAAAAAGCTTAAACTAATCATGGTGAGTGCAGAGGAAAAGAGATGAATAAGAGAAAATGTAATCAATGTGAAGGCGATCCAGATGTGATCTGGTGTAAAGATAACTGATGTTTCTGAAGTAGAGAGCCCACAAGTGAAGGTGTTTTCAGAGATACAGTAGCCCAAAGAAATGCTTAAAATGAAGAAATAACAACATTGCTCATGAAAAGAAAAATATAGAGTGGTACACCCATACTAACCCAGAGCTATATACTAGTTAATTTTTTTAATCTTGAAAGCAAACCAAATTGTTTTAGCTTTTTCTAAAATCTAAAATTCAAGCCACCAGCAAAAGGGATAGAGTGGGAACCCAACAGCCTCTTGGCCTTGCCTAAGCCACGCTCATTGATGGAGCCTCGGGACGATAATGTCTCCTCGGTCCTGGGGACAGGAAGTGTGACTCCAGGATGAAAAAGAATCACAAAGGAGAAGTTTATTTCGTTATTCGTTTACAAGCACATATCTTAAAAAAGTAAAGTACACAACCTATGGACTTCTGAAATTTCCTTTAGAATTGCAATTATGTTGTTCATGTTGTTTCATTTTGGCATATCTGTGAATTTCCTTAGGCATCGTTGTGTTGGGAGCCCCAGCGGATTCTCATGTGGTTGTCTCTAAAGTGGGCTTCTCTAAGTCTGGCACCAAATCAGGCCCGTTTATCAGGTAGGCTGCCTCTCAAACTCCCTGATGCCCTGCTATTTATATCCTTGATTATTGTGTCCCGCACACCTTTCTAACATGCTCAGTTGTTACCTGTAGATTACAGGGGCATCTTAGATACTTTTTAAGTAGTTGCAGCACCTGTTTGTGGAGTGGGGGATTACTCCGTTGGACCAGCTGCAGGACTCTGTTCTCAGAGGAGCAGGGTTAATATTTCACGCAACCAACCCCCTTTAAGCAGCTACACGTCCTCATGCCTTGAGTGTGTTCTGCTTGAGAAATGGCTTCCAGTGCCTGCCAAGTTTCTAACTACAAAGAATAATGCCATCGTTGAGAAGATCCCAGACCACATGAATGAAAAGATCTGGCTGCCTTTACTATGTCATGTGAGAGGGATGGCAACAAAGGTATTACTCAGTATTGATACCTTCAACAGTTCACTAGCAATTTCCACTGGGGTCCTCATTACCTTTGTCTTAAAATTATTTTCTCCATGTAAAGACAGTGGTCCATTGAATATGAGTTCTTCCTCTTCTCTCTTGTGACATAGTATATCACTTTCAGATCACTAGTATGTGATAAACTATCAATACATTGTGTACTGCTGGCTCTAAGTAGAAAAAAAAACCCAACATGCTTATTTATGGCACATGTATGTAATGTTCTTTAGATGCCTGATATCCAGAACATAATTACTCTCTGGGACTCAGTGCTCTAGAAACTCCTTTAAGGGAAAAGCCAGTACCTTTGATTGGTTCATTGGGGGCTACAACTTCTGTCCTGGTTTAAAATTTGTGCAAAATATATTAACTCTGAGGTGGGCAAAGAAATCTGTAAGGTAAGATGACTAGCATCTTAATTTGTAAAGATTATGAATGGATGTACAGAAAGGAGAGTTAAGACAACAAAGGAAGTTAGGTTATAATCAAGTGAGATGCATGGATTTGCTCCCTACTTAGCAGTAGGAAAAGACAGAAGAGAGGTGAAAAATTTTTGAAGCTGTTCTCCAAAGAAGCAATTGCATCTTTCTTCCTCCATCAATATGAACACTTTTCCAAAAACAAGCATGTGGAGATTGACTATTTTGACCACCTGAGACTATAATTATAACACAGTAATGACAAAGCTGCTTAACAGATTTCCAACAACAAAAAACACCTTATTTTAACTGAGAAGAATACCAACCTGCATTCTTTTATCATGATTCAGAGGGAGAAACATCTTCCTTAGGTTTAACTGATCATTTATCAAATTAATGGAAAAGCATCCAAGAAAGTTTCCTTTTGGACACAAAAATTGAAGGACACATCTCTCATTCCTTATAAGCACGGAAGATGAATTTAAAGTAGAGCGAGTCAGAAAATCTTGACTGATTGTTCTCCCGGCTTTTATTAGGTGCACTGGTGTCCTACAGGCAGAGATGCTCGCGTAGTGCGACAGATACAGAGGGAAGCAAGTCATGAAAATTTCATTCATCCTATAGTTTTGGGAGTTATTCCCTCTACAAAGGGTGGGCCCTCAGGAAAACATTACCATACTTTTGGATTTTAATAAAGATTTCATGTACCTGGTAACAAGGACAAATAGGATGCCCCCTAGAGCTAACAGCCAGATAGTGGCTTTCCTCAGGGACGCAGGAGCCACAGTGCTGCCCTTGACAATGATTCATCATCCTAGGCAAGGTTGGTGTTAAGTAAATCTGGGGTGACTTGCAGTTCATTCAGAAAATTAAATATTTTCATTAGACAGAAAACAAGGACATCAACATGCAGTTTGTCAGCCCTTAGATTTATCATGATTAAAATGCTGAGATTATACCAACAGTGTTTCCTAAGTCAACTTTAGTGTCTGTCAAGTCCTTAGCAAGGTTTTTTTTGTTTTGAGAAAAATAAGCAAAAAATTATGAGGCCTATCACTCACTTAACTACAAGACCAGTCTGTTTAATAAAAACAAATTCAAATATCCAAAAATATATAAGTTCACCAATTTCTCAGTTTCTGTAGAATTCTTCCTTTGAGACACTTGGTGAGTTTATGCATCTCTGATCTATTCTGATCATCAGAACTTCCTGCCAAACCTTGGAAGACAAAAAAAAGAAAGAGAAGATTGCCAAAGACTCAGTTCCTGAGAGTCTTGATTAAGTCCATAAGGTAGAATGTTTGTGGCATCTCAAAAACATGCTTTTCCCTCATGTAGACATAGATTTCCCACAGTCCTGGAAATTTTGGCATTTGCCTTAAGTGTTTCCCCTGGAAAAGCATGAAAGTACCATATTTTGCCATGTATAATGTGCACCCACATTTTTGTGTGCTTTCTACATGGGACTATTATATCATAGTGTGTAATTGTTTTACCCATGTATATAATGTACATCCTTATTTTTCCCTTAAAAATTTGGGCAAAAAAGTGCACATTATATATGGCAAAACACAGGTATTTTCTACTTTTTAAAAAAGCTATATTTATTTTTAGAGATGGGGAGGGAGGGAGAAGGAGAGAAACATCCACATGAGAGAGAAACATGGACCCGTAGCCTTGTGCATGTCTCCAACCAGAGACCTGGTCTGCAACCCAGGCGCGACCCTGACTGGGAATTTAACCGACAACTTCTCAGTTTGTGAAACAACACCCAAACAAATGAGCCACACCCGGCAGGGCAAAGTATTGTCTACCTTTGAAAAAGAGAAAAAGGAAATGAGGGAAGGGTATAATTTGCTCACATTTTATTGATTACAATGTTATGCAGACCTATGCCATGGAAATAATAACACTGTAAGAAATACAGCCATTGAAAAACAGCTACTGCTCCAACACCAGGTTGTCCATATCAAACAGCACAACCAGCTAGATCAGAGAATATTTATTACAGTCTGCTGTTTTAGGGAAAAGTCAATCCAAAGTACTCAATTTAAAAAATATATATGCAATTTAATAATCATAATTTATGTCAATAAATTGAAACTGAGAAGAAATTTCTATTTATCAAGGGAAAATATAAAGTGCATTGTCTCCAGAAGGAACAGAAATTATAATAATTTAAAAATTGAATATATAATTGAATCTCCCACCACAGAAGACACACTGAATTCAGAAAGTTTTACAAATTTTTACTAGACTTTAAGCAGCAAAAAAAATCCCTATCTATTTCAGAGAACAAAAAAAAAGGAATGTTGCCCAATATGTATTATGAGACTGGTATAATACCAAAATCTGGCAAGACCTAAACAAGAAACAAAAGGTAGAAACCAAACTCATTTATGAACCTAGTCCCAAATAAGCAAGCAAATAAACAAAAAACTAGCAAAATGAATTCAGCAGTACATGAAATATAAAAGTTCATATTAATAAAAACATTTATTTTAGGAGTACAAAAATGATTCAAACTCAGAAAATTGAGTAATATAAAAGACCATATTAACAGATAAAAGGAATAGAACCATATGATCATTTCAACAGATGAAGAAAAATTATTCAATTAAATAAATTCATATTCACTATAGAAATTCTTAGCAACCTAGGTATATGACAATTTCTTAACCCTCAAAAGGGTATATATCAATAATACACAGCAGTCCTGACCAGTATGGCTTAGTTGGTTGGGCGTCATCCTGTGAAGCGAAAGGTCATTGGTTCAATTCCTGGTTGGGGCACATGCCTGGGTACAGGTTTAGTACCCAGTTGGGGCACGGTTGCCTCCAACCAATCTATGTTTCTCTCTTACATCTATGTTTCTCTCTCTTTCTTTCTCCCTCCCCTCCCCTCTGTATAAAAATAAATAAAATCTTTTTAAAAATACACAGCAAATATATTTAACAGCATTCCCATTTGAGTCATTTTATTTGGGGAGTATAGAGAAAATTAAGAAAATGATACTAGTAAAAAAGAAAATGATACTAGTAATTATATATAATTTAATATATATTTATGTGTAAATAAATATATATGGGCTAGGATAATTCAGGGAGAGATAAGAAGAGTAATGGAGTGAATTACCCTGATCGGATTATTAAAACAGACTAAGAAGCAACAATAATGAAGGCAATTTGGTGTGATTAAAGAAATAGACAAATGGATAGAATCCAGGTAGGCTCCAGAATTAGACCCAAACATGAAATAAGGATAGTATACCTCAAAAGTATACCAAGATATATGCAATGGTGGGCCAAATTAGGTTTCTAGTTGTGATTATGCAAAACACAGTTTATTCTTATATTATTTCTTAATTATTGTATTATTTTCCATACAAACAACTGTAAACCTACTCTTGCTCACCCCATATACAAAGATACTCATTGAAGCATCATTTTTAAATAGAAAAAACCCAAATGTCTGTCAAATGTGGACTGGTTAAAAGAAATATGGATAACCTGTGATGGAATATTATGCGGCCTTTAAAAAAGGAGGTGGACCTGAATGGACTAATAAGGAATCATCCCTAAGATACAGTGTCAATTCAAACCACACAGTACAGAAGAATGTGGTTTAGCATGAATCCTTTAAGAAAGAAAAGGATGAGTTACGTGTGTTGGATCAATTGCACGCACATGGAAAATGTTTCTGAAAAAAGCTACCTGGAAATGGTCTGATGAGAGGACCAAGAACTTATTTTTGTTTTATGTCTTTCTATTTATAAGTTGAATTTTCTAACCACATGATAAAAATACTTTTTATTTTCATATCTAATAGAGGTTCTGTAGATAGTAAGTTTATAGACAATTTATATTATCCATATTTTAATAACTATTTTTCAAGTGGTCTATACACTTATATCTATTGCCATCTGCACTGTCTCCTTGTAGCATGTGAATCCCAAGAATGTGACCAACTGAGTGTTAGGACACCTTTTTGAATTTAGTGTGGGGCTGATAGACCAATACAGAGCAGGAATATTGTGTGCTGTTTAATGGGATTTTTTTTCTCTAGGGATCAAAAGAATAACAAAGGTTGATTGAATATTTTGATGATATCAGTATTTCCAGTAGACATGTTTTATTTTGTTTTTTGCTTTCCCCAACTAACTGTTGGGAATGGCATTAAGCACATTGCAGGCAGCGATTGTGTTTCATTTGTTTTATGTTCTTCCTCAGACTAATACTCTTCCTCAGATGCCAGCACAGTGCCTGGCACAGATAGATGCTCAATAACTATTGGTTGAAGAAATTAAATTAGAAGCCAATGACTTCCTTCCTTCCATTGGCAACAAGTTTGCACTGGATTATAAAGTGTCATATTCATTGATTTAACAAATATATATTTGCATCTTTTGTATATAGCTTTTCTTTAGAGTAATGAGAGACAAATATAGGATACCTAATTTTTTTGCAATATAAAGTTATATAAAATCACCTATTACAATCTGTCACTGCAATGTCATTAATGAAAAGGCATTTAACGTCAAAAAAGGGGGGAGGCTATAATTTCAGAATAAAAGCAGTCCTTTAAATAAATATAGCTAGTGCTCCTTCTTTTTTTCTCATTTTTGCCTCTGATTGGCGGAAACTCCACCATGAATGTTATCCATTGGCTGTGTGACGTCGGCCCATTACTCAGCCTTCTTGAAATTCCAGTTGCTTGTCTGTAAAGCAGAGCAATAACAGTACCCAGCTCCAGGGTTATTTTAAGTGAGGTGATGCATGTAAATCACCCACCCAGCCTGGCATATAGTAAGCATTCAGTAAATGTGAGTCTTTATTATTGGGATGATGATATTGTCATCTTAGAGCTGTCACTACAGGGAGTAATGGGAAGAATAAGACCTCATTATGCCAAGAACTCAGCATTTAAATGGGAAGAGAAGCATGCAAGGAGAGAATGCCCCTCGAGTGATGTGAACTACGAGAGGCTTAAAGGTGTTGTCAGAGGAGGACAGAGGCAGTGAAGTGTGGGAAGAGTGGCTCAGAAAACACGCAGGTCTGAGTCAGCTGGGATGGAATGCTGCCCGTTATTAAAGGTGTTGCCTGCACCAGATCTTTACCAGGTGCTTTACAACCATCTCCTTTCATCCCCATTCAAAAGCCCATTTTACAGATGAAGAAACTGAGGTTCAAACTCCCAAAGTTAGTCAGTGGCAGAGGTGGAATTCTGATCCAGTTCTTTCTGACTTGAAAGCCAGGTTGCAGTGTGGACCCAGATGTCTGCTACGTGCTCTTGACAGTGCCTTTCTGGCTTACCGAGTAGTCTGGACTTCAGCCAGCAGGCCAGGAAAAGCATGCCCCTTGGGGCATGACCAACCCAAGGGGGTGGCATGGGAAGACAGCATATGGGGTACAATGAAACAGGGAGAGAGTAAAAGCAAGAAGACCAGAAGACTGTCTTATAGGGACGCAAAAGGACCCATTTGGTTGAAGTGGTTGCTGCTTAGAATGATGGGCATGCTCCCATGCCCGGGATCTTTCCTTGTGGCCTGTAGCCTGGACTTGGTCATTAGTGGACACTGTGTAACCACATGGCTCGACCCTGGGGCACACTCTACTCAATGCCAACCTCTAAAAAATTGCCCATGCCTAGGCCACGCCCCAGAAAAAGCACAGCTTCTGGAGGGAAGCCCAGCAGGACAGATCCAGGTTTTGCAAGCACTTCTAAACAAGAAAAAAACACAAAATCACCATCACCACCAACAAAACCCCATGCTTTTTTTTTTTAATGAAGATACAAATCATACAAATTACTGAGATGCTGGGTTATGGCTTCTGAGATCTCTTCAGGTGTCCTGATTGCAGCCTGGTTTCTTCCCTCCCCACCTAGAACACTCTCAGGACCCCCCAGCCCTCATAGGGCACTGTTCAAGTGAGGGGCTCCAGCTTTAGCTTCAAAAGAAACCCCAGTCTGGTCCTAGCAATCTATATATTTTTAAAACTTCTTACCTGATTCTGATGAGCAGCTTGATAAGGACCTCTGCTCTCTATACAGCATTGATGCCTGCTACAGGGCAGAAGACTCTCTGAAGTACCCAATCAGCCCTCTGTGCTTTTAGCATCTCTTGCCACATGCAAGCACACCCCAGGAATGCCCGCTTGGAACATGAGCCCCCTTCTTGCCTCAGTCACTCATCAAATATTTGTTGAAGAACCTGCCATGTGCTTGACCCTGACCTGGGTGCTGTGACAGATGCAAAGACCTGGTCCCTGCTTTAAAGATGAGCTCAGCATGTAGGAAACATTAACTAAGAGCAGTGACTGTTCTCAAGGCCATCGCTGGTTATTGCTATGCTTGCCTCTCCTGGATTGCACTTTCGTAAGGCCCTTGGGAGAGATTTGACAGATCTTGACTACAATAAGTTGCATGAGAACTTGCTTCAACCAGAATTTAGGCAGAGTAGATTCAAAGTGAATTTTTACATACTTTACAACAGGGGTGTCAAACTCATTTTCACCGGGGACCACGTCAGCCTTGCGGTTGCCTTCAAAGGGCTGAATGTAATTTCAACTCCTTAACTGTTAAGGAGTAGTTACATTTAAACAGTCCTAAAATTATTTCGGCCCTTTGAAGGCAACCGCAAGGCTGATGTGGTCCCTGGCGAAAATGAGTTTGACACCCCTGCTTTACAACATGAAAAGAATCTCAGCATCATTAGTCATTAGGAAAAACATAATTTAAAATCATAATGAGATACTTATGACTAAACTTTTTAAACTGCAAATAACTGACAAGGTAGTGGAGCAGCTGTAACTGGAGCAGCTGTAACTGGCACACATCGCTAATGGGAATGCAAAGTGGTTATCAACTCTGGAAAACATTTGGGCAGTTTCTCATGAAGCTATGTATTTGGACCAAGTAGTTCCACTTCTAGGCATCTACATGAGAGAAATAAAAGCATGTGCCCCCATGAAGACTTGTACGTGATTATTCACAGAAGCATTTTTTCATGATAGCCAAAGGTATGAACAGCCCAACTGCGCAAACACCGGAGGATGTGCTGTGGAGCATCCCTGGGAAACCACTTCACAACAAAAAAAGGACAACTACTGACACGCGCAGCAACACGGATGAAGCTCAAAAGCATTGTGCTAAGTGAAAGAAGCCACTAACAAAACACTACTTACTGAATTATCCATTTATATGGCATTCTGGAAAAAAGCAGAAAAATAGGGACAAAAATAAAATGAGTCATTGCCTGGTCTGGGGGCCAGAAAGGGAGATTGACCAGGAAGGAGTGAAAGGGATTGTTCAGGGTTAGTAAAACCTGTCTGTGTCTTGACTGGGGTGGCGGACATCTGGCTGTTCATTCGTGTCAGAACTTACAGAACTGCACACTTTAAGAGAATGGAGTTTCCCAAATGTAACTATATCTTAATAAACCTTTTAAAAAGTCCCCTTAATAAATGATAAATATCAAATTAGGATAAAGGGTGAATTCTTAGGATAAGGGCTGGTGCCAGGTGTGACTAAAAGGAAAGAATTACCAAAGGGGTTTTTGCCCCAAAGGCAGAGCCGTTCCTGGTCTGCACTCCCACACGGTGCTTGCAGTAGTTTCTGAACAGTCTCCATTGGCGGGCTCATTCGTGGAGAATTCCTGGGCCCACCCTGTTTACAGTTGCCCCTCTGGAAGTAGCTGCCTGGGTTCTCTGCTACAGTCTGTCCTTATTTGTAGGAAGTGTGTCTTCAGGGCTGGCAACCAGGCTACACTCCAGGCCTCCCCTGAGTCTCCATGGTTATCCCTAACCAAGGGGAGAATGCAGTGTTTCGGGTTGCATCAACTCCTCATTTTAAAACAAAAGCCTAATCAAAGGGCAGGTGTGCCTGGAGCCCTCTGTGATTAGCTGTAATTCTTGGCAGAGAGTGACACGCTTATTCTTCTGAATTAGCACAGGGCACAAGGCATTTGCACGGTGCTAATTGCTATTGGATGAAAACAAGCAGCCCCAGTATGTGGGCATGAGGCAAGACAAAACAGATGCCAAAGCCTTTCAGAGCCGTACCCTGTGTCGGGCGCTGCGCCTGTGGCTGAGAACGCGTTTGTCTAAATGTCAGTCTCCTGTGGGTAGGGTGTGGGGAAGGAGCCTGGAATCCATCAGGACTCTGGGTGGGTAACTGGGCAACCACCCACCCTTCTTCCTCCCCTGTAATACTCTCAGCCCTTACGTTCAGTGCTGTTCTTTAAACTCACCAAGAGTTAGACAGGGAAATAATGTGCACATTCTAACGCATCTGCCCCCAGACTCCGCAGTATATGAAATTTCCTCTGTAAGAGAATGGTTGCACTCAAGCAAATCCGATTGTAGACCAAGTTTAACTCACACACTGGACTTCTTCAAAAATGCAAGCCTAGGAAAAATGACAGATTTCAATGTTACTTATTATGGAAAACAATTTGTGCACATCCTACTTCTTCACGTTCCTTCTTGTCTTCCTAACAATCACCGTGGACATATGGAGATAAAAATATGCAGTAAATCAAGTCTTCTGAAATCTTCCAAGTATAGTAATGGAGGTCAATAAGAGAGCTACTATTACTGTTCACTCAGAGGTGGTGATGAGGGGACTTCATAAATTGAACAAATGAATAGTCTTCCTTGCGATTCTTAATTACTTCTATAGTTAAAAATATGAGTCTAGAACAAATGAAATCAGGACAAATTTCACATAATGAAAATGTGCTTAGCCCTGACCCATGTAGCTCGGTAGGTTGAGCATTTTCCCACAAACCGAAAAGCTGCCAGTTCAATTCCCGGTCAGGGCACATGCCTAGGCTGCAGGTTCAGTTCCCTGGGGCATGTGCAGAAGACAGCCAGGCAATGTTTCTCTCCCACATCGACGTTCCTCACCCTCTCTTTCTCCTTCCCTTCCCCTCTCTCTAAAATAAAATAAAATAAAATACTTAAAAATTGTGCTTAAAGATAAATGGAAACAGCAATGCTAAGTCTTTCAGAATCTCCTGGGGGTGAACTGGGCCTGCTCCTAACGATCTAGCCCCGCTGCCCATAAGCCTGCCCCGGGGTGAACCAAGCCATTTGTCAGGCCAAAGAATGCCAAACGCAAAGGTGTCATGGCAGGTCGTCAGGGCTGCAGAGGGAAAGACACCCCGTAACAATGGAGCTGCCTTCTGCTGTCATCTTTTAGTGAAAGTCCCATTTTCAAGGCTGGTACCCTTGATAAGTGTGGAACTGAGCCTAGTTAGCCATCACCAAGGATGGCTCTCTGTGCCCAAATCCCACTTCTCCCAGACCTAGTCAGAATTACTCTCTGCACTGGAGCCTATCTGCCCCATCAGAGTTTTGGGTGGTCATGTCGAAGCCATGCTGATTCCTGGTTAAACAAGAAGACCCCTCATACTCAGTGCCCCTGAACTCAAGATGACACTCTCTCATTACAAGCAGGAGAGGATAGTGTCACAAAAGAATGAGAATTTTATAAGAAATTGAAGGGAGAGGTGGTAATGGAATAAAGTGTTTGCTTCAACCAATCGAAAATGGATCAGAACTCCCTTCTTTTTCTTCTCTTTCCCCTATTCCCAATGAGCTTCCCCGCCATGGATATTCTTCCCTCTTCAACTTCACCATGTTCCTCAGTCTGTCACACAAAAAAATACAGTCAAGCCACAAATCACGTTTTTGTTATTTTTATTACCATGCACTCAACCGCAGTGGTGTTCTGCATGTGTACTTGGTTTGCACTCTAGATACCTGGGTTCAAGTCTCTCTTCTGCTTGTCCATAACTGTGGAACCAAGTACTTGGGGCCTGTCTTTACATCTGTAAAATAGGGACACACAGATGAATATTCCTCCTTCACAGAAGCATTGTGAAAATTGCGGGCCCCTCATAGCTGTTCATGTATTTCTGGAATCTCAAAGAGAAAATTAGATATTATCATGTATATAACCTTGCTTCAGAAAGGGAAATATACAGATAGTCATTCTTTAAAATGTATAGTAGTTACATTTTCCCCAAACAAACAAACAAAAAAAACCCCAAAAATGCAGAATTTTTAACAGGCTTATAAACACACCAGAATTCAGAAGAGAACCCCACCTGAACTGCCTACTGGGTGCAGGCTGGCATCCCGCAAACTAGTTCCGCTGTAAGCCATGAGCGTTGTCTTTGCTCAAAGCACCTAAAGGTTACATTTGCATTTGTAATCACTGCCCTGTCACATTTTGATAAATTGGAGAACAGCTAGATCTTTCTGTTGAAAAACTTCAGTCTCTTTGCTGTGTGGAGTAAGTGGTTTGTTTTCAAAATTGACTGCTAGATTGCCATGTTTCCTCTACTCTTGCTGTTAGCAGCTGAGGAAGTCAGGTTTGGGAAATTCCTGCTGGAAGACAAGGTAGCTCCTGTGACATCCACACCCACAGGCTATTTACACTGTCACCATGGTCTTTGGGAACTCTTGCTTTCCTCTTGAGAGCCCTTTGTGCTCAGCCAGCAAAGGTCAGCTCCCTTGAGGGCTACAACCAGGACCACCTACTTCTGTCACCAGTCAGAATGCTACAGATCACTGCAGCCACTTCTGTACAAATGCCAAGAAACTTCAACTAAAGGGGATGATCTACATTTGGGACAGATAACCAACCAGGGAAATTCCAGAAGGGTTGATGGGGTCACAGACCAGAGTTTCCAGGGTGATGACACAGAAATTTCCTCATCTCTCTTCTAAAGTACCTCCCAAAAGTACCAAATACCCCACAGGCAGATGATGGAACTGGCTGAAACCTCGTCCCTCCAACCTGCATGGTCAGAGCACCTCCATCCTTACTCCAACTCGCCATCACGGAGAACCATGGTGTGCCATTCAAGGACGATGGAATTCTGAAAGCTGTGGGAAGCACCAAGCTAGGAGCACAGGAACTCTCCCTGGTGGGGAGGGAACAGCAGCCGGGCTGATCGCAGCTTGTTTTGTCCCCTCAGCCTCTCCTCCCCTCATAATTTCTGGGTCCCCAACCAGTTCTACCCTTGTCTCCAAAGCCAGGTTCTCCCTCTACCGTGTGCACTTGGCCTCCTAGTAACAAAGGTGCCAGAGCTTTCTAAGATTCTGATTTGGAGAACCTTGAGACTTTTGTTGGGAGCCTCATATTTCTAGAATCACCTTCATGAGGGCAGTTAGGAAAGTTGTAAAAGGAAAAAATAAAAAGAAGCCTAAAGTTGAAAGGAAGGGGAAGGGGTAGAGGATGAGGCATAAAATTTAATGAGAACTAAGAAACCCTTAATTTATTTCTGGAAATGGAAATGGGCACCTTGAGGGAATGGGGGAATATGCTGTTAATGAAAGTCAAGTAAAGGAGAAATAAGGAAAGGAGGATGGAGAGTGAAAACTTAAGATAATGTGACTCAAGAAATGTGCTCCCTGGCTCTCGTTTTTATAGGATGTTCTTCCCCTTTTGCCTAGCACCTCCCAGCCAGTGCCAGCTAAGCCCCTCCCTTTTATTCCCACAGAAATCATTTAACAATGGCCAGTAACAGGGGCCCAGTCTGTGAAGGAGCTGGTGGGACAAGACGTGCTCTGCAGCCAGCAGCTCCCCGGGCCCTGTGCCAGTCTCTCCTGCTGTTGCTGCCAGACTGTGTCACTCTGGAGAACATGATCTCTCCCTCCCTTGACAGTGTCCCAGGCAGAGGCAGGGGTGTTCCTGGAAGCAACTGAGAAATCAGTCAAGTTTCGGACAGGGACCATACGACACAGGGGTGGGAAGACTTAGTCATCCTAAGTGGAAAGTTGGTCATCCCAACATCCTAGAGATGAATTGAGGGGGGACCCAAAAACATGGAATTTATTAAAAATTGTGTATTCTTACATGTTTAAACTTCAGTCACCTTCAAAGAACTCTCCATTTTGATGCAATACACCTATTGAGACATTTTCTCCACTGCTCAGAACAGTTTTTGAATGCATTCATTTTGATGCCTTTTAATGCTTCTGCCATTTTTTGTTTCACCTCTTCCACATCAGCAAAACATTTCCTTTTGAGGACTTTTTTCATCCAGGGAAACAAAAACAAGTCACCCATGGTGGGATCAGGTGAATAGGGAGGGTGGAGCATGGAGGTCATGCCATTCTGTGTCAAAAATTACTCAACACTCAGTGCAGTGTGGGCAGGTGTGCTCATAGATCACCCACCATGAAATGGGCAAATGTGTTGAAAGAGTCTTCAAAAAAATTACACTGCAGCTGAATGCAGCCTCTCACAACAATGCCAACTGGTACACAGATACACATGGGTTCCTAGAACACTCATCCAGCAGAGGAAGCCTGTACTATAAGAGGGCCACCCTCTGGAAGATAATCCAGGGTGTTTTGATCTCATCCTAAATATGATCTCACTAATGAGAGGCCATCACTGAGTTTGTTATCAGTTACTTTTTGCTATAAAACACCACTTTAAAACCCAATGACTTAAGACATCTTTTTGCTATTTAGCTCATGGTTCCAGGGAATGGCTGGACAGCTAGGGCAGCTCTTCTGTTCTAGACCAACTCAAT
This sequence comes from Phyllostomus discolor, assembly GCF_004126475.2. Classification (NCBI taxonomy): domain Eukaryota; kingdom Metazoa; phylum Chordata; class Mammalia; order Chiroptera; family Phyllostomidae; genus Phyllostomus; species Phyllostomus discolor. The sequence goes on from NC_040914.2 coordinate 63,058,489, forward strand.
GGATTTCTATGGTCTGCCAGTGGCTTGACCGGAACTGGGTGATCTGGGGAGGGGTGTCTCACTCACGTGTCTGGCAGTTGGCCAACTAGTTGATCTAGGAGGTTCTCTCCTGGGATTCCATGCCTTCGTTCCATGCAGCCTCTTGTCCACCCATAGGCTAGCCCAAGGCTTTCACACAGCAGCTGCATCCAAGAGAGCAGAAGCAGAAGCTGCAGAACCCCTTGAGGACAAGGCTCAGGTCTCACAACACCTCATTCCCCCGATCTTTGAGGGATGGGGAGGTAGAGTCATCCTCAGGATGGGAGGAGCTGCAAGGAATTTCTAGTCATTTATAATCTACCACAGCCAGCAGTCCCACCACTGAGATTCCAGGGTTAAATTTGTTCTGGCTGACTATGCCACAACAAATGGCTAAACCTTGGGCAGCTACTTTGTCTCCTTGTCATCAGGAAAATACAAGACGTGGATTAAATCATCTCTGAGAACCCTTCTAGCTCTAAAATTTGATGATGATCAGAATTATAGCTTGACAAGTGGTGGGAAGATGTACAGAAACTATTGGAGGGAATTCAGAATGGTACAGTCCCTAGAGAAAGCAATATTGAGGTTCCTCAAAAAAATATGTATTGCCCTGGCTGGAGTAGTAGCTCAGTGGATTCAGCGTGGGCTGTGAACCAAAGTGTCACAGGTTCGATTCCCAGTCAGGGTACATGCCTGGGTTGCAGGCCATGACCCCCAGCAACCGCACATTGATGTTTCTCTCTCTCTCTCTTTCTCCCTCCCTTCCCTCTCTAAAAATAAATAAGTAAAATCTAAATATATATATACACATACATATATATATATATATACTCAAACTATTATATATGATCTAGCAATCTTACTTCTGGGTGTATTTATCCAAAAGAATTGAGTTCAGGATTTCGGAACTGCATCAGCATGCCCATGTTCATTGCAGCACTAGTCACAGTCATCAAGATGTGGAAACAACTTACATGTCTGCTGACAGATGAATGTATAAAGAAAATATGGTACACACATGCAATGGAATATTATTTAGCCTTTAAAAAGAAGATCCTGCCATATGTGAGATGCACATCATGCTAAGTATACTAAGCCAGTCATGTTTTTTTTATTTCATTTTTTTAATTTATTTATTTATTTATTTTAATATATTTTATTGATTATGCTATTACAGTTGTCCCATTTCCCCCTTCACTCCCCTCCACCCTGTACCCCCTGTCCCACCCACGTTCCCCCCCTTTCGTTCATGTCCATGTGTCATACTTGTGAGTTCTTTAGCTTCTACATTTCCCATACTATTCTTGCCCTCCCCCTATCTATTTTCAACCTACATTCTAGCTACTTATTCTCTATACCTTTTCCCTCTCTCTCCTCCCACCCCCCTACTGCTAGCCCTCCATGTGCCCTCCATTTCTGTGGTTCTGTTCCTGTTCTAGTTGTTTACTTAGTTTCTTTTGGTTTTGCTTTAGGTGTGGTTGTTAATAATTGTGAGTTTGCTGTCCTTTTACTATGCATGTCTTTTCTTTATCTTCTTTTCTTAGATAAGTCCCTTTAGCATTTCATAAAATAAGGGCTTGGTGATGATGAACTCCTTTAATTTGACCTTATCTGAAAAGCACTTTATCTTCTCTTCCATTCTAAATGAGAGCTTTGCTGGATAGAGCAATCTGGGATGTAGGTCCTTGTCTTTCATGACTTGGAATATTTCTTTCCAGCCCCTTCTTGCTTGTAAGGTCTCTTTGGAGAAATCAGCTGACAGTCTGATGGGAACTCCTTTGTAGGTTACTGTCCCCTTACCTCTTGCTGCTTCTAGGATTCTCTCCTTCGTTTTTACCTTGGCTAATGTAATTATGATGTGCCTTGGTGTGTTTCTTCTTGGGTCCAACTTCTTTGAGGCTCTCTGAGCTTCTTGGATTTCTTGGAAGACTGTTCCCTTTGCCAGATTGGGGAAGTTCTCCTTTATTATTTGTTCAAATAACTTTTCCACTTGTTGGTCCTCCCCTTCTGGTACCCCTATAATTCGGATGTTGGAACATTTAAAGGTGCCCTCGATGGTCTTAAGCTTTTCCTCGATTTTTTGAATTCTTATTTCATCATGCTTTCCTGCTTGGTTAATTCTATCTTCCTTCTGGTCCACTGTATTGTTTTGAGACTCAGATTCCTTCCTTTCACTATTGGCTCTCCTCCGAGTATCTTCCTGCATCTCTTTTATGGTAACCTGCATCCTTTTATCTAAATTGTGCCCAAAGTCAACCAATTCCGTGAGCTTTCTGATCACCAGTGTTTCGAACTGCGCATCTGATAGATTGGCTTTTTTTTTTTTTAAGATTTTATTTATTTATTTTTAGAGAGGGAAGGGAGGGAGAAAGAGAGAGAGAAAGAAACATCAATGTGCGGTTGCTGGGGGTCATGGCCTGCAACTCAGGCATGTACTCTGACTGGGAATCGAACCTGCGGCACTTTGGTTCACAGCCCGCGCTCAATCCACTGAGCTACGATTGGCTATTTCTTGATCGCTCAAAAGGATGAGTCCTGGGGGACTGATCTGTTCTGTTGGAAACATATCTTATGTCTTTCCCTATCTCTCCTATTACTATTTTTTTTTCCTTTTCCGGTCTAGTCGCTCGTGTTACGGTGGGGGGCGGAGCCTTAGGTGTTCACTGGGGCTGGGCACCCCAGTCGCTAGATTGTGACGTTATATGTGGGGGCGGGGGCGGGGGCGGGACTAGAGGGAACGCTGGCAGCAGTTCCGTTCTCCTGGGCTCAGACACTTCCTTGCTTGGGATCCTGGGCCGTGAGCTCTGCCCTGGTCCACAATCGCTGCCCCACTGGTTCCCCCAGCTGCAGCTTGCGTACTCCGGGATCACCGCTGCGTTCTTGTGCCCCAGATGGCTGTCTTGCAGATTTTGCGCCAAATTTCCCCCGACCTCCGCGCGCCGCCGACCCGCACCAGCCCCACACCCGCCCGGCTCGTCGTCCCACGTGTCTACTTCAACTTCTTGGCTGTCCGACTTCCATTCAGATAAATCCTCTGACAGTTCTGAGTGAAATTATGCCTGTAAATTATTGTTTTTCTATTCTTGGTTGTGCGAGGAGGTACGGTGTATCCACCTATTCCTCCATCTTGCCGGAAGTCCCGCCAGTCATGTTTATATAAGGGATCTAAACCAGTCAAATTCACAGAAGCAGAGAATAATGGTGGTTGCCAAGGGCTAGGGAGGAGGGAAATGGGGAGTTGAAACTCAGTGGGTATAAAGTTTTAGTTGTGCAGGATGAATAAGTTGTGAATATCTGCTGTACAACATGGCGGCTATACTTAACAATGCTGTATTGTACACTCAAAAGTCACTGAGAGAGCACTGACCTGTGTGGCTCAGTTGGTTGGGCATCATTCCATAGAGTGAAGGAGAAGCAAAGGAACGCTGGTTTGATTCCTGGTTGGGGCACATGCCAAGGCTGTGGTTTCAGTCCCCAACTGGGGCATGTATGAGAGACAATGGGTCGATGTTTCTTTCTCACATCAATGTTTATCTCCCTCTCTCCCTTCCCTACTCTCAAAAAAAAATAAATAAGTAAGTCTTTCAAAAAATCACTGAGTAGTGATTTAAGAGTAGATCTCATGTTAAGTGTTCTTAAGATAATAAAATAAAAACAAATTGTACCTTATATTTGTTGAGTGACTACCATGTATCAGCAGGGTTCTAATGCTGATATCTAATGCATCCCCACAGGGGATATTCAGTGACATCTGGAAACATATTTGGTTGCCACAAATATGGGGTGGGGAGATGCTAATCAAATCCAGTGTGTATAGGCCAGGGATGTTGTTAAACCTCCTACAATGTACAGGACAATGCCTCCAATCTCCATAGCACTGTGGTTGAGAAACCCTGCTTGAGCCCAGAGTCACCCAGAACTTGAACTGGGCCTCTTGACTCCCAGTTGATTGCTCTTACCTCACGATACATAAGGTTATTATACTATGGTATTTCTACTAAGTAATTAGAGTAACTGGTGATGGGTATATAGCCTCCTTCTAGCCAGCCGCTTGAATCACACCGATCTAGTCACTACTCTTCGCACGACTTGTCTGATTTCCCATTCACTTGAAATGAGGGCCTACTCAGCTTTCACTTTCTTATATGATGAGAAGAACCAAAAAACAAGTGAATCAGAAGTTCTCAGAGCCTTGCAGCCCATCTCAGAGGGCAGGGGTCTTACTCTGACAACTATGGAATAATCTTCCAGTGGCACTTGTCATAGCAGCCCCAGAATTTGCTAAGACACAGAACTTTTCAGCTTAAACTGACCACGGCCACACAAGGTAAAGTAAGGAATTGACCTAAAGATGATGAGCATAATTGTGCCATTCAAGCTGGTTTGATTCTAGCCCAGCATGTGAACAGCATTTATTATTCTTTTAATGCAGCATTAAGACGATATACAATTTCTTAAAACTGTTTACTTTTTGTTTTATCGTAGGCACTGATTGGGGGAACCCAGACATCGTGGTTTTGGAGGACAACTTTGAGTCCCCGCTATCTTCTTCACCATTGATCTTTAGAGTGAGTACCATTTCTTTCTGAACTCATTTTTTTCTAATATGTGCTTTGGCAATGCTGAAGGTCTCGCCAATCGTTTCAAAGAATTTAAAAATTACTAAAATAACCCAGATGTGTTCTAGTTTCTCTACATGTGTGTAAATGTCCAACAGGACTTGAAGGAGAGGAGATTCACTGAGCCAAATGGTACAGTGACTAAAAAAGGCACTATGACTAAACTTTGCTTCCAGGCCTAACCTTCCACTTCTAACTGCCTGAGTGAACTTGAGAAAGTTACTTAACTCCTCAATTTCCTCACCTGCAAAATGAGAAATTTATACTGGATTATTTTGAAGGTATTTCCCTAAACTCTTTAATATTGCACTCACATAAAGATTGAAAAACATCGATTTAAAGGAACATGCCTTCCAAAGGATAATGGGCAGTGCTTGCCAAAATGTCCCTTCCCAACCCCCTTCCCAGAACTACCCAGTCAGAATCTCTGAGGCTGAAGAGTGAAAGTTTTCCCTTTTTTAAAAAACAACCTCCCCAGATGAATTGGATATACTGTACTGTGTGAGAACCTCTGCCCTAAGCATTGGAAGCATCATTCCATTCTGTTCACACATACATGCAGTGCTGTGAGATGCAATGGCTAGGTCCGGGCCAGGCAAAACCCAGCCAGCATCACTTGTATTTGTGGAAGAACCAACAAGGCTGGTATCTGCTGGCTGCGTTACCTTTGCTTTCCTGGCTGCATACCTTCCCCTTTGGCACCATCCTCCACTCAACACTTCCTTGGCCAGATCGAGGTGTCTTACACAGACTCCTTGGCTCACCTTCCCTTGGCTGCAGTTGAATGAGAGTAAAATCCTTTTGGAAATAGTCATTGAAGGATAGACTCTCCTGTCAACTCTCTTCAAAATGTGACCTTGTCAGTCGGTGTCGCTCCCAGAGATGTCATAGTCATCGCCTCCTCATGTGTGATAGGCTTTGCTGTCAGTCTTTGCTATGCAGGGTTGGGATTTTCTCCCAAGGGTGTCATCACCTGGAAATGACTGAAGGGATGTGGATGGAGATGAACCATGTTTGTATGTGGAACCATGGTGGCTGACTCCCAGAGAGAAGCGGCCGTGCTCAGAAGCCTGCACTGTGAACCAGAAAAGTGTTGAGACCGTGCTGATGCCAGCACAGGATATGTGGCCTTTCAGGCTTTCTAGACTGTGTACCTAAACCCTCAAGGAATCACAGGCACCCCTAAAGAGACTTACATATTAAAGGAAAACTAAACCCTAGCTTTGAAACACAAACAGGGTCTCCCAGTATTGCCAACAGAGGCTCCCTGCCAGGATCAGGCTAATTGCACAGTGGGGTGACTGTGGCTCTTCTCCAGAGCTTCAGCAGATATTATTTTCTGGCATCAAATAAAGGGGATTGGAGCTTTAAGAACATAGTGTAGCTGTTGTGTGCTGTGGGTCAGATATAAAACTCTCCTCCCAAATCACAGGCAAGGCGTTGTGAGTGATGTATCAGGAAAAACACTAACAAGTGCCTGGGCATGAGAGAACTACTCACCCATAAAGAGCGTTCCAGACAACACCCACTACTGGCCGGGGATGGATGTGGGCTTTATTTGATTTGGAGTTGATTTATTTGTTTGCCTTGCTTCTAGAATAGCATAACTTGGATTTAATGTCTCGAATACTGAATCCAATACTTTTAGGTTCACTGACTTGTTATTATTTAGCATTTATGAAGTATATGTCAATGCACTTGGAGCTTTACAGTGACTCATAAAGAGGCATGATCCTGGCCGTTGAGCATGAGGTTGCTACTGGTTGAATTACCGCTTATGTGGAAGTGATCACAGGACAGATCTGGGTATCCTTTCCCCCCTAAATAATGATATACCTTGGTTCCTCATTGCATCTGAGCCCAAACAGAGGTGTGGTTGCTGCATTTTGATGTCAGTATCCTGATGCAGTAGACTCAGTGTATCGTTCCTGACACCTAGGAAAACTCAGCAAACACGGATGGGTGGGTGGATGGATAAAGAGCTCTCTTCTCAATAAATAAAAATTTAAAAATAAATAAACAAATGAAAATTTAAAAAAAAACTCTGGCTGGTGTAGCTCAGTTCACAGCGCAGGCCTGTGAACCAAAGGGTTGCCAGTTCGATTCCCAGTCAGGGCACATGCCTGGGTTGTGGGCCAGGTCCTCAGTTGGGGACACGTGAGAGGCAGCCACACATTTGATGTTCCTCTCCCTCTCTCTAAATAAATAAATGAATGAATAAATAAATAAATATATATATATATTTTTTAAAAAAGAGCTCTCTTCTCAGTGGACACCTGTCATTTCCTCTTTGTCCCTCCACTCACAGCTTTGTGTGCACATCTTACAAACCTTGTAGTTACACAGCTGGCTGACTTGGAAGGGAATTGTCACTTAAGTGGCTCTCTGCAATGAAAATGAGATCAATATATCTGTGAGGTGGACAAAAACATAATGAGAAACTGATTACACAAATTCATATGAGCTTGTTAATATTATATCAATGTCAATTTCTTGGTTTTAATTATATAAGGAGGAATTATACTGGAGGAAACAGGGTGAAGGGTATAGTGAAAATATCTGCTCTTTCTGCAACTTTCTGTTAGTCTCTAACTACTTCAAAGAAAAATCACATGAACTTCAACATCCACATCTTTGTAGACACCTCACTACCTACATATTCCAGTCACTAAGCCCTCCACTAACAATAGCAAGTGCAAATGTATCAGTTCAGGACTTCCAAAAGAGCAGAAGCCAAATCAGAATTACACATGCAAACAATTTATTGGGAGAAACACCCAGGAAGCATAAAGTGAGAGGGAGGCGGTGTGGAGAGTCTTCCAAGCGCCAGCCAGTTCTAACTCTGGTGAGAGGAAGGAAGGAAGGATTGGGTAGGAAGAGCCTCAGACTACACACAAATCAGAGAAGAATTTCAAGCCATAAGGAGTCTCTGAGCTAAATGTTCCTGTTAGAGGAGTCCCACATGGGGGAGGATGGCCTACTTTGTACCATCCTCCACACTCAGTCACCCCTGGAGCCCGGGAGCAGCCTGGCCTGGAGCGAATCCTGGGTGAACCCAAAGGCAATGACAGCTGGAGGCTGTCGACCAGCTATGCTCCCAGAGCAGGTTATCTGAAAGGGAGAGCTGACAGTGTACCTCCAGGCCTGTTTTTCTCTGTCCCCTTGCCTTCCTCTCCAGCCCTTGGGTGGCTTTGACCCCTTGTCCCTCAGTTAGGCTCATATTCTAACTCCCAAACCAGAATGAATTCCACCCTCTGCATCTTGTATACATTTGCTCCCTACCTACCCAATGCAATTTAAAGAAAGTCATAGAACCAAGGCAAGTAGTCCACCACGTGTGTGTCATCCAACATCAGGCAACCCTCACAACACCTCGGTCATCTTTTCGCTTTCCGTGTTGATTCTGTGTCACATTTCTCACTGTGTTTATTGCAACCCTGTTCTGATTTCATCAGGTCCTTCTGTATTGCCCATGCCCTCACTGATTTCTGGATGGCCTCCCCACATGACCTCCCCAAGTACTCTTCTTCCCTCTCACTCTGCAGCTTGCAGAGAATGGCACTCCTCTCCCACGGCTCCCCTGTCTTTGGGCTCTCACGTGCCTTCTGCCTGCCTCCTTTGCTTATGTTAGTCATCCATCTCTTGCTCATGCATTTTCTTCCTCTCTGCTCAATGGGATTTTTCCCTTTGGTCTATGAACATTGGCTTCTTTATCCAAAACAAAACTTTTTGCAGATTCTTGTACCCCTTTCAGCTGTCCTCATGGATCTCGCCTTTCCTCCTCATCAAACCATCAAGAGATGTTTCTACACTTGCCACACCCTCCCCCTTCTTACCAGATGTCCATCCCCTCTGCCCAGCTTCCCCCAGCACTCAGCTGAAGCTCATCCTCACAGGTCAGCATTGCTGAACCCAGTGCCTCATCTTGGGTCTCACCTTCTACCACCCATTGTCTTAGCTGTCTGTCACTGCCTCACTCCACATCCTCTCCTCCCTTGGCCTCTAGGCTGCTCTCAACTCTCTCCCTGTCTTTCTGACCTTATCATTTCTGACTTCTTTTCTCGTTACCTCCAAATATAAATGTTCCCCCAGGATTCCATCTTCACCCGTCTCAATTTCCCTCCACTTTCTCTCCCTTCACATTCTTGTCCATTTTCATGGTTTTGACTTCCATGTCCTGCAGAAGCTCTAGATCCCAACTCTAACTTCCTTCTCAAACTTAAATTCCTAGACACTGCCCCTGTGCATCTTGCCAAAACTTCAAATTCTGTGCCTGGCCTTTCCTCCCTGACCTTCTTCTCCTCACAGCTTTCCCGTTTCTCTTAATGAGACCCCATTCTGCCAGTCATTCAGGTTGGCATCTCGCAGTTAGCTTGATTCTTCCCACCCATCGCTCCGTCCGTCCTCCCCCGACAGTCTCTCCCAGGCTCTCCCTCCCACGGTCACTGCCCTAGCTCCAGCCCCCACTCCTGGCCTTGTGGGTTTCTATAGACACCTCTAAATTGGCCTTTCCACCTCGAGTCTTTTCTCCTTCCAGGCCGTAATAGTCACTGATAGCAGTTTTATTTTCCTAAAAGCATAGCTTTCATTATGTTCCTTTTGTGCTGAAAAACCTGTGATGGCTCTACATTGTGTACTCAACTCCTTCCTGCCTAGTAGCTAAAAATAATCTCCTCCCAACTAAACTGCCATGATATTTTTTCTAAATGTCTTTCTTTTAGCACTTATTGCTAACTGATTACTAACTGGCTAATTCCCCCAGCTTCCTCCTACACCTTCCCCTCACTGACCCCCAAAGGAATAAAGGGGTGTGTGTGTGTGTGTGTGTGTGTTTCTTTTTCCAAGCCTATTCCTATATGTTTTCATCTGGAGCAACCAGCCTCCTATAAAGGCTGTGAAAACTGAACAGTCTGTTGGATTCTCTTCTTAAATAGGGGTCACAGTGTGGTGACTAAGAGCAAGGCTCCGGGATCCTTCTGCCTGGGTTCAAATCCTGTAACCTTGAGCATACAATTTGCCTCTCTGAGCCTTAGTTTATTCACCTATAAAATAGGCTAATAATTATATACATGCCATAGAATTATTATGATAACTAAATAAAGTAATATGCTTAACAGGCACAGAGCCATGCCAGGCCCCAACAGGCCCAGTGTTAGCTGTTGTTATCATCATCGCTGTTGCTGTTTTATCACACTTGCAGTACGACGTTATCCATAGCTTAATTATTCACTGTTTGGCACGAGAGACTAACTTGGGAATTATACACAACTGGTGAATTAATATCCTGAGTACTTCCACTAAGATGTCAGGCTAATAATTTTTGGCACTTTAGATAACCCACGATGGGTCCCAGAGGATCCTGAAAGCAACAGTCTACATTTTTCCTAGTAAGAATGGACTTTTTTTTAAGTTTTAACTCTCCTTAGTTCAATGTGGCAGCTTCCTCTACTGGACAACTGTAAGGGGAACTGAAGAAGGAAAGAAAGTCCTGTTGACACAGAAATCTCTGGTCCCCCACACATGAGAGGACAAATGTGGACTTAAATTATTGTAAATGAGACCAAGGATCTGGCAATGATAGCAAAGGACAGAGTGTGGGAAGAAGGAGGAGCTGTATTAGAGGAAATGTGGAAAAAAGCACTTTGGAATAGAAAAGTTGACTCTAACAAAGACATCAGTGGGAGGGTCAAAACTGGGCAGCTAGATGGTTGCACAGCATTGTGAATATAATTGATGCCACTTAGTTGTGCTCTTAAAATTGTTAAAGTGGCAAATTTTGTTATATATTTTTTCACATATTAAACATGTAATGCACACATCAAAAAACTGAACAGCTAAGATGTATAACAATTCATAATATTTTTATTGCAGATTTTTTACTTGACAGATCAGCCTAGGTAGCTTGGTGTTCATGGAGCACAATGTACACCATGTACAATCACTGTGCTTGGCACATTGTATCATAACACGTAGCTGTAATTTTTACGTATCAGTGCTAAAGTGTTGATTACTGTTGATGAAAGAATGATGTCATACTTGGACAAATAAATGGCTATCATGCAGTTGTCATGGACTTGTAAGCAAATTACGCCTGTCTAATGAAAGGAAAGAAAAATAAGGACCTGGCTTCAAAATTGTTTGAAAAGTACCTCCTTCTTTAAACATAGACACCTGAAGTATGAGCCAACCAGCTCCTATATTGCCACTGTTATACTTAAAAGAACCAATATGGCGTTTCATCCATATAACTTTGCAAGGATTCAGTCTAACAACAATCACTAAAGAAGATTGCAAATAAACAACAGTCACTTGCAAGTGGCAGCAGAAGCTTGGATCACATGGGCGGCATCATGCTCACTCACTGAGAATTTGTACAACCACCTAGTTGCTTTTGGACTCCTCCACATGTTTAGGGAGAAGAAGGGACAATGACTCTGGCTGATATAAATGATTATCTTGGGGTCTATTCCCAATTGTCTTTCTCCAGTTAGGAGAGGGGGGAAAAAGAGTAATAGCAAAAGTAATGATGTGATAGAACAGAGAGCTTCTTATGGTAGGACAGGGAATTAAGTCGACTTGTGAAGGTAGGTGGTTATAATTTGTTTGAATCGGGTAGCAACATTCAAGAGCTTTGGTAGATACATTAATTTGCTTTTATTGTAAAATGTAATGTGTATTTAAAAGAGTGTATATATACAACTTAAAGTATAGTCATAAAGCAAAGGAGTGTTAATCACCTCTAATGTCAAAGGATGGAACGTTGCCAGCCCCTCAGAAACCAACCCCCCACTGTGAGTTCCTTCTTGACCATAACCTTCTCTAATAGATATAACCATTTTCCTGGATCTTATAGTGATCATTTCCTTGCTTTTCTTAAGAGGTTTTTTCTTTTCATTCATGTCTTACTTCTTTCCCTCAGTATAATGACTGTAAGATTCATTCACAGAATGCATTCATTTTCATTACATGTAATATTCCACTGTACTAATAGAAAGTGTTCTTGTTGATGGCATGTGGTTGCTTCTGTGACCCTTCTCATCATGTAATCCCATGCACATGCTCACAGGTTTCTCTCAGGCAGTGCTTCTCCTACTTAAGAGCCCTTCGCCATCACCCAGAGGGCTTGCAGGTGGCAGAGCCCCACCCTCAGAGTGTCTGATGCAGGGGGACTGGGGTGGAATCTGAGAGTTTATATTTCTAACAAGCTCCCAAGTGATGCTGATGCTGCAGCCAGGAGTGGGGGCCACACTTTGAGAACCACTGCTTTAAGTTATATGAAGGGATTTGCTGGGTCAAGGGGCATGCATCTTTTCAGCTTTACAAAATAATGCAAAACCATTTCCCAAACTCGTGTCCATACAGCCCTGCCAACAGGGTGTGAGTATCCTGTCGTTCTGTCACCCCCATGCCAACATTTGTTATTGTCAGACTTCTGCTTTTGCTAAGGCAATGAGTATGGAAGTTGCCTCTCATTGTGACTTTTAAATTTTATTTTTTTATTACAGTTTGCATTCATCACTACTTTGTATTAGTTTCAGATGTACAGCACAGCAGACAGACATTTATATAGGTTATAAAGTCTTCCCTTCAATAATTCAAATGCCCACCTGGTGCCATAGGTAGTTATTACAAATTTGTTGACTACATTCTCGATGCTGTACCTTACATCCCCATACCTATTTTATAACTACCAGTTAGTACATCTTAACTCCATTGCTGTTTAATTTACATTTCCTTAATTCCAATGAATTTGAGCACTAATTGGCCATGTGTATTTCTTTTCTTTTTTTTTTTTTTTTGTGATGTGTCTTTGCCCATTTTTCTGTGGGTTATCTATCTATCTTTTTCTTACTGATATTTTACTGCTATTTACTGAAAACACCATAGTAAAATTTTCCTTAGTCAATTTTTAAAACTCAAAGGAATCTTGGTATACTTGGACAAAATCTCCTTTAGTAATTAGCAATGATAAGGTACAGAAGAGAGTTCTTCAGATAGCCTCTCTCTTGCAAATGGCTTCATGGAAAATAAATGAAGAACTTTTTCTCCAAACAAGTTACAACTGTAAAGGCAAAACCACATAAAGGAAATATCAGCATTCCTCATATGTTTACCAAAAATGTGTCTGTAAGCACAAAGCTGTCTTTAAATGGTAATAATGCAACTGAAATAGGTCGTTCAAGGAAAGCAGACCTATTATTGAAGCCAACATGGCCATCGACACTTGTTAGCTTGTCTCCAAAGAACAAAATTCTGAGCAGCAAAAGCTTAAAGTGAATGAAATTGTATTCAATTCTCAATCTAATGAAAACACTTTGGGCTCTGGGCCAGAGAATAGATTTGGACCATGGATGGGACTTTATTCAGGCCCTTAAATTTAAATGCCTAGAATTATTTTTAAAGTACCATCCTAGTCAGTCTTTTGGAATGAAAATGTGGTTTTCAATAATAAAAATTTTTAACAGAAGGGTGGACTACAACATCTTTGATCTCAGGTGGTTCAGAGAAGCACACACTTCAGTCTAGTGCGCACTCAACAGGTGGCAAAGACTCCTTTATAGCCACCTCCCACCCACAACACAAAGACACAGCATGCATACAAATGTACACACAAGCACATTACATAGAGAGCACATGTACATACATATGTGCACACACATGCACACAGGTGCACACACTCACACTTTGTGCCTGGAAAAACTTGAGGCAAATATGCATAAACATCAATTTAATATAAAGGGATGTATCTTCTATTCTGAAAATACCAAATATTGTATCATGAAGACATCCATAACCCTCAGTCTCTTAGCCAATGAAGAACAAAGGAACCATTTTAAAATTACTAGTCTGTGTAAAACTTCACTATTTTAGAATGGAAGTCTGTTGTGAATTTTAAGAATGCAAGAGTGGACCTCAAATTGTGGCTTATTTTCAGAATGTCGTGCTTAAAGAATATATAGACTCACTTTAAAATACAAGCATGTAAATGAAAAATGTGTTTCTGTCTCTCTTACACACATACACACACACAAATAATATGGAATTAACAGTCAGTGTAGATCAATCAAGAGATTCATTCAGCTGAGAAAGATCCTCCCTTCCATATGAGGTATAATCAACCTACTCCCCAAAACCTGGCCCTCAGTACCTCAGGGCTCAATGGATAAGTGACCCAGCTGGCCACACAGGGACCCCCAGATTCTGTATTCCCAATCTATTTCCCTCCAGACTCTTGTCCTGAGCCCTGTGCTCACAGCTCCCAATGTAGATAAGAGGTCCTGCTTGGGAACACAAATCCGTAAATCTGTGCCTTAGGAGCCCTTCTTTGCCCAAGCCCTACACTTCAATCACCTGGTCATGAGGAAGAAGCCAGATCCCAGTGATCACCAAATGTTGCCAGCAGCACCTGGTATTCAGGATGCTGTACTCCTGGGTCCTCCATCGACCACCCTGGACCAGTTCTCTCCTAAAATGTCATCACTCTGGGGCTTGAAATCAAAAGACCAATGACCACCTGTCAGCCAGTGAAGTTCATCTGGCCAAGGTACCACCCTTTCCAGACTGTCATCAATGGACCTTGGCTGGGAAACCTGGGACTGCTCACAGAGGAGCTTCTCAGTACATTCTTGGAGAAGGAGACGGGGATTGGCCTCATACTGTGACATGGTAACTGCTACCCTATAGCTGACTGGGGCCCATATCCCACTAAAGTATACCTGATCATGGGCTAAGCCCAGGGATCCAACCCTCTTGAAGTTCACAGATCTAAAGGGGCAACACAAGTTTATCGGTGATTCCCTCTCACCCTACTCTTCTTAACCTTTCACTTTTTCAATCATCTAGTTCTTAAAGTATTTGGAGTGTGGGACTGCCACCCTGTCAGTTCCTTACAGAGTTACAGACCTGTTTTAGAACATCTAGATCATCACTAGGGGCTACAACCTGATAAGGTTCCAGAAGTATCTGAAAGAGCCATGTAGGGGTCAGCTTTGGACTGTATTTACATATTCCCCCAATGCCTCTCTGCCCCTGCAGAACTCTGAATGGGGTCTTCTACTTCTTTCTGGACACTTGGACATAATCTTTATTCATTTACATAATACCATTTCAGATGACCATTTAATTTGTGACATCTCTTGATTGATTGATTTATTCACCCAACAAATAGTGATTGAGTATCAGCTGTTTGCCTAGTGCAACACTGAGAACTGGGAATCTAAAGATGACTTAAACATAGTCCTTTTCTTCAAGGAACTTACAGTTTAAGAGAGGAGACAGATGAGTAAATCAACAATTAATGAGCAATATGGTAACTACTATTAGCTTTGGGGGAAGTGGAGATGGAAGCTTCTGATTCAGTTCTCATGTTCATGTGAGTAAAGTGTGACCACCCTCTACTATATTCCTGGCCATCCTTTTTTCATAGGGCTTCCAGGTATCGGTTGCTAAGATTTCTCCAGTTCACACCAGTGTGGAGCTAGGGTCATGTCAATGTGGGTCATGTTAATGTTTGAGCTCCATCTACAATTGTAGGACCTTCATTCTCAGGTATTCTTGGAAGTAACCCACAGAGGGAATGTCATGTGGGCTCACATAAGTCCTCTCAGCCCCCACTGACCTCTGAGTCTTCTGCCACATGTCAATCCTATGAGTGTGCCTCATCCTATCACTCTCACAGCTACTATGACAGTGCTGATGTATTCCCAAAGCTGGTGGCATTGCTGTCTGCCAGCTTCTCCCTGCAGCCAGAGCTGATGATATCCCACATCACTGTGTGAGCCACTAAGAGAACCTGCTGAAGCTGGGGTGGCCACGGCCATGAGTACTATGTCCACCTTAGGCTGAGATTTCCCATAGTTCCACTTTCCCATTACCAACTGGAAACTTCTACTGTGCTAGAGAAGAATCTTCCTGGACTTTTGCGCCACACTCACTTGCCTTTGTCCCAAAGTGTGGCTGGCTTCCATGCCCCGTCACTCAAAGAGGCTCTGCATGAAACTAGTTCTCGAGCCTTTCACTTGCCACCAGGACTCAGACATCTGTGCTGGACTTTGGCCTGGAGCAAGGAGGAAAGGAGGATATTGTCACAGTTGAAGACATCCCTTTGACAACCATGGCATTCTTCTTTAGTGTAGTTCATATGCCTGACACCCTGCTTGGTATGAATGTTTTCTAGAAGATTCCTTCATCTGTTATTCAAAACTACTCCCAGCAACCTTTTCACAACTCTCCATCACACCCAGTGGTGTGGAAATCCCTGTGGATGTTGCTATTAAATTTCAAAGCTTTGTTGGTCTGATAAACAATGTCTCCTGGAATTCTATGCGTGCTTTCAGCAATTTATTCTTCACTTCTCAACTCATATATCCCCATGTACCCTTTAAAGAAATGGCTCCTGAATAAGGGACAGTCCCCTCAAATCAAGAAGAATTTCAGATGCAAAACCAACAAATGTTTTTGATCCAATGGTGCCACTTCCCATTTCTCACAGGGGCCAACTTGCCCAGTGCAGCCTTCATGAGCACCCACGCTCAGAAAAAAACCCATATCCTGCTTCACAGTTCTTTCTGTCAGGGGAGGACGGCCATGTGTGGTGCAGTTACCCCCATGCTCTTGGCCATCATTAAAGCACGGAGACTGGGTACTTGTAAGGGGCTTGCATCCAACCGAGACTGACAATTGAGAGTCTCTCTGATATCCCTGAACTTCCATGCTCATCACTTCAGTGACGATTTTTTCTGGCTTTTAGAGAGCTTTTCTTTTTAATTAATTCCAGATAAATAAGGTAGTTGCTGAATAGTTCAATTCTGGGTAAGTGAGACATTGCATGTATTCAAATTAAGCTGCTAAACAGATGGTACCAAAAAAAAGCACATTGTGTTGGGTACTCATATGCATTCATTGTGATTTTTTCTATGACTATAGAGTGATGGAATTGCTGGAGCAAAACCCTGATGAAAGCTATTCACAACTTAGCATTTACCATCATATGGAAATGTCAGTTCCATCTACCAAAAAGAGTTTTACAGGCATGTTCAATATAAAATGCAAATATAATAGCTTAGTGGGCTGGATGCGTCAGCTGTGTTTCACTTAAACCTATTACCTTGGCAGATTAAATACAGTTCCAGATCTTTTGCAAGGAGGGTACTCTAATGAAGTTACATCTTATAGCAGCTTTTGTGGTTCGTCAGTTCAATTGGGGAGGACAAAAATGGGTGAGGAATGAGACTGAATGGGATGCAGCCATGGAGAGATAGGAGGATCTGCCTCCCAGGCCTTCCAGTACTGAAAGAAATATTGTTATTTGCTCAACAATAAATATGAGCAATTGCTAGATAAATGTAGCAAACATTTATCTCTTAGCTGGTAAAATAGGTCAGGGTCCCCCAATCCCACCCAGCCTGCCTAATCACTTCCTAATCTGGACACCTGCTTCTATAACCCAGCTTAGCTGGGAAGCTAGGATGCTATCTGCACCTGGGTGCTTAGGCAGCCACTTGGGGTACCAGTTCTGCTGGCTGAAGTCCATAATCACACACCCATCTCTCATTTGACCTCACACTCCAGGCTTTGACTTCAGCTTCACCTTCAGGATTCATGTGCACATCATAGCATGTCTTGTTATGGCCACTTCCTGCTGAATAGGACTTTTTGTTTGAATGTCACGTAATCCATCATTCCACAGCACCACCCATTTTCCTGCAAGGGCTCACCCGGACCCCCTTGTGTCCCATCCCACACCTGCACACTGATGGCAAGGTTGCTGGCCTCTGGGACAGCCACTTTAACCTGCACTCCATTCAGTAAGACACGCTAGGTGGAAATTAAGCAGCCCATCCAGTTTCTCCAATACAACTCTAGTGTCCTTTTATTCGATGCAGGATCAGTTATAAGCTTTAGTGTTCATATGTCCAGTGGCATTTCCCTGTGGGCTTTTCCAAGGGAATGTCTTGCAAATTACTACAGAGAAATGTAAAACTAATTGATCCCTTTAGAAAGAGCATTCTTTCTATAGCTTCTATGATCCCTTTGGTTTTGTCTTACATTATTATGCTATGAATATTGTATGCCCTTGTTATTTACATTTATAGTAAAAAAAAAAAACACGAAGAAATGTTGCTCTGTGGTTCCTGATCTAAAATATTCTACTTAGCTGATACTATTAGTAGCAAATCTTTCTGCCAAAAAAGATAGTAAGCCACAGAGCAGTGCTTACCAGGCTATTGGGCTGGAGGAAGTAGAGATGGGAGATAGTTCCACTACTGTGGAAGTAGAATCTAGAATGGAAATCTGGAGTTCCACACAGGAATTCACTGAGTGGTTCTGAAATGGGCATCAGGGAGCTGGGTCCTCCCTTTGATTCTGCCCTAACTACATGATGCTGAGCTGGCTGAATCCCACTCACCCAGTTCTCTCTGTTATACAATGGGGAAGTCGACCTAGAACAAGTCTTTTATGCAGAAGTCAGAGAAGATGGCTAGCTAGGAATCTAGGAAATTATAACAAAAACAACAGTTACCAACTTCCATTATCAGTCTTCTTGGCCAGAGTTCGAGCTCAGTACTTTATACACATTATCTCATTTCTTCCTCACAGTCATTCCTAGAGGCGGGTATCATGGTCCCCATTTCACAGAGGAGGGGGCGGTTCTCAGAGAAGTTACCCAGTTTGTTAGATTCACAACATGGATAAATGCCAGAGCAGCGATTCCTATCTTGCCGGAATCAACTCTAAACTCATCACTCTTGTCGTCTGAACTCTTGCCAATGCTTCTCCTTCATTTACATTCCAAATGCTTTACTTACCCCCTTTCCTGACTTTAAAGCACATGTGTTTGTGCGTTTGGCTTGTGTGAAAGGATAGCATAGTGTTTTAGAATTCTGCATCCATTCATTCTTTGCCTCAAGATGGGAATCGGTAAGAAAATAGCAAAAATGAATTTCTGAGCAGCCACTTGCAATATGAAATGTAAGTGAAGCTATGACCCAAAGAGGGCAAGATTTAGATCAGAATAATAACTTTTTAAGACAGTCATGCAAAATCCTTTCCAAAGGGGCAAAGATGCCTAACATGAGTCACCTGTAATTTTCCTGAGGCCACCTTTGAGTCGTAAACATTGGAGAGCTGGCAGTGGGACACTTTTCCCTGCTGGTGATAAAGTCTAGCTGTTGTCCCTTTGAAAAAAAAATGCACCATCCCACACCCAACAGTCCAACAGGCTCTGAGTGGCAATTACTTATATGAAGAGGTCTAAGCAAGGGAAAGTGATCCTCCACCAGAAAGTAGAAGTTTTGTATAAATAAAAGAGTGGACTTCAAAGTCAGAACTGTGCTATGAACAAGGTCAGCATAGTCTATATTTCAAAGTAATCAAAAGCTCTCCTGTTTCATGTATATGCTAGTAGTACAATCAGTCCTCATTATTCGCAGATTCCATATGTGCAAATTCACCTACTCACTTAAATTTATTTGTAACCCCAACATCAGTACTTGCTGTGCATTCAGGGTCGTTCGAGTATGTGTACAGGGAGGTTACAATTTCGAGTCATCCAATGCAGACGTTCCTGGGGGAGGCTGAAGAAGAAAAGGCTCTATCTCTTGTTTCAACTCTCCTGCAGTAAACAAGTGTTCTTTCCTTTCACCGTCAATTTAATGCCATGTTTTCACATTTTGTGATTTTGGTTCACTGTTTAAAATGCCTCCCAAGTATAGTGCTCAAGTTCTGTGTAGTGTTCTTAAGCTCAAGAAGGCTGTGATGTGCCTTATGGAGAAAACGTGTGCATTAAAGAAGTTTCAATCAGGCATGACTTATAGCACTAGTGGTCATGAGTTCAATGCTAATAAATTAGTAATATTATATTTAATATGGCATCTTTAAATAGGAACACACAGAGAACAAAGTTTTGTGTTGATCAGTTGACAAAAATATCATCACCAATATTTTTGAAGGAACCTAACCTTGGAATTCCTCTTGTAGCAATGGCTCAGTATTCGCTCATTCAGAGTCGCTGGTAACTTTATGGAGCCTAACTTCCATGAATAATGAGAACCAACTGTATACACAAATTTAGGAGTTCCTAAGGATGTCTTGAGATATTTCTTGGTACTGTCAAGGGGCTTTTGTATTAGTGATCTCAAACCATGTTCTGCTCCATGAAAGACAGAAACTTACAAAATTGTCTTCACTCCTTTTTCTGTGGCGGACAGTTTTCTCACAATTCCATCCAACCAGTAGTAATTGGGTGCTCCAGAATCTATGACTACAGGGAGATAGGCAAAGGAAGCATTTAGCAGTCTCTGAGCTCAAGAGATTTCACCTTTGTTGGAAAGACCAGGCTTACTGTGACAGATGTTGCCAGGCCAGAAGGAAAGTGGAAACATCTTAGGAATGGTAGGGAGAAGAACAAGCTCCCCAAGGCATAACCTAAGGGAAACAGGCTATTTTTCTAGTAGTAACCTTGAACTGTTAATTTAGTGTTTCCTCCCAGGAACTCTGCAAAGGAAGTTCAGCTTTAGCCAGAGCTTCTAATTAACTCCAAAGTTTCTACCACATCAGCAAACACCTAAGACCACCCCAGTGTTCATTTCTCACCTGACAGAAGTCAAAAAAATGATGTAAGTGAGAATTGCACCATAGGAAATCCTTTTTGCTCTATGGGAAATGGTTGCTGTGTTTCCCCTCAGTTTCATTATTTTGGGGCCCTGTAATCTTCCATCTAAAATATAGTGTTCCTGATACTTATAATAAGAATAGTAATACTAATTTATTAAGCACCCAGTATACACCAGGACCTGTGATGGGTGCTGGGAACATAGAGATAAAACGCACAGTCTCTACCTTTAAGTATCTCATAGTGAAATGAGAGAATCTGATCCTTGTAAAAATGAGGTAAATAAATGAGAGAGGGGCAGGGATAGGAGCCCTGTGGCAGCACATAACTTGGGGTGTGGGTAATGCTTCTCACTGGAACAGAATCTGGAAGGTAGAAAAGGAATTGGCCAAATAAAGAAAGTAGAGTTGAACATTCCAGGAGGCAGGAACATTGTATGAAACCCTAGAGGCATGAGAGTCTCAAAAGAGAAGGCTGGGGAGAGGCAAGACCACTAGGAGCCTTGAAGGCCAAGTTAGGATGGTGGAATCCACTGAAGGATTTCACAGAGGTGAGCAAAATAATCATATTTGCATATTTTATAGATCAGTTTGAAGTAGTAGAGCAAATGCATTGTGGGCCAGGTGCATCTGAGAGTGAAGAGAACAGTTGAGCTGTTAGAAAAGGCACTGGGGAAATAAACCAGGAGAGGAGCAGTAGGAATATAGTGAAAGAGAGGTTACCGAGGAATTAAGAAAGTAGAACTGAAAGAACTTGAAGAGCAGTTGGCAGTTAGAGGGATGAGAGAGAAGGGATGTGGAAGGAGAAGCAGCTTTGCAGATGGTGATGAGTTCAGTTGGTGATGTATTGGGTTGAAGGTGCCTTGGACCACCCTGAGGACAGGTCGGCAGGCAGTCAGGTGGCGGCGGCTGAGTGAAGGAGAGTGGTCTGGGTTGGAGATGATAATGTGATGATTAATTTACAGATGACAGCTGAAGTCTAGTGTTTATGCTACACAAAGCAAAATATGTACAAGTTGAAAATAGCCATAGCACCCTCTTGCAGGAACACTAATATTTAAGGGAATTAAAAGGAAAGTAAGTCTGATATTAAGCTGAGAATAAACAGAAATAAATGAAGAAAGAAATCTAGCACAGACCAGTCAGATATGACAGAGAAGAGTGTATGGAGGAGGGAGTGGTCAATGGAATCCAACCATGCAAGGAAGGAAAGTACAATTTAATTGGTCATTAATGGCCTGGAGCAGTTTTAATGGGAAAGTAAAAATGAAAGCAGAGTACTTTGTACAGAGATGCAAAAGGGGCTGAAAAAGTAAAGGCAGGGCAAATGTGGACCAGCCTGTGGGTAAACTTGACTTTCAAGAGAAGGAGGAAGACAGGAGCAAATAGTGGGGAATGGAAAGCTAAGGGGGATTTCTGCCACTGCTATTTGGAACTTAGTAGTGGTTCTTAATTGCTGGCAGAATGCAGGGAGCATTTTCAAATTGCACATGACTACAAATTACACTATGAGATGAAAATCTTATAAGGAGGAAGTGAGGTGAGGTGATGAGAGATGATCAAGGATGGAGGAAGCCTTGGGTCAGGGGTTCTGAAGAGAGTTTTTTTATGAGAATCTATGAAGCATAATAAAATGGCATCAGATTAAGACTCAGAAGACCCAAGAATGCCTCTTACTAGTTTTCAACCTCAAGTAATGTTGTCACCTCTTTGAGCCTGAGTATCCCAATCTGTAAAATAAGCTAACTAGTATCTATCTTGCCTGGGTATAGTGAGAATAACCAGGGTAATATGTGGGAAGAGCACCTTGGAAATTGGAAGGCCCTGAACAGTTGTGCGAGAAGAAGGGCCTTCTTGCTGCCCTTCACCACTTGCTGAGGTGCCTTTTCTTGTTGAGGTTATTTCAGGTGCGGTGGAGAAAAAGTCCAGATGACAGGCAGAGTCGCTCTCGTCTGGTGATTTAGACCTTTTATTCCTACCCACTTGAGATGTAGAATTCTGTGGAGGAATAAGAAGAAAACTCCTTGAAATTATTTTTTAGTATTAAAATAGCGCTCATTAATAATCATTTCAAAAATTGATGGAAATGCACATCAAAAATATGCAAAATATTTCTCTCTAGATATTTAATCTTCCCAGTCAGGACCTCTGGGAAAAACCTCTGTGGAGATTACTCCTTTAGATGGAGGTGACATTGCCCCGTGGCTGCTAAGATGCCAGTGACCACAAGGCGCGGAGGCTGGGCAGATGCCCCTTCCTTCCCGTCTTTACTGTTTCAGGCCCGCACGTCCCTCGGGGGCCAGCAAACACACGCCACTCCCATGATGCTTGCCATGCAGTTAGTTGCTAATGCCTACGTTTTTAAAAATTAAAACAAAGTAAAATATTTTACAGAAAGACTGGGCTTTAAAAAATATACAAAATAAAATAACAACAAAAACACCTGTACTAGGTAATTTAGACTAAAACGAAGACTGCAAACTGGCATGCTGAGAGCCAAGATTATCCTCATAATTACGTTTTATTTTAACCCATAACATGTTTTGAAAAATGCTTGGAGCCCATAGTTCAATATTCATATATTTCGTATTTAAACATACCCATTTGTACCACCCCGTGGAACACGGGAAGATCAGGCAACACAGGCACAGCTTTTATTCCCCTGAGTATAAGTGGCTCTGTCGCTAGCTCATCCCAAGCCCCAATCCTCCCTACTGCCTCCTCAGGCTGGTGTTCACAGGTCCCTAGAAATTTCAGAGTGCATGAACCCTGGTTTAAAGCCAAACAGTACACACAATGGGAGAGAAGAAGTGTGCTTCTGAGGATAGAGTGGATAACATAGAGAAAAGGGAAGCAAACGTCCCCCAGTCCAAATAATTGGGGTGGAATGCCTGATTCTTAGCTCTTACATGGCCTTCTGTCTACTTTAGTATGGTTCTGGCTCTGTAGAAGTTGAAGTCAATTTGTTTCCTCTGTGGGCTTCTAGGTATGATAGAGATTAAAATCAAAACAACTACTTTCTTCAGGAGAAGCCTAATGTATAGCCCAAAAGAAAAAAAAAAAAAAGAAAATCGTATTGCTTCAAAAGCTAAAGCAATTGGCCAAAAGATTCCAAAAGCTCTTCTAACCCTCAAGAGGTCAACAAACTTGGGTAACCTGTGATGGAATGGAAAGACATCTGGCAGACGACACTTTAGAATTTGGAAGATAAAGATCATTTTAAGTTTTATTAACACAGACATACAGGCCATGGCTGGTCTTTGCCACATAGAAGAAATTCCCAAGCAATACATTCTTGGGCTCTTGTCAAGAGGTCTGTTGTCTGTGGAATTTCCTATTCTGCAGCCCCAAAGCAGAAAGCAACCCTCACCCCCCGGCTTTGGCTGTCATGAGGTTTAAAGAGGATCATTTGTTTTCATTACAGCCCCTTGAAGCCCTTCCTTCCCTCCTCATTAATGAATTTCCAGTCTTTCATCAAAAAACAAAAACAAAAAAACAAACACAAAAAAAGGACCTGACAGAGGACATCGTTAAGTGGCTGGCACGCATGGCGGTGCTGGCTTTAAAGAGAGGAGACGGCCATTTACTGATTGCAAGGAGGGGTTGACATCCTTGGTTAGTATGCTAATTTCGTCTGCTGCATTTAACATTCAGATCAGGTCTGTACAGGCCCTCCAGAGCAGCGGAGTCCAGGGATGGGTGGCTGTCTGCCTTGCAGCATTGAGCATTCTCTGCATGAATTACATAAATGCCCAAACATCCCGTGGGCTCTGACTTCATTCTCTTTTCCTCTCTTTCGGAGAAACACATAGATACAGAGCCACACACATGCAAGCACACACTTTACATAATGCCATCACACACACACAGTACGGACGCAGGTCTCTTTGAATGCTGAAGAAATGCAAGATAAGGTACCCTAGTCATCTGCAGCTGGCTTAATCCCCCTTCCTTTGGGTCTCCAAGGGACACTTCTGCAAGACACATTTCTCCTGCTCAGGAAACTTGCAATGTATTGGGGAGTCGAAAATAAGAAAGCAACATGACAGGTAAAACCTCAGTCAAAAGGAGATATCTTATCTATTGACTTTCCAGTCCCAGAAATAAAAATTTTAAAAAGCCCCAACTCTATTTTGTGAAAGAAAGCCAGATAGCTCAGTTATCTAAACACCCAGAAAGAAGGAAGACCCAGCTTGTTTTGCTCATTGGAGTCCCCACTTTGTTGTATGTGTTTGGAGCCCTGTATTAAAAGAGTCGTATTCATGGTTGGTTTGGGACTCACCAAGCCGCAGCTGGGTGACAACAGAAGAGGAATCCCAAACTAGCTCCCAGCATGGCGATGCACCTGGCAAAAACAGTCACCTGGCACATTTTGTCAGAAGCCCAGTCGGTGGAAAACTGAATTTCCTCAACCTCCTTTTCCAGCCTATTTTTGTAACATTGCAGCAGCTTCCTGGACACAAACGGAGAATCAGCAGCTCCTATTATCAGAAGGTACATTTAGGGGTGGCTTTTAATAGACTGAAGCGATTTTGAGCAAGCAGGAACTCCAATTAAAAGGAAAGGACAGATTGTTTTTTTATTTTTTGGTTTGGTTTTGTTTCTCAAAGTATGACATAACTGTTTAACCTAGCATGCCATGGTTCCTTCCTCTGGATACTCTGGTGGCCCCTGGTCCTGTCCCCTGGTGCCCACACAATAGTCCATATTTGGCTGAGGAACACCAGGCGATTCCTATCGGAGTCTCTGACAGGAGCGACGGGTGTTTTCTCGGAGCTGCAGACTTGATTTGCCTCGATTTTTTTTTTTTTTTTTTGGCTCTGGTCCAAGGTGTTTTCCTGTCATCATTTCACTGTCTTTTCCAGTAATCCCTTTTTTAAACATTGCCAACAATTAGTCAATTTATCTCTACCACCAACATCCCCCACCCCCATATCCACGCACACACACACTCCACTGAGCCCTATCACTGTCTTGTTTTGCTTGAAGTATAAGAAATTACAGCTTCTCATTAGCTGGAGAGCACGTTTGGAACGGCTTTGTGTTTACTCACTTAGTAAGTGATGCTGGCCTTTTTAATTATTCTCCCTCCGCGTGCCATCAGAGAGCTGCAAGCTGTTCCAGTCAAACCAAGCGACTGCATATCCTCCGCAAGGCTGTGGGAAGCAATCGTGTTTTACCTCACTGCTGCTGCTTTCTTCTTTCCTTGTCAGCAAGCCAAGGAATCCCCCCCAAAGCTCTTACGTAGGAGATACCAAGACTGTGAGTCACTTCTCACTCCCAGAGCAGAGTCCGCAAAACGGTGCACGGAACAGCAGACCCAACATGGGGCTTCCCTCCAAGCCACCAAGATCCCAGGAACCATGGGTCCAGCCATCGCCGCATTTTTCTTGCTATTGCTCCCTCTTTCTCTTCCACCCTTGTCCATTCCTTCGTTTTCCAGTGCTTTCCTCTTTTTCTCTTCCTTTCTGTGTTGCTGACAGCCTCAGACCCAGCAAGAGCTGGGTCCCTCTCGCCTTCTGTTATTTTTTTCCCCCTGCAGCAGGCTTTGGCTGCAACCTCTGCAAGCTGGATCACCAAAGACACACGACTCACTCACAATGAATAATCAATACAGATATTGATCTGTAGAAAATGTTTGTAAATTCCTGAAAGGGAATCAGGAGCAAGGGGCAGGGAGGCTCGTGGGGGACGACGCTGAAGGGCTGGCGGCGGTCGGAAGCAGAACTTCATTTGGATCCCAAGTCTTGCTGGCTCCGAGGCGACGGTACCGGAATGCGTGTGAGCGAGGGTGTGCGCGTGGGAGCGCGCGTGTGACGAGGGTGTTCTGCATTCTCCTTTCTCTACAGCTGCTTTCCCCGAAGAATCAAGAGCCAAATGGTCGGGAGCCCCCGTCAGTGCCATGTCTTGGCTGCGGGCCAGCACTGTTTTGTTTTCATTATCACACGCTACTTTGCAATTTGCATAAATACAGGGTTATTTTTTATCGTGTCGCCCAAAAGATAGAAAGAAAAAAAAATAGAAGTCTTTGTTGTGTACAAGAGGGGCTTGCTGCCTACTCATCATGGCTAAGGATTTAGCGTGTGTAGAGGGCTTCAGAAGAAATACGGGCAAGGAAGTGGTAATCACAGAGAAAAAGGAACACGGGAGAGATAAAAAGAGGAATTTACAGATAACTGCAGGGCACTCAGCTTGGTGGAACCAAATATCAGGGATACATTTTCCTCTATGGAGAAGAGGTAGGGCCTTAGACCAGCAAAGAAGAGATAAAGACCACCAAGGTCTAATCCGTGCCCTAGAGTGTGCACATTTCACGCTTTCCCTGCAATGAACTGTTTATCCTTGGAAGAAAAGGGACACAGGACGTTGAACACAGACTTGCTTTTCCTGCCTCATCCAAAACCTAGAAAGCATGGGAGCAGAAGGAGCTCCCTCTTCAGCTGCTAGCAGCTGATGGGCTTCCAGCAGGCAAGAAGTTTTGCACATTGGTCTTTTTTACTAACCTTCGCTACAGCTTGAGCTGCTCGACAAGAGTTCCCTGAATTGTGTGTACCCCAGCATTGAATGGCATTTACACCTTCTCCTTGGCATTTCACCTTTAGGAAAATGGGCACAAGAGTGTCCTAAGTCAAATGATAAACTATAGATGATGTTCTTTTGCCTGCTGTGTCTTGGCAGTAGAGATGAGGCCCCCTGAAGTCATGCCCCCAAGTGAATGTCAAGCAGGTTCCTGTGTCCCCGGGGAATGGCACCTCACTTCAGAAAAAGCTCCTAGCTCTCTCAAGCCACTGAATGGGCCCCCTCCCTTTGATTTCCTATCTTTTGGTCTCACCCCCACTCTGTTTTTGTGATTTGATAGTAAAATCTCTTTGGGATACTCTCCTCTTTTTTTCCCGTTGCTCTATCTATCCCCTTCTGACCTGGCGACAGAAGGGATGTGTCACCTTTGAGATAGTCATCTAGAGTAAGACCTCTGCGTGAGGATTCAATTCCAGCACCCTCTGTCTTGAAAGGAGCTGTCTGCTTTATCAGCCAGCAGCAGCAACAGCAGGAACACAGATTTTTTATTTCCTTTCTGGCTTCTGATTAGCTCCAGCAATCCAATTAGCAGAGGAGTTTCTATCACACGGACTGAGGTGCTCCTACTCATCACAGCAACTCAAACCCACTCATAAACTCCATCAATACTACATCTTCCTGTGACGTGGATTAATTACAGCACCAGCCCTTCCTGAGTAGGTCTACCAGTGCAGGTATATATAAATATCAGAATTAAAGAAAAGGCGAGATGGGATGACTTTGTGTGTCACCAAGGATGCCTGAAGGCTGCCCTGTGCATCCTACTGTCTGTCCCCCTCACATTTTTCTAGTGTGTATCCAGAGGCTGAGTGGGCCAGAACCGAGCGTTGTGGAGGATTCAGCAGCAGCTAAATCATAGTACATCCGCATGTTTTCATCCTATCATTAAGACGTTATGAAACTTCAGGGCTCTTAGAGACGAATTTCCTATTCCAGTTTGTACATCCCCCAACATAGTTAAACTATTTAAAATAGTTCCATGAAGAGAAATGTCATTATCTTCATTGGTATTCCATTCCAGCTGGGTACAATCAAGATATTGTTGTACCCTTTCATCTGTCTACAATTTCATTCCAAATTTATCCTTACATACATCAATCTTTAGCATCTATCTATCCATTCATCTAGCGATATTCATTTATATATCAACTATTTATTCTGCTTCCCAGTCATCTATTCATCCATGTGCATCTAGATATCCATTTTCTAACCATATATTGATCTATGAATATCTTCCTATTATCTGTCATCTAACTTGTCTATCCATCTGTATTACTCATCTGTTTATTCATCATTTATGTATCTATCCATTCAATCATCTATCATTTGCTTATCAGTTACCTTTTTAATTTGTGTCTTTTGTTAGCTATGTTCCTAACAGAATCCCAGTTTCTCATTCTTAATACCCAGTTTCCAAATGAAGTCTATAAATGTTATATACTTGGTTATCTGTTCTCTGGTATAAAAGCCTTGTGAACTAAAGAAGACAGTAAAATCATGTGATTTTCAATGAGCTAAAAACTACAAGGAAAATATTTTATCCTGGATTCCTGAAGCATTTTTCTTGCAAATAAAAGTATGCCTTTCTACTCCCTCTTAAACCATGGTTTTAAAAGATTTCAGATAGCATATACACGTAAATCTCATTCAGGCTCCTATATCAACCACTGCAAAATCTTTATACAAGTGGTCCAATTTCACTAGAGCTAACCTGAGACTACTTTTATCATAACAGATACTAAACCTTACCATGATAATTAGGTTATACATGTTGGTGTCTCTTGTGTCCAAGTTGGGGTCCAATAGCAATTTCAGAACTAAAAAAAAATTTTTTTTTCATTAACTTTATTCACAGTATTATTAAAGTCTGAACCATAACTTGAGATTCAATACTTTCTCAGGGTGACTTCTCAGAGTTAGCTCCAAAGAAACTGAGTCCAACAAAGCATTATTGGGTTGAGGAGAAATGTCAATGGATGTCATTTCTGACTGGGGCAGTAAGTATAGTTTGTGGCTTTGAGTGATGACTGGAGAGTTGGGCTGGGTCTTCACTATGTTCTTAGGATATTGGTTCCCAAACTGTAGTCCAGGTCAGAATCCTAATCAAGTAGCTGATTTTGTCTCTGACTTCTCTGGGCATCTCTAGTATTCTGTTAATTTGCAGGCAATATTATCAGTTAAGGATCCAAGTTGTTTTTAAAAACTAACCCAAAGAATATTGATTAAGGTAGAGCTCCTAAAAACTTCACCAGTTCTGGAGCTGCAGTCCCCAATGAGCAGCCAAGGACCTAAGCCACGTGTCCTCCAAAGCACAAGGGAGACAGAAACCACCTCTTTCCTCTTCTCACGTTATTTCCATTCATTCCATTGCCATAGTTTTCTGGATTCAGTTGTTATCAGAAATGAGATTACACGATCTCTTGTTCTCCTGTTGGCTTTTTTCTCGCACTAATCAGGGCTGACTTCTCCATTAGGCACAGTAGACATAGTGCTTAGGGCCCATAAAAGTTTGAGAGACTCCCAACAAGTGTTTTAATTTCTTTTAAAATCATTAAAAGGGTATGCTTTTTAATCAAATGATACATGTTTTAATATGTAATATTAATATATTATGTTAATGCAATCATAAAATAGAAGTTTGAATAATTTTTTAGGGAGAACGGGACCCACGAAGGCAAAAGCACCCAAGGCCAATGAAAGCCATGCATGATGTGACTCTGATGTCAACCAGATTACTTATAATTTAGTCATTAATCTCAAAAGATCAGGGTGGTTAAAGAGCCAGGTTTTCTGGGTTCGAATCCTGGTACTGCCACTCTCCTTAGTGGTAAAACAGAAATAATAATAGTACCCAATGCATAAGGATGCTGTGACAATTAAATGAGATGACAGATGTAAATTGCTTAGCATAAAGCCTACACATAATGAGGACTTGACAAAATGCATTATGATGATTGTTATTATTTATATTGTTTTAGCTTTGATGGCCTTGCTTTAAAAGTCTGTCTTTCTGTAATCCAGCAGCTATGACTAAATCTATTACTTTTATTTTTAAAAATTAGATTATCTTCTAGTTACCACGGATGGAAGAGGAGAGGGAGGTGATAATTGAAGTGTCCTCCCTAGCCTGGAAATCAGAAATTTTCTGTCCTAGAAGGAGTAAATTCATACTCTCTACCTGGAGCAAGGTCTTTATTCCATATTATAAAACTCCTCTAATAAATCAGTGTCATCTCTCCCGATCAGAGATTTGATTCTTTTCTAACCTAAAACAATTTTGCAAAAATCTTATTAAGAACCACAGGTTAAAAAGAATATTGTCAAAACTTTCTCTTTCCTTTTCTCTCTTTCTTTTATTATCCTCTCATTTTTTTTGTCATTTAACTCCAATTATGAGATGCTAAGTGCTTTTGGAAATTTCATTGTTAATATCTTCTTACAGCGCTATTAACGTAAATCAAGTTTAATAGTGTCCCAGCAAGTGTAAAAGCAATCAAAAATTCAGTACTCACGAATCATTCTGTAATTTCAGCATAAAATGTTAATAGAAATAATATCCAATACCATAAAATATCAGTAAATTCAATTTTAAATATATGTGATGAATTACTTCACCACCCTATAGCATTGGTGGAATATTCTAGCATACAGTACTTAATTGGCAGAGCCATACCTCAGTCATGCTCAGGCTGCCTGAAGTCCCCTCCTGCTTCCCCGTCACTAGCCAATCCTGGCAGAATAAACAGCTCAATGACAGGCATTTTTCCATCTCAGACACCCTGAGTTATTTGGCCATAACAAAAAATGACTCAGGATCAGTCAACGTATTCAAATTAATAAGAACAAAGACATTTCATTTCAATTCTAAGAATATTGATCAACAGGGGAAAGGCCCCAGCTCCATGTGATCAGCAGAGATGCCTAAGATAGAGGCCCTGTCCTTTGGAAGTTCACATCTCATAAGACAAGCCAAGGCCGAGACACATATGACAACCAGTATTTCAGACCCAGCAGTGAAAACAGCTATCATGAAGGCCCGTACAGAAAGCTCTAAAGGACCAATAGTTGGCCGGTTAATCTTAGAAGTTGGCTAACGCAAGGGGCACATAAAACTATGTATACTGACATGTACTTTAAGCATTTTACACTTGAAACAAC
The DNA here is from genome assembly GCF_004126475.2 of Phyllostomus discolor. Classification (NCBI taxonomy): domain Eukaryota; kingdom Metazoa; phylum Chordata; class Mammalia; order Chiroptera; family Phyllostomidae; genus Phyllostomus; species Phyllostomus discolor. Next base: position 63,089,478 of record NC_040914.2, read on the forward strand.
ATCTTTTTGCATAAACCACTGCCATGTTGCTGGTCTAGCGTGTCCAGTGTTTGAAGGAAAGGGAAAATTTAGGCACCCAGGAGGCCATCAGAGTGCAGGCTCTATAACTGAATCCTTCAGTTATAGTTGCCCCACCCACACTGCGATTCTTAGCAACTCACCTGAGTGTCTTCACAGGGTTAGTTTAGCTGCCATAGAAACAACTCTTTTTTTGTACCTATATGTCTCTGCTTTATATTTTAATTAAGTTATGACTTCGAATAACAAGAATAACTTTCATAAAGAGGCTTGGTGACAAACATAACTGATTCTTAGAGAGGCTACAGCTTGCCTGGTGGGCCCTGGACTACTCAGGTGCCCCAGGGTGTAGCCTAGTATCTCAAACCACAGAGAGTGCTGAGGGCAATGGTCAGCAGGGCTTCCAAAGGGCATGGTGAGCACCTGTCTGTTCAGCTAGTTACTGAAATGGGTGCTTAAAGAGTTTCTACTCCATAACATAAACAGGAAGGCAAACCCAGGACCAAAAAAAAAAAAAATGCAATGTAGGGTCAGAACAAAGAGCCACGTGGGCCAAAGTTTAATCTGTGCTAGAGTTACATGACGTAGAACACAGTGTTAATGTGTTCATCTGACATTAAGGAGTCAATTTAGCATCTTGACTACCCCGAATTGAACAGATTTTTGTAGCTCTGGCCTGCAGACATTTATTCAAATCTTCTTAAATCAGACCTTATTTATAGCCTATATGGAGTCCCAAAAAAGTCTCAAATGTTTCCATTGTAGACAGTCATGTTTTTTGTATCTGTCCTAATAAAGTTTTCTCTAAACCTGTATTTCCTCGAGTGTGGAGTGCATACTCACAGTGATGTGAAAGACCGTGTTTGGAGGTACACTAACATTTTTAAACTTTTTTTAACATGTAAGCATATATAAAAATATAACCAGCACATGGTATCATGATTTTATGGATATTATCTCTTAACGTGAGGCTAAATCTATTTAAGCAAAACTATGAGTCCACTGAAAGAAAAATAATAAGTCACAATGAAGGTGGTACAGGAATAGGGCAAAATCCTGAAGGTGATAGTCACATGGTTGAAGTTTAGGAAAGCCAGTGGAAGCTTTACAGATATTTCTGAGTTCAGGTATTCTACCAAGCAGCCACTCGACCATTTAGACTTTTCAAGCAGAATATTCTGGACGTTGTAGGTAGCCTGTGTTCATGTGAAGCAACTCGCCTTCCTGATTTTGTGCAAGTTGTCTGTGCCTTCCTGTCTTTCTTTGTCTGTTTGACTGAAGCATTAGAGCTTCTACTCACAGGCCTGAGCTTTAAAAAGGCACCTGAGAGACCTCTTCTTAGCAAATAACTCCAGGTGGCTGGTGCAACCTTTCATCGGTCTGCCAACATGGAGTCCTTTTTCTTATAAATAAGACCGTGTGGGCCACAGTTCTGCAAAAGCTCTTCTTTCCTGACAGGCCACACCTAGACATATGGTGCACAGTACTTAGAGGAAGCACTTGAGGAATATTGCTGACTTGACTTGACTTGCTTAGGTGAGCTTAGCCTGCTCTTCATGACTGCCCCGTGGAAAGTCCCACATCAAGGAAATTGATACAACCATGGAGGAGCAATCTAGAAGCTCAGGATGTGGCTGATTTGAACAAGAAAAATTTCTGAGTATTTTATATACATATTGTGCTGCTAAACCCACTTCTCATTTTGCATTTGCTTATGTTGTAAGAGAAAGTAATACGTTAAAGCCAAGTATTTTGAACATGACATTTTGCACTGTTGATCTTGGTACATGGCACTCATATGAGGAGAGATTATTCACACCTGGTAAATATCTTGTTCATCTTTAAAAAATAATTATAACCAGCAGTGACAATTTCAGGGTTTGTGGTGTTACAGAAGTATAAGAAAAAGATGTGAGAAGCTTCTAAGAAACAATCAGAGATGTGAAATAAGAAAGGGCTCATCACTGAGTTATGTATGATAGGAAGTATGTTAAATGAAATATAATTTGTCCATATAATGCTATACTGTGCACTCATGTTGTGAAGTGATATTTAAAGATGTGGAAAGTATATACAATATATTGATAAGTGCTTTTAAAAAAAACAGGTTAAAAATAGTATAGATAGGAGATCCCAATTTTATTGTTAAATCTATAAAGTGATGCAACATTTTTAAAAAACGTATGCTCATTTGTAAACAATCTATTAAAAATCTATAAGAATAAAATACTTATACAGTATATAAAGGTATATAAAATATATACACCAAAGTTATAACTGTAAACAGAGATATTATGGTGTTTTTATTTTCTTCTTTGTGTTTTTTGCATGTTCTATATTTTCTACAACAGTCACATGTCTTTCATAAACAGGAAAAATAGCACATGATATATGAATATATGTACATATGTATTTATTACAAGTCAAGATCCAGATAGCAACCTGACATCCAGAATTACTTTTATTTATGAGCCATTAGGCTTTAACATCACTGATTTTGTAATTGTAGAAGCATGTTTATCCAGTAAACCCTGTTTTCCATTATGATCATGGTCACAGGTTGGGATGTTGTGATTAGTCAAATCTTCTTAGAAGTATCCCACCCGGAGTACCAGTTTTCAGAGAATTCGAATATAAATACATGAAACTAGGCGATATCAAAAATAATTTAATCATCCTGAGTTGATTCAGAAGGAATCTCATAATCCCTTAGCGCTCCAATATTCTTTTCATTTTGAACATCAATGACCTCTGTGGGGGAAAGCACAGAGGTGAGAGTTAATAGCTATGCCCGGTTCAATGCCCAGCTCAACTTCTCCCTGAAGACTTTCTGGCCTGTCCTTAGGTCTTTAGAATCGCTACCTCATGTTTGGCATTCTGCCAGCTCCTTCTCTGCCTCTGGAGTCCCAGACCTCCTCCTGGGCTCCCTGAGGCCCCTATCTTGACCAAGGAGGAAAGCACAGCCTCAAGCTCAATCCTCTAGGGAGGTCAGAATTAAGTCAAGTCCAGGACCTCAGATATGGTGGCTCAACTGGCCCCAAGAATCAATCTTTTTTCATTTCAATATTTTATTTATGCTATTGTAGTTGCCCCAATTTTTCTCCTTTTCCCCCCTCCACCCAGCTTGTACCTTCCCACCCCCACAGTAATTCCACACCCTTGTCCATGTCCATGGGTTATTCATACATGTTCTTTGACTAATCCCAGGGATAAACCTCTGGGTTTCTGTCTTAGTCTATTCAGGCTAGTATAACAAAATCCCATAGACTGAGTGGTTTCTTAATAACAGAAATTGATTTTTTACAGTTCTGGAGGCTGGAAAGTCTAAGAGAAAGGCACCAGTAGATTCAGTGTCTGGTCAGGGCCCACTTCCTGTTTCATAGACGCTGTCTTCTCATTCTGCCCTCACATGGCCAAAGTGGGATGTGAGCTCTCTGGGATCTCTTTTATAGGGGCACTAACCCCATTCATAAAGGCTCCACTCTCATGACCTAACATCTCCCAAAGGCCCTGTCTCCCAATACCATAACAAAGGAGACTGGTTTCAACATACAGTTTGGGGTGGGGGGCAACCTACACAGGTACTCAATCTATAGCAATTAGCCTACACCTGTTGACAGTGCTCCTTCCCAGGGCTACAGCCTTGCCCCATAGAAGATATACCCAGCAGTCCCCTAGAACATCCTTGATCCCTGCATACATCCTCCCTCATGCACGTAAACACATCCATTCCTAGTACTCCACCCAAAAGTTTTCGGGGACTCTGCTACTGACCTAGCATTGTTATGAAAATTAGAAAATGGAGACTATTCTTGGAAGACAAACAAACAGCACAAGATTGCAGCCCTATAGACCTTTATTTTGGCAAGCAGAGTGCAGGGCACACACACATCAGCTTCCAGGAGCTCCCTTCAGTAGGTATGTTTATGTAGCACAAAAACTGCACAATGAACATAGCAGCCCTGAGCATTTTCATACTCAAAGAATTTTAGAAAATCCTGCCTATTGTCTGGCTTCTTGGAGCTTTAGAATGTACGTGGGCATATTAAAAGGCTCTGTAAAGGCCTGGATACCAAGATCTATTTAACTTCCTTTAACCTCATCTTTGACCACACTCCTCAGACTTATTTGTCAATGAAGACCACTCCATTAAAAAAAATTATTTATAGGTCACCTAGCATTTTCTCAAATACATTTTAAAAAGGAAATCTTACCCAACTCTCTGGGATCCTACTGACCAGAGAAGGCAGCCTTCAAGCTCCCGCCAACCTGGCCTCCTGCAGAGGGCCAGCCTGGAAGCAGCCATCACAGCATGCTCTACTCTCCGTCTTCTGGGCCATGCCCACTGTTTCAGGATCTCTTATCCCCAACCATTGTAGAAACAGTGGTAGGAAATTGAAATATCTCTCAGACAAAAGGGGTCACAGGTCTTACAGGGCCGTCACTGTCAACTGGGCATGTCTTAGGTACAGGCCCTGCCAGAACCTGCAGATCTCACCGAGTCTCAGCTCCTTCCTGTTCCGCAGTATGACACATCCACTGACGACCTGCACCTCCCCTAGTTATTCGTATAATTCTTTCATTATTGCTGGTACACCCAACCAGAGCCCTGGGAGGCAAGTACAAGAAGTCATCAGGCAATACTGATCGAGTACCACTAGTGTGGGTGCATGTGGATGGACTAGTGAGAGTAAAATATGCTAATGACATGACTTGTTAAAAACAACCACCACAACATTAGGTCTGCATGTTGTTTATATGAATTTCTGTTAGCAGGAAGGGGAGCAAAAATGAGGTCTAAGAACCCGAACGTCCATCAACAGATGAACACATAAACCAAGTGGAATATATCCATACATTGGAATATTATTCAACCACAAAAGTAAAAAAAGTACTGATACATGCTACAACATGAAGATACTATATTAAGTAGACTAAGCCACATATAATGGGCCACATATTGTGTGGTCCCATTTATATGAAACACCCAGACTAGGCAAATCTATAGATACATAAAGCAGATTTGTAGTTGCCAGGAATGGGGAAGCGAGGAACTAAGGACTCACCACTAATCAGAACAGGGTTTCCATTTAGGGTGATGAGGAAGTTCTGGAAATGGATAATAGTGATGGTTGTACAATATCATGAATGCCTTAGTGCCACTGAATTATACACTTTAGAATGATTAAAATGATAATTTAATGTGTGTTTTTACCAACAAAATTTTGTGTTTTTACCAATTTTTTTTAAATTAAGTTAATTCTAAGAAAATTCTAGACACAGTAGAGATGCTTAAAAGAATTAGTTGGGTCATTCTGTGGGTCCAGCCTGGGATTACTTCCCATAATCCTCTACCAAAAAGTTTCATTGACAGGTTAATCACTGCAGATCTTTTGTGAGATTTTGGAATTGGCATTTCCTTTTAATTGCCTGGGCCAAGCATATCAAATAGTTTTCTTTCTTTTATTGGTTATGTTATGATACATCACAGACTTTTCTGGTATGCTGTCTCTAGCCTAATGTGTATAAATAAATATACATAAGTCCACATCTTATATTGTGCTCCATTCTGGTTACCTCATTCTTTGGGGTGAGTGATTCCAAAACTACACTAAATATGGAGAAATGAAGAGATGAGACTGGGGGAGGAAGGATGGAGTAACATAAAAGCTTTCACTCTCAGAGTAAAGCTGGAGGAAACTATAAGTTCTGTACTCTGAAAATGGCTCGTAGACAACATAAATCACCGATAAACCTTTTCTTTTTTAATCCTGGCATCTATAGGTTAAAAGAAATTAGATATTTTTAGGTTAACTACAAAGTCACCAGCAGGGGGAAGTATACAAAGGGATGTCGGGACTACCTTCAGGGCCCCAAAATGTCCTGGGCTCCTCTGTAAACAGGGAGATTTCCTTTGTGCCCTCAGTAGAAAAAAATAGTCGTATTGTGAAGCTGTGAGAGAAACAACCTTTAATCCTTGCAAAACCCAATAATATTATGTATATTGACTAAAACCCCGTAGAGTGGGCCTGACGGGGTTTTTTCATTACCACGGTACATTGTAACCTAGCTACCTTTGAAAAGTAACCAACATCAAGAGGCACTTGACATTTGCAAAGTATTATGGGTGTCCTCTCTATGTCCTCTCAAGTTCCCAAATTTACAATGGTCTTAATTTAAAAGTTAAGCCACAGGATCAATTGCTTAGTGTAGGGCCAGGCTGCCCTTTTTAAAACAAAACAAAAAATACCAACCCCTCGTGGGCCAGTGTGACCTGACTTCCTCATGTGGCTCAGCTTTTGGTGGGTCGCACGTCGTCTCGTGTTTAATTTCGAAGGAAGGTGTCTGAACCTCAATCGGACGGTCATGTTCCAGTCCTCCAGGTGTTGCTGAGATGTACAAAGACAGCAGCAGCTGGTAATGAGTTGGTGAAAATGAAAAAGGAACATAAGTACCTTCTTTAGCAAATCCCCTGGAAATGACACGGAGCCTTGAGGATCGATAGCATCGATCTATCCCAGGGCTATAGCTCCTCTCCATCTGACTCGCCTGCAAAAGTCAGCCCAGGGAAAACAGCAACATTATTACGGGCAAAACTGTGACCAAATCAACTGAGAAAAATCAAACTTCGTCCTGCTTGCAGCTCCCTCTATTTGGGCAATGGCCGTGGGTCAACATTAGAACAAGGATCAGGCTGAAATCCCAAGGGAGAACTGAAGTGGGCCATGGCCTTGCTTTCGGCACACATCTTTATGACCTTCAACAACATTTGCACGGCTATCTGTCTCCTACCAAAACCCTGATCATTGTGTAAACTTAGACTCTTGAACCAGGAAACTGGGGAGTCTAAGGTACTTTTGTGAAAATGTTCAGGTAACGTTTCAGTCTATTGTAAGCAAATGATCTATCAGTGTTTCCTATCAAAATCAGGCAAGCCGTAATCATTACTAAGCAAATTTAATTTGCCCACCATAGGCTAGTTCTTAGACTACAAAGATCATGGAGTAATTCTTGACTCTGGAGTTCATACTCTTTCCAGGGAGATAGACATAATACTAGCGACTCCCAGTATAACAAATACTGTTGTAGCAGATCATGGGAGTACTCTGGAAACCCAAAGGAGGGGAACCAACTCAGTTCATAAACATTTGCAGGGAGACTGACTGTTAGGCCAGAACTGGATCAAGTTCCATGGCTGAGCCACACACCAATTCGATGAGGAAATATCCTCCATTTTTAGTGGGAGGAACCACCAAGTCACAAGGCAAAGGTGCTGGTGTATAATCCTAATGCACAGAGGGCATGAAGAACAGCAGACAGTGACTCATTCCACCTCCCCTGAGGTGGAGAAATCATAGGCAGCTTCTGATATGTTGAGGAGGTCCATGTAAAACAGAAGCAAACAATCCACTGAACAACACAGAGAACTTTCCCAAATCTGCATAGTCCAACCAAGGTGGCTTCGCCCATCTATTTAGAACAGGAAGAAAACGCTAGCTAGAACATCATTAAATGGTTGGTTGAAACATTTAGGAATTCCCAGTTGAATTATAGCCTTGGCAGCAGCTGCCTTCCAGACCCATCTGGTTTGAATTGGCAAATCTGCAGCTGCGCTTGTTGGTATGGGTGAGCCTTTCTCTTGAGTAATGGGCCTGCATGGAAGGGGTGGAGAAAGGGAAGAGAAGGATGAAACTTGTCATGAAAAATGGGTAGAGAGAACAACAGAGCTACTACCGTTTTTGCTTTGCAACATGGCAGTGGGCCTGTGGTTCTGGACTGGAGGACAGATTCTTGTAGGATTACTGAGTCCCCTCTGCGTCTCTTGTCAAACCCAGGAGACTCTGTCACTTCGCATACTTGGGTTATGAATTGATTGTTTTGCTTTTATGGGACTGGTATAATTAGTTTCACATTTTTAATTTATAGCATCAGCTAAGCTTTTTAATCCGTTATTTATGGCAAAGAACTAAGAACTAAATTGCCTCCTGCCCCCCTCACAGAAAGCACTTCGGTCTCACAGTTCGTAATCAGTTGTTTGGCTAAGACATGTGGCCTTCTTAAAGGAAAACTTTTCTCACAGAGGAGTCACTGCAGCTTCTCTGGATTTCTTCATATTTAGTCTTGGAACCCCTAAAGGAAAAAAAAGCCTGAAATGTTTAAATGGAGTAATATTTCTCTAAACCTCTGCTTTAGGAGAAAGTGAAGTTGGCAGGGATGAGAGACTCGTGCCAGAAAAGTTCCATTTAAAGAGAATCTCTTGTGTTTGGTCACCTTGCCTGTCGTTGGCTGGCCTCTGTGCGGGACTCTCGTGTGTTGTTACTTTCCGATATAACTGAGGAAACGTTAGCAGAGGAGAATGAACTCAAAGAGTTGGGATATGTGAGAAGAGGTCCTTGTCATGAACCAAGGGTCTTGGGGATTAGGCAAGTGAAGGAGCCCGATCCAGTCAGAGCATCCTGACATTCTGCTAGTTCAGTTAAATAGGGCTCCCGATGCATCTGGCCTGGCTTGGGAAAGCACATGAGAAATTTTCCTGTTGAGTGGTATTGATGGCCACACCATACGTAAGCCGCTTTAAAAAATTTCACAGTCACACTTGTAGATCTGGAAAGACAGGATACCCCAGAGCTCACACGTAGCCTTGTTGCTGAGATGGCACTCAGGAGCATGGACGGCATCCAGACTGGTAGCCCCTGTGGAAGCGAGAGCTGGAAGCTACAGCGTAGGCTTCAATCCTGACTTTGATCCTTTGCCCGAGCCCGTTTGCACTGGAGTGCTGAAGGGTTAAAGATGAAGAACTGGGCTGCAGCAGGAGCAGCTCCTGCAGGACCCAGGGGAGTCCTGATGCTGAGCTGGGAGCCTCCCCTCCCCGGCCCCAGCCATGCCGAAGGGTCTCAGTGTTTACTGAATGTTAAAGAAATACCAATTGAATCGTATGTTTAATGGGGTGTATCAAACATGTAATAAGATACATATCTATTAAACAGTTGTGAAATCTCAGTAAATATGTTCTTAATAATAAAGGGTGCAGATGGCTTACAGATTGGGCCAAAGAACAAAGACTAAAGGAGCTTATGGAAGGAATAAGAGAGCCATCTTCTGAAAACTGAGAAGACAGCTGATTTTCAGCCAGAATTTGATACATGTATCTGCGCTCAACTGGAGCAAAAATGGGACCCAGGCCCACAGAGGAGAAGACTATAAACTTCGAAACCTGAAGACTAGGAGAAAGAGTGACTAAAATTAAAGACAGAAAAATGGTGGCTCACAAACTGTCCCCAGTGTTTTAAACATGCCTTCAGGTTTTAGCAGTAGGCGATTCTCAGTGTCACACGTCTATCCTTGAATGTCCCCAGACTGCAGGAGCTAGCCAAGAATTAGAAAACAAGAGAGTTACATGATATGTAGGTAAAGGATTAACTTGTTTTTCTTTCTCTAAAAAGTGGTAATTATCATATTATATTGCAATATGCTATTGAAGTTACACCAGAAAACTACTACTGAAAACCAATCCCTTTCTTCTTACACACATGGGTCAGGCTGAGTGTGCTTAAGTGTGATTGCTTGCCAAATAATGGGTGCTTACAGTTGAGAGAAAAGAGAGGGAAAGCGAAATTTGCAGAGGCAGGATATCTTAGAATTCTGAAATAAGCTCAAACCTATGCCTTTCTCAAGCCTTTGCACACAATGAAAATGACTCTGTTCAGCAGACTGGGCTAATCAAAGACTGGTCACTGTCAGCCCAGGGGCTCTGACCCCTCAGGCACTGCCATGCCATCCTGAGGGCAAAAGAATCACTATCGAATCACACTCTTTGGGACGCTATATCCTAGACCCTACGGAGACTAGTGTAACATTCTGTTTTTCTGATCAGAAACCACCCTAGCTTTGAAATAGTCAAAAAGTGTACAGATATAGATAGATAGATAGATAGATAGATAGATATAGATATAGATAAGGATAATAATAATTAATGTTTTTATTATTTCCCGTGTATTTCACATTGTTCTAAGTATTTACATATATTAACTTATTTAAACACTATAACTATGAGCTAGATATAATCATTACCTCCACTTAAGAAATAAGAGAACTGAGGACACAAAAGGAAGCCATTTCCTCAAGATCCCCCAGCTGGTAGATGGTAGCACTGGGAGGCAAAGCCAGCTGGTTTGGCTGGAGAGGGCACATTTGCAACTCCTCCTCTGTATCAGTACTTTTCAAAGATTTAAGAGTCATGGGTCACAAAATAAAAGCCCATCTGTAGAATACATTGAGGTGAACATGGGAGGCAGCTCATAGCCCCAGGGACAGGGGTGAGGGCAGATCAGCAAGTGGGCTGAGGGGCTCCATACCATCCCCACTGGAACCCATTTGCACTCTACCAGTGTGCCATGGCATACCAGTGAGGAGCGGCTGCGCTATGTAGCTATCTAGGTGTTCCTAGCAGGGTTATTTAGCAAAACACAAGCCTTGCAACAAGGCACTGGATAGACTCAGTACATCATAGGAATGGAGAAAGCCCCTGTGCTAACATACTAAGGAGCCTTTCTAAAGCTTGATGTAGAAGTACATTTGTTGGTACAAAGAGATGATCATGATACAGAATGAAAACAAAAAATCAAATGACCGAACATTATGTAGTCTTTGAGCTCATTTGTGTTGAGAGAGAGAGGGTTGGGAGAGGAGAGAGTTTACAGCTGTGAGCTCAAGGTAATGGGATTACCGGAGGGGGGAGTTTCTTTGTCTGTTTTCTATATCCTTTTTCTACAATAAACATGGATAAGCTGAAGGTTTTTCTAAGAGCAGAAGTCACCTGATTAATTCCTACCAAAGAATTATTAATGTTCAGGTTCCATGTCAGTCTAAACATAGTTACCCAAACCAGTGACTTCCAACCTCTCACTGTCATTGTGTATAGTAGAAGAATTCTTTCCCTAATGAAATCTTGCTTGTAGCCTCAATGTATAAAAAGCAAACCAAATAGAACTTCTCTGATAGAAGCCGGGTGTGAGGCCCAGAGCCCACCATCCACTTACAGCCCTTGTCCTCACACCTCATTCCTAATGGGCATGGCTCAGAAAATGCTACCCTAGGCCCCTGCAGGAGAATTAATGGTGGCCAAAAACAAACAAACTAAAATTCTCTGAAGGAATAAATCTATTCAAATAATCAAAATAGTATAACTGAGAGAAACAATAGAAAACTTGAATGTTAAAAAAAATAGATTATTTAGGATTTAAACTTAAATGCATAGGCTTTTGCCAGATCCTACCCTGTGGACACTAAGAAGGAGCCACCATGTGGCAGCCTCCTTATACCCAGCACGATGCCTTCATCACAGATCCAGGTAAACTTGCCCTGTTCTTTAGTATCACTTCTGCTGCTTGATTTCTGCTCATTTCGGTATCATCCTTATGTGTCATTGAACCTCAAGAAGAGTCCAGAAAGATGTCCAATGCCCAGAAATTCTATTTTCCCACAACTTGTTTAAGCTTGCTTTCATGTTTACCTTCCTCTTCAAGGGGCAAGTCAATTGCAGTTTGTAGAAAAAAATTAAAGAAATCTGGGTGGCTTTCTTAAAATGCTATATGGTTTCCAACAACCAACATTTGTGCCAGGTCAACGATGGCAGAACTGAGCCACCACACTGCCCCGATGCGAACTTTGAATCTAAAGCCAGGAGCTACTGACCTCATCCTCTGAATGAGGATGGACCCAACAGTCAACCAAAGAGATACCTTTCTGCTTATATTTATCATTCAGTCTCAAAAGGAAAGCTGAGTGGATCCATAATGTATAAGAATTGGGTGGGTCATCATTCGATCATTGGACAGCTATGGTTTTGTTATCTTTGCATCCCAGCTGTTCAGGAAACCAAAACAGTATTTGAAGAAAGTCTTTCTGAAGAAGAAACTAAGATGTTCTTACCTCTTTTTCTCCTCCCATGGTTTTCTCATCTGCCATCTCTTTTGTTCCCCCACATAAGAGTAGCCTCCAGACTCTTAGAAAGGATTGATTGTGACAGTATAAGCTCAACTGTACTGAGCTGAGTTGAAATCTTATTCTAAATGCTACAGGTTATTAGGGTTAGCTGGAAGAATGTGCATTTATTTACTGAAGGTACTTTATAAATCAATACCTTGTTTTTGAATTCAGGTCAATAGGAATAACTCTGAAACACAACCAACAACTACAGCAACCCTAAAACAGCACTTTCAACTTATTGATTTTTAGAAAAGTATCTTTTCCTGGCATTATTCACACACCCTTGATAAGCAACTCAATGCAATCAAGAAATTTAATGGATTTTTTACCCCCAAATATATATATATATATATATGTATATATATATATATACACACACACATCCATGTCTTTGAATTGAAGCCAGTTAGGTTCTTTGAAAATGATAGTGGGGGGGAGAGATGAAAGATGAAGTTTGCATTTATTCCTCCCTATTTGTTTGGGGAGGCATTTTGCTGAGTCAGTGTTAAGAACACAACTAAGCAGATCCAACGGCTATTTACCATTTAACAGCTATTTACCACTTAATGTCATTAAATCTTTTGGTAATTTTAGGTATTTCCCAAATTTTGCTGAGAAATTTTTATTTCTTGTCAGTATTTACTGACAAGCAGCAGTGTTTACCAAGCACCTTAACTGGGCAGTGGTCTTGGGTCACTTCAGAAAGAAAATGTAGCCAGAATAACTCCTACCTTCCTTCCAGGCCAAGTACTCTTCAACTGCGGTACCCATTGACTTCAGGAGCATGTGCATGCTCCCTTCTTGGAAAAGAGAGAACGTGCATGGTTGTTGGGGGCATCCTGACCCTGAAGTGGCCAGGAATCATATAGCTCTGGAGCAGCAGTTCTCAAAGTGTGGTCTGGGGACCACTGGGTTTCCTGTGTCTCTGGGGTCAAATGATTTACATATTAACACAAAGACACTATTTGCCTCTTTCACTCTCATCCTGTCACAAGTATACAATGGAGTTTCCAGAGGCTATACCACAGACTGCCTCAGACGAATGCAGACGCAGACCTGAGAATTCAGCTGTCTTCTCTTAAAATAGATATTAGAGATTTACAAAAATACAAGACGATGCCACTCTTTTTACCACATTATTGTAGTTTAGGGAATAAAAATATTTTCATAAAAAATAGATCTTACTTAGGTTAATCTGTAATGGGTTTATAATTTTGTTTTTAAGTGAATATGTAAATATCTTTTCAAATTTCTCTGTTTCAATCTCTAATATATCCATAGACTTAATGCTGACAAACAAAAGCTCTTTGTCATCCTTAATAATTTTTGAGATTGTAAACAGACCCCAAGACCAAAAAAGTTTGAGAATCACTGCTTTAGAATTCTGGAGCCTTTCCCTGAACAATGCTAACAGGCTAAAGTAAAAATAATAATAATAGTCTGATAATTTTATAAGTAGACAGTTTGTGCTGTTTCACATATATTGAGTTGAAGCGTATGAAATTGTCAATGTTTGACCATTATTTGCTTATTAAAATAGTCATTTTGTGTGGTCAATCTAAAAAGATGGTATATTATTACTAACCTACCAGATGGGTTCGAGTTACCTTGGCATTTCAGAATCATTTGGGCAGTGTTGGCAAAGAGTGTCACTGCTTTATCTGCACGCTCTTATCCAGGTTCCACTTATAAAATGAGATTCAATTTTCTAAGTATTTTATTCATTAATTTTGATTATAAAGGTAATCCATGACTCAGGAGGAGCACAGAAAAGTACTAGAATGGGCATCTCTAATCTGTCATCCAGAGGTAGCTTCCCATGGAGCATTCTTCTCAATATATTCCTTTCACTCAGTTCTCTAGGCATATTTTGCCTAAATAAGAGCATACTATATTTTTTAATCTTAAATCCTACTTTTGTCATTTAACACTATTATATAAACATTTCTCATTTTACTTAAAACTCTTCACTACAAATATGTAAATATTTTTCTGGTGATAAAAATTTACATGCTCATTTTATTAACCTTTGAAAATATAGAAAATTATGAAGAATTAAATTTCTCTACATGTCACCATCCAGAATAACCATGCTTATGGTTTTGGTGTATCTTTCTCTGTTTATACATATTATTTTACATTCTTGATGTCATGTTGTTTATACAGCTCTGATTTCCACTTTTCACATGAGAAACGCTTTTTTGTGTCAGTGGAAAACATCATAAATAGTTTGTTTATAGGATAAATTTTACCATATGCATGGAATATTATGAACTATTCCACCTTTTTATGTTGCTTGTATTTTTCATAAACATAAATAAAGCTGATGAGAACATCTTTGGACAGACATAAATCTTGTTCTCTATTGGAGGCGTTTTCATCTTGTTTCTCAAAAATGGAATCACCCCATTCCCACGTAGAGGCTTCTGTCACAAACGCGCACCGCCGATGGGGCAGCACGGGAGAGAGAGGAGGGCGTGCTCTGGAAGAAAAGGGCAGCTTCCCCCGTTCTGTAGGAAAGGTTTCTAAGGAGTAGAATACTGAGCCAAAGGGCATGATCATTCATTTGGCTCTTTCATTGCCGAAAGCACTTGTTTTATAAAGTGCCGAAGGCACTTGTTTTATAAAAAAAAAAATTATCCAATTTACACATACATTTGAGTGAGTGCCTGTTTTACCTATCCATGCCAGAGCTGGGTTTTCTGTGTCTCTTACTCATCTCTTCTCTCTCCTCTTTTCCCCCTCCCCTTTGTTTTCCAAAGGGACTTAATAGGGAAAATGTTATTTTAATCTGCACGACTTTGATCTTTAGGGATGTAGCAATTGCTTCCCAAATATTATTTGCTTGCCACTGACTTTGGGCCACTGGCCCTCTCTCTAGTGAGTCACTTTTATTTTCAAGGTGGCTGACTAGCACTGGGGTCAAACCATAATATCTCTAGTCTGTAGTTATAAAATGAGTGAAGCCAACTAGCCCACAGGGCACTGAACTCATTATTTTGGCTTCATTATTACCTATTTGCTAACCAAATAAACTAAACAGCCCACCGTTAGAAATATCCCTGGCTAGAATACAGAATGTTGAAACCACAAGTAACCTTCTCATCATGCCCTACACTGGTCAACACCCCACTACAGTCTAATTTGGGGCCCTATAATTTAGGAGGAAAGTGAATAACTTATATTACAGAAAGAAACAGTAACCGAAGAGTAAACTTGAAACTGGTCTTATTTAACTGGGAAATGAACAGTTAGGAAGTCCTGCATATTATCTGGCTCCTTCCTGTTGGTTGAAGTTCCTTGAATGATCTCAACAGCCTTTTTCTGTATACCTGTATCAACATATCTGAGATAGTCAATCTTAAAAGACAGGGGCCATGTCTAATTCTCTTTTCACAATTTTGCACAAAGAGATCCTGTATAAGCATTCATTTGGTTGCCTATTGAAACAGAGGTCACGTGTGGGGAGAAAAAAGGAGGGTGGGGAGGAGCGTTGTTGTAAATATATTTAATAGAAAAAAAATGAATACATGCTAATAAAGGAAAGGACTCCAGACGCCAGTAAAAATCCTTGAATGAAAAACCTTGAGAAATCCTACTTATAATGTAACCAAGCTATGTCCTAGATAGGAAACATAAGCTTCCCTAGGGATATAAAGAGATCAAAATTGAAAGGGAAATACCCTGACATAAATGTCTAAAAACAGCAGACTCCCTGTTTTCTATGTTCCGTTGACCAGATCTCTTTATTAACTACCTCCCAGGCCTCACCAGTATCAACAGTGGTTCATAATGACGACCCGGGGGCAGAGCAAGATCTTGGAGTGCCCTCTGACTCATCAAAGAAATATTAAATTAAATACATTTTGTCGTGGTCTAATTCTTTTAAAATTGGTAATCTATGTGAGGTATATGTGATGAGTCCCTATTAATCCAATATTTGTTTCGACCAGAGCAATATTTGAATAATCTATTTTCCAACCACAATGAAGAGTTGATGCTAGTTCTTAAAATGTGGTTGAGTATGCATCTCTATTGTGCGTTACTCACGGAATTTAAATAAGCACAGCTGAATATCTGTTGTTTTCCTGCTCTGCAATAAAAGTTCATTTTTAAAACCTCAAATTGTGATTTGTCAAAGTCCATTTGCCAGTTCTTTAACAATTTCAGCCAAATTGTAAATTGTATAACTGTCTGCATCATTTGCATACGTAATCATGTTAGAGTGATGGTATAATCTAGGCACATCATTTATGAGAAGAGGGAACAATAGCAGCCAGCTTCCAATTCTTGGGATACTCAGAGTAATTTATTACATGGCTGATGTTTTCTTTCTAATTTCCACCAAATGATCTCTTTTAGAATGATGAGCACTAAGGACGGCTGTCCCTCGGGTATTATCTTTACTGCTTTCCTAATCTTGAATTGAGAACCAAGATGAGCACCATGTTACACGTCTCCTTCACACACACACACACACACACACACACACACAAGCTTACAGTAATTTCAGTCCAAAGAATATCACAAGGGTTCAATGAAACATCCTCCTCAAATGGTGCCCGTGTGTTAAATTAATGTAATCTCTGGATCTAGTTATTGAGTATTCTTTTCTGTGCATTGACAATTTGCCAATTGCTTGCTTCCTATTTTTAATCAATCTTGCAGATAATTTACCAGCCAACTAAATCGTTTTACTGGCCTATCACACTCCTCTACCCAACAGAGAGCAAAAGTAAATACAATCAGTCTTGTGTTGCACCATCGGAAATTTATGATGACCCCAGGCAAGTAGCTTTCTGCAAGACTAATTTATGTATAGTCACATCTGTCACTGTGGCACTTGGACATGTCTTAGGCATTTTTATTAGTTATTCCTGTTAACAATCCTGTGAGATCACAAGGTGGGTCAGATACACCCTTTTTCGAGAGGTTTCTGAAATCGCATTAGGTGCCTACATTTCAGAACTCAGCCCTCAACTCAGCAGTATGGTCCAGACCACAGGCCAGAGTCACCTGCAGTGCTAGGACTCAGAATCTCTGCCAGGCCCAAATTCTTTATTCTACTTATTAATTTCTTCTCCCACAGTAAACATTGCAGCCCAGAGCAGAAATCACTTCCCTAGGATCATAAAACAATTTACAGGTAGTAAGATTAGGCTCCCTTGTAAGTTAATGGTTAACACAGACTCAGAAAGATCTGGATTCAAGTCCTGGCTCAGCCACTTACTGTGTGACTTGGGGCAAGTTGCCTGCCTTTTCTTGCAAGGCTGTCATCTTCTCTAAAGTGAGGAAAACAGTACTTACCCTGTTGGGGTTTCTATGAGGGTTAAATAATAACAGCTCCCCATCTAAGAGTTTTCTGGGGCAGGCTATTTATACTTCTTACTGTGTGTAATGCACACCAAAGCCTTGAAGGGGTGGAGGGTGTCTCGTATGGAGCTCCCGATACAAGAGCCACACTCATCCTTCAGGAAACATCAGCCATCTCTATTAGGATACCATATGGTAGAGAAAACTATCTCAGTGATCTTTCTCTCCTGCTGTTTATTTACTGAAAATATCTTGGAAATCAGAGAGACATCTTTTGAATTCAATAACAGAATTTAAAATATTTTTGGCTTAAAATACTCAAAATACTTAAAATATGTGGATAGAACAATTGATGAAGCTCCTGCTAACTCTTAGAAGAAATCTGTATCATCTCAGCTTTCCTATGCAAGCCTGAAACTCACTACGTCAACTCTCTCCTGAGCTACAGATGTACAGTTGCACTGCCTCAATCAAGAGTCATGCTCATGTACCACTGAGCATTATTGAATGGTGGTTTTATGCATATAAGGCTCTCAGAACAGCCATGTCCTATAGTAAGTGCTCAGTAAATGTTAGCTAGTCTTATTACTATTAGCATTTTCTACCCTCATTTCACCCCACTATTTATATCTGATGGATCAGCTTTTTTAATATCCAAAGCTAGGAAGATTCTAAAGTCCAGTTTGGTATTTCTTTGAATGGTTTTCATTTTTATGGCCTAACAATACAGTATAAATTTCTTGACATGTTTATGGAACAGAAACAAATGTGCATGCACTATGGACAAGACACTTTTAGAGATATAAAGATAAAGAAGCCCTGAATCCTGACCTCAAATGGCTTGCATTGTATTGAGGGAATAGTGCAGGACTTGTACATAATGCAAGTCAAACAGTGGGAATTTTCTTAATGTACGTATGTAAAGTGCAACAAGACAGGAAAGATTATAGAACTTCTCAGAGGAAGTGACATGAGAGCAGAGCTTTAAAGGATTAAGACTTCTTTCTTCCTTTCTTTTCTTTCTTTCTTTCTTTCTTTCTTTCTTTCTTTCTTTCTTTCTTTGCTTTCTTTCTTTCTTCTCTCTCTCTCTCTCTCTTTCTTTCCTTCCTTCCTTCTTTCCTTCTTTCCTTCTTTCCTTCCTTCTCTTCCTTTTAAGTATCTATCCACCCTTTCCACTGAAAGCCAGGCACTAAGTGATAGGAATAAAAAGTGAGTGGATACGTGACTTGACTATCAAGGTCATTCCAATCGTAAGGAAGATACAAACATGTAGATCAATGGCTACTGGACAGTGGAGTAGGTGCTCATGAAGTAGGCTCAGAGGGGCTATAGAAGTCCAGAGGAGAATCTTCTAAATTGGTGTGATAGATCAGGGAAGGCTTTCAGGAGAAGGTGATGCATAAGCCAAATTTAAACAACTAGCTTAGGGAGATCAACAAGAAGGTAGATGACGGGAAAGAAAAAGAATAAACAGGTGAGGTTAAAGCATGGAGCCAATAAAAGGGATGGAGATTTAGGGCATGCCAGGCAGTTCAGAAACTGCATGAGGGCTACAATGAAAGCAGAATTAGGTTGGTGGAATGGTTAGGACTTTAATGGGGTGCAGGAGAACAAAGGAAGGAGCCATTCCAGACAGAGGGTCCAGCATAATCAAAGACACAGAGACGAAAAATACGAATTACATTAAAGAAGTTCAACTAGTGGTGTAGTGTGACCAGAAGAGAGAAGAGTCTAGAAAGGTAAAATGGGGCAAAATCCATCTTCCTCCTGTGGAATTCCTGTCTGGCTCCCACAGCACCATCTGGTTCGCGCAGTTCTCGGTGGTACAGTGTAGTCATTCTAACTCCAGCAACATTTCCCATGCCATAGCGATGGTTTTACAATTCTGATTTTGAATCTAGGCCAAATTGGCCATATGGCTGGGCTGCCTTAGTACAGACACTCTTTGAGCCATTTGCCCTGGGTAATGTTCATATTTTCTTCTTAGGCTTCAGATTTCTCTTCCATGTGGCTTTTTTCCCCCTTTTTTAAAAAATTGAATTTATTGGGGTGACACTGGTTAATAAAATTATATAGGTTTCAGGTGTACAGTTTTATAATACATCATCAGTATACAGTATTGTGTGTTTACCACCCCAAGTCAAGTCTCCTTCCATCAGCATTTATCTGCCCTCTACCTTCTTCTCCCTCTTCCACCTCCCTTTCCCCCTCTGCTGTTGTCTGTGTCTATGCATTGTTAGGGTTTTGGGGGGGTTGTTTGGGGGGGGTTTTTTGCTTTATCCCTTCACTTTTTTAACTTAGCGTCTCAATCATTCTCCCCTCCGACAGCTGTCAGTCTGTTCTCTCTATCTATGAGTCTGCTTCTATTTTGTTTGTTAGTTTATTTTTGTTCATTAGATTCCACATATAAGTGAAATCATATGGTACTTGTCTTTCTCTGACTGGCATATTTCATTTAGCATAATACTCTCCAGGCCCATCCATGCTGTCACAAAAGTAAGATTTCCCTCTTTTTATGGCTGAGTAGTATTCCATCATATAAATGTACCACAGCCTTTTTATCCACTCATCTACTTTTGGCTTTTGGTTGTCCTCATATTTTGGCCAACAGTTAATGTTAGAAAAAGATGGTTAGAAAATAAATACCCAAGTGATAGTTGGTTCAGAATGGAGGGGTTTTTTTGACAGTGTTCCTTCTAGAGAATTTCAAGAGTTCAGAAATACTGGATCTAACCCATATTCTGGACAAATCTAGAAATTCTAACAGCAGTTGGTATCCTTATGCACAGTCCTAAGGTAAACAGTGGGTGTCAGGCTACAGCAGCTATAGTATAAATAATAGTGAGCTTAAATCTTTGCATTTAAATGTGTTTTTGTAGAAGATGATTGTGTGAGCCACAAAAGAAGGCTCCTGCCACTGATTTGTGTTCTTGGTGTTTTCTGGGGATTTTGTCAGTCTTCAGAAAATAGCCTGATCAATTTCAGATTGCATTAAATTCCTCAGAAACACTGGCATGCCATAAGTATCTTTAATTTTTTTCATATATAAAAACATAAATAACTGACAGTTTCTTTCTAATAAATGCCATCAAATAAATGCCCACTGTGCTTTTTATTTGGTATTATTGATGCCAGTGAACCATAGTGTCTTTCTTAAGATTTCATGTAAACTTAGGTTTATCTAAAACAAAACAAAAATAGTAAATCTTCTTTTTTTTATTTTTTAAAGGAATTTTCACCATCTCTTTTCTTGCTCTATAAGAGCCTTTCTCAGGCCAAGGTTGTTGCAAGGCCCAGTCTAAGATGCCTTAGGAGCATTTTCTTCTCAGATGGATAACAAAATCATTAAATCCCTTTGAATTCAGTAAACCTGCTTAAACACCCCAGGTTTGTTTCAGAACAAAAGGAAACCCATTTGAAACATGCAGATTCTTCATAGAAAAAATTGTCCTAATTGATCAGGCTCTTTTGGTTGAAACTAACTGAAACCAAACTCGCATTAGCTTAAGTAAAAACAGGACTATATTACTTCATCTACTAAAATAGCGGGGGCTATGGCTTCGGGCCCAGCGGGATTCAACAGCTCGAATAACATCTGTCTCACACCACCACCAGCATAGGTTCTGTTTGCCTCATTTCAAGGTGAGCCATTTGCTTTGGTAGTGCCTGCCAGCTCCCGGCTCACATCCTACCAATACAACTGCCCCAAGGGGAGAGAGCCTCTCATTGCCATGGCTCCAGCAAAGCCCTGGTTTGGGCTGTCACTGTCTACATGTGGATCCATTACTGTACACAGAGTGGTGTGGCGTCCACCTGACCGGGCTTGGGTCAACCCAGAGTCAGGGGGTAGTAAGGTCTGCCATACCTAAACCAAATAGACTGACAGCAGAGTAAGGTGCCTCCCCTGCAAAGAAATTTAAAGTGAATGTTCCAAGAGAAAGGGAAGGGAGATGGAGCAAGTAACAACCACTGGCCTCAATAAATTCAAATGGGAAAATTCAGTGGTACGAGTCAGGCAAGGGATATATGGCCAAAAAATAACAATAACCATGTGACTGGTAATAGACAATTAAAAAGTAAAATGCATCATCAAAACTTTGTGTTTTTTAATCTTCAAATGCCAAACAGCTCCTTTGATTGCGTGATTTTCATGGATTTCACCAAATTAAACTATAATTGGCCCAGATGATTCCTAAGCCCACTTTAAGTTAAAAAAAGATTCTGTAATTCTATGAATGGGTTAGTTGATTAGTTCATTGTTTTGGAACCATCTAGAAGTGACTTTTAGGTCATAGAGTTAGGTAAACTACATGATACTGTGTAAACAGTCTGACACCGGGTTTTTTCCACTGCAGCTTCCCCATAAGACCCATATAAGATATGCTCCTTCAGGAAATTCTTTATTTAACACCATTTTGTTGAATAAACAAAGAGAATTCAACTTTATGTTTGAGTAAAAATATATCACAGTGTTTTATATAATTATTCAATAATATTAAAATTTTCCTTCAAATTTATAATTATATTTTCACCATAACTGTAAATATATAAAATTGAAATTTATGAAAGAATTTTATGGGTAAAATAAGAAGCATATCCTAGAAATCTATAATAAAGTAGCTAAATAATTTTTAATATTAACTTTTAAAGCCAATATATATGTCCAAATGTGAGACTAGAAGTTCTACTAATTAGATTTAATGTATTACTATGAACCTACATTATACTTTTCTGAAAAAAATGTAATTTTTTAGTTTATTTCCCTCTTTATAGCGCTAATGTGTTATAAACAAAAACACAAACTCTCCAAATGATACTTACTATTTTAGTCTATTCTATCATGGACACGTTTTCTTTTACTTTCATTTTTTTCCACGTAGAACCTCAATGACAACAAAATACAAACATATATATCACAAATTGACAAAAGTGGTGATTTTTTTAAGATCATAACAAATCCAGATTTATCAGCTTTAGCATTATTTCATGGGTCTTAAAAAACAAAAAAGCAAAGTACTGTCAATCTACAAAACACTCATTACTTCATTTCTGAAATAAAAATTGTATGAAATTCAGCAGCTCATTCCTTTTGGAGTCGCATTGTTCTTCCTCTCATTGTAGCATCTGACCTATTGTGAGGCTATGTTCTCACCCACCGTGGCTTCCCAAAAGTACTTGTTTTAGCAATAAAACTCACCAATTTTTCATCATTCCCAAAAAGACAGTAGCCTACTGTCTCTCTAATCCTACCTTGAGGTGATCCTACCTCGAGGTGTTAAGAATCGCTGAAGGCTGTAAGGACTTGTGTAAATTACAGCCGTGCGGAAAGGCATTGAAAAAATCAATAAGTAATGAAATAGTACTGGAGTGAAGTGGCCAAGAGAGCAATGGGTGGGAAACTCCAAAGGATGCAGTTTCATTTTGTCAAAAAGTAAAAGAAGATGTCCGGATGCGCTTCTATAAAACGGTCTTCCTTGGTATAGATGGCAGGGGAGTCTCTCCAGAATACCACAAAGCGGGATGAACTATGGACTACAATTTCACTTTAGACAACCATGCATTTTATCCCAGGCAAACAATAAATATCACATTGTTCTCATCTGTTTTGAGACCTGCCCCGCCACAGGTTTTCTGTACACTAGATACCCAAGTATACCCCATTCCTTCCATTCTATAATGGCCCTTCCACATGCCTCCACAAACCATCTTCATTCTTTCTGGTTCTTTGTTAGCAGTATTCCCCAGGAAGGTGATGGTTATTTGTTTTAGCAATGAGACTGGGCATCACTTCCTAAGGGTTCCCACTTATTCACAGATGACTCTAGACATACGGACCTGGATGCCAGCACTCTTTAGTCTAAGGAGCACTTCTGTGGTTGAGAGTCCCTGAGCTGATATTTAAATCTGGGGGGGGGGGGGGCGGGGGGGTTCTTATTTTTAATTTGAGGTTACATCATTCATGTTTTTGATATTGGTGACTTGTTTTGAGATAATAGAACAAATTTTTATAAAAAGAAGATTGTGGAGTATTTGAACATAAGAAAGAAGTAGGTAGGGGAGAGGGATCCAATTCAGTCACCTTTACTTAGGAGAGCCTGCTTCCCTCCTGCTTCTGGGTCGATACCCCCACCCCTCTCTCCCCTTTCCAAATGATAGATAGCATTTGCTCCTTATGCATCCATTTGGTGTATAAATGAAGCTGCCTGCATGAACCGGCCACCAATGGAATCCAGGATCTAGATCAAGGAAAAGGGAACCATAAAGATATTGCCCAAGAACTGATTGAAATGATGGGATTACAGTAGCTTCCTGTTTTGTGTATATAGCTACTGACCTTTGTTTATCAGAAGAACAATGAAAACTGGAAGCTATCCTCCATCCTCTATTTTGGGTGTGTTGGTATCACTTTGGCTACAGAGGTTTAAACTTAAAAAAAAGTGCCCTGGCTGGCATAACTCAGTGGATTGAGTGTGGGCTGCAAACTAAAGTGTCGCAGGTTCGATTCCCAGTCAGGGTACATACCTGGGTTGCAGGCCATGACCCCCAGCAACCGCACATTGGTGTCTCTCTCTCTCTCTCTCTCTCTATCTCTATCTATCTACCTCCCTCCTTTCCCTCTCTAAAAATAAATAAATAAAATCTTTTAAAAAATAAATAAATAAACTTAAAAAAAGTAAATAAAAGTTATACCAGCATGGAAGACAAGAAAGTAACCATGGGCATCTGTACAATTAAAAGACTTACAGCCCTAGTGATACTGTGACTTGAGTCTTAAAACACCAAATAAAACATTCTGCTTATTTCCTTTCCCTTCAACAACACCCACATACATTTGGATCAGTGACAAGCAGAATCTTTTATATCTGATAAAACAGGGCAATAACCATATAGTGAAAAGCATTGAGATGTGAACCAATGGCCAGCCCATTTATGATATGTTGAGTAAGTTTCCTGATAACTAATGAACTGGTCTTAATGATCAGTTTGTACTCTCTGTGTCTACCTGTATTATGTACCGTAGCATTCAAAATGAAGGCATTATCACATTTAACAAAAATATGTATGATTCAGATCCCAGAAAAACACTTTCCTCTGGAACATCCAGATAAATAATTAATGAGGAAGTGGTTTAGGTGGCCTGAGTCATCTGATGATTTGTCTTCCCTCTTCTCCTTACACGAACATACAGAAGCAAATTGCCTTTTTTGTCCCAATCCTATGTGACCATGTCTGGATGAGGATACCAAGATGAAAAATCCAACAGACAACAGGCGAGTCCCTGTCCCACTCACCATACCCAATCTGCTGTCTTCTCTCTACTTGATTCTCTCGTAGCAAATACCTGCTAGTTGCGCTCCCATGCAATGGATGTGGCAATACTCACCTCCTCCAACAATTCATCCGTTGATGCCATTATCCATTGTTTATGACATTGCAACCGCAGTAATGAATTGATGTGTCTTGATCTTTGAAATGCTTAGACAGGAGGCCACACATTATAAGAAAAAAACAATGTCAAGACAACTCTGTTCGGCAGGGGCTGGAAATGGATATTGTGCAGGAAAATGCATTAAAGTTGAAGAGGGTTTTCTTTAACATGATGGTTTTAAAGACATAAACAATTATGATGGGCAATAACTCCTTCAATCAGAAGACTGTGGAGAAGCTCTACGTAGGCCAGGGTGCTGGTGTGATTCCAAGTCGTGCTACCACAACAAAACACTAGGGGTCACCATATTAATACCAGTGTCCTGGCTCCATTGCCCTCCAGAGAGCCTACCGTCCCACAGCTCTTGGCTCCCTGTTTATTCACGGAATGTTGCTCAGTGCCTATCCTTCATGATGTGACCATTTGCAGCTATTCCAAGCATCACTGAAATAATGGGGTAGAGTCCTCTCTAAGTCTCTTTTTGATGAATGACATTTCTAAGGGCCACCTAAGAGTTATCACCCATTATTTTGGGGTAGATATAGTTATAAGGGATGTGTGAGCCAGTTAACCAAATATACAACATTTTCATTTGATAGCTACACATTATTCCAGTCCAAATGTTCTGCTAAAGCCCGAGTCTCCCAGCACAACACTTTTTTTTTACTTGCCAGGATTGATACTTCTGTTGACTGTTGACTAAAAAATTAATGTCTCTCCCTTCCTTTGTTTCTCATCTCTTTATGTTTTCATTTCTCAATTCAGAACTTCTTCTCCAAAGAAGGAATTTAAGCAATTGTCTGTCATCCACAGATATACTATTCCCAGACTCTACCACAGTGCCTAGCATGAGAATGGGAAACTGTTGGCCCAGGTCCAGAGGGGGCCCCAACCTCATAGTGATATGATTCGGCTTACTCCTATTTCAGTTTTAAGAATAATGCTACCCACACCACTGCCTTAAGCAGGAAGCTCTAGTTATCTCACTCGGGGTAGAGCTTCTGAAGGCTAGAATTAAACCAGCCGAAGATCTCTGAATAGCATTTAAGCCATAAAAAAAATATTGCAAGAAAAACACATGGCAATTGAAAATAATGGTAAGATCATAGCCTAGGTAAAGTGCAGTTCTAAGTCAAAATTAATACCAAAGCCTCTGGGTGTTTTGACATGTCCTCTTTGCTTTTCCTTCATTCATTGAGTGCCTCATATGTGAAGGCGCATGTTAGGCAGTGGAGGCGATTTAAAGATATGCAAGTGCAAAGAAGGGAACTAGCAATCACTGTTTTCCCTGTGCTCACCATTTGTGTGGCCTCCTTGTCCATACTCCTGCTCCACCCACGACTTCTCCCGCACCCTGTTGGCTGTGGTCTCTTACTTTCTCCTGCATTCCTGCTGCATGCGCCCCTTTCACTTACCTTCGCCCATCCTCTTTTTTCTCCTCTCTAGCCTGTTTAACTGGACATAATGGCAAAGAACCTAAAATGTATTTGTAGTATATATAGTATTTATCATCCCTGTGCATTTTGAAAACAGACATTTCTTGCTCTAAGAAAAGAAAATGTTGATATTACTTTGATTTTTGTGTGTAGCCTTCAACCAATTTGTTTCAGCAGGTAGAAAAAACAAGGAGTTCCTCCTTTCTTCCTCTAGAACAACCACAGTTTAGTGGGACAGTAATTTAAAATATTTTGATATAGCAAATTAATTTTGCACAGACGGTGGTACAGAAGTAGAGAATAAATCAAAAGCATGCAAAAGGTGGTATTTGTTAAGTAGGTATTTTGGGAGACTTGAAATATGCTTCTGCCTAACCTGAAAATTAAATTCCTGTGGGTTCGATCCTTAATTCTTACCAAATTACAATGGAGTTGTCTAGGGTATAATCATATCTAAGGGTGTATTTGCCATTATTTGTTTTTTAATTTAAGTTCTCCCAAACCCTAGCCTATAAACATCATACCTAAGAGAGTTCTTTATCTTACTCAACATAGGAAACTTTCATTGTTAACTGAAAGGTTCACAACTTTGATATTCCATTTTTCCAGAGCATTCTTAACAAAGTGACCCTTGACTATTTGGTGCTGCCAAACAGTGGGAATAGAGGGACAGAGAGAACTTCTGCAAGACTGCCTCAGAGCCGGCTGTATTGGGTGTGGACCAAAATTGCAATGGTCCACACCAAAGGCCTAGTATTCAAGAAGGAGTTGTGTAAAGTCTAGTTCAGGTTCAGTTATATCATCTATTTTATTTTCTTTTGGGACCATTAGTCGGTGGTAACCATAATAATATTGTCTAATCAGATGCGTATCCTGACTAGATTCAAAGCCGTACCTGGATGGTCCTGGCGATGTAATAAATGAGAAGGCAATAAAACAGAGCTTCCTAACCAAGGGTCTACAGACCCTAGTAATTTCATGGATGGGTTGAAACCCCTGAAAAACTAGATGTGAAATTTTTAGCATATGTTAACTTTTCTTCAGAGAGAATCCATAATATTAATCCTCTAAAACAAGTCAACCCCCCAGCAGGTTAAGAACCCACTGGACTTGAGTATCTTGGCTCAGTGGGGTCTTTTGTAACTGAGTCACGGAGTTGGTTAGTCATCAACCGGCAGGACCCTTAGCATTTCACATTCGAATAGTACTTTCCAGTTGACCATCCACAGCCCCACCTCTCCTTTTATTTGATGTGCCCTACTCCCCTGCAAGGAAGACAGGGTGGAGGTTATTCCACAGATTAGGAAAAAAGCAAGGCTCGCAATTCCCCTAGAGTCACAGGACTAGGTTATAGCAGAGCTGTGTCTAGTCCCAGACCCAGGACCCTTGGTCCAATTCTCTTTCCACTGCTCTTCACTGCCCAGCCCATCCATATTACTTGGCACTGAATAATGGAACAGCCAAATAGGCAAGAATCCACATGCACCCAACTCCGCTGCATTGGGCGTCTTTGTATTTGTGGGACTACAGTAGGCACTACCCTGAACCAATGCAGAACACATTGCTGCTGTTGTCTCATCTAATCCTCAAAGCAAGCCAGTGAGGTGGCCATTATTTTCCAGTTTCACAGACAGGGAGACTGAGGTACAGTAGCACAGCTAGTAAATCACAAAACCCGGATTTCAGACCCTGATGCATCCGATTCCCAGCCACCATGTGAGGAGACAGGAAGAAGCAGAGGAGGGGAAACGAACAGTCCTGCCTGTATGATGAGCAATGCTTTCTACCTTCTCTGAGGATGGCGCAAACGGAAATCTGTCTCGAGCGCTAGCACATGAGGTTAAAATTAAAGAGGACAATTATGAGCGATTAGTCACTGGAGTGGGGCTCCATGGGCGTCTTCAAAAATAGGATCAGCTCGCACTCACTTGGACCTGGCACAGAGGAGCCGGCAGAGAAGTCTTTTCTAGGCCTGCGATTCTGTGATTAACTCTCTTAAAGGAGCCAGGCTACAGAAGCTCATTAGAAACAATGGTCCCATTTCTCAGGGACTGTCGAGTCAAGTGGGTCCCAAGGAAATTTCTTTGGCACCCAGAGATCATGAAATTAACACCAGAGCCGCTGGCGCTGGATCACTCTCCTTTTTGAGACCTCAGGAAGGGAACAGTCACTCAACTTTTTTGTGCTAAAAGCCCAGGAAGCCCAGGCGGCGGGTGGTTCGGGTTTCAGCACCTCTGAATGCACCATTTCAAACAGCCGCTCTTCCTAAATTTTAATTCATGCTGAGATCCCAGGAGAAACCTCCTGAATGGACATAGAGGGGCGGGGAGGGCTTTAAAAGGCTGTTGGGATAGAGTGTTTGGGAGGGAGAGCCTGAGTGGGAGGGAAGGCAACAAGTGAGGCTCACGTGCCAGGGCGGAAGGGGCCCTTCTGTCACCGAATCCCCTCGGAATAGGAAGGAGAACAACCTGAACAGGGGCCTCCAGGAGTTTTGCATGAACCCCAGTCACAGACAGCCGGCCAATGCGACTGAGCTTCTGCCAGCAGCGCTTCCAAAGGGAGAGGCCCAGAATGCCACCTCTTTGATGTGCTCAGTGGGTAAAATTCCTCTTTGTGCAACCTTCCCTCCGCTTCCAACATTATGTCTACTAAAGAGTGTTTTCGCAGCACGGAGGAGGCCTGGCCCCCAGGCGGCTGCAAGCCAGAGAGGCCATCAGGCTGCCTTCCAAAGGCTGCTGGGATCTCCGGGACAGCCCAGTGCAGGTACTTGGCCCCAGCCCCCAGAGAATTTAGGTTTCTGCTCCAGCAGCAAATATATATATATTTATTTATTTATATATTGAGGGTTCCTGCCAAAAGCGCTATGGTAGGAGGGAGTCAGAGAGAGGTCTGACTTATGGCCACTGTGAAGGAAAAGCAAGAACTGGAGACGAAAAACCAAGTGGGGAAGGGGGAGTGAAGGGGAGGGGTTTGTTGGTTTGGTTTTGTTCCTGCAGTTTCCCTTTTGGAGATCTAAAATCTGCACGTTTTACGTCAAAGCTTTCTCCAAATGAGTTGATGAGGGTTTTTTTGTTGTTGGGTTGCTGCGCTCCCAGGACTCATTGGGATGGCAGGATAAAAATTAATTAGACGCTGTTTGGAGGGGGCTTTGCAAGACAGCCTGGGGCTACGCTTCAGTCTGATTGTTAGAAGCAATATCATCACCACATCCTCACCCAGCACACAGACCTGCGCTGGGGCGGCCGGGGGGAGCCACGGAACGTTCAACACAGACATCAGAGCCAAGATTTCCTCCCAGAGAGAGTACTTACCACAAACCAGTGGATGTACCTGCTGACAACCTCAGAAATATGTCTTGTTTCATTTTCAGATTTTTAAGGGGGGGTGGTTATATATGAAGCTTACAGAATCCTGATGAAACAGCTTGAGGAGGAGGAGATGCTGCTTCTGCCACGCCACTGAATATGGCATTCAGGCTGGGCAGACGCAAGGAAGGCGAGACCCTTTCCAGGCATGGATGTGTCTCCCTTCAGCGGGGGGCTGGCACACTGAAAAATGGGACCCTGGGAGCTGGCCCGCTTCTACATGACCAAGGCTGACCGATGGTGATTTCAAATTCATACAGTTTACAAAAAGAACAATACAAGCCCTCTTCACTCTTCCAGTCTTTACCTTTTCTCCCTTCCTTTCCTGTGCCACATGTTCCGCACAGCTCCTCTCCTCTCTCGTCCATTAACCCTCCTCTGCCTGAAGTACTGGTTCAGTGCATGACCTTGAAGTTTGAATAATTGGGAGCAGGATCCTCTAATCCAGGTAAAACTGTGCAAAGCATGATATCAATCCTGGCATTTCATCGAGCCCAGTAGCTTTTCTGGCTGTATATTTCACCCTGGAAATAGAGAGTGTAAAGTGAGCAGATGCCTGTGTCCCCTTCTTAAAAGTACTTTTAACTATCATGAAAGGTCTGTGCACTTCCTATCTGTATAGTTTATCTCCATACCAGTGTAAACATGTTAGCTAGTTAGTCCTTAAAACATTTCCTGTGATGTAGGCAATACTTAAGATCCCTGTTTTATGGATGGAAAAACTGAGATTATTCAAATTCCCCGTGTCCAGAAAAAGGCAATCTATGTGTGAGCTGAAGAAAATTTGGAAACTCCCAGAGCCCTTCCCTCTCCCTAAACTTAACTGTGTCTATTTTATTGCCTATAATTGCTTCCTTGCGTCATGTTGAGGGAGGGGGTGGGGTAAAGCAATGGGAACAATTACCAAAAAAAAAAAAAAAAGAAAAGGAAAAAAATTTCCCCCAAACAGCCATTTCCAAAATGAATTCACCAGCTGCTAATATGAAATTGCACCACCACACATGTCAGCAGCTTCTCGCTTTCAAAGGTGCGTTCTTGAAGATGAGTCCAATTCCCTTGACCTCAGATAAGGAATGATCATGGCACTCACCACATCTTCCGAAGAAAGGAGAAGGTTCCTTCCTAGGAAGGCTTAGCACTGAATCTGAACTCTCAGCTTATTTCAGAGGGCACGTTAAGACAGTGGCGAGCCAAACCAACATTGCTTCTGTGCCCCAACTGTGTGTCTTTACGCATCATAACCAGCTAGAGGAGAACTGGTCCCCAGTACATGGAGACGTAGTAGTAGTTGGTTAGTGAGCTCAGGGGAAGCCTAAGACCAC
The DNA here is from genome assembly GCF_004126475.2 of Phyllostomus discolor. Classification (NCBI taxonomy): domain Eukaryota; kingdom Metazoa; phylum Chordata; class Mammalia; order Chiroptera; family Phyllostomidae; genus Phyllostomus; species Phyllostomus discolor. The sequence continues at coordinate 63,120,349 of NC_040914.2, forward strand.
CCCTTGCCCACTTATTCTCTGCCAAAGGGAGGCGAAAGGAGCTATGGGCGGGGGGGGGGGGGCTCTTCTCAGAAACCAGGTACCTACTAAAGTGAAGGTCAAAGGGTGTGGCTACATAAAGCCAAATCCTCTCCACTAAGTGCTTTCAAAACTAACCAGTCTGCCTGAAAATCCATCTGCCAGTTGATAAGCAGCCAGCATATTTAGAACCATGGAAATTAAAGATGGAAAAGACCTATTAAGTCTCCTAGACCATTCCCTGGGGCCCAGTGCAGGCTCGTTCCCTGTAGTGCATTTGTTAGCCCCACGTCAGGCCTAATTTCAAGTGTCTCAAGCAATGAACACGAAGGAGTCAGAGACAGCGGTGTCTGCCCACCCCACTGAACAACAATGTGTGATTCAGGTTCTCTGGGCTGCGGCTGGCCTTTGGCATGCCCGGGAAGGACTCGGATTCCCCGGGGCTTGGCCCAGGAGAAAGCAGCAGCTTCTAGAAAGTAGAGACATTTAGAGAACTCCTTCGCCTCTCTGTGTTTAAGCAGAGGACACCCTGCCTTCCAGAAGCATCCAGATAGAAGCCTGTCTGTAACTAAAGTGCCATCAAGGAAGGAGAGAGAGTCCCAGTGTACCAAGACTCATTTCAAAACAAAACAAAACAAACCCTCTGCCCAAGAAGTCCAACTGCCTCTCAGAGGTTTTATTCCAGGTTGGTCAGGAGTCAACTAAAAACATGTTTCCAACTGGTGGGAAAATGGAAGAAACATTTTCAGAGATGCCCGAATTTTATTCTAGAACATTCAGGACCCAGTAATATGAAAATAAGGGCAGATGACTTCACAATGGTACAGTCAGGGTTTTTCTGAGAAAACCATTTTTCTTTTTATCTCTGTTCCCAGCTGGAGAGGAAGCAAGTCAAATTCACAGGTTCAGGTGGAAGGCTCTGTAAATGAGGATAAATAGAAGCCAAAGCTAATAGGATCCAGAGAACAAAGGGATCAAAACCTAATGCATGCAATGTTCTTTTGACTTCCCAGTTTTGAAATGATGGAGACAGTGCCTTTAGATATTCATATTTAAAATTCCAAACTTGTGCATTGTGAAGTCCAGCTCTGTTATATCACATGGGTGAGGTGAAAAGTGAGTCATTCATTCACTGACCCAATGCAAAAAAAAAACCATGCGACAATTTTTCTATACCGAAGATCATGAAAAACATAAGCTCTTCACATTTCCTAGAATAAGATCATCCAAAGAGACTCCCTTCCTCCATCTCTGGTACAAAGGATGAGGCCCATTTTCTTTACCAGATACTTCAAGCAAAACCGAACTTTTAAAAGCCTAAAGTTTAACTCACAGGCCAGCAGCACATTCACTTCTGAAGTCCCCTACCCCCCACCCTTCTCCCCATAGCCCTTTTCTTTTTTGCTCTAAAACATTATCTCATCTCAGCATTGCAGCTTTTTTAAGTTCAATGTCAATAGCTAGTTAGGAGAGGGCAGGAGGGTCACAGCTTAGGACTCCAAACCGTCCTTGACGTTTCTCTGTAGGCTGATCTGCTGTTTGCATCAGCCCAGTTTTTTTAAAAAAAAAAAAATCCCTCTTTACTATCTGAGAAAAAATCAGAACAGGAAAATGTCAGTTTGAGAGCTGACAGAATTCTGATAAGAACGAACTGGAAATGAGAGAAAGAAAGGAAGAAATGTTGTCACTCTAAGAAGTTTTTAATTTAATGTTTTTAGACAAACATGTTTCCCTCTGCGTGTGTGTGTGTGTGTGTGTGTTTCACACACCACGTCCATCCCTCCACCTCTTTTCCAAGTGCTGCTCTTGAGAGAAAAAAGGCTGTCTATTTTGACTTGATTTGATTTGATTTTTACGGTCTTTCCACAACCTTTCAAAGATCTGGAAGGGTCAACCTTTCTGGCCTGAAAGCTGTGAGCACATTCACTCCCACAGAATTTCTTCTAAGCCCTGGAATAGTTTCCACTTTCAGAAGTATCTATACATATTTTTAGAGTTAGAGAGATAATTTAAATTCTCAGGCTTAATTGAACCGACAGAAGGGAGAGTGAACTGCTACAGATGGAAACACTTTCCAAGTGTGGTGACCTCTGAGTTCAAATGTAATACCTATATAATAAAGGCTTGGAGATAATATAATGGGCATTGTTTCTGCTGCCCTATTTTTTTTAACTTACGTAGCAACTTTATTATTAAAGGATATGGCTGGTGTTTTTAAATACAGGGTACAGAAAACATCAAGAAGTGACCCCCATTAAAATATATTTTTCATGAAGAAAAGCCCGAGTCTTTGATGAATGAAACACTCAGCAGGAATTAAGTATTCTTCTGACTGAAAAACAAACAACTTTTTCGGGAAACTAGGGCATTGCCTAGTCCACCAACAAGGCTTTACTAAGCACCTAGTCCATGCCTAGCCTTCTCACAGGCATTTTATGTCATCTCAGTTAATCCTACAATAACTCCATGAGGTAGGTGTTATTATCCACATTTTTCAGTTGCGCAGAATGAGACTAAGAGAGGGCAGGTTTGGCCAAGGTCACACAGAAATGATGGAGCAGACCCAGGGTTCACACCTGGTTGGGTTCCTAAGCATCCTCTGTAGAGGACATGCCCTAATTTGTTCTGCATCTTTATTCATTTTGTCAGGGCACCTTAAAGTTCCTGCATCCAGCTATTTTTAATCAGTTACAAAAGTTCATTAGAGCTGTTTTTCAAATTTAACTAGGTATGTTTATTTGCTAAATCTGGCAGCTGTGACATCTGGGTCTTATGATTCCACATCCAGAGGTTTGCCCCTTCCTCCACACAAAAGGAATGGGATTTTTAGGACACTGGATGGAAACAAGCAATGTGTGCACTAAATTGAATCTATAGTAGTTAAGAGTGTAGACTCCTGAGTCATTTAGATTCAGGTTCAAATCCTCGCTCTACTACTTGCAAGCTGGGGGACCTTGAGCAGTGTCCCTGGGCCCCAAGCTGCCAGTCTGTGAAATGAGGACAAGAGCAGTGCCAGCTTCATATGGTTCTGAGGAGATTTAAAAAGTGAACATGTATACAAAATAATTAACCCAGCTCCTGGCACATAGTAGGTGTTCTGAAAATCACAGCTGCTTCCTGTGTCTTCAAGATTACTCTATGGCCCTTCTAAGGCATAGCTTTGCTTAGGTCATCCATTGCTTTAAAACATTCACTGCTTATAAGTGACAGTGTCTTATGTGCACGGGCCCCACTAAATTTGCCAGCCCTGTTTCCTACTTACAGGATAACTTGATGAATCTTACTCTGAATTTGATTAAGGAAGCGATTACATTTTTAGTGTGAATTTTTTTTTCCTACGAAACGGGATTTAACTGATATCGAATCTTTGGGTCTCCTCATCCTTGCAGGTAGATTTCAGTTTTTAATTTAAAAAAACGCCAGATAACTTAGATGTTCTAGAACCCCTCCAAGCAAGAACACCACAGTGAAGTGGCCAGAATGCTCGAGAAAATATCAGCAGGTAGACCTGTATCAGGAAGAGTCAGGGCTCCGACCCTCCCTCCGGGCTCAACACCGCCCCCTCCCTCTGACCACGCCCACCAGCCGCAAATGCCTGCGAAGGGAGCAGCATCTCACCTCCTGGCTTAGAAGCAGCCAGGCCGTAAACACCGAGGAGAACTTTTACTGGCCCATCCTCAACTCGCTATTTTATTGTCTGGAATTTCCGCTACCTTCTCTTGAAAATGGACAAAAATATTTTCTATAAAATCTGCATTTGGTTTTCCAGGCTTGGAGCCACATCGAGTGCGAAGGCTTCCTATGTAGCTGCGTTGTCTCCCCTCACCCTTCGGCTCTGTCCTCGGTTGCCCTGTGCTCTTGTACGCCTGAAAGGGGAGGTGTTGGCCACGGCCTGGATGCCTCCACCACTGACCTGGGCGGTACTGAGAAACCCCAGGCTCTGGTGGCACCACTGTGCGCATGGCATGTGGTAAACTTGGGAACCCCAGGAGGTGGGACTTGGGGGGAGGTTAGGTCAGAAGAGAGAGTGGGAAACAACCCCCAAGAGATGACATTTCCCCGTGAGAGAGAAGTACTAGGCCAAAGGCTTGCCTTAGTAAAAAGCGAGGATACAAAACAGGCCTCTTTATAGACACATGACCTGCATCCCTGAGGCCCTGCTCTTTACAGATTCATGCACTGGCATAAGTTCTAAATTGCTGCCAGTTTCACAACTGTTTTTAATTTAAAGGCCTCCAGGCCATGATATTCCAGGGCAGAGACAGATTTTTCGGCAAGCAGAGCAAAAGAACGAGATCAGAGCGCCCCCTCGGTTTGCAACAGCTGACTTCACCTTCTCAGCTCGTGAAATCGTAATTAATTTCTCCCCATCTCCAAACCGTACTTGCATTCGGAGATAAGCGCACGTGCTGGAAACCAGAGGAGGCTCCAAGGGGCAGAGCAGTCAAGCGCAGCAGTATAAACATAGCTGCCTTTAAGGGAAAAAATACATATAATATTTATATATATATATAATTGTTTTCTAGAACTTAAGACAGTGTCTGATGTCTGAACTGTAACATCAGCCATCTCCGGAGGCTGATGGAGAGATGGGCCCGGCGACACCCCTGGACAAGGAGTGTACTCAGACAGGGAATACTTCACTTGACAACTCCCTTCAGGGAGGAAAAAACAAAGGAGCACTCACCTTGTTTTACAGTAACCTAATTGTGAAAGAGCAAGAGAGCGAGCCAGGATAATTATACAGACATTTTATTATTCACTGCTGCCTTTTAAAAGGCAAAGTATGAACTTCTAGCCAGGATCTTCTTCCCCTCCTCTTGCTCCCATGTCCAAGGAAAAGGCCAGAAGAATCGGGGCCTTGTACAACCTGTTCTGTAACTTTGTGTCATCTACAAAAAGGCACTCCCTCTGGAGGGACAATTAGAAAAAGCTACCCCCCGTGGGCTGCATGCTTAAATGACTGACTTCTCCTGCCTATGAAGACAAAATTACCTGTTATTCCAGGTGGACACCGCCCTGCACCAGGCCACATGGCATGACAGCGTGGCAGTAGAATATCAGCTGGCTTCATGTGGGCCCCTTTACAAAATCCACAAAATGCCCAACTGTGATCATCTCCCTCCTTTGCATCATCAAAGCCTATTTATTCCAGAACGTCTTCACCTGACTCCCATTGAATGAATGCATAGTCACGGCCAAGGGCACAAAAGGAAAGGATGGAACTTGGGTTCAGAGGGCAAAATGTAACCATAAGATCACTTATAAATAATGGAGCCAGTGGTGATGTTAAACAGTTCCATGGAGGCTTCCCCCATTCATCAGACATAAACCTATGCTACCCTTTATTGGAACAGAGTGGTTTGGGGTGGCAGTCTCACTCCCACAGGCAGAGCTGGCGAAAAAGCGGGAGGCTCTGAAAAGTAGACTGCAACATTGCTTTAAAGCCTTCCTTGTCTACGTCACTCCCAGACTTTCCCAAAGGCACTTGTCTTACTCCAGAAGAACCCATGTAAAGAACAGAATGACATTGACCATGCCACACACCTGGAGAGACCAGGATGGCAGAGCAAAGCTGTGGTGCCCCCAGGAACATCAACATGGGCACGCCAGACATGGCCGACAAAGTGGGGTGGCACAGAAGGATCTTGGCAACAGTTACCAGCCTCCAGCCTCTCTGAGAGTGATTGTTCCCACTCATGTCTCCTGTTGTCCTCCCTTCAGTATCTGTGACCTCAGGACCCCCTACGGGCAAGCAGCGCACACACACCAGGTGTTCTGGATCCTTCTAGTGAGTCTAGACCAGACATAAGAGTAAAAGCTAAATAAGTAAATCGATCCTTTGTGAATGGATCTGAGTCCCGGATCTCTTACCAACATGGCTTTAAATGTTTCCCACAAATATTTGGATTTGTGCATAGCAAGTCCGATTTCTTGAAGCAACTTGCTCTCTCGGTGACCCCTGAGCCCAAGAGTGGGTTGGAAACAAAAATGACTGGCCAAAGCCTGGATGGATTCAGCCGGGCTCAGTCCCTGAAGGCTTTGTTCTTCAATCTGTTTATACGGTTTCCCGTAGGAGTCTGTAATTTTAATCAGTAAATATCTCCCTTGATTTATCACCTTCTATTGACATAGTGGTAATTCAAGCAGTGGAACTAAAGCGTGAGCCTGCTGTGTGTTTTTTCCCCTCATTGTGCCTGGCCTCTGTTTGATTTTTCTCAGCCCTCTTAGGTAATTGGTCTGCCTCTGACACTCTGTCTATGACCAGCTGTGGTCAGGGGTCAGTGGGTTCCCCTTCAGGAGAGCAGAACATTCTAACCAATCACAATGCAACCCCATCTAGAGTTTGCTAAAACCAGAGCAGACAAACCACAGACTGATAGGACCCAGTGGATTTCATTTTAAAAGTAGAAATTCAAGATGCTTATAAAGAACACTGTTATTCTCTCTAGCCCCAGAGACAGCTTGGAGACTTAATCCGCTGATTTAGTATCTCCGCGTTGAGCAGGGAGATCCTCCTTCCCAAACCTTCTGGAGCTGCCAGTTTCCACATTAGCAGATTGATCCTTCTGTAAACACAGGGTTGGGTAAGGCCTGGTACTCAGTTCTATTTTTTTATTAATGCATTTATTTATTTAGTATTTATACTGGTAAAGGGGTAAAATTCTTTGGGCACACAATATCCTGATTTCAGTATCACATTTGACTAAAATTATTTCCTTGATGGCCAAGATAAAGAAATGAGGACTTGTGAATATAAAGCTAGGTGGATGCAAAGCTGGCTTGCTATATACCTAGGTTCTGTGCTAAACCCCTTGTGGTTTGCAGGTAAAAACTACTTGATATGGAGGATGGGGGTCTAGATTCCCAAAAGATCTCATTGAACTGAAATGATGGCCTGAAAATTCAAAGGATAAAGTCAATGTAAATTTCTGAACTTTGATTCCAAAAATCAATAGCCACGGCACCGAAAAAGGGCAATCTGTTTAAACATGTTTTGTGAGACTATCGTAGAAGTTCAGGGGTCCCCAAGCTCAGTAGATGCTGTATGACTCACAGCTGCTGAAGGAACTAGTGAAATCTTAGGTCGTGTGGATATGAGTATGGTTCCCTCTAATCATCTCACTAAACTTGACCGTCACTGAAGTTTTTGATCTTTTTATCCTCTACAATAACTAAAACAGTGCCTCTTTATCACAGAAGCTTATTTAAGTATCATGTGGAGGGAGGGAGGGATGGAGGGAAAGAGGGAGAAATGAATGGTAGAAAACAAGGGAAGAAACTGACACACTGGCCACTGTTCAGTTTCCAGTGTCATGTCCATATTTAAAGGTGGAATGTGTCAAGAGAAGAATGCCCAGATAGTGAAGGATTTGTGAATCATGCTATAGGTGAAAGAGTTGAAGAAATTAGGGTCTTTCATCCAAAGTAGGGGAAGGAGAAGGAGTCACTGGGGGAAGGGGAACTAGAAAAGGAGAGAGAAATGTCATCTAGACTTAGAATTGTGAAGAGAGGTATACAAGAGGGATTAAAATGATTTACATTGCTACAGAGGATGAAGCTAGGAGCACCGATGGAAGCTACAGACAGATAGATTGCAGCTCAGAGCAAGGACAAAGTCTCTGCCAGTTAGAAGGGCTCCCTGCTCCCTTCGGGGAAGTGGCCTGATTCTACCGACGGGTCTTTCTCTTTCTTGCTGGGTAAGCAGCCCCTCGCCAGAGCAGCAGCTCCTCCCCTATGACCCCTCTGTACTAGTTTTCAATATTCCTTTTTCAATGCTTTATTTAATAGCACTTACATTAAATTTAGTTTATATGTTTATAGTTATTTATTCCTTGAGCACAAGGCCTGTGCCTTCCGAGTTCTTTATAGAGTAGACACTCAATCAACATGTACTTTGTTGAGTTAAATAGAACTTGGCTGCCTCTTTCATTCAAGACTTAATACCCCAAAAATTCATTTGGTCTAGTTTGAGATGTGGGGAAACACAGGATCTCTGGAATGGCATACAGCAGTGTTGCTTCTCCAAGTTTCTGTATTTGGGGGAAGACCTCATCTGCGAATCCATTCTTCCCATCTTTAACTTTAAAGTAAGGATACCTGTATTCTTGAGGTCCGCAATACTATATACATAATATCTTGTCTTCTTTCAAATAAAGGTAATGTCTAAATGTAAGGTGTCATTAAAATGATATATATTGTATTAAAGAACTATTTCTTCCTGCCGTTTTACTTCAGCATTCTTTTTTGTTCCCAAAGTTGCCACTATGAAATTCTACAAAATCCATTTTGATAAAACCCATTTATCTGCTACCCATCCAAACACACATAAACCAGTGGAGTCTCTTTTGTGGATAATGGAAGAGATCTTTACTTTCTTCTTAAAGGAAGTAATAACTGTTTGGGCTTTTCCTAATAAATCACTGAATAGTTAAAGGGATGTACAGATTTCACCTTCAGATCACATTAACAGAAGAGAGTGCCTCAAACGGGTGGGCAGACTTGCTTCTATGACTAGGCCATGCTGCTGGCGCAAATCCAGGTGAGGCCAAAAATGAAATGGTGAAGGCAGTAATCCGTGTGCTTATTCTGTTGGGTGAAAAGAATCACTGTGATGCAAGTCCTGTGCTGTTCCTCATGATTACATCACTGCCTTCATTTTGCACGAGATTGTAGGGTGGGGCTGGACCAGCCGCAAGGAGAAGGCCTTTCTGGAAGCCCAGCTCTTATCAAGCCTACATTCCATCATACCACCACATTCTTTCCCAAAGGTGGCAGCATTCTGGTGAATGGTAAAGTAAAATGATTTCCAGAGAAGTAATTAGCAAAGTGCATTGAAGGCTTAAGGAAAAAAAAATAGACAGACTATCAATCAATAAATAATAAAAAATTCAGTCGAGGCGTTCTCCATCTTGGTGTTCTTGGCTATGAGAGAGAGAGATTCATGAGGACAGGTCAGGTTACCCCTCCTTAGCTCATGTTTCAGAGTTTCTATATAATACATTATATACCCACAGTGAATGGTGATAAGGATCAAAACTGGGAACCATGATTTCACCTCTACCTGGTTTCCTGCTGTCACTTGAGGCTTTCAGGTGGGGCAGTGAGATACCTGACCTGGGATATTCATGGAGTAATTGCAGAGACATTGATCTCTTAATGGTAGATGATGAGTTAATTGGTTCCCAAACCCTTCTAACTTGGCAGATGTGGAGTTATTAGTCATCAGACTCACTCTGGGCATTACATATTCTATTATTTATCATTTACATATAAATGAAAGTGTGAGCCTCTCACAGGAGAAACTGCCCCCCACCCCTGCAAGAGGAAAATGGAGTGGTGGGAGAGGGATGGGACAGCCCCTTCATGATTCCAAGAATTTCCATCGCCAAGAGACCACAGTCAATACTGGCAAGAGGATGGAGAAAAAAATAAGTAAACACAGGACTTAGAGAGAAGAAGGTGGCCCGGCCCAGGAGACAGGGAGGGCTGGGGTGGCTCTGGTATTAGGAGAGGCAAGGTAAAGAGTTAGATTCACTCATTTACGTATTCAGTCCACAAATGTTTCTTGTGCTACAGGAGGCTATACAGACATAACCCTGCCCTCAGGTAAACAAATAACATGTAAGTACAAGTTGGAAAAAGTGCTCTGAAGGAAACAAGTAGGGAGTTACAGGAGAAAATAATGGGATTGGGGACTTAAAAGGATGGGAATCAATCTGAATAGACTGGTCAGAGAGGATCTCTAAGGGGTTAACAGTAAACTTGAACTTGTAAGATAAAAAAGAACCAGCCACACAAAGAGAAAAAGGTGAGTGACAGAGGCTTTTGTGAAGGCCTTGAAGCAGGGGAGGCCTTGACAGATTGAAGAAGTAAACTGTGAATGGCTGTTCTGTTTATTGAGCATCTATCATGATCAGAGTCTGTGGTCTAGGGACTTTATGTGTGTTAAAGCACTTTCTCCTCCCCACCCTGTGAGTAGGCATTGCTGCTGTCCCCGCTCAGCTGAGGAGGAAAATGAGGCTAGCACGTCTGAACCTGAAGGACCGAGGAGCAATGGCAGCTCAATGTCAAGTTGGAAAAGTAGAGAGACGCTAAGGGTTTCAGCAGGGAAATGGGATTGATCCAATTTGGGTTTGTAAATGATCCCTCTGGACACTCATTGGTGAGTAGACTGAAAACGGGGCAAGAGAGGAAGAGAAAGGACCATTTCCAAGGCATTGCAGGTTCCAGGCAAGAGGAGATGGGGCTGGGCCAGGAAGGTGGTAGAGAGGACGGCAGAAAATGGTGGAGTCCAGGCACGTGTTGGCTCCATTGAGGTTTGAAAGGCAGCCAAACAGTGAGGACACAGAGAGAAAACACATGGACCCAAAGCTGATAGCAGCTGCCTTCTGTGAGAGAGAGGGAAGGGAGAGAGAGTTGAGAAATGGACATCTTGAAATTGGAAGATTTTCAGGTACCCAACCAGGATCCTGCTTTGCGGTCAATATAGGAATTAAATACCCATTGCCTGTATGTTGTGGGTTGGCTGCCCTAATTCATCTTATTTTGTTGTTGTTGTTTGTTTTTGTTAAATAGACATACACACACACACACCCCTCCCATCCACTGAGCACTGAGAAACAGTCAACAAGTAAAGGTTTCCCTCTGGGCGAGGAGAAGTCACCGAGCACAGGAGAGAGACAGACCTGCTGCCCAGAAAATACGGTTACAAAAAAAAAAGGAAGAGGATGACTAAGATGTGAAGACAGCTCACCTGAGGGAACTGCGGGAAATAGGTCCGGCTAATCTGAAGCCAATCATTAACCCTGCCCAAGGCCTTCAGGACACTCATACACTCGGGAATTTTAGGAGCCCGGAAACTCAGAGCAAAGTTTATTTTCAGAACAAGGCCCGAAGAAGGAAGTAAAGGATAAACAGGGACCAAATGTTTTAATTATTTGAAATGGTTTCCACCCCGACACCATTCCCCAAATCTTAAAAGAACGAAGGTCAGGGAGGACTTATGGGAAAGCATTTCCCTTCAGGCCCCTGCTCTGCAGGCTTGCCTCAGCCCAGCGCTCCCACTTCCACGGCATCTTCTTCACGGGAGCAGCTGGGTACATCCACGGCTGTTTTGTGACTGTGGCCAGAGCGGGCGTCGGAGCCTGGTGAGTTTTCCGGGCAGCCGTCTGGAACTGTCCTCGGCTTCAGAACAGTAGCCACAGTGGGCTCTCCAGGGACTGCCTCCGAGTTGCATGTGGTACAGTTCTTCATCTGGGTTTTATAGAGAACAGAGGTCCTGACCCTGGAATGGAAGAGAGCACAGCCTCGTTAGCAAACTGTCCGGGGAAAACTTTAAGGAAAACGAATGTGGCGGAGGAGAGGGAGGCTGGGAAGGGCGGAAGGAATCAGGCCCTTCACTGGGCACGAGGCCCCAGCAGACTCCCTGGGTGTGGCCTTCAGACAGGAAAATCAACTCCAGATATCTCCGGGAGATCGGGAGGAGAGGACAAACGTGTCAGGGAAAAAATAACTGCTAATATGATAAAATGCAAGTGGATATGACAAGCCGTGGCCCATAGAAGATCTCAGGGAACACGGCTCAGAGAAAGTACAAAAGTCCTTCAGTGTGAGGTAATGAGGCGCGCCTAATTATATTCCAGAAAGAAACAGCAAGAAATGCGTTCAGAGCTTTCCCCTCTTTCTCCCCTCACAAACGAGTCCAAATCCCAAACGGAGAGACACCGTTATTCCAGAGAAAGTGAGGAATTTCCAAGAGCATCACGGGAAACCAGGTTGTGATTTTCCCAGAAATGATAAAAACTACCACACAAACCCTCCTCTGCCTGCTCTCTTTTCCCCTCCCCAAAAAAACTCCCATCAGGAAACAGCAGGGGGAGGACGGAAAAAAAAAAAAAAAGCAAAAAACACACAGGCAGCCCCACCATGAGAAATCAAGGCAGTAGAAATGACATTTGACACCGCCAGGCCACAGCTGAAGAACAAGGGAAAAGTTTTAGGGTGACTGTCACTGACCCATAGTCTCTCACTCCTAACCTTGCTCTCCAACATATGTTTCTCATTTCCTTGCTTATAGCTGGTCCAAGCTAATGATATGTGTTTTGGCCGGGATCCCGTGCTTGGCATACAGCCGGTCTTGTTCTCATTGTCCGGGCTACTTACAGAAACCTCTTTCTCTGTCTCATTCTCTCTCTCAAAAAAAAAACAGCTTTAAAGAACAGTAAATATGCAAAACAGCCCCCGTGCTCTATACAGCTACCATCTTGAACATGGCCCCCTCCACCCTCACACACCCCATCAATAAAGGCCTGAAGAGACTGCCCACGGGTGAGGGGTACGTTCAACACAAAAGCAGTGGAAATTCAAACAAATTGGCCCATTAGAGTCTCACACGGCTATAAATACAGCTCAGCTCGGGCTATTTTGAGGGACGGTGGCATGGGAAAGTTCGGCCTGGAATCTTGACTTTGTCAGAAGAGACAGATCTCTCCCAAGTCATGGGAAGAAGATGGAGCACTCGGCAGGCAGGAGGAAGGAGGGCACGGGTTCTGGTTAGTTCCCGGCGAGGTTAAAAGTGGATGGAGGGGGCACAGCCAGGCCTTGTCCCTGTTCTCCAGGCCTGCTGGCCTTGATGTTAGAGGCATGGGTTCTGGTGTCACTCAGCATGTCCATAACCTCTAAAAAAAGCTGAACATGCCCTTTTGCTCCACAGGGGTCAATGGGCCATTTCACCCACTTCTTCCTGAAGGAGCGGGCAGGCCTGTGGAGGAAGGGTGGGAACTGGAGTGGTTTAGCCAGTCTGGGCAGGCCCCTGGCTGCAACCAGCACCTCTGGCTGACCCAGAAGGGAATCTTGAGGCCATTTTTACCAGTCAGACCCCAAAATGTGACTTTCAATATATACACATTGTGAAATTAGGGTACAGTCACATGGATTTTAGGAAATCAGGGCCCATAAATGTTTTAGCAAATTACATAAGCATAGAATGTGCATGCGGTGTTGAGAGTTGCTTCATGTTTCCCCTCAGGGTGTGTCAACAGATAGCAATTAACTACTAACAGTTGGGAGTGGGTAAACACAGAGTGCACACACTGCTGCTCTGTGTCCCTGCCCGCTGTGGGGCTGCGTCACTGCTGGGTCTCTTCGGCCTCCCCTGTCTTCAAGGACCCCTCGTCAATGTCTGTTGACAAGGACCCCTTGTCAATTCCTTGTCAAAACCCGGGGCAACTTTGGATTTACTCGTTCACTTAGTAAGTTTGAGCACCTACTGCATGCCAAGCACTGTGGGAGGCATGAGGTAGCACAACCACAGCCCTGACCTCCGAGGCTTGCAGCCCGGGAACGCGTTTGATCTGTCCCCGGGCCCTTCAGTCATCTTGACCGCACATCCCAGTTCGCCTGGGACAGCCCGGTTTGCATCTATTGTACTCGGGTAATTATTAATAGCGCTTCTTTTCACTCTCCAGAGTGTCCCAGTTTGGATGATAAATTATATGGTTACTCTATCTAGAGTCCCTTTTTAAAAAATGCTTTTTTTTTTTTTTTTTGGTATGAAATCTAATACACAGAGAAAAGGACAAAAATACAGCATCCTCTATTTTCAAGACTCTTTGGAACTTGTAAAAGTCAAGACAGGGTTCCCAAATTATCAAGAAAATGGCTTTAGCAGATTAAATTTTAATTAGTTCAAGAGCAGGCTCCACTGCACTCTGGGCTTGACTCCTTGCCACAGGCTGTAGTCGGTTCTGCTGTCGCAGACATTGTCGGCTCTGGATTTTCCATGATGCATCTGAAGCCTCCAAGTGACTGCCCTCTTCCACCACGCGTGGGGACAGCTGGGGCACATGAGGGCACTTGTCCCCTTAAGAGGAAGAGCCAATTCAGGTTACCATGACAACACTCTTTCCTGAAAATCTCTGACTGACACTTCCTGGGGAGACAGGAAGTAAGGACAGGAAGACACCAAGGTCACTCTCTTCCCATGTCCAGCTTTCCCCACCTCCCAGACTTGTCTGCTATTTGAACTTTTCTAGCTCAGCCTTTTTTTCTCCCATTCCCATCAGCAAAGCTGCCCTGCGGTGAAAGCAACCAACTGCTTCTGCCCCCTTCTTTATAGCCAGCCAATGGAACCCCCAATTCTTCCAATAATGAGCTATGTAGAAGTAACTAGTGAGGTCTGCATGCTTCAGAAGTCATGCAATCAATTCCAAAGTAAAAAAATAAATAATTTATGAACTGTCTACACCTTTGTAGTCAATATTATGACATTAATAATCATTCAACAAATGTTCTTGAGCACCTACTATGTTCCATGCACAGTGCCAGAGACTGGAGGTACAGGATTGAACAAAATGGACACGGTCCCTACCATCGTGGTGTTTACAGTGTCCTGAGGGACACAGACAGTAAAGGGATAATCCCAAAATAAATGCATAAATAAGGATTGTAGTGCTACAAAGGAAAAGTACAGAGTGTAAGAGAAAACAAGGGACCCAACATGCATTTGGATAACTCAGGGAAAGCCCCCCTAATAAAGCAACTTAATCTAGGACCTGAATGATTAATAAGAAGCAGGCAAAGAAATCCATTTATGTCAAGAGTCCAAGAGTCCATAAGAAATATAGTATGTATGACTTTCAAACCTGCAAATTTATAACCAGCATTAAAAATAATCCAAGGGAGTAATAATACATCACTTCTAGATTGTTAATTGTGTGTGAAGCTCCCTAGTGCGGTAGTTTGAATGCAGTAAGTGCTCAGAACATGGCATTCTCTCTCTGGAACTATTTTTAGTAAAGGTAGGGTCTCTCATATAATGAGTACCTCAATACCTAACACCTAACACAATTCAAAGTGTTACTACCTTGTAGTAGTTTTACGTATTAAGTGTTCAATATACTTTGAATGAATGATGGACTCTATGAACAAATGATTAACTGTTATAGGATATTTCCTATGGACCAGGCACTGGGCCAGGTACTTTCACAAATATCCTCGCATTTCATCACCGAAACATTATCGCACCTTTTTCAAGGCTGGGATTCTAATGGGCTGAGCTAAACAATAGCTCTGAAAATAATTATAAAATAGAACCCTAGTTAAGTTTGGAGAAGCAGATAAGGGGAAAAAAATACATGTTCAGGAGCATTTTGAAATGACAAGGGAAGAGGCACAAGCCCATGAAAGGAAAAGATACAAATGCTCCAAAGTAGAAATAGCATGAAAAAGAGGTGTTAAGAGTGAGGTGAGGTAGATGAGCAGCACTGCTAAAACCCAGCGAACAGTGTGAGCACCTGAAATAGTCTGAAGAATGTTGTGTAGATGGAAATGATGCAGTTGGGCTCTGTCATCTTTGGGACAAGTGTTGGATCCACCCCTGCAATTCTTGGGAGGGGGCTGCGTTTGGAGAGTATGGAGAGAAGAGAATTTGAGCTCAGAAGAACATTTAAGTGCAGGGAACCTTCAGAAATGGTAATGTTAAAAAGCTGGCATTTACAGGGCAGGTGGTAATAGGGCCACTTACAAAGATAATGAAAGGAAGTGCGAACTCAGAAGTAGCTCTGAATCTCACTGGTTTAAGAAGGGACTTTGGATAAGGAAGGAAGCTGAGCAGATGATTTTATATTTTAAGAGATTCCCCTAGTCTAAAAGAGGCAAACCTTACTGTGAACAATTTAGACAAAAGAAAATTTAAACAGAAGTAAGAGTTTATTTCATCAAAGAAGCATAGACTCGTGTTAGGGTCAGAAATCTCTACATTTTAAAACTATCTATATTAAACTGGGGATGAACGAAAAAGAAAAATATCTATAATGGTTCGAGGGGTAGGAGAAACCTAAGGGCAAAAATAATTGCCCCTTGTAAGGAGTTCTAGTGTTCCAGAGGATTTTCTGTGGAACCGGACATGGGTTTGAACTTGGTACTCTTTGGTTGAATCTGGCAGTTCCTTGAGATGGTGACAAGCCCATAATTGTCGTAGCTTTATTGTTTTTCCTCCACAAACCTATTCATGAGAGTATCATAAAATTGTCTTACCCAGTGCTCTCCGTTTCAGGAAATATAATACACAGCCGATCAGGAGAAATTATTATTTTTTTTACCTATTTTGTAGCATCTTGGCACAAGTTCAGCACTGAAATGGTTAAAATATCAGCACATTTCACTGGTCTTGGGTTACTCATAAACATTCAGCAAAGCAATTTCACTCAATCGCACATATTAACTGCTTAAGTTCTTTTCTCTGAGGATGTGGACTGTTATTTTATGCCAAAAGTCCTGTAATTAAGTTTGACATAAGCGCATGGATTAAATATGTGGTTGAGGGGGGGGGACAAGGAATGGAAGGTTTTCTCCCCTCGCCTTCTTGCCATATGGAGCCTGTAACCAAATAATGTGCAAAAAATTTTAAGAGAATTTCCAATCTTATTACTCAGTGTTGCTTATCAGGTAAGTCTTAAGGCCAGCACAGTTACAAAACCAGTTTTTCTTTTCCTCAATTTTGTAATAAGATCAACAACAGAACGTTACCCATACAACAGCTCCGGGCCCTTGTAGTGTAGTCTTTATAAGGCAGAGAATGGAACAGCTACCAGATGGGCAAGCGACTGCGGCTATGGTTTGGCAGTCATTCCTCCAACTGATCTAACTCAGGGATGCACTTGAACTGCTGAAACCGTGGTGAGGGTGCTGGGCATTGCATTACTTGACAGTTACATTAATTAAGAGATGCGACATTCGGAGGTTCCTCATTCTACAGGGACTTTTATCATGTCCAGATTTCCCCTGACCAAAGGGTCCTCAGGTGGCTCTGACAAGGCTTGAATCATTTAAGCAGCATAGTAACAAATTTACTTTCAATTTCTGGCCATATTCATGAAGGTTTCTTGTGGTTTCAGAGAGGAATGCTCTTGTTCCTCCTTTCCTAAAAACAGCCGAAAATAGCTTTTTCAAATGTTTGAAAGGGAAAACATCCTCCTTGAGTTTCCCCCAAATTCCAAACCGGAGGGTGCACACAGGAGTTAACCCTAGGAAGGAAGTTAGGCAGCAAGCCACCTCCCGCCTTGCCTCCTGGTGAGTCTGCTCCCAAGCTCCTCCCCAGGCCCAGGCCTCTGTTGCTCTTCTCTTCATTGGTGTGACTGAGCTGACTGCCTTCTTGGTGGCTTTGTCCCGCCACACCTTCCTTAAAGCAACAAGAAATGCTATCCAAATCACTGCCAGACTTATGCTCTTTCTACTTTACCATGATTCTGAAAAGTGTTGTTGCAGTCATGCCCAGCTCCCTTCTGACTGGTCCCCATTTCTCTGCACTTGACTCTGCATCTTTTCCTTTTGGAGGGCCACGGTCCAGGCTGCTCTTAAACATTAACGTTGGAGGCCTCATACATCTCCAAGTTGCGCTGACTTCCACAGTTGGCTTCTGACCAGTTTAGCGTGCCCATTTTTATGTTATCATAGGTGGCTTAAACTGAGCACAGTGTTGAGATAAAGCCTTGAAATTTGCTACACAGCAGTCAGAATAATTTATTTAGGCTCAATACAACCCTCTGTATTCTCCATAATGTCGGGGACTATCTGCCACATCTTCCAAAAGCCCTTTCCAAGCCCACCAGGAGTAATCTCTTTTCTTAGTTTATCTTTCTAGTTGTGCAACAAATTTCTGTTCATTCAATTACATAAGCCTGTTACTAGGCCCATGGCCTTAATGTATTACGGGCATTCTGCACTGTACTGTACTCTCCTGTATTATCCCCAATTTGGTACAAAATATAATTACCTTCGACTGCGCTATCCATGTCATTGTTGGGAATTGTCTGTTTCTCTTAAATGGCTTTTGTTTTTTCTTTACTATCTTAGGTAGTTCTATTTTATTCCCAAATCTTTCTCCCTAGAAGGGCCATTTTGTAAGGTTTGTCCAAAACAGGTAATGAAATACATACCCCTGCCTCAGAGCTGGCCTCCTGATTGGTCACGAGGGTGGGAAGAAAAGACTCTAATGGATTGTTACTCTTTGAGTCTAGCCCAGTGACTTGAAATTAATGGGAATGACTCAGGCCTCTCTGAGAGAGCCGGGTACTGTCCTCTTTCCAACCGCACCTGGTTGCATTTCCCAAGAGAGACCCAAATCTGCCCTTTTATTCTGTCAAGGTCTGAGTCCTCCATAACAACTCCAGAAAAGGACGAAAAATCAGGCAAGGACAGAAGTCACCACATAAAATGCACCATATGGAGTGTAGCTGGGTTGTACACAGCTGATGTACGTGGGGCAAAGTGTGGTATGTGAAGAATCCAGGGGCTCCGACATAATTGTGCGGCCCTTCTCGGAGGCCTGTTGAAATCTTTCTGCACTTGAGCCTATGCCAACTTTGTCCCCAGATAAGAACTTCTCTCTGTTTTCCCTTTCAGATACTGTCATGCTTTGCCTATAGGCTGGGGTAGTTCCAGCTCAGACCATCCTTCTGTGATGCTTCTTGTTTCTCTCTGAGGTACCTTAGGACTGAGCACCTGTTAGGAACTTTTGAAGTCTGGGCTCACCACTTTCTAAATCTGACCATAGCCACATTGAACAGAACTGTCTTTTTCCCTGCAGTTTATGCATACATAGCATTTGTTGGTTCCAGTCTTCTTGAGCATGATTCAAGATTAAATGCCCACTCCCCTCCCCGTGCTTATCAATGAGTGGCAGTATGTCATAGTGCCATGAATAAGAATGCAACCTCCGAAGCCTGACCAGCTGGGTTCAAATGCTGGCTCTGACATTTATTAGCCATCTGACCTCAAGCCTGTTAACTTAACCCTCATGACCCATTTGCTTTACCTGTAAAATACGAACTAATACGTACCTCCCTCTTGGGGTCATTGGGAGTATTAAACACACAAAGGGTTAATGAGAGCTCTTGGCCCATGGCAAACCTTCAATAAGGTTGGCTATATTCCCGGTTTCCTGAGGAGTCTCAGCTACATCGTTTTTGGTTTGAGGTGAACTGGCCCTTCAAAGACCCGAGATGCTCCAGCTCTCACGAGGCTGAGTGATGAGCACGTCCATGCCTCCAGGTTGCACTTTATTTGGTGGCATTTAAACACAGCCTTACATCAAAACTGCCACCCCATGACTCAGCCTCTCACAGCCTAATATTATTTAACGACATGGAGACTCAGGAAATGGAAATGTTGGTATAAAAATTAATAAAAGGATTTCATTTCAAAATTCTTATTGTTTCCTCTGCTGCACATATATATAAACTGCAGAGCTCTCAACTAAGGTCCCTGTAAAAGCCAGACCCTTGCTAGAGTTTCAGGCTGTGCTACCAGCTCTGAAACCTCCAGCAAGACTTTCACCAACCTCTTGACCCTCAGCTGGCAAACTGGGATGATTCACCGCATGCCTACCTCACGAGTCTGTTGCAAACAAGCAAGAGAGTAAACATGTTTTGAAATACGACCGTTGTTATTATGAAATACATAGCTTCTATTAATTAGTCTATCTTGAAATCAATAATAACACTCTAAAATGTTATATATTTACATTTATATAGAATATTGCTAAATACAGCTTCATTTCTCCCATCTCATTGTCAAAGTTCAACCCTTTTCTAATGCCCAGATTAAGGGTCACTCCCTCTAAAAGGCCACCCCCATACATACACGCAAACACAATGTTAAACTTTCACTCTTTTGAGCTGTTAGGCCACTTGCTATTGTCCTTTAAACTTGCTTTGGCATTTAGTCATCTACCCAGGAGTCAGTAGACTTTTTCTATAAAGCTCCAGATAGTAAATATTGTAGGCTTTGTGGGCCAAACTGTCTCTCTCACAAGCACTCCCCTCTGCTATTGTAGCACAGCAGCGTCATAGACAATATGTAAATGAATGGGCATGGCTATGTTCCAGTAAGACTTTATTTACAAAAACAGGTAAGGCCCCAGACTATAGTTTGCAACTTCTAATCAGTAGCCTGGCTTTGTTGTTGAACACCTGCATCTGTGCCCTTTTTGTCTACTCTATTAGACTGTGACAACCTCAAGGACAAAAGTCTCTATTAGACGTTTGCAATACCCAATTCCCCACTTCGCCTAAGCCACTGGTGGTAAACACAAGGCCCACGGGCCAAATCTGGCCTTCCACCTTGTTTCTACCCAGCAGCAGCACCAAGCTCTTGCTTAACTGTTAAGGAGTAGTTACATTTATACAGTTCTAAAATTAGACTCAGCCCTCTGAAGGCAATCATGAGGCTGGTGTGGCCCCCAGTAAAAATGAGTTTGACACCCCTGTCCTAAGCCAAGAACTTGCTTCAGTACGTACTTGTCAGATTAAACTACCTCATGATAAAATTGTATATTTGTTGTGAATAGATGAATTTAAGCAACCAATCCATGCCAAATGCCCTGAAGAGTTAAATCAGAGAAAAGAGATGGACTGTCTCTATGGAATGAGAGACGGCCATCTGCATGTCAAATACATGAATGTAGGAGAAACGTTGCCCACCAATCACTGTCAAATCCTGGGGCAAAGCAATGGAAAACACCTGAAGACCACATGTGCCTGGAATCTGAGCTCTGCGTATGAATAACACTGTACAAGGCCAGGACCGTGGGTAGCCCTACTCTTTCCGAAGGACATAGTTGTAACTGAATTCACAGACAACTATCATTCTTTAGAGGCAACTCTTTTATCATTATCTTTAAATGTAGAATAATCTCACTATTGTTTAACACTTAGATTCATCTGAAAATAAATAATATTTATTTGAGGAAATATAATACTTCAGGGGCAGGAAGAATAGTGGCTCAGAGCAGCAGGTCTGGAGTTACACATAATTCAAATCTATGAGCATCGGAGTCAGTGGAACCTCTCTAAGCTTCGGTGTTTCCTTCTGTGAAATGGGAATTTTGTGACAGTTAAATGGGACCATGTACATGAATAACTTAGGATAGGGCTCAGGACAGAGGAAGTACTCAATAAGCATCCAGTAATAGAAGTGGTAGCAGCGGTAAGTCGCAGAAGTAAAACATATTTCCTTAAACATAGAACTGCCATTTGACGGACCAGGACTCCCACTCTTAGGTATACACCCCAATGAAAACCTCTAGCCACAGAGAAACATGAACACAAATGTTCACTGCAGCATTAGTCATAATAGCCAAAGTGGAAAAAAAAAAACCAAATATCCATCAACTGGCAAATGGATAAACAAAATGTATTTATGGCCATAAAAAGCAACAAAGTACTGATACATGCTATGATATGGATGAACCTTGAGAACACACTAGTGAAAGAAGTGAGTCACAAATGACCATATCCTGTGTGTGCCCATTTATATGAAGTGTCTAAAATAGGCAAATACACAGAGACAGAGAGTAGATCAGTGGTTGCTAGGAGCTGGGGGTGGGGTGCAGGGTAGGGAAGAATGACCAGTGACTGTTAATAGGAATGGAGTTTTTTTGGGGGGTGAGTAATTAAAATGTTCCAAAAATAGATAATAGTTATTGTTTCACAACTCTGTGAAATACTAAAGCACTTTTAAAGGATCAGTTTTATGGTATGTAAATTGTATCTCAGTAAAGCTGGTTTTTAAGGCATTTCCTTTTTTAAAAGTAAATTCACTTAGCTTCCTCACCAAAAAATAACCTGTAATATATACCTTTTTCCCTTGATATGAGCTAGAAGATTATAGTCTAAGAATTCTATACAAAAGAATGTACCTACTACATAGGTACCTAATACAGGTACCTATTTAAAGCAGACAGTTATTAGTTAAGTTTATGCATTTATGGTGTTTAAATGTACTTACTAAGAGTGTGTATCGATAAACTTCATTTATAAAGCCGGTTAGTTGTAAGAATCACTCAAAGTCAAGAACTGTGTGTTGAGGGTCATCTACGTGCTGCATACTACCTTGGACGTAGGGACGCAGGAGAGAATAAGACCCTAAGGTCATGAGCTTATGGTTCATTTGTTCTTTGCACATCACACCAACCAAGAGAATTTGGTCGTGTTCTACTTTTCTGTAGTTTACATCATAAAAACAAGGGCATTTTCCCCAAATATATCATATTATCATATTAAAACTGCCTTTTCAAACCTTTCTTCCCAGGGGCATACCACCCCCATTCTCAGTTAAAAATCCAAGTTCTGGGTTCTTGAAGTTTCAGTAAGTTCAGGATTCCTAAGTTTTTCATAAAGAAGTAAAGGGTCTACCAGGCCATATATATATTGCATTTTCTCAGTCGAGGACCTGCAGGGAAGGGGGATTCTCAATTTTTTATGAGCACAGGAATCCTCCAGGAAGCTTGTTTGCCATGCAGATTCCTGGGTGGTAGCAGCAGAAAGGCAGGTTCAGCAGGTCTGAAAAGGAGCCCAGGAGACAGAGTATTTAACAAGCACCAAGTCTCTCTGATGCAAGAACGCATGAATCACGCTTTAAGAAATACCCTCAAATGTTGGAAACCAATGCGTCGTCAGGTGTTTACTGAGCACCAGCCTTAAACCCACACTGTCTAGGCACTTTGGGAGATCTAGGGCATATAGTCTCTCCTGCAAGAAGCACCTACTCAAGTCTGGAAGACCTGAAAGACACCGCATGATGACTGAATACACATACTAGACATGATTAATAACAAATGAGTGATGAGACCCCTCCCAGCTGTGTGAATTCAGAAGAGCAAAACTGCCCCTTGGACCCAGGTGGCTGGAGAACTTTATGTAGAAGTGTCACTTGGGCCTACCCTTAAAATGTTACTGTGATTGTAGGGAAGATAATGAAAGAGTCTAGAGCACACAATGAGGGAGATTCTTCTCAGAGCAATCGGCTCTAGTGTGTTTACATGAGGAATAGAAAGAGTGAGGCCAAATTCTAAAAGGTCCCAAATGCCTGGCCAAGGGACTGGGTCTTTTACCCACAGAATGTGGAGACCCGCTGAAAAGTTTTGAACTGGAGAGTGGCAAGCTGAGATCATTGCTGTAAAGGATTAATCCAATAAGAAGTCACTAGGAGCATTTTTGGGAGGAAATGATGCATAAATAACAGA
The DNA here is from genome assembly GCF_004126475.2 of Phyllostomus discolor. Taxonomy (NCBI): domain Eukaryota; kingdom Metazoa; phylum Chordata; class Mammalia; order Chiroptera; family Phyllostomidae; genus Phyllostomus; species Phyllostomus discolor. The sequence continues at coordinate 63,143,393 of NC_040914.2, forward strand.
GCAATAGCACGATAGAAGTACAATCAAGACTGGATAGGAACAAGAGGAGACTGGAGAGAAGAGAACCATTTGGAGGTTCTAGGAATAGTCCCCCACAACAGGCTTCCTCCCAAAAGAATAAGTATGCTATAACAGAATTCCTATTTTACTTGAAAGAGAAAAGTAATACTAATATCCTTTTTCTTTCGTATACCTTTGAAGAGAGAGATGCCAACTTGAAAGAGGCAATTAGGGCTGAGATTATGATGGTGGTAATAAGGGACATGAAGATAGAAAAAGGATTTAACCATCTTCAGAGTTTAGAAAAAATGGCTAGGAGTGAAGGAAAAAGGGGTTGAAAATGGCATCTGCCAAGCCCAGCTTGGAGTTCTTATCCTCAGGACCTTGCTCGTGATAGCCAGAATGAGAACCACTGACTGCTTCCCCTGAAACTGGCCCACAAACAGAGGAGAAGCAAACCTTTACAAATGACCACAATGATTAACATAGAAAACTTGATAAGGTTTTTTCTTCCTAACCAGAGAGAGAGAGTTGTCATTGTGTAATAGTTAATAATCATATATCCAAACAATGCCTTCTATTTAAGGAACAATGTCCCTAATAGTGGAGCTTAAAAGAGAAAAATAACAAGTTCAGTTACTGTTTGTTACACAGCTTTTGCCGTGTGACAAACCACCCCAAAACAAAACAGCTGAAAACAGTAAATCATTATGCACAGTTCTGTGGGTAGGTTGGATAATGCATCTGGTCTGAGCCGGCTTGACTGAAGTGGATAAGCAAAAATGGCCTCACTCTCCTGGCTGGCAGCAGGCTCAATATCAGCTGAGGTGATTCTCTCACCCTTAATAGGTTAGCCTGGTCTTCTTCACGTGGTGGCCTCTGGCTTTCTAAGGACAGCAAGAGAACCAGACTTGATGAAGAAGCATTTCCCAAGCCTCTGCTTGTGCCACATTTGCTGTAGTCCTGTTGGCCTAAAAAGTCACATGGCCAGGCAACAGTTTTGAAGGCCCTGCTCAAGAGTATAGGTAAAAGAGGGCATATGTGTGACCATTTTTACTATCATGGCAATGTATGTGTAATATATCATGCACTCTAAAGGAAGAGACAATTATCGACTTATTTCTGCTTAAAGACTCTGGAAGGGTCAATGTTGAGCTTATGCTCTACTTGTCTAAATGTGAATATTTGAACTATTGTGAAAGAAATTAATAACTATATATTTGATAATGAAGTTTTTTAAAGGAGGAGAGGGGGTGGGAAAAGTAGGGAGAGAGAGGAAAAAAGAAGGAAAGAAGGAAGGAAGGAAGGAAGGAAGGAAGGAAGGAAGGAAGGAAGGAAGGAAGGAAGGAGAGAAGGAAGGAAGGAAGGAAAATATATCTGCCTTAGTATATCTAATTTTATTACTTTTTGTTGACAGAACACTATCAATCTTATAAAGATCCTCAACTTTTTGGTTGTTGTTAGCTGTCTTATAAAATAGCCTTCTATCTCCTAAACTCTTACTTGGTCAGATTTCAGCCTGTGCAGAGGTGCTTGACGATGTATGTCCAGGACCCTTTGCGAGAACAGAAGCCCAAGTTTCCATTCCATGAAGTGGTCAGTGCTTGGATTGCTGGCCAGCCTTGGAAAGACTGAAGATGCAGACCAGCAACGCCCCATTCTTAGGACATAATTAATGTGCTGTTAATTTTTTTTCATCAACAAAGGATTACCAAAATACCACATGATTTCCTTCAAAAATGTGACCCACCCTTTCCTGTCTCATTTTTCTTTTCCTGGATCTGAACGTGGTTTCCATTGGCCTCATGAAAATAGTTATTTCTGTTCATTTTCCTCGACTTGTCTCAGTTCCGTGATCTCAAGACGTCCAGAAATGCTAAAGCAAACTGTTAGCAGACAATTTACGGGACTGCTTCTCTCACTCAGAGCCATTTTCTAAAACACTTCTCCTCCTTGTGAGGCCAGTGGCTTCCTCTGCGTCCCACAGCAAACCTCACAGTGTTATAAAAAGCCAACTAACTAAATAATGCCATAGGAATCTTAATGACTAGGGTCATTTAGCCAACAACATTACACAGTTTTTTCCTCTCAGAATAAGCATTTAAAATTACAAATATCCCATCCAATTCACATTTAATTACCACTGTTCCAACTTAAAGAACTTTCTCATTTTCAATTGTGTAAAATTGGAAATACTGAACTACTGCTAAGGGATAGCCAACTGACTCCTTTTTAAAGAGGGAGCAGGAAAGTAACATAACTGTTGTCTCTTCCTGATAATATTTCTATTATTAACTGGCCATTTCTTCACTAAACTTCCCTAAATTGCCCAGGCCAATTTCTCCACATTTACCACAACCAAGAATGAAATTAACTTGTGATGGGCCCTGATGTGTGATTTGACCATAGAGATCACAGTTTCCAGCACAAAAGTCCATGTCAAAAGCTAAACTGATGCCAGCTTTCACAATGGCAGAGAGCATTCAAAGTAAGAAAGGTCTCAGGAAATCCAGGACTTAACAGTCTCCATCAGCTCCAATAGACTAGGAACTACTCTGCACCATCAGTTGGGTGAGGAAAGGAAATTAAGAATGGGGGAAGGGACAGCAACTTTGAGGCTTTTGAGTGACCCCAGTCACAACTTGTCCTTCCTCCCACGAAAAGCTAGACTTCAGAGTCAGACACATCTGACCATGCTTTAGAAATGTGGCTGTTGGGAAGGCAGGGCTAGGAGCACAATCTTACTTCGAGAGAGATCCTTGCCCTGGCTGGTGTGGCTCAGTTGGTTGGACATAGTCCCGCAAACTGAAAGGTCACTGGTTAAATTCCCGGTCAGGACACATACCTGGGTTTTGGGTTTGTTCCCTGGTCAGGGCAAGTACCAAAGGCAACCGATCAATGTTTCTCTCTCACACTGATGTTTCTGTCTCTCTTTCTCCCTCCCTTTCCCTGAGTAAAAATAAATAAATAAACTTTAAAAAGAGAGAGAGCCTTACCTATTTATGAGACATCTCCTTGGAATAATGGTGGATTTATGGTAGTGGTTGTCTGAAAATCCATTTCAGTTTGCTCTGCAATCTAGCCCATTGTCTCTCATGGTCATCTATTCAAAAGAACAAAAAACACACTTTTCTTTTAGTACCTAAAATCACTTCTTGAAATGGAAACTACTCGCCTACCTGTCAAGTAGTTCTTACAAGAAGCCTGACTTTTGCATTACCAAAAAACAAATGTTTTATAAATATGCATGCGTGGTGTGGTCTATACAAGGGTGGGTAAAGTAGGTTAATAATAATAAATAATACAATACAATAATTAATAAATAATAGTACAAGAACAAACTGTTTCACATAGAACTGTGAACCCACTTTTGCTTACCTCGTATATATGGTGTACATGTGTGTATGTGTACGTGTGCATATGTATGTATACTTTATGTGGTGACATGGATCTACAGTATGTGCATATGTATAACATTGTGTTATCAGCACCCATTTGAAATAGGCTGCGCTCTGTTACCACCGGCAGTTCTGTTTACAAGGAAGGTTGAGAGATTGGGATAAGAACTTGATTTTCACTCAGGTTTCTTTTGGGAAACAAGTCCTCATGTCAGGGCGAGGCTCCCAGCTTCCTGTAGGAGCAGCACCCTTTCTGTTAGCTAAAACCCGAAGCACGAAGGACTCCTTTCCCTTATCTGTGTGCTGCTTTAGAGCAAGTGGAACTGTTTTTAAGGATGTATATGCCAACTGAAAAAAAATTCTTTTTTTATCCTTATGGTGGAATTCTATTCATGCTTTTTCATTTCCACAATCTGACCTTTTAGTTAGTTTTTTAAATGGCCTTCACTACACATATCCCCACTCCCCCCCAGTCCTCACCCATTTTTACTATGACGAAGTTTTCTGAAGGTTGAGCATTTTCTATCTGACTTACACTTTTTCCCCAGAGCATATTTCTACTTACCGAAATTTCAAATTACCATGGTGACTATCAACAGTCCCTAAAATATTGCTTTTCTCTGTACTTAACCTACGCAGAGTCACCAAAAATGGCCACAGAGATTACGTAAGAATTACATCCAAGGCTGAGAAAAGAGCCGCTGTCATTAATTTCTTTCCATTTTAGTCCATCTTGGGGGAGATTGAGTGGCAAACCGGCGAGGCTAACAAAATTGTCAGGACAGACTCCTCTTGTTATCCCACAGACGGGGGTGGGGGAGACTGTCCAGTGCTGCGTGTGCCCAGTCAGTGGTGGTGGGGAGAGAAGAGGAAGTGCTGAAAAACAGAACAGGAAACAGATGGGAGATGTGATCTCTCAAAACCCCCCAAATTCTGAAAAACCTCAAACCAGCCCAGTTGTTTGAAGATTAGGACAAAAGGGAGATCTGTACATTTACGAAAGACTGGCCAGCCAAAGCGGGCACAGCAAGGAGCCATGTCACATGGACACCAAATCCAACTGGCCACAGGTCAGCGGCACCAAAGGGAAGTGAGAAAGCTAGACCATCACGCAGTTAATCTGGGCCAGGAGGTGGGAAGAAGGCTTCCACTCTTGCAGTGACAGCCTCTACTCTAGTTTCACATTGACAGCGAAAATCTCTACAATCATGTGATTCTCAGTTAAGAATACTTCCTTGTCAACTAAGATTAAGCCCAGAGGAGTAGCCAGAGGAAAGGGACTCAGTTTTCCACATCTGCAGCCCTCAGGGCTTATGGGAGGGAAAGCAGGGAGCTGAGTCTGGAGTAAATGAGTCGGGGTCATTTTCCATGACACCCATGCAGAAACATCAAAGAATCTAAATGGTTTCATTAAAATTCATCCCAAGGTGCAATTATTTGTCTAAAAATTATTCCTACACTTGCGTTCAGAGCTCTGGGAGAAATTGTCACGGTGATTGTTTTTCAGGGTTGGACCCAATATCCAGGCTTGAATTCTCTTTACAAGTCGGGCAAGTGTGGTGGTGGGGGTCAGGGGAGGGGTTTCTCCCTAACAATGAGAAAGCCGAACCTGCTTCCAGAAGAGATGCTAAAATCTGACAATCCAGCTGACCTCCTCCTAACAAAGCCTGAGAGCAGAGCCATCCAAAAATCCCAGACTCCCCTCCCCCTTCCAGGCAACTGCATTTCACTTGTGACCTTGCACAGCCTGTGGTCAGGAAAGAGCCTTTGAACACATCTCCAGAGCAGCAGCGATTAGGTCTTTGATTACTCAGCTCAGCTGGTCCTCCCTTCTCTGCATTTCTCTTTTCCCCTCCCCCACCCCACACCCTCCACCTCACCCAATAGCCCAGGCAGTTCTGTTTTTTTTTTTTTAAAGCAACCATTTTTTTCCTCTCTTTTCATTTTCCTATAGCGTCGTAAACCTCAAGATGCGGTTAACACTAATCCTGATTTATTTAGGTTTTATCTGCATTATTAATTCCAATCATGAAAAAAATAAAAGTGCTCCAGGTCCCAGTTTGTATACAAAGTTTGGGTGTTTGTGAAAGGGGCCAGCAATCACTGAAAAACATATTTTCTTTAGATAGCTTTTAAATCCGAACAACTTTCTTTTCTAGTCTGAAAATATTCCTAGAGATGTGTCCCATCCTTAACAATTTCATTTATTATTATTTTTCCCCCAGTTGATATCCTTTGAAGCTGCTTCTTGCATTAATCTGGACTTAATATGGATTTAAACATTTACAATGGAAAATAATTTGGGTTAAAAAAATAATCTCCCTGATAAAGCTAGAAAACCTCCACAACTGTCACCATCTCTGAAGGCCAGGAAGGGGATGAGATTCTTGAATATGCATTTGAAGAAAAGCAAGAGCACACTAACAGGGTGTGTGTTATATTTTATATTTGTCAGCTGCTATGACTGACTGGAGTTGAGTGATATCCAGGGTCTTGACTTGTTGTTTGAATGAATTCATCATCACTCAGAACACATGAACAGTTATTTGGTGCCCAGGATATACTAAAAATATCTTCCATTGGCGAGAGAGGCTTTGTCTCAGAGGTAGCAGCCTATATCCGTCACTCCCAAGGGGGCTTCCCAGCAACTAACAGGTTCCAGCCCCCTTCCCACCCATCCTTTCCATTTTTACTTTCTGCAGCCTATTAATTTATACAATGCTGAGAATAGAAAGTTTACATTTCTTTGGGTAGGCCCCCCGGCAAGGCCAGTGTTATCGGGGGAATTCTTCCTGGATTTGACTCAAGGAGCTCAAGGGGACTGAAGTATTTTCATGGGAATTTAAAGGCATTCAGATTAGACCTCCAAGTCTACTTTGTCAGACTTCGGCACTTGAGGCAGACCTAAACATGTTTTGAGTTCTTGAGGACTTGCAGAATGAGGCTAGATGAATCCAAGAAGTGCCCCCTTTCCAGGATTGGAAAATAATGTGGTGCCATCACTCTTGATGCCTCTGCCCATGGCAGACATCACTAATCAACCACAACATCCTCTCACCCTGAGCCAGGAGGCAGCTTTTGTATCATTCTCAACACAGCCTCTAAGCCACCTGTAGTGGATTCAACTGGGGACCTACATGGAAAGGTGTTTGCCAGTCCTGCTGGGCTCTGCACTGCCCCAGGAGACCCTTGGATAATCTGGTTTTTAGCACTGTGCTTCAGCCTGTCTCATACACTGCTCCTGGCTCCTCTTCTGGTTCTTGATAGTGTGGGGTCATGGTGTTGAGAACAATTCCAGAAAGTCTATAAAGACCAAGCACATGAGCCCTTTGACTGCTGTAGCTCCCCAAATTACCAGTACGAACTAAGCACATAGGAAACCTTTGCTCAGAAGGAGCCACCCCATTCCTTTCCCTGAGCCCCAGAAAATCTGTCTCCAGCAGTTTCCTCCCATCATCCCTGAGTCACTTGGACCAGGATGTAGTGTGACAAGGATACTCTTCCAATGATTTTACCTCTCAGAACTGATTAAGTCAGACTCAGAGCCTTCTCACAGTTCTTTCTTCAAGTTCTTCCTCTAACGTGCCTCTGACCATTCCACCAGGCTCATTCCTCTTCACACTCCTGTTATGTGGGCCCCTTGCTGTGGGATGTTTCTTCCCCCTCCAGGAAGCCTTTCAGACGGCCACACACCCTCCTTTGCCCTCTAGGACACCTGCTGCAATGAACTGACTGTCACCTTCACTCTGTGTCCCTTTCCACTTTTGGTCTTATTGTGCATTTTATTTTAATAACACGTATCTCTTTCCAAAGTAATGTAAATTAATTGTATAAATTTTAGAAATGACAGATATACAAAAAAGTAAAAAAATTAAATGATTTGTAATTCCATTAGAATATGCATATTCATGTCTATGCTTCTAACACTTCTTATGAAATATTTCTGGGTTGTGATTTTTATTTATTTTTAGAGAGAGGAGAAAAAGAGGGAGAGAAATCTCAATGTGAGAAACATCAATCAGTTGCCTCTCATACACTCCCCCACTGGGACCAAACCTGCAACCCACACGTGTGCCCTGACCAGGGATTGAACCACTGACCTTTTGCTTTGTGGGATGACACCAACCAACTAAGCCACACCAGTCAGTGCTTCGGGTTTTAATTTTTTAAAATATACATACACTTTAAGTGGGTGGACTTTATAATTTCTCATATACAAATTATACCTCAAAAAGCTGATCATGTATGTATATATTATACATAGAGAAGAGTGTATTAGTGTGTGCATCTGAACTTTATATGCATTTTAAACAGAAATGTGGGTTTCAACTATGGTACATTTACACAATGGAATTCTATGCAGCAGAAAAAAAGAAGGAGCTCCTTACCCTTTGCAACAGCTTGGATGGAGCTGGAAAGCTTTATGCTAAGCGAAACAAGCCAGGCAGTGAAAGACAAATACCATATGATCTCACCTTTAATAGGAACCTAATCAACAAAACAAAGAAATAAGCAAAATATAACCAAAGACACTGAAATAGAGGACAGGCTGACAGTGACCAGAGGAGAGAGAAGAGGGAATTTCAGGGGAGAATGGGAAGGGTTTACAGGAACAAATTTAAAGGACACATGGACAAAAACTAGGGGGAGGGAAGTGTGGAGGGTTGGGTGGGTGGGCTGGAATGGGAGTGAAAGGAAGAAAACTGTACTTGAACAATGATTAAAATAAAAAAAATTAAAAAAAAGAAATGTGGGTTTCATATGTTATGTACTCTATTGAAAAGTCTGTAAACTTTGTTGTCTATAAACTTTTAGACCTTAAAACATATAGTTGAACAATCTTAGAGCACTTACCTACATTTCCTCTATTTCAAGGATATCTTAATATGTTTGCCCATTCTTTTTTAAATTTCTTAACAGCATCATTGAGATAGAATTTACATACCAAACAATTCACCCAAAATGTACAACTGAATGGTTTGGGGCATAGTCACATGCTTGTGCAGCCACCATCACATTCAGTTTGAAAAACATTTTCCTCACCCCCAAAAGCACCTCCATATCCACTGGCACCACTCCCTCTCCTGTTTCCTTGCAAACCTCTTCAGCCCTGCTCACCCACTGATCTACTAATACGTCCTGTCTCTAGGAACTTTCGTGTTGTGGACATTCCACAAAAATGGAATCATTCAGAGTGTGGTCTTTTGCACCTGGCTTCTTTCACTCCGTATATTTTCAAGATTCATCCATACGCTTCAGCATTATTTCATTCCGTTGGTTTTTTTTGCTGAATAGTATTCCATTCTATTGTGTTTGCTCATTCTTTCTAAGAGTTTCTGTTTTGCTTTTGTTGTGTGATATTGATGCCCGTACTTTTGTTTTGTGATGTTGATGTCTGTACTTTACTGAATTGAGTGGCTTGCACAATCCCATCTGTGCATCCTTTAATTGTTCCAGTGTTTACTTTTCATAGAATTCTACTGAACTTATGGAGAAATTCAGTTCAGTTCAGTTCAACAGACACATATTGAGCATTGAAATGTGCAAGAGTCTTTGCTAGGAAATGCTGGGGATACAAGATGGATGGATACAGCCTCTCTGTTTACATCAGGTTAGAAGAGCAAATCATGCCCATGAGTCACTCAGATACCTGTAGCTTTTAAGTAATCTTTATTTCACATAATTTGAATGTAATGTGTACATGTTTTTCAAGTTTATTTCATATGTTTATATCATGCTACTCTGTAAGCCACCCAACAAAAACAGAAACTCTGGGTTCTGTTTCTTTTCTGGTATAATGATATTAACAGTAATTACAGCAGTCACCATATACTGTGTGTTTATTTTACTTGATCTGAAAAACGGTCCTGTGAGGCAGCTACTGTTCTTTTCATTGGCCGTTGAGGAAACTGAGGCTCAGGATAAGAAAGCAACTTGCTAAAGTTCTCATGAGTCTGGTAAGAGTTGCTCACTGGACCACACTGGCCCCCGCCTGCATGGGGGACATTCTTAGCAGCAGATAGATAATATTGTCCACCTGCCACTCTGGTGGGCAGCACTGCATCTTGTTCTGGGCAACCTGAACTAGTTCCCAGGGGTAAAGGATAAAGTCGCAAAGTCTGAAGTCTCGTTCCCTGGCATTTGTGGCTGTGTCCACTCCACTGTTCTCTTTCACGGCAGTGATGGAAAACATAACCCCCCAGAGAGCTCCCTGTGCTTGGTACAAGAAATCACTGGACATGATTTTTGGAATTTGCCATGTTGGAATCAAACTTTAGAAGATGCATTAGAGATAACAAATTAGGACCCTTCCAACCCCCGAAATGTGCCACCCAATAGAGCAGCATGACAAATGGCAGGATTTGGAACTCAGGCCTCCCGTGTGGGGCTTCTAGAGCTGTTTAACTACTTTCCCAAGCCACACTTGGCTGTACTGTGCTGTCATCTTCAACAATAAGGCAGGTAGGTTACCTCCGTGAGTCTACACATCACAATGAAGACTCTCAACAAATATTAAATAATAATTATTGTTTCTTTCACATTTACTGAGAGGATAAAATCCCAATAAAGAGGCTTTAAGGTCTAATTACTTCGCAGGCATCTCAACCAAACTGCTAGTTGAGAAATTAATGGTGGACTCATCGGAGATGGAGTAGTAGGGAGTTGTTTTGAGCAGTTGTGTCACTCTGAGACTCGGCGTGAGCTGTAGAGCAATGAACACCAACAGGAGCTGCTGCAAGTGACTGAAGCAGCAGACCGGCTGTGCGGCTGGCACTGAATGGACTTCAGTTCATTTGCCATTACTGCAGCACACAAAATATGTGTTGAGTGAGTGACCGGCTGAATTAACTGACAAACAGAAAATGTCACTAGGCAGATGATCACCAGAGCAGGAATGAAGGCCCAAAATATTAATGAGAACAGTTACAACAGTAATTAGCCTTTACAAAGTACCGACTGTGAACCAGGTCCTATTTCAAATGCTTTAAATATTATTTTATTTAACCCATTCAACAAATTGCAAGGCAAATCTTAGCCTTGTTTTTAAAATGAGAAAATGAAGGTGCAGAGAAGTTAGGTAACCTGCCCAACATCAGAGTTAGTGGGACACACACACACACACACACACACACACACACAGAGAAAGCCCAGGATTGGCCAGGCATGGACATATTGACTGTGCCATTGTCTAATTTCTTAAGAGATCACTGAGTTTCCAGGATTTAAAAGAAATAGCCAGATGATTCAGTCTGCAGTTTTCAAACTACTCCATGGAACCATGAAAGTTGCTTCAGAAGTTCTACCAACAATAAAGTATTTGTGCTAAATAGGGGTGAGTTCAGCTCCCTGGAAAATATCTGCTGCGTTGCATATTGGATTTCCACACCGCATTTTGTTTTTAAACAAAAGAAAGAGTGTTCCATTGGAATAGGTTAGGGGCCAGCAAACATTTTCTGTTAAGGGCCAGGTAGTAAATATTTTAGACTTTGTGGGCCACATTGTCTCTGTTGCAACAACTCAGCTCTGTTGTTGTAATGGAAAAACAGTCATGGACAATGTGTAAATGAATGAGCATGGCTGTATCTCAATAAAACTTCATTTATAAAGGTGGCAGGTGGGCTGTAGCTTGCTAACCTCCAGTCTAGGTCATCCTCCTGTGGTCAAGTGGATTTTGTCTAAACTTTGTGTATTTGGTTTTCTTACTTGCTCACAAAGGGGAGGTATAGTGTCCGAGACTCCCATGTTTATTAATGTTCATTGTCAGAAAGCTCATGCCACAGTTGAAGGGAAAGGAAACTAATGTGCATTGCATGTGAGCTTTGTGTCAGGTACTCTACTAATAGTTCTACGTGTGAATTGATCATCATTATAACTATGGAAGGTGTATGGCCTGATCCTCTTTAACCAAGAAGAAAACTGAGGCTTAAAGAGGTGAAACTAGTAACAGGAATCAAGCCAAAATCTCACTTAAATGCTATCACATCATATTGACACATAAGTGATGGCTTAGAGACACATCACTTATCCTGTGATCTAACAGACTGGAAGGTCATTGATAAGTCACCCCCAGTCCATTCTTCCCTAGGAAAACGATTCAAGTTCACTTCAGAACCTCCCCCTAGATGCTTCACCACCCCTATCAAGTTAGAGGCTTAGACTAGTAGTAGCATTTCTATAAGAGTTTTCCCAAAACATGACGCAAGAGCAGAATAACCTTGCTATTTCAAAAGCTGTTCTCCTACTTATGCCTTCTGGCCATTTATTGTCTATCCTGGTAGGCTATTAGGGGTTTAATTAGCTGGCGATCCTCTATGATCCATACATTTTTATAAAGATCATTTTTTTTATCCCTGTACTTTGTTCTTGACCTCCTTTACATAACTCTCTTCAATTCATACTATGCTGGGAAATTTTGGAATTCTAAGCCTTCGGCATTTGAAGTAAATATTTCATGGCATTGCTAGCTTGGTTATATGCTTCCAGTAAGTAAAGAAATCTAATTTCCTCCTCCTGCCTGGGATGGGTTGAAAGCTTGAGGCTGAGATAATGATGGCCAGAACACTAGTCTCTCCCAGAACACACACTCATTACTTTCATGTTTGCCAAAATGCCCTGGAATTGAAGGACCTCTTACATCTATTTTCAATTCATTTTGGATTGGATCCCCTTCCAGACCCAGTCAGTCCCATTCAACCGACAAAAGGAAGTTGGTGTCATCCCAGAAGTCAGTGACAGCATTGCCTCCAGTGTCTCTTGGTTCTAGAAAAAGCCACGTCCATGAGCCACCACAGCCCACCACCACAACTGAACAGTAACCCAGCTGTTTGCAAAACAGAAGAGAAATCCATCACATGTGGAAAACTCTGCCATCAATAAGCAGCCTTTGCAGGCCTCTCGTTTGGGGACTGACCACAGAACTGGCTCTCCATCAACAATCAAACAGTCTTTAGCTGTGATCAGCCACTTCCATCACCTCTGAGACTGGCAGGTTTCCAATAAAGCCAATAGCCCCCTCCCTCAGGGTAAGGTCATCAGCAGGAGGTAGGCATTGTCGTTTAGCCCAGCAATTTGACAACAGTGTTAGCTTACACTCTATTAGCCAGCAGCTACACCCTGACCCATGACCCTGACATTGACCTCAGGCAGCCCTCTCCTGAGGTAAACTCTGATCACTTGAGGTGGCTCGCCCTGCTGGTTAGCACGAGAGAAGGCCCATCAAGACCAAGCAGGGCTCCCTGGTCACCCCTGCTCCCAACAGGGGACTCGAGGCTTGAAGTACAGAAACAAGCCAGTGTTGAACCCAAGATGGCAAAGGTGAAAGTTCAGAGGCATATCTATCAGCAGCCTGTCACCGAAGGACATGTAAGAACTATGGAAGCTTTCAGCACAGGGATAGCCGCTGTTGTCTCCAGACAGTTCTGCTCCTTAATGGAAAAGACATATCAAAGTATGGCTTACAAAATACAAAATAATGGACTGAGATGTACATTATATGAGGGTGTTAGATTGCAATGTACTTTACAGTGGGGGAATTAGATTGAAGTGTTATGCCAGGGTAGTTAGGTTGAAATATGGATTATCCTAGGAATGTTAGCTTGAGATGTGCTTTATAACACAGTTGTTAAATTAAGATGTGCTCTTCAGAGCAGGCATTAGCCTGAGATGTGCATTACAGCAAAATTGTTAGGGAAAAAGGTGGATTCCACTTCAGGGGGGAGGGGGTAGGAGCGAGGAAAACACCTTGTGTTGAATACTATTCAAGGGCACTGACCGTCTTCTGCATTACGTGGATTTCAGTGGGTGGAATGCAAGGCGAATGAGAGCGCGAAGTATGTATAATGGTCTGTCCCTCCTCCTTTCTCCCCAGCCGAACAATCTGCCACTTTCCCCACTTTTCCTGTTAGGGACTTACAGGCCTCCCCCATCAATAAAAACATTAGCTCACTAAACAGCCTGATGGCTTTTCCTTCCCTAGCTTAACCCTTCGGGAGCTGGGGTTTCCTTTGGATTTGTAAAGATATTGATCCCAGATAATGTTTGCCTTTCTAACTCTCTCTTCCCTGGACTTGATGGATAGGTTCAGGGCTACATCTCGGCAGCCAACTCACCACAGCTACCCAGGGAAAGGGGGATGGAGCAAGGCAAGTGTTCAGTAGTTAACACCATTGGCATGCTTTCCCTGGGATGGACAGGCAGACACACCGTGGCCAGGGGGAAATGTGGGGGCTGCCGTCACTTTCAATCAGCACAAGATTTCACTTTCAATTTTCCTCACTCTTGTCCTGATTCCTCTACCAATATTTCTTTAGTTCAGCTTAGAGTGTTGTATAATTTCTAATTAGTATCAGATGCTATCTTGGAGTTGGCCGCTCTGAGTTGGATTTTTAAGGACTGCGTCTGCAGTTAAAGTCCTTTTTCACGGCATCATCAACGGGAATGAGTGCAGGTAGCTGTGTTGTTTGCTTATGATACTGGCCTAGGCGGGATCGACTTTAATGAACCCTAGCCCTAGATACAAATCTCACCCGAGAAAAGTAAGTGAAGAGGAATGGGAGCATCATCTCGCTCATTAGCCAGTTGGCTTACGAAGGTTCACCAACCAACTCCCCAATCATGTTTTTGTTCTTTCTTCTCTTCCCTAGCTTGGATAATATAATTTACAGCCTCTAGAAGTCTAGCCGACGGTAACTGGATGGTGTCCAGCTTTGCCAGAATTGGAGAGGTGAGTTCCAGCCTTCTTGTTTCTCAATGAAAGAAAATGTTATACCCAGTAAGTTAAGGCAGTCAAAAAGACTAACCTGCTGGACAAGGGCACCAAACAAAACCAAACAGTTCAAAGGAAATTGCAGTGTCACTAGACACCTGTGCGTTGGGCCTGGAGGTGCCAGGAAAGAGGCAAGCAGGCATTGCTGCGTGTGTTTTTTCAGGCTCTGTTTCTCTAACCGGAAAAGTAGGTTGTTCATAGGACAATGTCACTCTACCTTCCCTTGGCTGAGCTTGCTAAGGGCAAAACACAAGGAATGTGGCGGAAATATGCTGTCAAGGTTTGGGAGAAAAAGAAAAAACAGTTCCACCCACCCTAGTACATCTTTGCCAACGTTAGTCTCTCTGTCGGCATTCCCACCCCTCCTCTCTCTGAGTGGTGCCTGGGTAAGCACTCTGGAAGCACCTTGTTCTCCAGCCTGCTGTGCTCTTTTCTCTTCTTGGTGTCCATTCCTGCCTCATTTTCTGACATCACGTTTTCCTTAAAAATAGGCTCTGAGAGCTATTTCTGTCTACTGTCAAGGGATCTGTCCAGCCAGACTCCCACGGGATGTAAGAATGAGTTTAAAACCAATCCTGAAGAAGAAAGGAAGAAGTTGGCTTAGCCCCAGATTCCGCTTTTAAACAAATCTTCTCTTGGGTCAAGTGAGATATTTTGGGCCCCACCCTTCAAGAGGAATTATAATATGGTTCTCTTGAAACACCACCTAAAATCCCATCCCAGAGACCACACAGTGTCACAGCAGAAGCATGGCAGCCTTGGGGTTTACAAGCAGCTTGGGAATCAGTCCCACCCCCATCACTTAGTTGTTTTGTGAATCTGGGCAAATCACTACACTTTTACAAACCTCTATTTCCCCATCCATAAAATGGTTTTCATGGTAGTATTGACCTCACAGGGGTACTATTTAGAGCAAATGGGCTAATGCATATAGAACACTTAGTCTTATGCCTGCCATAGGGTAATCACCCAACAAACGGTGACTGTCAACTTTATAATTTTGTCACCATACCAACAGCTAATAGGAGCAACATGCCAATTTACCACGGGCTCCCTCAGCATTGACTTATCACAAACCACACCGACCCTCATGGGCTCATTAACACATCTGGTCTTAGAAACACACTGTATCTCTTAGCCTCACTTCTTTCCGAGACGGCTGCTTGTGGGGATTTTCTCTGCACAGAAAGAAGGGCAGCCCTGCCAGCGAGGGGAGAGACAGATTAGAAGGGCCTCAGTGGTGGAACACAATCCCTCCTCTGTACTCACTGGTAACTAGCCATGATTGTATTTCAAAGGTAACAGTTCGTCTCCACCGCAGGGATTGGTGCACAGCCTACAAATACGGCCTAATGTGATCCGACAGGCCTGATTTCTCTAGATATATATTAAAACAACATGCTCAGTGCTGATGGCTCCAAGGTCCTGACCTTTAACAAGGACTTATGACGTAAGGCAACCTGCCCAGGAGAGCAAGCGGGGCAGAAGGCCAGGGGGACAAGGTCATTGGCTAATGAAGTGGTCAGCATTGAGTTTCTGTCACTCAGCTGGTTAAGAGGAAACTGAGAGGGAAGTAAAAGAAAATGAGAACATTTGAGAAACAAAGAGAAGGAGCACATCTGAGCTAACACTCTGAAGGTGAACTGATGTTGTCAGGCGGCCGGGTAAGGAGGCGCAGCCCAGCCGAGACTTCACTGCGACCTTCTTCCGTTTTACTTGCCGAACACAGGCTAGTTGAAAGAGCTTTGGAAAGCATCTAATGCTATGTAAATCCCAAGTTAGATTGAAAGTCAGCAGGTACTAAACCAGTCTGCTCTTTGGTTTAGATCAACTCCAGACACACAGTAAGTAAAGCGGCCAAGAGCACAGGCGCAGGACTAACTTCCAGACCAATGCTCTCTGGCCTCTGGGCAAAATACCTTCTGAGCTTCAGAGTGATTATCTGGAAAACTGACAATGATACCCACCTCAAAAAGAGGTTGGTAGAATTTAGGTGAGAAAGTTCATGTGAAGGGCTTAGCATGACGCTTGGCACAAAGTAATCACTCACATGTCAGCACTTAGTCCTGTTATTCACATGCTCTAACAATCTTAAAGAGAAGATGGGGGTGGGTGTTAAATGAATAATAAGTTGTGTGTTGTGGAGTAAGAAGACAGTCTGTGTGCCGTTCATAGTGGGCCTGTCCAGTCTCCAGACCTCCAGGCGGTCCCTCTCAGCAGCATCGGGCTGACTTGTAACCAGTGACAGCCACTGAAGTCTAGAAACATTTCTTCTAATCGTTAGTATCATCAGCTGGATTATAACTGTGCTCTTTTTTTTTAAGATTGACTTATTTATTTTGAGAGAGAGGGGAAGGGAAGGAGAAAGAGAGGGAGAGAAACATCAATGTGTGGTTGCCTCTCGTGTGCCCCCAGTTGGAGGTCTGGCCTGCAACCCAGGCATGTGCCCTGACTGGGAATTGAACCAGCAACCCTTTGGTTCTCAGGCCTGCACTCAATCCACTGAGCCACACCAGCCAGGGCTATAACCCAGCTCTTGAACATCAATGTACAAAGATGCAGAAGGTTTTAGTTCCATTTCCTGAATTATTAATCATATCCTCTTGACTCTTGTCCCTCTCATATTTAAAAGGGAAGCACTATTGTATATCAACTGTGATTGAAAAGTTAAACATTATTTTAAAAGAATAAATGAAAATAAAAGGGAAGTACTAAGGCTTATGGAAGGAAGCTCTGAATGGAAAGATCAAGGACCAGCACACTGGTCATAGAAGCTCATGGTGTCCCTCAAGTCCCATGGCCACTGATGTCTCAGGTCCCCGGACTAGTAGACCACACTTGCACTGCCTGCTTCTGCCTTAGAAAGATGAAATGAGGGTCTGCTGGAAGCATTGATCTGAGGAAGCAGTTGGAGTGTTTAGAAGGGCACGCAAAGTTCTGATGGCAATGATTACCAAATTAGACTGTAGCAGCCGGGGAACAGAGTCGGAGCATTGCCAGGACAACCAACCCCTACTCCCATCATGGCGCAGCCAAACCTGCTTCTCAGGATTCAGCTCCTTGGGACTTTCCCTGATTTGGAGACTCCAGCAGAGCAGCACAAATAATCATATGCCATTAACTGAAGCTGCTGCCTTGTTTTTCTTTCAAAGATGAATGTAGCTTTAAGCTGTTTTTCTGATTATAAAGAAAATATTTAATATCTTTTAAAATGCCATCAACTTATCAAAGTGTAAAGAAAATTTAAATTACCCAAAATGTCACCACCCAGAAGCAAACACTGTTAACCTGGACTCCATCCTATCAGATGTCTTTTCTGTGTACATATGCATATGTGTGTCTCATTTTATGTCAGCATTATTATAAATGCTGTCTACAATAATATGCCATGTCAGTGAATTACAGATTTGCATGTTCCTTTCCAGTGACCTCACTGCATTCTTGTGTTGGATGTACCGTCGGTTATTTCACTAATCCCCTGTGGATGGGCAGTAATAATACTATAAATAATACGGTAATGAACATCCTTGTGCTTGGTGAATCTGTCCAGTCGTCTCCTTAGGGTACATCCCCCCAAGTTGGAGTTGCTGGAAAAGCTGTCCCCCTCTCAACCAAAGAGTAAGAAGTGTTTTCTATGGAGCAGGGTAGGGAATAAAAGGGCAATGACTGGCCACGCAGAAGAGTCCTGTCAACTGTAGTGATGCTTATCCATTCATTTATGAGGAAGTGAAGGAGAGAGAAGGCGTATTTTCTTGCCCCTGAGCTCAAGCATCATGCCATGAGGTTCTAGAACCAAACTCTTGTTTTTATTTTACTTCCCCACCTGGTGCTCTTCTCTCTCTGGCTTTTGGGTCTGACACACATCTTACAGCTCACTCAACAGCAGTCTCATCCCCCACACTCCGACAATCAGCCAGAAGACTCCATTTTCTCCTGACTGGGTTTCATCCCAGTTGCTTTTCTCCATATGGGGCCCTGAGGCTGATTAACTCCTTTGGGTAGAGTTGGCACTAAGACCAGCCGAGCAGTGGCTTGAGTTGGATGATTACATGGCAATGTTTTAATTTGCCTTTGGATAAATTCTCATAGGCTTTCCTAAGAAAATCTCCCTTTACATGCAGTCATTTAATTGAAGAACAGTTGGGAGAGGAAGATGAGCGAAGATGACAGATGGAAGAATGCAGATGTGTGTGTCTTACTTAGAGGGGCGCAAAGCGCCCTGAGGATTTGGCCTCCAGTGAGACACAACGTCGGCTCCCACTGCCTGTATCCGTGGACCTGAGAAATGTTCATGAAATCATTAAAATACAGGGGCTTTTCTCAGGTGACAAGCAGGGAAAACCACAACAAAGTCATCTAAAGGACTGGCTACTCCCCCACACACATCCCAAGTCCAGGAAACACACACACGCACCCAAAAAAAATACCCCCAAATTTACGCAGCCCTGTAGGAAGGCAAAACAAAGCAAAAAATAATAACAAGGCTTCTGTTAGAGAGAAGTTTCCTTTGGTCACATTGCTGCAAAGATAACTTTTTTAATTCCATGCTTACACTGGTTTCCTTCAAACAGATTTTCTGAACATCCTAATTTGGTGTTTGTATAATTCAACATCTATTATTGTTTTAGGAACACAGTTATTATTTTAATTATAATTTAAAGCTGCCTAATATGCCCAGAGGTCACTGGGCACCTAAAAGAAATAAATAAAAACAACTTGCCATTTTTAAAAGCAGCATGTTTATTTGAAAGTCCCATGAGCTACTCAACTAAGACATCATAAAACCTTCAAATAAACTAAAACGGAAACAAAATAAAATGTCCGGACTTAATCTCCTTAGAAGGCAAGCAGGAGAAGGCCACAGCCGGCTGCATGCTGGCGTGAGAACTTGCAGAATGATGTTATCACTGAGTTCGGGAACCCCTGTGTGTGTCTTGGTGCCCAAACTCACAGTGCAGTCTGCATCGTCCCGGTCCTAGGTTTGTAATCTGTGAGACTTCAGTGAAATTTTAGCCAATGAGGGCTCAGTCTAGGAAAAACATTTTATACAGAAAAAAAAAAAAAGGCATGCTAGGGGCCTGGGAATGCCTACCGACGGACTGCTTCATCCTGGTGGCTTTGGATGGCTTTCTGTAGTCTAGGTGTCAGTAAAGTAGATTCCAGTCTCATTAGCTCTGATATTTTCAATGTAGAATTGCTGAAATATCAAAGTCTAGTGATTTTACATTTGGAAGGCTAAAGAGATTTCAAAACGGGTCCATAATGTTTCTACATGCGAGTTTCCATAACAGAAAACAGTAAAATCATTTTCAAACCATTTACTACTAGTATTCTCCATGTAATCAGAGCTGTTATGGTTTGTTAAGCCACAGAATTCTCTTGTGGGCAGGAGGTTCATACTGCTCCAAGACCTTCTAGCTATACCAGTATACAAACCAGTAAATAGTTTAGAATCCAGGAACAAGCGTAATCAGGATTTCTAGGGGAAAGCATCTATTCCCTCTACACCCCAGAATGGTTTTAGTTACTTTCAGGCGACTCTTTCTGGGAACCAGGGGGCCAGACTACCAAATTTGGATCACTTAAAGTTCTGAGAAAAAAAGGCAAAGTGGCAAAGAACAGGCTCCAAAAGAATTCCTTTTTTACTATGGAAGAAATAAGAACAAAAAGAAAAGAAGTTGAACTCTAGAATGACAAACTCAAATGGCTGCATAGACTAAGCAAAGCCCATAAATAAGTGAAGTAGACATACTGTGAGGCAATAGGGAAAGCTGGGGACTGTGGCAAACATGCCCAGCCCAAAGAGCAGCTGCTACTCAGCTCTGGCTGATGCTTCTGAGACCCAGTGTAACTGAGTTTTCAATTTTTTAAGAGAAGCTGGAAATAGAGATTTTTTTTCACTTGAAAAAACTCACATTTTAAATGTAGGCAAGCAATTTAATACGAAAACCCACACAACCAAATAAAAGATTCTACATGCCCCATTCAGCTCATGGGCAAAATAAGTTGGTAAATAGTGTAAAACAGAAGCAAGCAGTTGGGGGCTAACAATAGCAACAGGTTCTGAAGCTTGGAGCAGACCATTTGTGTTCAAGAGTTCTTTCATTCTCCATCCCAGACAAGGGAGAGTCTTATCAAGTTTTTATACTAATTCCTATCTATAAAAGAAAATGTATACTTTTCTCTTCCATTCTACCCAATGCCTTCAAACCTAAAATGACCTTTAATCTCTCCATCCTTTCTTCCTGGTTCCCTTTGTAAGTACTGGTCTGGTGAGCGATCAACTCAGGGTGCGCTGAGCTAGGCAAATGCTTATGCTCTCTTAGCCTTCTGAGATGGGGATGGATCGCTGCATAGAAATTATTCACGGGAGGTGGAGAGCTGTTTTGAGTGTATTTGCAAGATTTCATAGATAAATTATAATGCAGGGTTGTTGTTTTTTTTAGAGAAGTGAGGGGAAAGGAGGGAAAAATAGGAGGAAAGAAACATTGATCAGTTGCCTCTCATATGTGCGTGGACTAGGGACCAAACCTGCAACCTAGACATGTGCCCTGATGGGAGAATCAAACTGGCAAACTTTCACTTTACAGGATGACACCCCACCAACTGAGCCACACCAGTCAGGGTTATAATACAGTTATAGGTTGCTTAAGGATATTTTCTTAATAGCCTTCCTTGCATTTCAGCTTAAAATGTTGATATTCAGAGGGTATATCAGTCACTTTGTATTAAGTAATGCTTCAGTAACAAACAAACCTCAACTCTCAGCAACTTACAACCAAGATACATTTTTCATGCACAAAATTGCAAGGTTGTATAGTGCTCCATTTCATCTTTATTCTGAGCCCTGGGCTGAAAGAGCAGTTCCTCCCTGGCTTCAAAACAATATCATGCTAGGAGGGAGAAGCAAAACCACATGATGGCTTGTAAAGCTCCTGCTCAGAAGTAGCATAGATCACTTCCTCTTGCATTTTGTTGGTATCCAAAACAAGGCACATGGCCAAGCCTGGTGTTGAAGAGACAGGAGAAGTATTACCCCTCCACCCAGAAGGGCAATATTTAGGAACAATAAAACCACCACCCACAGAGGGCCCTGTCTCAGGGTCTTGGAGACGGAAAGTAATGGGAAAGCGCCCCAAAAGCTCCTATTGGAAAAACAAAGCCAGCTCACAGGCTTCCTTCTGATCTTGGGAGGAACCATTGAGGTGGTGTGACTGATGAATGTGTGAAAGCATGGTGTCTGGAGTCCAACTTCCTGGGTTCAAATCCCGGCTGTACCATTTTGTTGTGTAAGACCTTGGATATGGCATTAACCCTTTTGTGTCTCGGTTTCCTCACGTAAGCACAACTATGTCATAGAGCTGTTAGGAGGATTTAATGAAGGAAGATATATACAGGGTGTGGCAAAAGTAGGTTTACAATTGTGAGTATGCAAAACAGACTTTATTCTTGTATTATTATTTTAATTATTGTATTATTTTCCATACAAACAACTGTAAACCTTCTTTTGCCCCACCCTGCATTCATAGAAAGAAAGCGAGACAACTTAGAACAGTGTTTGGCATAGAATATGTATTGACTACCACTACAGTGACCCTGAATGCAAAGCCATCAGCCCAAAATGCATCTTCTTAGTAGGGCCAAAGCCCCCCTGTTACAGCTAGATTACCCCAGGTCTTTTTGCTTTTTAGAGTCCCATATTAAAATGCAGGTACTTCAGGGAAGGCTAAATTGTTAAGTCTTTTTCAACTAATACCTTGTTGAGGATTACTGTGAGAGCAGGTTCCAACGGAATGGGGTAAACAGAGGTGCTAGAGACAGTGAGGTAGAGAAAACAGGGTTGGAGAACTAAGACCCCCCCCCCCCAAATAAATTTGCTGTGTGGTTTTACTAAGACCGACTCTAACCAGGTCAGTGATTCTCATCCTTGGCCACACACTAGAATCCCCCGGGGAAGTCCAGATCACAGCGTAGACGGATGGCATCAGAATATCCGTGGGTGGGATGCAGTACTCTGAACATCCTGAAGCTCCCGGATGCTTGCTATGTAAAACCAAGTCTGATCACCACTGGAGTAGCCTGTCTTCACTACAAGCACCTGATTGCCTCCTTCTTAGGCCATATTTTGCTCTGCTGTGAATCTGCATTAACCCACATTTCTCCAGCCCGGTCCAGATGAACTGGCCAGCAGAAGAACTCTTGCTCACAAAGAGGAGCGAGAGAGATGGCTAAAGTTGAGCATTTGTCTTCGCTCTCCACCTGATTGATCACTTTATACAATAATGAAACTTTTAAAAGGTTGAACCTGAACTGAGGCTGTGACTGTGACACGATTAATCAAACTCTTGAAGAATCATGTTACATTATGTGCTTCGAGCATTGATCCACTTCGCTAAAAGTTGGCCTGAAATACAACCTAGACACAAGATATTTGATCCATAAGAGATGGTCAGGATGCCATCAATTGTTTCGAGTCTCCATGTGATATGTGGACCTGCAGCTGCCAGACCATAAACCAGGACAAACTCTAACACATCAGAGAGAACGTCATCAGTCCCCACCTTGCCCCAAATAGTGGGGAGTGGGAGTTAGAGAAGAGAGTGCTGACTATAGTATGTTCCTCCAACCTGCTGTCGCTGCGCCTAGGTAATAAGGGTAGCGTTCATCTACAAGGTCCCCAGTCTCCCTACCTGTTCTTGAACTGGTCATAGACAATACTGTCGATCCCAGCGCCGTCAAGTCTTCCTTATGGAGCCATATTATGCAGGTCATCTCTAAGTCTAAGTTTCATAGGACCAAATGCATCCTTCTTTTAAATTCACAGATACACATCAAGTTAGTAACAGTACCTAGCATCTCTGTGTGGTGCTTGCCAGTTAGTCAAACACTTAAAAGTCCCCAGACTAGTTTGAGCCTCACAACTGCCCCATGAGGTAGGTAGGTAAGCCAGGACTTATGATCCCCATTTTACAGAAGACACAACTCACTGAGGGAGTGATGCCCACTGCCAAGGTAGTGGATCTCAGGTAGAAGTAGAACACCTGGTTTTAGGACTTGAATCCTGTGCTTTCCAGCAACTTCCACGCAACAGGGGAGACCACAAGGGAAATCAGATCTAGTGTTGGCCCCAGGCTAAATCACATCATAGGCAAAGCTCCTGGGATGCCTCTCTTTGACTCCTTTGCCAGCCTTCCTGACTCCTCCAGGCGCCCCTCTCACCCTGTGCCCTCGCCCTGAATCAGCCCACACTTTCACTAGCATCTCCGGGTCTAGAAGCCTCTCTCTCTGCTTTCCCCCTCGAAACTGCCCTGGTCTTAGCAGGTCCAGTGGAAAGACAAATGTGTCCACAAGGCCCAGCTTGCTTTTGAGACTTAGCTGCATGACCTTGGGTGTTACCTTGTGCTTTTGAGATTCCTCCTCTGTACAGTGGATTGCTACTAGAACCTGCTCCCGGGGGCTCTAAGGAAGATAATATGGGTCAGGTACATAAAGCACCACAGACTATGTCTGTCATTTATTAAGCACTGAAAAAGGGCAGTTGTTTTAAAAATCATTTATATTGAGTTATTAACTATAATAGGTATGATAACTAGCATGTTTCAAGACCTACTCTGTAATGCTGTGTATTACATTGTTCTCCATATTTCTATTCTTTCATTCATTTTTCATGACAACCCTATGAAGCAGGCACTGTTATTGCCCCCCTGTACAGATGGTGAAACCGAGACACACAGAGGTTAAATATTGCCAGGAAGAGTTAGAACCTGACTCTGCCCCAAGTGGTAAAACTCCAGAACCAACACTCCAGGTTCAAGTACAACCTCCAGTTGGAAGTGTCGGGGGTGCGTAACAAACATTTAACTTGGCTTCTTGTCATTTGCATTTTAAATAAGAGTATCTGTGAATGAAAGAAATAGCTTAAACATATAGCACTGACATGAAAAAGACTGAATCTATGATGGTGAAATATCAGCCATTATAGCAAAGGGAACAGACAATGAGTAGGAATGAGGGCTACTGAGCTTATACCATGAATATATTTTTTCAATTAAGAGAAGACATCACATGGAAATGTTAACAGTGGTAGTCTTTATGGAGCAAGGACTAAGCTCAGGTGAAGATAGCAGGGCTTTACTTCTTTTATTTTTACTTTTCTGTGTTATTTGAATTTTTTAAATATGGTTTCCACAAGTTGGTTTTGTTTTATACCTACAGGATTTATCTAAGCAATAAAAGTATTGTTCTATTTTCTTTTCTCCTCAACTACTTCATATTTTTAAATTAATGAATGCAATGTTTAAAAATTGTGCTATAAAGACAACCACGTGTTCCACTCCAATCTCCCGCCTTCAAGCTGCTTATCATCTCAGCACAGAGCTAAGACAGGGCAGACGGAAGAATCAGAGCGCCCAGAGAAATGGGTCATGATTAAGTACCAAGAATGCAGGGCCATCTCTTGAGAATACAGGAGTCTAGCTCTCTTCCCAAACTTGGTATTTTCCCTAATGTTTTTTTTCTCCACCAGAAATTTTCCACTTTCATTATGTGGGTTAAGTTAGAGGAGTTCACCTTCAGAACTTTAAATGTGCCAACAGCTAATCCCTTCCATAAGACACATTTCTGGGAAAGCCCAAAGATAAATGTTTACAGCCTGTGCTGGGAGAACAGGACCCAGCGAAATTCAAAATGATCTGAGCAGTATATGCCCGCGGCCGAAGAAACACTTCAGAGTGAGCTCTCGCCTCCCCACTCTGGAGCTCTGGCCTCCCTTCCCACTGAGGAGAGTGCAGTCACTGGAAACACTCGTAGGTTAGATTCTTCCCCCACTTTTCCTGGTTTTGTCTTCACCATGAAGAGGATGGTCATTAAACCCATGCTTAAAATATTAAGTCCACTACCTAAAGGAACAAAGTGTATTGAAGTTGCTAAGTGTTAAGTACAGGAACTCAAAATAGCCTGAGCACACTCCCCTCAGCATACACATCCAAAGTATTGGTTGAGAGGAACCCAGGCATAGAAATAGGGAGAGATGCACACACACACACATCAATATATTGATATATCAATAAATGGAATGCATTTCTCAACTAACTAGCATTTTTGACAAGCAGAGAGCAAAGATGACCCCCTAATTAAGGCACTTAGAAAGGCCAGTTACTCAGCAAAATTAAGACATGATCTCATAAGGATACAGAGAAAATAGGGACCAATACTAGATGCCACTTAACATCTCTGAGGCTTTACCTCATCCATCACAGGGGCCAGTGATATCCCCCTCTGGAAGATGCAGGGAAAGTATAAAGAGATGCCCAGCACGGTGCCCTGCACAACTGCTCAGCTCCTGGACCCAGTGCCTGGCCTCACAGGCTGGATGTGAGGCTGAAGTCACCTTTCAGCGGGACCTAGACACACCAAGAAAGCCCACCGGCTTGATGGGGCTGCTGCTGCTCCCTACACGCTGCCCAGTGGCTGGGCCCAGGATCCCCTCTGCTCAGTACTTCTAGGGATTTGGCACTGTGGGCAGTTCAAGGATATTTTGAAAAGCAGTGTGGACAAGATGTGATTTCCTTATATGTTTGTTTTCCAAGTTCCTTGGAGAATTCCTTTAGGAATTTCTTAGAATGCCCCAGCTAGAGCATAGTAGCTGCTCAATAAATGTTTATGAATGAATCATAAGCACTCCCAGTGATCGAGTTTCTGCTATGTGCCAGGCTCTGTACTCCAAGAAGATCCTAACTCTGTTATTCCATCTATTTCATCGTAACTCCACACATGGGAGAGAGACACTCAAGTTTAGCAGAAAATGAAACTGGCTTTGCAGTTGTGATTTCAACTAGCCCTCATCCTTCATTCTAGCTGGATGACCCCTGAAAAAAGCATTTAAATTCTCTGAGCCTCTTTCCTCATCTGTAAAGTGCACATAACAAATCTACTTCCTAGGATTACTGTGGATGAAAAGATATTGGTAGATAAATAGATCCATCTTTTATATGTGTGTGTGTACACCTACATGTCTATGTGTGTGTATGTATATATGTATAATCACATAATACAATGTCTTTCTAAAACCTAGAATATGATGTTAAAGAAACAAATGAAAAACAGGGTATGATAACAACCCAGTGAGGTGGGTGTTGTCCCCATTTTATAGATGAGAAGCTCCTGAGAACAGTATCCTCTGGCTGCAGTCCAGTCAGCCTCTCCCAGTGATAAATTCTCTTGATTGCATCACAGTTGAGTAGGGAATTGATCTGGAGCTTTAGAAATACTCAGGATTGGGGAAAGGACATTCCAGATAGGCCCAAACCCTACAGAGGCTTGGCAGGGGGGCGGATAATAAGAGATCAAAAGAAATACTAGCTAGATTTTTTTTCTTCTCTCCCTATAGAGTGCTTGAGTGCAAGTTAGTCAGTGAATTTATTCCCTAGCCTATATTAGGAGACATGTTATTTACTAAGCACCTACATTGAGAAGTAGAATAGAAAATGGTTAAGAAAAAAATACTCTGGAGTAGTCTGCCTAGGTTTGAATCCATGACTGTCATTTATAAGCTGTGTGGCCAAAGTCTTTTAAATTCTCTAATCTTGAGTTCTGTATTTGTAAAATGAGGACAATGATAGATCCCTGGGGAGGCTGCCTTGACCATTATTCAAGTTAGCACATGCAGAGTTTGTGTCATGCCCATACCTTGTAAGCATTCAATACATCATCATTTTTACTGTTGTTGTTGGTTTTATGTGGTTTATATACATAATCCAAGATTTGAGTGGATTAAACAATAGATCAAATAACCCAACTAGTAACAACTGGTAGACACAGGATTCTAAAACCCTATCTCCATGTATCAGTCAGAAAACATTAGGCTATGCTGGGCAACAAACAAGCCCCAAAATGTCATACTGTGACACAATGGAAGTTTATTCCTCACTCACACAAAATGCATTGCCATTTTGGACAACTGTCCATGTGTTAGCTTAACAGTCCAGGTGGCTGTGTTCTTATCCACAATTAACACAAGTGCCTGTGATCACAGTGGCAAGCCAAGACCTGGAAAGGTAGGCACTAGCAATGAAATGCTTCTACCCAGAAGGGACATGTGTCTCTTCCATTCACATTTAATTGGCCAAAACAAGTTGCATAGTTATACCTAATTCAAGAAGGAAAAGTGCAACCCTTCTGCATGAATAAAAGCCCAAGAACACAAGTTATCAGCGAACATCATACCCACCAAAGCCAGTCTCTTTATTCTGTATTGCACTGTCTGCCTGTCTCTGCAACAGCCTAGCCATTGTTCAACTTTTCCTGACTGCAACAATTAGTTTCAACACCCCTTCCTTAAGTTCAGAGAAAAGCATCAGTGCTTTGAATGAGCTAATTAATTAGCGACTGTTTCACAAATTCCAGCCTAGCTCTTGTCCCTTTTTTGCCTGTGAGTGGCACTCCATGGTCAGTGGCTATCCTCTAGTGGCCCGGTCAGCCCAGCCAAGACCAAGGCCACCCATCCTTCCATTCTGGAGGGCTCTCCTCTTCCCCCATCCATCGCCAGGGCCCGGTGATCTTGCCTGTCGATGCCAGCTCTCACTTGATGTCTCAGTTCCAGCACAGATGCTCCAGCTGCTAACTGGGGAGGGTCTGCCCCCCAAAATATTTAGTTAGCAGCCATTCAGTTAAGTGGAATTGACTTGTTATCGGCTTTCCTCTGTAAGGCTGCCACCAGCAAAGGCTGTTTCCTCCTTCCCTCTTCTCTGCCTGTCAGTTCACTCCACATTCCTATCGGCAGCCTTTAGCTCTGATCAATACTAACCGCTGTGTAACAGCTCATGCACGGCTGCTCTGGTTTGCATCGATCAGACCCTTCTTCCAACAGGTAGTCAGCTATTTGAGGCAATGACTTGAGATAAACACCTACTTTTACTTCAGGCTAATTCATTTCAGGTGGGTTTCAAGGAGGCTCTGCACCCCCGTCTCTGTGAGACAAGCTGAAATCATAGAGTCAAGATCAACTCCTCATGTGCTCGAGATCCTAGGAGACCTTTCTTCCTCTCCCCCTTTTCTTCCCTTCCCTTGTATGCTGTAAGTGCCACTTATAAACAAGATACCAAGACTTGGGGCATTGAAAATGCCACTTCAGAAAATGTGTCAGCCAGCTGTCCCTCCTTCCTTTTAATAAGATGCATCCGGGACTGCAGGAAACGCAGGGCTGCTGTGGAGGCAGCATTGTCGCCGGGCAACCAAGTATCTTACCGGCTTTCCCAGAACTAATCTCATAGTATCCCACAACCCTGGTTCTCTGACCACCTCAGGGGGAAGCCTTTGAATCCACCCCATCCTTGTTTCTGGCTCACAAGCGAATTTGCCAGGAGCTGATATTACAAAACCAGTTGCTATTTTGCAATTGACTGGGGATTAGTACAACTTCATGGCATTTGTGTTATAACCAGAAAGTACACGAGACTAGATATTAGGCACTCTCTTCAACATGTACACTAAGTGTGGCTGAATGGTACATCTGATACCACATGGCCCGGTCACCTGGGTCCCAAAACCCCTGTCCTGTTTCTTTCTCTGGTCCCCTGTGGTACACCCACCTCATCAGTCCCCAAATCCTGTTGATCCTTCCCTTGTCGTGTGACCCCAGTGTTCCCTGCCCTCCAGCTCAGTTGTTATCATCCTCATCCAAGCCTTCATCTCCTGGTGCGTGGACCACTGCAGTACCCTCCAGCTAGCTGCCGGGCTTTCAGGTGTTCCCGTCTTTGTTACTTTCATCCTGCAACAGATTAGTCTTCCTAGTGCTCCGCGGTGGTTGCTTTGCTCTTCTTGAAAATCCTCGACGGCTTCCCATCACCTACCAGAATGGAAGCCAGTTTTCTCAGCCTATTGCTCTGGCTTTCAGAAACCTGATCTTTCGCTATCTCTCTCTCTCTCCAGACTATCTCTCTCTGTCCTCCAGCAGAAACCCTATACCCCAGTCTGTCTGAATGGCTTCCTACTTCCTCCAAAAAGTTTTCTAGTTCTGTGCCTAGAGAAGGAATGTCATGCCACACACCACCTTTGAAATTGGTTCAAATCCTGGCTTTACTACTTACTAGTTTTGGGACCTCAGGGGAATTATCTGAACTCTCTGCCCCAATTTCTCATCTGGGAAATAGGGATAATGATAATACCTACTCCATAAGATGGTTAATACAATTAAATAATTAATATATGTAAGGCATCTGAATGGCACCTGCATATAGTAAATTCCATGTAAATGTTTCATCTTATTATTTTCTCCTCTCTTCCGAGCCACAACCCAAAGACTACCTTCTCCATGACTGTCCTCTAGGTCATCCTAGCAAAAATACTTCTTTTTCTTCCATCCCATAGTTTTGGTTTATATGATGTGGGATGCCCCCCAAAAAAACCCAAAATGTATTTATAAAAAATTGTTTATTTATTTTTACATGTTTAAACTTCAGTCACCTTCAAAATACTCTCCATCTGATGCAATACACCCATCAAGATATTTTGTCCACTGCTCAAAACAGTTTTTGAAGGTGTCGATTTGATGCCTTTTAGGGCTTCTGCTGTTCTTTGTTTCACCTCTTACACATGGGCAAAATGTTTCCTTTTGAGGACTGGTTTCATCCAGCGCAACAAAAACAAAACTTGCTTGGGGCAAGATCAGGTGAATAGGGAGGATGGGGCACAGGGGTCATGCTGTTTTTGGTCAAAAACTGCTGAATACCCAGTGTACTGTGGGCAGCTGTGCTCATAAAGCATCTATTGTGAAATGGGCAAACTCATTGAGTCTTCAAACAAAATTCACTGAATCCAAATGCAGCCTCTTACAACAATGCCCACTGGTACACTGATACAGATGGGTTCCTGGAACACTCACCTAGTGGGGGAAGCCTGTACTACAAGGGACATGCCCTCCAGAAGATAATTCTGGGTTCATTTGGGTCTCTCTTGTACTGATAATATAATAATAATCAATGGCTATTAGGTACAACTTCAGTTCTTTTGATGCATTATTGCTTTTAAATATTTGGGACGGATACTTTGCATTTCCCCACATCTACTCTTTCTCCTTCTCCACCTTGCTTTTTGGCATAGGAGGCTGATCTGTACATGTATGTCTGGTCGTTTCCAGTTGGATTTGGCCAACAAGGAGCACTGGCAAGTAATAAATAGGAAGGAGGAAGAAGTGTAGGTTGGAGTTTCTATTTCCCCAGCTCCTTCCCATCTGAGTCACTGCAGAACAGCTTCATCTCTCAGCAGGAGGTCATGGCTCCTATCCTCTTGGCCCAGCCTGCTCTGTCTCTTCTCTGCACCCTCTCCCTGCCTCTTCACACTGAGGGTGGTAACAAGGCCCCAGGGCATTGCACTGACCCTGTGGTTCCCAGGATGTTGGCCACACCTTTCTAATACAATTATCCCTATAGGAACTCTCCCCAAATTATCCTAATTCCCATGTGCCACCCTGGCTCACACAGTTTTCATTACAGCCCTGCCAAGTAGACCCTGCCATTGTTAGCGAGGACACCTGAGGTCACATCAAGCAAGTGAGAGAACCATATCTGCCTGACTCCAAAGCCCATACTCTGAATCTCTCCTATTATAGGAAGGTGGTAAGGTGGCTATTTCTCTATGGATTTTCACACCTCTTAGTCAGAATTTGTTAGTTTGCTTTTGCCACATACAAAAACACCTTAAATCTTAGAGGCTTAAAACAACAGTCACTCAAAACAACAGCTCACTGTCCTGGGGGGCGGCAGTTTGGGTTGGGCTCTGCTGGCAAGCTCTTCTGCTGAATTCACTCGATTTGCTTCTGTGGCTACAGTAAACTAAAGGGTTATTTTCTGACCCTGATGGCTTGGACGGTGTCACATACATGTCTGTCAGCTGGTGGGGAGCCACAAGAGTCACCAGGCCATGTGTCTCCAGTATCTAGCCAGGTAAGCTAGATTTCTTCATGTGGTGGCTCTATTCCAAAAGAGCAAAGGAAAGCAAATCCCAGTGTGCAAACCCTCTTCCAGCCTCCACTTGCATCGAGTTATATGTTGTCCCAGCAGTATAATGCAGAATCAAGGGCTAGCAAAATCCACTCCAACTGTTGGTGAGAGGAGGGGCAAAATACTGCAGCCAGTCTACCACATGGGACACTCTTTTCTGGGAAGATCTATGCACTGACAACGTTATATCCTGTATCCTCATAACCGAAGTCAGAAAAGCAATGTGGGCAGGTCCCGTGTTTAGGGGGTGGGGAGTATCCGCTTTAATAGCTTGGTGAACATCTGACACCCTTCCTGCCTGTTACCACCAGACTGAAAATAATTCTGAAAGGGAAGTCTCTTAAAACTTAGCATGAGGGAGTGGAATTTTTTTAATTAGGCTTCAGCAGAATTTTTAAAAGAATCTTTCTTTTCTTCAGTGGCCTCTCCCTTGTTATAAATTTTAACTCCACCCAGTGGCATACCACAGCCAGCCTGGCTTCTCCGTCCCAGTCCTCCACCGCTGCTGGCTTGGCAGCCCTGCTCAGCTAACAGTGCCGCAGAGGGAGAGGCAGAAGCCTTGCCTCCCGCTCTCCTCACTTCCTCCTTTCTTTTCCCCACTCCTTCTGGAGCTCATCCTGGTCTACTCACTGCTGCCCTGCACCCAGCTGGGACCTAATCCAGCTCCCAATCCTAGGAGCAGGATTCTAGAAAGAGCTGGCAGGTTTACCTATTGGACTGCTCTGCATAGCCCCCCAGGTTGGGCACTGCACATGCTGCAGTGACTCAGCCTAGAGGCTTAGCTAGAAGACTGGACCTCTGGGAAACCCTAAAACAGACTATGAGTCCCAAAAAGTAGTTGTATGTGAAATTACACTTAAAAATGCCTGTGAGATTATGAGCTTGATGTGGCTAGCCATTAATTTATTTCACAAGTAGTTATTGAATGTCTACTATGTGCCAGGCACTGTGCAGTCCTTGGAGATATAAAACATGGTTCCTGCCCTTGAGAAACTTGTAGTCTGGGGCCAGGAAGGAGACACACCCATGAAGAGATAATGTCAATTAATGAAGTAAGTGTTGAGTAAGAGGGTGTCATAAGAGGACAGGAGGCCACTGTGCCTAGCCTGGGTGATCGGGGAAAGCTTTCTGAAAGAGGTGATGTCTGATAAGGTCTCGTTCATTGCCTTCCAGTAGAAATATACTATGAGCCACAGTGTAATTTTAAATGTTCCAGCAGTCACATTTAAAAGAACAAACAGGAGAAAATAATCCTAATATATTTCATTCAGCCCAATATATCCCAGATACTACCATTTTACTACATGAAAAATATAAAAATTATTAGTAAGATATTTTACATTTTTTATTATACTAAATCTGAAATCTAGTGTGTATTTTATACTTACAGCACATCTCAATTTGGACATCAAATTTTCAAGTTAAAGTAAAATGTAGTCCTATCAAAGCAATAACGTTGTGCTTAATGGAAACATATTTTATATTGCTTCAGTTAAAATTTTTAAATTTAAATTAACTTAAATGAAATAAACCTAAAATGTCAATTCCTCATTTCCTGTAGCCACATGTCAGGTGCTCTATAGCTGTGTGTGACTAGCAGCTACCACATGAGAGAGCTAGGGTCAAAAAGGATAAATAGACATGAAGCAAAAAAAAAAAAAAAGTAAAGAAGATAGGTCATTCTTGTTTAAAAAAATGACTAGTGAGAGCAAAAGCACATAAAATAGTATGGGGTTTGGAACTCTGTGTGGTTTCATATTACTGTGACATAATGGGCAAGACTAGTGGTGGGAAATGAGCCAGTGGTGGAGGGATAGGCAAGAGACGGTCATAACGAACCTCGTGTGATCCGAAAGAGTTGAGAATCATATATTTCCTAAGTATGTACTTAATATGGGGAAATTGAGCACAGAAGGGACTCTCTGGCTAGGGCCACTAAACCTTAATGTGAAAAGCATCTACTCTCCTGGCGGCCTGGGACAGAGGTTCATCAAGCCCATGTCTGAGATGAAGTTTAGCAAAGCAAAGTACAGAGTGGATGAAGTGTGCATTTTTTATGACATAACTAACCGAAATCAACTCAAATAGATATCCTCAGTAAGTGGGCTTACCGACTCATGGGGACGGTCCAGAGGTAGGCCATGTGTCTGGTTGGTTCGAGTGCTCAAGAGTACAATGAAAGGCCCAGAGCAACTCCTTCCTCCCTGGTTGTCATCCACACTGTTCACTTTATCCTAAGGCCTGCTCCTCCTAGGGTCAGAATGTGGCTGCCCGCTGAGTTTAGAACCCACGTTCCCTCACTTCGGTTCAGTGGTAGAGAGTGCTTCTGTACGATCATTCCAAGTAAGATTCTGAAATTTACCTGATAGGACTATCTTAGGACACAACACCCACTCATGAAAGAATAACTGTAATCAGGGAATAAAGTGTGCTGACTGATTCAAGTTATTCAGGGCTCACAGCCAGAATAGCCCACCAAGTCCATGGGCTGCATGGGAGTGTAGTTACACGGAGGGGAATCTGCAGACTAATGGGACAGGGGACAGGGACATGAATGCTGGTGGCAACAAACATTTGTCGACAGTCCACCCCTTTGGCCACTCAGCACCCATTCGTGCCCACCTTCCACAGAAACTTTCCCAAATGCATAGCCACGTAAACATGTATGCAGTTCAAATGGAAAGAACCCACAGGCTCATATAATTACTACATTCTGTGGAATCCCTCTCTTTGAATCCAGAGGTAGCTCCTTGTGGTCCAGTAACCTGCGGTTAAATAATGAGTTATTTACCCCCAATACACTGAGAACAGTAGGTAAAGAAGAGGATGCACACAATTAAAACTGGTGAAACAAAAAAAAGGAATATACTGTACCCTGCAGAACAGAAATAATTAAGACCCATGGCAGTAGAAAGAATTCTTGGTATCCGATGTAGAACGAGGAGGATCATGTCATCCATCTGTCCGTTGAGCATGTCTGAGGGAGGCATTTTTTTTTCTACCAAATTAAGCTTTGACAAGCACCTGGTCTGCATCCCTAGGCACAAACACTGGCAGTTTCACCCACTGTGGAATGAAGACCTCCCGCTCCCCGGCCTGGGCACTGGCACCCTCACGGGCCACTCCTGGCCTCTTCTACATGCAGTTCCATGAGTTGTGGGGTATTTCTTGTAACATTTTGTGATCCAAACTCTCATTACTCCTCTTGAAAGTTAGGCCCATTCTCCAAGCCCTCCTTGTCCTAAAGAAACAGAATTAACGTAACTTTCAGTAACTGTTAATGTGTTAGAATTTTCAAAGGATCCTTCTCCCAACCTTCTCCCTCCCCTCACTGCCTCTGGAATGTCTGGCTTTATGTGGAAAGACTCTTGAAGGGGGGAAGTTTTCAACATCTGAAGAGCTACCTCCAATGGTAGAATTTTGGGCATAGGGCTGAAGGCAGGAGGATGGAGTGGAGAGAGCAAGTCTTTAGGAGCCACGCAACCCTGGATTTGCACATCAGCTTCGTCATGAACTATGTGAATTTGAACCAGTTAGCTCTCTAAGACTCATGTTCCTCATCTGTGAAATAGGAATAACAATACCTCATACAGTTGTGAAGGTTAAGCAGAAGATATAAAGCACTAGCAGTGTGATGGCTGTAGAGCAGCTGCCTAAAGAACGTTGGTATCTCATTCTGGAACTGTAGAGATGCAGTGGCAGGCACTGCAGGAAGCCAAGTACGGAGAACAGGCTCCAGGACCCTATGACCTCAAGGTCAGGGTGGCCCTTAGATCCCTAGTATCAGACTCAGTGTCATGACACCAACTCAACAGTGTCTGTAACACTTGGAAATGAGGGACAGCCAGGCCAGAGTTTGCTTTCTTCCACACTTGGTCCTGACCCTCCAGGCGTTGACTCCCACAAGGGAAAACCATGCTCGGAGCTGGTGGCCAACAAAGGGGCCTGGAGAGAGAAGCTGAAGTCTGCGACATCTGTGACTCTTCCAGACAGTTCAGCAGAGCCTAGATCCCAGGGCGACATCGGGGCCACCCTTTGCCTGTGAGCTGCCCCTGGGATCAAAGACAGGCCACCTCGGGAGATGGTGAAGCTTAGATCCTTGGAGAAAATCACCAAATGAGTCTGTCCAATTTTTTATAACAACTTAGAGGGAATTAATAAAAAATATTAAAAATGCAGCTTCAGTTAATAAAATTCCAACTTACCTTCAACCAGTGTTAGACTGTTCACCAGCCTCAGAAAAGGAGTAACATAGGCAAAATCCACCCCCTTGAAATGTCTTTTTAAAAATGTCCTGGTCAGGGGACAGCCACTTGATTTAAACCTTCTACCCTGGAATATAAAAACTGACACCATTCTACCGTACCTGCTGGGATCAAGACCTCTCATCCATGTTTGATCGTACTTCCTGTTATCTCTTCTAGAACATTCCTTCTTGTGTATCCATGGCACTTGCCCCTTTGCCTCGCCCCAGTAGTTGACAGTGGGTGTATGTGATGATAGCCTGTGAGGGCTCTTGCTTAATTATAATTACTCACATTAAAACAACGCCTTGGATAAGGCTTCATTCTCCAGACTAGTGTGCACATGGGTGTGGGCAGACATGGGCCATGTGTCTCATGGTCTGGGATTCTTAATTTCTGGGGGGCAGCTTTATGGAAGTTTTTGTACTTTCTCAGGGCTTTTTCTAACCCTCATCTCAAACTTGTTCATTATTTCCAGGCAGGTTTATTGACCTTCAGGATATGTTGAAATGTCTTACATTATTCCTTGTTAGGAATAGAAAATGCCTTCCTTCTTCCCTTCTCTTTCCTTCTCTCTGCCAGTGTCTCTCCCTCCTCTCCTTGTTTCTTATCTTACCCCTTTTTTCTGCCATCTTTCCTCCTCCTTTGTGTTGTCCTCCTTCCTTCTGTCCTCTCTCTCCCTGTCTCTCCATCTCTCTTCTCTCACTCCCTCTCTCATTTCTCTCTTCTCACCTCTCTCTCCTTCTCTTGCCCTCTCTCTGGTGACTAACTTAGCTGCTTTGCTGCTGCACTGTTGAATTTGTTTTATCATTTGCAACATGTGCCCAAGACTTCCAGGCAAAGGGCAAACTTTGAAAATCCCTAAGAGAATAATATCCAAGGCGTAGGGCTCTGTGGTTGTGTGGGCCTGAAATGTGTAGAATGCTTCCAAAGCACAGACAGCTGATGTGCCTGCACCCAGAGGGGCTGCAGGCTCCCCTTCCTGGTCAGCCAGCCCCGTACCAGTCAGCCAGGTCTCTGGGGCAGCGGCTGGGTCCTCCACCAGCTTTCACTGATGCGGAAGAAAAGTGGTAGTGTCTGGGGTGTCTCTGTCCTCACCACTCTGCATAAACCTCCCCTTCCCACCCTAATAGGAAAAGCATTTATTTTTTTAAAAGTTCCTGTGTGACTTTGTTGGCATCGTTGTAATTCATGAGTCCAAGACTCCCATAGTTCATTGTGTCATAGGTCCCTCTGCTTCTCTTCTGCTCATTTTCTCTGTTTCTTTTTATTGACTTGCCTGTGCTCTCCTGCCTCTCTTTCTCTGGTCACCTCACTCTTCTCCACTGACACAGTTTCTTCTTTCACTCTCTCACCTCTCTTAAGATGGGATACCATGGGCAGACAGAAGCTGAGAGAAGTAGGGCACTGTGAAGGAATGTTTAACAAGTGTACCCAGAGCGGTATCCAAAGCTTTTTCTAGAGCATCCCTAAAGATGGAGGAGAAGGGCGATGAGACACCCAGACCCATGAGTTCAAGACTGTGCAGTGGCAAACCCACTCACCAATGTCTCCTAAATGATTCCTGGGAGGGGAGAGTCTGTGGCTTTAGGATAAGGAAAGACTGGGTCTGAATCCAGCTCCAGCACCTGCTTAGCTTGGTGTGTGCAAGACCTTGCAGGAATGTGTTAAACCTTCTGAACCTTGGTTTTCCCATCTGTAAAGTGGAGCAATAGCAATACTTCTTGGAGTTTTGAGCACAGAATGAAATAGCAAATATGACAAGCATTTGGAATGTGTTAAACACACAGTGAATATTAATTTTCTTCTTTATTCCCAGAGATGATTGAATCAATAAAGACAGGACAGATGATAAAGCTTCACAGTTGAAGCTGGGAACAGCACAGCCTTTTGTATATTGGGGTTGATGCTCTATTTCTTGTGGATGTCAAGGGCCTACAGGTCCATTTTTACTCTGGGTATGTTGTTGTAACAGCATTCGATTCTTTAATGTTTAATAGCACCTGCTTTCTCGTAGCTGGCACGATGGTCGGGCCTCCCATTAGCGTGTTTGTTTATTTATTTTTAATTTCACTAGCTATGCATGAAAGCATTCTCATAGACAAAAGGCAAAATCAAACTAGATAGGGTAAAATGCAAATGCCCTTGGCCATCCCCAGAAATCCTGACCCTCTCCCAGAGGTAACAACTGCTTGGCATGTGTCCATTCAGACCCAAAGCAAAAACTCACTCACATGTGTATGTATACTTACAGAAATGCATAGATTTACTTTGCAACTTTAAACATAAAATGCATGCTCACTTTTATTATTTTGCAGCTTGGCTCTTTGTTTCTTTATGAGTTTAAAGTGGTGTGAAGGTCTTTCCTTGTCTTTATGTTGAGCCCCATCTCGTTTTTATACCTGCCACAGTACATTCCATAACCCTCCCACTAGAATGTAAGCTCAATAAAAAGATGTTGTTTTTTTTCATTTCCTTATCCCATAAACTCTCTAACATTACCTGTCACATAATAGGTGTTTTACTGCTGTGGTAACATTTACAAACATTCCTTAAATGACTCAGTGAATTAATGTGGCTATCCCATATTCCTTTTTAACCATTCCCCTACTGATGGACATTCAGGTTATTTCTATTTTCAAAATTCCTATTACAAACAACACTGCAGCAAACACCCTTACACTTGCCTCACCATGCACATATGCGTGGAGCACTCTAGCACATGTCCTACAAAGTAGAATTGTTGGGGCAAAGAAGTGTTCTTTTTCCAAATACTGATCAATACTGCCAAAGTATCTCCCAAAGATGGTGGTCTCAGTCTATAATCCTGCTAATACTACCTTTTCTTAGGTGTATGTTTCCAAAATAGTATGTTCCAAAATAATCACAGGTAGCCCTTTTCTGTTTTGATTTCAGGGAAGGAGGAGAAAAGATGACAATGACAAAGAAATAAGGAGAGGTAGAAATTCATTCATTCTTTTTTCCCATCATTGATTCCATTCTAGGTCTTGCTGTAAATGCTGGGAACCTAAAGATAAATGAGTCTTGCTAATACTTAATTCTCAAAATGCAATGGCAAAACAATACACGATAACTAAATGAAAGGTCTGATCCTGCATTTGATCCTGGACCAGACAAAACAATAGCCATAAAGAAAAATATTGGGACATCTGATGAAATTCAAATGTGGTCAATAGATTAGATAATTTCCTATTGATATTAATATTCCTGATTTAGGTCATTGAACTATGGTTGTGTAAGAGAACGTTCTTGTTCTTAGGAAATACACATTGAAGCATTTAAGGGTAAATACACATCATTTCTCCAACTGACTCCTAAATGGTTCAAAAAATATGCATTCCTACAACTCAGAACTTTCCAGTGGAACTTTCCGCAATGATGGAAATGTTTTATACCTGCTCTGACAATATGGGAGCCAAAAGCTGCACATGATTTACCAAGCACTTGAACTATAGCTAATGCAACTGAGGAATTGAATTATTAATTTTATTCAATGCAAATTGAAATAGCCACATGCGGCTAGTGGCTACCATATTGGACAGCACAGCTATAAGCACAGAGACAGGGAAAGAATAATAAAACAAATGAGACAAAGTGTAAAACATTGGTGAATCTGTACAAAGGGTATGCAGAAATTCTTGTACTTGTTCTTTAGGTTTAAATTATATATTTTTAAATTACATAATAAATGCAATGTCATGTCAGAGCAATTCAAATTAAAATATTACTGAGATATATTTTATCACAATTGAATTGTCACAAATAAATAAAATCATACTACCCAGGAGCCACAGAAAGGACATGCTCAGACATTACCCCTGGGTACACAAACAGGCACAGCCTTTCTGGATGGACCCTACAGAAATACTTGCTGAAGTACATGAGAACATGTATAAGGATGTTCACTGCAGTCTTATTTGTAATACCAAGAAACTGGAGATGATCTAAACTGTTCAACAACAGAATGGTTAAATGTATTTTGCTTTGTTCTTATTCTGAATTACTGTAATGCTCTTCACCAGATTGAAGTAAATCTTTATGCACTGACACAGGAAGTTGTCTGAGACAGATTGTTGGGTGAAAAAAAGCAATCTGCTAAACAAAATGTTTAGTGTGATTGCAGTTTTGTAACAAAAATACTAACACTACACACGTACACACATGCATGTGTGTGGGCACGTTCTCTCACACCTCGCATAGGAAGTTTGGAGAAATACTGGTACACCTGAAACGGTTACCAAACCATTCTCCAGAAATTCCCCGAGTGCCATGGAAAGACCACCCAGCTCAATCTCTTGAGTCCTCAGGCTGGCTGTGGAGGGTCTTCACCTGGCCAGAAATCTCAAGCTGGTGCCCATCAGCTTGTTAGCTGCACCACCAAATCTCCTGGAAATGCCCCCTCACATGGCCTGCAATTCCCAAGTCCACACAACGCCCCTCCCCATAGCCCAGGAGGCAGGCAGGGTCATTACTGAGTTCCAATGAAGAGAGTGTTTATTATTGTTGTCGGTTTGATGCTGATCCCAAAAGGACCTAATCAACAGGTAATAAGACCTCATGGGAGCGATTAGAAACCTCAGCTTTAACCATGTTATAACCACAGCCGAGACAGCCAGACTCACTGCAGCACCGTGCCGCCCACTGTCCAGGGCCTGATGGAGAAGAGATGGAGGGGGAGGGAGGGAGAGGCACTGGTGAGTGTACTCGGGGATGCACTGAGAAGGGAGTGGGGGGACAGACATCCAAAATTGAGTCTACTCAATAATATCACCATCATCACCATTATCATCATGCTTAATTAAAAAGCTGTGCTAGGTTTGTGAAGTACAAAAATAAGCCATGGTCCTGCCCCCAGGATGCTCACAGACATGAGTATAAAGACTTGCAATACAGTAGGAACTACACTACAGAATAGGTTTGTTCAGGGCACAGGAGTGGTACAGAGGAGAGCATCATCAGCCTTGTTGGGTCAATCAGGGAAGACAAATGCACCAGTAAACTGATATAGTACATAGATGTGACAGCATCTCTTGCTTGGGCATAAAGGGCTTACATTTAGACACCAATTTCTAACACAGTTCTCCTTTTGTCTTTGAAGTTGCCTTAAATCCTTTTTCTTTCTTAATAAGGTTGGATATAAAGAAATAAAACTAAATAATAATTAGTTTTAAAATATATACTTAAGCTTTGACTGGTGTGGCTCAGTTGATTGTGCATTGATCTGCAGAGTAAAAGATTGCTGGTTCCATTCCTGGTCATGGCACATGCCCAGGTTGAGGGTTTAGTTCCTGGTTGGGGCGCTTATGAGAGTCATCCAATCAGTGTTTCCCACCCTCTGTTTCTCTTCCCCTTCCCTCTCTCTAAAAATAAATGAATAAAATGTCATATATATATATATATATACACACTTTAAATACTTGCTTTTTGATATTGCAAGTTACTTACCTGCCAACCAATTTGATGGCAAGTTAATCCCATCCATTAGCATAACTTAAGAATGCCTGATAAGATAAGTTTCATGAGCCATTTCTCATTACCCACATACCAACCAAGTTCATCATTACATATCACTTGTAAACACCCTTGGAACTGGACCAACTGCACATGGGCCCATCGTTG
This sequence comes from Phyllostomus discolor, assembly GCF_004126475.2. Taxonomy (NCBI): domain Eukaryota; kingdom Metazoa; phylum Chordata; class Mammalia; order Chiroptera; family Phyllostomidae; genus Phyllostomus; species Phyllostomus discolor. The sequence continues at coordinate 63,184,437 of NC_040914.2, forward strand.
CTGACAGGTAGTTGATAAATGTTTTTATTAAAGTTTCCAAAGCAGGGCCTCTGTGATGAATGATGGAGACGAGACAAAGTCACATCGACCAAGGCCAAATGGCCTCCAGTTTTTTCCAACTTGCACAGAATTGCAACAGCTTCTCTTGTTGCACAAGATTTTGTATTTTGCGTAAAACTAGCTGCAAACATACTATCAGCTTAGTGGATGGATTTGACCAGGCACAAGAGCATAGTAAAGACAGTGGCCACAGCAAGAAGTCATCTCACTGCTCAGTCTATTATAGCCTTTGAAGAGCACCAGCTTGCAAACGGAAAGGTTTCCCATTCCATTCCCAATCAGGGCACATGCCTAGGTGGCAGGCTGAGGCCCGAGTTCGGGTTATACGAGAGAAAATCAATCCATGCTGCTCTCACTCATCGGTGTTTCTCTCTCTCTCTTTCTCCCTCCCTTTCCTCGCTCTAATAAATAATAAAATCTTTTTTTAAGTGGCCAAGGATATATTTATATGAGCATTCATGTCATCAGGCACAATGAATGGTCACCGGTTATAATGACTTGATGATACCTTGTAGCCTCAGTCCCTCTGCAGAACATTTGCATCATCTCATGTGCTCTCAGAATGGGCCAGTGACAGACATATTCGACAGGCCCCTGCCTTCAGGGAGCTCATGGCCAAGTGAGGGACAGACTTGAGTTTGACCACTTGACAGTGCGATGATGGAAACACACATAAGACTATGTGGGAGCATTTGGTGGGGGGGCAGAGGGCAGGGCTGAAGGGTGGCCAAGGAAATCTTACTGAAGTGAGTGATGCCTGAGCTTCCTGTTAGCCAAGTGAAGAGGATTCAGAATCGCGTCTACACCTGAAGTCAATTGTGGCCCAGAACGGTTCTCTAGAGAATGGTTTGCTCCTGTTACTTTGGCATAAGTTGGCCTGTGAACTATCAGCCAGTCTGCCTTAATTGGTGAGTAGAGAACCTCTCCAACAGAAAGCAGCCTTATCCCTTCACTGAGAGATTTGTCCAAATGGTCGTATTGGACTCTGTGGGTAACACTGACTCCAGAGTGCAGGGAGTAAATATGTCATTTTACCCAGTGATTGTGGAAATGGTCTCAGTAGACATCCTTCTGGAGACGTCATAATGTGCCAAGTGAGGACAGGTGCATTTCATGGCCTAGCTTATCACTTACTTCGTCCCAAAGAGACTTGGCCAGTTCTTCCTCTGGGGCCATCACCACCAAATGTTCCATGAGAAGCCATGTGCCATGAACAAGGAGTTTGACAAAGGGCATCAGGATATCTCCAGCTAGCTTGGGATTTGGGCCATCGGCTGTCCACTTTTTCATTCTTTACAAAACTCCATGTCTTGGGGTCTACATCTTTCTCACAGTATCTGCCAGAACAACCCCAGTTTGGTCTGAAGATCCAGGAAGATAACCCTATGTAAAATATCTCTAAAGATGTGTACAGATAAATTATTTCATTAAACCTAGAAAACATTCATTGAACTCTTAGAATTCTCCTGGCACTGTCATTGAGACAGAAAGAGGCATGAGACATAATTCCCACCCTGAAGAGTTTGTGGACTCACAGAAGTGTTCAGATACAAAAATAAATGAGCTGTAATTCCATATAAAAAGTGCAGTAATAATGGCAATTCAAAGACTATAGAAACATGGATGAGGAAGTAAGTAGTTCTTGGAAAGTACCCTCGGATGGGTGTCCAAGGGGAGGAGAGACAAGGAGGAGGCAGCCGCTCTAGGATGGGCCTGGAGGAATGAGGGTGCTGGTCTTGCTGGAGGAAGAGAGAGAGTCCAGTATGAAGTGCTTGAGTGTGACCTACATGGGACAATGCCTGGAGGTGGGACTAGAGACACTCATGGCCCAGGATTTTCAACCCTATCCAGCAGAGCTGGGAGCCAGTGGAGGCCTTTTCAAAGATATAGAAGGAGGGACACCGGGACCATGTAGTGAGCACCTGGTGTGTGCTAGGAATCATGTTAAGGACTTACACGTGTTCTGTCTTTCGGCCTTTACAACAACCTATGACATAGGTGCTGTTGTTACCACCTCTTTACAGAAGATGAAATCGAGATTTAGAGAGGTTAGGAACTTGCTCAAGGTCCCCCAATAAGTAAGTGACAGAGCTGAGGTTCTGACATGAAGCCCAGGTTTGTTTGTTTGAGGTTTTTTTTTTTTGTAATTTTCTTAACAAATGCAGATAAATCGAAAGACACAAATGTCAAGGAGAGAAAGGCTAGCAGTGATTATGATTGTGAGAGTGCTTTGAAAGGTTGAAAAATCCATACAAATATCACCACATGTCAGAGGTGGGGCTGTGATTAAGAAATTTACCTGTTCAATCCAATCCAACAAATATTTTTCAAATTGCCAATAATGTCACACAAGGTCCAGTGCTGTAGAAGAGCAAAGATGACTTTAAGCAAAGACACTCATTTCTGGGATCTTCAAGGCTACTGGAAAAAGCAGATAAGCATGTAGAAATATACCATCCCCCCAAATATGGACAAAAAATAAATGCCAGGAAGGAGGGGAAATATGTATCATGGATTTAGAAGCTGGAAGAGGTAGCTTTTGAGATGCATCTTGTGGCTAACTCACATACATGGTCCTCAGCTCTTAAAGTAGAGGCACAGGAGTGAGAAGGGAGAAAATACCGAGGAGGTACCCATGATTCATGAGGGGCAGGAAGGTTGAGATTTGAAGCTTGTAGCCTGCAGAGCGGTGGTGTCATTAATAAAAATGAGAAAATCAGGCCCTGTGGCTCAGTGGATTGAGTGCTGGCCTGCAAACCCCAGGGTCACCAGTTCGATTCCTAGTCAGGGCACATGTCTGGGTTGCAGGCCAGGTCTCCAGGTGAGGGTATGCGAGAGATGACCAATCCATGTATCTCTCACACATTGATGTTTTTCTCTATTTCTCCCTCCCTTCTCTCTCTCAAAATAAATAAATAAAATCTTTTTTTTTTAAGAAAACCAGGAAGAAGCCAATCTCAAAATGAAATTAAATTCAGAAGAAATGCTAAACTTTGTGGCACTGAGTTGGATTTCTCTTAGAGAAAGAGAAATCCTCAACCCTCAACCAAGGCAACTGTGACCCTCTCTGGGGGACATTTGGGAGTATCTGGGGAGTTTTTTGGTTGTCACCGCTCAGGGAGGCATAGGGATGCCATACAATGCACAGCACAGCCCCCACAACAAATATGGTTCTGAATACCTGTTGTGGGTGAGGGACGTGCTAGAATACAAGCAGTGTGCTGGGGTCATCCATCAGCTGTCCACTTTTTCATTCTTTCTCTGCGCGTGAGCCCAACCCTGAGAAATTAGGGAAAGGAGAAGATACGAAGCGTAACCAGTTTGTCTACTTGCTAACGGTTTTAGTGAGCAGTTTGATGGTGGAGTTCTGGAAATCATCCACAGTAACACCTAAGGCTTCTCTCCAAGAGCGCTTCATCTGAATTCTCCTTGCCCCCCCCCCCCCCGGTGTGTAAGGGGCTGATTACCAAGGTGAGATGGAAAACGTGCAAGGAGCACCTCAAGTACTCAAGACGATGTTCCTGGGAAGGGGACTTCCACTGAGTGGGCCCCAGAGAGCCAGAAGCAGAAGGTCCACAGGGATAGGACCCAGCATGGCAGGTGCTGATGGCAGACAAAGGGACCCAGATCAAGATGAACACGGGGTCTGTTCCTGCTCCCGGCCCAGCCCGCCTGCATGTCTGCTTCTGCCCAGAACAGGACACACATGCTTACCTCTTCATATTTCCAAATAATGCTATTTCTAAGAACCTGGCTGTCCAGTGTGTGACAAAAATTTAAAAATCCTGACACCCAAAATTGCTATTCAAAGTAAAGTATTATTTCAGGGTGACATTATTTTTTTTAAACTCACATTTTTCATTTGTTACAACATGTAGCAGTTCTGTGAACACATAGATAAGAGGATACAATAGATATTTGACAGTGTAGTTCTCAGAATATTTGCATATCCAAAAGATTATTTCAGCAAATATACTTAGACTGACCCTATTAACCATTCACAATATTTTGTCTTGAATCCAATTCACACTCTATAGACATGTCCAATTCACATTTCAGCTCTTAGGCTGTTTTCCCTTTTAGACTTTATATTAGGAAATAAATCCATAACATCAAATTTCATGACATCTGCTGTGGCTGACATGATTGAAAGGGAATTTCACTCGTGCCAGGTTATTCTGTTTCCTAATTTGTTCTTTATCATACCTGAGAAGCAGCCTGTTTCATCAAGTCCGATGCCGAGAATGGAAGTCGCATGTGCAGAGTTCCCAGTGTGTGCCAGCCTTCACAACGCCAGCGGTGACTGCACGAAGTCCTGTGAGCCAGCAGTGTTGACAGGATGGCTGAAGAGTAATTCCCAGGCATGAACAGCTTTGCCACTTGTGCCCAGGCCGCATCTGCCAAGCTAGCGAGCAGAGAATCCAAGACAAATTTGGATCAGTGTATAGAGTATACAGTGACCCTTAATGAAAAAAAATGCGGTAATCCAAAAATATTGGTCGCTGTATACCAGGGACTCAGATTCTCGTACACCATTGTCCACAGCAGCATTATTCCCAACGGCCAGAAGGTGTAAACACCCCAACTGTCCATCAGCAGATGAGTGAGTAAACAAACTGGCAAATCCATACGGTGGAATACCATTCGGCTCTGAAAAGGAGTGGCGTTCTGAGACCTGCCACAACGTGGGTGAACCTTGGAAACACTGTGCTAAGTGAAACAAGTCAGACACACAAAGATGAATAGTGTATGATTCTACTTACATAAAATGTCCAGAATAGTCAAATCCATAGTGACAGAAATTAGATTGGAGGTTTCCAAGGGCTGGGAGCAGGGGGAAGTTAATGCTGAATGGGTATAGAATTTCTTTTTGAGGGTGATGAAAAATTTTGGAAATGGGATGAGAGTCATGTAACATTGTAAATGTGCTTAATGTCACTGCATTGTATAATGAGAAATTTAAAATTTTATATACAATTATAATTTATACACATATATGTATATATGTGCATATTTATATATGCATACACGCATATATACTATATGTGTGTGTGTATCCAAGTAAATCCTAAAACCAGACAATCAAAATAAATAAAAACGTGGAAGCTATAAATGGGAATTTAAAAACTGAAGGTAGAACAGACAGGAAGTGGCCATCTCAGAGCGACTCAGTTCAAACTGTCTCAGAAAGGAACACATCTGTTACCTTCCTTTGGCCTGCCCGGGCTTCTCCTATGGATGCGGCTGCACACATACACGCATGCTCTACAGGGAGACCTCGTCGCCAAGTCTGGGGTGATGGCGCCTGTCCTCTCAGGCTGAGGTTCCCTCAGTGCCAACACACCCAATGTGAGAACAGGCTCCAGGAGCCAGCTTGCTCCCCAGCATGCCGCTCGCTACCTTCCTTGCGCTGTCAGAGTGCCAGCTTCACCTACTACGTATGAGGAACTCCATGTTTTTACCACTTGCAGCAACAGGAGGGGGACTATGGAGAAGCTGCGGAATGTAGGGCAGTCTCCTGAGCTCATGGGCCATGAAAGACTGACCCAGCTCCTGGCCTCCAGCTCCTACTCACTGTCTTAAGGAGAAAAAGCTTCTTTCTGGAACCGTTATGGGAGCCCAAAACCAGCCGCGGCAGCAGGAGCAGGCAGGCTGGCAGTAAAGTTTCCAGAACCCCAGGGGATATAATCACATTCTCCAACCAGGTGCTGGATAGAAGACTTGTGGCTTCCAACCTTCTTGGCCCAAGGCCAGAGTTTCCAGGCCTCCCTCCACCCTTCGGCTCCTTCCCATCATCTTTCCAACCAGAAGCTTGTTAACTGTTTTCCTGTGCTTTTATTCAGATTTCAAGGCACCCTCTGTGTGTTAAACTTCAAAGAAAGTTTGCTGTGCTGAGTGCAAAGCTGTAACAAGTGGAAGCTCCAAACAGCTCTGTTGAAAATGGTTTTGTTAAAATGAATGGGGCTGGGACTACCCCCCTCCCCAACCTCTTTCTTTCAAATGAAATTGCATTCGTGTCTGGATCAAGTTGCCCAGTATCAATCCTGAAATTTTTAAAGATGAAAAGCAGAACAGCCACACCATATTTAAAACATGAAATGATTACAAAATGGCACCAGGCCAGTGTTTATGAATCATTGAATATGATCATAAAATCATAAAAAATAATCACCAAAAGGTAAATAAATTACCCCGCTTACTGCTTATTTTCACGGAGGGTCTGACACAAAAGCTGCAGCCATGAATGATTTATACCTGTTTTAACAATAATACTCATTTTACTGAAAGATGGTCAGCACTTGGGCTGCTGTGGGCAACATGCCAGTTGTCGAAAGGTTAATGTTTCAGCAGCAATACATTAAATTATGAATAATACTGGTCCCAAAATGGAAGGTTATTAGCTCAGTATGCTTAATTAGCCCAGCTAGAACTTTGCCATCAAGTAGCAGCGCCCATTACGGCAGCCCGAGCGGTGATGGGGGATGGCAGCGCTGGGATTCTAAAGGCAGCGCGGGGGCAGGTAGAGGCAGGCGGGGTGCGGGGTGTGTCCTTTTCGTTTCATCCAGTGTATCATTATGAGAGCATCTCAGAAGCCGGTCTTCTGCATTTTGAACTCTCCCATGGTTTATCCACAAAGACTTCCCAGAAAGAAATAGCAGAAATTATTTGGGAGGGGCACAATACTTAGTGTCGTTGACCCACCCTGATCTGCTTCCACATTTGCTTGTTGCCTCTTAGCTTGGGACCTACCAAAGCACCGTAAGGTACCACCATTCACATCCAGGCCGCTCCTTCAGCACTCGTCCCACACAGCCATTCACTGAGCAGCTACTGTGTACCAGGTGCATACAAAGTACAGTAGTTGACACACACATTTTTAGATCTAAGGAAGGGGGCAGCCCGTCCTTCACCAATTAGTGAATCCATTACAGCCACATGGCTACTATGAAGGGATGGTTTAGATCACCAGTTTAGGGCATGCGGACTGGCGTCAGATCCGGGCTCTTGGAGAAGGCTTCCTGAACGAAGTGCCCTTTCTTCTGATCTCTGAAGTCCGAGTAGGAATTAGCTAGGTGAATCTCCAGGAAAAACTCTCCCAGGCAGGGCATATCTAAACTATGGCTGAGTCTCCAGAAAGGACGGTATTAGAGAACGATGTTGTTTTATGAGGTCATTGCCGGCTGACAGGCTTCCTTTCATTGCTTAAAGTGAGGGTTGGAAGAGCACTTGCCGGCCAGGGCCATAAGAGTGCCTTTGAGCACCTAGCTTGTAAGGGTACATGTGCTCGTGTGGTGTGTGTGTGTCTGTCTGTCCACACCTGGCCCCACAACCACTCCCCTTCCTCCCCCATCCTGGGTGCTCCAGTCTAAAACTTGAATTTTATAGCCAGGAGCAGAGCCAGGACTCGCCCAGACCATGCCGGCTGCATCCCGCTGTCTGCACCACCGCCCAGCTCTACTTAGTACTATTAGTAGCTTGTTTTTCTAAGCCCTAAAATTCATTTTCTTTTCCCGCCTTGCTTCCAGAAAAATAAATAAAAGTGAACACATCACTCATTTAAGACGAGGAATGGAATTTAGGTTGCGTTTTTCTTTCTATTTTTATGATTAGTTAGAATTTTCCTGGGAACACCGCCAGGAGGGCATTATGGTGAGATAATGTCCTGTATTTAATCAGTGCTGCAATGGCGAACTGCGTTCTGTGGGGAGAAGCTGAGTTAACGCATCCTTCTCTGTCTTGTCTGTTTTCAGGGAATGGCGGCTTAGCCCAAGATGAAGACAGGGCTGAGAGGTGGCAGGGCTCCAGGCTTGCGTGATGGCTCCCAGGTGGACAGGATGTGGCCCTGACTCACTCTCTTCATGCAGTACCCATCAGCTCTGGGAGCCCTGCAACCCCCAGAGGAGCTGAGTGAAAAGGGCCCTAAAACTGACCAAAGCCACCAGCCCTCATCCTGTGCCCAGTGGACACCTCAGGCGTCGTCTTCTGCAGCTTTCAGACATCTGTTGGCCTGGACGCACTTCCTGCTTTCAGATGTGCATCTGTCCCCTTTGCAACCCAAACACAATGTGTGCAGGGGAAGCACAAGGTTTCTAAGTGAACCTGGAAGTCAGCAACAGGTAGGACCAGATTAGCTCCTTATGTCTGTGCGTGCATGATAGTCCACAGACTCCCTAGAACCTCTGCTGGAGGTCACAACTGGTGCTTTGCGAGTTTCAGAGTTGTTCTTGTTTTCCGAGAGGGTTGATCCATCACTGAAGAATGAAAGAATCCCTGGCAGTGGTAAAGTAGAGAAGGATATCTTAGAGAGATGTCTGAGCGAGATGTCTGAGAGATGTCTGAAAGGAAGAAAGTGAGGAGCTGGGGGGAAAGGAGAACGGATTTCCCCTCGGGGGAGAGAGCAGAGAATAGGTGCATGGATGCAAATTGTCCTTTCTCTGCTATTAGCACCGGTGGCCAAGAGAACAGGCGCACGTGGGGCCCACAGAGGCATTCCCACTTACGGTTGTCCCCATTAAATGCAGGGTCTGCGGGAGCCGTCTGTGCAGGTAAGGGCAGTGGAGAGAACAGGATGCCCCAAGCAACCCATAAATAGCAGGGTGAAGACAAAGTGTTTATTACTTAGCCTCATGAAGCCCATATAAGTGCTCTCCCAGGGTGCGAGGGAGCAAGAGCGTGTGTGAGCTGGCCCACGTGTGTCCCGGGAGCAGGCGTCCCAGACCCGCTGTTCGCGCTTGGCTTGATTCTATGAAGGCGGCTATTTGATGGAACGTACTGGACCAGTTCATAGCCAGCCCAGCAAACCTTGTGTAGAGACAGAGCTTTCTTTTTCTCTTTCCTTTTCCTGTTTGCTGTGAGAATGAGGCCTTTCTCTTCTCCGCCCTTTGCTCTCCCCAAAGTTGTCTCACGAGGTCATTGCCAGCTGACAGGCTTCCTTTCAGTGCAAGGTTTGGATGGAAACAATGTTCTGTTTTCTGGGGGGCTGGTAAAGCTCTGGGCCTATTCCTGCCCTACATTTAAATGGGTTATTGTTTTAGCATGGCTGTCAGTTTCCGCAGACAATTGGGGCTATGTGATAGAAGTCTTTATCCTTTTATGTATGTGTATGTATGTGTGTCTATATTACCATATATATACAGACCATCAATACTAAGCAGCAGAAAGGTGGTTTAAGGTCATCGTGTCTGGTTTCTAGCCACATTCAACTGCTCACTAGCTGTGTGTCTTTAGGCAGGTTTCTTACCCTCTCCAGCTGGGGCCTCTCAGCATCCTCCGACTAGTCTGTCTATGAGATACCTTCTGGTTCAAACATTCTTTAACTCTGTGATTGCAAGATATTACATTACCATGTTCAACAACGAGCTTAAAAGCACTTTCTTTGAATAGCTTCTACATCTACACAACTGATTTCTAACAGCAGTCGAGGATATGTGCTGAATGCTCTATTGAATCTCCTGAATACCGAATTTATTGGTTTGCGAAGGTATGTGGAAAGTAGACAAGATCTGTGTTGTCAAGTTCCAGGGGCCTGAAAAATCCTGATGGATGTATTCAGGGTTGTCAGCTACAATAATCTTTGTCAGCAGCAGGTAATATTTTGAGAATTAAGAAGCACTTTCAAAAGCTGTGTATTTGGAGTTTCTGAATGAGGACCCAGCTCTGCAAACTCTCTCGATCTGATGAGGATGGCAAATGGATCAAAGCAATTCACCAAAAGTAAGGTGGACAATTTTTGATCATTATTAATAATGACCAAATTCAATAACGTCACCTTTCAGAAGCCCCAGAGGAAAGTGGTAGGATGCTGACAGGGCTTAGCAAGGTCCAGCCTCGGGGATGCTCGGAGGCCTCTGGCAGAGCCAACCTCGGGTGCTGCTGGCTGGCCCTGTCGGAGCGTCGCCAGCACGGAGCCATGCACTGGCCTTCCAGGAAGGTAAGTCACCAGCGAGGCCAAGAAAGAGGGATTCTCTGGGGTTCTGCCAGCAAGTGCTGTGGGAATCACAGCCCTGCAGCCACTAAACTGCCTTTGCGGGCTGCTTTGTCGATCTCTCTGAGGTGGTTTCTCCGGGCTGGCTAACCAAAGTCCCTTTCAGAGGAGCTGGACACTGCCGTCTGCCCAGTTAGTGGTCCTTCCTGCTTCTTTAACCTCTCTGCCTACCTTCTTCCCTTCTTTTCCTCTATAAACATGAATTGAACATGTACTATGTGACAGGGCACACAGCACTCCTATACCCAAGCAAATGGTTCCTGAGCCCAAAGTAGCTTCTGCCCCATGAGAGAAATAATTAAATAGAAAAATAATCACCAATATAGTTCAAATAGAGTTATGTGCACTAAACTTGGTGGGCAGAGAGTATGGAACAGGGGTCTCAAGGAGGCATTTCAGGTAGCTATTGATGGAGTGGGGCAAGATATTCCCAGGAGAAGAAACAGCCTGTCTGGGAAGCATGTGCAGAAATTTTGTGGATCACATGTGTGATTTGGGGGGGAATGGAGGCTGGACATGACGTTGGGTACCACCAGCCTCAAAACAACCACAGCTTGGGTTCAGGAATATTTCTTCACCCTTACATTTGGAGGGGACTCTCCAAATCTTGCCAGTCATTACTAAAAGACTTTCTGATCATTATTAAATTATCAGTTTCTTGGGGGTTAGTCTCTTGAGGCCTACTGCTGGTTCTCTCTGGCTATACCCCACCCCTATACCTCTGCTATTGAGATTAAGTGTTGACTTCCCTTTCAGAACCTATGGAGATGCAAGACCCTCCAATGACTGACCAGCACCGTAGAAATTAGCCTTTGGAGGTTAGAAGAGCAGTCTTCTTGGGATAAGACAAGCTCCTACTAGTAGTTCTGTCTTCTGAAACTCACGTCTCAATATTCTGATCTCTGAAGCCTATACATTCCACTGCCTTGACCTTCAAGACTTACTTGATAATGTTTTTTAATATATTTTATTGATTATGCTATTACAGTTGTCCCAAGTTTTCTCCTTTGCCCCCCCACACACCCAGTACCCCCATTCCCTCTAGCAATCCCTCCCTTAGTTCATGTCCATGGGTCAAACATGTAAGTTCTTTGGCTATTCCACTTCCTGTATTGTTTTTAACATCCCCCTGACTATTTTGTACCTACCAATTTGTGCTTCTTAGTCCCTGCAACTTTCCCATTTTCCTTCTTCTCCCTCCCAACTGATAACCCTCCAAATGATCTCCATATCTATGACTCTGTTCCTGTTCTGCCTGTTTGCTTACTTTATTATTTGGATTCAGTTATTGATAGTTGTGAATTTATTGCCATTTTAACGTTCATCATTTTGATCTTCTTTTTCTTATATAATTCCCTCCAGCATTTCATATAATAATGGCTTGGTGATGATGAACTCCTTTAGTTTTACCTTGTCTGGGAAGCACTTTATCTGCCCTTCAATTCTAAATGATAGCTTTGCTGGATAGCATAATCTAGGTTGTAGGTCTTTGCTTTTCATCACTTTGAATACTTCTTGCCAGTCCCTTCTAGCCTGCAAAGTTTCTTTTGAGAAATCAGCTGACAGTCTTATAGGAACTCCCCTGTAGGTCACTCTCTGCTTTTCTTTCGGTGCTTTTAAGATTTTCTCTTTATCCTTAATCTTTGGCATTTTAATTATGATGTGTCATGGTGTGGTCCTCTTTGGGTCCATCTTGTTTGGGACTCTTCGTGCTTCCTGGACTTGTATGTTTATTTTCTTCACCAAATTAGGAAAGTGTTCTTTCATTATTTTTTCAAATAAGTTTTCAATTTCTTGCTCTTCCTCTTCTCCTTCTGGTACCCCTATGATTTAGATGTTGGTATGTTTAAAGATGTCCCAGAGGTTCCTAAGCCTCTCCTTGTTTTTGTTTTAATTCTTTTTTTCTTCCAGCTGTTCTGATTGAATGCTTTTATTTCCCACCTTGTGTTCCAAATAGCTGATTTGATTCTTGGCTTCATTCTCTCCAGCGTTGGCTCCCTGTAGATTTGTCTTTATTTCACTTAATGCAACCTTCATTTCTGCCTTGGTCTTTTTTATGGCATTGAAGTACCTAATGGGTTCCTGGAGTATCCTGATAACCAGTATTTTGACCTGTGCATCTGATAGGTTGCCTCTCTCCATTTCACTTAGGTTTTTTTCCTGGAGTTTTGATCTGTTCTTTCATTTGTTCTGTTCTTTCACGTTTATTTGTCTACTCACTTTGGCAGCCTCCCTGTGTTTGTTTCTGTGTATTACGTAGAACTGCTTTGACTCCCAGTCTTAGGGCACTTGTTAAGTTGTGGGGCCTTAGGTAATCTCCAGGGAAGAGTAACCTGTGTCATCTCTCTGTTGCTCTTTGTGGGGGAAGGCTCACAGAGGAGCCTTGCCACTGCCTGGCCTCTTGACTTTTGCCTGGGAGGAAACTGTCTCCCCACGCACACTTCACTTTCTCGCCATGTGCCACTGGTGTCCTACCAGCTATTGCCCTGGTGTTGAGTCCCAGAGCGGACGGGTCTGCATGAGTCCTAACCTTGTTGTGGGCCCTTTAAAGGGACACAGCTTCTTCAGCTGCCCCAACCCCCACTGGTTTTTACAGTCAGAAGTTATGGGGACTTACGTTTCTGGCACTGGGACCCTGGGATGTGTGGTTTGGACTGAGGCTGGGATCCCTTACTCCCAAGGTATCCGTCCCATTGTTTATCCACCACATGTGGACACGGGACTACACATTCCCACCTCTGCGCCTCTCTGTGACACTCTGTGTCTCCACACCTCCTAACTGTCTGGATGAATGTGGCTTCTTTAAATCCTTGGTTGTTGGGTTTCTACATAGCTCAGTTTTCTAACAATTCTGGGTGATATTTGTTTTGTAGTATAGCTTTATTATTTGCTATAGTTGTGCATGGAGGCAAGGCATGTTTACCTACACCTCCATCTTGACCAAAAGTCTCAATAATGTTTTAAACATCATTTAATTACCTGGATTTGTGGCCCTTCTATCTACTTTGACTTGCCATTCCTACCTGGTCACTAAAGCCCTTGTGGGTATGGAACCGTAATCCTCATTGGCTGCACTCATTCTTCCCTGTTCTTCTCCATGCCCAAATGTGACACTAAGACAGAATTTACTCAAGTGATTCCTCTTGTATCCTAGACTATATGTAATCATGGAGATGGTAAGTCCAGGTATATGCAATAAAAGAAATCGAAGTCTGGCTTGGCTTATAAACTTGTCTGTCCTTCATAATTTTAAATATTCTCTTCAATATTTTAAATATTTTAAAATAATTTTAAATATATCACATCAAATATCATAACATGTTAGAATTTGGCAACACTAAACTTTACTACTGGAAAGAACTCAGACTGACATGAACAAAGTAATCTTGTCCATGAAAGAAGCTGTATGAATGCCCTTTGCTTAGAGAGTCCCATGGGATTCTTGTCTGCCATCCTCCATTTTTAATTAGAGCTGTAATCACCTCTCAAGGGGCACCTGGAGGCTTCATTAAATCTACCAGCTTCCTTGTAGTATATAGCACTGGTAATGTTTAAAACCTTGGTCATATCAAAAATAATAGCAAGTTGGGGAAAATGTATCGATCATCTAGGTAAAGTGAGTTCCCCTTTCATAACTATAGGACCCAGACTTTCCTGCAGTTGGCACAAAAACAGCACCTTCTTTCCAGCTGAAAGAAGCTGGATGTCCACCTCACATTTGCTTGATGTCCACCTCACATTCCTGAATCCTTAGTCTCCTTTTATGACCATGAACATGGCTCATGGATGTCTCTTGTACAATTTTTTGCTGAGCCTGAGTTCCTCCATCTATAGAAGAGGAGACTGCCCTCTGATTTGAGGTGACCAATGGCCCTTCCAGTAAGTTACTCTGAGGTCACACCTATAGTGATCAGGAGTGTCTCAGAACCTCCCTATTTCCATCCAGGCTGCCGTCCAAAGCAGTCCCCTGGGTAAAGCTTCAAGCCTTGGTACTCTCACCTCACCACAAAAATGCCAAGTATTTTGCAGTGTTTGTCATCTATGAGTTACTTCACAGACCCACAATAGATACATGACCCTTTGAGGTGGATCTGTCTTTCCAGGTTTGGGACTAAAATAGCCCTAGACCAGGGATTCCCAATAGTGGTGTCTCAATGCTTTTTTAATTGAAGTTTTTTCCTGGAGATAGTTACTATTGGCATTTTGAGCCAGAGAAGTATTTGTTGGTTGAGGGAGGCAGTCCTGTGCATTGTAAGATATTTAGAAGCATCCCTGGCCTCTACCTCTGTGCCAACCAAAAAATGTCCCAAGACATTGCCAAATGTTCCTGGGTGTGGAGGTAAAGTCACCCCCAATGGTGAACCACTTCCCTGGACCTCATGAAGAACAGGTATGTGGAACTGGGGCTATGTGGCTTTTCCAGGAGGATAATGTTATGAAGTGTTTGTCGAACCCTCTCAAGCCTATGAGAAACAGGAAAAATGAGATGTAACTGCTATTCATTTATAGTTCTTTACCCTCATTACATTATACATCAGATAATTACTCCGATGTGTTAGCAGTCGTGACGTAGAAGGAAGCTAGATTTCCTTGTACAGTCATCTCATGACCTATTGATACACTTTGTCTATATCATCTCAAGGGGTCCCATTAGATTTAAGCCCATAATAATCTTATGTGCATGTTATGCTGACTTAAGTGCCTCCAGTAAGCCAAGGTTTTCGAGAAATGCTCTTTTGTATGTCTCACTTGGCCACTGCCACATATTCTAGTAAAGTGATGTTTCAGAAACTGTGTCATCATTTCTCAGTGTTTTCATCACACTTCATTTCAAAGATTGCCTTAATTCTAGCAAGCTCATTTGAATGAACAGTGACTAAGAGAAAGAGTTGGGCTGCAGAGATCTGTTCAAGCATACCATTTTTTTCGTGCCTGAGAAGCACAGTCTCCCAATATTCACTGCAGAGTCTGCCTTCATCTTGTACAAAAAAAATGAAAGTAAATTAGTAGGAATCAAATATAAAATGCATTTATTTTAAAAAGTTACTGAGTAGGACACTGTGCTAGTTAGCATGAGATATTTAGAGACACATAAGATGCAACTTCAGTGTTCAAGAGCTCTTTGTCTAGTAGCAGAGTCAAAATGTGGACAGGAACATTTATAATAAAAGTCAGGGGTCCTATAACCTAAGTTCCATAGGTGTGCAGAAAAGGTCCCAGGAAAAGAAGGTGGATTCCGCACACTCCAGTCCATTGCCTGGCTACAGATTCTACAATGCAGGTATAAATGGCCCGTGAGAATGCTTCATTTCTCTCTCTGACAGGATTGGTATGAACCAGTGGATCAGGGAAATATGGAAGAAAAAGAACATCCGGGCTTTACCGAGGCATTTGGCAACATGACAAATGACAATTTGTCCATTTACCTCATGGGAAAGAGCGTGAAGTGTGAGTTTGCTAGTAATTGGTTGACTATAGTTGTGGAGGGAGATTCCTCGTGCTGTGACATTAAGATTTCTGGTCTTAATCCATGTGTGGTTGTCATGAAGTCATATGTTGCAGAGTAAAGCACTCAACAGATTTTGATGGACTGAGGCAATGCACCAAACCTAACAAGATGAAATATAATGCAAGAAAATGGAAGGTCTTGTCTTGAATCCAAAAACCCATCTGCACAAACATAGCGAGAAGGGGGCCAGGCTTGTCAACAGATGTGGAGAAAGCATTCCCCCCCCCCCCCAGATTTTGCATGTATTAAGAATCATCTGGGCCCTGGCTGGGTAGTTCAATTGGTTAGAGCATCATCCTGTACACCAGAGGGCTGCAGGTTCTATTCTTGGTTGGGGTACATACAAAAATTAACCAATGAATGCACAAATAAGTAGGAGGATAAATCAAAGTTTCTCTCTCTCTCTCTCAAAATCAATAATTTTTTTAAATTATCTGTCATACTTGTTTAAAATGAGGATTCCCAGGTACCACCCCAGATTGTCAGATTCAACAAGTTTGAGGTCGGACCAAGAATCTGCATTCCTTACAGCATCCTGGGTCATTCTGACCTGTTGATAGAAGCTCCATGGACCATACTTTGCAAACCACTATTTTAGAGGTTTCAATCAGTAGCAGGAGGATTCAATAATAGTACTAAGCAGGGTATAATGAAGACAACAAAGGAGTTAAGAACCCTGCTGTGTTGTGCCAGGCACAGCAGATACATAAATTTACATTTAATCTTGGCCACAACTTTTTAAGAGACAGTCAAACTGTAAACAGGGAGGCAAAGGAACTCAGAACTAGATCATATAAAGAACAGTTGAAGGAACTGGCAGTGCCTAACTCAGAAAGTTCAGAGAGAAGATTATACAGGAGAAATGTTGTCTGCATCAGGGAATTAAACTTTCTTTGTGAGATCTCACAAGATGACACTCGAAACAGTGGGCAGGAACTACCAAGGAATCAGTTCTGGCTCAAAACAATGACCATCCTTCTCCAATAGTCAGAGCCATCCAGACTTGGAGGTGTTCACTCATAGACTGAAGAATGTGTTTAAATGATTTTTTAAAGAAGTTGTGTAGTGAATGAAAGGGTGGTAGGATCCAGGGAAGATTTGCTTTTAATAGGAGAGAAAGGAGTATGTGTAGGTTTCCAAAAAGAAATGGAATGACTGAAGGAATGATGAGAGTGATGTGGGGCGGGTACACTCTGGGCACAGGAACACAGAGGGAGACATAAGTGAAGGAGTAGGGGATTGGAGGGACCTGGAAGGGTTGGGCTTCAAAAGTTTAGGAAATATTTGCATTGAGAGAGAGAGAGAGAGAGAGAGAGAGACGGAGAACAGACATTGATTTGTTGTTCTACTCACTAATGCGTGCATTGGTTAATTCCTGTATGGGCCCTGACTGGGGACTGAAATGTAACTTCGGTGTATCAGGATGATGCTCTAACCAACTGAGCTACCCAGCTAGGGTTCTTCATGACCAACTTTTAAATATTCCAGAAATACTGGTAGAAACACATTTTTTTAAAAATTAAACAGGTAGATTTCTTGCAGGGTAAAAGTTTTTTTATAAAAGCATTGTTATTACTGGCTAAAATTGTTGGAGAGTAACTTCATATTTAAGAACTTGTAAAGACTGAAAAGAACCAGGATTAATGCTTCTACTTTGAAAAAGCAAAAGGCGAGCTTGTAATGTCCTAATCTGGAACTTTACCTGGAAAAAAATGATCGTCAGATCGTTTCTAGAATAATCTATAGTGAATACAGTGTTAGGGACTTATTTCACTTGTCAGAACAAGTCCTGTCAAACTGATTCATTTCCTTCCATGAAAGAGTAACAAGATTTTAGTAGATCGAGGGGAAATGATAAATGTAATCTATATTTCATTTAGCAAGATGCTTGAACCTGTTCCATCCAACATCTCGGTCGATAAATTCAGAAAATTTGGGGAGTGGCAGCAGACATCGAGGGAGCAGCGGAGCTCCTATCCTGGAGTCTGAATTTAATAGCACTTCCTTTCCGAGAGGCTCAGCAACAGGGGAAAAGTTACCTGACCTGCTTTAAGAGGAAGGAATGATGGTAACTAACTCCAAAAGGATCCCCGAGTCCTGAAAAAATTATTTGATGTTTGTCATCATGGTTTTGATTACTTAGCTATGCTCAGAAGATTGGTTATGAATACATTTTTATAAAATAAAATAAATGCTAGCTTCTCACAGTCATTCATATACCCTGATTGTACATCCTTCTGAAAATCCCCCAAGAACTTCCTGACAGAATCAGTTCTCAGGCTTCTCTATCACCAAAGAGGGGAAAAAATAAGAGGAAACAATAACTCTGAAAGCAAGTGAGATGTGCGGAAATAAATCTGTCATACTCTGTAATTCCAAAAGGCAAAGATAAGTTCTGGAAATTCTATTCCGGCTTAGGAAAGTCTGTTGCTAGGAATGGTAAGGATGTTACACTGATGATCATGCCTTGGATTTCCATATCCCTTCTGCTGCGGGGGGCCCAGACACCTTAATAACTTGTGCGTCATTTTTAACATTAATCTTCACAAGACCCCCCTGAGGAAGTCTGGTAGGCACTTGCATTCCTCATATTTCAGTAATTTCATGGCCAGAATTAGATACATCAGATATCTATATATGGAGAAAGTTTGTCCTTGATAATATATCTTTATCTCATTGCTCCATTTCCCAATATTAATAGATTTAACCCAGAGTCCAATAATACCTAAAAAGAATATCTTAGATTTGTTTAAGGCTCTCTAGCTCATGCAGTACTTCACACTCCAACAATTATTTGATCTTCACACTCCAACCCAGAAGTGCGGACAGGTAACTAGTATTAGGATAATATTCATCATTCCTACCACATATTGAACACCTGCCAGGTGCCAGGAATTGTGCTGGACACTTTAAATCTACCACCCCAACCCCGTGGGGTATGTACTGTTATCTCCAGTTGGTGAGGAGAAAATGCACTCCGAGGATTAGGTGATTTGCGGGTGCCATTTGGCTCTTAGTGGCGGAGCTAGGACTACAACCCAAGTCTTTGGTGATTTTTTCACTCTCTTAGTTTTAGGGAAAGATCTTGATTCTTCCACGTATTTAAGGAGCTGTTTCTTATACTTTTTTACTTTTCTATGTGTTTTAGTCTCTTTATTGGTTTACATATTGTGTTTCACCTAGAGGTGCTTCCATCTCTGGCAGGCAGTCCTTCTTTGTGCCTTAAGTAAGAGGCAGGCTTGTCCCCTCTGATGTCCTGCCCCCCACAGATTAGGAAAGAGGCTTTATGCTCTAGGTACCTGCAAAGGACTTTCTGTTTTGTGGCCATTTGCTTTGAGGGAGAGAAGTATTAGGTCACTGAATCACGAATTTTTAAACATACAAATGATGAACAGTGACTGTCAGTCCACTTTGTATTATTGTTATGCCATTTTAGCCCAGCCCACAAGCTTGTTGAAATTGTCTCTTTTAAAAAGTAGGGGTTTTTGGGGTTTTTTTTTAAGTAAAGAACCAGATCTCAGAAAAACAGTCAGTGGAAGACCTAGGCTTTATTCATCCATCTATTCAGTCAGTCAGTCAGTCAGTCAGTCAGTCTTTGTTAGCACATCTCTGTGCCCAGAACTCTTTTCATCCTGGAATCATTATTAGCAATTCAGTGCCATCATCATTGTCATCATCATCATCATCATCATCAACATTATCATTATCCTCCTGTTCACCATACGCACGTCACTGAGTACCAATTAGCACCGTGGGCATTTATGGAGATGCGGATGGTGTGTACTCCATATGGTGCGAGATGGGGAAGCAGGTGGGGTAACTCACAGCATGAATACAAATCCATTGGTGAATGCATGTGCATTTCCACATCATCACAGGTATCAAATATTGAAGCAAAGGGATCCTACTGATGTTATTTTGGTTCGTGGATAGCTATACACTAACTCAGGAAATCTGCCTGGAGAGCTGAATAGGAGGAGCAGAGTGAAGTTAACTGCAGCACTGGCCTGGGGTAGGGTCCACAGGAGGAGGTGAGCCTGAGCTCACTCAAGGAGAGGAGAACGTCCTGCATACCCTTTCCCAGATCCCTCCAAAGTTGAAAGGTAGCTTGTTAAAAGACCCAGAACCCAGCTGTGTTTTTTGCATAATTCCCACTACCCTCTGTCACCTCTGTCCAGCACTCTGGGATTTAGTTTGATAAACATTGATAGTGTAGAATCCATGACAGAGGCATCTGTAACCCACAGCACAGCCAAGGAGTCTGGAAGCAGTGTTGTACCTCAGTGTTTTGTACTTTAATTCAGCCAGGGCCCCATAAATATTCATGGGGATGATCAGAATGACACTGAAACTCTCAGTACCACTTTATCTGGGTTCTGAAACCACAAAAATAATTTAATTGACCAGAAGAGCTATCTGCCTAATTGACAACTCAAAGCAGTGAGTCCTTGGCCCATAACACTTGGAAGTTTAAAATCAGAACTTGTACAAACTATTTTAAAAGCTTCTGTAGAAAGTTCTGGATTCAGCATGTCTGAAGAGTATTAAGACCCTGACATGCCTGAAGTGACATATCTATAACTGGACCTCCTCAACCAGACCCTCCTGCCAACTTTGTATACCGATCTATGAAAAGGTCTCCAAAGGAAACTGCACATCTGAATTCTTCCTTACCGGCTGCCGGGGCCATTTTCACAGGCACAATGCTGGAAACGTTTCTCAACGTAGGGGAAAACATCTGAACACCGAAGAGCAGTGCTATCTTAATGTTGTGGGTCTCATCTCTCATTTCTGGATTTCTCTAAGCTCTTCCAGCCGGCTGCTGTGTTTCTGATTTCCAGTACAACTGGGCGGTAAATATGCCCATGGAAGGACTGATGGCCTCCTGGCAGAGTCCCACCTAAACAAACGCATGCTGGGGGTTAAGAGTTCACGCCTAAGTCATGATTACTTAATGGTCTCATTCTTGCATGACCTTCCCAGATGTCCTTCCTCCTTGTGGCCCCACCCCAGGCTAAAAGGTGTGTGAGCCCAGGATGTGACAGCCTGGGGTGGGAGGCGGGAGAACCGGTGACAGTCTGCCTCCTGCCCCTTGGCCCAAGTGAGTCGTTCCCTTTGATTCCCCCAGTTGTTTCACCCGCTGGCCCTACGACCCTGTGGTCCGCTTTTGAGGCAGTTTCCAGAGACATCATATTTCCACCTCTCCGTAAGAATAAACAAACAGTCTGAGGCTCCCATGTCGTTATTAAACATTTCCTCTAAACTGTACTCTCTGGCCCAGTACCCACATACACCGAGAAAGCTTTCCGGGAACAGCTGAACCCCAGAGCACTGTCACATAGTTCCCCGTATAAAGTGCCCTTTGAATAGGCAGGAGGCACCTGCACTGACCCTGCCCACTGCCCCTCCTCTCTGCCTGGGGGTCTCCCCTGCTCCCTGGGTTCCAGGCTGGACGCTGAGAAGCCTCCTCGGCTGCTGACAGAATGAGGAGGAGAAGGAACAGCAGCAGCAGCAGCAGCAGCAAAAGCAAAAGCAGTGAAAAGCCCAGGAGCCAGTTGCGTGTTCTTCCTCCACACAAGGCCAAGAGCTGCAGGGACCTGTGATCTGGCTGTGGGGAAGGGAGGGCAGGCAGCAGTGATGGAAAAGTGGGAGGGAAACTGGAAGAGAAAAGGCTGAAAATAAATAAATAAAGAAGGCACGTTTGACCAAACCCCCAACACCTAAATCTCCAAGCCCACTGGAGCAGGAAATTGAGTGGCTGGTCAGAGCAGCCTTGCTCTGCCCTCCCCCCATCCTTGGCCTGGAAGGTTTTCTAGGACTACCAGACTTTTTCTTTCTTTTTTTCTTAATTTCGAAAGCCTACATCTATAGAGAAAGAGGAAGTGTATTTTTAAAACAGTGAAGATTTGATGGCCACAGATCTGAAAGAGATTGAAAGAGGAAGAAAGGCTTGTTGAAGGAAAAGGAAAGGGGGGGCCCCCCGAAGTGTGTGAGTGAATGTGTGTGTGTGTGTGTCCGTCTGTCCAAGACCATCTAGGAGACAGCCTACAAGGAAAAAGAAAACAAAGGAAAGTGTGACAGGAGAAAGAGAATATAAGTGGGAGAAGGCGTGAGTGTTGGGGGAAGGGGCCGGGCGCTGGAGAGGCGGCAGGATGGATGCCGGAATGCAATGCGGGCAGAGCCGGCTGGGAGGGAGGGAGGCTGCACATGTGTGAGAGAGAGACAATGATGTCAGCATTTCCTTCTGGATTGGTCACGTGGCCCTTTCCAGGTAAACAGACTGGAAATAGACTCCATAAAGGCAGCGCCTGCTGGGGGAGGGCGGGAGGCGCTGGCGCTTCACCCTTTCCTCTCTGCTGCGTCCTAAACAAGCCCGTTTTCATGTTTGCGACGAGGTGGTCGCTGGGTGGAACTGCATTTTTACGAGCCCAGGAATATGACTCAGGGAGGGAAAGCTATTTGCTTTTATAATTAGCTCAAGGAGTTTACAGACATTTTGATTTTTAAAAAGAACGGAGGTAGGGATGCATGTAAATCTAAGCTGGGATGCTGTGAGTGTCTGGGGCAGGGGATGGCTTATCCTCATCGGTCTCCTTGGGCAGGGGGTCAGATGGGTCTAGATTAAGGATGGATTAGAAGGCTGCAGTTTAGAATGAAAGGATCAGATGCTGTGATTATCAACATTAGGAAAAAGAAAATGCTAACAGACTCAAGGAGAATATATTAAAGGAGTTTGATACAGCTCAGTATGTGACCATGATGCCACAGGGAGGAATTGAGACCTCATGAAAGAGATTAGGTGGAAAAAAAAAAGAGAGAGACAAGTTACTATGACTTTCAAGGGGAGGTTTTTTTTTTTTTTTTTTAATGATATAAAACAGTCCCCAACCAAAACATGGCAGGGGCTCACAGCATTTTAAAAAGGCAAAGAAAGACATGTTTGGAAAGTTTTCCAATGGAAAAGCAAAGTGGATGGAACAGGTAGTTTTTCCACCTGGAAGCCTCTAGAATGCAAATGGTGGGGGGCGAGGGGAAAGTATATGACTCTTTCTTCAAATTCCGGGAAATAGGGCCTTCACATCTGTGATGAAATAGCTTATTTAGGTCATTCTTTGAATAATTTTGAATCAAAAGGATCTACTTTATTTTGGTCATAATTTTCTATGTCCTTGTGGAAATTTGACCAAAGCTTGTAGGACAGAGAGTGACTGTCTCCGCTCTTCAGGGTTTAAGGGGTTCCTGGGATACACTTTTCAATCTAGGACCGCCCCGGGCAAACTGGCACTCATTGGTCATTGCAGTGGGAAACCGAGTCCAGTCTAGAAAGAAAGAGCAGGATAAACTCACCTCCAGCCTGCTCCATCAACAGACCAACAAACAAAAACCCCTTTCTTTCTTTTTCCTCTAGTTTCTTCCTCTCTCTCCCCTCATTTCTTTCCCTCAACCTTCCCTGATCTGTGCACAGCAGGGGCCACTGCAAGACTGATGAGAGTACATGTGACTCTGTGCATGGACTTAGAGCTGGCAGGACACAGCCGAGGTGAACAGTGGGCTTTAGTTGCACCTGGGGCAAAAAGGAGGGGAGAAAACAATGTGCATCTTTGCTCATTCTCCCCTCATCCCCAACTTTCCTTATTCGGCGGGGAGAGGGCCAGTCCACCAGGGCCACAAGTGTACTTTCAGCCCTTGGGTTGAAAGATAGATATTTGATACCCCCTCCATTAACAAAATACGTCACTCTGACAAGACTCCCAGCCCAGAGTTATTTTTTGCAGCATTATGTAATTGGATTGCCTGGTCAGGAGTACTTCCTTAACAAGGCTTTCAGCAGCCCCTCTGTGAATCTGACTAGTCCCGCCCAGTTATACACACTCTTCGGCCCCAGTCAACCCAGCTAAACAACTGGGAGACGTCAGCCCATGCCAATGACCAGACCACCACATCCTCTTGCTGCACACCCCCTTCTCCTCGGAGGAGTGCTTCAGTGCCTGGGGGAACGTGTGGAGGCCAAAGCTGGGGGAAGACTCTCCCATAGGCAAACCTCGATATTGACAAAGCAGGTGTTTTCTTCCAAGGGGGCTGCAGGTGCTGTCACACATACCCTTCCTGCCCCCCTGGCCAGGGGACCCCCCCCCCAACTATCTGGATGTTGCTGCCCTCTCCCCAATTTTCTTGATTTCCTCATATTCTTTCATGAGTAATTGGTCATCTGATCATCTCTTCCTGTTAGCCCTGCTGACTCACAGAAGTTAAGAACTTGTATGAGCTTCAGACAGTAAGAAAATTTACAAAGAAAAACAACAAAAGGCCTGGCGTGAGCTCTCCCTGGTACAGCCTGTGCAGGCCTGCAAATCCGGGGGTGCGCTGGGCAACTGTTTCGGGAGTGAGAGTGTGTTGCTGTCACCTCGGGGGCTTGTTCACGTTGTTGTGCTTTATTGTCATTTTTCTGTCTTGGGGCATTTGGAGAACATCCGCCATGACTCTCTGTGACGCATCTCAGCCCTGGAGCGAGCCCTGAGTCACATCAAAACCAGAGTCCCCTTCCCGAATTATTTTTCCCTCCCTGCCCTCAGCCCAACTGTGCTGCACATCTCTCTTTATTTTCCCTTTGCTCCTTGGTTCTCCTGACCTTGACAAGAGGCAGACAATGTAATAGCAATAGCTTTAAAGCCAGAGGGACTAGGGTTCGAATTCAAGCTCAGCCACTTTGTAGCTATGTGATCTTAATCTCTGAATGTGACAGGGGACTAATATTAGTTTCCCAAAGCCACTCCGAGAAATAAATGCAATTATAGGTACATTACATGCAGGTGCCATGGAACTAACACATAGTAGGTACTCAACAAGTGTAGGGCCTTCAGGGAGGGAGGGGGGAAGAGAAAAGGGTCAGTATGACAGACATCTAAGACCTAACCACCATCTCCTTTACTATATCATCAATATCCTGCAGGAATGCCCTTTTTAAGGGTGCTGAATTGAATCTCACTATCATTGGTGGGGGGAGGAGGAAGTCAAGAGAGGGAAGAGGGGTTCTTGGTCCAAGGCACCCAGCACAGGGTCCCTGGGATAGAGAACCTCCATGGCTGCTTCTTTTGGAAAACCTTCCCTGCCTGAAAATATGGCCCCGCTTACCCTGCAGACCCTCCATGCTGGGCACTAAGTTCAATGTATGTTTTGACTGTGCCTGGGCCAAGTTGCAGGGGTCACCAGGTACCCACAGCAAAGAGACATGGGACAAGTGTGATTTCTTCCAAAATGTCCGCCTGTGTGAACCTTACATTTTTGTTGCAAAGGAGGGTTCACTGCAGCTTCACAGCAGGAACTAGCTGGAAGCCCCAGGTCAAGGATCCCAAGGGCAAACTGAGGTACAAACACACACACACACAGTTATGGAGGAGACCAGGAGGAGGTGGGGAGGGGAGGGGGGAAGCCATCACCCACAGGCACCTCTCACTGAAGAGCACCAATGTCAAAAGCCCGTTAAGTTAGCTGTACCTGCAGGGGGTAGGGCGGGGCGGAGGAGAGCTTGTGGCAACCCGCATCACGGTCCCAGTTGGCAGGAAGCCCTTCCCTGAAGACTGTAAGTTTAACCTTTAGCATTCGAGTGTCGGGGCTTAAGTGTCGTTATGAGCAGTTCTTCCTGCTGCAGCGTTCCCAGACTGCGGGAAGAGGGGTCGACACAAATCTGCCTGCTTTCCTTTTTCTTCCCAGACAAAATGAGAAGGAGGGCGATGGGCAGAACCAAACACAGACACAGGCGCTCACGGAGTCGGCCCCTCTCCAACCCTCAACATCTCCTCCCACCTCCGTGGTGAGCCTGGTTCTGGCGGGCCTCAGTGGCGAGTAGGGGCCCAGGGAGGTTCTCCACTCCCAGCTCTCCAGGAGGCTGCCAGGGGCAGAACCACCCTCTAGCCCCAGACTTCTGCCAGAATGGCTGCCTGGGAACCCCGCCCCCTGTCCTTCCGCAGTTGGGTTCAGGGCCCCCAACTGCCCCGACCCGTCGACAATGCGTCCCCACCTTGGTGCCCCACAGGACAGGTTGGAACAACCCTGTAACCTGAAAGAGGCTGGGGACACAGTGGGGGCAGTGGAGAGGGAATCGAGCCACGAGTGACCAGGAAAAGTGAAGTGAGAGGCAGGCACTGGGCCTGGCAGCTCTGGCTACCTACACAAGGTGCGCGCGCCGCATTACCCAACTCTTCTGTGGCTGAGGGGGGCCGAACCCGGTCCTGGAGGTTTTTTTGGAGGAGCCCCGTAGGGGTGCAATGGGTGCTGAAATTGCTCTGCCAGGGGCCACTTTCCCACCAAGCCGAGGGGCCGTGGGGCCACGCCATGCGCGCACCTGTGAGGGGAACCTGGGTCCCAGGTTCTGCGCCAGTACGTTCCCCAGCCAGCCTCGCTGGGGGCCTGAGCGCTTTGGGGTCCTCCTGGGAGCCCCAAGCAGGCAGGAGAATAAAGGTTTCCTGAAATGGGACCGGGTGTGCGAGGCATTAGGGACTCGCGCGCCTGGATCACTGAACTGTGGTCAGCGTCTGGGGAAACTGTCAGGATCCCTGAGGTTCTGAATCTTGGGGAGGAGGGAACAGCGCCTGGTCTCTAAACCGTCCAACCCAGGGGCATGAGAGCAGCCGCGAAAAGGGCACGCCCTATGCCTGGGTGAAGAAAACTGGCGTAGATGGTCCCCGCTGCCCCACTGAGCCCTGGAATAAAATGCCCTTCCCCCTTTTCCACCCCCACCCCCTCTAGGCTGTGCCCACAGGGGGCCACTGTCCTGCTTGCTGCTTTAGCGCAATCTGGGTCCTCAGTACAGGAGGCGAGGAGCCCAGCTAACGGGAACCCCAGTCCGCACGCCCCAGGCCTGCTGTGCACCGGGCTCCTTGGAGTCCACCGCCGTGCCCTGCCCTCCGCCCTCCAGCCTTAAACAAACACTGCCCCCAAATTTCGTGCCAGTCTCGTGCAGGAAGATCGGGTTTGCCCTTTTCTCTGTTCCTGAGAATGGGAAGCAAACGAATTAGAAAAATTTTGCTTTGGAAAAATATCTGTTCGATGTCGTTTGGTGCTTAAATTGTCCTTGGATTTTTTTTTTCCAGCTTCATTTGAAAAAGAAAAAGAAAGTTGATGCACGCCCTAAACCTTGTTTTTCTTTAAACCGTCCCCTTAGACGTGCAGTTGGTTACCGCAGATGTTTTCTGGGGCGAAGAGAGAGAAATGGAGTGCGAGGGAGGATGGGGACTGGGAATCTCTCATTTGAAATCCCATTACTGGCTTTGAGGACTGGCACGAAAAATCAGGAAAAGATAGTTCGTCCCCCACTGATTTCCTTCACTTCAAAGATTTCCCTCGCCCCTTAAATCAGAAATATTATGGTGCTAGATATTTCTCAAGGAAAAAAATGCACATGCTTCTTCAGAATATATACATGGTATAGGTTCCTTTTTACATTTCTCAGCAAGAAAAAGAAAGGGGGTGGATAAGGCACTCAATTCCCTGGCTATTAAACAAGCCATGCCTGCAAGAAATGCAGGCATCGGGGGATTGCTCAGCCGCGCATCTTTCCATTAGCGCATGCCTACGTGGCTGTGTGTCAATAGTGCACGTGCTAGCATGGACACCTACCTACTCCCCAGCTAGCGGCCCTAACTGGCTCTGTGCAAATGGGCACTAGGTCTCAGTTGCCCTCTCCAAGCCCTGCTCCCAAGCCTACTGCCTGTGCCTCTCAGGGATCGCTTTTTCTCCCTCTGGCTGGCAAGTCGGAAGTCGATCCTTGTCCCCAAGTTCTGCCCTTGGAAATTCCTAAGGAACGCGAACCAGACCCAGGGTCTCTTGCCCTTAAGTTGTCCACTTTGTTGCCTTGAGACTAAGTTAGTTCCCTCTCTTCTTCATCCGCCCCAGGCTTGAGATGTAATGCAAACTTCTGGTACCAGGTCACCAAAGGGAAGCCAGCGCTTGCCCGTGGTGCCGGCAGTGTGGAACCCGTTAGAGCCACCAGCTCCGAGCTGCTCCTGCCCCAAGGCTGGATTTCGGATTTCCATCGCAAAGGAGCAAAGGAAACTGGGAAGCTGACTCAAACCCTAGAACTGACTAATAATTGCTTTGCATTTTCACAATGTGCCCGTACTCAAAATGAAGGGCAAGCTTTATCATTTGGAACTCTTTCAATGACCCAGGCACTCCAAGTTTGGGGCTAATTCTTTAAAGGTTTTACATACGAGAATTGGGCGGGGGGGGGGGCGGAGAATAAAAGAATGAGACATACCCACAATCCTTGTACTGGGATGGCACTCAAGAGTAGATTGTGGTCTCTTTTGAATCCTCAGTTCAAAAGGGAAAAAAAAAAAAAAAAAGCTTGTTCCCTCCCCCTTGCCCCAGGGATGAAACCTCTCTAGGTTTGACTGGCCAATTTGGTTTGATTTCGCGGTTTGGAGGCTCTGGTGGGGTTAGGGGGTGGCAGGACTCAGAAGACAGACCTCAGCTGCCTTCTGGACCAGCTGGTCCGTTTTTGGCCCTGTAAGCAGAGGCTGAAATCGGGGTGATTCCCGCTTATTCTGGCAGCTGGAAGGAGCATCTGGGGAGCCATCCTGCAGCCTCCCTGGGCTGTGCCCTACATGCCTTATATGCCAACCCCCTTTCTCTTTCCTCTCCCTGTCTACTCTCAGCACCCCCTACCTGCCTTCTGTCCCCCAGGGATCCAGTTCCTCTTTCTCTCTGTCATTCAGGGCCAGTTCTTTCCCCACCAAAAACTCCTTTTTCTTGCAGTAACTTTCCAAAAGAGCTATCGTTGTCCTAGTCCTGAAGTGCAACCTTGTGGGGTGTATTTGGGAAGTTCTTTCCCAATTAAAGCCCCGTTGTAGACACCATGTATAGGCCCCTACGGTTTCCAGAATATCACCTGGGCACTGCACCCCACAACCTGGGGCGCCCGGCTGCGCAGCGCCAAAACAAAAGGGGACTTCAGGCGCTTTGCTGTTTTCTAGTGAAACGCCTCAGAAACAAATCTGAATTTGGTTTTTGGTTATCTTTCAGGCGTAAAAAATATTTTGACAAAAGTATTCTCCAGCCTGCCTGAGTTGGGGGGCAGGGAGGAACGAAGCTTTTGGCAGAGAATGTGGGCACAAAGCCAGAAGCTGCATGTAATGGACACCACTGTGTACATCCGCGCATGACTGTGGACTGTGAGGAGCATGACCAGAGTCTGAGGGGCTGGTACCAACATCTAAATTCTCCGTCCTGCCGAGGGCACCCCTGTTTTCCGCAAATTTTTACCCAGCCTCAGCTGCTCACCCTCTGGTGCATTAAGAGCAAACTTTCTGATTTGGTGTTTGAGGCTCAGGGCACAGTGGCTTAACCCTGGGACAGAGCTGTGGATGGAGCGGTTCTGGAGGTTCAGAATAACCTCACCTGCACCCCAAGGTGGAAGGGGAACTGTTCGATTTGTCTGGGGGGTTAGGAGGTGGACTGGGGGTGGGGGCCAGGAACGGATGGATGGAGCCCCAAGTGCCGCGCCTGGCTGCGCCTCTCTCCAGTTCCTCCCTCCCTACCTCATCTTCTGTCATTTCCAGAGCCAGGAAAAAGGTGATCTAAGACTTGACCCCTAAATCACAGCTGCTGGTGACTGCACCTCACTCCAGGATGAGCGCGGCCCCTTCCCCAGGCTGGGGCAGCTTAACCCCTTCGTCCCCACGCGCGCGCGCGCGCGTGCGCCCTCAGGGGCTGGCAGCAACGGAGACTCTGACCCCGGCACCGCGAGCAGCCGGCCTCCTCAGTGTAGCACCTTGGATCCCATGAGGAGACCACAAAAGGGCGAGACTGCGGGGGCACTGGGAGCCTGAGGCACGGGCTGGGCAGCCGGGAGCGCTGCCGGGGAGCCCAAGGAAGAGCCAGAGTTAGCGGAACGAAGAGGGATGTTTGGATCGTGTTAACTAGCCAGACAGATGCACTCGGCATGTCTGCATTTATGGAATCCATATGTTGTCGTGGCAAATGAAAGGACAGTAACACGTACATACAATAGACTTAGAATAACCATACACACTTAAAAAGGGATCCACACATTCTTCACCCCGCCGCCCTTCTCTTGGATCCAGCTCTAGAGTTGTACGGAGAGGCGTCCTTTCAACCTCCCCTGCCTCCACACAGGGTTTTCTTTTTTCTTCCTCCTCCCTTGTTTGTTTTCGTGTCTCTCAACCGCCCTAACAGAAGAAAAGCCAGGGTCCAGCAACTCGGCTCTTTGGAAGTAAGGTCTCCTAAGATCCTCTTCACTTCCCTTTCCCCTTAAGATTGGCCCATTGCACCTTGGACCAAATAACAGATGCTCACATTGCAACCCCAGATTCAGAAAATCGCAGGGCAGCAGGTTCTTACTGAAATTCACCATCTACATCTTCATCATTAAACCAACACTTCTATGTTACATTTGAGGGGGAAAAAAGTAACTTCAAATAGATCTGAAAACAAAAAAACCCCAGCGAGAGAGCACACACATAGCTCTGTACTGTACCTGCATTTATGCACACCTTGTATATCTGTGTGCACATACATATTCACACACAAATGCAAAGACATCTAAAGTCATTCAAATGTATATGTACCATTTATGCATATATCTTTGTGTTTATATATGTATATATCCATTCCTTTGAGCAAGAGGCAGAGAAATATACAAATCAATGCAATATTTAGCCTACATTCCACTTTCTCTCCCTACTGTAAATATCTTTAAAACAGATTGGTCTAAAATTTTCTGCCCCTTTGCCAACTAAATGAAGGATTTAGATCTGGAGTTTCTTGGTTCTTTTTTTTCATTTTGTACATGAAATAATCTATATAGATGCTGGATTATCACCTAAGCATAATTTAATCATACAAGCTTGGTACCTCTCCTTCTTATAACGAATTCACCCAGTAAAATTAGCATAAGTATTTACCAGATTAAGCTGACATTTTTCTATATTGCAACATGAAATACAATTATATCCAGAATTTCCCCCAAATAGCCTATGTCAGTGGAGATACTGACTTCCCGCCGTGCTGTATCAGAAACAAGCTACAAGTTCCCTTCTATACTGTTTACATTTTTAAAAGAAATTAAATACATGGCATTTAAGTGACATCTACAAGGAGAATTTTAATTGTTACATCTTAAAAAATAAACTAACAGATTTATGCAGATTTGTGAAGACATAAGTAGGAAGCATACATACTCCTGAGGGTCTGCACAGTTTTCCTTACCTGATGTGTTAGGAAAAAAATTCAGAATTTACCCGTCTTCCTTCAGTCAGCTACATTTTACATTGACCTGCACTTTGGACTGAAAGGGAAAAAAAAAAAAAAGATTAACTGTTGCCAATGAAAAATTTAAAATAATAATCAGAAACCGGACAAACTGAAGGTAAAAATATACAATGGCTACAATAAAGATAAATATTTATTTAATCAAAGTAGAAGTTGTGTTTGGACTGTAGGAATGTTTCATCTTTCCCTTAAAAAAAAAAATCAAGAGAGAAAAAAGCCAGAGTCTCTGCAGGCTCCTGGAGAGTTCCCATTGTCCAGGGCTATCGAGAGCCCAGAATGGCATTAACCTCACAAAAGACACATTGTGCAGGGGACAAAAAAAAGCCCCTTCTTCTACAATAACTTTTAGCTTTTTTATTTTTAGAAAATGACAAAGGTTTTGCAAGCACTGACTGGTGAAACCTGTAGCAAGCCAGGGTGGACTTGGCTTTATTGATCAACTGTCCAGAATGGAAAAGCAGCCAGGAAAAGTTTGAATGGCAATCCAGATTTGGCTTATAGAGAGGAAACCCCCGATTTTTCTAAATGTATTTTCTTTTTTTTTCCTAAATAAAACAGCATTATTCCCAGAGTGAATTCAGAAGGATTAGATGAGGTAACCCTCCAAAATCCTAAAGCGGTTTTCTCCCCCCTAGTCTTGACTGAGAAGCTGCATGCTCTTAAGAGCATTGGAAAATCTCTCAAAATGAAGAATTCCTTTCTGATCAAACAGATTCCATGATTAATTCCCAAATTCCTTCTAAAATAAATAATCCATCTAGGCTGGGCAAAAAAAGTGTTTTCTAAGAGTGAGTTTTAGTGCACGCACTCTACCTGATGTCACAAGGTGCACTAATAATGCCTTTAAAAACATAAATGTTATTTCCACATTTGTTTGCAGATCACTTAAAGTGCAAATTACATTTTATTTTATTCTAGTCATTGTAATTTCAGTGGCACTAGTTCATATTTAGAACTTACATAAATACATACTTGTCATTAAAAAATCTATTGCAGTAGCAGTGAAGCTAAAGCTAGGATTTGAAAATGGGGGGGGGGGAGTGGAGGGAGAGAGAGAGAGAGAAAGAGAAAGAGAGAGACTTGTTCTTCCTGCGTTTGTTTGCTTGCTTTTTGGAGGTACCGTACACCCGCCTAAGTGATGGCTTTGATGTACTGGGAATCGGTACAGTAGCAGGGTCCCTGGCTGCTGTCTTTGATTCCAGGGATCTCCTTTGGGCTCTGGTGGGATGTACTGCTCCTAGTCTTTATCTGAAATCCATCCTCTCATTTCAAGCCCTTTGGCTTCCAGACTCTGCTCCAAACTCTTAGAGGTAGCTGTAAGACTTTTTTTTTTTTTTTTGGCATTAGGGAAGGGGTATGTAATTTCCCCCCTTTCTCCACTCTAGACCTTTCCTCGCTATTTAAATATATTGGCTTTCTTTCTTACGAATTTAGTCTGAAATTATTTTTCACTGCCTTTATTACATCCCTGCTTTTGATGGCAAAATAGCTTCCTGTGTTTTGAAAACATCTGCTTTCCAGGTTTTACACGAGAAAATTGATTTTACTTTTCTCTTAACTCCAGAAAGGTAGAAAGTTGGACTTGTTTCCAAGTGCAACTTTTCCTTTTCTTGTCTTTCCTTAAGTTATCCCCCTTTCAATTCTGACTCACTTTCCCTCTTTGATTTCTTCTAATCATCACTCTCCTTTTCCCCTCTCCTTCTAAAGAACTAGAGAAGATTGAGTTCGTCTTATTTCAGAAGACAAAATTAACATAGTATATATATAATATATATATATATATATATTTGTCTACTCTATGGTACGTGTTAAAGTTTTCTCCATATTTTCTTTATTTACCCCCTGATTAGAGGGGAGGTAATTTCCCTCCTTAAAAAAATCTCAGATTTGCAATTTAAAGTGGCCTCTAAATCTCTGCTGCTTCTCTGCTCTTTCACTTAAATCTTTGCTTTAAGCTGCCCCACTCCGTTACTGCCCCCCCTTACTCCTCTCTTCTTTGAAGATGCGCTCTTCCTATTTAATTTAAACATTGCCGCATTTGCCAAAAAAAAAAAAAGAAAAAGAAAAAGAAAGAAAAAGAAAAGAAATAAATAAAGAAAAGAGAGAGAAAAAAAAAGAAAGAATCTTTAAAAAAATCTTAGCCAGGTTCCTATTGTTGCTTCTCTGCATTTCACTTCTCGGGGTGTGTGGGTGTGTGTGTGTGTGCGCGCGTGTGTCTCGTGTGTGTATGTGTTTTTAATACATGCATAAACTTTTGGTGCCTCTCTCCCTCTTCCTGGGCTCTTCTCCCATCCTCTCTTCCTGCTCTCCTCGCCCTGCTCATCACTTTCCCCTGGTTTTTTTTTTTTTTTCTTCCCTTCCTCCCCTCTGCCTCCCTCCACCTCCCCCTTTTCTTTTTTGCTGAATCTTATTGATCCAGAAGGTGGCTAATTAGCCCTTCCCGTCGTGCCTGGGTAATGAAGCACATGCGCACTGAATTAATCACAGCCATTTTTTGCAGGAAACTAATTAGCAGAATAAAGATCCAAAGACTTTTTTTTCTTTTCACTCATCAGCTCCCACTTCCAGCGCGTCCCCTCCGACCGCTGCAGCCGCCGCCGCCTCCTCCTCCTCCTCCCGGCCGCCGCCGCCGCCTGCTTTGCATCCCAATTACAGCCTAGAGCCGCTGCCGCCGCCGCCGCCGCTTCTCCTCCGCGGCCCCTGCCCGCTCCGGGGGCTGCAAACTCCCCGCCAACCATGCTGCTCGGCGGCAGCGGCGGCGGCGGCTCCGGCTCCCCGGCCGCGGCCGCCTCCCGCCCCGGGCTCCGCCGAGCGCGCTCCAGCTCCGCCGCCGCCGCCGCCCGCAGCGCGTCCTCCGTCGCCGCCGACCCCTGCCAGCCGCCGCTGCTGCCTTGATGGGCTCCGCGGCCCGAGCGCCTCTTTTCGGGATTAAAAGCGCCGCCAGCTCCCGCCGCCGCCGCCGCCGCCAGCAGCGCCGCTGCAGCCGCCGCCGCCGGAGAAGCAACCGCGTAAGTGGCAACTTTTCCCTCTTTTTTTTTTCCCGCCGCCGCCGCCGTCGCCTGCTCCTCCTCCTCCTCCCGCTGCCGCCGCCCGGACGCGGGGCTCCTCGGGGCGCCCGAGCTGCTTTGCATGGGGCTCGTCCTGCCCCCTCCCGGCTCCCGCGCCCGGCCGCCGCCGCCGCCGCCCGCGCTCCCCGCGCCCGCGCCCTGCTCGCTCGCTGCGTCCCGCTCTCCTTTCCCCTGCGCCAAACTTTCTCTTTCTCTTCTTCTTCCTCCTCCTCCCGCCGCCGCCGCCGCCGCCGCCGAGCCCGGGCCGCCCCCACCTCCTCGGCCCCCGCGCCGCCGCCGGCTGCTTGCGACCCCCGGGAGGGCAGAGGCGCCCAGGGCGAGGCCCGCGCCGCGAGTTTGGAGGCGCCGCCGGGCTGGGCCGGTCAGGGCGCGGGCGGAGGGCGGGAGGGCGGCCGGGGTCCGGGCGCCGAGACAAAGGCGGCGGCCGGCGGGGGGGGTCCGTGGTGCTGAGCGCCCCCGCCTCCGCCGCTCCTGGCCCCCAACTTTGCCCCACCCGGAGAGGCGCCCGGGCCCCGGGCTGAGCCACCGCACGGGGCGCGCACCCGGCCAGGAGCAGTCGCCGCCACGGCCGCCGCTGCTGCTGCCGCTGCCGCTGCCGCCGTCGCCGCCGCCGCCGCCGGCCGGCCGGGCGCCTTCCACGCCAGGGCTCGAGCTGCGGGGGATGCGGCCGCCGGGCCAGAGCCGCGGGGTCCGAGAGGGGGCGAGGCGGCCGCTGGACCCTCTACCTGCGCGCTCTCCGCCCTGCCCCACTGGCACCGCCGTGAGCGTCTAGAGGGGGCTCTGCCCTGGACACTAGGGGCTCCCGGGGGCTCAGGGCTGTGCCGCCGGCCAGGACTAGACCTAGCCGGGCCGGCCTCTTTTTGGCCGGCTGAGTTGAGAGACGTAGGATTCCTTTTCTTTCTTCTTTCTCTTTTCTCTTTTTCCTCTCTCTCTCTCACTCGCTCGCTCGCTCTCTCTCTGTTTCTCCCCCTTTTATTTCTCTCTCTCTTTCACGAGAATCTGGAATTGTTTACGTTCTGTTCCCCACTTTCACCATTCCTCCTGCTCCACTCCTCTTTTCCATGTATTTTTTTATTAGATGCAAAAACCATGTTCCTGAATTTTACATTATGCATTTTCACGTACATCTTTTTGCATATCTTTTGGGGAGTAGATCTGAGTGTATTTTATGCAGTGTATATAAATTGTGTATGGACTCTACTCTTAGGCTTTTTGTGGAACTATTACATTTTAAAAATACATTTTACTTTGCAAGTTAACCTTTTGCTTAGAATCTGACTTTTGAAAATGTTGTACAATTCCTTAGACTGTGGCAAATTCTTTGATTGCAAGTGCTTTCAGAAATCACCCACTCTTAACTTTTACCCCTTGTTGCTTTGAAGTAGGGTAAATATGACAATTTTTATTGGTCTCAATTATGGAAACTTGATCTAAGGACTATACGCAAGAAGGAAGCTGACGGCCTTTTTCTGGCCTCCGGTTCTTGTGACTTTTAAAAGGGGTTTGTTAAGTACCTTTAAAGAATATGACATACGGTGATCGCTTGGCTGTAATGCAAATTACAGGACATAAATTCACTTTGGAATTTAAAAAAGAGACTTGAGTCCTT
Organism: Phyllostomus discolor; assembly: GCF_004126475.2. NCBI lineage: Eukaryota > Metazoa > Chordata > Mammalia > Chiroptera > Phyllostomidae > Phyllostomus > Phyllostomus discolor. Next base: position 63,219,959 of record NC_040914.2, read on the forward strand.
TCAGTGGGGACACTTGAGGATTTATTATGTTTTTTAAAAAATTACCTTTTCCCTCCTACTTTGGAAGAATGGCCAGTTACAGACCAACTTATTTGGAGGTCTTTGGAGAGAGGCTTGGGAACTGGGAGAGAGAAGATTGATCACGATCTGCATAATCGATAGGGCAGTGTGCTGTAATCGTGTACCTACATTTACTGTAAATTTCTACAATATGTGCAGTGTGGGTACTCCAGTGCCTTGCTCGGCTTCTTAGAGCAGATTTAGAGGGAGTACAAGCAGATATTATTGCCCAGCCCTTCAGAACAATATAGGGGAAATCCTCTCTGAAAGTGGTCCGTTAAGGAAGACCCATTTCGCTGTGCCTTTTTTTTTTGCAAATCTGTTTACATGTGGGGGTTTCAGGTATTGAACCCTCAAAGTGTAGGTATCCTATAGGTCGAAAGAAGTAGAAAGTATTGGGGGGTTAGGAATGGGAATTTGCCTACCGGGGCTCTCTTCAAATCTTCTAATGTTGGTTTAGAGATACAAATAAGAAAGAGTAATACACCAGATGAAGCAGTGTCAAAAGTAAGGATTGTTCTGTGTGTGTGTGTGTGTGTGTGTGTGAGAGAGAGAGAGAATGAGAGAGAATACAGACACGCTTATAGTCAGGCTTGAAAGCTTGGTGGTAGGTGAATCCATATTTGGAGATGATTTTGAAATAGTCTAGCAAATGGTGCACGAACAGGATTTCGTAAAAAGTGTACACAAAGTCAGTTTTGAAAGGACTGTGGTTTGGGGAGATGAGGTGTGGGCAGGAAAACCCACTCTCGGGCCAGCAGCCTTCCTCTGTCTGTGTTTCTCCTCCCTTCCCCCTCCTGAGTTTTAGTTTTTAATTACTTAATGCTGAAACGCACAGGGCTTATATAAATATTTGCAAATGCTCTTTCCTATTGATTTCTCTGAATAAACTGCCCTGCTCAGGTCCAGAGAGGAGGCAACGTAGGTCTGTGGACTTTTTAAACATAGAAAGTCTCTGGAGGAGGGTTGTCGGTGCATGCGTGTGTTTATGGGTAGAGACGTAGATTTGAAGATGTTGGGGCCCCCCTACCATGAGAGTTCAGGCTCTGGGTAGTGTGTGCTGCGAAAGCGGGGCTGAACCGGCCCTGTGGCCTGGCATTCCTGACGCGCGCGCGTGTGTGTGTGTGTGTGTGTGTGTGTGTCTACGTGTGTGTCTACACTGGGGGAGTCTGAATACATGTGCACTTACACCCCCCACCCCTTAAATATGGAGTTTTCCAGGGCTTGGCGATTGCCTTCTCTTCAGGGTCACATTGAGTTCGAATGTGACCCAAGGTGCAGGAATCCTGCGATGGGGAAATAAAAGAATATACAGAATTGGGGTCAGGTCAGCTGCTCAGAGGCCAAAACCCCTACAACTGCTTTGATTTTGTGTGTGTATGTGTATGTATGTGTATTTTAGGCTCCTCCTGCCAGGTTACAAATTGTGTCCCCCCCGCCCCAGGTGTTTGCTCTGTAGTTTAAAGACACCAGAGCCTCTGCCTGCAGAGATGTCTGCTCCCAGCAAGAACAGAAAACCCACAATACCGAATCCAAAACAAAACAAGGGAGGAGAGGGAGGAAAAAACCCCTATTGAGTTCAGGCAAATAAGGTTGGGTCTCCAGATCCGATTACAAAGCAGCTTTGAATATGCAAGACAGCACACAAGACCAGTTAGTCCAGTTACAACAAACTATTGAGAGAGAGAGAGGGAGAGAGAGAGAGAAAGGGAGAGAGAGAGGGAGGGAGGGGGAGGAAGGAAAAGGCATGTTTAGGTCGTAATTTGTTAGTACAAGGAAAAGAATCCCACACAAAGCTGCCTCTTTTTCCCCCCTCCCTTTGCTGGCTTCACATGCGATTCACTTACCCTTTTCCAATTCGTTGACTATATAGGTTCTTTTATTAAAATCTTTTGGGTTTAGGGAGATCGCTGCGAGCAACACATTTTCTGTATTTTTCCCCCTTTATCTGAGAAGAGAGTTGGCAGGGGTTCTGTGGTTTGCAGTTACACAATATGTTATCATGTTTTTAATCACTAAATCATTGCAGTGGTTATAGATTTACAGTCTTGGGGTATTACAGAGAAGAGCAATGGCGGCTATATATATGCTTTTAAATTACACCAATGTAAACTGAGTGCAGCAGCTGTGAAGATGGTCGGCAGACTTCAACGCCCCCCACCCCCCAGCATCTTAGTTCTTTTTCCTTCTGTGATTCTTTTTTTGTTTTCCAAATTGTTCGGCTTGCTTAAAATAAGCTATTCCTCCTCTCCTGGATCCTTGTCTCTTCAGTCCTTCCACCAAAGAAAATGTTCATTTCAGACCCTTAACCCCAGATAAGCTAGAATTCAAACTCTGGAAATACAACTCTGGATCAGAGAGCGTAATAATAAAGTGGATTTCCTAGGAAATGCTCTTGGTTTCCATGCTGACCTCCCGTACAGGGGTGGAGGGCTCACTGCAGATCCGGAGCAGAGGGAGGCGGGAGGGAGGGAAGGCGCTTGCCTGCCTGGAACCTCTACTGTCCTGTCACTGCGAGCCCACTTTCAGCTTCTGTTTTTCATATTATTATGTAACAGAATCCTTGGCAGCATTAAAAATTCAGTATTACAAGCTGATTGTAATGCTGCCTCATTAGACAGCACTGTCTGGCCTTGTATTAAGTGAAACCCAGAGCATGGCTTTTAGATTATAAACACCAATAAATATTAAGGACCAGGGGGGGGGGGGGTGCAGAAAGTCAGCTGTGTTTTTGGTCCCTTCTGGTTTTGTATCCCCTCCCATCTTCCCTCCATCCCCCGTCCTCCCCCCTCCCTGCCATGGTAACTGTTATCTGTTTTCTTGGGATGCTGATGTGTTGACCCTGGTGACATTTTAGGAGGGCTTTTTATAGAGTTATCGTGTGTACACAAAAGGTTTGGAAGTTTGTTTTGTTTTGATCTGCAATAAACAGGTCCTTCACTTTGCTGATGTCATTTCCGTTCATATTTGAGTTGTTTATTGTGCTTCTTCACAGGGCCCTCTCATCCCTACACCCACCTCGCTTTCCAGCCAGAGCCCGTGGCTGCCTGGCGAAGGGGGGACACACTCCTCAGCTGCCAGATCTGGGTTCAAAGGCCGAGAGTTGCGTGTCACGGCCTCCTCTTTGGGTTTGCCCGCTGGGGAAGATGTTTCTATCTTCCAGTCTGGTTGAACACTGCGACCACTTGCCCTGGTATGTCCATGGCACACAGTGATTCATCTCTGCTTCCTTTCTCTGAAGCCCCCCCAACACACCCCTTGTCTGTGTCTTTAATACATCATTATTTCCACTTCCCCATGCACTCCCCCCACCCAAAAAAACCAGCCTTGTAATGATGACTTTGATTCAGTTGCATATCTGAAGCTGGCATTAGCAACTTCACGCTGTGAAAAAAAAAGAAAACGTTTCCAGCCAGGCAATGCCCACAGCCTCCCCACCATCACCTTCCATCCCTGTTCAGGATTTTTTTTCCCTGCTCTCTGCCTTTTTGTAGACATAAAGGCCGTTCTGGTGTTACTAAAAATGACCACAATGTCCAGTGTCTCTTATTTCCATGTGATCTACATTGGGAATCCCCCCTCCTCCAAAACTAAAAAGTAGGGTGGGGAAAGGAAGGAGGAAAAAACTGACTGTAGGCTCTCAAGGCTTTCCTCTAATGGGATGATGGGTTTTAGGTTAAAAAAAAATATTATTGTTTTGTTCTTTCAGGTTTAGAAATAATAGAGAGAAAGGGAAAAGCAGTCATTAGGAAGTTCACTGAGCTGCTTTCCAACTAAGACGGGTGAAAAATGAACCTGCATTGACACTTGGCTCCATGTGAAAGCCCCAGTAACCTCTCCCCCCTTCCGTGGCCCTGGCCTTTTGTTCCTGGAGAATGGAGCTAAGGTGCTTTTTCTCCCAGACCAAAGGCAGCAGGCAAGGAGTCCCCTTGTGTGCGCATCGCCTTTAGATGGCCTTCTCATGGTTATTGTCAATGCAGACTCCCCCAAACAATTGCTCCAGGGAGACACAAAAGCAAAAACATTTGTCCTATTTTTTTAACCTCTTTGTTTTAGGTTTTTTTTCATCCATTCTTTAAATTTCACAGTTTCTATTCGTCTGCAGAGAGACAAACGGAACAGCATGAAGCACATTTTACCGTAGGCCTCACTGGCGATTGGAACAGCCTCAATAGAAATCCAAATTCTAAAACACTGGCTGACTTGGAGGATATGTGAAATTTCAGCTCGGGGCTCTTAAGTCAGATTAGCACAGATTTTTGAACAAAAATGCAACTAAAATGAGAAGATAAGAAAATGGGATTCCAGAGTTATCTGGGGGAAGTGTGAAAGGGGCCGTCTTTTGTTTATTTCTTAGAATCCTGCCCCAAGAAGTGGTCACTGGATGGGAAAGAATTGCAAACCCAAATGAAATTCTTCATTCACCAAAAAAAAAAAAAAAAAAAAAATCGGGTCCCAGTTTGTGCTGCTGGTAGATGATTTAATTGATCGTTTTAATGCACGTGTAGGGGAACTGTTGGCACATACTGTGGAATTGATGCTGCGTTGAGATTAAAAAAAAACACACACAAGATTTATATAAAGAGGCCATGTCCCCTCCCCCTTTTCTTTCCTCTCCTGTTTCCTTTTTCCTTTCTTCTGCCTCCAGCCTGTTTCCCCTCCAAGAATTCAGTGGTGTCAGGCCAGTGCAAAGGGATGTGTCCGGAATCTACCCCTTCTTCCTGGCCCCAAACAAAGCGTCCTTCTCCTGTGCTGTGTGGACCTTGATTGCGATGCTGTCCTTAAGCATCTGTCTGCCTTTTCATTAAAATTCTCAATTTCAAGGTTTAGAAACACAAATGTAAGAATCCCCCTGGGTATAAAAGTCTTGCATGGCAAATTCTCTTTGCCCTTTCAGGAATAATATTTTTGTTTAAAAAAAAAAGAAGAAGAAAGAAGAGAGAGCAAGCTTTTTACCTAATGTCTTAAAGCTGGTGTAAGGCAAGTTCTTTATTTTTGCCTTCTTAAAACTTGGGCTTTGTAACTTAAAATTAATTTGGAAAAGCTCTTTCCACTCACTGGTTTTAAAAAAATGGTTACTCACTTGTGTCTGTCTTAATGTGTGCCCTGGCAGATTCAGGGTCTGAGCTGGGGAGGGTGGGTGAGTGTGCTAGGTAACATTGTACCACTGACGATTTGGGGGTGAATCACTATGTGGAATTAGCATCGTAGTGATAGATGGAGGCCTTGAGGTTTGTATCAGAGAAGTGCGGATCAAAACATCTGTGTGTAGGCCTTGGCCCATCAGCCTGCAGTGGTGATGAAGGTGAGTGTGGGTTGTTCTGAGGAGAGCCTGCCGTCTGTCCGGTCCCCAGGAGGCCAGGCTGCCCCTAAATATAACTGACTAGAAATGATGGGGTGAATTCAGGGCATGGAGTACAGTTCAGCTCCAAATGTTTCCATGTTTATTTCTGGGATTTTTATTTTATTTTATTTTATTTTATTTTATTTAGTTTTTTTGCTCTCTCTGGCATTTTTCTTTGTCAAAGCCTCAAGGCTATTTAAGCACTAGTTTTAAAATCAATGCGTATGTATAATTTAATAAAAATAGGAGGATCTGGAAGAATACACAAATCCGCCTAAACCCAGTTGTGCTGTGAAAATAGAACCCAGGTTTAGCGAGAAATCAGAATGCTGACATTCACTGTATCTTAGCTCAGAGATCATATTTACCTTTGCTGAAGTGAAAGGATACAGCATTGGTGAGTGAGTCTGTCTGTGGGGAGGGAGAGGAGCTGGTTGGCTCGGTGGGGATCATTGTAATTTACCAGCCCGCTAAGCATTAGGGGGGCTGGCCTCTGTCTTGGAGAGTGGGTAAGGGGAGGAGTAGGGAAGGGGGTTAGCATTCCCTGATTTATTTTTAAATATTTATCCTTTCGGCTGTTGCCAATTACGCTTTCCAGATGAGATGAGACTAGTTATGGAGAACTGGAAGGGAGGAATTGCCTTTTCTGAGAGTGGGTTTATTTGTCAACAGCGTTCAAGGCAGGGCAGTGAGAGTGCCGGGCTGCCCCAGGCGGTGGGCTGATCTTCAGGCAGCTGCCCTCAGAGGAGCCAGGGCCTCCCAGTGTCGGAGGACAGGATTTGCAACATGTATTTCAGAGAAACTGTTGATTCCATTTGTAAGTGCAAAAGTTGTAAATATCCTCTGAAGAGGTATTATTTTTGTTAATGATGAAAATAACTTTTAGTGGAGGAAACACCCCTAGCTTTTGTGCAATCCTTTATATTCATAATGGTGCGGAGGCCACAGACTGCCTGCCTGTGGATCCCCTGTTGAATTTTTGCCTGTGACAAAGGCAAGCTTGACCAGGCCTCGCCATGTAGGTAGCTGGTGCCAGACTAAGAGAAAGGAGAGGGACCTTGGGTCGCTCTTAGTTCTACTTGCCAGGCCTCTGAGGTGCAGGAGGCAGGTTGCAGCGTCTGCTTCTTGGGACACTGGCAGTATCAGGGCAGACTCCCTTGGGGCCTTCGTCCCAGCACTTCCTCATCCTTCCTAGTTTATACCTGGTGTTTTTGGCTTTCTGGCTTTTATTTCACTGAAGATATTTACCTGTAGGCCCACAAGTCGATGTCACCAGAATTCGAGGTTGTCCCCTCTTAATAAAAGTTAGAACAAAGCAGCAAAATTAGATTTCCGGGGAGTAAAACATTTTCTGATGGTCTGTAGTTAATCTTATGGGCCAGGGGTTGCTGCTTCCAGGTGAGCAACAGGGCCCGGAGCCTTCACCCTCCTGAGGTTTCCGGGAACATCTCCTCTGTGTGGTGTGTGCCACATTGCTTGTGTTATTGCTAGCATCATCATCTTTATGTATTATTCATAGTCACTTTTTCAATTAAATTATTAATTGGTTTTCTTTAAGGTGTTCTCAACTCATGTGGCTAATATAAATAATAGTGTGTTTTGAAAACACCACCTGTTCTTGGGCTTGAAGTCAGGTGGTCTGGAAACAGCTCTGCAGTGATCATACTCTGCTTTATGAAATCATCCTCCACTTTCCTTTTTCGCTCCCCCCCAATCCCCCTCACTCTCTCATGTGTGACAGAATTTGGCTTGTGCTTTCCTTTGTCCCTAATCGGACATGATTCCCTAGGGCAGTCTTTTCTCCCAGGGCCCTAGCTGAAAAAAAAAAATTGGGGGGGGAGGGGTTTTCTGGACTAAAACAGAAAGAGGGGTTGTCTGTCTCCAACAAGTTAGGTATTTACATCAATTTGAACCCAAATTACATTGTGTAAAATGCCTTCTACATGGTGACGTGATAGTTTTCATCAGCCAAGCATCCCTTTTCCTCCTGCATCAATGTGTGCTTAATGCTAATACGATTCCATACACACAGCTCTTCGCCTTGTGAGCTTATTATATTTCTAACACTTGCATGGTTCATTATTGTGCAGTCGGAAAGGACTCTCAAGGCTGTGAGGCCAGCCTGGGTGGGTGGCTTTCAGAAAGGGTAAAAGCAGGTGCCTCTCTGTGCTGAGAGAGTCTGGAGTAAATTCAGACTGAGCTCGGGATTCTGGCAGGGAGGACAAGGGACTTCCGGTGAGATTTCTGTGGCGCTCCCTTTGCGTATCAGAATGGAAAAGGTGAACCTGGGGAGATATAAAAGTGTCCGGCACTTGCTTTGACCAACTGGGGTGGCCTCCTGAAATCTGACCTGGGGGGTGGAATCTCCCTATGAAGGGCATGATCTATGCCTGAGCTGAACCTCCCTGGCTTTATAAAGCAAGTCTTGTTAAAGAGACTTAATTGCAAATTGAGACTGCTTTTCACTTCTTTTCTTCCTTTTTCTCTCCTTTCTTCTCTCTCATTAAAAACTCTATCCTTAAACTCTCAATGGAGAGCAGGGGATGTTTTTGAAAGTTTCTGCAGCTGAAAAACAGAAGTGCTCTGTAAAGCAGCTAATAGGATGGGTGTGTGTTTCAAATAAATTCCTGTCCACATTGGCTAATGTGCCCATGCTAGGATGGCCTGGCCGTGACGTGGTTGGGGCCCGGAGACCGATGGCTCCGGTTCGAAGACCCCAGGCTCCGTTTCGTGGCGGAGGGCGCGTCCCTTTCTTCTTCCCCGCCTCTAGGCCGGTTCCTGACTTTTGATGAGTGAGGGGTCAGCCCCTGGGGAGGGCCAGGCTTTGTTCCTACCGGGCGGGTTCCGGGGGAGGTGCAGGCTGAGCCTCTCAGGGCTCCCGTCCCCAGGCGCGCGGCCCGGCCTGCCCGGAGGCCCGTGCCCGGAGCGCGGCCGAGGGCTGGGGCCTCTCGCGCCGGCGTGTGTCCCCGTGTCCCCGCGGGCGCGGCCACTGCCGCCGCTGAGCGCCCGGCCTGTGCCGGGCACGACTGTAGATGTCAGGCTTTGCCCGGGGAGCCGAGCGGTGGCGGGGCTGTGAGTTTCAAATTAACCTTCCGCTTTGTTGCTGTGTAATGTGGATCCCTGAAGGCCCCCCGCCCCACCCGCCCCCCTTCCCAGGGCGGTGAGCGCTGCAAACTGCGAGTGGAGCTTCATTTACATAAAGCGATTCCGGGAGAGCAGCCGAGCCGGCGGCGGGCAGGCCAGGGACAGGGACGCCAGCGTTGCGCCCCTTGGGTGAATCTCCGCTGTGCGCCTGGGGACCCTCCCTCACGGGGAGGGGCCACTGCCAGGCCGGGCTGCCACCATGAGTCCCCCTCCCCTGCCGGCGGCCCCCCTGCACCTAAGCAGAGCTACTTCGGAGCCCCGGGGGCAGCGGGAGGTGGGGAGAATGCCGCCTGGGGTGGGTAAGTTTGGGGCTCGGGTGCCGCTGGAATTTCCCATTGTCGCGCATGCCCCGGCCCCTGGACCTGCAAGTGCCTCCTCCCTCCGGAGGTGTGCGGAGCCTTTGTGTGCCAGGTGAGTGGAGCCTCCTCCCCCGCCGCCGGCTGCCCTCCTGGTTCGCGCAGCCGGCCTGGAGCTGCAGGCAGGTGCTGCAAGTCTTGGCTGAACTTCCCATTCTCTTGGGGCGTGTGGGGGAAGGGCAGGCGGGATGCACTTGAACTGCTAGATCCAATTGGAACCTACCTGGGGTGAGAGCCTCTACGTGCTGCTGGGCGCCGAGTAAAGCCCTTCCTCCTTCTCTCCCTTCCATTTTCTCCCCTCCCTCCTTCCTTATTTTGCTTTTGGATTAGTTCATGCTTTCTGAATACTTGCGATGCTGGTGTCATTTCGAAGTCTGGGTTCCTCCGTCTAAAAATGCATCCTTTTCAGCCCCAGAGAAGGCACTGGTCAGTTCCAATCAACGTGAAAAATGTGCTTGTTGTGGAGCAATTAAAGGGAGAGTCAGGGGTTTGGAACTTGGAAGCACCTTTGCAGATCAGCTGGACCCCTCTCTAATTTTAGTTTGTTCGCACCCTGGAAAGAACCAGCACAGCATTCACTTCTGCAGGGATCGGGGTGGTGGAGAGGGACAGCTGGGATGTTTGTCCTGTTACAGGGGCACAAGGAATGCCCAAGTTAGGTCCGCAGCAGGAAAAAGGTAATCATTGTAGGCTTAGAGGGAAAAGAACTTTCTGGAAAATGGTCCTGTCTGCTTTAGACATATCTGAACTATAATGATGGGAAAACCCCTGGAGGGCAAAGATCACAGCTTTTGCCTGGGGTAGTATGGGTGCATTGCTTGGCACATGGCAAACCAGGAGCAGGAGAATCCAGAAGGGCCACCCCTCCCCCTCCCCTTTATTTGTGTCATTTAACTGGCCTTGAAGACTCTAAAGCCATGGACAGATAACCTCAGAGAGGACAGAGTTGGGCACAGGGAGAAGGCCTCTCCCGTGGACTGGGCTTTCTGGGTGGAATGTATCAAGGCAAAGCAAGGAAAACAAACTTAAACCTTGAAGGTAGACAGTGAGAAAGTTCCATGTCATCTTATTTCGTCCCATGCTTTGAGATCTTTGGAGACACATCACTAAAGAAAGAGAGTATAATTCAAAGCTCATGCTAGCCTGGGAACTTCGTTTCTTTGCCATGGAGCAGCAGGTGTGAGTTTGTAGAGTTGGCCCCTCGAGTCCCCCTCATTCCTAAATTCAGGAGGTGTCAAACCTTCATGTTCTTTTAATGGCTGTGGTTTCTGGATAGCTTTCAAGGGGAAACCCTAAAAATCATGAGTTCCAGTAGGCTGGGCTGGAGAGGGAAGCATGAGTCCTGGGGCTGAGATTGCATTTGAGAGGAAAGCGTACACCTCCTAAGGTAACCTGATCTAGAAAGGCCGAGGCCAGGAACGTAGGTCTGTTGCTTGTTATCAGAACTGCCACCGGTGGCCTGAGATTCTGAAATCCTTTTCGTTACCCAACCCAAACACGAAAAGCAATTAGAGAACAGAGGTGGGGTGTGAGGGAAGTCAGGAGACTGCAATTCTCAATAATTTAAGGGTTTCAAGAATGGGGTCATTGGAGAGAGGTACATACCTGGATGTTTGCACACCTGTATTTGTGTGCTCATTCTACTTTGCAGAGACCCCATAAGCCCCCCCTTTTAGAGGGCGTGTGGCTGTGAAGGCCAAAAGAAACTTTTCCCTCCGTCCCTTCCTTAAATTACAGGACTAAGGAGATTGTCTGCATTTTGTTTCCAGCCTGTTTTCAGGGAGCGTGTAAGTGCCTCTCAGAATGGGCCAGGGTCACAGTTTGCTCTTTTATTTAATTACACAAGTGTTATTTAACAACATGGGGCAGATGCAGAAGCAAGCACTTTTACACTTTAGAAACAGTCCTTTTGGAATCACGAGGAATTAAGTGGCTTGAAGACCTACTGTCTTTATGACATGGATCGCCTCCCTTCCCCAGCTCTCTTTGGAAATGGCTGCACTTTTCTGTGGGACAGAGCTACTGTTTTCCAGCTCTCCTGAAAACAGTTTTGATTGACAGGGAACTATTGAGAAGCCCTCGCTCACTCTTCCAAAATAAAAAAAAATAATAATGTGAGCTGCTTCCCCAACCACCTGAAACTTTAATTTTGGTTTCTTCCCTTCCGTCTTTTATTTGCACAAATGAACACTCAGGCCGGGTGGAAAGGACCCAAATAAAACAGTGCTCTCAGCAGGCCTCAGTTTGGCTCCTCCCAACAGGACTGTGAAGGGCCTTCCTCCTTGCTGCTTTGGGAACGGATTTAACTGCCATATAAACTTGGTGCCAATTGGACTGCCCAGTGGCAAGGAGCTAAAATAAGTGAGATTTCAGTTTTCATCATTATGATTTTAAATGATGATTACTAGATACTTCTAGGACAGGCCTGGCTCACCTTGGGTGACCCAAAGGTTGCTGGTTCATTAGAACATACACTAGGGAAATATTTTCTGGGGCCAGTGATGATTTAGCTAGGTCCCTTTAGTGCTGGTCACAAGAGGTGTCCAGGGTGCATGTCTTTATTGTCACTATACGCTATTGTTCTTTTTGGACATTGGAGATTTTTTTTTTCCTTCTGAAGTGTTAGTGTGAGAAATATTCAAGGCCCAAAGCAGACCCTTACCTAAGAATTTTTTTTTTGCAGAGTTGCAGTAGTTTTATGCTAAAAAGTAAATATTTAAGTGACAGAGCAACATTTTTAAAAAGTGTAGGAAATTGGTGGAAATTACTGGAAGGGGAAGAAAGCTAAGCCCTTAACCTGAGAGGCTTAGCTTCATCTTGTAGGGGAGGCAGCCATGATTCTGCGCGAAGAAGCTCGCAGGCTCCGTCTGACGCACACCAGCATTACAGGGATAATGCACCTGATGTCCAGCATCAGTAACCTCAAGAAACACAGTATGTGCTGTGGTTTGTACTTTCACTCGTTATTAAAATGGTTGCTCGCTCTCAGCCTGGCCTATTTCTGTAGTGCTGGGGCCTGTTGGCCGCCTCTGGTCCCCGAGGCTGGTGCAATTAACCAAGGTGGGGGCGTTACTGTACAAACTCAACAGGAAAGCGGATTCCATTTCAGTGAACTTCATAGGGGCCTCCACATGCACTGGTATGAGAATTTGATTGTAATGGTGATTGTTAGAGACCACAGCTCAGAATCCTCCTCCTCTTCGTGGGTTAGAAAATGTGGTCAGGGGCAAAGGGGACTCAGTTTTACTAGAATACAGAAAAAGGGAATTCCTTTGCAAGAGCTGATTCAAAGGTGCCTGTTCTGTCCAAAGCACAGAGTCTTGCTTGAGTCCTCAGGCTGCTCAGATTGAGAAACACACACACACACACACACACACACACACACAGAAGCTGAGATTGAGTCAATCTGCCCCGAGGGAGAGACCGAAGCGGCAATCTTGGCTCATTGGCAAGCCAGTCTCCAAATCCAGATTGAGGAGAAAAACTACAAAATCAACAACTGTCAACATTCTTTTCTATATGATTTAAAGTTGGCTGCCAGATTGCTCTCTTTGAACATGTGAGAAGTGACAATCAGATGCTAGAGCACTCCCCCCCACTCCCTTGCTAATGTGGTAAATGACTTCTTTATGGGTAGAAACTGGGGGAGCTGACAACAGCATTGCGCCAAAGCTTCAGAAGCACAGAGACAACTTGAATGTTTTCTTCTGGTTTTCATTCTTTGGGGCAGGGGATAAGATGGTGAGGACAAGGCTTGGAGTGGTCCAGCAGTGACAGCTGTGTTTCTAGAAAGTTCTTTGTCCAAGGAAGGTGTCTTGGCTTTTTACTTGTTACTTTTAAAGGTGATTCCTCCCCCCACCCACCCTTAGATATTTCTCTCCTTTTAATTTCTGGAGTTTTTTTTGCTTTTTCAGGGACAAAGGCATGAAATGAAAATGGGGTAAGGGGCAGAAAGTTTGCTAGGTGGCAAATTTGGCTCCATTTTAGAGGAAGACTTCTGTTCTGTTGGTTTTAACCCCAGACAGGGCCTCTTAGTGAAATGCCTGGGCTTAATCTGCCTTTAGGGTGAGCCCGTCTCCCATCCCAAGGGAGGGTCACAGCCAGTCTTGTCAACACAGGGATTAATGCCTGGGGGTTTTGATGTACACCCCTCCAGAGAGGCTTCAGCGGGCTTCTTGTGTCCCGGAGGAGTGGGGGAGGGAGGGTCTAAGGTGGCAGCTGCTCCATCTTTGAATTCTGTGCCACCTCCAAGATTTTTCCATCTTCTTCTCTCCCTGTTCTTGGTCTGAGGCTTCCGTGGAAGGAGTGGGGTGGGCTAAACCTGTGCTCCCCTCCTGTCCTTGCTCCTGCTGGCTGCTGCGCTGCTGCTTTGGGACCAGCGTGGAACCCCTACTGCAGCCAGCTCCTTGTGAAGATGGGGAAGCACCGATCCTTCTCCCCTCCTATTCTGCTAATCACATAATGGTCTTAAAGGCTTTCTTAAATGATTATCTCGTCTTTAATTTTAAGTGGGTCTTTTGCAGCAACAGTTGGGAGTTTATGGAATATCTTTAGTCATCTGCAGGGAACTCTGAACTGGGAAAACTGGCTCCTTTGGACTCTGGAAAGATGATGGAATTTTCATCTGCTGCTGATTTCACGCATTGTCCTGAAAGTGATTTGGGCCGCAGACCTTTGATCTGGGAGTGAGACTTTCTCCCGCTTGTGTGTTTCTGGAGACAGGAGTTGGTGACTGCTCACACCTCCTTCTCTCCTTCCCGTGCCCCCTCCTCGTGTGAGCCGGGAGATGTTACTAAGGAGAAGGGCTGAGGCCGAGGACTTACCTGGTTAAGCACGATGGAGGCTTGTAGACTGGGGCAGGGGGAGGCAGTGTGTGGATTTCCTAATGGGTAAGAAGGGCTGATTTACTTGGGGGCCCTTGGGGGTGGGTTAAAGAGCAATTTTGTGCGTTTCTTGATGTCTTAGTGGTGGTGCCCAATTCTACCTGGGAATGTGACTGGAGAAAAATTCTTCTGAATCTGTTGGTTGAGCTAGATTTTGAACACTGTGCCTGTGTCCCTCTCTGCTGTAGGCTCTGCGTTTCAGTATTAAAATCCCAGTTCACAGGGGGCTGTCTGTCTGTCCTCTCACTTGAATCTCCTCAGTGGAGAGGCTGGGGTCCCCTTAGCTGAGTGAAAAGACCAAGGGGCTTAAATCAATACTTGATTTCAGCCCTGTAGCCCCCCCCCAGTCATATAAGTGCCTGTTCAAATGGGGATGTCTCCTTTCTGTGTATAAAAAGCTCTTTACAAAAGAGTTTAAACTCCTGTAAGTTTGTAAAAAGTACGTATGTGTAGACGTGAACTTATTTGCTTCTCACACTTCTGTCTCTGAGTGGCCTATTTTGGACAACTTTTCTTTTTTTCTGACATCTTTGTCCAGTGAAAATGTGCTAAAGAACACGTTTGTGCCTTTTTTCTCTTCAGCAGCTTTTCCCTCGGTTTTTTTTTTTCTTTTTTAAAAAACAATTTCTCTCAACTGCTCAAGAAACAATGCAAGCCTCTTCCACCATTTCAGGCCCTGCTTTTTAAAATGCTCTTTGGCTCCGGGCCTTGGCTCTAGTGTCCATTCGGCTAGTTGGGGGAGTGGTTTCTGCCTTTCTGGTCACAGCTCCCTCCCCATCTCTCCGCGGATCATCTGCCTCGTTGCTAAAGCCACAAGTCAACGTTTGGGCACTTAAAGGAAGGGCCCGTGGACTCAGTTTGGATTGGGAGGTTGATGTCACCGTAAAAGCAACTGCTTATCTGAGGCCGTCCCTGTTCTATCAGGCTCTCAGATGGTCTCGCTTTTGTAAGTGGGCATTGAAGACTGTCAGTCTGTGTACCTGACAATTTGAGCGCGTGCTGCCTGGGCCCGTCTGGCTCACTTTAAAATGTAGTTCGGGTAAAGCATGGCAGAAGTGAAAATGATAGAGGTTCACCGCCCCCCCCCGCCCTTTTTCAAAGGGAGGGGTTGAAGCAGATTTTTCCTTCAGTGGATGTGAAACCCAAACAGAGGTATCTTTGGGAAAAGTGAGGAACTTTTACACCTTTTGGGAAAGGACCGTTCATTTATTTTGCCCCTGCTGGGGGATCTGCAACAGTCATCCAGACAGCAGAGCAACTGGCTGCTAGAGGAAAGCCTGGTGCAGATCCCCAAGCGTCTAATTGGAGGGAGGTACAGTCCTCCTCATTGGTTGAAGGAGTGAGAAAAATTACCAAATAAAACAAGTTAGGGTCCCATTCAGGATCAGGATGCCACTGATGAGTCAGCCCTGGAAGTGGGGGCCCTGTGGTCCACACTCAGCTTCCTGGCAGAGGCTGGGAGGAATCAAATGGGCCTGCTCTTGGAAAGCGGCTTCTGCCCTTCGCTCCTCTTGAGCCTGAATCTGCCTGCTGGGGTCATGGGTGTGAGGCCCAGCTCTACTCCAGCCTAGCTGTGGGACTGTGGGCCAATCATGGCACCTCCCTGAGCCTTACTTCCTTCATCTGTAAAATGGGCATAGTAGACACCCAGCATTCATAGTGGGGATTGCATGAAATGGAAAACAAGGCTTTGCAGTGCTGATAGCACATTGAGTCACCTCTTCACAAAGGTAGGCTCCATCCCCATGGCCTTTTCCTTTGTGTTTCTTTTATTGCTGCTGATGGACTCTGCTACCTTTTGTTTCCCAACACCCCGGAGGGAAGAAACTGAAAGGTCCAGCATTTCTTTGGCTCTTCCCTTACAGGCTGGGAAGGAAGCCAACTCTTCTTGACATCCTGCAACTGAGTTCAGGAGTGAAAGGGTCTGAAATAGACAGTGTCACTGTCCTCCCCAGCCTTCCTCCCCTCACGTGCCCCCACCTGCCCCCCACCCCCCCAGCTGGCAGGCGGCCCTCTAAGTGAGCAGCCCCCTCAATGACCCACCTAGAGAGGCCTTCCCAGGCTGGCTTGTATATGCTAATAGGCCTGACTTGTCCTGGCTTGTTTGTAGTGATTTGTGGAGGCATTTATATGCAAATACTATCAACTTGCTGAGTTAATTATCATGTGCCCTCCCCGCCCCCCTCCCTTCCTGCAATGCCTCCCAGCCAGGCTCTGCGAAAGGGGCTGTTCCCATTCATCTCTGTGCTCTTCCTGTCTTCGCCTCCTCCGGCCGTTGCCCTGTTCCCTTCCTGCCCCTGCAGGCCCAATCACAGTCCCTCCGCGGCTGCTCTGTCACCCGTCACAGGAACCTGTGCGGTCAGGGGTGGGGAACTGGGCAGGCCAGTGGCTGCCCAATTCGAGTCCTCCGTGAGAGGCGTCACTTTGTGTGCAGGGGGTTCTGGCTCACAGTGCTCTGGGCTTTAAACTCTTTTTTTTTTTTTTTTCCCCCTGCTAGCTTGAAAAACCAGACCTGTCCAGGCCCATCAACCCTTGACACTCAGTCCTCAGTCTGGCGAGAAACTGAATAGAGCTTTAACATGTTCGTTATTATTATTTTTATTTGCTCACGTTGTTTATTTTATACTTTAAAAACAAGATTATGTTTTTATTGTATTTTTCCATTACCATGTACCCCTCTTGTACCCCACTGTTTATCCCACTAAAACTTGCTACGACTGGAACCTGCAGAGAAGCCATTTTGTCGAGAGACGCCCCTTCAGCCCTCTGACCCCGGAGATCTGAGCACTGAAAAGTGTGTGTGCTTGGGCCTCCGGTCCAGTCCCTTCCCGGCCGTGTCCGGGCGCTGCTGACGTGTTGGACCCGCTAATTCTGTTAGCGGAGGGGATCGTCTTGTGCACCAGTGGATGTTAGGCAGCATCCTGTCCGCCAGACTGTCTGCACTGGATGCTGGCAGCGCCCTACACCCCGCCGTGACAGTCAGAACAAAGTCCCGGGGAATTGCCTGCTCGCTGCTGGGGAGGCATGGGCCCCAGCGGAGAATCACTGGGATAGAGATTGCATTTGCTTCTCTTGGCTGAAAGGACGTGAGAGTCCTGCCTCCTCTTTCAAGTTAGACACACTTGGTGAGCATCCTCTGAGTTTGCGATTTGACCTAGCTGACATCAGATACTGCCACTTGCTTTATTTGATGGCCTTTTCAGCATTTAAAAATTAAGCATTTCCTTTCAGGGCATGGCAAGGGGCTTGCGTTTGAGGCCGTAACATTTTCATCCTCTAGAGTACCACCCCGTAGAAGTAGAGCTCGAGCCCCATATGTAATCGTATGTTTTCTTGTGGTCCTATTAGCCATATGTAAACAGGAATAAGTGGAATGCAGTTTAACATATATTTTATGCAGCCTGCACTGTCACCGTGACTCTCCTGTTCCAGCAGTTGGGACCAGCTACATGTCCAGTGCGTGGGGACCAGGTGTGGCTGGTGGCTTCCATATTGGAGAGTTCATCAGTACCTGGAATGATTCTGGCTCTTTTAAACCATTTTCTGCAGGTACTGAATCTGGGAGAAGGTTTTTCCTTCTCTCTTAAAGAAACAACAACAACACAACAACAACAACAACAATGGGCTTTGTGTTTATTTTCTGGAAAGTAGGGCCTGGGGTGCACAGCTGCAGTGTGGAGCTGCGGAGGCTGAGGGAGCCGGGTCTCTAATCTCTGCGGAAGCTCTGCCAGCCTCTGTGGGGGAGGCCCTCTGGGCAGCACCCTGGGCCCGGCCTGGCAGGAGGGTAAATATTCCGAGGGCTCAGTGTACTCTCACACCGCAAAGACTAATGGTTTGGGTTAATTTTGTGTACAAGGTCCCTTTTGTTAGAGAAGGGGGTGAAAGTCCGCAGCTGTGACCGGAAACAGGGGAAGGGCCTACCAGGATGACCTTGTTTTGGAAAATCTAAATGGACCACTAATGGCAGAGATCTAAGACGGGTGATGTATGCGAGTGTTTGGGCCTGAAGATAAGGTGAAGAGTATTTTAGAAGTTACTTTCTTGCTACCCCCCAGATAACCGTAGGCCTGGGGCCAGATACAATTTATGGCAAGCTGGTAGTGAGGCCTGTGTGCTGGCCTCATTTTATCTTTTGAATCCAGGCTTTGAAGCTTAACTGGTGGTACTCTGTTTGTTTATTTTATCATTTTTGGGGGGAGGGGGGCTGTGAGGGCTGATCAGGTTTTGCAGCGAAGCATAGTGGCATTTCGTACTCCACAAAGAGCTGTTTATATTACTGCTCCTGGGTGCCTTGGGACGTGTCACTCCTTGCTGTCCCTAATAACAATGTGCAGTGGGGTGTTGCATTGTCGAGTTTCCAGCAGCCTGGAGTGTGGCCCACACCTCGTCCGGGCCACAAGCCTGCCAGAGATGTGGCTGGGAGGAGGTGTGGAGGCCTTAATATAGCTCTGAGCCCCAAGTTTCTTTCATCTCTGAGGTCAGCCTTTTCCTGTTGCCTCTCGAGTTCTTGAAACTGCGTTTGTTCAGCACACCCAGCACCCTTCCCTAGTAAACAGGGTAGATTTGGGTGTGGAGGTCCTAGCTTCTTCAGGACAACAGATGAGCAGTGGTGTGTTCTGTCGCCCAGTGGGATCCTTCCATCCCTGCATCGAGTCATTCCCGGACCACGGCACATCTCATAACTTAAAGACATCCCAAAGTTTACAAAGTCACCACGGATTTGATAGATGCATTTGAATAGTGACTAGATGCTTACCTTCCTAGCCCAGTATTCCCAAGGAAGAACCTTGCACCAGAAAATACCTCCAAGCTTTGTTCTTGGAAAAAGCATGTTCATGAGCTGGGGGCGGGGTGGGGGTGTGTGGTGGAGGGCTGGACATTGCTTTTCATGATGCATTTTATAATCTGGGTGTTGCTTACTTCTTGCTCTGTTTCTTATTTTCACTTTGACATGATATAGTTTTGGGGACTCTTCTGGGGGTGATAAAATAAAATGGAATGTTCTTTGATTTTGGGCCTTAGTCTTAGTAACTTCTTTATCAATCGATTATAGCAGATTTATGTACATATATTTTTTGAGGGTTGAGGATGTGGGCTAGGTTCTGTCAGACTTTTCACTTTACCTATTCCGTAAGCCACTGCCATCTGCTTTAAAAAAATTATTTCATTTTAAATCCTCAAAGACAAAGGGACCTGGAAGCTCAGACCTGTCCTGCCACATTCCTGAGTAATTTGGTTTTGATTAACCCAAGGAGAAAAGTTGGTTTCTCCTAGCGACCGAGGGGATCAAAGCACCAGGAGGGGCAGTTCCCCTAATTCATGCAGCTCCCCTCCCCCCACAGCCTTCCTTGCCCGCTCCCCCTCCCTGGCCTTTTCAGCCTCCTCCTCTTTAGAAAGCCCGAGCAGGAGTTATTTCCACTTTCTGACTCTCAGAGAAGTGGAAGTGTATCATAGAGCTTTGGATGGACGAACCAGGGAGAAATCCGCCCCCCATTCCTTTCTTCCGTAACTCCCTCTCCCCCCACAAAGCTGCAGCACACATTCCTGTGCTAATCCGGCTGCCAGAGGAATGCAAATGGCTGGGATTGTGTACCCCAGGACGGGCCTTCCGCATCTGTGCGGCTTTTCTCCTGCAAGGAGGTGGCTAAAAAGTGCATTTACATGGAGAAATGAGCCTGGCCTGTGATCCCTAGTGTAGGTCTAATAGGAAAGGGGCCATTTCTGTGTTAGCTGCCCCTTTCTCTCCCTTCCCTTCCCACCCACTCTACAGCATGGGTGATGGCGGGGTACCAGGCTCCTGCTTGGGCGCATGCTATGGAAAGGGCAGTTAAAAGAGAGAACTCTGCTCTTGAGAGTAAGAAATCAAACTGGAGTGTTTGACAAGCCTTGTAACAGGTAGTCCTTGTATTTAGCCACAATAAACAACCTATTACTATTATTTTTTAAAGAAAACTATTGGTCTTAGAAGTAATAGATAACATTTTGGAGGAGATGCACCACTTCACTGAACTTAACTTAAAAAAAAGATTTTATTCATTTATTTTTAGACAGAGGGGAAGGGAGGGAGGGAGAGAGAGAGGGAGAGAAACATCAGTGTGTGGTTGCCACTCATGCACCCACCCCCCCATAGGCCCCCCCTTGGAGACATGGCCCACAATCCAGACATGTGCCCTGACTGGGAGTTGAACCTGTGACCTTTTGGTTCACAGGCCGGTGCTCAGTCCACTGAGCCACATCAGCCAGGGCTGAACTTAACTTCTGACACTCATCTGACCTTTCACCTTTTTTTTTCTTAACTTATACTTGCAACAGGTTAGTTGGAACCACAGTTTTCCAGCATAATTTGAAGTATGCCTTGGGAGTTGGTACATTGTATCTTTAAGGGGATGGTCAAAATAGACAAGCAAATTCAGTCTCAGTCATACTCAGGAACATGTTACTCCTGGCTGAATCTGAAGTTGAAAGGCCACAGTTCTAGAGCAGTACCATCTAATAGAAATACAGTGTGAGCCACATATGAGCCACATATGAAATTTACGATGCTCTAGTAGCCACGTTGAGAAATTAACAAGGAACTGGTGGAATTAATTTTAAGCAGATACTTATTTAGCTCACTATATCCGAAATGTTTAACATCAGTATAAACTATTCATGAGACATTTTACATTGTTTAAAAACATACTCTGTGTATTTTGTACTTACAACACCTCTCCATTTGGACTAGTCACATTTCATAGGCCTAGTGGCCACAAGGGGATGGAGGCTTCCTGCTGACAGGGCAGGGCTGCCCTGGCCCCTCGAGATGCTGGATGGATGGAGCTAAGTCACCCTTGTCCCTTGTGACCACTTGCTTCCATTTGCTGGGGTTTGGGGGTGTGGCTGTGTCTGCCCGGTTTTCCGTAAAAACTGCATGACTCCTCAGACACCCTCATGGGATTGGTGGGAGGCAAAGGCGTGATACTGCTGTGCCAGCGCTCTGTGAGCTGCGGCACAGCCCGCAGGTGGAGGCCGAGGTGTCCACCTGGCCTTGGAGGCCTTTCCCAGTGAAGAGTGGCAGCAGTGGCAGCGATGCGGGCCAACCCCCAGGGTGGGGGCCGGGGGCGAACCGGCAGGACCGCTCTCATTTGTGTGAGTGCGGTGGTTCATGACAATGGTTTTATGGCTTTCCGTGCAACTCCTTCTTTATTTGGGAAATCACAGACTGGCAGGGCCGCAGGAAGCCTAGGGACACTTCTTTCACCCTGTCCATGGTGGTTTACTAGTGTGTGGTTGGATGGGGGTCCCGTGAATGTGGGACCTCCATGTGGGCACATGGATAATCCGTTCACGCTCGTCTCTGGCGTCACGCCGGCCTCCTGGTTGGTTGGGCGTGTTGCTGGGAGGGGCCTTTCTTTTGGAGGCTCCTCCCTGCCTCAATGTGCAGTGCGGGACCTGTTGACCCCCTCAGCAGTCCGCGCATGAAACCACTGCGCCTCTTCCTTGGTGTTCCTTGGGGTTTCTGACTTCCCACATTATGTTAGTGACACACACTGGCATCCTCTTTCTCTAGCCGAGGGCCATGGGCACCTTTGGTTGGAGCTGGATAAAAAGGGAGGGACAGAGTGGTGAGGAGAAGTGGGAAACCACTTTGCAGTGAGGATAAGGGATATGATAGAGGCAAGAAGTTCCAGCCTAGACTTTTTTTTTTAAAGGCTATTCTTATGTTTCTGTTGGTCACTGCTGAAGTGACTTCTCAAAGCTGGATGATGGTGAGTCCCACCAACAGGACAGCTTTTATGAGTGCATAGCGAGGGAGGCTGGCCACTGGCGTCTGCCGGCAGGCCACCAGTCCCAGGGAGGATGCGCCGACTTTCAGAGCCGTAGTTAAGTACCGGGGTTTCTCACTATTGACCTTAGCATTCCTTAGTCGATGCACGTGATGAGAACAGTTTCCCTTAGACGTTGCTGGGTCCAGAGCACCCGCCAGCCTCTGCTCATAAGAGGGCCTTCTCGGGAGGACAGTGGGGTGTGTGCCCCCGGTAAGCCGAGAGGCGGGTGTGGGTTTGGGGGTTTCAGGAGGGAGGGAGGTATCTGGTTGCTTCAACAGGCGGCTCCTGTGCCGGCAGGAAAAAACTGTGAAAGTGTGAGCTTTGAGTGGCCCCCGGCGCCGGCCTCTGCTGGGGACAGAGTAGTGCAGCTGTCTGACCCCGGGTGAAAAGTTCAAATCTGCATTTAAAAGGAGTGCCAGGAACCCCCCCACCCCCTGCCGCCTTCCCAGTCAAGTTGAAAGCGTTCGTGTTTAGAGGATATGATCAGGCCTTGTGCTGGGACACCACGCAGCTCCTCGCTCAGGGCTGCCTGGCCTGGTGGTGCCGTGGGGCCGACTGGAAGCCAGGAGGGGGACGGCACTCCTGCCCCTCCCAGGTGCTCAGTTCTCCAGCGGCCGACGAGAGTAGTTGAGGACAGACTCCCCCTCCCACTCGCCTGGAAGGAGAGAGAAGGTTCTTTCTCTATCAGCTTCCCTATCTTCCTCTGGAAGCTTCCATGACCTCTGAGGGCCCAATCAAGATGGCCTGTGTTGCCCTGGTGGGGTAGCTTGGTTGGTTGGAGCATCACTCCCATGGCCAAGGTTGCAGGTTCAATCCCTGGGGTCAGGGCACATACAAGAATCAACCAGTGGATGCATCAATAAGTGGAACAACAACTCCCTCTCTTTCTCTGGAAAAAAAAAGTCAATAAATAAAAACAATGGGTTCTGAGTGGGGTCCGGAGGGGCCCAGGCTTGGAGAGAGAAGCAGCACGGGACGGGGAGCCAGGCCTCTGTCGGTCTGCAGCGCTGAGAGTGACTGCCGCAGCCTTCTCCTGAGCTCCCCATCCCGCTCCCCTGCACCGAGGGGGGTCTGGCCACTGCCCAGCCGGGAACCCCTCCACTCAGGCTCTGATTTGTTTACTTGAGCATTAGGTGAATGTAAACAGTTCAGCCTCTCTGATGTTACATCCCTAAAGGGTCTGAGTGTGAATACAAATGGGTATTAGGCCCCTGCGGTTTCAATGACTTCTCCCCCCACAGCCACCCCGTTGCTAACTAGCAGCTTGCAGGTCTTTAACCTGCCTGGAGGAAGATCCTGTCCTCAGCAAAGCTGCAGGTCTGGGCTGCCTCCCTTTCTTTTCTTTTTGGTTTTGAATGCTGAGATTTAAAAAGTGATGTTGGGAGGCCCCCCTCTGTAGGACTGAAAGTTTAATCAAACAGAGAGCAAAGCTTCTATTAGGAGAAGCCTAGTTATTTGGATCTCTTGTTTGGGGAGAAGGACGTTTCCATGTTCCTGTTAGTTTGTAAGATGCACTTGTGAATCTTGACTCTGTTTAAACTAATATTTTAACACTGATCAGGTGGTATAGGGTACCTTTGATGCATCTTTCTGCATCTTTTCTTCTTGTGTAAAGGGTCATAGAGAACTTTTGCTTTTGGACCCCCATCCCTGTAAGAAGTGTGGTCTCTAGCTCAGTTTAATACATCGTCTTGCGTTCTCCTGTACCAGAGTAGGACTCGTACAGTTTTTTTCCCCCAGGGAAGCATAGGAACTCAAAGTGTTGAAGCCATGCCAGGCCACTTTACCCACGAGGTTCTAGAATGTACATTCTGTTTAGGGGCCTGGCATTCCCTGCGAGGTCCAGTCCACTCTCCCCCTTCCGACTCCTGCTGCTCCCCACCCCTCCAGTTCCAGCGAGGGGATCCCTTCTTTGCAGCCAGAGGGAGGGCCCATGTGACCTGCGGAAGGATCGCCACGCCCCCCTGCCTCCTGCGTGTGTCCTGGTTCCTGTGTTGAAGGCCCAGGCAGCTCTGTCCCTTGCGGTGGCTCCCAGTCCAGTCACGCCATCACAGGGACATTTTAATTAGCAGTGCCTTAGTCATTAGCGAGTTATTGTTTTTGTCTGGAAACCCTTAAGTACTGTTTACTTGATGTCTCAACGCAATACAAAACAGCAATTAAGCAGAAATTTGTTGTATGAGGCAGGAACTGAAATGGATTGTCAAAACAGGTCTTGGTTCCTCCAAGCCAAGTAAAACCACTCTTCCCTTCGGCCTCCAGATGACCGGAGGGCCCCCAGCCCCTCTGCTTCTTCGTGATCTGCCCCCTAGAGTTACCCGACAGAAATGCCCAGGGACCAGTGTCTTCCTGTGTCCTGCCTTCACTTTCAGGTTTGATGAAGTGTTAATGTTTCCCCCCTCCCCCCCGCTATTTTATTACCTACCTGGGATATTTCAGAAACTTTTCCAGATGAAGATTAATTATTTGCGAAAACTCTCCCATATCCTTGTGTGAGGATTGATAGAACTTGCGTATATTTTCTTTATGCTTCTTGAGGCCAGGTGCCCTTGTGACCCCTCAAGTGTGTTGGGATGCCGGGATTGATATCCCTTTTACATAAGAAGTCTTCTTATGGATGGGTAGAAAGCAGGCTAAGACCGAGAATTCCAGCAGAGGCAGAACCGAAGAGGCACTAGGACGCAGAAATGAAAAAAGTGCTGGGGGGTGGGGGGCGCTGCACGTGAACTCCCTGCAGCTTCGATGAGAATCATTGAATCCAAAGGCAGGAGTTGCTCCTTATGGAAACAGACTCAGAATCCCAGGTTTACAGAAAGTGGAATCGCATGAAAGGGCTGAGGGGGAAAGGTGGAGGGGCTGCGTAAGGGGGCAGATGAGCTCTGAGCCGTGTCTCTCCTAGCCGCCTTGCCAGGAGGCCCGTCGGTGCACAGCTCTGCACCAGGTCCGTCATGGGGACCCCGTCGCTCACTGCGCAGGCTCTTGTCGCATGCTCCTGGTCTCTTCTTCCTTTTTTTCTCTTTTTCCCTTCAAACAATATCTTCTGACTTCCAGATTTCTGATAAATTGATAAGAGGCATTGCGTGAGTCAATAGAGCTGTAGACACTTTGCCAATATAACCCTGGCTCTATTGATCCGCCAGTAAATTAAAGTCTTACTTAGAGCCTGCTGATATTTCTAATCTCCTGCCTCACCAATTACATCCTCCCAGCTACCTGGAAAGGGGACCTGAGCCTCTGAACCTTTTTTCATTGTTGCGAGCGGGCTGCTGTCCTTCCACGGGGTTGGGGGCAGTTGCCTTGCTTCTCTGGTAGGAAAAGGGAGAGTGTGGAGGAGAATGAACCGGCTTAACTTCTGGCATAGGGGCTGTTTTCATGCTGCAGGGGTCATTAGTAAAAATTTCAGGACAACAGATTTCATCACGGCGGCCACGTGCATTTTGCAGCAAGTCCGCAGGCGGCGCTGACCGTTGGGTTTGCTCCCCCAGTTGGCAGGTGGAGAAAGTTGAGGGTAGGAGCTGCTCTTGGAGGTTTCCCTGGCTGTCTCTCGCTTTTAAAAATTGTCGGCAGCCTGGGAGAGAACGGAAGTTTGGGTTAAAAGCTGAGTTATTATTAGTGTTTATCACTTCTTTAAAAATGCCCAAGAGTTTGTAGAACAAAAAAGACAGAGGAAGGGTGCCCAAATCGAAATGCGTGTGTGCTGGCTGCCCGTTTGGGTTTTGTTTGCTGTCGCCTTGAGGCCTCATTGCAGAGAGGAATGAGGGGGAGAGAGTTCCTTCCGTCGTCCACTGTAACTTTGGTCCTCGGTGTCCGCGCCGTCGTTCCCCTCTCTGCCTCTCGCTCCCTTGTTTGAAGCTGAGCGACGGGAACCACTGTGTAAAGATGTCCACTCAGGGACAGTGGGGCTCGCAGTGCCCTGCCGGGACGCCCACTTTGGAGGACGGCTGTTGGAGCAGATCGTTTGTCTGATAAGCTCCTTTCAAGTCCCGTTTATGTGGTTGGCTTTGGGGAAGAAATCTCCAGATAAATGCTGTGTTCTCTCTAATACTCCAGAGCGAAAAATCAATGGGAGGGATAATTCCTTTCCTTGTCCAACACACACTTCTCATGTGTTTCTTACCTTGAGCTGCACTTAAAAAAAATTTTTTTTTTCTTTTAAAACGAGAAACCCAGTCCAGGAGCCCCATTCCTCCTGAGGAAAGATGCGTTAGGAGGTGCCTACGTGCCCTTTAGGAGAGTTTGGATCCTGTGACCTGGGCATATTTCTTGTCTTCCTCGTCCTCTCTTTACCTCCTTCTGCCTCTCCTTACCTTTCAAGTTGGAGAGGTCAACTGGTGGTGAGCTGGGGTGGTCAGATAGTGTGGGAGGCTTGCCAGGGAGGTTCATCGGCTGACCGAGTTAGGGGATGGAAGGTGCGGCGGGGGCCCAGGACCAGTGTGAGGTGTTGAAGGGTCTCCTGGTCTCAGCCAAGGCTTTGCAGAACCACCCATGGAGCCCTCCCGAGGTGGTGAAGGGAGGCTCAGGGTTGGTTGGGTCTCCTCTCCGCCCGGCCTGGAGACGGCTTGGCTCCCTTGGGCTGAGTGAGTGAAGAAGATGTTAGACAAGAAGAAACCCCAGGAGGTTGGGATTGACTTTCCCTTTGTTTGGATGGCATTGTATTGTAGGAGGTGTTTAAATCTTGTTCACACCTGTCGAGGCTGAGGCCTGGCTTTGAGAGCAGTTTGTAACAAGACTTCTGTTGTTGTGTTTCTAGCTTGCAACAGAGGAACTTTATTGTAGCAACTTGTTAATGTTCAATTAGGCAAATTCTGGGTGCCCGGGGGCAGTGGAAGGGCGAGCGACTTTCCCTGGCTGCCCGGGCCCCTCGGGTGCAGGGATGGGGTAGGAGAAGCCAAGCCTTGCCCTCATGCTCCTCCAGGGGCAACAGGTGGGGTCTTGGCTGAGCTCCAGAGCCCCTCCTAGGTATCTGAGGTTGGTGAGGGTGCAGGGAGGAGGTCTGATGCCAGCTGTGCGCCCTCTGTTGTAACAGTCTCCCCTGTGAGTTGGTGCTGGCCGACGCTCCCACCCTCGGGTGTGGCAGCCTGCGCAGGTTGTCTGTGGGCTGGGAGGAGGGAAAGAAGACAGACACCAAGCCCAGTGTGTGGCAGCTTCAGCATCATGCTGCCCCAGGCCGTGGAACCCTGTTATCTTTTGGCATCTGGGTCTTACTGGCCACGCCTGGGTACGTGTGTTATCTGGCTTTCTTCCTGGTGTGTGTCTTCTGGGAGGACTGTTAGGTACCTCGATGGGCAGTGTGTTCCGCCTCCTGGTGGACTGAGGTCTTGCTTCTCTGGGAAGGGAAGACGGGAAACTCATGTCTCTAACAGGAGGGCAGACTGGGGGGGGGCGCTTACGTTCTGCTGCACGAAGGTGGTCAGCTGGCAGTTGTCTTCGTGGTGCAGTAGGAAGAAGAGAACTTGGGGAGCTGGAGCTGAGCTTTAAGAAGAAGGAGAAGCTCGGAGGGGCCAAGCCCCATCCTGTCTCCCTGGCCCGCTGTCAGGGTGTGTCTGGGACCTGGCAGCTGGCCGGAAGCAGGAGGCAGGAGGTGGGTGTCTCCTCCCCACTGTCTCAGGGAGCCTCTGGTGCTGGCGAGGCCTGGCTGTAAAATACGGGTCCCCGTGGCAGGCTCCCTCCGCAGTGTTGAGCGATGAGGAGCGCAGGGCACCCGGCAGTGTATTAAACACTAGTTGAGCGCAGGAGGGGCAGTATATCACAGGAGAGAGATAAGCAAAGTTCTCTGATAGTGGATCAATAAAGGTTAGTGACATCATATCTCAAAGTGAGGGAACCTGCTTTCTGCACAGCCATTTATCAGATCGCAGCCCTGGAAGGGCGTTAACCTCTTTCTGGCCAGATTTCTTTATACTGAGCACAGACCAAACTCCTCGGTGCTTGGGGTGGGGGGAGGGCAGGGGCAGGGGCGGAGTCACGCCCCCAGCACTGTCTTTAAGGACTCTTCTTGTGCTGGGTTTGGAAATGCTTTCTGCAGTTAGCATTTTAAGCCAGCACGGTGTCTTGGGTATGCGCCGTGTGTTTACGGAAAGTTTCTTAACTTTGAAATTCGTGCAGAAATTCCCATAAAAAGGCAGTGTTCCTACTGAAGGCTTCAGAGATGGGTCACTGTATTGCTGTTGCACACCTGGGGCCGAGCTTTATGTCTGGCGTTGGAGGGTGGAGCAGTTTGACTGGACAAGACGATTAATATTAAAGAGCCTGAGAATGACCATGATTCCTCTTCTTTGGTGCTGTGGGCGGTCTCAGACATTCGCTAGTCTCCCTGTGGTCTGGGGCTGGCACACTGCAGCCTGTGGGCCAGGTCCGACCCAGCGCCTGGTTTCTCTGCGATCCGCAAGCTGAGAGTGGTTCTGACATTTTTAAATGGCGGAGGGGAAATCAAACAAAGAATGATATTTCACGACACATGGGATGATGTGAAATTCGTGTTTTGCCCATGCATTCGGTTTTTTTGGAAAACAGCCTGGCTTGTTCGTTCGCATCGGACTGTGAGTGCCTTCACCGGCAGCGGTGGCACTGAGTAGCTGTGCAGACGGTGTGGCCTGCAAAGCCGAAGATGCGGACCCGGCTCCTGTGCAAGGAGCTTTCCCACCCCCAGCGTAGTTTCTGATCTCAAATCCACTGTTCTGCGTCACTTCACTCCTCTCTGTCACTGGTTTCTGAAATAAAATTTTGTCCCTTGCCTACTCTACAGCGTTCTGAAAGTCGAGATGAAAATGGATCAGAAACGGGTTTGAAAAATAGGCTGTGTTTGCACACCGGTGATTAGTAAACTTGCAGACCCTCCAGTGTGTGAACCCGTGTAAGGCTGCGAGGACACGAGGCTTCTCCTCGTGGACCTGGAGCTCCCGGTGCAGTGGTTTGAGCTTGGCAGACACTGCGCGCCGCCTTGTCTCACTGTCCTGTGCCACGGTGGGCGCAGTTGGAGTTTCTTTGTCTCTCTCAGAACTTGAAGGTATGTTTCTTCCCAGAGCGAACATCTTCTGCTTTGCAAGGGAACATCAATTTTCCTCAGCGACTGCCGAGATTTTTATCCTTAAAGAGTTGGATCACTTTTCTTTCCTTCCCACCGGTGATTTATGGATGGAGAGAGCAGGCCTTTTCCTGTAGGTCTCTGACTGTTTATCTTTTTGGTCAGGCCCTGACAATACGCTGGCTGGGACATTCACATGGGGTGTTGGGGGGCGAGATGCCGGTTCCAGGGCCCAGGGGTGGTTGGGGGAGGAGGCAGGCCGGAGATTCCAGCCCAAAGCTAATGGGCTGATGTCCAAGTGGAAAGTGTATTTTCATTGAGGAAGTGTAGGTATTAGTGGAGCCTGGATTACTGTGTGATTGCGCTGTCAATACTGCCGTATTGAGTCGGCGAGAGCCCGCACAATACGGGGAAACACTTAGCTCACTACTACTGCTTATTGAGAAGCCAATAGCAATTTACTTGCTGACACTTGACATCAAATCCATTCCCAGAGGTGGAGCTCCTGCAAGCTGCCACGGAGCGCCCGCCCCTTCCCAGGGCCCTCTCCTGCCTTGGGTGGCTGCCTCCCGGGTGGAGGAGAGAGCAGGGTGGGGTGGTGATGTGGGAGATACTCCTGTTTAACTTTCAGAGCTGACAAGACGTTTTCTTCTCTTCCTAATCGCTCTTGTGCTCGTCTTCTTTCAACAAGTGCTAAATGGCCCTCCCTCCATTCCTCCCTGGGGTGTGGGTTTTCTGCATGTGGGAACTTTCTCCTCCTCTCCATAAAAAAGTTCCTTCCTTAAAATGGATACATGAGGAAATCATATGTGGGAGAGAGCTGAGGGGATGGGCGGGTGTCTACATCTGCTGTGTGGGAGCAGAGACCTCCCGGCCCCCGTGGGACCCAGGGCAAGGGAGCAGGGCCACGCCGTGCCCACGTTCCAGGGGGAGGGGACGTGTGACTCCAGGGCCGCTGGGATGGGGCTCTGTTGAACACTCTGTTCCTTCTGTAACTACTCATGTGGAGTCTGTCTGCGGAGTGTCTGGCAGCTTGATTTACAGTGTTTTCACATGGCCAAGTCGTTCAGATGCCTTCAGATCCCAGATTCTTCTCCAGATAATCAGCTCGCAAACCAGAGTAACTCACCCTGGGAGGCAGGACCTAGCACATGGTGATTTGGGGGTGCCCGGCCCTTGGCTTCCACAGCCCCTCTGGCCCGCCTGAATGCCAGTGCACTTTGAGCTCTGTCTCTGCATTCCCATGCCTTAGCACCCAGTCCAGACATTTGCTTAGCATGTCTTACCTGGTCTGTTTGCAGCCACCTATGTGGAGGTTGGTGAACGACACGTTAGGCTTGTGTTGTGAAGGTTAGGTGGTCTCATACTCACAGTCGCTGCCGACAGTGCCCGTGGGTAGGGATGGCAGAGGGGTAGGGGGAAGCCTTGGCCTGTGGGATTTCGTGAGGCTCTGTGCAGTCTAGCCATCAGTTCTGTGGAGTCACTGCCTCTAGTCCAGAAGACTCTCCCCAATGGAGAGATTGTCCTACCTCACCCCTTCCTTGTCCCTCCCTTCTCCTCCCATCCCCCCTCACCCAACCTCCTCCTTCCTCTTCCAGAGACTCAGTTATCATTCATACCAAGCAAAGCAGAGCTGCTTGCAGGTGACAGTAGGTGGCTCTGATGGCTTTACCTTTTCTCTAGCAACCTTGATTGGTCCCATCATAGGATGCGAATGAGTAGGCAGCAGCCCAGACCACTGCTGTTGTTGATGGAGCACCGTGCAGGGGGTGGTGTTATTTAATTATGGCTGTGCACCTACTTTGCTGGGGGACGACTTTCTCTGGGAAGATGACAGTGCTCACAGCAAGTGGTTCTACTCAGTTTGCAGGTAGGGCCGCAGGAGCAGCGTCCCCCCAGCAAGTCTGTCCAGAAGTGGAGGTGTGACTAAGCGCTTCATTGCCTTCTGTCACGGTGGCCCCTTTGCCTTTGGACAGACGCTGGTGCGTGTTGTTGGAGCGCCCTTCTCCTGGGGTTGATCGGTGTAGGTGGTGGCAGGCAACACCAGGTGCACCTGGTGGAGTAGAGGTTGAGGACGTGAGCTCTGATCCCAGCAGGCTTCAGAATGCTCGCCTTGTCCCATTTCCAAGCCCTGGTTTTCCTTAACACCAAGGGGCTGTCTCGAAGGATGCTTCAGGGGCCTGAGATTCTGCATGAACAGAGTGCTGCTGTCCAGAGCATTGTGGGAGTGACCCCAGGAGGCAGCTGGACCTGTGTGGGGCTGTAGGAAGCGCTCTCCTGCAGCATGGAGACATTGCCCTGATTGCTGACAATCTGGCTGTTCTTAGGCTGGTGCTTTGGATGGATTGAATGGTGGCCGGGCTGGTTCCTGACAGGTGTAAAGATGCAGAGGCTTTGTCTTTGTCTGGGGTGAGTTCTAGGGTGGGTTCCAGGCTTAGGGTCACATGGGCGCAGGCTCATACACCTTCCAGGATTAGGGATGGAACTTGCTGCATTTATTTTGATCACGAGAATCTCCAGAGCCTGTGGCTGTTTTTTTGACACTTGGGGCCCACAGGCGTGTGTTTTGGTGATGTTTGGGGTGCTTTCCTGGAGTGCTCACCTAAGTTCACCTTGTGCTTTTGAGTGCAGCCCTTTCTTTACACTCTTCTCTCTCTGAGGCCTAGTCCAGGCCCCTGTCCCCTTGTGGCTGAATTGTAAGTTCCCAGGGGAGCTCCTGTCCACCTGTCTCTTCCCACGTCCAGGTAGCCTCTGTGCCAGAGATGATAAAGTTGTGGCCTGTAGGCAAAACTTGGCCTGCGCATGTTTTGTTCAGTACCTACCATATTTTAAAAATTGGCATATTTCCATGTAAAAATCTGAATTGGATCCTTCTCTTGAAGAAAAAGTGGGGGAGGATTTGACACTTCTGGGCCTCCAGGGCACAAGGCGGCTAGACCAGGACAGTTCTTAGAAGGGGCATGAATATTTTAGGTCACCAGGGTAGGTCCCTGTCACTCCCTGCTACTTTATACCTGGTCAGTACGTTCACATCTCTTACCTGCACGGCCCCTCTGAGCATGCGCTTCCTGTGGTCATGCATGTGCGCTGCGCCTGGATTCCAGCTGTTTCAGTGCTCCTCATTGGGGAACGACGGTGTCTTGCCCTCATGCCAGGGGATGTTTAGCACAGTCTGGAGACATTTGTTGTTTTCCCAACTGGGGGTTGGGGGATGCTGCTGACTTTCGGTGTGTGGAGGCCAGGAATGCCACTAAACCTCCTACAGTGCCCGGGACAGCCCCCACCCAGCGGACTGTGCAGTCCAAGAGGTCATAGTGCAGAAGTCAGAAGGCCCTGCTGTGTTTTCTGTCCCTCATTCTCCTGGTCAGGTGCTCCCTGTGGCTCCCTGACACCTCGCATTTCCCACCCACCTGCGAGGGCCTGCAAGCCCTACCACCACGCGGGTGTCCCTCCTGCTTACCCACCCGCGTCCTGGCCACGGCTCCTAGGATCTGTGCTCTCCACAGGCTGCATTCCCTGCTGCCACTTCCTCTGGGCCTCAGGCTCCTTCCTGTCCTTGACCTTTCGTCCACTCCTTTGTCAAGTGTTTGAAAACTTCTGAACTTCTTGTGTGCCGGGCACTGTTCTGGGGGCTGATGATTCAGCAGTGGCGGGGTGGGGGTGTGGGTGCAGCGAAGGAAACGTCTTTGTCTTCATGGGTCTTATACTTCCCTCTCACCCTCAATATACATAGTTAGTGCTTAAAAAGCAAGCATTGTAAAAGATGTTGAATGCTCGGGAGAGAAGGCAAGTGAGGGATTAGGGAGTGCTGTGGAGGGTGGTGGTTTGTAGGTTAAGTGGGGGGTGAGGCCTAGGCTAGGCTAGGAGGCCTCCAGACTAGGGGGAACTCCTTCAGAAATCCTCAGAGCTGTGCCCGTGCCCGGCGAGTCTGAGGAGCTGCGGGAGGCCCGTGCCTGGAGCGGGTGTGTGAAGGGAAGGGGCAGATCTGTGGGGCCTCCACGGCCGTTGTGAAGATTTCCTGTCTCCTCTGAGTGGGTGGGGGGACACTGGGGGGTTTGTCCCCAGCAGTGACCGATCTGACTTGGGTGGGACAGGTTCCCTCCAGCAGCTGTGCTGGGGTGAGGGCAGGAAGCAAGGGGACCAGGCGAGACGATTGCAGCCAGCCAGCAAAAGGTGGCTCCAGCCAGGGCCCTCGTGGTGCAGCGGCTGCTGTGACAAAAAATTACATAACTGAGTGGCTTAAAATAACAGAAATTTGATCTCTCACTGTTCTGGAGGCTAAAAGTCTGAGATCAAGGTGCTGGCAGGACCGCGCTCCCTCTGCAGCCTCTCCAGGCGAGGATCCTTCCCAGCCTCCCGTGGCTGCCGGCAGCCCTTGGCATTTCTAGGTTTATAGCCGAATGCCTCCAATCTCTGTCTCCATCTCCATGTGGGTGCGCGTTTCCTCTCCTCTGCCACGGGCACCAGTCATTGGATTTAGGGCCACCCAATGCAGTGTGACCTCACACTAAATTAATTGTGCTCACAAAGACCCAGTTTCCAAATAAGGTCACATTCTGAGCTTCTGGGTGGACGTGAAATTTTGGAGGGCACCCTTCAATTTGCTATAAGTGGCCACCCCCTGGATATAGTTTGAAGGTGGGGTATGGGGTGGGGGGGACAGAGAGTTCAGGGTGCCTCGAAGTATCGCGAGGATGGGGCCCCTGTGCACTTGGCCAGCGGCCTCTGTGGCAGCCCCTTTGGCAGCCTCTTCCCCCCGGAGCTGCGAGCCCCACCTCTTCGGTTGTCTGTTCTCGCTGCTCTGAGCCCCATCGATCCCTCCTTTTATTGAGCACGTCTACTCAGAATCACTGTTTAGGCCTCTGAGTTCGACACTCAAATATTTAACTACTTAATTCTAAATAGCAGGGAGAGGTGCCATATCTGTCTGAGGAAAACTGGAAAGGAATTTAAGAGGCTTCATTTTTCAAAGCCTCCGAGCCTCTGCCCTTTCAGCTAATCCTCACAGTTGTTCTACAAGGTATGCAGGGTGGGGACACGCCATTTTTTTTTCCGGAAGAGAAAAACTCAGAGGCGTCTTAAGAAGTGTCTTAAGGGCACGATCACCTAGCAGTTGGTTCAAATCTGAATTTGAACCCCAGCAGGCAGGCAGAGAACTGATACGGAAGAGCCTTGGGGTGAGGGTGGGGGGTTGGATTATAGGGAGACATTCTCCACTCACCACCCCTACAGACTCACCACCCCAGGATGGCTCAGAAGCAGACTGGGGGAGGCCTCAGAAGCACCTGCGTGTGTGCTGGGAACTAAGCTTTTAATGGCCTGTACGGGAGAGAGTATGAGCTGCACTCCTCCCGAGATGAGCAGGCTCTTCCCTAGCAGTTTCGGGGGTGGGTAGAGAGGGACAAATACAGATCAGCCCCTGGCAGGGCTTGTCTCACGTATGCACCAGACGTGCTTGCAGTTGATGCTCGTGATTGATCTGTGGGCTGGTGTATGGACTACCTGATCTAGTTCCTCTGTGCTCCCAAAGGCTCTGGCATTAGAAAGACCAGGGACCGGAGTCCTGCTGTGATGCCTCCTAGCTGTGTGACCTTGGGAAAGTTACTTGGGCTCTCTGGGCTTCAGTTTCCTTGTGGGCAAAATGGAATCGATGTGAGTACCCACCTCATAGGTTGTCAGGAGGACGAAGCACAGAGCACAGGTAGAATGTTCATCATAGTTCCTGGCACATAATGGAGCCGTTGTTAATTGTGCAGTTACGCTTAATGCTTTGTAGTGCTTTCCTCACTTTAGCTAGACTTGAATAGAGTAAGAGGATGGTCATGCCCGTAATTTTCCGGCCTTACCCTGAAGCTAGTAGCTATGTGAATGGAGAGATGTCAGGAGCATGCAGGGCACTGAAGCCTCACTGAGTGGAGTGCAGCATTGGCCTCCAAACTGGTCAGTTCCACCTGATTTCAGTTTCCATGACTTCGTGGCAGAGTTGTGGCCGACAATGCTGCCAGAGGCGAAGCTGCGGGTCTGGCAGTGTCCATCCCACCTGTCCCGCATCCCCCATCTCCCGTGCACTTCAGAAGCTGTCCTGCACGGGGAAGCCGTTCTTGGCCCTCACAGGCTGTGTGGAGGATGTTTTTCTTTCAGAATTTAAGGCAGAGAACGTTTTAAAAAAATTTTTCATAAAGAAACCAGAACTAGATCTCTTATTTTTCCAAGGCATGACACAATGCTGGTAGCCCTCTTTAAGCTTTCCCTGAGCAGTCTGCCTTTAATCAGATCTGAGATTTGGTCTTGATTGCCAAGGAAGTGCTCTTCCAGTATAAAGCTTTGTCTGTGGTTCATTAAATTTGTTTTAGAAACTTTTAAATGAAGTATTCCCTTGTTGGTGCATCCTGTGCTGGTGACAGTGGCCTTTCCCACGTTCCTGCTGTGTCCTCTCTGCCTCTTACACACTCAGCTCTCAGACCAAGAATGTGAAGGATCCATGTGAGACGTTGCAGGGTAGAGTGGGTTTTATCTTTCAGCGATGATAAGGAGTAGTGATAGTCAATTCCCATGGAATGTCCGCGGCTCTTTCGACAGGTCAGAGGGCTCAGCATATGACTCAGGGGTGGTTGGAACACACATTTCTTTAAAAAGTGGTCATGCCCTGCCAGGAATGGCAGACAGCTCTCTCATTTTTCTTACCAGTGGGATAAACAAATAAACAGTCCCAGCTGTGGGTAGATGGAAGACGAGCTCTTGAAAACACGGTAGAGAAAGGGGCTGGACTTGGGGAAGCCCAAACAGGATGAAAGAGACAAAGGAAGAGAGACCAGAGGAACCTCTCTAGGAACTGGCTCATGATTTGGATGGAGACGTTGCTTCCTGCAAGTAGCGATGAGTCATAGTCTCCAGGTTCATGCCCTTTAGGACAGCAAGGTCTACACAAGGAAACGTGCTAATCAGAGGGCGCAGATCAGGCAGTGCGGGGCAGCTGTGCAGGGTCAGCTCAGGTTTGGACAGGAAAGTGCTGTCCCTTAATGCTGCAGGGAGACTGGGAGGGGCGTGGGGCGGGGCCTCTGGTAGGCACCCAGGTGAGGATAGGTGGATGGTGTTCAGACACAGGGGGAGGGTGGCAGTGGCCTATAGACCCATCTCACACTCTCTCTCTCTCTCTCTCTCTCTCTCTCTCTCACACACACACACACACACACACACACGCACACACACACACACACACCCTCTGGGTGTTTCCCTGGGCACATACAGGTAAAAGCCGGAGTGAGGCAGACACTGACTGGCTGTTGGCAACTTCAGCAGCATTGGGCCGCTTCCTGAAACGAAATGGCCACCAGGTCCTTGCCTCATAGGAATAACTTTGTAAAGTCACAAGTGGATTTAACCCAGACACTTTGGAGGCAGGATGAGAAGGTACCAGGTGTATTGCTGTTTTCCTTTCATGACCAATGACAGCGCGCAGGACTCTTGCATGATGCAGCGAAGGACATGTGATGAGAGTTAGCAGAATGGAGGCTAGGGCTCCGAGGCCTGTGTTCTTAGAAAGCTAGTGCAAAGTCTTTGCCGTGCTGGAAACTTTGGCACCAGCACGAGGGCACAAGCAAAGCTGGATAGCGAGTTCTTTCTGGGCTGGCTGGAAGAGGATAACCTTTGCATGAGAAGATGTAGCTTTGGGGATAAAATTACAGTGGATGAGCACTGGGGAGATGGTTTGACAACTGAATTCATCATTCAACATGTATAAGAGATTGGCTTTAGTCTTTAAGGGAAAGAGATGCTTCCAGCCCCTAACAGGAACAGAATGTGGCAATGTACACAAAGCATGAGTCTGTTTATTAGAGGGTCCCCCCAAAATTTCAATTAAAGTTATAGCCATTTATTGCATAGTTAATTTTTTGCTAAAATCAAAACCCATGAAAACACAAGTCTTCCCTTCCCTCACCTTCTAAATACTCCAGAACTTTCCAGCAAAAATAAGGAAATCCTTGCCCCAAAAGAAGGGAGTAAAAGTACAGACAAGTGGAGCATCTGAAGTACTGGCGGTGGGGCTGACCCTGTGGTGTGAGTGCCTGCAGGGCGTGAGCTCTGTGCGGGCAGCAGGTGTCTTCGTCTGTTTGCTCGCTGTTCATTCCTGTCCCTAGACCACACGGCAGGCCCTGGCATACGTCAGCCACTCAGATATTTGAATGCACAGGTGGGCAATTCCCTGATACGCTGGGAATGCCCTTTGTGTAGGGCCTTGTTTTCTCGTACCTTGGAGTTGGAGAAGTCAGCTGAGAGGTTATGCTGCAGATCAGAAAGGCTCAGGTCAGCGGTGGAGAAGAGAAGGCAGCATTTAGACATGAAGGCAGCCAAGACACGGGAGGAGAGCCCGAGGCAGTGCCCTAGAGAACGGTATTGGCAAGACTTTGATGGTTTGGCGAGGGAAACCATTGGGATGGGGTTGGGAAAGAACTTGGAGCACTTTGAGATACTCCTTTTTAAGTATTCTTCCTCCTACCGCTGATGGAGTTTGTTTTCTGGGACATCTTTCTGTACCAACCTCCCTGTATAAAAACAAAAACAAGATCCCCATTCCTCTTAATCTGAGTGTATTAAGAAGAAAAGCAGGTTATGTCTTGAGAGCATGTGCTAATTGCTGAGCCAGTCATCGGTGTTCCTTTATCAAGGCACTTAAAAGCATAAGGAGTATTCTACTCTCTAGGGAGATACATCCAAACTCGGGTAGGGTTCCAAGTGAACTCACGCTGGAGCAGAGGGGTTCTGCTGGAGAGCTGCCCTACCCTCACTGGGGCGCGATCCCACATCCGTGCGAGGCAAGGAGAACGTTCCCGGTTCACGTGGAGGTTACGGAGTGGCCGTAAATGGACATTCATATAGCAGAGGAGGAAATGACTGGAGTCAGAGCTCTGGTGCAAGGGCTTTGAAAGAGGTCCATAAATTAGTCATGAGAGCTAAGGAAGATGGAATTCTATTTCTAGGGCTGGTTTATTTTGAGGGGGCATCGGAAGAAGCAAGAGGTAAAGAGAAACAGGTCAAATAACATAAAGATTTTGGATCTTGGGCAAACTAAAGACCTATTTTGCCAGAGTTTACCTTCTCTTGGACTTTGATTATTCAAAATTATTAAGCAGGAGTCTGAATGGGGATGCTTGGTGGAGGTGGTTAATTTTTTTTCAGTGACTTCACCCTGTTTGAAGTAGCACTTGTGTATGTGCACTGAAATTTCATGTTTATAGTTTTTAAATTATTTATTGATTTGAGAGAGAGAAAGACATCAACCCGCTGTTCCATCTATCTGTGCATTCATTCATTGGTTGACTCCCATAGGTGCCCTGACCAGGAATCGAACACACAACCCTGGTACACCAGGATGACGCTCTAACCAACCGAGCTAAGTGGCCAGGGCTGAAATTGTGTGTTTAAATCCTATAGAGTAATCCAAGTTATCCACTCCCTAAGCATCATAGCATGTTCATTTTTAACGAAAAGAGAATAGGCTAGACTGGGGGAGTGTAAACAAGCTTATAGAACTGGTGGAAGGGGGAGAGTTAAGTAGTATGTGGGTACGGAGCATTAAATGGATGGATGGTTTGATTTGTGATGGGAAGAAAGCTGGGGCCAGCTGGAGTAGGAAGGAGGAGGACCCTGGTGGCATCCTTCTTTGCAGAGTAACTGGGAAGACTACTCTTTGCGTACAGGCAGATGTGAAGCAGAAAGGCACCTGATTGCTCCCTATCAGCACATCCTCCTCTACCCACCTGGCCCATGCCTCGGTCTGGTCAACAGCAGCCTGTACCTGTGTGGTGTATAAAACCCAGTCCTGGAAAGCTGGCTCCTGTAGAGGTGTTGGGCAATTCAGGCCGGCCGGCAGCCAGCTTCTGATGTGGTTGGCTGCCTGGCTTGCACCTCTCAGGTGCTGGCAAGATGGCGAGATCTGTTGGCCCCAGGCTACCACCGAGGTAGGCAGGATGCCACCTTCCAGGGCCTTCCTCCTCCCTTTGTCTTCCGGAGCCCAGTGGGCACGGGCCCTGGATTTCCAGTTTTTCAGGCTGGCTGCCGGCATCGCAGTAAGGCTTCCCTTTCCTCCTGTGGGATCCCTTGGGCAACGCCGGCTTGGCGCGGCTTCCTTGATCAAAGGAACCGTGGATCTGGGATTTGGCCCTGTAGATTTTTGCCAGCCCCGTATTTCCTATTAGATAAAATCAAAATGGTATACACATATATTCTTTATTCTTTTTCTGTTGTTTCTGTGGTTGGGATATTTATGAATCTCAGATGTAGTAGCTAGCATGGGAGATTTTTCTCTTACACTAAGGTGCTCCACTAAGTACTCCCTGTTAAAGCATAGTACCTGGAGAAAGAGAGGGTTCAGCTGGCTGTTAGAGTCCAGAGAGGAGGAGATTGTGTGAACCCTGTGAGGACGACTCACCCTGAAGTTTGGGGACATTCCTGCTTCTGGGTGTTCACTGTTGCAGCCCCTCTTTCCCTAGAAGGGTCGTTTTAGTTTCCTGTTGATGCTGTAACAAGTAATTTGTTGGCTTAAAACAACATACGCTGATGGTCTTAGAGTTCTGGAGCCCAGAGATGCAAAAGCAGCCACTGAGCGAGAGTCACGCTGTTGGCAGGGCTGGCTCCTTCTGGGGGCCTGAGGGGAGAACTGGCTTTCCTGGCCCGTGTTCCTTGGCTCAGGACCCTTTCCTCACATCACACCACCTCTTTCTTCCATGTCACGTCTACTTTGACTTTGCTGCTGCCTTTTAGCAGGGCCCCTGTAACTACTATATATCAGGCCCACTTGGATAATCTTGTCTCAAAATCCTCCACTTGATCCCATCTGCAAAGTCTCATTCACCATATAAATTACTGTATTTTGCTGTATGTAATATGCACTTTTTGGCCCAAATTTTGGAGGGATAAATAAGGATGCACATTATATATGAGTGTAATAATGGGTATAATAATCCCGTGTATTATGTGCACAAAACATGGGTGTGTATTATACATGGCAAAATATGGTAACACGTTCACAGGTCCTAGCTACTAGATGTGGACGTGTTGGAGGCTGTTATGCAGCCCAGCACAGGGGTCCTGTGGAGGAACAGGTAGTCAGCAAGGAAGGAGAGCCCCACGTGGACCTGGAGTTAGGTGGTGGCTCAGGAAGGTGAAGCTTCACCAAACCGCATCCTGAAAGCTCGGGCAGCTAATCTGGCAAAGGGCGTTTCCTTGCGAATGAGGGAGGCTTCGAGGTGAAATTGGTAGCATCTCTGTCCAAAATGATGTGATTGAGTTCTTGGTGAGAAGTGGCTTCAGAATGTAGTTGAGAAGACTGCTTCTTCAGGTGCCTGTAGTTTTAAGTGGCTCTGACATATTATTGTAATACTCAGCTTGAATGTGCTTAGTGCTTGATGAGCTCATAGCGTGCCTCCCTCTGAAGACGGTATTTCAGTGGTGGTGGAAGAAGTATCCTCCTTGGGCCTAGATGGCAGCAACTGGCTTCTAGTCCTTGACAGAGACTTACTGGTGTCCCCAAATTTGTGTGAAACATCCTGGTAACACCAAATTGAGTTGAAGGTATCTTATTTTTCCTTATATCATCATAGCATTACTGCAGGGTGGGGGGATTAGCCTAAAACCTAAAAATCTACTGGAGGACTTGTGACATTAAAATGTTCGATGTTAGCCAGAGAGTAGGACTTGATTTGAATGCCTCCTTGTTTTGAGTCGAGCGCCTGTGCC
This sequence comes from Phyllostomus discolor, assembly GCF_004126475.2. Classification (NCBI taxonomy): domain Eukaryota; kingdom Metazoa; phylum Chordata; class Mammalia; order Chiroptera; family Phyllostomidae; genus Phyllostomus; species Phyllostomus discolor. Next base: position 63,260,314 of record NC_040914.2, read on the forward strand.
GGATGGCCTGGCCGCACGCAGCACGGTCTCTGAAGATGGACACGGAGCCTATCAGCCAAGCGGAGACTGCTGGCTGCCAGCTCAGTCCTTTTATGAGGTGTCTAGAGTCAGCTCCCCTGAGAGGAGGAGGCTGAGATGAGGTAACCTGGTTCTGCAGGTCAGCGGGGGAGGCTGTGCCTGGGGGCGATGTGCCCAGCACTCTGATAATGCAGCGTTTTTGCTTTAATGCATCTTAAATGTGGATTATACTATTAATTACTGCTGGACAAAAAGGGATTAGTGCAGCTGGCCTGCTTTCCCTTCTGCACTTTTACACTTCCCCTTTGCTAGGGAATGGCCAAAGGGCAGTAGGTTTTCCTGTCATCTGTCTTTTGTTTTAACAGCAGTGACTGCTAAACCTCCTGTGCTCACCAAGACTGAGGGGAATGAATGGGGCCGGGTGCAGAGTCTTGAACTCTGTTTGGCACGTGGGTGTTCGAGGGAGGTGGGGCTATTTCCTTCCCCAGAGTTGGGCATTCTTCACCAGCCTCTGAGGGTGTCTGTGTGGATGGCTCTTCCCAGCAGGAAAAGTCACCCTGTGGCCTCTCAGCTGTTGAGGAGCCTTGGTTAAGTGCTCCCTTCCCATGGGGCTGCACCTCTATGGGAGCTGACAGTGGAACTTCCAAGGTGCTGTGCCTCCCTGTATGAGTTTCTTTCTTTAAAAAAAAAAGATTTTATTTAGTTTTAGAGAGAGGAGAAGGGAGGGAGAAAGAGGGGGAGAGAAACATCTATGTGTGACTGCCTCTCACGCGCCCCCCACCGGGGACCTGGTCCACAACCCAGGCATGTGCCCTGACTGGGAATCGAACCAGTGACCTTTTGGTTCAAAGGCTGGCACTCAATCCACTGAGCCAGACCAGCCAGAGCTCACTTGTATGAGTTTCTTAATCGGATGGCTCTGATTTCTGCTGCTCTCCTTCTCCAGCCCCAGTGCCAGGGTGGAGAGGTTAGTAGCTGGCAGTGAGCTAATACTTTGTGATCTGAGACGTTCTGAATCCTTGCATAAAATGGTATAGATTTTAAGTGATGTATGATTACATTTTATATTTTTCCCATATTCAGGCAAGTGTACTCATCTTTCATCCATATGGGATGAATTTTTAAAAAATAGATGAAGCATTAAATGACATCTCACTAATGCTCCCAGGAGTATGTAACTTGGTAGTGTTTGCAACCACACGCAATGTCATCTGTTGTGTGTGCAGCTCTCTGGTTCCTGGCCGCCTTCTCTATACAGTAACAATATGCAGAACTTGCCAGCGGCAGACATCAGAAAGTAGGAAACAGAGTTCTTCAGTACACAGGGTGGGGCAAAAGTAGGTTTCCAGTTGTTTGTATGGAAAATAATACAATAATCAATAAGTAATAATACAAGAATAAGCTCCCGTACTCACAGCTGTAAACCTACTTTTGCCCCACCCTGTACATTGGAAAACAGATTTATGGAGTTGGTGTTTTCTTTTTTAAGTTGATATTACAAAGTTTGTGAGAAAGATTGGAATTGACAATGGCATTAACACTTAAAAATCACAAGTTAATTGAATTAATTTGGGATTGAAATTCATGTTAAGAAATAATGAAGTTTGCAGCAACCAAGATGCACAGGATGGAGCGTCCTAAAATGGGAAGGGCTCGGTGAGAAGCTGGGGAGATGGGATTCTCCCATCTTGTCAGTTGTGCATTCGTGCATTCGGGTTTCAAAATGGTAGCCTGGTTGAAACCAGACGAAACCTTCTTTTTCTTTTGGATACTTTTCCTTGAAGCTTTTAATTCTTTTGAACTTGGAGGTTACAGAATTAGAGCTTATGTTTTTCTCCTCCCTTCTCTACCCACAGATGTTTATCATTTTGGAGCCAAGTCTGCTTAATGAAACCAATCTCAAAGTATGGAAATTTACTTGGTTATATACTTAGCATATCTGGGATGGTTTTATTCCATTTATTGAGAGATGGCTTTGCTTTTTAAATCAATTTTTAAAGAGGCAGTGCATGCCCATAATAAAATTTTCAGAAGGTACAGAAGAGACTTCCTCTTCCCTCTCTCCCTGTGCTGCAGGCCCGTCAGCCACTCAGATCCCCAGAGTCACCTGCTGCCGTAGCCCTTCCGTGAGGCACGTACTTGGATGGCATTGGCGTGGCATTGTATAAGCAGGTTTTTTAAAAAAGATTTTATTTATTTTCTTAGAGAGGGGAAGGGAGGGAGAAAGAGAGAGAGAGAAACATCAATGTGCTATTGCCTCTCACGTGGCCCCCACTGGGGATGTGGCCTGCAACCCAGACATGTGCCCTGAGTGGGAATTGAGCCTGCGATGCTTTGGTTTGCAGCCCGTTGCTCAATCCACTGAGCTATGTCCGCCAGGGCTTGGTTTTTGTTTTTTTTTTACCACTTGTACATTAAGTTGTGGTTTCTGTTTAAATTTTTCCCCCTTTCAAGAGCTTATCTTTTTTCTGAGGTGCTTTTATCCTCTATAAAATACTTAACATTAAAAATATTAATGAAGTCCAGTTCCTTTAAAATTTAAAAATAGCCTCCTGAATCACTTGGGTCAAAGAGGAAATGAAATTACCATTATAGAATCTTTAGGAAATAGTGAGGACTCTGTGTATCTAAATGTATGGGTTATTGCCAAAGTTATATTCAGGGGCACATTCATAGCTCTAAATCCTTTTATTGCTAAGTAAGAGAAATGAAAATAAATGAATTAAGTATTCAACTCAAAGCTAGAAAGAATGAAGCAAGCCTAATAAAATACAAATGATATTGGTGAATTAGAAAATAGACAAAAATATTGAACTGGTAAGTCCAAGAGCTATTTATTTAGGGGGAAAAAATAGAAATAGGTCAGACCACTATCTAGAAAAGAGAAAATCCAGACACACAAAACTGAAAATGAGTTGATGTGATGAAAAATAAAGCTAATTTTTTTTAAAATATAGCTTTATTTTATTTTATCTTATTTTATTGTTGACACTGCTACAGATATCCCCCACTTTCCACCTTACCAAGCCCCATCCTCCACCACATTGTGGTCTGTATCCGTGGGCTTTGTGTATATGCATGTGTGTTCTTTGGCTAATCTCTTCTAGTGCCCCCGCCCCTCTCTTCTGAGATCTATATGTGAAATGATTATTTTGTAATACAGAAATAAAATACAGTAACTTTAAACACCAACTTTGAAAATCTCAATGGACAAAGCTATTATAGGGAAGTGACTCAGAAGTCTGAAATTTTAAACCAGAGAAGAAACTGAGCATTTAAAAAAAGAAACTTTGAGAAAGGGATGTGGATACAAGCTGTTTAATGGATGAATTCTTTTAAACTTTGAGGGATAAAATAACTGCCTGCTAAATAAACTGGTTTGGAGCCTAGAAAAAAACATAAAGCAGCTCAGTTGACTTTACAAAGCTAATACAACTCTGGAAACCAACATCATTACAGAGGTTACACAGAAATAAGGCTGAAGATTGAGCTCAGGCACGAGTATAGATGCAGAAATGCCAAGTAAAACAGTTGCAGATTGAATTCAGCAGTATTTTTAAAGAATCATAACCACGTAGGGTTTGTTGCAGAAATGTTAAGAAAGGCCCAGCATTAGAATGTCTGTTCTTCAAATACTTCATATGAGTAGAACAAAGAAGCAAAACATAATACATACCAAACAAGGGCATTTGGTAACTTTCTACTCTCATTTCTGGTTTGCTTAGAATTCTTAAAAAACCAAGCTACAAAGCAATTGCATCAACTCGACGAAGAGACTAGCAGCCCCAGCAGCTGGAGACTGCATGCTGAGCCATGGGAGGCAGCGTGATGAAATTGGGAACAAAACAAAGACTGCCTGTGTACTCATTTCTTTTTCCTGTCTTATTGAATTGTCCAGAATGTATAAACCAGAGGCAAACAGTGGTTAAAAAGAAACAACAATAATTATTTGCAGATATTATTGTCCTCCTGGAATACCCAAAATACATTCAAATTGAATTAAGTGCACAGTTGTGTCACAAAGTAAAATTTCAGAAGTCATTAGCTTTCTCATATATCAGGAAAACTTGGTTAGAAAATATTATAAAGAGCACTCAGTGGAATGGAACCAAAAAGAAGTGTGGTAAAGGTAGTCTGGTGAAGGTAGCATTTCAAATAAGTGAGAGGAATTAAAATAATAATAGTTTACGGGGTTTTTTAGTACTTCTAAGTGCCATGCATTCTCCTGAACACTTACCTATGAACTTAATTTAATCCGCACAAGAACTGTATGAGGTGGGCACTGTGAATGGTTCCCTTTCCTGATGTTCAGAGTGTCTAAGTACAACAGCTTGCTCAGAGTCGCCCAGACTTGAACGCCGATCCAGCTGGCAGCAAACCCCTGGTCTCTGTCGTTGCACTCTCCTGCCTGTCGTGTTGTACAGTATTGTACATTGTGTAGTTATACAGTGAACAGTCATAGGATAGGTAGATAACCAAGCAGGGAAAACCTAAGTTACAGCCATTGCTTGTAGTATATATTTCCATAAATTATAGAGGATTTAGAGAGGTAAAAGTAAAACTGAGATCACGAAGGAGCTGGAGGGAAGAACCGGTTAACTTGAATGTGGATATGGGACAGAAAGGGACCTAATGCTTCTAGGAAAGAGATCATAGCAGAAAAGACCGACTTACTACATTTTAAAAAATTCGGTATGCTCGGCACGAATAGCAAAATTCAAAGGCACATGACAAACTGGGAAAAGATGCCGACAACCCATGTGATTGACAGAGATTGTTCTGAATCCCCTTGATATAGAAAGTGCTCTTAAAAGCAGCGATAAACAAACAGTAGAAGAGTGGGTGAGGAATACAAACAGGCAACTCAGGAGGGACAAATTCAGACTGCCCATCGGAGAGCCAAGTGATAGCCCTCACTTTTCCCTGGATTACTAGTGAGGTTGAGCAGTTTTGTTTTCAACCAAGATTTTTTTTTTTTTAATAAGGTCAGTATCCTCTACATTGAGAGAGTAGAAAAATCTAGTGTGCCCTTTCTGGAGAGTAGCTGTCAGCGTGTGTGAAGAAGTTTTAAAATAAGGTTTATTTAAATTTGTAGCTTGTCCCACCGTGGATTTCTGATTGTCCTTACTCTGTTCTGCCTTCTCCTGTTTGCTATGGCCTAGGCTGCCTAGTAAGGCACTGTATCATTGTAAAATTTGTTACCCTTGATTGTCTCCTCTGCTAGAATATAAGCTTTGCAAGGGCAGGGATTTTTGTCTGCTTTTTCATTAATCTATCCCTAATGTCCACAACAGGACTGGCGACGAGCCACCCCATCTTCATTTAGTAGAGAAATGAAGATTATAATCTTCATTTATAATAGAGAAGTGATTAGTTGTACATAAGACATTTATAAATAAAGGTTTTCATGACAGACATTTGTAATAGTGAAAAACGGCAACAGTCTGAACATCTCACAGGGGCTTGATTTAAACCATGGTGCGTCCATACGGCAGCCTCTTACAGGGCTTTTCAGAACTCCCGTCGCGTGTTGTGGAGGTGGGGAAACAGTGGTGTTCCACTGAACGAGAGGAGGTTCTGTGTAGTGAAGGGTTTCTGTTTATTTCTTAAGATATGTGTAAAGTGAGAAGGGAAAGGATTCCTATAACGCAGTATTAACTGAGTGGTTACTTCCAGGTGGTAGAAGTTCGGGCTACTTTTAATACTCAGTTTCCTGAAGTCTGAGTGGTAAATGCCTATTCCTTTCATAATATAAAGTACATACGTCTAACGGCGAGAATGTGGAATCACTTGAATAGCACTTGTCTGTGGCTCTGCGTCTGGCAGACCTTTGGAGATTATTCAACCTTGTGAATTAGCGAGAGTCTAATTTAAAAAAAAAAAGGGCAAGAACGCTTCACAAAATGTCCTTAGGCTACTTAGCCTTAATTATTTATGATCTTTACTATAAGTGTCTAGAGGATGTGTTTGTAAAAATAATGGCAGTCTTAGTCAGTGGTGTGCAAGCTTGTGGAATCCTCCAGGAGGGACAAGCCCGCCTCTGCCCGGTTACGCCTCCTTGATGGCAGCGTTGTATGCATGGTCTTCCAGATAGGTCGTAGAGTGACGAGTAGACTTAGATGGCACCCCGGCCTACGTCGAGAACGAGGGTTTCCAACTGTCACGTTGACCGTGGGGCAAACTCTTCATATGTGGTCAGGCATCACTGTGTGGAAGGACTTGGGAGGGCAGGTGTAGGAGAAGCTGCCAACTTAGAGGGCAGTTGTCAAGGGAGAGGGGCCCGGCCACCACAGAACACTCACAGTTGTGCCGAGGGAGCAGATCAGAGCCACCGATGGAGTTTTCCTGGCCAGCAGGTCAGAAGCGAGTGCAGCATGTTCGGGCCGAAGTTTCCTGGACCCCCAAGGAGTCATGTGTCATCTTGGTTAGCACTTGAGCTCCCTCTCTCCTCCTTTATGACTGTAGGTCTCAGTTTCTTTTCCTGTAGAAGGAGGAGCTTAAACTAGACCATCATCATCTCTTTACTGTTATTTCAGCCCTGACATTCTGAAGGAATCCAGTGTCTTTTTGTTTTAAGGCCTGCATTTTAGGTGTTGTGTGTAGTCTCACTTCGCAGCTCCACGGACCAAAACATGAGCTGGACAGCTGAAGCTGAAGGGTGAGGGGAAGCAGCTGTAAAGGCCCCCCTGACCTGAGAACCCCAGCTCTGCCCCTTCTCCGTTTCATGCCACGTCTTCTCCGTTGCATTTGAAAGATGGAGGGATGTATTTGTTATCTATCACTGCATAACAAATGACCCCTAAACTTAGTGGCTTCAAACAACACACCTTTCTCATCTCACAGTTTCTACCGGCCAGGAATCTGGCTGTGGCTTATCTGGGTCCTCCTCCTCCAGGTCTCTCACGAGGCTGCACTGACCAAATTGGCCCAGGCTGCGGTCCCATCTGAAGGCACCCTGGGCAGGGACATGTGCCTGAGTCCATTCACATGGTTGCTGGCAGGATTCAGTTCCTCGAGGGCTGTTGGATCGAAGGCCTCGGCTCCTTGTTGGTGGGAGGCTGTCATCAGTTTCTTGCCACAGGGACCTGTCCTGAGAGCAGCTCACAGCGCGGCACTTGGCTTCCGTTAGGGAGAGTGAGGATTGTATAGGAGGCTGAAACTACAGTCTCTGTTGGCTGTTTGTAGACTGTTGGCTAGAAGTGAGTCACGGTGTACAACCACACTGAAGGGGGGCACGGCGGAAGGATGAGAGAGCCAGGAGGTAGGGAGAGGGGACTGCCCACCCAGGGCTGTAAGGACTGAGAGAGGTGGTGGTTATTCAAGTGCTGGGAATGTCTTTGTGCTGACTGTTAGCTCCTACCCTCATCACTACTCTTGGTTCAAAAACTGCTTTCCTTGGGGATAGTCTGTGGGTTTGAGCAGAGACTCTTAACAGCGGGTTGGAATGTGGTGGGGAGGTGGGGTCTCCTTGCATGATCTAAGCCCATCCCCTGTTTTCTTACACTTAAGCTTGAAGTGCCTGTTGGCTAGTCTGTTAGACCCACAACTCCTCGCCCTGTGTCTGCTGGGTGTGGCACATCTAGTGTAATTTGAGAGGGAAATGGGTTTTTGGCTGAAGAAAACGTCCAGTGAGTGTTTCCATGGGTTAGGCAGCTATTCAGGGAAACGCCCGGGAGCTCTCTGGAGTCCTCCAGGCTGAAACAGAGCAGCCCCTGAAGTTGCCCCTTTTTGTATCTGAGTGCTACCACCTATGACGTTGAAGAGGCCTGCCTAGCACAGCCTCGGGTTGGGGACACTCCATCGGGTTGAGCCGGGTGCCAGACATTGCCACAGCCCTCGGAAATGAGTAAGAAAAAAATTTAAAGCAGAGACCTCCCCCTAGAACAAGCTGAGCTTTGTGCAGAACAGGCTCCAAATATGAAAAGACCATTGTTCCCGGATGGCTTTTTAATTAATGCTCACCACTCGCACCCATCAGCTCGCCAAGAAGAGCCGCCTCCTTCCTTCCTCTCCCCAAGGCTCTTCAGCCTGCTCCTCTCCCCATTGCCTTGGGGACAAGTCAAGGACCCTCAGGGGTGGGAGGATTGGAAGAAGAATGGTGACAGAGAGTGGCTCCTCCTTTCTCCTGCCTGGCATACTTAGTGGGGAGCTCTCACCTGTTGGAGGGCAGCCCTCTGCATTTCCAGGTTCAGGAACCAGGCCTGTCCCCTGGGGGCTCCTGGAACATATCCCAGCCTCAGCCGGTTTCATTCCTTTCTCCCAAGCCCTCTGCACACCTTCTCCTGCCCGCAACGGTAACAGCGAGCCAGGTTGTCTGGGTGGCACTGCTCTTAGAGCTGAGTGTGGCTTGATGAGCCGAGGAATTTTTTAACTTCCCAGTGTCCCTTTCCAGATCAAGTCCTGCACTCTTCTGGATAGGGCCCACGTAAGTGTAGGGAAAGGGGCTGATGGCTTAGGAGTCGCTGCTGGGGTGCCATGTCTGGTGGGCTCAGCGGCTTCTGCACTGTTCTGGCATGGGGAGGCGTGCCGTTCCACAGCTGACTTGCACTGTGCTCATGATCCTTGCAGAATGGGGGTCCTGTTGGGGCTCAGCACTCAGGACAGATGTGGGGGCTCTATCCTGACAGGGGTGGAGCTAAAAGAAAGTAGCTTGGTGCCACATCCTCACAGATCCAGGCCGTAGTTAGTTGCTCAGAACACTGTCTCAACATTTTATCATTCATGAAAAAAAATGCTACTCTGTTGTTAGCAATTCCCAAATCTGTGGATTTGTCCCGCTCTGTTCGTGCCTCAGGATTCAACAGGCAGCTGATTAGATGATTCTGTGTAATTTTGTGTATGTGATGTAGGGACATCTTGTGAGACCAGGGCAGAAATAATTTTAGTGTGATGTTTGAATTCTAAATGGAGCCTGTCATAGAACACACCAACCCAGAGACATTACATGGCCACCACAGAGTTAACTACATGTCTTTGTGAATACGATGAGTTTTAAGTGTTCTGAGTGTTTTAAATTAAGAAACCCTGGGGGTCTAGTTGAATGGTGGGCAAGCCCTGGAAAGAATATCTGATTGACCAGATAAGTTGTCCATGATTCCTTGAAAATCTGCTCACTCCGGGCCCAGCCAGCTTAACTTCTTGACATGTCACCCAAATATAATTGCAAGTGCCGTGGGAAAGAATCTTGAGTAGGGGTGAGTCCTGTGAAGTCTGTGAGTGGGAAAAACAAGCATGAATTATTACAGTGAGGCCGGATTAGAGTTATGTGTTAGGTTCTCATCAGCAGAGGAAGCCAACCATTTAGATCACTGGAATTTGGTAGCCGCCAGCCACATGTGGCTCCCGAGCACTGGAAATGTGGCTGGTCAGCACTGAGCTGTGCTGTAAGTGGGATAGCACCGGCTTTCCAAGGCTCTAGTATGAGAACCAAGGGGAGATACCTTAGTAAAGTTTGGATGGATTACATTTAAAATAATATTCTAGACATTTTAGGTTAAGTAAGAGATATTATTACAGTTCATTTCGCCTGTTCCTCCCCCCTCCCCCTTTAAATGTGGCTACTAGGAAATTTAACACTACTTATGTGGCTCCCACTTTACAAGTAGAATTTAGATCAGTGGCTATCCAGGGGAGACCCAAAGATGTGCAGGTTTTGGTTCTTGGTCAGTGAACTTGGTGGAAAGTCAGATTTGGCTCCAGTTGGGAGTGCAGTAAATAACACCATGGGAGACAGTCTGTGTCTGCTTTTTGGATGAACTCACTTTAGATGGAAATGCATCAGGTCTCATCCCTCTGGCCGTGGCCAGACTGTCAAGTGATGAGCAGATGCTGTGGCCAGGACAATGAGTCCTGCACACACCTGGGGAGGCCCTCGGGCTAGGAGATGACGCACAGAGGCCGAGGGGCCTTTCCATGGCCAGTCCCGTGGGGCAGATGATTGCTCCAGAGCTGGAGCAGCCCTCCAGGTTAAAGGTCTGTTGCTCAATGGCCAGACCTTTAAGGAAAGACAGCAGTTGCTCAAATGCACCTCCGGACTCTCTGAATCCAATCATTCCAGTTAAACAGGCCCACAGGCAAGCCCGCACCATTGGATTCTTCAGTGGCTTTACAGTTTTACCCCCTACGGTCACTGATGGGAGAGGCAGAGCGGTTTCCCATAGAACCTGTTTGTGAAGGTGTGCCTCTGTGTAAAGCCAAGTTAGACTTCGGATTCTTACGTCCTGAGAAAGGACGGTTTGAGAGGGTCTCTTTCAAGAGCATCAGGTCTTGCCCCCCTGCCCAGAGAGAGGCAGGGAGGCAATCCAGATGTGCAGCCTCACTGTTGGCTTTTACCAGCTTATGGGTCAAGGGTTCACTATACCAATTGTCAGTAATAATATCTGGAGGGCTGGCAAGACAAGGTTGATCTTAAGCTGCTTTTAAGTTTGTCATTCTTGTGATTCTGCTTCCAGAGGACTGGTCAAACCAGTCCCTATCTGGCTGATTATTATCAATAAAGGAGACTTAGACTCTGTGGCCAGGAACGGTCTCTAGCATCTGTTAGCTTGGGTTTACTGGGGTAAACTGCTATGGTGACTGCTGTTTGCATTGCACAGAGGGCAGTGCCTCTAAATGTGAGAAGTGGGGCCATTTCTGCATGGAGAAGGGACCCAAACTCCACCCCTCCTGTACACTCATGGCCAGTTACGAATCTGGTCACATGGCTAGTCTCTTTTTATTGAGAGTCGGTGGATAGTTGCAAGCATATTGGTACTTGAGAATGAATAAGTAACTATGTAGGTTGTCGATTCCAATCCTTTATTGAGAATCTATTAGGTTAGCCAACAACTCCGTTTAGTTTCTTCTGTAAAATAAAAGATACATTTTTCATTTTCACCAGTAGCTTCATTGATGTGAATATTTTGAGTACGTTGGCTATCTGTCGCCTGGTGTAATGTTGACTGTTCTCAATGAATGTCTCAATTTGATCACTGTCAACTTCAACTGGTCCACCCAACTAGGGAACATGGTTCAGCGAGAAATCTCTAGCATGAAACTTTGCAAGCCACTGTTGACACATTTGATCAGTCACAGCACCTTCTCCATACACAGCACAAATCTTTTCTTGCATTTCAGTTGTATTTTTACCTTTCCTGAAATAAAACATAACTGCCAACAATGTCACTTATTTTCTTCCATCTTCAATGTTAAAATGGCTACACAAAAATTCACCAACTTTGATAGTTTTTTTAAACACACAGTGATATGACAGCTGTCACAATACAGTCTAACAAAATTGTTTTGAATGAAGTTAAAGACAATTAAGTGCTACTAGAGCCATGGTACCAAAAAAAAGCAAATGGATTTTTTTGGCCAGCCCAGTACTTGGTGCTGGGCGGTGATCCATGTGCAGTGGCTTCCAGAAGAAGCCACTGTCCTTGCCTGTAAGGAAACCGTATCTGGATGGACTAGTAGTTGTCCACAGAAATAGTCACCTACGTTTAGGGGCTTAGGAGAAGTAGGAGGACCTCTGAGTAAGTATTCACAGTTAGGAGGGAGGCAGGAAGATAGCACAGTGTCTCTTATCCAGAAAATTGATACATTTCAGAGCCTAAGGGCTTTGGCTGCCAGAATAATCCCAACATTTATTTGTGTTTTCAGTTTGCACTGTTCTCGTATGTGCTCATTGGACTCTCTTAACAATCTCAGAGGTTGTTTGGTCAGACCAAGACTTGCCCTGTGTTGTCGGTGAGTGGTCGAGGACTGTGAAGTTGTGGGCTTTACCCCGCCCTTGTCATGCATCTGGGAGTGGCGGACTCAGTGTGGGGCTTGGGGGCTGCTGCTTGTGTGGCTGCGATGCGGCACTTGGAGAGCTCTGGAGACTGACTGATGATAGCCTTTGTGTGTTTCATATTAGAGGAATTCGGGGGCTGGCCTTGGGGAGAGCACGGACAGCTGTGGGTGTGATTGGACAGACAAAAAAGGTGTCCATCAGAGAGGTTTGTGCCAATGGTTTAATTTCCTTTATTTCAGGACTGGAAGTTATTTAAATTACTTTATAGACTTCCTGTTTCCTTGCAAGAGCTCATTAAGTCCAGGCTGAGCTGCGGCCTTGCCATAATGGAGCGCTTGGACCTGCAGTTCCTGCTCCATCCTCTAGGCGCCCGGGTTGGAAGGGTACTTGCTGAGAATGGAGGAGAGTGTGGGATGCGTATTCATGGTGACCCTTTTCATCGATAGCCAGTTATGACTTGACATTTACGGTCTTCCTCAAGGATAAAGAATTACTTAGTACTCCGGACTCTGTAGACTTTTCTGGACTCATTAATTTCACCGTTATGTAACGGGGAAGAGGCAGGCACATCTCATCTGGCCATAGGACTGGGAACCCTGCCTACATTTTTGGTGATTGGACTACAGCCTTGGACTAGATGTAGCTTCAGAAGCTGGTGCCTGTGCAGTGGAAGCTGAGGATTTCCCTCGTGATTAGGACACGTGGTGGTATAAGTGTGGATTACCTTAACCCTCTCTTTTACTTGATGGGAAGGTTTTCAGACCGGGATTCCAGAATTGCACCACAGCTTTGAACCCTGCCCAAACGTGTCTCTTGAAGAGATACATATTTGACTGGGTGGTTGATATTTAAGCTTGCCAAGAAAATTAGGCGACCAGGAAACACCCCGCCCCTTGTGCATCTATAATTGTCCCGTCAGGGGGAAACCTGCCCCTGCATTCAGGGCTGAGTTTGTTGCAGAGTGCCAATTAGAAGGAATAGCAGCAGCAAACAGGTGCTCCGAGGGAACTCAAATGGTGTCAACATCAAGAAGCTGTCACTGGCTCCTGTGGATTAGGGAAGCCTGCTGCCTATTTACCACCCACCTGGGGAAAAGTAGAGAAAGTAGCACTTGGATAGGCCGCCATGTCCAGGCCCTGCTTGACTCAGTGACTTTGACTCCTTGGTGTGAAGTTCTGGCATGCACACTGTGCTCCTTTGATACTCCATTTCAGCTGGTCCAGAAAGTCCTCGGGGAGTCCCACACCTGGGAGTCGGGGAGGGGCATCGTTCCTTACTAATAGGCAGATAACAGTCATTCTAAAGATGGAGGTAATACAGCAACTTAAACATAACCTGAGTCAAACTCGCGTGTCTCGTTGAATGCCGAGTCTTAAACATTCACTTACAACGTTAAAGTCTGTAATTTCTTCATAAGGAATTCTAAAATAATAAAGATGACCTGGTAGGCAAAATTCACTTGTATTTTCTAAAAGCTTTTGATAAGGTCCCTCATAAAAGATTGAGAGAACAAAACCGCAGTGTGGCATAAAGTCTTTGTTGTGGATTAAAAAGTGATTAAGTGATACAGAACAGAAGTATTCTGGTGGAGACCCACTGCTCATAGTGGGGAGAGGTTAATAGAAAGGGGTGCCTGATGAATCTTATCGTTGGGGCCGGAGCTATTAAGTGTATTAATTGTTTGGAAAACGAAACGGTGAGTTTAGTGCATTTGGCTGCCGTTGCCCTCATTTTTGTCACTGGATTCAACTCAGAGAGTCTCTGCAGCCTCGAACACACGGGGCATCGGGCGGAGCGCTGGCAGAGGGAATGGAGTTTGAGGAAGCCTGTAGTTCAGACCAGCGAGAAGTCTCCTCTCCGTGGGAAGGTACATGGCCCCTGGACTTGCTGACTGTGTTGAGGGAAGAGATTCAGGAGTTACCACGGGCAACAGCAGCTCAGCGAAGTGGCCTTTCTCAGGACAAAGCAGACAGAGGAAGTCCGGCTGGGGTGGTGTTGAAGAATAAAGGGTTTCTTTAGGGAGGGCGAATCGCGCTGCTGTGCTGTCGGACTCCGTCTTGTCCTGTGCCGGAGGAGGGGCAGTGCTCAGTCTTTCTGACTGTTTTCTCTTTTGTGCAGTTGCATTTACTTGTAGTGTCGAGATGAGGGCAATCTACTGTACAAGGAAACACTCGCCTCTTTATTTCACTCCGGGACTTGGCGTGTTACTCTGAGACACATTACATACATGCGTAGGCAGCTAGTAAAGGTGGCCCGGCGGACAGATCTGTTTGAGTTAACCAAACCATAGCAGATGATACAGCTCCCTCAGGGTACACAGCGATGCAGCATCTTGAATTTGGCAAGTTCAGGGTGGGGCATCTAAGCTGTTTGGGGAGGGGAGTGATTTCGAGGCGAGCGGATGATGGTGGTGGTGGTGGTGGTGGCGGTGGTGGTGGCCTTGGGCGGGGCAGTGCGAGCCAGGCCACAGTGGAGCTGTCTTTTCTCATCCTCCCTTTCTGGGTTTTCCTCGCTGCCGCTTTAGGGCTCCTTGCCTTGTTTGTTCTTTCTGTGGCCGACATGAAAGTTTCTTGTGTGTGGCCATCCTGCCTCGGGAGCTCGTACTTTCCTGAACGGGCTCTTCCAGGCTGGCCATGGATTTCTTTCTTAGCCATTGTTCTCTGTTTACTAGTTTTCTTTCGTAGCTGTCTGTCTCCTCACCCCGGTCCCACTTTAATTAAAACCTGGAAAAGTGCTGGCCTCCCTCAGAAATGTTGCTGAGTCCTTCCTTTTGGCTGAGAGCAGATGCCTCTGTGTGGGTTGGGGTCCCCAGCGCGCCCCGCCCCCCAGGGAATTTTTGCAATCTTGGTCCAGCATAGTTAGAAGCTGCAATTACTACTTGGTCGCTAATTACCCAGCCTAACATTAGATCAGTTTACAGAGGGAGCTTGGAGCCTGTCAGCAAAGGTCAGCCTGAGGTCCTCTCACTAAACAGCCCTCTTGTGATAGCTGTACAAGGAAAAAGGCATTAACGGGGGAAGGCTGGGGAGCCAGCTCCAGGCTGCAGGGTCCTTGCTGGGGGGATGGGAGAGGGCTGAAGTGCTGTTGAGGACTAAAGGGGTCATGCAGGCTGATAACCCTCCTCACAGCCTTTCTCTGAAAGCCTGGAGGAAGGCGCTGCCCTTTCATTGAGAGGCTTTGCTGTACAGAGTGTGAGACAGACACAGGCGGAAATCAGGAAGTCTGGGTTGGTGACTTTTAATGGTTGCCTCTGTTAGAGAGATCAGTTCAGCCACAGCCTCTGAGAGGGGAAGCAGGAACTAAGAGAGAGCTCCCCAAACTTGGGGTGCTCTTTCTGTTGTATATATTTTTTACCACTTGCCCTATATTTGCTCCCCTCCACCCCCACCATGGTTTTCCCTCTTAAGACCATAAATGCCTGCTCTGGCACCATCCCGAGCCATGCTATCTGAGGAATCTCAGGTTTGGGCTGGTTGTATTGGTTCAGAAAAAGATCAAATAAAGATTTGAATTTAAAAAGTTCACCTATTACCTGTAGGCACCTAGCTGGCGGCCAGTGGTGCTTGTAGGACATGCTGGAAAATAATGGTGGAAAAGACACTAGACTGGACATGTGAGTCCTTGTCTTCAAGGTCAGCCTGGCTTCCTCATGCCATGTGTGACTGTGGGCAAGTCTCCCTGCTTCTCCTTAAAAATCGGGATGCAGGCTTTGTTCGAGTTTATGCAAGTGAAACGAGAATGTTTCTCTCTGTAAATATTAACAGTTAACACTAAGCATCAACCATGCTAAATACTTCACTGTCTTATTAATCCTTACAGCCATATGGGGCAAAGAGAATGTCTATCTACACCCATTATATATGAATAGTGACACAAAGTAGGTTAACAGCTAGCCGATTTTCCACGGCCTGCATGCTGGGATGCTAGCCCAGGGCATATGCTTATAGTTTTTTGTTATTGATGCACTTCAAGGTACTGTTTGGTGACTCTCCAATATCTGCCCATTGGGTGCAGCATTAGGAAAAAAGTGGGAAGGACGGGAAAGAAAAGAAGGTTCAGCTCCTCACGGATGGATCTCTAAAGTCCCTCAGCAGCTGCGGTGCAGTCCCAACCACTCAATTCCCGTCGTCCATTGGGCCCCACACTGGTTGGGACTTCATCACAGCTCTCCCCCTTCCCACCCCTTCCAATCAGGGTAAGATCAGTGTGCGGTTGATGGGGGCCTGGAAGGCAGGGGTACGATGTGTTACATTGATAAAGTTCTTCCAGCCTGAGCTTCGGAGCAGTTTCAGGACTCCCTGTTCGATATCCTAGCAGATACACCTCGTCTCCACGGCATCAGACGCTCTGGCACTGCAGGACCCGGGGGCACTGTGGCACCCGACCCTCCAGAATGGTCAAGGGACAGAGTTAGGGGGAGGGCCAGTGCTTGCCCCTTCATCACCTGAAGCGGAGCCGCTGTCCCCACGCTGTGGGAGTGGGGTGGGGGTGGGGGGTGCCGCTCCTTGGACTGGCTGAGTCTGAAATGGGCCCAGACCTAGCACTTTGTGATTACACAACCGATGTACGGAAAGGAAAAGAGCTCGAGGTTATTTTCTGAGTTGAGAAAGTTCAGCTGAGCGGCCCCGTGGATGGAAGGGGAAGCTTTGGAGACAGACTCCTGATTCCTCCTCTTTTCCCCGAGCCAGAGAAGTCTGTGTGTGAAACATGCTTTAGAAAACTCTCTTCCTGAACTTCCCGCCCCTGGGTGCTGGCTAACACCACTTCCCCTCATTTAACTTCACGTTCGGGTAATTAACATATAATTTGATACCTGGAAATTCATGCTGGGTGGAGCTGGAAAGAATTACTCAGCTCTTAGCAATTCAGACTCTTGGGTTATAGAACTCCGTGTGCTGCGTCCTGGTTCTCCTGTTACTGCTAACTTGTTTTGCTAATATCCTCGCTCCTTATTTCTTCCTTCTGTCCTGTGAAGATGAGTGGAATAATGATACAGTATGTTTTTATCGTTTAAACAGCTGAAGGGTGGTTGACTTTTACACGTGGGCTGCCTGCTTCTCCAGTGCGTGTGTTCTTAGCTTTCTTCTGTCAGCTGGTGGAATGTGATGGTGTCATAGTTTATTTCACTGCCTGCTTCTTTGTCAAGGCAGTGCCATCAGTATTTTAAAAAATGCAGTAAGTAATTATCAGGAAAGAATAAAAATGAAAAATTAGGATGATTTTGCGGCTTAAATTTGGAGTGTATGCTGATGGTTTCATGTTTTGTTGAAGATATTATGTATACTGTTGACACATGTATTGATATGGTGGGAGCATAGTTCTTATCGTATGTGACACCTGCTTGGTTAAAGATATAAAGGCTGGGTGAACTCTGACCCGGAGCTGAGCATCAGCAGAGTTGCGAGTCAATCGGGATTACCTTGAAAATAAATCGGAATGTCCACATGTTTTGAAAGAGGACATTAGGAGCAGTTCAGATGGAAAATTGTATGTGATGTGAAGTCAGAGGAAGGAAAGGAGCGAGTCCCTCAAGCAGCGGTGGTAAATGGATTCTCCTTGGTCACAACATCCCGGTCCGGCGGATGGGGAAGGATCCCCAGTCCCGCTCCACTCTGAGCATGCTGTCGTCGGGCGGCTGCAGGGAAGGTAGGCGCGGGGAAGAGAGGCTTTGGAGGTTGTTCCTTGCTATGGCTTGTGCTTTCCGGGTTTGAGAACTTGACTTCGGAAAGCTTCTAAATTTGTTCCTAGTGGGATGATTTATTTTGTTGAGGTCAAATTAGAGCTAATGGCCCTAATGGTTTGCAGTGCTCCTAAATGGTTCTTAGCACTTAGGCAGCCTTGGCTGGCCGTGGTGGGCGGGTTTCCAAGTGTGGACCGTATCATTCTGAGGGAGGGTATATTTTTTGTTGAAGTTACTGTTGAGAGTACAACTTATATGTGTCAGGTAGGTTAAAAGGTAACAGCAGAGTTAGTCACACTTAATATGCAGCTCTGTCGGTATCAGATCCAGGGATGCGTTTGTTCACATGGGCCCTGTGGGCATGTGGTGAGGGAGCAGGGCATCCGGCTGGGAGTTTTGTAGTTGGCGCCCGTTTGTCCTCTTACTTTGCTAGGAGTGTGTTGTTCATGAAGTGCAGCGGTGGGGAAGCCTCAGATTTCCTCCGGCTGTTCCTGGTTGCTAAGTAGTTCCTGTGAGAGCAGGTAACCAGGTTAGACTAATCCCAGTGCCTGCCTTCCAGCCGTGCTGTGGTATCTAGGAGTTCATGACAAGGTCTTTGGCAAGGGGATTATGCTCTACAAAAATCTGGCTCCCGTCTCCTGATTTCTGTGTGATTGGGATCAGTAGGCAGAGCAGACAGGTGTCTGCAGAGGAGCTGCATGTCTCTGCTGGTCCACAGAATAAAGCCATACACGTGTGTGCACAGGCAGGCTCTGTGGGCAGTGACCTTTCCAGGGTTGCTGGGTGCAGCTGAAAGAGGAGAGCGTGGGGAGGGCAGGGACTCTGCCCCTAAACTGAGGTGGTGGTGGAAGGGAAAGATGGGTGTTGGTTAACCATGTCTCTGTGCTTTCATGGGAGGGGGGTGGGGAGAGGCTGTCTCCAAAGACTCTTTCTTTGGCCCATCAGTTCTCATAGTATTGCCCTTTAGGCTTGAAATGTGGTTTTGAAGGACAAGTCCAGTTGAATTCTATTATGGGTAAAATCCTATTGGTCAGCTGTGGACTGAACCAGAGCTATGGAAAGTTGAGTGAGGGATGGGGGCTTTGCCTTCTAATTGCTAATGGAATGGCTACACGGTTCTCAAAACTGGGGTTCCTTTTTTCCCTCTTGTACACTCTGAAAACACACGTTCAGTGTATATGCATGCTTTGCGGTCTTGAAGCTACTGTACTCATTCTCAGGACCCAATGGACTTGCCCTCGACCAGTTTGAAGAACATAATGCTACCAGTGAGATGCCTACTTCCATGGAGAAAAATGTCTGCATTCATCCACTTCATCTCAAAAATACCAGTCACCATGAACAGTCCTGCTAATCCAAAGACTTGGGTTTCAAGGCAGATAGATGGCCGTGTTTGTGGCCCAGAAGGAGTTAATTTCCACTGTTAATAAAACAAGCGGGTGCATTGGGCATGACAGAACTCGAGACATCACCCCACGGTAGCAGCCAAAGTTGCCACCAAGCTGTTGGCAGAACTGCGTTCTAGATTTGGTGTTTGACCGTGTTCATTTGGTTCCATGGCCACCAAGTTCTCCAGAGAAGTTTTAATTACTAACCAAGGTGATGTGGTTTCTTGAATGTGTTATAACAAATGGATGTTAGCCCAAGTAGCCCTAAGCAGCCCCCTCCATCAATAAAACCCCATAATGATCACATGCTGGGCTCCAAGGAGGAAATCTCAACGCCCTGAGTGTCTAGTCGGCTGTGCTTCCGGCGGCCTCCCTTTCCCAGAGTTGGAGGCAGGGCGAGGGTGTCGAAGGAGCGCCCTTTCCTCCGAGGACCTGACAGCAGTGACACACCCAGGACAGGCTCTCTGCTGTCCCGGGGAGGAGCAGTCGGTGGCCCTGGGAGTCGGGGGTGTGGGTAGTGAGCTCCACTCTTTGGTGGTGGGCCAAGGATGGGAGTTGGGGGGAGGGAGGGTGGTTAAAATGGAAGACCTTGAGATGGCAAATCTTTATTAGTTTTGTAAACAGCTTTAGGAAGCGCTGGGAGCATCTTGCAGGGACCCTGCAATTATCATAATAAACAGTTTTATCATCTGCTTGGCAATCAATATTGTGGCTTATGCTGCTTTAGTATCTCAGTGGTATTGATTACCTTAACAACTGGGCTGCGGTCAGCTTCCATTAACCCCTGCTCTGCCGGCAGGCTCGTGCCTTCCATGGTTGGACGGAAGACTGTTCTGGTTCCAGCCCAGGCAAGTGGTGGAATTTGACAGCTGGCCAGAGAGTCAAACACAGCTTTTATCTCAAGGCGCCCAACAGAAAGAAGGGTTTTAAACAGGGAATCTGGAAGCTAATGCAACTTTTTAAAGGCTGTGTGTGTGTGTGTGTGTAGACAGTGTATAAAACAATTATAGCAGTGGGATTTCAACTGTGACTCAGGAATTTGAATGTTAAGAGTGAAAATTCTGACTCTTCCCGCCTGGGCTCTGTCCAGTGTTCTGTGCTCCACTTCTCCTCTCCCTGGGGGGAAATGGACATGTGTGGAATTGAATTGTGGACTCCTGCACTCACGCCCTTATGCAACAGGCATTCCTGGGACTCTGAGCATTTGTTTTACAACCCATATTTTACTTTTAGAGAGAAACCACTTGTTCAGGGACATCTAGTCCTAGGATCCAGGTTCTTCTGGCCCAGGCCGGGTCTGAAGTGAAATGTTGATCATGAGATGTCAGAATGCTGGGGACAGGTTTTGGTGCCGCTTTAGATTCTATCACTCTCACTGGCTGTCCCGTCTCTGGTCTGGCGACTGTTTATATCCCTCTTTTCTCCTGATGAAACAAAGGCAGCAAGGACACTTTGCTCTACTGGGCATCTGATTGAGTCCCCAGACCAACCAGTAGTTAGGGATTAGGTAGTAGTAAGTGGTAGTCATTCAGAAACTTTCTGGATGAGATCTTGCTTGAAGTAAGGGGTTGGTGGGGGGTGTGTGTGTGTGTGTGTGTGTATGTCTGTCTGTCTGTGTGGTGTGCGTGTGTTGACTTTCTATTTTTTTTCTCTGTTAACTGCCCTATTTATATGCATATGAATATATACAAATGGGGGAGGGGGAAGGTGAGGTCACACATATCCAGTGGCTTAACCCCTTCGATCCAGTTTTAGTGTAGAATGTCATGGGGTCTTCAACACTGCAGACCCAATAGCACAGGCGCTATTCAGCCTAAATAGCATTGACCACTAATAAGAAGCCAGCTACCATAGCAGGGAGTTGGTTTCAAAGTTGGTGAGTTTCATGGAGTCACTGGGGAGTGGAGGAGTGGGAGGAGGAGGTGGCAGTAGTAGTTGGACTAGAAGGAAAGTGAGTTGTGCTGGCAGCTGCCACTTCTCTTCCCTCCTTGCCAGGCTGCAGCTTGTGGCTTCCTTATCCCTGTGGCTTCCTTATCCCTGGCCCCACAGGAGCCAGGAGGGGAAGTTTATCAGATAGGGAGGAGGCCAGTAGGTATGTGGTGAAGGCGAGTGCCACAGGCTGAGCTTGGAGAAGTGCAGGTGAGTACAGGCAGGGGGTTACAGGTGTGCTGGATTCCCAGCCATGGGATACAAGGCCCCACAGGGTAAGGGTCCACATGTGAGAGGGTTAAGAGGCCAGGCCACAGAGTGTGGACAGCAAGATGCAAGGCTATCAGCTCTATCTGGTGAGGCCCAAGGTACTAAGGGCAAGACTAGACCTTGGTATCAAGTCACAGGCTTGATGAGCAGGGCCGAGCCTACAGATGTCAGTGGTTAGACCTGTGCAGGAGAAGGAAGGGCCCCAGGGAGCTACGGGGAGCGTATTCTGCACAGGGTGGGAGAGTCCGCACAGGGCCATGGTTCAAGCAAGCCTTCCCTCCTGACTCTGACTGCACCTTACCGGGTCAGGGTCACCCTCCCTCCGAGGGGGCTATCAAAGGATCCCTGTCCCAGTCTTCCTATAATCTGGATGCACCCTCTCCTCTCCTCATTCCCTCTCTGCCCAGACTACCTTGGTTCTACAAATGGGACAGTTGTATTTCAGGCAGAATGCTCTTCCTAGAAATGTTACTTATGTCAATCAGTTAGACTCAGAGTGTGGGCAGTGGTTATTAGGTTGACCAGAGGTCCGCTGTTTTCCATCATGGTAGGGCCTGCAGCTCACAGGGTTCCACCTGATGGCAGAGGGTAGGCCAGACTGCTCATCCACATAGAAGAAGTAGTGTTCGTGATGGAAATGAGACCAGCTCCCCAGCTTTGGTTTTATGTAGATTCGTGCACTTTGATTGGGTCATGATGCAGTCAGTCACACTGTGGCCAAAATCACCCTTCACCTTACCCCACTTGTCTAACTTGAACTCTGCATTGAAATCAGCTCTTCAAAGTGTGACCTTATTCATGAGGAGCTGCTAGACCTCGGCAGCTTTTTACTTTCTTCTTTCCACACATAGTTTCTGAGCTGGGTGTTCAGACCGACTCGTGTGGCAGTATCGCCTCTCCCTGCTCCCATCTTACGTCTTGTTGTGACCAGAGGTTTTTGCTTCGGCATCTGGTGCTTCACTGGGAGCTTCGTGCAACCGTTTTATGTACAGTCTATGTGCAGTTTTAAGACTTAACCGACTTCCATCCAGGCCCTTCTTGGCTTTGTGGAGCAACCCAGTGTTTGGTGTTGTTTATAACTCTGCTTTTTAAGTGTGAGCAGTGAAATATATTTTTTGGGTCTTTGGTATACTCAGGTTTTTTCCCATACATATGTAGAAGATAAAGTGTGATTTCGAAGGGTTTGGAAAGGCTCTTCTGTTTAGGAAAGAGTTGAACGCTGGAGTCGAGACCCAGAAACCTGCCCCTGGGCCCTGATTTGCTGCTGACCAGCTGGCGGCCTGGGGAAAAGGATGACTCGTAGTAGCCCCTCTGATGTTTGAGGAAATCTTTTAAACTTGTAAAATCTGAATTAGGATTCCTATTCTGTCTATTTAATAAGACAAGATTGTTGGAGATCAAGTGAGAAATAAGTATATGTTTTAAATGTATAAACCACATGGACATTGAAGGAATGTTGCTGTTTCTTCCTGGGAAGGTGGTGCTGGGTGTGACTGTCTTCCTAGGTCAAATACTGAGGTTACTGTGAAAAAGTTTATTGCAAAGAGAATTTCCCAGGAGCCCACAGCTTGGTGATGGGCGTATGTGGGCCCACACGTGGCAAGAAGCCCACTTATCATCCAGCCATCCTGCTTGCGGGTGAGCGTGAGAGAACCAGCCCAGCGGGAACCAGCTAGGTTCAGACTTTACAAAGCAATTACGGTGACTTATAAAACATTCATACTGAGCTGAAAGACAGTCCGCTCAAAAACAATGCTTGGTAAATAAACATTGCTTATTTTGTAAACTCACCGAAGGTGTTTTAAATTATTTTTTAACCCTTTAAATCAACAAGTGGAGACTTTGAACTTACCAGTGGATGTGTTTTTCTTAAGCAGGATTTGGCTCCAAGCTCTAAATCAAGCTCTTACAAAATCTTAGGCTGTTACATGGCTCGGTTTTGCTCAGCAACAACTGTGCTAGTCACCACATGTGCTGAGCGCTGTGCCTGGACCGGGGCGTGCGCTGCGGTCTCTCCCTGTGCGCTGCGGTGCGTTAGTTAGCGGTGTGGCAGCGCGGGGACCCTAGTAAGAGGAGGCGTGGGGGCGGGGTCAGCAGGTGGCGAGTTTGAATGAGATAGCTGGGACTGACCCACTTCTTAGGAAGTCCTTCAGCTCTTCTGAAGAGAGAGAGGAGAATCCATTATTTCTTTGGGGGGAAAAAAGGCTTAGCTTGTCGTGAATGTGGCAACTCAAGGCCGAGAAGTCCGGCTCTGGCCAATGCTGTTCTCTTTTCACAAACGCCTCTAAACTGGGTAAAGACAGGGCTTTCATTTTTTTTTAAGAAGACAATTTATTGTGTAAAAATAGGATTACATGAGAGATCCCATCACCTATACTTAACAATTCACCTTTTGTCTGATTTGTTTAATCTTTCTGTTCATTGGCTTTGATTTAATGCCAGTCAAGGATATCTTGATGCTCTCCCATTTTTGTAGGTGATAATATTATCTTTATATAGCAAAACTAACCAATTCTTAACATCACTGAACCCCAAATTGCAATTCACACCTACCCGTTTGTCCCCCACAGTGGCTGTGAACAGTTGGTTGGTTAGGGTTGGTGTCCACATAGGTCTACGTAACTGCCTTCAGTCGTTTGGTTCTTAGGCTGTTCATCTAGAACAGCCCCCGCCACTCCATCTCAGCTTCCTTATGTGCCCGCCCCCCCGCCCCCCCGGCCAACCCATGGGTTTTGAAGGCTAATGGGGAGTAGCTACGTGCGGGAGAAAAGCACTGTTCGTTTGGTAGCCTAGTCCTCTCGATAACTTCTGCCGCTGACCAGCTGTCTGACCTTGGGCACACCACCAACAGCCTCGGGGCTCGTTACCATTGGCCATCAGAAGAGGCAGGGCGACCGAATGGCTCAAACCCAAGCACTGTCATTGGCCTCCCCTGAGAGATCAGGGGCACAGGGTTGCAGGCTCTGCTTGTTTTCAGTCCTTATCCCAATTGTTGCCATTGGTAATTTATTGGTACTAAATAATCCCGAGCATTTGGCTTGTTCTTTTTCTCTTGGACATGTGAATATGGTACCTAAAACAAAGTTGTTATGTTTTCCTTCCAGATGTTTAGAAAGCCTAAAGTCTAATTTATGGCTCAATGCATAGGTTATTACTGTATACATAGTTAGCTCAAATTTTCTTCCATTCTTGCTTTTTTTCCCCTTTGTTTGTCCTGGCCTCAACTTATGCTATGGTGTTGCCTTTTGTCCTTTTGGGGAGTATAAACAAATGGCTGTGTGCTGGGAATTCTTATGTGACCCCGTCCCTAAGCTCATGAAGACCAGGCGTCCGTAGGGGTTGCCTGGTGAGCGGCTCTAGGTGCCCAGTAAACGTTTCCTGATAGATCTTGGTGTAACATATTGCCATCACTTAGGCAATGAAAACTTTCCATTTCAGTGGTCAAGAGTTTTGTTTGCAGAACCATTAATTTTGTGACTGAGTTGTTCTCTGATTCATGTTTTATATGGCAAAACAGCCAGAGGAAGTCTGGTGAACCACCTGCCTGGTGAATTTTTGTTTTTATTTTTGTAGAATTTGTGTTTGAGTAGATCCTAGCTTCCCACTCTCCCCCAAAAGGCCTTTGGTGAATGAAGCCATATTTGCTGGACAAACAATATGTAGGGGGTTGGTGGGGGGAGGTTGGATCTTAACTGCTAAAACAGTTCGCCACTGGTTCCAGCCTTGGGCACTGGGAGGGATGTTCAGGATGATGGAGGGGATGCATCAGAATCTGTCATCTGTTCTATCTGGAAAAAATTAGACTGGACAATCAGGTGACTTCATCTTCTCTCACAGCTCAAGTGTGAGTGAGCACACTCTCTCTTTGACTTTCTCTGTGGCTCCCTTTGCCATTCACGAGAGACTTGCTGATTCTCAGTAAGGCATGGGTCCCAGCTGGCTCTGCCTCCTCGATGGCCCGGGAGAGAGAGGGAGGCTCGTCCTTCATCCTGGAGTGTTAGGGGAGCGTCAGAGTCCATATGCCACGAGCACTAGCGAGGTGCCTGGCATGCAGCGGACACTCAGGAAATGGTAGGCACCTCAGGATCCTCTCTAGAGTGCTTGAGGGTCATATTTGCAACTATTATGTAGTATCCTCTTTTCTTGTTTGTTGACACTTGGAAAAAAGATCTTTTAAGCATTTGCTTTGAGGGGCTTGGTTTTCAGGGCTCCTGTTCTGGGCCCCTGGGGAATGTCTCTGTAATCCACAGAGAAGAGCCGAGGTGCCCTTGTTTGTTGAAGGAGCCCCATCGATGTTCCTCTCCCAGTCAGGTGCTCCCCAGGCCAGCAGCCAGGCCAGCAGCCTGGTGTTTATCCTCTCGTCGACACGCTGAGGACAGCGCTTCTCATCCTCTGCTCCACGGGGACTTAGTCCAGAGGACAGCACGACCCCTGGGTGCAGGGGCAGGGGTTGGTCAGTCCTGGGTGTGGCAAGGAAGTTGAGGCTCATGGCTTGCAAGTTTTCTTCTAATGGAATTTCCCATCACTTACTGCCCTGCTGATTTCTGATCAATGAAAATGAAATTGCATCACCTCCTCAGAGGCTCCACGTATGCCTGCTGCTTCCAGCTGTGTCAGTTCCGGTAAAATAATCTCATCAGGCGTGCGAGAGGGTAATAGGAAATAAAAATAAAAACCCACAATTAGCAAGAGGCCTTGCAGCTGAGTAACACTTTCCATCCCGGAGACAGAAAGAGCTGGGGAGTGAATGCTTAGGAAAGATTCCCTTAGAAAAGAAGAAAAAAACAAAAAGGCAGGAAATTTCCCAGCCCTTTTTTTCCCACTTCTCTGAACTCCCCCCACGTCCATGTGAGAATGGTGAAAAATGTGCACAAGTTTTTCCTGCCCTACTTTTGGGGTCAGTGGAACTTCTGTGTGATAAGCACGTGGTGGGGGGCGGGATTTGTTTTACTGTCTTCCGAGTACTCTGAAGACAGACACTAAATGAATTAATGGAAATTCCAGCTTCTTCTACGAAGAGCCGGATGGTTGGGGGGACAGCTTGAAGCCAAGTTAAGTTTAGCGAGTAGTCTTCTCAGAGCTGGTTCATTTTAATTCCTAGACTTTATGCTTCCGTTATCAGTCCCGTTCAGAACAAGACTCCCTCCCCCGCACTAGTCCTCGTAACTCCCAGCACCGGGTCACGAATATGAGGCTCTGTCAAAGCGCATTGTTTGGGCCGACCCACCCCACTATGGAGTGCAGCAAACGCGGGGGACACGCCATCCTCAGCATCTCCTTGATAAGGCTTGGGGAGGTTGAACACTGCTTCCAGAACATTCTGCCATTATGTGTGTGAGCCTGTAAAGTCACCGGGTCCAGCCCAAAGAGGAGCTGAGGCCAAAGAAACCAGGGTGAGGAATACAAAGGGCTGGTGAGGATGTGGGAAACCTGGTGGATCACCTGGGAGGAGCCAGTGGAAAGCAGATCCTATCGTCTCTTGTCAACTTGACAACATCACACGAGAGGAAATGCTTGTGTGCGGGCCAGAGTTTCAGTGGTTTTGGCAGTTTCTCATAGGCTGTTTGAGGGACAGGATGCCCTTTATCCCAGGGGTGAAAATCCTGGGCTGTCGGGAAACAGTCAGTCTCAAACATCCCTAATGTTCCTTTAATTGGTGACTCCCACGTGGATTGAGGACAAGACTCTGAGAGGGATTAGCACGGCTGGAGGATACGGTAGGATGATCTGCAGTGTGGGGGCCACAGTGTCCTCGTGCTATAGGGTTTCAGGGCAGTTGCTCAACCTGCCAAACTGTGTGTCGCAATAGCTGAACTCTGTGTTTAAATGCAGTGGACGTCAGAGGTCATCACTGACCATATCTGGCTAACAGGAGGACAGGTTCTGGCAGTAAAGCAGGAAGACTGGAACGAGGGAGCAGCCACCTGGATAATTGTGTGATACAGTGAATCCAGAGCCACAGGAAGGGCTGAGTCTGTCCCGCCAGTGCCCTGACTATTGCCAACCAGGCTCTTATTCTGCATGTCTGGATTCTAATGAGAACAAGCCAGTGGGAGTCTGTATTGAAGGAGGGACACTGTATATATTGTACGCATGTAGTAAATACTTGTGTGAGTCAATGAAAATCATTAGAGCAACCAGTCAGTGTGCATAGGAGCTTAAAACTAAGACCAGTGGAGCCCGAACCCCAGTAGCCTGTTTATTCTTGTGGCCTAAGGCGTTGGCCCCATGAATGGACCAGGTTGGAGTTCCCCAGTCTTAGCATGGCTTGACGTGGGAATCTCTTGCGGCTGCCGGGACGGTTTCCGCAACTTTTTCTTGTTCAGGCGCTGTCCAGGATTAGCACTGCCGGCTGGAAGTTTTAGTGGGATCAGCAGCGTTCTCGGGGCAAGAGGAGAGCAGGTGCCACTTCAGAAGGGAAGCCGAAGTCCTGGAGGTTAACATGCATTTTTCATAGGTTTGTGTGTTTGCACAGATACGTTTCTCCTCTCTTAGACACTTAGCACAAGGTCTTGATCTACATTGATCACATTTTATGACTTGAACTGGCAATTCCCCCCCAGGGATCCGCCCTAACCAGGGTGTTCAGGAAGCCATTAAGGAAAAATATGTAACCACACTCGTTCCCAAACTCAATTGTTCGGTCTTAGCAGCGCTCGGAGAAGAGATGTTCAGGCATAATTAACCCAAGTACCATTTAGCGTGGCCATGGCGATTCTTCACAGTCACTGTTGACCCCAAAGCAGCGTTTGGAACGCTGCGAGCAGAGAAAGACCATCTGAGCCATTTTTGCTGAGCTTGTGAGGGTGAAATTGTTACCCACAGTCACTCGGTTCTTTGGGCAGCTTCTGGAATGGTAAAGAAGTGCAAAGTCTTGGATCCTTAATGCTGGACGAAGAAAATTTCCTTTGTTGTTTTGCCTAATTCCTAGGGCCACTCTTTGAAGTGGCCAGTGGTAAATATGTCTTGATTTCTTTTTCTTGATTAAAAGTAACAGTGCAGATAATGGGCTTCCTAATTGCCATGTGGGATGGAGAAGGGTCTGTGAAGAATAGGACACATAATTAAGTTTTACTCCGCCCACCACCCAACTGGGTGTTAGGCTTTGGAATTTGAAAGCCCTTCAAACACAGCCTCGGGGAACGGAGTCACATCCTCCTCGGTCCCTCTCAGAGCCTCCACAGTCCTGAGGGCCTCCACAGTCCTGAGGGCTGTCTTGTTCCCCTTTGTCTCCACTTTGCTGTAAGGAAGGGAATGGGAATTGAAATAACTCCGTAGGCCCGCCAGGATTTGAGGACTGCCCAGTGTGAAATGTGTTCTCAAATCTTCAGTTTTGTGTTGTAAAACAGACCTGTTGAGGAGGAGATTCTGTGTTGGAATCACCCTCCACAGTGTACCCACCGAATAGCAATTTGGAGAGAGCCTTGGAAAACACAGCCTGGAGCGGTACTTGGGGGCACCTCTCACCAGCCAAGGCACACCCCTCCTGAGGCTCGGGGAAGGCCCTGTGGGGAGGTTTGGCCTTTGTGTGGTGACCCTGCTCCCTCTTTAGGCCCTTGCCAATGGCGGGCCTTCCAGAGCCCCTTCCTGCTTTACTTATTGGTGCCTCTGGCTCCCTGCTGCTTGAAAAGCTGTTTATGCTAACGAGCCAGGGAAGATCTGAAGAACTTGCTGTGCCCGTGCTGGTGAGGGGCAGAGTGTGTGTGTGTGTGTATGTGTGTGTGTGTGTTGCCCCATTAATGAGCCTTCGAAAGGCAACCCTTGTTTGTTTTGTCATGGCGCCAATTCCGGAGCCCTGTGCCAGAGCTCACCGGGATGGTGAACCCACTGTGTGGCCTCCTTCCCGCCGGGAGGAAGACACTCCATTTTCCAAAGAGTCCTCTGGGAGATGCCTGTTGAGGGAGACTTTCTTTCCCCCAGGCCGCCTCTCACCTGGTTGTTAGCTGTTACGGGCTTTAGCCATCCATTCTGTGCACAGCAGGTTGAGTTACTGGAGAGCATGGGTTTTTCTCTATCCAGAAAAGTTGGATGGGGTTTACCAGGTGTTGCCACAGGACCAGAAAAATCAAGCAGCTGTCAGAGGTTATTCATTTGTTCCTTTATGGATTAGCTATGTCTAAAAGAAAGCCGAAGGCCTGTGGCTGCTTCTACCTGCATTCCTGAAACAAGTGCCAAGAAGGAAGTGAGGGAGGGAGGGAGAAAACCTGCCCCAGTTTGGTTTCTCCTGGGTGTGTGCAGCCTTGAACTACAAGTTACACGTGCTATCCAAAAGAACTGTTCTGCTAAGAACTACTAAATAAGAATTCAGAAAGCCTAGCAGACTCATTGTCCTGTTAAACCAATGAGTGTGGCTTTGATAACCCTTTCCATGAGGCAGAAACCCCAGCAGTTCAACGGTGTGTAGTCCAGACCTGATCCCCCCTCGTCCCCTTAACAGAACTGTGTCAGGGATTTGTGTGGTGTCCTGGATTCCTATTCCACTGACCACCTATTTAAGATGGCTGGAACAAGAGCTGATTTTGTGGACTTCAGACCCTCTGTAGTGCTGAATTGGAGATAATAATTCTAATGCTGTAAACCACAAAGTACTAAAATACTCAGAAATCATACCCGAACCTCAGAATCAGGATGTTGGGTCTTGAGTGATTAATTATATGTAATGTTGAGATCAGCATGCTCCCATTCATGTTATTTAAGATGCCTCCTTTAGAAAGTGTGCTGTTAGTCAAGTTTTTTGTCCATGCCGCGTGCTCAGCGTTGTGCTAGGAGACGAACAGAAACATAAGCTGATTTTTGCCCTCAAGGATCTTCTGGTCAAGTTGTGGAGATAAGAACAAAGGCAGTGAAAGCAGGAGAGACTGTTCTCCTGACTGGAGTGGTGAGGGTTGCTGTAGGAGTGCAGAGAGGAGAGAGGCCCCTGTGGGCCCCAGTGATGACGGGCATGTCATTGCCTACATGGGACCTGCGCTCGTGCTTCCTAAAGGATGTCACAGGTTTGGATACATGTTGAGGAAGAGGAGGGACATCCAAAGGGCTTGGGGCTGCAGGAGCCAAGGTGAGAATGTGGAAGAATGTGGAGTTGATGGGGAGGAGAACCTCCTGCTAGGGGGAAGTAAGGGTGGCGATGGAGTAGCAGTGTGGGCATAGAGTTTAGGGAGTTTGCAAACCCGTCTGCAGAGTGTTAAGTATGGATATTTTGGCCGTTGGTTCTTGTGGGGAAAAGGCACCTGAGGAATATAACATTGGGAAGACTAGAGTGATCTTCCCTTTCTGTGCTCTGAAATCAAAGCTGGTGTGGAGACCAGGGTGGTCAGTGAGGGGCAGTTCCATTTGGACATGTTGAGCCATGCAGAGTGTTGAGTGATGGGAGGCCAGCCACTTAGAGACATCTTGTGGCCTAGGGAAAGTATGAGAGACGTATTCCAGTGATAAGTCAGGAATGGAAAATTTTGTTTTGGGAGTCAACTCATAATTTCAGTAATTGAAACCACAGAAGTAGTTAAGGTAGTTGATGTACAGAGATAAGAGCAGAGAGCCAAGGGGAAGAAAGTATGATGATAAGAGAACAGAGAGGAGGGGTTTCTGCAGGTTAAGGAAATAGGGAATGCTATCAAATAAGCAGAAAAGAGCTGTGGGATCAGGAAGGGAGGCTGACAATGTAAAGTTCGGAGAGCTAGAAAGAGAGCCAGGGAACCATGTCAGAGAAGCAGAAGGGGAAGAAGATTTCAAGGTGTTATGGTCAGCAGCTTTGAATCCAAGGGAAATTGATGAGGATGAAAATAGAGGAGGGAAAACCATTGGCCGCCATGACGAGGGCATTGGTGACCTCGGGGCCTTCTGACCCACCTGAAGCAATGTCCAGCCCTTTCCCCCAGGGAGCCTGAGCCTTTCCTCCAGGGTGGAGCCTGGTGGCTCCGCATCTTCACTAAGCCTCACAGTTGGTTCCACTGTCCAGCAGAGCTTGAGAACTGTTGATGCAGATCTGCTCTCTCTCTAAACACAGGAGGATGAACTCACCTGGCCTTCCAGGATTAGTGCTGAGGAAGAGACGCAGGGGGCAGAGTCTACTTATTCAAAGAAGCTGAGATCTGAGGGAAGTTTGGGGAATATCGTCTGAACCAGCAGTGTTGGTGGGTCAGACTCTTATCCAGGAGCACGTTGGTTTGTGGAATATGGTAGAGAGTTGAGTGAGAGGGATCACCAGTAAAATCCTAGAAAGCTCTTTTTGTTGTTTTTTTTTTTTTAAGATTTCATTTATTTACTTTCAGAGAGAGGGGAAGTGGGAGAGAAAGAAATATCAATGTGTGGTTGCTTCTTGCAAACCCCCCACTGGGGACCTGGCTTACAACCCAAGCACGTGCCCTGACTGGGAATCAAACCGGCAACCCTTTGGTTTGCAAGCCCACGCTCAATCCATTGAGCTACACCATCCAGGCCCTATAAAGCCCTCTTATTAATCTTCAGGGAAAGGACAACATACCCCAGTGTAGAAATAACAGGGAATTCACACAAGAAATAAAAATTGCCCGTAAGTATCTGCAGATGGGTTCTTTCTTGCTAGCAAAAAAAAAAAGTGTTTAAATGAGATTAATTTCTTGCCTGCCACATCAACATTTAAAAAATAATAATAATACACACTTGATGAAGGTGCAGGAATGCTGACACTCATGTGCCCGTGTGAGCATCAGCCAGAAGGACTTCCCTGGAGGGCAGTTTGGTGTATGCCTGGGAGCCTTAAATATTCCTAGCTTTTGAACCAGCAATTTTATTGTCTCCAAAGTTAGGAATTTCATGAATAAGAGCCTAGGTTTTAGAGTAGCAAGGAAGGCTTACCTGGTTGGAAAAGCTGACTTAGCTAGTATGTGACTTGTATAAGATATTTAACCCTCTAAGCCTCAACTTCCTCATCTGCAAAATAGACTGTTTGGAGGATCAAGTGAAACGATGAGTATTTGAAAATGCTTAGAAACACGCCTGGCCTGAATAAGTGGGTAGTAATGGAACTGCTACTTATTTTTATTAGTTATTTTGTTAATTATATACACACAGAGATTTACAAGAGCTTATTACAGCTTTCACAGCAAAATATTAAGTGTTGCCTAAATCCACTAATAGAATTTAGTGAAATTGTGCTGTGTCCATAGGATGCAGTATCTGTGCAGCTATCAGTTCTAACTTACGAAGATTTAATGCCATGGGGAAACTTTCCTGCTAAATTAAGTTAAAAGGGAAGTCCGCATAAGGGGCAGTGTGGTCTGAAATTGGCGAAGAACATCTGTGACCATAGATGTGCAGAGAGAGGAAAAAATCAAAATCAATCTACCCACCAGTGGCTCTCTGGCTGGTAGAATTATAGGTGATTTTTATTTTAGCTATTGAGTTTTTCTGCACATACCCAATTTTTTAAAAAAATAATAATTTCATATTACTTTAGGAGAAACGATTCAAAATAAATTTAACATCATGAGATGCTGGATTGAAACTATAACAGGCCAGGGAGCACCTTTTCCCATCAGCTTGCTTTTGCTCTGCCACCCAATGTGGGGGGATTGGTGCTTTATGGTGATTAAATCCAGGTCAGGAGAAGACCATTCAGGCCAGTGATGGACAAAGGATGCTGGCCTTCTGTTGTCAGTGTATGGCAGAAAAGCTCGGAGTGGAGGTTTCAATAAGTACCTGGGTATTGGAATACAAGTACTGGAATACCTGGTTCAGTGGCCCCATATCCTTTTTGAGAACAAGGCAGAGCCTAAGTAGTAGCTGGGTGGTTTTGCTTTTATTACTGTACCCACAGCTCTGGTCATCATGGAACTGTGGCTGCATCTACACAAATAGCAAAAAATTCTGCTCCCTTAAATATCAGCTCATCTCTTCCAACACCCACAGGCTGGGTTCCTAGACCTGGCTCTGCGTCTGATCTCACATTCCCTCCTCTTCCCTTCATGACTCCACTGTAACCAGAATATTGCGGTGGTTGTGGGCTCCCTGCAGAATGGACTGAGCCAGCACTTTTCACTTCCAGGCTGATTTATGTTCACGCTGGAAAGAGCACAGATGCACTTATTAGCAAACACGCAGCCCAGGGCCTGACGATTGTCTGGGCCTTCCAGGCAGAGGACCTCCTGCAGCATGAGGGTCCTGCTCAAGCACGTGTGTGTTCTCTGACCTTGCCATAGTTACAGAATAATTCTTAGGGCTACTGGGAAATTACTACCAAGCAGATGGAATCTCACCTATTTATGGTTTAACACTTATTGACTTGTATGCAGCAGCAGTACACAAATACAGTTATTGTACAAAGCACAAGATGGCATTGGGCTTGGATCTTCAGTGGATTCCTAGCTAAACAGATGAGGGCATTATTTCTCTGCCTCTTGAATGAGGTTTCTACTTATCTGAGAATCTGGGTTGCCCTTTTTTTTTTTAAGGAGGTAGGGATGGTTTCTTCATTGTTGTGGATTTTTCTCTATAATAGGTTTTAGTGCCAATTGAGCAATGCTCACCCTCTGTAGGTTGTTGGGTTCTTCTTTTCTATGATGGCTGCCCTTGTCCTTAATTTAGAACTGCTTTCACCAAGTTAGGGAAATCTGAGTCAGCATACGGATGTCTTGGGTCAAAGTCTTTCAGCGTTGTGCTACTTGAAATTCTACTCAAGTGAGAATGGCCACTTGCCTTCTCCAGCTAGAGCGCCCCATCTAGAACCTCTTGGCTGAGGAATGGAGACGAGTTTCCTGTCCTTGCCTGTCTTTACCTCCCTCCTTTCGGGAAGCGGTGCCAGCCGTGAATTTCACGTGAAGGTAAGGACATGGGAATCAGGGTGGGTTGGCTGTTCATATGCCTTTGGAGGTCTAATATGTAGAGTTTTTACACTGGACAGTATCTTTTTCTTTTGACATAACTTCAGATGTATAGGAAAGTAGTAAGAGAACAAAGAATCCTCGTACTCTTTGGTCAGACCCCTCCCACACAGTAACATTTTTCTTGTTTCTAGCTGTCTGTACACACACACACACACACACACAGTTTTTCCCCAGACCATTTGAAAATTTGGGGTATCCTGCCCCTTCACCTCTAACTATATCAATGTGGATTTCTTAAAAACAAAGACATTCTTCTGTATAACCACACTACAGGTATCAAAATTAGGAAGTTAACATTAATAATACTACGATTGTGTCATGTACAGGCTGTATTCAGATTTTGCCTATTGTCCTAGTGATGCCCGTCACAGGAAAAGAAAATCTTAAGTTGTGTTATGTTCCTTTGTCGCGTCTCTTCAGTCTCCTTTAATCTGGAACAGTCCTGCAGTCCGTCTTTCTGCGTTCCGTGACACCGACATTTCTGAACAGCGTAGGGTGTTTCGTAGGCTGTTCTCGATTTGGATTTGTGTGATGTTCCCTCATGATTAGATTCAGGCCTTGCATTGTTGGCAGGAGTGAAATATCAGGGAAGGGATGCTGTGTTCTTCTCAGTGTATCCTCTCAGGAGGCACATGATGTCTGTCTCAGTCTCCGTGATCTTAACTTTAGTCACATGGTTACGGTGGCGTCTGCCAGGTTTCTCTGCTGTAAAGTTATCGTTGTCCCTTCTGTAATTAGTAAGTATTTTGTGGGGAGATGCTTTGAGACTTCGTAAATATCCTGTTACTGCTCCTCAGACTTTCATCGGTCAGTGTTGGT
Organism: Phyllostomus discolor; assembly: GCF_004126475.2. Classification (NCBI taxonomy): domain Eukaryota; kingdom Metazoa; phylum Chordata; class Mammalia; order Chiroptera; family Phyllostomidae; genus Phyllostomus; species Phyllostomus discolor. The sequence goes on from NC_040914.2 coordinate 63,295,051, forward strand.
ATCCATTGGTCCTTTCCTAAATGGGTTTTACCATGGTGGTTACCAAGTGGTGATTTTCTAACTCCATAATTCCCTCTGCATTTGTTATTTGGATATTTTACCCTAAAAAGAACTTTTCGTTCCCTCACTTTAAAAAATGCATAAAAGTATGGGATTATGGATTTTTATTTCATGCATTGGGTTGTAATCCTTTGTTTTCATTTTATTTTCTTGCCCAAACTGTCCCAGGTGCAGGCAGTGGGAGCCCCATTTAACTCATTCCTGTGTTCTTTCGGCACCTTCTGATCATTCTCAGAGCACTTCCTTGTGCTCTGGCTCAGGAAAGATGCTCCAGGCTCATCATCTTGCAGTCTGCCTGCCCCAGCCCAAGAACTGTCCATTTCTCCAAGGAGCCCTGGTGCCATTTAGTTCCAGAGGGCTACGCCAGGCACTTTTTTAACTCAGAGAAAAAGAAACAGAGCGTGTTCAGGGATCATCATTCTTCTTCTCGAAGTGTTAATATTTCTCCCAATACCTGAATCTCCTTCGTAGTTTGACGAAGCACCCATTACATCTTGGGTGTGGGGGATACAGAGATGAATGAGACAGCGAACCTGCTCTCAGGCCGCTCATGGCCTTGTGGCAGAGATAGACCAGTCACCAGATAATTACGGCGGTGTGATAACCCCCAAATTGCAGTGTGTCGCCATGTGCCAAATTACTGTGGGGTCACAGAGGAGGAGGTTTAAAGCTGATTGAGTAACCAGGCTGATAACCCAGGAATGAAAAGCATCTTCCCCTCTTAGAGGGCGGAGAGTCTGCTGGACAGGGCTTTCTCCTGGCCACAGCCAGATCCCCCTTTCCATCCAGGAAAACGGGGATTGCAGTATTTCACCAGCATCAACATTCCGTTTGGGAACTTGCATGATCCTGAGAAAGATTTTCACTGATATTGACCTGAACTCTAATTCCTAATACATTTCCCTCATTACTCCTAGTTAAACCCTGCAGCTAGGTAGAAGACAGGTAACTTAACCTCATGGTGGGTGGCAGGCAACGGAACCTCTGTCTTCTGCTCTCTGGAGCTGTTCATGGTCGGCCATGCTGACCAAGCTCAGGTTTTCTGTTGGTACCCTTCCTACGAGATTCCCCCAAGTGGAGCATAAAGTCCTTCGTGCAGACAGAGGAAATGCCGGGGCTGCGGACCTAGTGAGTTTTTGCAGGACTTGCAGACAGAGGTCACATTCACGTTTTTGGCGGCCGTATCAGCTCTGGGCTTCCACCGAGTTTGAAGTAAAGTAACACTGCCAGGTATTTTTTGCATGAATTCCTGTTAATCCAAGTCTCTTCCATCCTCTGTTGATTTTACTGATCGCCTGAATGTAAATACAGGACTTCCTATTTATCCTTTCAAAATTTCATCTTGTTCATTTGAGCCTGTTGTTCCAACTTGTCGAGATCTTTTTTTCAAAGTCTTAATTCCACCATTTAGCATATTAGTTAGTCCTCTTAGCTTTATGTACTTTACAAATTGGTGTGTGTGCTTGGTCTTTTCCCTCGATTTGTAGATTTAAATGAAGGGAACTAGGGATAAGACAGAATTTTGAGGCATGTCACTGGCACACTGATTCTTGAGTGGATACTTCTGGTATTGGCATTCACCAGCTATAACATTCCATTCCAGCAGACTTTTTTTTTTTTTAATCTGAAAGGCATTTTGCCATCCTGGATACAAAGAAATGATAAACTTTGGAATACGTAATTAAAATCAAACAGTATACTCTACTGCATTTCTCAGCTCATTGAATCTAAGTGAAGCTATATTTCAATATATTTTATGTGGATTTTCTTAGTGAACCTACAAGTAATTCCTCGGGACTTTTTTCCTTTCTAGATTCTATTCAGCAATTCTTTAATCTATTCTCAAACTATGAGGAACTTGCAATATATAATGTACAACATACCCTTTTAAATCTAACATCATTACTTTACTCAAAATGATATATATACCCACCACTCTTTCCCCTTCTCTTGCTTTATATTATTTCTGAGTACTTTTCACCACTTAATTTTATATTTGTTTGTCATTCTCTTCCATATAAGAATAGAGGTTGTGACCTGTTTAGCGTTGATTCCCTAGTATCTGGCACATAGTAGGTACACAGTAACTATTGAATGAATGAATGAATGTGTGAATGAATTAATACATTTTTTGATCTACAGCAGAAGTCCCCAGCATTTCTGGCACCAGGGACCGGTTTCATGGAAGACAGTTCTTCCATGGAAGGGGTGGCCAGGTTCCTGACAGGCCACGGGCCAGTACCAGTCCACGGCGCGGGGGTGGGAGACCTCTGATCTGTGGTGCCTGGAATCTGCCCTTTTTTCCTTCAAAGAGGGGCCTATCATACAGTTCATTGCAATAGCTTCTCCCACCCTGTTCACCCCATCTCTCCTGTGTGAAAGATATCCAAGTAAGGAAAGGAAGTCCATTTTGAACTCTCCTCTCCTCACCACTATCAAGCAAAAAGTGTGTTGTACAAATTGGCAGTGTTCTTTTTTGTAGCAATTCTGGTATCTTAGAACAGTCCCTGGGTACATAAAGACTGAATGTGAATGTCAGATGTAAGGACATTCTGCAGTTCTCTGGGCAATAGATGTTAAAGGAAAACATGGTAGAGTGGCTAAGAACACAGACTCTACAGCCAGATTATGGTTTTGCTATTCAGACTGTATAACTTGGGCAGCCTCAGTTTTCCCATCTTTAAAATGGGCATAAAAATAGCATTGACCTTACTGAGTGCTTATGAGCATCAGGGTGGTGCTGTCCCCACAGGCCTCAATGTGATGCCTCACTCACGAAGGGATGTCTCCTCTTACGATGGTTTTAGTTTCAAAAAGCTCTGGGAAACAGAGGCACTATCGCCTCACCCCCCAGCAATTACCATTGTAAAAATGCTGATATAAATCTCATGCATTTCCATACGCAGACCTGCGTCTACTTTGTTCACTTAGCATCCTGGGTGATCGTTTTCTTACTCCCTGAAATGGTTTCTTTAAAAACAAAATGATACTTTATAACACCCTTTGGAACTCTGTGCACTGTAATTTATTTAGAGAGTCCCTTGTTTTGCCAGATTATCATTTTTTTTTTTTCTGTTGACTAGTCTTATCTCTCTATGGATATCTTGGGTCATTTCCTAGCATGGGGGGCTTGCTGAATTACAGGGCATGTGCATTTTTTGAGGCTTTCGGTACCTATGCCAAGTCGCCCACAGGAAGGTGGTAGCAGCCGACAGCCCTCCGGCAGGACGGGGAGCAGAGGGCAGCGGCATCGCCCGCCGCAAGTTCGCGCCTCTCGGGCGATGTTGTGTGGGCTCTTCACGGGCAACAGTTTCTCGCCGTCTCGGTTCTCTCTTTGTTTTTCTTTTCGTCCCCTTTGTTTCCTTTCTTGGTTTTCTGCCAAACAGCCTCTTGTGAAAGGACCGCCTAATTAACCCTGTGCTAATTAACAATTTAAGATTGCACAGTGCGACTGTTCATGTTTAATTCTCCAGGAGCCAGAGCGACAGCGGGAGCCCCCTCCCCTTCCCCCGACGACTACAGCCCCCGCCCCCCCAGCTTCCCTGTAACTGTTGCAGTGAGCTCAGTCCTGCTTCCTTACAGGGATGTGATAAAACTGTCACGTCACATCATCTCAGTTGAAAAGAGGGACATGGATGACTTTGTTAATGGGGGACCTTGGAGTAACCTGGTGGTGTTTTATCATTTTAAGCAATGTTTGAAAAATAAAGAGTGATGTTTGCGAAGATACAGGGAGCTTTACAGATAGGTTCCAAGGAACAGGAAGAGGAGCAAGGGTTGGGAGTTCTTGATGATGCTGAAACTTCTCTGTACAAGATTCCTTCCCAAAGGGCAGATTTAGCGTGAAGCAGAGAGGGTATGGCACCCTAGATCACTCCTGTCTTCTCCCTTTAACTTTACAGGAGAGATGTGCTCTGCGGAAAAAGTAACTGAATTCTCTATGCCCCCCCCCCCAATGTTGAGTACAGTATTGGTGGTCATGAGTAGAACGCATCCATGTTGAAGGGAATTTGGGGGTGTAAGTGGCTGAAGAGGAGCAGGCTGCGGGAAGGGCTGAGGGCTTGGGATGCGTGAGCTGACCCCGGCGAGTGAAGGGTGGGGAAGGGGCCCAGGGCCGGGGGTGGGGGCTAGTGGGGCCTGAACAGAGCTGCTGGCGGGGCTGTGAGAGCGTGGGGACCCGCCAGGTTCCCAGGCTGCCCTCTGTAACTGAAGATCATTGATTTTACGGGAAACCGTGTTTACAGACAGAGTGCTGATCGACCTGCCGAGTTGACTTCTGCCTCCTTAAGTAAGAACTACCTTTTTCTTATTGACTGGCTGATAAACAGCGTGAGAGGGACGGCCGGCCCGGTGGGAGAGTGGTGGACGGCCTGAGGTCCTTGAGCTGAAGGGCTGGGCCATTTAAGAGATTTTTCATCTCTGTGCTCTGACCCCCTCTGGTCCATCCCCATCCCCGCACCTCCTAGGGACTGCTGAAAGAGTCCAGGACCAACCCTGCCTGGTCACCTAGCAGTACAGATACAAAACACGGACAAGTTGGCAGTCGGGTGAAAATGTTGCATAGTGGAGTATGTCTCAAACGTGAATGATGTGCCGCCTCTGAGGGTCATGTAAAAATGCAGATTTTGATCTGGGGTAGGGCTGGGAGCCTGCGTTTCTCACAGGCTTCCTGGTGAAGATAATACCACTGGCCTCTGACTCACGCTTTGCTTAGCAAGGTTGTGAGAGGTCCTGCCTGTCCTGGCCAGCGTACATCTAAAGGAAGCCCAGAGCAGGCAGCTTAGACCCTAAGGTGGGATCCTTCTTTCCCACCCGTGTTAGCTTTTAGCCCCTGTGACTAAGTAATCTTCCACATGTCCCCTCTCATGGGGCTAGTGTCACCACCCACGGGGTCATGTGTCGTTCAGGGGTGACCACAGTGTCATTCTTTCTTGACACCATTTGCTTGGAAATAGTAAACAAAGTTAGGTGAGTTTTCAAAAGTCCCAACCTCTTAAGTGAGTGATTTGTGGAGGAGGAGGAGGAGGAGGAAGAAAACAGCAAGAAAAGCCCACCAATTAATTGGTAAACGCTTGCAGGTTTCTCTGGCCCAGCCCCGGCTGGAGAGGAGATTGGCTTTGCTGTCGATACACAAGTCCCTGGTGAAGCATCAAAGCTGTTCTCCTTTATCAATCGTGGCCTCCCCTTCCCGCATGTTCCTGTAACTTACCAAGCATTTATGACATTGATTTTACAATCGGGCTGTTAACCCTCCCGCCCCTTCAGGCCTGCCAACCTTTTTGGCCTGAGCTGTCAATCAGGCGCATCCTTAAGAAGAGCCACCCTGGCTTCTCACCTGTGTGCCAGCTAAGCCTCGTGAGGAAGTCCCACAGCATTTGCTGTTTGGTTTGGTTTAGTGTAGCCGTCTTTGTTTAAAATCAATGTGTCTTTTCTCAGACATACAGAACTTTGTCATAATGGAGTTTGAGGTTATAAACTGAGAGGTGGAGTGTGTGTGTGTGTGTGTGTGTGTGTGTGTGTCTTAAACAAAACCTGACACATTCTTCCAAAAAGTTATTCCTCCTAAGATTTCTGGTAAACCTGCCTTCCCCATCTTTTCCCGAGGGGGAGCTGTTGGCTCACTGTGCAGTCAAGAATCAAGAAATGAGAAGAGAATGGGAAGATGGGGGTTGAGGAGGAGGGAGACCAAACCCAGCCAAAACCTCCATCCGCTGTGTATGAATGAGATGGTGGGTGGAGAAGCAGCCAAGTGTTCTCCAGGAAGGAGGCGTTGGGGAGGAGGGCTGCCTGGGATTTGCAGGCTGGGATGGGGGCCGTGTGAGGCGTGCGAGGCTCTCAGTTGCCTGTAGGAGCAGCGCGGGGATGGGAGAAATGCCCCTGTGATGTTGTTGCCACAGGAGCAGAGCAGCGGTGGGTGATCTGATGCCTCCCTCTCCAGGGACGCGAGGTCTCAGAGGGCAAATTCAGCTCAGTGGCACTTCGGAGTCGGAAATGGAAGCGCCCCAGGGCTGAAGGACAGCTGCTTGGGTAGCAACTAATAACTAGGAGGCAGGTGTGGGATGGGTTGGCCGAGGCCAGCTGCCGTCTCTGTTTGCTGCGAAGGTCCTTGACAGCCAGCAGTACCCAGCCAGGGGTGACGGGGCTCCATGCAGACAGGGCGTCAGTGACACTGCAGGAGGGGGAGTCAGCCCACGGAGAGTCTGGGAGGTTCTTCCCAGAAACGTCAGGCTTGTGTTTTGCACCTACATGTTTTTAGTCTGAAGCCAGCTGAGTCACAAGCAGGGGTGTCCTACTGCTTGCGGGGAGGAGACGGGAGTTCGGAGAGCTGCCTTCTCTGTTTCACAGTGTTTGGGGTGGTGTGGGGCCTTTTTTAAGATTTTGCCCCTCAGTTTTACTGCTTGTAAAATGGGACAATGCGTCCCAGACCCTGAGAGGATGAAAGCCCCCGGGGGGGCTTTGTGGAGTGTGTGGGGCCTGCACACGTGCCCTCTCATCGGTGCCGCCCTCAGTCACTTTTCCTTGAACTTCTCAGACCAGAAACATGGCCAGTGAAGGCAAGAGCAGCAACTTCACCTCTACATCCGTTAGCACAGGTTTACCATTCTGGGGGTGCAAAACCTTCCTCCTCTGTCTGCCCCTCCCTGGTGTTCCCCTGACCCACAGACAGCTGGGGCAGGCGAGGGTGACGTTGTGTTGTCTGTATTTATGAGGTAGAGTTCCCCTGCGTGTCCTTGGTGGGGCCTGGCGAGGCAAGGCGGGCCTCCTCCTCCTCGGGCTGTCGCCCAGCCCGATGCTAACAGTGTGCTTGCAAAGAATGGAAATTCCATCTGGTCTCCTGGGGTAGAGCAGCTGACAATCTGAAGACCAAGAGGGAATCTTCTGATGCCCCTGCCCTGTGCTCCCTGCTCCTGCCACAGACCCCGGCCCTGATGCCTGGGGTGCCACCTGCCCTCTGTGTGTTGGATGGCATGGGGCGATTGCTGGGGGGCCCCGCCGCCCCTGCAGTCTCTGTTGTGGGTGTGGAAGCCTGTTAGAGTGCTCCATGCGGGACCTTAGCCTCGGCCCTCCTAACCTCTTTCCTTTCTCTCTCTCTTCCCCCTCTCTCCCTCCTCTCCCCCTTGCCTCCGCTCTTCAGGTCCGATCCGTACTGGGTGCAATGAAAGCTCCACGCAGGCCTTACCATGGAAGGCTGTGACTCGCCTGTCGTCTCGGGGAAGGACAATGGGTGCGGTATCCCTCAGCACCAGCAATGGACTGAACTCAACAGCACCCACCTCCCCGACAAACCCAGTAGCATGGAGCAGTCCACAAGCGAGAACCATGGGCCCCTGGACAGCCTGAGGGCCCCCTTCAATGAGCGCCTCGCGGAGAGCACCGCCCCGGCCGGCCCCACCGCCGAGCCCGCCGGCAAGGAGGTCAGCTGCAACGAATGCTCGGCCTCCTTCGCCAGCTTACAGACCTATATGGAGCACCACTGCCCCAGCGCGCGCCCCCCACTGCCCCTGAGGGAGGAGAGCGGGAGCGACACCAGTGAGGAGGGGGACGAGGAGAGTGATGTGGAGAACCTGGCTGGGGAGATAGTCTACCAGCCGGACGGCTCGGCGTACATTGTCGAGAGCCTGAGCCAGCTGACCCAAAGCGGGGGCGCCTGTGGCAGTGGCAGTGGGCCTCTCCCTTCGCTCTTTCTGAACTCCCTCCCCGGTGCGGGGGGCAAACAAGGGGACCCTTCTTGTGCTGCACCAGTCTACCCACAGATCATCAACACTTTCCACATAGCCTCATCCTTCGGGAAATGGTTTGAGGGCCCAGACCAGGCTTTCCCGAATACCTCAGCCCTGACGGGGCTCAGCCCTGTCCTGCACAGCTTCCGCGTTTTTGACGTGAGACACAAAAGCAACAAGGATTACCTGAACAGCGACGGCTCGGCCAAAAGCTCCTGCGTATCCAAAGATGTTCCCAACAATGTGGACCTGTCCAAATTCGATGGCTTTGTGCTCTACGGCAAGAGGAAGCCCATCCTGATGTGTTTCTTGTGCAAACTCTCCTTCGGGTACGTCCGTTCCTTCGTGACCCACGCGGTGCACGACCATCGAATGACCCTGAGTGAAGACGAGCGGAAGATTCTTAGCAATAAGAACATCTCCGCTATCATCCAAGGGATTGGCAAAGACAAGGAACCCCTTGTAAGTTTTCTGGAACCAAAAAACAAAAACTTTCAGCACCCTTTAGTTTCCACAGCTAACCTCATAGGTCCCGGACACAGTTTTTATGGTAAATTTAGTGGCATTCGAATGGAAGGGGAGGAGGCTCTCCCAGCTGGCTCTGCAGCTGGCCCCGAGCAGCCCCAGGCTGGTCTCTTGACCCCCAGCACCCTCTTGAACCTTGGCGGGCTCACGAGCTCGGTCCTGAAGACCCCCATTACCTCAGTCCCCCTGGGGCCTCTGGCCTCCAGTCCTACCAAATCCTCAGAGGGCAAGGACTCTGGGGCAGCAGAAGGAGAGAAGCAAGAAGTGGGTGATCCAGATTGCTTCTCCGAGAAAGCAGAGCCAGCCGAGGAGGAGGTGGAGGAGGAGGAAGAAGAGGAGGAAGAGGCGGAGGAGGAGGAAGAAGAGGAAGAGGAGGAAGAAGAGGAGGAGGAAGACGAGGGTTGCAAAGGACTCTTTCCAAGCGAGTTGGACGACGAACTGGAGGACAGGCCCCACGAGGAGTCTGGGGCCGCGGCAGGTAGTAGCAGCAAAAAGGACCTTGCTCTCTCAAACCAAAGCATTTCTAACTCCCCCTTAATGCCTAATGTGCTCCAGACACTGTCGAGGGGCGCAGCTTCTACTAGTTCTAATTCTGCTTCTTCCTTTGTTGTCTTTGATGGTGCGAACAGGAGGAATCGTTTAAGCTTTAACAGTGAGGGCGTCAGGGCCAATGTGGCAGAGGGCGGCAGGAGGCTGGACTTTGCTGACGAAAGTGCCAATAAAGACAATGCCACAGCACCAGAACCAAATGAAAGCACAGAGGGTGACGATGGGGGCTTTGTCCCCCATCACCAGCACGCTGGCTCCCTCTGCGAGCTTGGGGTTGGGGAGTGCCCCTCGGGGAGCGGCGTGGAGTGCCCAAAATGTGACACGGTCCTGGGCTCCTCCCGCTCGCTGGGCGGCCATATGACCATGATGCATTCTCGTAACTCGTGTAAGACACTCAAGTGCCCCAAGTGCAATTGGCACTATAAGTACCAGCAGACACTGGAGGCACACATGAAGGAGAAGCACCCGGAGCCGGGGGGCTCCTGTGTCTATTGCAAAAGCGGGCAGCCCCACCCTCGGTTGGCACGAGGGGAGAGCTACACGTGTGGTTACAAGCCTTTCCGCTGTGAGGTGTGTAACTACTCCACGACTACCAAAGGCAACCTCAGTATTCATATGCAGTCTGACAAGCATCTCAACAACATGCAGAATCTGCAGAACGGAGCGGGGGAGCAGGTCTTCAGCCACACGGCCGGGGCGGCGGCCGCAGCAGCTGCGGCAGCGGCCGCGGCAGCCAATATCAGCAGCTCCTGCGGGGCCCCCTCGCCCACAAAGCCAAAAACCAAACCCACCTGGAGGTGTGAGGTGTGTGATTATGAGACCAACGTGGCGAGGAACCTCCGCATCCACATGACCAGCGAGAAGCACATGCATAACATGATGCTCTTGCAGCAGAACATGACCCAGATTCAACACAACCGCCACCTGGGCCTCGGCAGCCTGCCCTCGCCCGCCGAGGCCGAGCTTTATCAGTACTACCTGGCCCAGAACATGAACCTGCCCAACCTGAAGATGGACAACGCCGCCTCGGACGCCCAGTTCATGATGAGTGGATTCCAGCTGGATCCCTCCGGGCCCGTGGCCGCCATGACGCCTGCTCTAGGTGAGGCTGACTCCGTGTTTGTTTGTTGTACGATGTGACGTGAACTGGGGGAAAATTGAAAATAAGCTGAGGTCGTGTGGATTCGGTTGTTTTTCTTCTTCTGTTTTGTATAAGCTCAAGTACCTAACAATCCATAATTTTTCGCAAGAATCCCTTGAACGCAGTGTGCATGTGGAAGAGTGCATGCATTTGGGGGAGACGTGCTCACCCTGCAGTTCCGCAGGCCGGGATTAAAATTTAAGTGTTTCCTCTGGTCTTTGGCTTCTGGTCAACCTTCCTTTCTGTTCCCATTCTTTCTTTCTCTGTCTCTTTCTCAATTTGAAAAATCACCACAATTATCCAAAACTTTTGGATTTCATTAAATATTTATTGGAACTTACAGGAAACTGGAGCTGGAGTTTTAAATAGGAACAATCATCTCTATAAGAAGAACTCGAAACTGGGGCACACTTTATTCAGATAACCAAAGGCTGGTTCTGTGCTGAACGGGGCGCCACCCAGAGCTTTCTCTCGATTCTCCCATGTATTCACGAGGATCTCAGTGACAGAGATGTGTTCTTTGCTTTTCTTATTTTGCATGGGTCGTTGGTGATTAGTATAGTTGGGAATTAAATTGCCCTGGGGCGCCATAAGGACTGGTGTGACAGATGAAAATGAATAAGTTCTAAAATTGTACACCAAAGAAAGCTAAGTTTTAATATCAGCAAGACCCTGGTTAATGGGGCTTTGTTGCTATGAAAAATGATCCGTATTAGAGAAGGTGAATTGGCTGTGTCCAAACACCAAGTCTTACCGATTGGCTTCGTAGATCTAGATTGGGACCAGGGGATAGTATTTGGATGCTGAAAACCACGAGTCTTTACGTACAAAGAATCATGACCACCCGGGTAGAGCTTCTACAGCAAGAAAATACACCAGTCTGCTTCATGAAGACCAGTGTGATGGTTGGACCACTCCTGCCCCAGACCTCGGCCTCCAACAGGCCTGCCCTGGTCTCCACTCCCTGACCCTGCTAACCACTGGGACCAGCAGTGATGGCCTGAATCAAGCAGCGCCCCCTTTTCTGGCATGGGAATAAGTTGTTCCCAGCAACAAAGTATAAGCGAGTACCTTTGTTCTGGCATGGTTTGGGTCCATGCTGGGGGGCCAAGCCTCCTCGGTTGGAACAGTTTTATTTGCATGGTGTTTTATTGCTAATTGCTGCTGATGAGTTAACGTTTCATAACATTTAATTTGTCTTTCCTGCTATGCATTTAAATTCGAATCCTTGCTACTTTAATCTTGTTTTCTGTTTCGGAACATTGACCTGTTGATCCTTTATTACCAAGTGATTTGAAGATGTCTTACTGGCTGTTGATCACGGATGCAGAGGGATACGTTGTCTTATCCATCCCCAGAGTAAACCACAGGGGAGGCACAAACATCAAGGAATGGCTTCATACTCTAGGAATTTTTTTTTTAATTTTATTTTATATAAAAGCCTATGGGAGTTGGGGTTTTCTAGTCTGGAGATTTAAAATCTGGAGGAGGCAGATCTTGGAGTAAATCAAATATAATGTAGGTGGAATGAAGACACAGAAAATGGATGGGCTTATACAGAGTCGAAGTGAGATCTTTTTAATTACCTTGAAAGCCAGTAATTCTGACTTCGGCTTGAATGGAGAGGTAGAGCAATGTTTTGCTTTTATACCAAGTGCCTGAGTCTCATGCATTATGGGAAACTGGCACATGCAAAAGAAATAGAAGAATGAATCGCTGCGCTCTGGACACACGCGGAAGATCTGCACTCTATTTCTTGAAGAGAATAGAGCTCTTGCTTCTGAGGACCTAATTGAGGGCAGCCACGATGGGCCCGACTTTCCCGTGGCACCGCCTGTCAGCTGAGGCAAGCCTCTGCAAACCTCCCATGTCTACCTTGGGCCACAAGAGCTGTCAGGATGGAACCAGAGCCAAAATGCTTTGCGCTGGTGCCTGGCTGGGTGTGGGTACCACAGGGCAGGATCAGAGGACTTGTAATTTAAGTCGTGTGACCTCAGTGGGAGTCAGTGTGTGCGAATGAGAAGAGCCGTACCTTTCCGTTCTCTCTGCTGCTGTACTGATGTTGCTTTCCGCCATTGAGAGATGGCTGATATACTGGGCTCTGTAGGGAAAATATTTTTTTAGTGAAATACACTCCTGCTCACAAAGTTGTTCTCACACTTCCTTTGACAGAACATTTTCTTTTGCGATTTAAAAAAAATAAACCCTGCTGATTCTGGGATTCTCTCTAGAGGCCTTTAAGGAAAGGACCATCACCATTGGTCTGGTCTGGTTGAATTTGCCACCATTGGTAGGCAAGATACAGACTTGAGATGATCTCAGTATCTTTCCAAACATCCCTTTACACTCTCAAGTTGAGCACTGATAGCTTGCAGGGCATCCTGCATGAGGTTTAATAGGCCACCTGCTGCTGCCTTTGAGTCCAGAAGGTGTTTTTTTCATCCCTTACCTGCCTGACGATGTGATAATGGGCAGGCTCATGTGCCAGAGTGTAAATTTCCAGTGTCAAAGTCAGGTGCATATAGAGAGGTGGTGGCTTACTTCTTTCCAGGATCATCTCTCGATCCAGCCTGGCTGAAAGGAAACGCCTGCTAAGTTTTCACCTACGGGGGCTGTCCTCATCCCTGTGAATCAGGGTGAGCGCGGCGTCTTAGGGCCTGAATTAGTTCCTTCCAGCTCTATGGATTCATGGGATTCTAAGCCCTGGGCTTGTTTGTCTCAGGTTTGGTTCTCAGGAGGAATTTTGGACTGCCTGTAGCCCTCATTTCACTGCTTCTGTTCTTGATTTGCATTTCAGTTGAATAGCTTGGAATGGGAATAGGGGCTTATTCCTCTGCATGTTTGAGGACTTCCCATTTTCACTGAAGCATCCAACAAGAGAGAGTTGAATTTTTCTTCAGCGGGTTATTGACATGCTGAGGTTACACTTAAAAAGTAGAGAAGGTTTGATGCTTCAGGTGGTTGGCATGAGAAACAAATACGTGTTCGCTTTTTGTCTCGCCCTCTGGGCAGGCTGTGCTTTCACTGCATGCTGTGTATGTTTCATGGGTGCTGCCTGGTCTTGGTCCCCATTAAAGGACAGAGCGTTTAGTGTTTTTCCCCCTCTTTCTCTCTCTTGTCCTAAAAAAATGGCCCTTTCTGCCAGGGGAGATCTCAAGACGGAAGACAAGCAGAAAGCTTCCTGACCCTTCTGGAATGCACATGCAAAAGATTTCTGTGGCTTGCTGGACTGTCCGCAGGCTCCAAATGCGGCTGGTCTGCTCAGTAGAGCCTGTACTGACCTTCCTACTTGATGTGCCTCATGTAGCATAAATAAGAAAATCATTTAAAAATATATATGATGTCTCCTCTTTGATTAACCACTGACTTGGATTCTAATCAGTCATTAAAAGAAAAATAACCTCAGCCCAACCACATGTAAAAGGTCAAGTTTAAATATCAGCTGGGGAGAGGCAGGGGCAGACACACCTCAAGTGTGCCTGCGTTTAGGGGAGAGGCAGAAAATAGAGGCCGAGGCTCAGCATTTTGCTTGACTGTACACTTTCTTGTGATGGAGGGAAGGCTGCTCTTTCCAAGCCTTTCTCATGATGTAAATAAGAACTTGCACTATTAATTTTATTCTGGTAAATGAGAGCCAATCCCTGCTTTATGCAGGGCAGTGATGGACCAAAAACAGGGGTGAAGAGAGAAGAGCACAGTGTTCTTGGACTCTTTTTTTAGTGGGGGTGGGAGGCGGGGACCCTGAGCCCACCTTTGCCTTTCCCTGTCCATCCCAGATCCACTTTCCAGTTCACCTCCCAAACCTTTTTACCCTTGTCTGTCACAGCAGACATTTGAGCATCTGTGCTGGAAGCTGGGACTTTCTGGAGGTTCAGTGAGGAGACTGGCCCACTGTCCTAATGAAGATGCAGGCTGTTGGGGACACAGGCCAGCATGAGGTTCCATAGAGGGCTGACTTACGATAAAGGAGCATGGGCCAGTGCCACCACAGACCTGTGTTTCCTGTAGGGCGGAGCTCAGGGAAAGGAGCAAATCTACTCTCAAAGGGGTGTGGGAGGAGCTGGTGCCATTGACAGGCAGGTAGGATATAGATTGGGGGGAGGGGGTGATGAGGAGCTCATTCCCAAAATCTCAGATTCAGACCTGCACTGTCCAGTACAGTAGCCACTAGCCACATGTGGCCATCTAAATTTAAATGAATAGAAAGTCAATAAAATATTCAGTTTCTCAGTTGCACCTTTAGTGATATTCAAGTGTTCAATGGCTCCAGGTGGCTAGTGACCGCTCCGTTGCACAGTGCAGATACAGCACAGAATGTTTCCATTATTGCGGAAAGTTCCCTTGGACGGTGCTGCTTTAGATAAATTCTGATTCGCCATAAAGGCTTGGTATCTTGGATCGCAGCTCTAACTCATTTCCAACTATTCAGGGTCTGGAGTTTCAGATTCTGTTATGTCTAGTGAATGATGCTTATTTCTATCTTTTCTTCAATCTGAGTAAGGGACTAAATTGAAATGTTCAAAAGATTATGGTTCCTACCTTTTCTAGGTATTCTTCTCCAAAAGGAAAAAAAATCCATAAAGCCTTCCACAAATTTTAGAAAGATCCAAATGCATGGGGTTGATTTTTTTTTTTTGGTGGTTTTCCTAGCTAGTAGCACCTTGCAACACTGGAAATGAGATATTTTTTCCCCTTGAACCCATGCTGAGGGGAGGGGAAGGCAGGGAGGTGCCTCCATTATGGCTGCAGCTGTGAGCCTGACCCCTGATTCTCTTTCTTCTCCTTCCCCACAGTGGGCGGTGAGATCCCCCTAGACATGCGCCTCGGGGGCGGGCAGCTGGTGTCGGAGGAGCTGATGAACCTGGGCGAGAGCTTCATCCAGACCAACGACCCGTCGCTGAAGCTCTTCCAGTGTGCCGTCTGCAACAAGTTCACCACAGACAACCTGGACATGCTGGGGCTGCACATGAATGTGGAGCGCAGCCTCCCGGAGGATGAGTGGAAGGCCGTGATGGGGGACTCGTACCAGTGCAAGCTCTGCCGCTACAACACCCAGCTCAAGGCCAACTTCCAGCTGCACTGCAAGACGGACAAGCACGTGCAGAAGTACCAGCTGGTGGCCCACATCAAGGAGGGCGGCAAAGCCAATGAGTGGCGGCTCAAGTGTGTGGCCATCGGCAACCCCGTGCACCTCAAGTGCAACGCCTGTGACTACTACACGAACAGCTTGGAGAAGCTGCGGCTGCACACGGTCAACTCCAGGCACGAAGCCAGCCTGAAGTTGTACAAGGTAAGACCCAGGCTGTCTCCTGAAGCAGTGGGCAGCTCCCTGAATGATGATGAGGGCTGGGGTGGGTGCCCAGCCTGCACCGTGGCGGGTTGCTGGCTGGACGGCGACTTGGTGTTGACATTTGCTTCCTCCTGCAGCTGCCGTGTGGTGGCAGAGTTCAGCTGGTACCTGAAGGTTCTCTTTGTGGTGCCCCATTTTGGAGGGGCAGGTTTTATTTTCAGCAGCCCAGTACTATCACATTGTTCTTCTTACTCCTCAGCCGTCTTTATAGTCGCCTTTTTCCTTACAGTTGCTGTTTCCCTCGTCCTGGCTTTCGTGCACCTTGGTGCCCCTGTGTTTCCCCTCTCTTGCCCCTCTCACTCATCCCATCTCATTGTTTGCTTTTTAATTTTTATTTTATTTTATTTTTCTCAAGAATTTATTTATTTATTTTAGAGAGGGAAGGGAGGGAGAAAGAGAGAGAGAGAGAGAGACATCAATGTGCGGTTGCTGGGGGCTGTGGTCTGCAACCCGGGCATGCTCTCTGACTGGGAATCGAACCTGCGATGCTTTGGTTTGCAGCCCACACTCAATCCACTGAGCTACACCAGCCAGGGCTGTTTACTTTTTTTTAAAAAAAATCTCTTCTCTCCTGGATGTCCTTTGGGTGCTGTGTGCATTTATCCATTCATTTGTCTATCTGTTCATTTGACAGATACACATTAAGCAATTGTTCTATACTGGACACTGTTCTGGGCACATGCCTGCATCTATGCACAGAATAGACGAAAGTCCCCTCCCTCAGGGTTTTTTTGGGTGGGTTGGGAATGGGCAATTAAACACTCATTGTGTTTAATCGCCCTCAACTATGTAGTAGGCCAGAAGGCGGTAAATGCAGTGGGGAAAGCTAGGGTCAGGTAGGGGGCTCCTTTGTTCTCTTCCTTTTGTGTTCTCAGGTCCAGTGCCTCCTTTCTCTTTCTCCTATTTTTATTCCCTTTTCCAGGCCTCTCCATCTTCCTCCTCTTGTTCTGGCCTCTCTGCCCTTCCTTCCTTCATTCCTCCTTCCTGCTTCTTTCAGCCTCTCCCCGGCCCCTCCGGTCTGTTTCTCAGTCCATGGGCGGTAACAAGAGGGAGGTGCTCAGACACTGTAAATAGTCCTTCCACTGGCACGGCAGAATTGCTCCAGACGTTTCTATTGATTTTCACTGGACTTAAAGCCTCACCTTTTTCTCTAATCATCCCATAATGGCTTTAGTATGAACAATCAGGTACAAATCGCCATAAATCTGCCCAGCCTCCTCCTACAGACGTTCCACGCCCTCACTCTCTCCATTTTCCTCCCTTTATTGTCCGTCTCTCCTCTTTCCTTTCACACCAGTTCCCACATCTTTGGGCCAGTGAGCGTTCCGTGTCTGCTGACCCTGAGCTACTCTCATCCCCTTGCTGCTCATCGTGATTTTCAACAGAGACTCCAGATAAGGAAGCCTTCTGGCGCTCACCCCACGAGGCCTCTGGGACGTTGATAACTTGATGCGTTTTACAGTTGCTCATTCTGGGGCTGAGGAGAGGCATGTGTAACTTTGGATGAGGACCCGTTTTAGGGAGAGGAGGAGAAAACGGGAATGAGGCAGTGGGAATAGAATGTTCTGGAGTTGACCGCTGACTGTGGTGTGGATGGGGTCCGCTGGTGCTGTGGGGAAGGTCTGGACACCACGTAGCCAGCCCCCTTGTCCTAAGTGACCAAGAACCTCACTGGGTGGCTTGGTTTGGGGCCACCTTTGAAATAAAAGGCTCCTTGCGGTCAGTTTAAACTGGAGGTCTTAACTGGCCGCAGGGTGGTGCTGATGTGGTCAAGAAAACCTGATGGAAAATCCAGTGGAAAAAAGTTTCCAAAGGGCCCGACTGAGCAAAATTAGTACAAAGGGCTCGATGTGGCCACAGAAGGTTGTTGCAACTTTGATGAAGGTCGTTTAGAGGTGGCGCGAAGCCAGCCTCTTCCATCCAAGGAAAAAATTGCCCTTCAAATTATAAAATGTGCACAGTGGTGATTAACTCCATGCCCTGCCCTCCAGTAAGAGTCTAGCAGGCCCCTGGCATGGCTTCCGAAGGTCCTGGAACCAGGAGGAGTCACAGAACATCCCTTGTTGGTACTTGAACCGCGTCCATGGGTCACAGGTTGAGGCAGTTTTGGGTGGATGTGAGGGAAGCAGCGTGTTCCCATTTGGGCTTTGTTGAACTAGCTCTGAACGTCATCCTCCCTGGCCTTAATTTTCTCATTTTTTTTTAAAGATGGAGGAAACTGCTGCTCCAAAAGGTCAGTGTTGGTAGAAGGGCCATAGGTGTTGGGGTGCTGGATGGAACATCGGAGAGGTGCCCGAACACCGAATTTGGGCGGCACACCCTGGGGTGCGACCAGCCCCCACATTCGTGGCAGAGTTCCCTGTGTCATCAGTCTGGTCTCATTAGTCCTTGGGTAATGAATGTCCCTCAGCTCGCTGTGGCTCTGCGGCGGGGTGGGGCGCCTTTCCACCCACTCCTGGTGACACGGACACAGGCTTATCGTTCCAGTGCCCTCATCCAGCCTTTTTGTCGCACAATGTGACCAAGACAAACTTCTGCCAGGGAGGGGGCTCCCTCGCCCAGGTTTCGTGACTCCACAGATCTGGGGTGGGGACTGGAGGTGGTTTGAGAGCGAGTTTTTCTCTAGGCCCTGGTGTGGCCTGTAGTAAATGGAGATTGATTGCATGTTATTTTTCCTCTTGCTAATGTAATCCATTAGCCCAGCACATGCATAATCAGTTTAGTGCACAGTTAACTGGATGTAATCGAGTTCTTTACTGTCTGCTAGAGAAACAGCTCCAGATGCTGCTGACCCGGGAAGGGCACCAGGCTTCTCACACAGTGCTCCTGACTCACCCCTTCCCGGTCCCCACCCACCCCACCCCACCCCTCTGGCAAAGTATTCATCATCGGCTGGGGAGACTCCCTAACTTGCTCTCTGCTGCACCTACTCAAGCGGCAATGAGGCACTGGGCTTCCAGACAGGTCTCCCACCCCCTTCTTTCAGCTGAGGCTTTTTATTCCCCTCCTCTTCCTTTCTCGTGTTGGAGGAGGGAGCAACGGTCTCAGGAGATGCAAGGAGAGGCGCAGTGTTCCGGTTTGTCATTCGACCTCACGCTGGCCCAGGGTCACTTCTCTCGGCATCATAAGTCCTGGGACATGTTGCTGTGTGAAGACTGGATTGTCTGAAAGATGTGAAATAATTTCTAATCTGGACATGAGAAAGGGTTGGACTGATCTGCAAAAAACCCAAACCAACCCCAAAACCCAATGGTATTATCTCTGTTGCCTGAAACTGTCTAGTTTTGATGATTGTGTGGGAGCAGTTTTAAAATCAGAACTAATGTTCAAGGAATTCTCCCTCCTGCCTCCTGGGAGTGTAAGGGAGTGGGGCCGGGGGAGGCTAGAGAGCCCCAGACATCGGGTGAAAGGCGTTTACTCTTCTCTGGACAGCCAGGCTGTTTTTGCAAGGAGCTCACAATTGAATGCCTTGAGTGAGTGTGTGTGTGTGTGTGTGTGTGAGAGAGAGAGAGAGAGAGAGAGAGAG
This sequence comes from Phyllostomus discolor, assembly GCF_004126475.2. Lineage (NCBI taxonomy): Eukaryota > Metazoa > Chordata > Mammalia > Chiroptera > Phyllostomidae > Phyllostomus > Phyllostomus discolor. The sequence goes on from NC_040914.2 coordinate 63,313,923, forward strand.
AGAGATAGAGACTCCAGTCCAGCCCCTAGTGGTCATGTGCCCAATCCTCATACCTGCCATCGTGAGACACTGCGATTGATTGAAACAGCAAGAAGGCCAACAGCCCCTGTCCAGCGGCATAGCGGGCGGGCTCTTGGTTTCTTTCTGTAGTGATTCACCTGAGCCAGAGTGGAAGTGTGGTGTAGAAAAGGTACTTACTTGCCTCTCATTAGGGCTTGTGTTCCAGAACATGAGCCCTGCCCCTTTCTGCTTTCCCGTGTGTGCTGCTCCTGTCTCAGAGGACCTGCACCAAGGCCCCACCCAGCCGTAGAGATGTGGCTGCTCTTGCTTGGCTGCAATAGGGGAGCAGCAGATAACAGCAGCCCCCCCCCCCCCGCCCCCCATCCACCAGGGATACAGTCTAAGACCCTCAGTGGGTGCCTGAACATATTAACATTTTTCCTATACATACATACTTAGGATAAAGTTTAATTTGTAAATTAGGCTCAGTAAGAGATTAACAACAACCAGTAATAAAAGAGAACAATTGTAACAATATACTGTGATTAAAATTGTGGATGTGGCATTAAGTAAAATGAGGGTGACTTGAACACAAGCACCGTGATGCCGCAGCAGTCGATCTGATGACCAGGACTGAGTGACAAATGGGTGGGAGCGGACACAGCGTGGACACGCTGGACAAAGGAAATGATTCACTTCCCACACAGGATGGAGCGAGATGGCGAGAGATTTCATCACGCTGTTCAGAACAGTGTGCAATTAAGAAATTATGAATTGTTTTTGGAATTTTTCAATTAATATTCTTGCGCTGTGGTGGACTGTGGAGAACAAACCATGGAAAGGGAAACCGCGGACAAGGCAGGGGATTGCCATGCCGACCCCTGCCCTCCGCTCCCCTCCAGGCTGTCCCGCGTCCACAGAGTGCGGTTCCGAGCTGGCGTGAGCTCTGCTGTGCTTATCTGGCCTTCCTGCCATGTGGCGCCCCTGGTGAGCTCTCTGAAATTTGTAGTGTGTTCTGCTTCAGGGAGGAGGGTGCAGAAAGGGCAGTTGGCGATCAGTACACACCTGCCAACTATTAGAATCTGGTTTTCACTTTGATGTTTTTCTTCACCTGAGAGTCATTGGAATGGAAATCCATCAACTTGAGCAGATAGATTAAGACCCCACCAGAATCTATTACTCAAACAGTTCCCAGCTGAAGTTCCTTTGATTGGGCCAAGCCCAAAGGTTTCATATTAATCTTAAATTAGACACAAAGAAGGTTGTCTACCACAGAGTTGGGTCTGGGCCCCATGTGAGCTGCCTTGGGCCAGCGAGGCAAGCAGACGGGGAGATGCCAACTCTGCTTGGCTTTAAACAGAAATACGGCACTGGCTGAAAAACACACCCAAATTCTCTGCAGAGCGGACTTTCACTTTTGCCATTCTGTTAGGCTTGTGCAAGATGAAGGAAGGCAGTAGGAAAGAAACCCTTTGCCGGACTCTGCATGACTTCAGAATCCGTCTTCTCAGTTCTTTCTCTTGATGGACAAGAAACTCATTGGCGCTCACACTCCAAGCAGGGCCGTAAATTCATTACTGGGTGCATGAACAAATTGGAAGATATGAAAGTCAAATATTTGGTTTGCCATGTGCATTTCTTCATGCTTCTTTGTGGGTGCCCTGGGATGGGGTGGGTGCTGAGGGAGACAGCTGCACGTTTCATGCCCATAGGTGGTGAGTGGTGGCCTTTGTTTCATTTGGAAAGCAACAAGCATGAACCCTCTGGTGAGCCTCCCCTCCCTCCTGGTCCTCTCTGCCCTGGTGTGGCTGCGTATTTGAAGCGCTGGTGTGAGTGTCATCTGGTTCACATCGTCATTCTGGAACCAGTTTCCTCAAACCTTGTTTTCTCATTAGGATGAGTTTTTTTTTTTTTTTTTAAGTGCATACTTCTGGCTTCTTCTCCCCGTTCCTTGGTGCCTTCAACCAAAAATGAAAGGAGGGGGATGTGTTCGTGTGGTTGATTTAGAAGGTGTGAAGGGCCAGATGTTGTGGTAAATTTTAGCGCAGTTAGCCTTCATGCCCTCTGTCTCCTGGAGCGGCTGGGGGTCTGAAGTTCATTTCCCCAGCTTAATGGCTGCACTTAGGGGACTCGGGGTTCCTGCAGCTGGGCTGGGAGACTGCACGTGGGTCTGCACGTGGGTCCCCTGGTCATTGCGCAGAGCCCTGGGCAGCCAAGGCAGTATTTCTGGCCGCAGTTAACTGCAGGGGGACCATAGGAAGCTGGAAATACATGCATATTTTTAATAGACGGCATGCTCCTGCCACGAGAAAGTTGACCCTTCATTGTCGTAGGAACCACAGCCCATGCGTGATGCAGGGCCGTAGGGCCGTCAACTTCCCGTGTGTGCAGTGTGAGAGGCAGCTCCACGCTGCAGAGGCCTCTTGCCCTCACCTCTGTCCAGAGCCATCCCACCCACCTTCATCTGAGTCCCCCCAGTGGGTAGTATTTTGTCCAACACATTCATTCAGCCTGTTGGCTTTAAGCACTAGCTTTGCCCTGACCCCTCTGGCTGTAGCAGTACATACTATATACCGCACACGCCCTCCTGTTGAAAAGGCAAGGTCAGTGTCATCCTTGGGCTCTATGCTTTAGATGCCACACGATGAAATTGAAATCTTATTAGACATGCCTATTTTTTAAAAGTCCAATACTAAGTATGCCACCTGTTGAAAAACCAGTTTTACAGCCATTGACCGTAACACTTTTCTCATTTTTCCAAAAGCTTTTAGTATTTGTGTTGACTTTTTTTTTTCTCAATCCTTTTTGTGGATGGTAAAGAATTGATCAGTCCCTGTTTTAATACTGTGTTCTTCATTATTCTGAGACTAGAATTACACGTTACCTCAAATGTAAGCTAATAATAAAATGTGGATTTATTTTTAGGATAAAAATAATTAGTATGAGTAATATATGTTCACTGTAGAAAATTTGAGAACCCCAGGGAAGTAGAAGAGAAAATAAATACTATCCTAATCCTACCATACAGCATTTTTTTATTTCCTTTTTTTGTTTTTTGCATATAGCACAGGCATTTTATACAACTGGACCTGAGCCCATTCTCATAGCTTTAATTATTTTTCAGTCATTTTTAAAATGGGAATTTCTTTTTTTATTCTTTTCTCCAGAAGCAAATCACTGTTAGATTTAAACTATATCCTTTTGTTTTTTTCCCCTTTTGTTTTTTGTTTATACTGATACTCTCTTGAAAAAATCTTCCTGTACACATGCTTTCAGCTTGCTTTATTCATGTAACTTTTTGTCCTGAAAATCATTTTTTGTCAGTACCTGTAGATCTAGTTCACTCCTTTCGTGGCTGCATAGTATCCCACTTATTAACTGTCATGGAAACAGCAGAAATCCTCATTGGTTTGCTACCAATTTACTGAATATTGTCAGGTCTTTTCAGTTTATAAGTATCTTGTAACATATAGTATTTTAGAAAAAAATAAATAGTTGATCTCATTAAAAAATAATAAGAAACAAACAGTAAGAGACAGACCGGCCTCGCCCACGCATGCCGAGGTTATTTGCGGTGTTTTGAGACTGGGAGCAAATGTGCACATGCGCACACACACCTCTGCACTCGTGCCGTTCCGGGACGCGGGGCCGCTGGGTTCCCAGGGGTGTGCCCGCAGGTATTGCGCTTTTTTCTGACTCTTCAGAAAGAAGAGGACCATCCCCTCACCTCGCCCCCACTAGGCGAGGCTCAAGCCCCCACACAGTGACCAACACTCCAGATTGGAAAAATTGTTCTGATGCGGGTCTGTAATTATTAGGTAGGGTAAACATTTTTTTTAATGTATTTCTCGGCCGTTTGTGTGTCTGTAGCAGCTTCCCTGTTCAGGGCCTTTGCCCTGCGTTTTTCTGGGTTTGTTCCTTTACCTGGCTGGTTTATAAGAGCTCTTGGGTTATCAGGACCCACAGCCCCCACTGTGCTGTGGGTGTACAGTAGTTTCTCCCAGTCTTGCAGTCATCCTTAACTCCACTCATGCTGTCTTTTAACATATTGAAACTTTTCATTTGCGTGCTGTCCAGTCTGTGTATATTTTTGTTGTGCTTCTAAATTTTCTCTTTCCCCAGGGAAGCTTTCTTTTTCTAACATCATAAGAATAATAAAAATTACAGCCAACACCCGGACAGTGTCTATTACAAGCCAGAAACTGTTATCGTGGTCTCACACATATTAATTGATTTAAACATCTTTTAATTTGCCTATGTTTATATGGGGAAACTGAGGCAGAGAGCGGTTACAACTCATATGCTGGTAAGTGTGGTAAGTGTTGTTGGAGTTGGAGCTCAAACCCAGGCTGATGGGCCTTACTTCATTGGCGTTTTCAGAATCTCCCCCGGCCCCAGTTATGTCTTTAATTTACGAGGCATGTGTATCATGTAGTGTTGGGGGGGGGGCATTACAGGGCTCAGTTTCTGAGTGTTGTGTGAGTTAGAACTGCATTCTCCTTCAGATTGGATGGTTGGTTGTCCGACCGTTTCTTCAGTCACCACCCTTTCTCCTGGATGGAGAAAAGCCAGGAGAAAAGCCACCCTTTCTCCTGAAAAGCCAGGTTCAGTGTCCCAGTTCTCTGCACCTCGTAGAGTGTCCCTCAAACACCCCACGGGGTTAGGTCAGTCCAGGCACACACCATTGTTTGTCGAAAACACAAGAGAGAAGGGAGAGATGCAGTTCTCCTTTCAAGGCATGCAAAGTCCTGTGGATGGAATTTCTTCCTCTCACCTTCTCCTGTTTCTCTCCAGCATATTCCCCAGAGTGAACTTTCTTGGGTTAATTACCTTCATCAAATTCACTGGGATGAAGGAGTCTCCAGGAGAGACAGGGGCTTGGGAGAGGGGCTGAGTTTCTTATTGTTCCTTAATGGAGACTGTGGGTCTCACCATTTACCTTTAAAAAAAGGACTGGGAACAAATGTTGAAAGTCCTAAATGTCCCCTGTTCTGAAGTTCTTATTCAGATAGCATGGAGAAAACAGGACTGTGACTGCGCATTTTCAGTATAAACAGTTTGCAGCTACTGCTGATGTCTCGGTCTCCTGTTGGATTCCGGGGAAGCGGTTTCACAGCCCCTGACTCAGGCCGAGGAGCAAGGAGGTCTAATTTCAGAAAATCTAAGGACTAGTGCTTTGTCGAAGTATTTGTGAGCCTCCCCACCCCCAAATCCTCTCAAGCTAAAAGCCCTAGATCTTCTGGTGACAGAAGAATCTCAAACTGTCAGTCGCCTCCAGCCCACCCCCACGCCGAGGAATAAGTCACCCTTGTGGAATTCTTTGCATGGATGCCATCTGCTGTCTTAGGGGTGGTCTGTAACCCGTAGGAGAATTTTACTGCCATTATGCCATTGCCTTCGCATTCCAGAATCGCTCCGTGTGCTACGGCTGCTCTAGGTAAACCCCGTCCGGCAGGAAGATGGCCACGTATAGCGGGGCAGAGGCGGGACCCGCTTTCCAGTCCTTCCAGCCTGCGGGCCCGTGGACCGGGACGACTTGCTCTGCAAGGGCAGATTTGAATACATTGAGTCCCAACAGGTGCTTCTGGTTTTTTGTTTTGAAAGGGAAATTATAAGGGAGTAATTAAGCATTGTCAGAAACATTGTCAGGAAAAGGCAGGAGTTTTTAAATAATTACATAATGCACTTGAACCATGCTCTTTATTCTGTTTTCAACAACTTGAAAGTATAAATACTATTGAAGTGAAACGTGGGACAGGCAGTTACTGTGAAAACCCATTTTGGTAGTACCGAGTCGTTTCATGCTTCAATATTTAATAATGTTAGGTTTCCGGCACTCTTTTTTAAAAAGACCAGGATGTAGGATGAAAGTTAAACATGTTTAATGACAGAAAATCTGTTGCTCACAGGAATGTTGGAGGTTATTAAAACCAGCAGCCGTGGGGTGGGGATCCCGGGCACACCGAAAACACCGTAGTGGAGGCTTCTGGGTAGAGTCGCCAAATTCAGCAAGTAAAAACATGGAATACCCGGTTAACTGTGAATTTCAGGCAAACGTTATTTTTTATTATAAATATGTACCATAAAATATAATTACTATGTCTGTTTACCCGAAATCCATTTTTAACAGACATTCTGTGTTGTACCAGGCACGACCCGCCCTCCGTGGTGAGGAAGCTCTGTCCCAGTGTCCTGCCAGTGGGCCTGACAGGCGCATAAAGAGAGATAAGTGGCTTCGTTGTGGGTAAAACCTTTTTATTTTTTTTCGGAGGTTCCCAACAAAAGAGGAAAATTACAAATGCCTCAAATGATGATTTCCAATTTTTGTTATTTATAGAAAACTGTCATATCAGATTTTCACATTTTCTACATTAACTAAAACGCTTTTTCTATAATGAAATCTGAAATCTTCTCCAGCGCTATTTGGTAAAATTCACTTTTCAATAATTTTTTCATTACTTCCTTTGACTGAAGTGCTTTCGAGCTGCACAGAGCATGGTGCATGTCAGGTGGCCGGCCGGGTCCACGGCAGCCTCGCCGGGCGTGTCCAAGTGTCCTCGTTCCCACTCGGCTCCCGGCCGCCTTCTGCTGTCGCTGTGTGTGTAGGTGATGGGAATTCTCGGCACTCGAGTGTTGGCAGTGGTGCCTGGAAGACCCCACGTGTCTGCCTTCCGAGGATGCTAATAGGAAACGCCGGAGGAAGATTTGAATCAGGGCTAATCATCGAGAATGAGCAGGGAACTTTCTCTAGAGGCTAGGTCCTCATCCCGTGAATGGCAAACTAGTTGGAAGGTTAGAAATGTTTATCTACTGATAGTGTTTGATTTGTAACCTGTTAATTAACAGGGCAGCTTCCCCGGCCCAGGACGAGGGCCTCCAAAGCCTGTCTGTCTGCTCTCTTAGGTCAACAGTCCTAACACCCATTTCGTCTGTGGGGATGGCTTGGGGACAGGCTTTGCGGGAGGAATTTCCCATCCACTTGCTGTCCCTGTTGAGTCTCCCTGTCTGCCTTTTCTGGTGGCAGGTTAGTTCTTGAGGACTGTCGGGCCTTTGTAACCACTTTTGAGCTGACCTCTGGACCTCCTGAGTGGCCAGTCCCGCCAAGTGGTCCTCGTACTCCTGTCTCTCAGAACAAGGCAGGAGACTGGCCACAGGGACCAGCGAGCATCCCATCCCTGCATGCCTCCCCTTGACTTGCTCCCCTGCGGGGGTGGAGCCTTGTAGTGAGGGAACATTCCCTGGGTCCGCCTCTGGGGCACAGAGTCCTGGGGGGGGAGGGCTTCTCCCACTCTGTCAGCACATTTGGCACGTGCTGATTTTATGTGGACTTGGGCTGATGAGTCTGTAATGTGTTCTTTAAAAACCTGTTTTGTGGAGGGAGCTCTTGGTGAGCCCTTGGCGAGCTCTTGGCTAACCTCTAACTCAGTAGTCCCCGAGCCGAGGTGGTTCCAGCCTCATCTTCGCATGTCTGCTGTGTTCATGTTTATGTATTTCCCTTCTGCCACCACCTCCCTCCTTTTCGAAAATCTCTAAAGAGAAAGGGAGCTGGGGGAGTGCATTCCCAGGCTCTTCCGGGCAGCCCAGCCGAGAGGCTTGGGTCCCGGGAGTGCTGGGAGGGTGTTTCACCTCCACTCTCCGCGCTCTGTGACGGGGTCCCTCCGTCCCTGTTCGTTTCCGTTTGCTTTCCACGTGCCTTTTTCTTCAGAACCTTCGTCCCATCTGGAGAGTGTCCTTTGGCTTCTCCAGGGGAGGTGAGCAGATATCAGGTCTGGCTCCCAGTTAGAAGGTTATTTTTCCTGGAACTTGGGGCAAACAAGTCAGACATAGCAGGGCTGGAATTGTTCTTCGGTGTACATCCTTACTTCTTTTGCACCTTCTTCATCCTGAGAAGCTGGACAGGTCCAGCAGCCCGCCACCGTGCAGTGACGCCAGCACATCTCTGACAGCGGAGGACCGAGCCCTGAATGACCTCCAGGCTTTCCCAGTAGGATTCGGTCCCCCTTACTTGTCAGAAGAGCACAGCGCCGCCAGGCTGGTGACGGCTTGCGTGGTCTTCCCGGTGCACGCAGGTAGATTGCCCTCAGTCCATTCCCTTGATGCAGGTGCGTCTTAAGGGCCTTTGGGACAGTGGGATGACAGCGTTGGGGTTTGGTGTTTGCTCCCCCATTTCCTGGGGCCCTTCTGAGGGCCGTGGAAGGGAGTGTGTGTCACTTTGGGGGTCCCGCAGGATGAGATGGCAATGCTGCGGAGGACCCGGGACAGGCGCTCTTTGTGTGCAGCGGAGACTGCCCCCAGGGGAGACCACCCCAGGGAACGAGCCCATTGGGCTTCAGATTAGAGCACGTCTCGCCGAGCTGGCCGCATCGAGTTCCGGACTTTTTAGGAGCCATAGACTGTCACGAGCCAGGAAGGTTCTCTGAGCAGCAGCACGAGAGTTTGCTCCACGTGAGGCACTGCTGTGCCTGTGTGGGGTGGGGGAGGGACAGGGCCACCCCCAAGGCTCACCTCCAGCTCAGGAGTCCCCGAGCCGAGGTGGTTCCAGCATCATCCTCCCACGTCTGCTGTGCTTGTGTTTCTGTATTTCCCTCCTGCCGCCACCTCCCTCCTTTTCGAAAATCATTTAAAGATAAAGGGAGCTTGGGGAGTGCATTCCCAGGCTCTTCCAGGCAGCCCGGCCGAGAGGCGTGGGTCCCGGGACTGCGATTTCCTCCGTGTCCTAGACATTAGTCAGCGAGTGTGACTCTGCAGCCAGCTGTGTAGGCAGCACCGTGGGGAGCGATTTGGCCGGAGGCGTCTGCCTGTGTGTCTGTTTGTTCGCTTTCTGGTTCTCGGATTAGGATCTGACTCCATTTCTGCTCAGACTGGGTTCCCATTAGTGATGGCCACAGCTGCCGTGTAGGAAGACCAAACAGTTTCTCCAGGGACAGAATTCCGTACTTTGTCCAGTCGTTTTGTGTCCAGCGTCGAATCCGCACCCTGCTCTCTCCATCTCCTTCTTCTTGCTGCAATCATTCATGTTCGTGAGCCTTTGGGGCTTTGAGTTTATCGAGAGTTTAGACTTGGGCTTCTCTGGGTTTGCTTTGAGGTGAGGAGTTCCTGAGTCATTCTTCTGTGGGTGACTTTTCCTGTCTGGCGCTCTAGGTCCCGAAGGAGCCCAGAGCTCCCTCGGCGCTCCTTCTGCCTCCTCACTCCTCCCAGAAACACTGTCACACGTGTTTCTCCTTTGCCTCGCTTGTTCTTTATTCCCCTCGGAGCGTGGCGTCGGGGCTGAAATCTCACCTGGGGAAGTCTGAGACAGCAGCGACAAAGCCCATCTCCACCAGGGTGGAGGGAGTCCAATTACACAGCTAATTAATCCAACAGATGTCATTGTGAGCACTCATTTCTTCGTAATCTGGATGCACGCATCCCACATTGCTGAGATAGGTTTTGGGCTTGTTGCAAAATGTCTTTTTTTTTTTTTTTCCAGCCAGACTTGAAGGACTAGCATGTTTCCTGTTCAGCCTTTTTATGCTGTAGCGAGACGTTGCTGGTTTTCCAGAAAGCTCTCCCCCACCACTGCAATCGTAGATGGTATCGTTGTCCCAAGTGCAGGTCACACTGTTTGGCACCAAGCTGGTGTCTGTGTCACGTGTTAGTTTGTTTCTCCAACTGGTGTGTCAGCCTCTTCCGAACACAGGCCGTCCTGACCACTGAAGGTGTCACTTGAGAATTCAGCACGTGACCAGCAAACACCAGTCGATGGTCACCAGCTTTTGTCCTTCATTTTGTTGTCTTTTCTGAAAGCAAGTTTGTGATGGCAGTAGCTGAAGAGTGTTTGGAGGGTGCCATTTTGCTGTAAGACAGTTAAAAAGTGTAGAGCCTGCATGGTTTGGTTAGTGATGTTGAACAACTCCCGTGTGGGGCAGAAGAGGGTCCTGGGAGGTGGCAGAGGGGTGCTAGGAAGCAGGAGAGGGAGGGGCACTGGTGGGGATGGACTAGACTGGGTGAAAGGCACTGTTTCCTGCAGGGGGCTTGGGAGCAGCTGTGGGGTGCTGCTCGTGGCCTGGCCCTCAGGCTGGCAGCCTGTGCTCACAGACGTCGACTGGTCCTGGGGGTGGGGGGTGGCACCCGCCTGAGGCCACATTGGCTGAGTTCTCTTTGCCAGCAGCCTCTCCCCTCAGTCACGCCAACTTTGGGAGTGAACTCAAGATGTCCCCTCCTAATTGCTGGATCCAGAAACCACACATTTCACCTCCGACGTGATGGATCCCCGGTTGCCTCCTTGTCACTGAATCCACTGGCCATGCGCTAGTTCCACGTGCTCTCAGCAGCCTTCCCCACCCTTTCTCCTCCTCCTCCTCCTCCCTCTGGCTCTTGTAACTCCATCGTCCAGCCTCTCTGGGCTCTCCTTCTTGGTCTCCTTGCTGGCTTCGCTTCTGTTACCTTATAGTTAATGTTGGAGTCCCCAGCACTTGTCCCGGGCCCCTTTTTCTTTTTGTTTATAACTTTCCCTAAGTGCCTAATTCAGTCCAGTGGTTTTAAACATCTGCCTTCTACTGACGCCCAAATCTGTGTCTCTAGCCCTGAACTCCATCTGTCCGTCTCCTTACTGGACATTTCTGTTTGAATGTTTGGTAATTGCTTGATGAGACTTAGCATGCTCTGGAGAGGAGTCTTGATGACTGTTAACCCCCAAACCCCTTTTTGCTGTGGGCTCCTGCCTCCTGGTCAGGACCACTGCCAGCCTGCCATTTGCTCTACCAAGCCCACGAGCAGGGAATCATTTGTGAGCCACTCTTTCAGCTGCAGCCACCCCGTCAGTGAGTCCTGCTGGCTCCACCTTCACACTGTTTTCTCCATCCTCCCCACCGTCTCTCACCGTGTGAACTCTGTCCGTGCTCCTACCCTTGTCCCTTACAGTGCGCTCTCCATACAGTGACTTTGAGAAAAGGAAAATCAGGTCATATCTCTGTCCTGCTAGGACCCAGCAGTGGCTTTCCATCTCCTGTAAAATAAAAAGCCAGACCTTTCCCTGTGGCTTACAAGCCTCTTTATGACCTGGACTCCACCCACCCTTCCCACCTTACCAGGTATTACCCTCCCCTTTGCCCTCTGTACTTCACCTCCCTGCCCTTCTTTCTCATCCTTCAATATGGCAAGCGTGTGCCTGCCTCAGGACCTTTGCACTTGCCATTCCGCTGCCTGGAATGCACTTTCCTGACCCGACAATCATCTCTCACTAAATGTCTCGTCCCCACAGAGGCTTTCCCTGGCCATCCACTCGGATGTAGCTGCAGCATCACTTCACCCAAGCTTACTTCTCTGTGTTGACAGTTATCCATTTTCTTGTTCGTTCATTTATTTTTGGTCTCACAAAAGATCAGGGACCATGGTTGGTTTTCTTAATGGCTGTATCCCTGGCATTTAGAACAGTGTCCGACAGCAGCCCAGTAAACACTTGTGGAATGACAAATGTACTAGCAGAGTGTGCCCATGATTTTTCCCCTGCCATGGGAGCTGGTATAGTAGCTCAGTCTGAACGCTTGGCTTTTCATAATTTAACGTCTAAATTCACATATTCAAGTAAAGTGGATGTCCTGTGTGGGCCCGAGTGTTCCAGAGCTGCTTGTCACTGTGGCGTCCGGCCTCAGTTTTGTGCAGAGCTTCCTTCCTGTGTTGACCCACTGGGGAATAATTGTGGTGGTATAATTGTACAGCTTGCATCCACGTATTGTGGCAGTCCCGACGTGCAGCTGGCCCAGGCTCTGTATCCCAAAACTCCACTGACCCACATCACAACTCCTCGTACTCCACAGTCATAGAGGTTGATGTTGTAGAGAAATCAATGGCACTTTTTCCCTTTTATTCAGTACAATAGTCTGTTTTTGTAGTGGTCTTTCCCCTCTACTCATTTCTAAGACCTCAGCAGCAGGATCTGTTTCTTCTCATCTGTGTCTTTCCCAGGACCTCGCAGATAGTAGGTAGAGTGCAAGTAGGATTTGATATCCAAACATGGAGTCTTAAGTGTAGAAATTTAAACATTGGGTCCAGCCTCGAAAAGCCTACTCCTTCTGTTTCCTTACAGTCTGCTCTGTTCACTCTCCAGCTCCCTGTCTGCGCCCAAATGATGCTCCTCAGCCCCAGATCCGCTTGTCCCCAGGAGAGCCGTGCTCCTGATGGCGGAGCACACTCTCCGTAACAGTGGGCCTCCAGCGTCCCGCTCTCCTCCCGCCCCGTGTTCAAGCCACACATCCATGAGCACCTGCTGTGACGGGACACGGTGCTCACTTCCTTAGGGCCGTGGTCCTCAACTTCACAAACTTTGCCGACTGTGATCCAAAAAGAGATACATTTTAACATTGGTGGCCCAGCACCTGTAAACATTTTGTGTTTATAACTGAAACAAAAATTCTCTTAAATAATTTTATCCTTACTTCATGGCTGCATTTTGGTCCTTCCTAGCCTGTCCTTTCTGCACAAAAAGCTGGTGTAGTACTCAAGGCATTGATTTGTTACTCCGCTAATGCAATGACTCCCAACGCAGGGAGCTGTAAAAGAAAAATCTGCATTCCCCGCCCAGCCCTCAGTTCTGATTTGGTTTGCCGTGGATGCTAATGTGCAGCCCCAGGTTGAGAAGCACGGCTTTAATGGCTCGCGGCCTGCACTTTGGGAAACATTGCCATGCCCGATTCAAAGAGGAGTTGATCACTCAGTGAGAGCTGTCAGATCTGTGCACGAGAGTTATCCAGTGTGGAGCGGGGAGGAGTCACATCCAGTTGGTTAGGCCAGAAAAGACCCCTGGCAGAGAGGGAAGCTGGAGTTTGGGCAAGCTTTGAGGAGGGAGCGGCCACAGAGGTGAGCAGCACGCTGGACTGAGGACAAAGGCAGATGCGTTTATTCTACTTGCTGAACCCGAGGCCATAATTCTAAATGGGTTTTAGGAGAGCTTTCTTTCATGCACTTGTGGGTTAGTGTAACTTTTCAAAGAAAACCATTTCTGAACTAAATATTTCATACTAATAACACACTGGAACTGGGGCCTTTTCAGTGTTTTGCTAGTAAGGAGGTCTGCTCAAATGAGCTGTTAAAATAATAAAGTACTAAGAAAAACCCCATAAACATAGGTAATACTATACATGCTGAAATGTTTGGGGAAGCACAGTGTGCTGATGTCTGAAATACATTTTGAAACGCATCGGAAATGTAAACTGCACTGATCGGTGTGTAAAAGGATGGATAGGTATACAGCAAAGTGTTAGTTGTGGCAGCTGGCTGGTAGGTATATAGGGGTCTCCTAAATGACCCTCCCCCCCCTTGTCTCTGACTGAAAACTTTCATACTACAACGTGGGGGTAAAATACTGAGACCTAATGGTTAGGTAGTCTTTCCACTCTGAACTCAACCACAGAAGCTGCGTGTTTGATGTGAGGGTTCTTCGCCACCCCACTGTCCCCCTCTGCCTCCCCGTGCTGCGGAAAGGACTGGTCGTGATGTTCTGCCTGCTGTGTCTGAGAAGACGGGGCTCACACGAGTTACTTCTGTTCTTTACAGACAGGGGTGTATGTACATTTCACCAGCAGCAAAAACGTTGCCCGGTTGAGTCTTGCTCTGGGACACTGCAGGAGAGGCAGGGGGAGTCCCACGGGCTCTCAGTCATTCCAGAAGCTTTGGACACCCACTAGGTGCCAGGGACTAGAAAACTTCAAGCTAGGATGCCTGAGTGTCTCGAGGGATACTCAGGTAGCTCTTTGGTCTTCAAAGGAGGAGCAGCTCCCTGGCATCAGGCTGCCTGGGTTGGAATCCCAGCTCCTGCCCTTCACAGCTGTGTGGCTTTGGGCACGTAACTAATTCCTCTGTCTTCTGCTGCAGAAAAATGGGCTCCATAAACAACCTGCCTAATGGGACCGTTGAGCACGTTAAATAAGGCCATACCTGGGATGTGCCTACAGTACACTCAGCACAGACAATGCGACTTGTTAAGAATGCCATGTTTTTTTGCATTAGATTTTCTGTTGTCGTAGGAAGACCACATAATTGAAGTTATTTTATAATTTGGTTTTCATTAGCTTTGAACTTGCCACATCACACTTTTGGTTTGGAGGACAGAAAGGCTGGTGGGTTTTTTAGGGTTGGAGGAGGGAGGAAGAATTTTCAAGAGAAAGGTGACCAGTGTGCAGTGCAGTGACTTTGGGCAAATAACATAACCTGGGCCAGTGGGTCATGGTTCCATCTGAAAAGTGAGGGGCTGGGAGGGGTCCCTAAATGCCTTTCAAGCATTGAGTGTGTATTCATAGGACTTTTTTTTTAAAGGAATACTTCTGCCTCTTCCCCTAAGTAATGGAGCAAGAAGTGATCTAGCGAAGTACTAATAAAAATTTTAAAAGGACTCCAGGTCCAGCCTTATTTTTGCTACTACTTGTCTGAGAAGTACCTGAGAGGTCTTCAGTTGTGAGAGCAATAATCAGTGAGGTTGCTTTTATTAACATAATTTTTTTAGCTTCTGTCATATTTTATTTTTTTCTCTTTATTAAGTTTATCAGGAATACTATGTTACATTTTATTAACATCACTTTATAATATTGTTCTGCATAACCTGGGGATTTCAGTATTTGATTTTTTTTTAAGGGAAAAGAAACAGACTTCCCCCAGGCGCCAGCACAGCTGTGGTTTCCCTTGTGTGACCGAAGGAGGCATACGTAAGAATTTAGTCCTGGACACTGATACAGAGGACACAGCACACTCAGAACTATATACTTTTTTTAAATTCCCATATATATTATTTTCTGACTAAAGCTAATGCATATTTACTCCAAACAAAAGCAAAGTTATAATCCAGAAATGTACAGCATGAAAGGCAGAGATTGAAAAATGGAAGTTACATTCTAGTTAAATTAGAATGCATTTGGCTTTGTGTGTCTTTGGGTTTTGTATCTGTGTCTGTTTACGTTTTGTAACCGTGGCAATACCGCAGAATATCGTAAAGGGGGAACAGCCACTACACAAGTGAAGTATTAGCTGACACTGCAGAGCCGCCGTACCCACCTTGCCTGAGCGAGTTCATTTACACGGAAAACCGCAGTGCTGCCGGCAGGGATGACCTCACAGGCCTTAGGAGTCTTCCTTCGCTGTTTACATTTGTGTCTGTGCTGGTGGCTGTCCCATCCCTGTCTGCACTCACAGGAGGGAACACCTGGGGTCCAGTATGGAAAAGCGTTTCCATGGCGACTCTTTGTTATCCATCGGTTTATACCATTTCAAAATTTTTCTTCTGCTCAAACTTTTTTTTTGAAAAAGCATGTATGCATTCCTCCTCTTCCCTTCTTTGTACATGGGCGTGAGCCTCCCTGACAAGTCAAATTAAAGATGTTTTCTCCTTACCCCCACCTCTTTTGAAAGGTGATTTGTTGTTGTTGTTGTTGTTGTGTAATGAAATAAAGGCTAAACCTGGCATTTCTGATGAGCTCTGAGTCAATAAGTGGGAGGAGATGCCTCCCTGCTTGATCTGAAAGAACACTGCTAAATAATCTTTAACAACTGAAATGATGTGCAAAAGTATGCACAACAGAAAAATCGCACCAGGTTCAGTGTCTGCCTGGGGAATCTGTCAGTGCGAGCAGGCCTGGAAAGTGGGCCTGAGAGACAGAGCAGCTCTTTGCCATTTGAGTGGGGCGTTCAGCGGGTGCTGTGAACACTCAGTCGTGGCGACGTAGGTCTCATGCCGGTGTCAAGAGGTGTGAGGCATGTAAGGACCTGTCTGCAGTTTATGTCTCGAAACACCTATGACATGAAATGCAAATCACTGGCAATAACATGTTAAGGTTGCAAATTTGAACACAAATGAAGACATGCAAAAGAAAGTTTTGCATGGCAACACTCACCTCGCATGTGGTAATTATTGCTTTCAAATATGATATATTCTAATAATGTCCAGGGTGTGGGACACTATTATGCCCCACAGTTATTACTCCTTGGGAGAAATTTTACATTTTATAACTAACTATATGCAAGTCTTTTGCATTTCTTACACCCTCTGATGTCGGTAATGATTCTGTCATTTATCATCAGCAAAATCATAGTCTTCCTTATTTCAGAAACCCACAGATACTATCTTTGTTTTCTTTCCCTGTAGGTGCTGTGGGTATTTCTAAATGTATCAATGCTGAAGTGCTGTTCGTGTTTGGCAATAGCAGATAAAGGCAAATGCTAGTTTTGTGTTGTTACTGTGTGGCTTGAATTGCTACTGTTTCCCTAGACACTTAATTTTTGAGATGTTTTTGTTGTGTCACATGCTGCTTGTGTCCCGGTCATTTCAGATGCTAGGACTTAGGACTTTTGTTGGCCTCAAGAGACTGTGAATGTAGAAAGTCTGCCTATCAGAGCAGATCACACATAAGTAGTTTACTTGCATTTTTCTTTTATCCCTCCCATTCTAAATGGCTGGGCAAAGATTTTATGTGCAGAAGCATCTTCCAAGAGTATTTTTCATCAGATGCCACTCCTTTCCTTGGGTGCTGCACACAAAAAGAAATGGGCAGGAAGCTCTGTGGGTAAGGCGAGTATGCACGAAGTGTGTTATGTGTGTGCACTTTTGTAAGTAAAGGTTCCTCTGCCTCTGTTCTCCCTTCTCACGTCGGGGATCTGGGCGCCCAGCGCTTCCCCACGACTGCAGTGGGTTCAGCGTAATTGATGCGGTCTCATTTCCCACAGCTGATGAGGATTATATCAGCTTGGTTTAACAGTCTCATTTTCTGCTCCCAGTGCACACTTGTTTTAATGTGTTTCAGTTAATGAGGTAGAAGAGAGGACGAGGTGTTACTGTTTATACACAGACAGTGAGCTTGTGCAGCGAGCCCTGCCCCAGCCCACGTGGCCCTGCGTGTCCTTGGGGGGCACGTCCCACAGAGCGAAGCCACCTTTTCGGAACATGGCTTTTCATGGCTAATGCAGGTAATGATTATTACCCATCAGCTTTCCCAAATAGTCTTATTAACACTATTTCTCCTGTTGCAACATGTATTTCATATGTCACGATAAAAAAAAATTGTAACTTGGCTCAGCTTGGGGTGCAGCCGAGGGCCTTGGTGAACCCTCCACTCAGCTTTTTCAAACCCTGCGATTCACTCCCCAGCCCTGCGCCCCTAGTCCCCTCCCCACGTAACTCAAGCGAAACAATTTCAGAAGTCCCAGAGGAACTGTACCTCTGCGTGGGGCACACAGGCATGAATACTTTGTATTTGAGATGCCGTGGGGTCAGAACAGTGCTACTGGCAGGGATGGCGGAAGAGGGAGAAGAAACTTCCAGGGGACATTTAATATGAACAGAGTCTGGTTTGGGCCATGACTTTGCTCTTGCTTTTGTGGAGAGGTGGGGCTCTTGAGGTTGAAGGCCCTCGTAATTGAGATGCAAATATTGCCACCCCTTTCTTTGAGCTTTTTGGGGAGCAGGCTGCTGCCTCAGGGTGGCTGGGAAAGCAAGGTGGGGTGGGCCTTTTGCATGTATTCAAATCTCCAGCTTCTGGATGCATGGAAATAGAGGGTGTGCCAGGAGAACAAAGGAGACCTGTCCCTTTTTGGGACCGCACTGAACCGTTTTGCCGCCCACAGACACGCTTGTGGAGGGACCCACTCTCGTACCTTCCACCCCCTCTCCTTCCACATTCCACGTACACCCTTTCCTTTTCCGCTTCTCTCTGTGAACACGCAGCACCCTAAATGGTTAAACCTGTTGCCTGGCCTTGGCGCCGTGCCAGCCCTGTGGGGCGCTGCACAGGCTGGAGGCCCCCGGCTCATCCAGCTTCCTGAAGGCACAGCGGCCATGGGTTTCAGCAGGAATTAAACAATTACTAAGTCTTAGTCCTCCCCACCTTCCGTGGATTGACTCTATAAATTGTCAGCCTGTTGACATTTTAATGCGAATTATGTCATGTGGTATCCCCTTTGATTTCGACATGCCTCAGTTTGTAAATACATGAGCCACTCAAAGGCTTGTGGTTAGTGTACACTGCGGAGGCCTCGGGGTTTTTGGTGGGGAGGGAGCGCTGGGGAGCGCACAGTGCTGGGAGTGTGCCTGGCGTGGCAGGCCTCTCACAGTTACCCGGGGCGGCTCCGGCTCCGGAGGGGGCCTGCTGCCAGCCCCAGCACCGTGCTCTTCGCCTCCCAGCCCCTCCCGGGGCACCGGGAAGGCCACCGCCTTTGGGGACCAGGTCACAGGATATTTTTATTGGACGCACTGGTGGCCAAGCATTTCCCCAGTCACTGTGCAGCTCTGTTTCTCCTCCGCCCCGCCCCACCCCCAGTCACCAGCACCAGAGAAGAACTGACTCACTCTGGATCCCACAGCACACCAGTGGGTCAAGGGGGCCTTACCTGGAGCAGGAGTTTCACTGAAAGGGTGTGGCCATCCCAGTGGGAAAATGACTCAGGAAGGACTTTAAAGGAAATGTTGGATAAAGACTGAGAAGTTGAGGAAGAGAGGAGAAAGGTAAACAGCGAGGATTGTCAGACAGAGGAAAAAGGAACACTCCTTATTTGTGCAGAGACGACGAAAATGTGGGCGTCCGAAGACTCTGGGTGCTCAGATTCTAAAATTCAAGGGAGGAGATTTTGAAATAGACTCAGAGGGGCAGTTCGCCAGTGAGGACAGTTGGGAAACCCGTGTGCCAGACCCTGCCCCACACGCACTGCCCTGCACACCCCGTGTTCTAGCCCCGCTTCTCCATCGTTGAGACCGGCCCTGAAAATGACCGGCCCCGGAGGAGCGGCTCCTTGGGGCCCCTGCACCCGTCGCACGTCAGTGCTGACCGGAGTCAGGCGTGGCTGTTCTGAGACTCAACGGGGCGCTCCCGCAGGCCGCTGGCCAGGGTGGCATCATTGATAGACCCCGAGAAGGGACCATCAGAAGGGAAGCTGGTCTCTGCTTCGCACAAAGGGGGGCATGCGATCTTCCCTCCTCAGAACATAGCAACTGCCGGGCCTGCTGTCTGCGCTGGAATTTGGCCGACTTACAAAAATGTCATGGGATCTTTAAGGGCCATGGGTGGTCAGGACCCATTTCCCACGTGCTGAGTAATTCCAGTTTCATGTGTGAATAATGCCCATAGTAAAGCAATTAGGGCTACACATAGTCTGAAGAGGAAGAGGGACCCAAACTCCTGTTGATCAGACACACTTGAAGCTCACTGATCTCTCTGGTAACTTCCCCAGTGCTCAAAAAAAAAGTTTTGGATGGATTTTCAATCTTAATTCATCTTTTAAAAGTTTTAATAAAAAGATAGCTAGAGAGAGAGAGAGAAGAGAAAGGAAATACATTCTTCAGGAGCACCGTGTAGTTGGTTGCCATGAGAAGTTACATTTGGTTCCTCTCCAACATCTCTAGTTAAAGTTTAGCTGTAAGGGTATATGTGAAATAAAATGGCAGGATATAGTAATGATCATGGCCCCAAAGAATATTACTCTTTGCTAATTAAAAAAATTCCACTTGATGTTTTTCCAAATTAAAACAAACAGTGACTTCCAAGGCATAAAATGAGCCCTGGGCTTTGTAAAAAGACCATAAAATGTTGTTTGCAACATGTACATTGGTCTCAGTCACCCACTTCTTCTTACGTTGTGGTGAATATAAGCTAACCATTGGACATGCGCTTTCAGAGATAAACTTAGGGCCTTTTCGGTAAATTGGTATGTGTTCTGTTAAGTCGCTAAAGAGAGGCGGGTAGCAGCCTGTGAGTCCTTTCCTTTCATTCACGTCTCCCAGAAGGTCACTGGCTGCCCTCGGCTGCTGTGCGTCCCGGCGCCTGGATGACTGGTCAGTGAGGGAGGAGGCCACAGGCTGGCACTTGGTTTCCCAGCCCCATGAATGAGAAGGATTCTGGATGGTTGGAGAGTTGGAGGTGAAGGGATCAGTGAATTCCCTTTTGCTCCTTCCTTTTTCTTCATCTTATTCCTTAAAAAAACAGGACGGGGGCAACTTAGGGTGTGATGCACAGGTGGCAAACACAAGGCCCGTGGACCGAATCCGGCCCTCCGCCTTGTTTTATCCTGCCAGGTGGCAGTGCCCAGCTCCTATCCCCTAGCTCCTGGTTAAGGAGTAGTGTAGTTTTAGGACTGTAAGATGCACCGAACCATGAGACGCACCTAGGTTTTAGAGGAGGAAAATAGGAAAAAAAATTTTTGAAGCAAAAAAATGTGGTAAAATATTTAATAACCTGTGACCCTGGTCCACCGCCAACCCCTGTCCTCCCCTCCACAAGGAGCCAGGTAGGCTACATTCAGACTATAGGACACATCCCCATTTTCCTCCCAAATTTGAGGGGTATGTCTTATAGTCCAAAACATATGGTAGTTACATTTATAGAATCCTAAAATTACATTCGGCCCTTTGAAGGCAACCGCCAGGCTGATGTGGCCCCCGGTGAATGAGTTTGACATCCCCTGGAATGGAAGATAAGGGAGGCACAGGAATGTGGGAGGTGGATACAGGTTTGGGCTGCACTTGCGCTCGGCTGGGAATGTCCGTGTCAGAGCCCCCTTTCTCGGCCAGTGGCACGTGGACTCAGCATTGCTGCTGTGGTCGGGAGCTGTTCGGCCTGACCTGCAGCCTGCTTCGACCTGCTGGCATTTTCTGACGCTCAGGGAACTCTAGAACTCCCTTGTCCTTTGTAGAGGCAGGGGCCTTGAGTTTCTTTTTATTGAACTTTATGTGTATATACAGTAAAAAGATACAAGCAGCTAGCTGATGGAATAATTGACAGATTAAAAATGCATTTTTCTCACAATGACCTGGCTGCACTTGGAGCAGTGTGGATGGTGGCCGAGGCTTGCTCAGCAGGAAGAAGCCCGCCAGCCCCCGGGCAGCAGGGCAGATGGGCAACCGACTGACCTGTTTCCACGGCACAGCAATGGCTTTGTGTTGACTCCACATTCCAGCGTGCTGCAGCCCCACAGGTTATTTGCATAGCACACAAACAGCGGATTGTACAATGCGCACAGGTATCACTGGCACTGGCAGTGGACCATGGGTATGAATGGGACCTGTGTGTCCCAGTTTTAAGACCTTTCCAAACCAGCCCCGCTACTGCCTGGGCAGAGTTCAGACTTGCCAGGGTCGAGGGTTGGGGCAGGGGTGTCTGACCCATCTGCCTTGTCATTTCCAGGATCCGAAAATGCATTTGTATGAAGGCTAGGAAGAGATGGGATTAAAAATCCATAGGGAAGAAGCGCCCTGAGTAAGAAAACCCTGCAGGTTAGTTTAATAAGAAAAAAAAGGGGGAAGTTAGGAGGAGGCAGGGGAGGGGGCAATGAGAGAGTGAATGAGAAGGGTTTCTGACAATTAACTAATTCTCCTTGCTCTAACCCATGACAGAATTAATCACACATTAACACACTGACAGCAAAATTAATGTCATATGCAAATTAATAGTGCAGGCTTGGCATTCAACAGCCTGTTGGCTTTTTCAGGCTGGTGCTGCCGTTGCGCCCCCAACCCCAGCCCGTAGGCTGCTGTGTTTCACCCTCGCTGTGCCTGAGGATGCCCAGCACAACTTCGGAACTAACGCGGCATCCCCTTGGCTGTGCTGAAGCAATTTATGCTGAAATCCATGAGTGTTGTAGCTGTTTTGTTTTCTTTGTGGCAGCAGAATCAGGAATAAGGCAGGTGTTGGTCAGGAACCCTTTTGGCTGTAAATACTTACTTACACCTTGGCTTTGCCATCAGTAACTATCCTTGTAGGGAAGCAGGTTTTTTTCCCCCCTTAAAACATTCCCTGGAAGCTCCTGTAGTGTTGCTCCCGGATGCCGTCGTTAGGACGCACACTGGACTGGAGGGAGAAGGTGCGCTGAGAGCACAGCACCCCTCCTGCTGCCAGGGCTTTGCTTTCCACAGTTGCAGTTATCCACAGACATCTGGAGTCCGAAACTGTTCAGTGCAAAATTCCAGATATTTTGTGAGCGACCACATTCATATAACTTTTATCATGGTACATTGTTATACTTATTCTATTTTAATTAGTTATTGTTGTTCATCTCTTAATGTGCCTAATTTAGGAGTTAATTATCATAAGTATGAATGCATTGGAAAAACACATAGTGTATGGAGTTGACCCTTGAATAACACCGTGGTTAGGGGCACCAGGCCCCTGCATAGTTGACAATCTGCATGTGACTTCCGGCTCCCCCCAGGTTAACTACTAGTAGCCTACTGTTGACCGGAAACCTTACTGATAACAGTATCATAGTCGGTTAACACCTATTTTACATGATACATATATACTGTCTCCTTAGAGTAAGCTAGATAAAAGGAAGCGTTAAGAAAAGCATGAGGAAGAGAAAATACATTTAAGGTATTCATTGGGAAACAAATCTGAGTGTCTGTAGACCCAAGCAGTTGGAATCTGTGTCGTTCCAGGGTCAGCTGTACTACCTGTAGCTTCAGGCACCTGCTGGGGGTCTTGGAATGTAGCCCTGGAGGATAAGGGGGAACTACTGTTTATAACACAGTCAAATCTAAAGTCATTCTAGTTTTAGTTACGAACTACGAAGTGGAAATTGTTTTATGTGGCTTCGAGGAGGTTTAACCTATTGAAACCAACTCCAAAAAAAGAAAATGTGAGCCTCTTCTTGATGTTGAAAAATAAATAACCGAAAGAAAGAACAGTCTGTTTTAGAACATTCTGATGGCTGAACTTGAGCGCCTGGGGCCAGCGCAAGCTAGCCTGGATGACTAACCCACTTGTGAATCCGCCATCTGGGATAATTATTATTTTGACACTTAATGAGTAATGGTGCTGTGAAGCAGGCGTTACACGGTGTGTGAAGGCACGATCCGGCCTGGGAGGGGGTCCCTTCAGGAAGGACGAGGCAGTTCAAAGCGGGAGCAAACAACAGGCAACTGTTTATGTTGATTTAGAATGAGTGTCAGCGTTTTTTCGTGGTGCTGGTCCCCTTAGCTTTTTCATCAGCTCCCACTTCATCTGCTCCCAAGGAGAGGAGACTTGAGATGGATGAGGTCAGGACAGAGATCTGGGGAGGGAGCAGCGGTGCTGGCTGTGGAATCATCTTGACTCCTGGGCCTGTCGGCGCTTCCTCTCAGTGCCTGTTTCAGACAGCCCCGAGGACTGCCTGCCTGGACTAAATTGGACCATAGAAACTGGGACCCTGGAGAGCCATTAGTGCACACTTTGGTTTTGTAAATGAATCAAGGAGCTTGAATGGATCAAGGACATAAGTTATGTGTGGATGTACGCTTATGGATGTATGTATCTTGTGTCCTTGCTATCTGCTTAGATGGATGGTTGGAAATATGATGGATGCCGGCTTATGTGTATGTATGCAACATGCACATTTGCTCAAATTTTCATATGTGGCCTAGTGTCTTAGCTACTACTGATTTTATCAGTCCTTCTAGTAGTGACTTTACCACAGGCGGACCTGACGCCTTGTCTGAGGAACCTTGTGCAGACAGAGCAGGAAGCTAGAGCGGGGGTTGGGACTGTCTCCTGTTCCTTACTGCCATCTGTAACAGGGAGCCATTCGCCTCCCAGAAGCATTAGGGCTGGAATCATGATAGATGTGAAGGAGTTCTAAGGACTAGTGGTACAGCACACAGCAGTCTAAAGCAAATAGCTAATGATTAACACCTGATCATATAAGACTATTTCAGAGGCAAAAGCCACGTAATGGGGGCACACTGGAGGGACAGGGCAGTACAGGAGACTGTGCAGTGTGCTTGGCCACAGCCTTGCTCCCTGGCGCACATGTTATGCCAGTCCCTGCGAGGAAGGTGGCAGCCAGGTGGGTCTCCTTGCCATGACTCAGAGGCCGGCCTAGATGTTGGCCCTTCCCTAGTGGTGCAGCAGCATGAGCAGAAGTCCTCATCTCCATTGTCCTGCCTCCCACTGGGCATTTGTTGGCATAATGGGTTGAATAGAATGTGATGAAGTTAGGCTGCCAGAGAAGGAACAGGTGACAGTGGCCAAGGGGAAGGTCATCTTCCTGGAGCAGGTGGGCCTCCCAGTCCTACCAGAGTGGTTGGGAGGTGACGGGGAGCTAAAGCCCGTTCAGCAGGGGGCGATAGCAGACTGCAGTGGGCTTGGTGAGGTAACTGCAGAGGGCAGAATTTGGGTGCAAGAGAACACTCAAGAGGCGATGCATTGGCTGTCATTGTCTCAGACCGAAGTTCTCAGGAGGACAGCTGGGTGTGTGCTTTCTGGTTTTTGCACCCCTGGAGTGTGGAAAGGAGCCTGCTGTTCCTGTCGTTTGTTGTAAGTTCACAGATGTGACTATATCCCGAAAATGCTGCACTACGAGAGAAGGAGGCGAGCCTACCTCCCCGGACTGTATCTGAAAGGCCTTCCACTGGAGCCTACCTTTGGGGATGACTGGCAGAGGCATCTGCATACCTCTGCACCCAGCTGGGAGCTGGAACTGCTCTAACTTTGCATCTGTGCATGTGGCCGTTTTAATTTTCCCTGGATGGCCTTGCCTGGGATTCTGCCTGCTGCTTGCACAGGTTGCTAGGAAACTGGCAAGGCCTGTCTTCTCCTTGCTCAGGACAAGGCCTGAGGCCTGGAACCAGCAAGCATCTCAAGAACATGGGAGCTGAGCCAAATGCACTGCTCACATTTGCTCTCTGCCCTGAACCTTTCTCTCAAGACACCTTGACGTCTTTCTGCACATTCAGTGGTCATTTGCCACGTAGAAGCATTGCCTCATCAGCTGTCCTGTTGGTGTTCAGATGCCTTTATCAGGCAGTGAGGGGAGCCCCAAAATCCAAATGACTGTGGGCTTCCCTCTAATTGGCTTTCTAGGGCCTTTCTTGGGCTATCACACCTGAGCAGACCAGATGCCCTCGAAGTTCCCTGTCCCTCCCTGCTACCCACATGGTCTCCTGGTACACTTACCTCCTGCTCCCCAGCAGTGCCTCATGCCTTTCAAAGGAGGGGAAAGCGGGATGCATTTCTGGTCATGGAGTCATGGGAGGAAGTAACCAAGTGTCATTTCTATGAAGAAGTTATACAGGTTCTTAGAAGCTGCGTGACCTAAAAGCTTTGTTGATCTGTTGCCTTGTTACCTGCCTGCTTTCTGAGCACAATGGTGGGAGAAGGGGACAGTGGGATCTAAAAATCAGAACTGGGCTCTAGAGAGTTAAAAAGCAAAAGAATGCTGCCTCATTCTATCCCCATCCTATGCCCTGCTTTCTGAGCACAGTATCTGCCAAAATTTGATTTTATTTCATTTTCAGCATTACTTTGTATTAGTTTCAGGTGTACAGTATCATGGTTAGACAGTCATGCATTTTATGAAGTGTCCCCCTGACGTTTCTGGTACCCCCCAGCACCATGCATAGTTAATACAATATTATTGACTATATTCCCTATTCTTCACTTCACGTTCCTGTGACTCTTCAGTAACTATCAATTGGTACTTCCTAATCCCTGCATCTTTTATACCCAGCCCCCAGCCGTCCTCCCCCCAGCAACTATACTGTCAGTCTGTTCTCTGTGTCCATGAGTCTGTTTCAACTTTGTTCATTGATTTTATTCTTTGTATATCACAAGTAAGTGAAATCATATGGTATTTGTTTTTCTCTAACTGACTTATTTCACTTAGCATAATACCTTCTAGGTCCATCTGTGCTATTGCAAATGGCAAGATCTCATTCTTTTTATAGCAAGTAGTAGTCTATTGTATAAATGTACCACAGCTTTTTAATCCACCTGTCTATTGATGAGTGGATAAAAAAAGTTGTCTCCATAGCTTGGCTATTTTAAATAACACTAATGAACATAGGGGTGCATATATTCTTTCAAATAAGTGTTTTGGGTTTCTTTGGATGTGTGCCCAGAAGTGGAATCTCTGGGTTATTAGGCAGTTGTATTTTTAATTATCTGAGACCCCTCCACGCCATTTTCCACAGTGAAGATGCCTGCTCATCTGCAAGAATGTCCCCTCTGACTTTTGTTGGGTTTCCCTTAAGACCTAAGAAAGCCGTCTTCTTCCATTCAAGGAATCCGCCCTGCGGGTCACACACAGACTGGCGGTTGTCCCCTAAGTGCTTGTTTTAAGTTGGCGATATTGCTGATCGTGAGGGAATCCTGGGGCTGGCTGGTCCTGTTGGTGGTGAGCACGTGGCTGAGTTGTAAGCTTTCTGCTGATGTCTATCCAAATGTAAAGTGGGCTTATTCCTTTACGAGGCAGCCGACTTCTGTGTGTTACGTCTGAAGTGTTCCTCACCACAGCATTGCTTATTGCAGTTGCTTTTATGTTGGTAAATTGATCACTTGGACTTAAAGTCGTTAGATCATACTTTTGCTGTGTATTACTATGCATCTGTTAAAAATGATGGTGTATGTGTTTAGTTTTTTAGGTAGGAAGGTGGCCTCAACATTGGATTAAATGTTACATGCATAGAATACTTCATTTATGTAAAACTGTGATATATTGTATGTGTAGAAATGTCAAAATGGATATTGGCCAAAAATGTTCATCTTGGTGATAGAATTTGGTGATGTGTATTTTGTCCCTTTCTGTTTTGCCTAAAAAATAAAACGAGATATAATTTCTTAAATCGTGTTAAAGATATCCCCTTCCCAAGGGTCCCCGAGCCTGATTGTGCATCAGAACCGCCTGGTGAACCCTTTTAAGAACACATTCACAGAGTCTGCCCTTGAGTTTGACATTGTGAATCAGGGCCAGGGACATGGAAAGCATCGATCTGTGTTTCAACAAGCTCCTGGTGCACCTGGTCCTTGAGGCCATTGAGGAAATACTGACCCTGGGGAGAGAATTGCCGACAGGTATTCTATCTGGAAACAGTGACATCAGGTTTCTCTGACCATTTCCCCTTCCTGTCCGTGAGTGGGTCCAGGGCCTCCTCTGATGTTAGAGCCCTCTCTGCTGAGCTACTGTCTGTTTCGTTACTTGCAAGGGGAGACCCTGGGGGGTGGAGCAGTTCTTTCCTGTTCCTCTCCCATCACACAGTCCTCCTTGTGGTGTCATTATTATTTTGTATAATTTAAATGATACTGTGCATATTTTGTAACTGGATTTTTAAAACTTTGCCATGTGCACTTTTTAAAAAAACGTCACTACATATTTTCCCAACATGTGATGTTTAACAGCTGCACAGTGCACCCTGGAATGAGGGTGTCAGAGCTTATCGAGCTAACTGGCCCCTCCTGTTTTTGTCGTTTGTTCCTGTGCGTGTACTTCCTGCACTCAGCTGACTACACATCTCAGGTGCTGTAAACTCACTCTTTGTATGAAGGGGTTTCTGTGCTCCTTACCATCCCCATCACCTGCATGTGGCACGTTTGCTTGTTGATGTTTCTCCTGGGTGACGATGCTTTTTATAGGATGTGGTATTTTTGGTGAGACCTCACTTGTTGGTTATAAGAAGTTTTTCTCCTTCCTTGAGATAGGCACCAAATCATTAATTTTCTATTTTTTTTATTAAGCAGCCAAATCAAACCCTGGGCTCCTATGAAACCTGTGGTTCCCAGAACTGATCAGGGTTTTCATGCAACAGACAATTCAGCCTCGTCTCCTCTAAACCTGAGGCCAGGACTTGACCTTCACTGATGTTTTCCTTCATCCTGTTTATTCCATTGTTCAGTGTGTTAGCTGGCTGCCCTATCAAATGTATAACATCTGGCCCTGGCTGGTGCGGCTCAGTGGGTTGAGCGTTGTCCTGCAAACCGAAAGGTTACTGGTTCAGTTCCTGGCCAGGGCATGTGCCTGAGTTGCAGGCCAGGTCCCTGGGGGCATGTGAGAGGCAACTGATAGATGTTTCTCTCACATATTGGTGTTTCTCCCCTTCTCTTCCCCCACCCCCCCAAAAAATAAAATCTTTTAAAAATGTATATCTGGAAAAATGACAGTAAAATCTTTATATATATTGATATATTTTCATTTATTTTTATTTTTCATTCAAAAGTATTTATCTATTGTATTAAAAAAAACTTCTAGAAGTACAAAGAAACACAAAAAAGAAAATTGTCCTTAATATCACCACCCACAGATGGTTTGAATTTTAAACATTTTGGCATATGTGATGTTAGCCTTTTCTGTAAAAATGGGATACTATTATGCTGTAGGATTTATTTTATTTTTTAAATTTATTGGGGTGACATTGGTCAAGTAATGGCACATGTTGGAGAGGTTGTGGAGAAGAAACCCTTATTCTGTACAATTTCAAAGATACTGGGTGTATTTTGTAACTGGCTTTCTAAAACTTTAAAATGTTTCATTTTTTCGATACTCTCCTACCACCTAAATTTTAACAGCTGCACAGTGTACCACCGTGTGGAGGTGCTACAATTCATTTGGCTACCTCTCCATTTGACATTCACATTGTTTCCAGTTTTTCACTATTACAAACAAAATTTGAATAAGTACGTAATATAGTTAAACAAATTAAACAGAGCTCTTACGATATGAAAAATATCAAAACTGTATTTCTCGCTGTGAGAATTTCCCCCCCTCTCCAATTTGTCGTTATCTTTTACAGGTTAAGATGTTTCATGACTCCAAGGTTGAAACGTTTTGTATAGTGAGATCTTTTCATTTTCGCCTCCTTCTCCTTGGTTAGGCTTAAAAGTCCCTTTCTTCTGCCAAGGTCATGTTCCTTTATAACCCCTCCTAGTTCTTTACGGCTTCATGTTCTGGCACTACGAATCCATCCAGAGTTTATCTTGGGGTAAGTTGTGAGGCAGGGGTCTCCCTCCCTTGGTTGTTTTCCCAACCAGTTGTCTGCCGGAGCCCGGTTTTCTACGCGGCCTGCCCGTCTTCCCACACTGCTGAGCGGTGCCTCCCCGCCCCACACTGTTTGGATCTGATCCTAGACTTTATCTCGTTTCATTCATTTGCCTTGACCCCATACAGAAGTGCTTACGTTATTTTAGTTTTGTACTGCTCTGGTTTTAAGCATAACACTTCTCATCAGTCATCTTTTAAAAAATGATTTTAATTTTACCTGTTTATTTCTCTCTGTGGCTTTTTGACTTTTTTTTTTTTTTTTTTTTTTTTTTTTTTGCGTTGGTGGGGATGACTCCTGTCTCTATTCTTACTAGGAATGTTGGGCAAGAGAGGTGCAATTAGGTTATTATGCTCTACTCTAGACATTTTCCCTCAGATGACTTTGATTCATGATCAGTGTTCTTTGGGCCCAACTTTTTAAGTACAAAGACACTTGACGGTACCAGAGTCAGATCCTCTTCTTTGCAGATTGTTCTTGAGGATCTCGTGGGAGACAAAATCAAACGTCAGTAAGTTCTCTCTAATAGTCCCCTGATCTCCCAGTTCAATGTTATTAGTATTAATAGCGGTAATGACATTATTTGTGGGCCGGGGTGGGGAGGGGAAAGTTAAGAAAAAAGTCTCTTGTTCTGTAGTAGGTGAATTTATGTTTACTGCTAGTGACTCATTCCTTTTCTAAGTTTTTAAAAACACATGCTTACAGGATTTTAGATTTTCTCCCCACATACAATGCTTCAGTCCATAATTTTCAGGTTCTGGTGCCATTAAAAATCAAGAAATGTTCCTCCCTTGAATGCTGGTTTGTTTGTTTTTTTTTTTCTGGACGAGGTAGAACTTTGAAATGCATGGGAAGGAGTACACTGAAGCGGCGTCATTTGGTGCTGAATCTGTTTTGCTTTAGCAACAGCCCTGAACAGAATGGTGCCTGGCGCATAGTAAGCACTTCGATAACAGCTGCTGTTACCCACTCTCCTCTGCATTTAATAAACGAGTATATGCTGTATGTTATTAAAATTCACGCCGAGACTCTGTCTTGCGAGGAGGCCTTTCTGTTTTCCTCTCACGACCTAGCTCCACGGATGTGTGTACACAGTGGCCACCCGTGCTGATCTGGGGAACTCCCACCGAGGTGAGCACCAAGGGCCCTCCCTCCTGCTCTTGGGTTCTGCGTATCTCCAGGTTCACGGGAGATCTGCTCCGTGCCCACGCGTGAGATGGGATTGGTGCGGTGTTAGCAGCTGTGTGATGTCGTTCTTCGTTAGTGCCATTTTAAAGGCGTATCTTTGTAGTTGAACAGTTGGAGAACAATACGAGTCAGGGTTAAATGGACAGAACCAAATGCCAGATGCTTGGAGGAGACGGTGTGGTGTGTGCACCCAGGAAGGGGGCATCCCTTGCTTCTGGCTCACTCCCGTCATTTTATTTTCTGGTGCAAAGGATATTGGTAAAAGATCAGGGTGGGCATTAAATAATGTGGGTTACTTGAGAGAAGTGGCAGGTCTTATCTAAACTTCCCTGGTTCCTTTCTTGTTTTTCTAGAAGCAGCTCATTTCCTTGTTTCTTTTTGATATCGAAATACCCACCGTGTAGCAGTGATGAGGATTGAGGAGGATTATATGGCAGGCGCACGTTTGCATATCCGCAGGTGGTAGGTCTGGCAGTCACGGGCCAGAGCTGCCTTGCTCTGTCTGGGCTGCTGGGCTATTTCTGCCTTGGCATCCTCTCTCCCCACAGCCGGAGACTTGCTCCAGCCCTGACCTCTGTGATTTCTTGCTGTCTCTGCCACTGGGAACTCTCAGAATAGTAGAAAAAGTAAATGTTATTGGGGGGAGGGGGGAGGCAATTCCAGGCTGCTCCCTGGGGCAGACAGGGGTTGGGAAATCAGTGGGCATCACGTCCCCCGGATTTTGAGCATCGTCCCTACCTGTTGACAGAGATTGCCTTTGACCAGCTCAGGTGTCCATATTCCTTGCCACACTGTGTGGTAGGTAGCCCAGGCCCGTCCTCTGTGAGGCTGGGAGCCCTTAGACCTGCAGCGCTGACCGCAGACAACTGCCACAGCAGGCATGCTGCCCTCCAGAGAAGCCTCTGTCCCGTGTGCCTCTTTGACCTCCTACCTGTCACCCCACATTCTGAATTGCGTTGTGCTGCTCCTCTTGACCGTCTGGAAGTGCTGGAGTTGTACGTCAGGGCTCAGGATGACAGCCCTCCAGCCAGTGTGGTCTGTGGTGCCAGGCAGCCTGAGTTCAAATCCCGCCCCTGACTCACTCTGTTGCCTTGAGCAGGTGACTTGCCCTCTTCGCACCATGTTTTTCCACCTGTAGTTCTGAAGTTGATCGTTGTAATGTTGCGACACGGCCTTCATCAGGCTGTTGTGAGGATTAAGTGAGTTAATACACATAAGTGTGCGGGCCCCGCCTGGCATGTAGCGAGGGCTCTGCAGCTGTGTTACTCACTCCTCTATGTTGTGGAGAATCCAAGCGTTCGGAACAAAGCCAGCAGCTCTCCAACTTTCCAGGTAGAAGTTTTCATTAGATGCTTCCATTTGCACGAAGAGAAGTTTATCTCTTTTACAAGGTATTTAATTTTATTTAACAACAGAATAACCGGAAGGTGGAGCTTTATTCCCCACCCCTTGACTGCGGGCTGAACTTAATGACTCACTTCTAATGAATAAACTATGGAAAAGGGACAAAGAATAAACCTGCCAGCGGGAGCCTGGCAGGCACCACCTTCGTCCTGTCGACGTTGTGTACCCCTGATGTGACGCGACGGGCGGGTACTTTCACAACAACCCGTAGCCTCAGTCTAGCTGTGACAAAACATCCAATAAGTTCAAGCTGAGGGACACCCTACGAACACCTGACCAGCAGTCTCCCTAAGTGTTAAGGTCACGGAAGATGAGAGACTTTGAAGGAACTGTCACAGATTGGGAGACATAACAGCTCAGTGCAGCACGGGGTTGTTTGGATCCTGGAACAGAAGGAGGACGTGAGTGGAAAAACAGATGAAATCGGAGTAAAGTCTGTTCATTAGGAACAGCGTCGTACCAACGTCACCTTCTTGGTTTTGACAAGTGTGCCAGATGCTAAGACGTGAGATGTCAATGTTGGGGAAGCCGAGTGAAGGGCATGTGAAGACTTAGTGCCGCCTTTGCTGCTCTTCTGTGCGTGTGAACTTATTCCAAAGCAGACACCCCCCCCCCCCCCCCCCCCCCCAGTACATGCTTGTTCGGAAGCCTGTTCCGTCACTCTGGAGAAGAGGAGTACGTGGGAACTCCACCCTGCCTCCTGCTCTCCGGGATTGCGCCTCTCAAGGGCAGCGACTGTTAATATTTGGTGTTCCTTCCAGCCCTTTTTCTGAGTGCTCATAAACATTTTTTATTAACAACCTTTAAAAGGTTTAAAAAGAAAAAAAAAAAAACTCCCATTCTGATTATATGCCTCAGACATTGCAAACCTTTCCTCTTTAACACAACTGTTTTCCAAATAAATTCCTTTTCGGTCACATTTTGGCTCTTGCGTGAGACTTATGTAAAGTGGTGTTTGTTTAGCCCGTGCTTAATTTTATTTTCCACTCATACCTCTAACCCATCCAGCTCCCATTTATATTGCCTCTGCCCTTGCCAGTCTTTTCTAAAGCCTCCCAAATTAGCATCATCTGAGAATTTAATTAACTTGCTGTTTACTAAGCCTCTCCTTTCAAGATAATTAATGAGGATGTGAAGTGATGCGGGGCCTGACACTGCTCCCCGTGGCACCTGAGCAGGCACCTCCCTGGGTGGCCCCGCCGGCGCGCGTCTCCCCCCCAGCCAGCGCCCACGCCGCGTGGCCCCACTAGGTGCAGGCACCCACGGCAAATGTTTGCTTAAAATCAAGCTCTCTTGCCTCACCTTTTATCCGCTCGCTTTCTGCTTTGTTAATTAAAAAGGCTCACTTTACTCAGAATGGAATGCTTATTTTTTCGTGTGTTATTCCCTCGACAGAGTCTCCATTACCAGGCTTGAAATTAAACTAGCTGAGAGAGTCAGGTGCTGCAGTTCCCTTTTGTTTCTGTAGAAGTGGCAGCACAGCATCTCCTGCATTTTTGTGCCCCCCACCCCCACTGCAACCCCCAGCTTTCTACTCAGTCCAGGGAACTGGGGATTTTCACTGATCTAGAACTCAGTGTTTTCCACGATGAAGAAAACCTGTATCCGCTCTAACTCGGTGGCTGCTGGCCACCGATGGCCACTGACCACTTGAGATGTCGCTAGTGGGACTGAGAAACTGAAATTTTCGTTTTATTTAAATTAATTTAAATGTAAATAGTCACAGGTGGCCCATGGGTGTCACGGTGGACAGCCACTGTCAGCTGTGGGTTATTGGTGGCAGGTCTGGAACCCCCTGTAGTGCCCACACCCTCCCTCGTCCGCCCTCCTCTCCATCAGGGGAGGTAAACTGCGCCATCCCGTTCGGCAAGCTGTAATTAGGAAGGTAAGGTTTCCGAAGGAAAAAGATGTTACTTTCTAAATCCAAATGTAAATGACTTGGATTATCCGTGTCACTGAGCGCTTCATTCATGCAGATAATTGAGAATTGACAGTGTCCTTTTCCCTCAATTACTTCCTGATAGTTCCATGTGTTACAAAGGGAGAAACATGAAGCTGTTTTTAAATAGCTATGTTAATGTCCTCATTAATTTTACCTTTTTCTACCAATTAACAAATATTAACTCCTGTGGCAGAACTGAGTTGGCTTCCCTTGTGAAGCCATGTTCATCCTGAACTCCTTCATCGCCTGAGCCTGGCGGAGCCCGTTTTTTCCGCTCCCGTTTTGTGGTGCGCCGCTCAGACAGAGGTGGCCTTTTTCAGGGGGAGCTTCGTGCTGGCTTGTTCACAGTGTGGCCCAGCGTGGCGTGACCAACACTGAACCAGAGCTAGAAGACCCGGGGTCGGCTGCCAGGGCTCCCAGTCCCGTGCCACATTCTCCCCCACACGGCACAACCCAGCAGTGACAGACCCAAGTGCCCACAGGGGCGGCGGGGGGTGTCGTGCGTGGTGCTCGTGCGGAGCCGGGGACACCTGCCCCATCTCACCTAGATGCCTGTGGACATGGGGTAGTGTGGAGCCAGGACAGCCAGATATCCCCCTTAAAAAGAAAAGCAGTTAGAAAATCTTAGTTGCAGGAGGAATTCTCAGATTTTAGTGTTAATTATTAATTAAGAACTTTTTAAAACTCCAAGAGTTACACAGCTCAGACCTGCAGGCTGCTCAGTTGGGGCCAAGTTGCTATCTCTGGCTTAACTCTCTGTCCACTAGCATCCAGCCCACTAGACTCTGTCCACTCTGTCCACTGGTGTCTGTAGGGCTACTCAATGATGGTGTTTTCAAGAGAAGGTGTAAATATTCTATTTTCCTAAACCCAGACATCCTGACCACTCGCCATTGGGTGTCAAGCTCACTGCTAGCATTCCCCTTGTAAGAGCTGCTGAGGAGGTAAGAGCATGGTGTGCAGGAAGGTAGACAGGGATGGTAGCGACCTACCATGTCACCTTTTCGTTTTACTGAAAGAGCCTAAGTTTTTGTTGTTGGTAATGCCATCGTTGGGTTAGTTAAAGGTTGAGTCATCTCCAGGCATTGTTTACTTCCAAATCAATGTATAACCTTCACTCTCACTGATGTGGTGTTACTCACTGTGGACTGGAGAAAACACAACTCGAGTTCTTATGTTCAAAAGCAAGAACACGGGATGAAGCCTAATTGTTTTAGGGTCATTGCATAACTCCAAGTTAAATGGTGCTTGAATTACTATTGACCTTCAGTTTGAAACAGCTTCTTTGTATACCAAGTTTGCAAGCCTGGCTCTTACTTTGTTTTGACAAGCTAGAAGAAACTTAAAGTGTGTATGTGTGATTTCTTCCCTCTTCATTCATATTGTGTGAATGATTGGAAAAATTATTTTTCACAAGGTTGTTGTTTTTTTTTTTTAACAGGGTGTGAGCACATCACTGCCAGAAAGGAGCATCCATCTAGTCACTTGTTTTTATAAATAAAGTTTTATTAGGAAAGAGCCATGCCTGTTCTTTTACATAGTGCCCATCACCACTTTTGTGCTACGATGGCAGTATAGAGAGCAGTTGCAGCAGACTGGCCCTCAAAACCCCCAATATTTACTATTGGATATTGCCAGACAGAGTGGGCCAACCGTTGGTCTAGAGCACAGGCGGCAAACATAAGGCCCAAGGCCGAACCCAGCCCTCCGCCTTGTTTTATCCTGCCCGGCACCCTGTTTCTGCCTGTCGGCAGCACTGAGCTCCTTGCCCCTGATTAAGGAGTAGTTACACGTATACAGTCCCAAAGTCACATCGGACTCTTTGAAGGCAACCACGAGGCTGACGTGGCCCCCGGTGAAAATGAGTTTGACACCCTTGGCTAGATGATGGGGACATTTCCAATAAGAGGCTGTATTTTTATGGATTCTGGGGAAACTGTGCAGTGAGATCATTTTACCCAAACCGTCCTTAACACTGCAGTTGTTGTCAGCTCTGTTGGCTCTGGCGTGTTTCTGTGATCTTAAGAAATTAGATGTTGAATGCAGTGACCCTGGTTTCATGGTAACTAAACCTGCATCAGCTCTCGCTAATGTACTGCTAGTCATTTGATTCAGTAGACTGAGTAGCTTTCAACGTTTCCACGGGAAGGACACTGCTCATTAGTGGATATGTTCAGCCTTCAGCTTAGCTAAAATCTGAATGCTTTCTCAACCTGAAACAGTGGGTATTATTCTAAATGTTAAGTAATATAGCTCTCTACAGAGACAAAGTGCTTCCCGTCGTTATTAGCTGTGCGCCCTCGTCACTCCTCCCGATACGCCACGAAGGCGGTTCTCAGTGTTGCCATGCAGGCTTCGTCGCTGACGTGGGAAAGCAGGGTGACCTGCTGGAGGTCACACAGTAACAAAGCCCACTGGCAGTTTTGTCATCTCTTGAGTCTTGCTGGCACTGGGGGACGCAGATGGCACGAGTGGGACTCTCACCCAGAGGCCAGCCGGCCCTCCTCACAGGTTCTTCCCCTAAGAAAGCACTCGGTGATTTCGTTAGCGAGGTAAGTGAATGGGTGACCTAGTAATTAATTCTTCTTTGTGTCCACTGAGGGCCCCAATGAAATCAGGTGCTGGCGAAGACTTTCTGAGTCTTTGAGTGCCCCTTCCAACCAATTCTCATCACATGACACCTTATTTTTTAAAAATTTTGCTTGACCATTTACAAAGTAGGTTCACACTGACTGGCCTGCCGGGGGCTCGTGGCCCCTCATTGTGTGCCCGTGTTGCTCCGTCTTACAGGTGGGGCGGAGCCTAGTGGCGGGCTCCCCCTTGTCCTTGTGGCTCCTGACTCTCACTCCTGTGCTCTGGCTGTGGGCTGACCCCGCAACTGTGTGTCCAGGAGGGGAGCCCAGGGCTCCTGCTCTCAGGAACCTCGCAGTCTTGTCGGGGAGTATGCTGCCTCTTGTCGGGAAGTCCACAAGGCTGACCACCAGCGCTCAGGGCGTCGGTGGGAAAGATGTGCCGAGAGGCTGAGATTCTGGGTTCAGAGGAGAAGCAGTCACTGCAGACAGCTCTAGAGTGGAGATGGGACAAAGTGGAAGGGGGAACAGAGTGTGGCTCGCCTGGACTGGAAGTCCACATGGGAGGAGCCTCTCCCCCGATCCGCCCCATCCCCACCCCCCACGAGACCCCTGAGGTGCCCAGGGCTGGCTGGGGACAAGGCTGGTGCCGGGAGCAGTGGTGACAAGCGGCTGCAGTGGACGACCTTCCTCGTGTACAGAGAATTATGGACATAATGTTGAGTTAGAAGATTTGGACACCCCTTCTTTTGTTGTGTGAGGAAGCAAGACGTGGGGACGTGGACAGACAG
Source organism: Phyllostomus discolor (assembly GCF_004126475.2). Classification (NCBI taxonomy): domain Eukaryota; kingdom Metazoa; phylum Chordata; class Mammalia; order Chiroptera; family Phyllostomidae; genus Phyllostomus; species Phyllostomus discolor. Next base: position 63,350,550 of record NC_040914.2, read on the forward strand.
ATCGAAATGAATGAATCCAAAGCTGGAAGAAGGGCCACTATAAAAATACCTGTTTCCACAAGAGGGGACTGGCTGTTGATTCCTTTGACCTTATGTTGTTATAGAATAATCTGGAAAGGTCATTGAAAATTTTGTATTTTAAGATGTAAGCCTTTAAAATACCTATTAAAATGTATGTAGAGTCTGTATTAATACAGAGCAAGCTCTTAGACTTGAAATTCCAAAAAAGATTCTAAAAGCCGTCCCCTGCCACTTGGTGTGGTGGTGTGCGATTGTCTGCATCTGACACTGAAGCCCCAGGCAGGTCTGTGCCCAGATGTCACCGAGCACCAGTCACGTTTTAACTGCTGACCTGCGCAGTGCCTGTTGCCAGCATCCTGGGGCCCTGGCGCTGGCAGGATCCTAGTCACCCTCCCTCCAGCCAACAGCTGCCTTTCCCCAGATGCCTCTAAACCCCACCATTTTGGTCAAAGAAATTTTCCTAGTTGCCCATTTTTTAGATGTTTGCCCAAACCAAGTTAGTTGGAAGTCCCTGGGGAGGGGCTAGCCAGACAGACAGAGGGCTGGGGGCCTGGGGTTTGGGCATAAACTGGAAAGAGAAAAAGACACAGCTAAGCATTCAACTTCTGAGCTCATGTGGGGAACGGTCCCTGAATCACAGATCCCAGAACGTGAAAACTGATGAGAGTGAGCGATGTAACCAGTTATGGACAGCAGCAGCTCTTCAGCAGCTTCAGTCTTACAGGAGGACAGAAAGTCTGGGAAGAAAATAAAGGGGCACGTGTGTGAGAGAAAGTCCTCCCCTTCATTGCTCAAGTCCGAGGCCGCCTGGCCACCCAGCCCGGGTGCCATGAATACCTGTGCAAACACCACCCATCACCTGTCTGGGCACTGTCTCACCACCCCATTGACGCTCGTAACATTTTATGTTTAGAACTCAAATATGTACCAAGTTGTTTCTATCTGTAAAGGAGTGGTGGATGCTGGGAACTCATCCTCGCAGTTCGGACGGCTGCAGTGAGTTCCTCACGAGAGGCGTCTGTGGCATTTGTTCTCTGCCCGTGCCCTCTGTCGTCTTCTGCATGCTCTGGGTGGTTCTCGGGGTACCCCCGTGTGGCCATTTAAGTTTGTCAGTTTAGTAGTAAAAGAGCTCTTGTAGAACAGCACAGCTACATTAAACCTGTGTAAATACTTCTCGAATGCAGACCAAATGGAAGGATAGAATGAGCGACCAGCCACGTTCTCCTCTGGCTGGGAGGGTATTTGGTGGACCCAGAAGAGGAAAGAGAGGTGCTGTTGGGAGCCATATACTTAAAAAATTAAGTCACTGAGTACAGCCATTTGTGGTAATGGCCTCCTGCCATGAAATTTTATTTATAAACAAGCAATAAATATTAGCAAACATGTTTATTCTCTCAGTTCCAAATTCTTATCTCGGTCATCAAGGAATACAGAGCCCCATGTGGAAGTCACGTGAAGCGTGTGCTCGAAAGAGTGGTTTTGGGTGGGCGTGGGGGGGATCGCCAGTGCTGTGGGGCCCAGAGGTGAGGGGACAGAGTTCTGGCGCAGGTGCGATGGGGAAGCCATGCAGGTGGAGGTGCCACGAACCTGCCCTGAGAGCTGTGCAGCAGGCACGTCAGCAGGTGTTCAGCAGGGTTTCCTTGCAGAAGACACCGGGATCACAGAGGTTAGGGCTGTGGGTGAGGGGCCAGGAGCCTGATTTATGTGGTGTGTGGAATGGAGGGGACAGTTGGACTCCCAGCTGGAGGAACAGAGTTTAGACTAGATTAGATAGGTGTTGAACAGCAAGTTAAAGACCCACAGCAACAATGGAGCATCACAGGATTCTCACCGTTTATTCAGGCTTTCAGCCAGCAACTTTTTAAAAGATTTTTAATTTATTTTTAGAGAGAGGGGAAGGGAGGGAGAAAGAGAGAAACGTCAACGTGAGACAGAAACATGAACCAGTTGGCTTCTTGCACGTGTCCTGATCAGGCATGTGCCCTGACCAGGAATCAAACCAGCGGCCTTTCGCTCTGTGGGAAGGTGCCCAAACCATCTGAACCACACAGGCTGATCAGCAGTCCTTAAGTACCTGTTATGGACCAGGAGCTGTGCCGAGCACTGAGGTAGAAAGAGACAGTTTGGTCTCCCAGCCTGTGAGATGCTGTTCATGGTGTGGCAGACATGCGTGGTGCGGCTTGTGACACAGGAAGATAAGCACGGTACAGAAGCTGCTCCGGATGGAATTGAGCCCAGAGGAGGGAGGGGAGGGGTTGCAGAGAGGTGTGGAGAAGGAGTGGCCTGGGATCAAGGCCTTTGCACCAAGGAGAAATATGATATATATTTATTTTCTTTTATTCTGTTCATCTCGATACCTCTGAAAAGACCCAGCTAGTCTCTCGATGTGACACTGTTAACTTTTAAAATGCAGTGGTGTGACCCACTGCCTGAGCTTTCCCAGCTAGTAACGGGGAGTTTTGCACAGGCCTCATTCCTTTGGTTTCCTTGTTCCCGAGGCCTTGCATTCTGGAGCAGGTAGATGGTGGGCTTTGATCTAAACCTCAGTGAAATATTGAGGTCTCTAGACATTTCTGAACTGTTTCTGATCCAAAAAGGACCAGCTTGCCAACTCACCTTCTAACCCAGTGGTCATCAAATGGGCACACATCAGAATTGCTTGGGAAGCTTGTTAAAACCCAGATTGCTGGTCTCCTCCCTAGAGTTCCTGTAGCTCTGGACAGGGTCTGCAGGGCTTCCTGGGAGTGCCGAGGCTGTCGGTCCAGGGGCCACACTTGGAGAGCCCCGCTCTGAGCCATGTGGCCCCTGAGAAAAGGAGCTGTTATTCTTGAGGAACTTTCCTTTAGTGTAGCTCTTTCTCAAGGACTTCCACAGTGGCCGCTCTTCTAGCCTTTAGCAGCAAGAACAGATGTGAAGACACACAGCAGCCTCAGAGGGAGGGAAGCGGGCCCTCCAAAAGCCCACGGAGCCCACCAGGTTATGCTTGTGAGAATCCACACTCCTGCAGTGCCTGTGCAACTTGAAGATCTGCCGGGCTGTGAGAAATGGGATTCTAGACTCTTGACTTTGCACCCCTTTGTCTGGGAGGGAGCAGCCATTCCCAGAAACAGACGTCCGCCATGAGGAGTGGCAGTTTTGTCCTCCTCCATCTCTGGTCCCCGGTCCCCTAGTGTGGCTGTTGGACATCAAGATTCAGCCTTGTCTTCATTCTCTCGTCCTGGTCGGTACTGGGACCCATCTTTGAGAGAACTCTGCCCCCCGTTGTGATCTGGAAGTGGTGATGAAGAGACGAGGGCGCTCCTATTAACTGACAGCCCTCGGGAAGCCAGCAGACACCCCGAGACCCTCCGGCCCATGATGCTCTGGTCTCTGAGCTCCTGCCCACTGGAATGATTAATTGATGTCTTCCACTCTGCTGGACAATTAAGGAAAGCAGGAGAAGGAGGGAAAAGTCTTCAGTTAGACCTAATTTGGCACCATATTGTTTTCTGTTAATCTATTTTATTTTCTGTCCATCTGTCCCAAGGGATGGGTGCCTTGCTGCTTGCTGAAGCGTGCATAACTAATGTCCTCATTAAGGACTGGTCTGTTTATCAGGGCCATGCGAGGAAGCCAGGCTGCCAAACCCAGGCACAAGCTGGGGGCTGTTACCTCCCTCTGGGCCTTAGCCCCACCTCATTAAGCTGGTCCAGGCTATTGATTGGGAGCCTGTGTTTGGAAGAGTCTTACTTACTCCATGCATTACCTTGACAGATTGATCAGATCTGATTGAGAACCTCTTAAAGGAACGAACAGCTGTAATGGGAAAGTTGGACTGTGTCATCCGTTAGGATGATTCTGGGAGCAAGAAGAACAAGGCTGACATCTTGGAGCAATTGTATTTACAATTAACATGGCTGAAAACGATTGCCTCTATTGATCCCCCCTTCCTGCAATTACAGCCCCATTGTTTACATTCCAGCACTTCAGTTATAAAAAGGAAATTCAATAATTATTGCATTATTTAAAGTTAAAGTGCCACAGAGTTTGCTGGCTACGCTTGCTGGTTGATTTAACGTTCAGTAAAATCCATGCTGAGCTCTCCATCTTGAGGCCGAACAATATCGGCTTTTAATGAGACTTAGAAAGAGGGGGGGGGAAGGAGAGCAAAACCCAGTGCACGGGGTGTTTGCCTGGGTTATTTATGGGGGAGCCCGAAAGCGGGGCAGAGAAAGCAGCCGTGTCATGGTTGGCGGGACGGCAGCCCCTTTCGCCACGTGGCTGCCCGCTCTGCAGCCGGCCGTCTCCTGGCCTCGCCTCGGACTCAGCTCTGCTTCCTCAGAGGAGCTTTTTTCTCTTCACACTCTCTTGGTCCCCTGCCCCCTCCCTCAAGTATAACCATCTCCTCGAACTTTCAACAAAATCCATGGAGTTGAAGGAGAAATGGTAAAACGTCTCAGCCACCAGAATGAGTGCTGTCAGAGGCATTTGTTTATAGAGGGAATTCTTCTCTCCTGCCTCGTCTCTTTCCCATTTCCTCTTTGTAGCGGGAAATGAAATCAAAATTAAGCACCTGTTCTAAGGAAGAAGTCAGCCCTGTGTGAGCCCACTGCTCCCTGCCCGTCTCCCGCCGGCTGCCTGCGTCTCCTTGTAAGGAAGGTGATGAGGGTATTTGTCAGCAAGTTGTGGGAGCTCAAGGAAAGCCTCCGGGTTCAAACACCAAATTCATGCTCTCAGCGGCAGCAGCCAGGCGGCGCAAGAGCATGGCATGAATTTTAAAGACCATTTTACTTCTCTCGTATTTGGTTTATGTTCTTCCACGGGCCTGGTTCCAGCAAGACATCTGGACAGGTGTGCTCAGCAGGACGCTGACAAGGAAAGGGTGACGCCCGATGCCTCACCATCAGGAGTCGCGGTTTCAGTGACAGCCCCAGGACATTTTAGACTGCAGGTGTGTGAGGGAAGAGGCAGGTGAATAGAGCCAGTCCTGACTCCTGTGAGGTATCTGGTGCAGTCAGCTGCTTCCGTGTGACGTTTTCATTAAACAGGGGAATTCTTCTGTGCAGGCATTGCATGATTTGCCCAGTACAGTCTGTCACTGAATCTGAAATATTCTTCAGGAAAAGGTGGGCGCGGAGATTTTAGGCCCTGGAAATTGTTCTTCTTCCTGGGGAATATCTCCCTGTATTCCGAGTGGGGTCTCTGTTCTGAGAAGTTGCTGTCCAAGCCAGAGCAGCCGTTCTGAGTGTGGTCCCAGACCTGCAGCATTGCTGTCCCCTGGGAGATGGTTAAAAGTGCACCTCGTCAGGCCCCACCCCCAGCCCAGGTGAATCAGAAACGCTTGGGGTGGGCCCGACTACCTGTGGCATAACAAGCCCCCCAGGTGTTTCTGATGCATGCCCAAGGTCGGGAACCATGGAGCAGGAACGCCACTGCATCACCAACCGAGCCCACAGTGTCGCACCTGCCAATCAGAAGTGAGGAGATACAATCTGGGCTCAAGGTGGAAAGATGATGACTGTGCCAAATATTTGGGCACTCCTCCACATCTTCCAAAGGAGTTTCACGTGTGTTTTCTCATGTGGTTTTTAAATTGCCTCCGAGGAAGACAGGGCGAGTATAAACATCTCCACTTTACAGATGAAGTAATGCACCTGTTTTGACCACCAGGCGAGTATTTTTTCTGCTGCGTTGACTGTCATGGGGATGAGAGATACAAATAAGCAAGCCCTCCGGTGTGAGTTTGGGGGATAAGGGAGGTGTCTGCCACCCATTTCACCGGCGTTCTCTTTCCTTTCCTGGCCCTCACCCAGAATGTTGGCAGACACAATGAAAAACGTGGGGCCTTGATTTTCTTTACGTTGGTGCCCTGATGCGCAGAAAGACCCAGTAAACAAATACAGTTTTGTGGGAAGGACATGGGCTTGTGGTGTGAGTCCAGGCCTTGGGCAAGTGCCCTAAAGGTGAAGCGCCCTTAAGAAAGAAGCAAGCCCAGTGCGTGCTCAGGACCCTTCCTCTGTCACGTCTCTGTAGATCATGGTTCCCTTACTGTCGACCAGGAATTCCTGTTTGGGCCTTGGAGGTGGGTGTGGAAAATGGTTATGAGGAAGGAAATGGGTAAGTTTAGTAGATGTTCCTTTCCATCCCTAATCCCAGAGCTTAAGCAATTTGAAAAAAAAAAATGACAGTGATACCAAGCTTATTTATTATATGGGCTGAGAGTGCACCTGGCAGTGTAATAAGCACTTTATAGGAATTATCTCAGTGAATCTTCCCAGTGGTGCTTATAAGGAGCCTCTGTTATTGTCCAGTATTGCAGATGAGGAAACCGAGGCCCAGCAGTGCATACAACTTGCCCAAGCGAGGAGGCACAAGGAGTGAGAGCCCGAGAGAAGGTGTTCCCCGGGGCTGTGTTAATCCAGAGTGCACCTAACCCGCCATCGGGGCGACAGTGTGCCGTGGAGTTGAGTGCGGACAGTCTAGAGTAGCGTGTGTACTCAGCCTGTACTTTTGTGTGAGGCGAGCTGGAAAGGCCTGCAGCTGAGAGCTGGGGAAAAAGTGCGTCTCAGTGAGTGAAGACGGCACCATTGTCAGTGCAGGATCCTAGGGAAGGTGCTGCCAGGTCCTGGGAGGTTTGGGTCACTCCTGGAGGCGGTCAGGCCTCGTGCGACTCACTTTGTTGTTTTATGCACCCAAATACCTCCCTCGGCTTCCCAGCTGCATAAGTAGATGCTTATTTTACCATCATTTGGCTTGCGACCTCATGCTCTGGTGGGCCTCTTCCTCCATTCCTGAACTTCCGCTCCCTTCCGGAGTTTTCCTGACAGAGGGGGATGAGATCCATTACGTGCATGCATCAACATTCCACAAGAGTCCGTATTTGGAGTTTTCTGGAAAAGATTCAAAGCCAAGGCAGATACAACGTATAGATAGTTGCAGATTTATGCTGTCACTTTTCCTCCCGGAACTTACTCTGCTTCTCTCAAGGGAACACTCATACTGAGACTCTTGAGTCGGGGAATGTCATTCACAGGAGGGAACAGATACGGGGCTGGGAGGTCTTGACTTCAGCCGTGGAGCTTAGATCCTGAGAGCCAACAACCATGGCTGGATCCGGGGCGCAAGGAGCCTGGCCTAGAAACCAGAAAATAGGTTAGAGCAACACAAATGGATTGATCTAAGGGAACGAACGAATGTTTTCATTTCCTTTCACTTTCTTTCTCTTGTAAATCATGGTCGGGGCTTCTGTCTTCTGGCATCTGCTAGGCTCCTACAGTGAAACAGGACTAAATTAGCATGTGCCGAGGATGAGGGCATGCGTGGGTGAAAAGCCAGCATTAAACTGAAAATACATATATATTTAGGTTGACTTTCTGGAAGCCTTCCTAAGAAATGTGACATTAAATTTGGAACTGCAACACAACCTCCGATTAAAAAATTAACTCTGTAACACAAACCCCTGATTAAAAAATTCACCGCCCTCATGCCTGGTTTGGGTGTTATGCCCAAAACAATTCCTTTTTTCTGCATTCAAGGTGAGTAGCAGGATCTGGGGAGGCATCCCCAGATCGCCTCTGCCGTCAGCACGGCACAGCTGGACTGCTGCGGACTTGGCATCCAGCCCCAGGTTCCAGTCCTGTGTCTTCCACACTCCCCGAGATCTTGGGGGAGTCATCTGACCTCTCTGAGCTTTGGGTTCCTCCAAGGACAGGAGCTGAGAGCTACTCACCTTGTGGGTCTGTAATGAGATTAAGTGGGAGAAGGTGCTGCCTCAGCAGTAAATGCTATCCATGGAAATGATGGTCGATTAAACATTCGCTTCTTCCTTATTTCACCTTATGATGTGGGGAATTAGCAAACTTGCTCTTGACCCTCATCTTCACGTTCCTTCTCACTGGAAGTGTTGTTCGTGAGGTTTTTCGTAGTCCTCACCCTGAAGGCAGAAGCCGGAGGCCTTGCTGGAACCGCGTGCTGCGGTTCCCAGGCTTTCCCTCCGGAGAAAGGCGCCAGGCAGCCGTGGCCTCCCCCATCAGGCACTTTCCTTTTATGAACTGAGAGGCCCTTCCACCTGCCCTTGCCTGGATGCGAGTCCAGGCCCTGACCGGTGTCTCCAGGGAGCCTTTCTGGATGTCCACAGGGCGGGAGGGCTTCTCTGTTCTCAGAGGGATGTCGGGTGTCCCCTGTGGCAGCCCGTTTGCTTGCAGAGACGCCTGGGAGCCGCTTTACCCCATCAAAGAGCATCGCTGTTGCATCTGCTCTTGGAATAGAGTTACGCTGTGTGCACCGACAAGTGTGGTGGGAGGTGTGAGTGTGCGCGCGCTTCCATCAACAGGTGTTACTCCCCAAGAAGTTTTGTGCGTCCTGTGTGTGTGTGTGTGTGTGTGTGTGTGTGCATCAGAATGTGCTTTGTCCATCTCTGCTTTAAAGAGGAGGTTTGGACAAACCCTGATCAATATTTTACATTCCATGCATGAAGAACCAGATGTTAGAAGTTTCCTTTTGTGGGGGAGGAGGAGGGAGTTGGGGCCCCTCCAGATTTATAGAAATCGATGTCCTCTGACAGAAGTTGGTTAGTTTTCCTGGGAAACAAGGAACAGGAACACATTTTTTTGATTTTCACGATGAATTATTTTCTAACAAGAGCCCTCTTTTCGTCTGTTTGACTTTCAGGCATTGGCCACGGTGAACAAGCGTAACATATTAATGGGGTGTAGAGTCCCACAAAGTAATGTGGCTGGCGTTCTTCCTTTCCTTTCTCTTTTAATTATTAATCTGCTTTTGGTTCTTGGCCGTGCGTGCCAGGTTCATTATGGGAGGCACCTCTTGTTGCAGCAAGGGCCTTTCTTTTCCGAGTCCTTCCCCTGGAAGCAGGCCCAGGAGTGAAGACAAGAGATGTCAGGAGTCTCCATGTCGGGAGCACAGGAGTGTCACCTTTGAGCTAAATCGAGATGGGACCAGCATTTTCAAAAATGCATGGCTCCAACATGATGAGAACGGGGTGCGGGAGAAGGTCTGTGGTCATTCCCAGCACAGGGTGCCGACCAGCTCAGGTGTGTAAGTCAAGTTCCTCATCGCTGGCGGCGAGGGCAGCCTGTGCTCTGCGGCACCATGGTAATTTGGAGAAGTTGGAGATTATCGGGCTCCTTTTCTGTTTCTATTTATGAATCAGACTGGGTACTTATTTGCTTCTTATTGGTCATTGGACTTGTTTGAGCTTTCAGAAGGTAAATCCCATTGCCAAGTGTAGCAGTTTCTTTCGGTGGGAAGGACTGTACATTGCAGTTCACCTAACAGGCACTTTTTAAACCAGCCAGTGAGCTTGGGGAGAACCGAGGAAACCCTGAGGCTGACTGAAGGGAGTTGGGGGAGGCTGGTGGGACTGCGTGCGTTCGGGTGGACCCCCGCCGCCACTCTCCTTTAGGCGGGTTGATCTACCGGTCTTGATTTGCTCGTTGGCCATGCTTCCTCATATTAGTTTGCAGGAAGGTGCCAACTTAAAAAAAATTTTATTGCCTTTGGGGGTGACATTAGTTAGTAAAATTGTATAGATTTCAGGTGAACAGTTCTATAATACAACATCTGTATAAGGTGTTGTGTGTTCGCCACCGCAAGTCTCCTTCCATCACCATTTATCCCCCCTTTACCTCCTACCTCCCCCACATCCCTTTCCCTCTAATAATCACCATACTGCTGCTTGTGTCTGAGTTCTTTTCCTTTGCTAATCCCTTCAACTTTTCACCCACCCACCCCCTTCACTCTGCCAGCTGTCAGTCTGCTCTCTGTATCTGTGAGTCTGTTTCTGTGTTCTTTGTTACTTTATTTTGTTTATTAGGTTCCACATATGAGTGGTATCATATGGCACTTGTCTTTCTCTGACTGGCTTATTGCACTTAGCATAATTCCCTCCAGGTCCATCCATGCTGTCACAGAAGGTAGGAGTTCCTTCTCTCTTACCGCTGTGTATTATTCCATTGTGTAAATGTACCACAGCTTTTGTACCCACTCATCTACTGGTGGGCACTTGGGCTGCTTCCAAATCTTGGCAATTGTAGATAATGCTGCAGTGAGCATAGGGGTGCTTGTATTCTTTGACATTAGTGTTTTGAAGGTTCTTGGGATATATTCCCAGAAGTGGAATCACTGTGTCATAAGGCAGCTCTATTTTAAATTTGATGCTAGCTTTTTGGTAAGCAGTAATTTTCACTGGTCCAGCCAGTTCTTCTCACATTGGTTTACCAGCCAAAGGGACGCCCCGCTCCTCCTCAGTGTTCCTTGGCACATCCTCCAAGTCACCACGGCCGCTGCTTTAATCATCTGCAGGCTGAGCCCTTAGGGTGGGGCGTATTCTGTGTGTGTGTGTGTGTGTGTGTGTGTGTAGTGTCTGCTGCGTTGTAGAGTCCAGAGGTGTCCAACCCTCGGCCCTCGGGCCACATGTGGTTCAGGATGGCTATGAATACAGCCTAACACAAAGCCGTAAATTTAGTGAAAATATTATGAGATTTTTTTGTGTGATTACATGTCGCAATGTATGTAATGTGCAGCCTAAGACAACTCTTCTTCTCCCAGTGTGGCCCAGAGACGCCAGAAAGTTGGACACCCCTGTATGTAGACATTTAGAATCCACCCAGAACCTGCCCATTGCATTCGGCAGCCAGTTTTCTTTGGGTCCAAAGTAGCACACCCACCTTAGAGCACACTGACCGCAGGTGAAGTTGTCATTTGTTTTCTTTTTAAACCGTACACCCAGCTTGACAGAGGTGAGCAAATAGAAATCATGAACACAGAGTAAAGACAGAAAAAGGCAAACAAAGTCTGGGTCTCCCTCCTGGAGGACGGGACAGCTCTGAGACAGGGCGAGAGCGTGGGGCGGGAGGATGTGCTGCATGGGAGAAACATTTCCTGTCTGGCCAGGAGAGCAAGAACTCTGAAAGCAGGCAGTTCCTTTATTGAGGCTCCTCTGGGATTTGTGCCTTGGTGGATTCTTCATATATTACAGTGAATTTAATTAAATACATTGTGATCCCAATTGAGGGTATTCTAATTAGCTGGGTCAGGAACAAATTATTCTCCCTCCTTTTCCAAATGAAAACATCTCTCTTCTGCAGGGAGAGCATGTCCTTGGCTGACTGGCTTGCCCCGGTGGAGTCCTTGTAGGCCTCTCCAGCCCCGCCCCCTCCTGCTGCTGCTTATTAGGCCCGTTCCAAGGGTGGAATTCTGGGGATGGGGCCAGTGACACTTGGGAGGCAGAGGGCATCTGGGCAAAAGGGTCGGGACGTTGACCCCCTCACAGCCTGGGAAGTGACCAGATGGTGTGGAGAAGGTGACGGAGGTCAGGCCCCTGCTGCTAGCTTAGGGTCTCTGTTTGCACCAGGTCGGACAGCCTGAGCAACACCAAGTGCAAACTTCCAAAATGCGGTGAAAATAGGATCTGTCACATGTGGCCGACTTCAGGAGACTCCGGCTGTGAGCAGAAGTTTGGTCTGGGATATGTCACCTTTATAAGCAGGTGTTTCCTAGCAACTGAGAAATAGTTTGTTCTGGGGGTGTGTGTGTGTGTGTGTGTGTGTGTGTGTGTGTGTGTTGGAAAAGGAGCTTGAAGTGCAAAAAGGAAGCTTGGAATTTTGAAGGAAGCTTTTGTGCAAGTCTCTAAAAGAGAGGACCCTAAATGTTCCCCAGGCTGGGATCAGCAGGAGAGGCCATGGCTGTCTGCCTTGCTTCCTGTCATTCCTTTCTCCACCGTCGGTGGCGTGTGCCCATTTCCCCTCCCACATGGCTCTCAAGTAGCAGAACAGAATTCCTGGTGGCACAAGAGAGTGCCATTTACTACGGTGAGTGTGAGTGTAAGTGTAGGATGGTTTTGGAGCGTCTTCATCATACCAGGTATTTTTAAAGCAGAGTCCCCAGGGTGGTACTTATTTCAGTTAGGATTTATGTAGCAGCATCTCCCAGGAGCCCGTGGATTTTGGGATAAGAGACATTTGACTTCTCAACGTCCATCCATTTCTTTTTGGCCATGGCATCCTCTCTCCTGCCCTGAGACTGGAGAGCCCAGCCGTTTCCGAAAGAACGCTCACATCCATATTAAAATTTTATGTTTATGATCCCGCGCCTTATTGCAAGGAAATCCTGTTTCATGGGAAGGTAATGGGAATTGGGGAGAAGGCTTTAATGATTCTTGCTCTGATTTCATAGTTTATGATATCGCCGCCGTCCCTTGATAGAACTTGCTGCTTTGGATTCCATGCTTATTTCCCCAGGTATCTTTTATTCAGTCAGTTTCTGTCGAAGCTTTAATACATGTAATTCTCAGTGACCTAGGACAGCAGTTCTTGTCTCTCGTACAAGATTGCTGCCCCTGGATCCCAAGCCCAAACCTTTGCTGAACATCCTGGTTCATTTTTGGCTTTTGAGGTGCCCGGGAGACAGGCCATGGAGCATGGCAATGGGCGTGCTCATCTCTCCTTTGTATCTAGTGCCCCAGACCCTCCTTCTCCCGGGAGGGAGGGGTGTAGCCTCCGGAACACACTGCTTGGGTGAGGTTCATCCTCCTGAGATACTCTGTGAGGAGCCTTGTCTCCGAGGAGGCAAATGGGTGGTAAACCATAATAAGAAAAACCAGCTCCAATTTATCTCAAGAAAAGTAGCTTTCTATTTCGAGTTGTAATTTCCTTAACAGTTAACATGGAGCTCACTAGTTCTTTAAACTCCTTCTGGCTGTGAAGTGGCTCTAGAACTGCTCCTGCTGGTGGAGCTGTCCGAAGTGCCACGGGCCTGCACTGCCCGGGGTTGACGCACCCATTTTCAGGGAAAGGCGATTTTCACTATCGGTGCCTGTGGAGCCCGTCACATTCCCACCTGAGGACTCGTGTAGCCAGTTTCCGTGACTGAGGGCCGCGGCCTCCCTCCTCACCCCCGTGATTTTTCTACAACACAGCCTTGGCGCATTCGTGTTTCCTCTTCCAGTAAGGTGCAGACAGGCTTCTGGAATTTCTGCATTTTTCAGTGCGTGTTGGACATGCGTATATGAGCAGACGAGCCTCAGAGCCCTGTCGGTCGATAGGAAGTGCTGGTAGAGCCACCGTGGTATTTTCGGTATTGGGCGCAGTGCAGGACATTCTAATTGTTCTGCTTTCTTGGGGTCTGTTATTATACTCTGGACAAGAACATATCCAGGCAGGACCAGCAGCAGCCGTCAGGGCATGGGCATTGAATAGTGCGGTGCGGGTCAGAGAGGAGGGCGTGGCACGCGGCACTGGAGAGGCATTTGCTGTGCGCTCTGTGTGGCAGCTGGGACCGGGCTCCGGGGCCTGCGGGTGGGGCTGTGGGCGAGGAGAGAGAGGGAAGGACAGGTAATAACACGAACACATTAAGCACTTACATTATCTGAATTTCCTCTTCAAAAGAATGCCAAGAGTCAGGTAGTAGTTCTCTCTCTTCCACAGACTAGCTGGGTTACCTTGGGTCAGTCACTTAAGCTTTTTGGAATCGTTTCCCCTGCTTTATGTGCACCCAGTGGCAAAATTCCCTCCTCCCAGAATGCGGGCCACTTGAAGCGCAGGAGGTGGCCTTTCTGTACTATGAACTTGTTTCTTCCCTAACTGTTGGTGAAAAGGGTCTGTAGCTTCTTTAAGTTCTCAAAGAGACATGAGAAGGTTGTCAGTTTTGTCCTTGGAAAATCTCTGTCTTCACTTGGCCACAGAAGTCTGGGGTCTGCTGACTGTTCCCATGACCTCTTCTGTTCTCGCTCCTGCAGCTTTACTCCTGTGTGCGCCTGCCTCCTGCCAGCTCCCGGGCTCCCGTGTGCTGGACTCAGGGCACTGTGTCCACACCCACACAACATGGATTGTAACTTTGACTGTCTGTGCGCTGAGCCAAATGACCTTGAGACGTTGACAGGGAACTAGTTGGGAGAGATTTCTGTTTCTGTCATGTTTTTTTAAATCCAGGGAAAAACCTAATTTTGGGTTCTCCTAATAAATTGCTGTTCTAAATACAAAAACTTGAGTCATCTTCCTGGGATCTGTGTTACTAAACTAGGTAGGGTTCTTTCTCTACAGGCCGGGTGACCATATAGACTATTGCCTAAAGCCAGGTTTGGCTGTTTCTGTGAAGAGCCAGCTAGTTATATTTTAGGCTTTGCAGGACATGCAGGCTTTGTTGCAACTATTCAGCCTGTGGTGTTTTGAAAGCAGCCATAGACAATTTGCATCATGTATGTGGCTGTGTTCTATTAAAACTTTATTTACAAAAACAGTCAGCAGGCTAGGTTTGAACTGCAGGCTGTAGTTTGCTGACCCCTGATCTCGATAAGGCAGGATGCTTTGGAGAGGGAAAGGGGAACCTTTAATAACTGTGCCAGGAAAACCGGTAGTATGGGAAAGGGCCAGTCCATCGGCATTTTCAGCACTGTGAAAAGCCATCGGGGAGGGGATGCCTGGGAGCTGAGGTGCCAAGAATCAGATTGCTACTTGTCCTCAGAGAGCTGCTGGAGAAGGGGACAGGGGGTTGGGGGATGGCACAAGACAAACTTTTAAGAAATCTTACCGGGCTGCAACCAGGACAGGGTGGGCTCATGGCCGTGAGCTCCCAGTGGCTTACCCATGGTGTGTCCCTGTTCTTCACCCCACAGCACCTGCAGCAGCACGAGAGTGGCGTGGAAGGTGAGAGCTGCTACTACCACTGCGTCCTGTGCAACTACTCCACCAAGGCCAAGCTGAACCTCATCCAGCACGTGCGCTCCATGAAGCACCAGCGCAGCGAGAGCCTGCGCAAGCTGCAGCGGCTGCAGAAGGGCCTTCCAGAGGAGGATGAGGACCTGGGGCAGATCTTCACAATCCGCAGGTGCCCCTCCACGGACCCAGGTGAGTGGCCTCACAGGCATGGGAGGCCCAGGCTGGGCCCAGATGTTGACTCTGTGGGGCCTCCTGAGGTTTTTGGTTTGGTGCAGCTGACCCTGGTGTCCACTGCTGACCTCACAGGCGGCCATTGTATTCCAGAAGGAGCATGCATGGATTGTTGCCTTTTGTTTGTTTTTTTAAAGGAACTTAGTACCACTTTTCTTCAAGTATCACAATTCACTGTTCAGGGAGCCGGCCACCAGCTGTTCTGTTCCCACCCCCAAATTCCTCTAGTCAGTACTCCAGATTCAGTATTTGGTTCAGATTGACAGAAAGCAAATGGTACATTACGTCTTGCTCGGTATTAAGAATGGGCTGTTCATGGCCTCAAGTCTGGTCTGTAAGAAATAACTTCAGATAGGACCCAAACAAGTACTTGCCGTAGACGTTATAATGGTATTTGAGAGTGACTCCAGTTGTTCTGTGACTCGGCACTGCCTGCTACTTCACAGTCCAGACCTTCCAGGGGGAACTCGCCCAGCTCCTGCCTCCCGTCCTGTTGTCTCAGCCACAGCCACCTTTTTCTCTGCCTGCCTTCCTCTCCTCTCTGACTCTCACTCCCTTGGCAACCTCCCTTGGCAGAATCGCCCCTCTCCATATTTTTTCAATCTTCCAGTCCCTTTGTCTCAACTCAGAAGCGTAGGTCAGTCGCCTGCCTCATGAAAGGCAATGAAACAAAAGCTCTTCCTTAATCCTGCGTCCCACTCTCTGTCTCCAGCAGAATCTTCAAGATTCTTGAAAGTGCACTCTGTATTGGCCATCTCCAGCTACGCCTCATGCCGCCATGGCCTGCTTCCTCCCATCATCAAACCACCCTTGAGAGGTCACCCTTGACCTTGGACTTAGCCAACCCAGTGGCTACCTGCTGGGCCTTACTCTTTGCCGCCTGTGGTCTTTGACATCTTTTAGGTGTTCCTCCCTTCTCTTCCTGCTTCTCTTGGCCGCCCTCAGGCCACCCCACATGCCAGTGTCGCTGGGCCTTAGGCCCTGGCCCTGGCCCATGGCTCCCAGCCCACTGAAGCTCTCATCTCCTGGCGTTGCCACACGTCTTTTAAGCAGCTTCCTGGGGTTCTCACTGGTTCCACCTCAGAGACGCTGAGCTCACGACGTCCTGCTCCAGGCTTCCTTCTGTTGATGGCACGTTGTTGAGTGGCCTGGTCAGGCTGGACAGGCCTTGGGGCCATTCTTCATCCCTCCATCACCCGCAGCACCCTCTCAGCCATGGAGCCGGCATGGCTATCTGGGGGTTTTGATATTAATGTTACCAAGTTTCACATTTTTATAGCTTTTAAAGGCAGATATTACATAAACTTTATGAAAAATGGCACAACCTACCCTCATCCCCTTCCTCAGAGCAATGGCTTTCAAGATTTCGTTATTTCTTTCATTATTTATTTCCATATATATATTAACATGCTTCTATTACTACTTTTTTTTTTAAAGTGTGAAATGTCTCTTGGCTTTCTACTCTGGAAGATGGTGATTTCACTGGTATGCCTTGCAATAAATGCACACACGTGTGCCCACTCACATGCTCCCCATCCACAGACCACCTGCACAGACAACACTCCGTACACACACACATGCGCACACCCACACGTGTGCACACCCACCCACGCACCCCCGTGGCCCCCACCGCACTCATTCCCCCACACTCCCCAGCTCCCTGAATGCTCAGTCTTCGCCTTCCTCCATCTTCCAGTATGATTAAATAATAGTTTGGGGTTTTATTAATATTCAGTGTTTTCATTATGCCAGCTCTATAAATATTAATCACAGCGGAGCCGTGTAGAGTTTTCTAATTTCATTTACCTTCTTGTACAACTTTTTGTTTTTCCTGTTTTTCTGGGCACCTCTGATTAATTCATGGCTAACCCTCCTCCAGAGCAGGTGACTTCTGATCCCTGAAGGCTCCACCATATCGGTTGTGCTGGAGCTTCGGCTCCTCCTGGAGGCATCCCTCCCGGGCCCCTCCAGACCCCTGTGCCGCTCGCTTCTGTCCCCATCAGCCTGCTCTCTCTTTGCTCCCTTCTCCACGTGGGTAAGAATTTCCCCAGGGACCAGCGGTACCCACATCTGAGCGTGTCTTCCTCCCCCTGGTGTAGCTGAGGTTGCATGTCACTGGAAAGGCCAGTCATCCTGAGTCAGTATGAGTCATTTTTTCAGAAAAGTGCTGTTCGATACCAGAGTAATTTTTGTCATCAAATGCCTCTTTTGGTTAAAGCCTAGATGCCTTAGCCCAAGGGGTCTGCCTCATATCTGACCCCTCCTCTCTGCTTGTGGATGCTCTTAGGAGCAAGGAAGGGATGGGGCCTGGTACCCACGGACATATCTGTGCCCAAAGACGGAGACCACTGTGCCATCTGGCTGTGGGGCCTCCACTGGGGCGTTTGGCCTGTGTTTGTTCCTGCCATGCCCCGTTATTCCACTGTCGAGTCATTTCACAGGATTCTCCTTCCTCTACACTGTACGCAGACCTATTTATTTCATGGTTTTTTTTTAATGGTTTTTTTTTGCCAGCTCTGCATACGTCATTGTTTTCATCTTCTGTTAAAAGCTTGCCCCTCCCCCTCTCAATTCTTTCCTCCACTCTGCTCAGAATCCCCGTTTTATTAACGAGGTGCCCCAAACTAAATAGTGTACAGCTGCCATTCCACCCAGGGCCCGTGAACTGGAACAAACAGTGCCCTGTTTCATAATGTAACACTTCTATTTATGCAGTGCGCTCTGGAATTGCTTCCTTACACCATTGCCTTCTGGGGTTCTCTCATGTAATGCGTATTACAGTCCCCCCCCACCGCGAAGTGTATGAGCAACTTCAGTAGAGATGATAGACTTCCTCTCTGTATTTCAAAATCCTTTTGTATTGTCGTTGGCCTGGAGTCATGTTTTGCTCTCTGCCCGCCTCCCTGTCATCCACGCCGGCTAAATTTGTACTCTTTACTAATGACAAAAGGGACAGATTATTGGGTAATATTTATGCTGACATTAACCGGAATGTGGTGCTGGTTTGGAAACCCCTTTTAAGAAAACCCATCTTGAAATATATCCTGTCTAAGTGCCCCCTCTTCCAGGGGATTGGCTTGTAAAACCTAAAAAGAATGACTTCAGGAAAAGGGATATTGTGGAGTTGGTGGACATCGAAGGTCATCAACTTCAGTTTTTGTCAACACAG